>NW_027362772.1:290050159-291312702 GCF_046119375.1 Phyllobates terribilis | reverse complement strand
GACCCAGCCATAACCTATCTTCAATGCTCTTACTGAGGGAAGGAGGTTGTTGGCCAAAATTTTGCGATACATGACCCCATCCATCTTCCCTTCAGTACGGTGCAGTCGTCATGTCCCCTTTGAAGAAAAGCACCCCCAAAGTATAATTTTTCCCCCACCATGCTTCACAGTTGGGACGATGTTCTTAGGGCTGTACTCATCCTTCTTCTTCCTCCAAACATGGCGAGTTAAGTTAATGCCAAAGAGCTCAATTTTTGTCTCATCTGACCACAGCACCTTCTCCCAATAACTCACAGAATCATTCAGGTGTTCATTGGCAAACTTTAGATGGGCCTGCACATGTGCCTTCTTGAGCAGGGTGACCTTGCGGGCACTGCAGGATTTTAAGCCTTTAAGGCGTAATGTGTTTACAATGGTTTTCTTGGTGACTGTGGTCCCAGCTGCCTTGAGATCAATAACAAGTCCCCCCCCCCCCCCGTGTAGTTTTAGGCTGATCTCTCACCGTCCTCATGATCAAGGATACCCCACTAGGTGAGATTTTGCATGGTGCCCCAGATCAATGACGATTGACAGTTATTTTGTATTTCTTCCATTTTCTTGCATTGCACCAACAGTTGTCTCCTTCTCACCCAGCGTCTTACTTATGGTTTTTTAGCCAATTCCAGCTTTGTGCAGGTCTATGATCTTGTCCCTGACATCCTTAGAAAGCTCTTTGGTCTTGCCCATGTTGTAGAGGTTAGAGTCTGACTGATTAATTGAGTCTGGGGACAGGAGTCTTTTATACAAGTGACAATGTAAGACAACTGTCTTTAATGCAGGTACCAAGTTAATTAGAAGTGTCTAACTGGTCTGTAGGAGCCAGAACTCATAATGGTTTGTAGGGGATCAAATACTTATTTCTCACTGCAAAATGCAAAAAATGTATTTAATTTATACAATGTGATTTTCTTGATTTTTTTTGGGATATTCTATCTCTCAATGTTAAAATTAACCTACCCTTAAAATTATACACTGTTCATGTCTTTGTCAGTGGGCAAACTTACAAAAACAGCAAGGGATCAAATACTTATTTCCCCCCACTGAACATTAGGGAATATACCATTAAATTGATTTATTAGTCATAAGGATTCAGGTGATCATCATCTGCTGTATATTTTGTTGAGGTTAGACCCACAGGGCTGATATGACTACTTATTAGTAGTGAAGAAGATGAAGAAGCTTTAACATATAATCGTTATACATTGTGCAACTGGGCCACTTGGAGTTAGACATTGCAGCTACTGGGTCTCCAGAAGTAGAGCAATATTCTCTTTCTTAGGTCATCAGAACCGGAGCTGGTCATAGACATTAGATACATTTTGGGCAAACCTTACAGATTTGGCGAGATCAACCAATGAGCTAATAATTATAGATAAGATAGATAGAGTAGATAGATAGATAGATCTCAGCCGTGAGCAGATAGAAGTATCAGGCTTGTTGGATTTCAAGTTGCCAAGTCCATGCTTTCCCCTCTACTTCAAAAGTATGTTCATTTGTAAGTGTTAGAGATCAGCGAATCTTTTGAAATTTGAATTGATCAACTTCACCAAAGTTTCCCAAAGAATTTGGTTCACCCCGAATAAATTCACGTGAATTTCAATAAGCTTGTAATTGCTAACAAAATACAGATAGAGGAGTGGAGAGAGAGAAGGAGAGAGAGTGGACAGAGAGAGAGGACCCTGCTAACCATAAGAGCTTACGCTCTATAGAGAGAGAGAGGGGACCCTGCTGATTAGGAGATTACACTCTACAGGAGGGAGAGAGGTGCCTGCTGACCATAAGAGCTTACACTCTACAAGAGAGAGGACTCCACTGATAATAAGAGCTTACACTTTACAACACGAGAGAGAGGAGCCCGCTGACCATTAGAGCTTGCACTCTCAGGCGAGAGAGAGATGAGCCTTGTGACCACAAGAGCTTTCACTCTATAAGAAAGAGAGAGGACTCCACTGACTATAAGAGGTTACACTCTACAGGCGAGAGAGAGTGGACTCTGCTGACCATAAGAGCTTACACTCTACAGGAAGGAGAGAGGTGCCTGCTGACCATAAGAGCTTACACTCTACAAGAGAGAGGACTCCACTGATTATAAGTGTCAGGTAAAATGTATTTTTGGTCAAGGTTTTAAAAAAATGAGAGCTGTCTCAAATTTCCACCCCCCTGTCCATTTGTAAGACATAGAACTGTAGTGCTTCCCCCACCCTAAGAATTTTTATTACCGTCGTAAAACTTCAGCGAAGAGCTAGCTCTAGTCTAAACTAGATTTTCCCTCCAATTCTATTGTTTAGCTGGACAAACGTTTAATGTCAATTTTAATAACGCACAGGACTGTCAGTAACCCAGGGACCACATTTTTGGAATGCTCACATTTTACTGGTTGCAATGATATATTTTTCATAACTGGGAAACCCCCAGAAAGCAAGGAAATGGTTTCTTAGCTTCGGAGCATCATAGAGGTGTCATGTTTGATAGCCGTCTGCATGAAAATTAGTGACGGCCAACAAGATGTCTCCATCTTGGATGTGGGACCCCCCCACACCAAGATATGGAATATGAAGGATGAATAGGTCTTGTGCAGCAGGGCGGGCTCACAAAGCCGAACCCCCTTGTGAGGTAAATAATGGGTGTCTCCCAGAGATTTGTCTGCTTTCCTAAAAACCAGAACGGTCATAAAAAACTGGCATTCTTCTCAGGGACGTCAGACGCATGCCCTCCACGCTGCGTGGGAGAATCACCTCTAATTTCCGGGGAGCCGTCCCCCCCACAGAATCTGAGACCATCACCTTGTGAAGCAGGTTTTGCTATTACTTATCCCTTTCATTTTAATAACTGTTTATGTATATATGTAAATTGTCTCTTTTGTAATATCTTGTATATCTTTTGTAAACACTGCCCCCTTTTGGGAGTAAATCATTATTATTTACCAGTTTCGTTCTTCTTGTCCTATGTTGAGCAAACACGTTCCTCACCCGCTAATTCACGTTACCTACCAGGTACCCAATCCACCTGTTAAGCGATCGGTGGTGGCAGTATACCAGTATTTATGTGATATTGTGGTTTGAGGGTGGCTGATCGGAGGTATATATACGTTCCTGCAAGGAACTGGTGGTATATATACGTCCTGTCACATCACGTGCCACAATAGTCGACATAAAATAGAGCAGCTGCACCCGTGCTTATCCTCGGTCAATACCGTGTTTGACCAGCAAGATAAGGGGGCGCCAGAGGGCTGCAAAGTCTGACCCAAGCGGTGGGATCATAGGACATTAGTGATCTGGTTTGAGCAATCATTCCTCTCACTAAAAACTTGCACAAAAGTTTTGGAAGATCGAACTCAGTGTTTATTAGATCTGAGACATTACTGTATGTGCAGCAGTTGCCCCTACCCTTTTCTTGTTTTTCTATCTTATCTTTTATTTGGCAATAATGGCTACACGTGGAGAGCCCTGGTATCACCAGCAGACGAAGGACACTATCACTGCTCTCTGTGAGCTGAGGCTGATTGATCCCACGGGCAAAACCAAGGCCCAAATGACTGCTGAACTGTTACAAGGTGCTGCAGAGCCCGTCCGACAGCAGAGCCCTGATGATGGGCGGCCAGCCAAGGCCCGGATGGTGCTGCTGCAGGGGTCCCACCTGTGATTGCCAGCCATACCCGCAATCAGGGTAGTGTGGACCCCCACCTGCAGATGGCCTTGGAGCAGCTCGCCGCAGACGATCGTGATGGACGACTGCAGCTGATCCTGAGATTCCAGGAGCGAGCAGAGCAACAGGCCCAAGCGGAGCGACAAGCCCAAGCTGACCGAGAGGCTGCTGAGCGACAAGCCCAAGCTGACCGAGAGGCTGCTGAGCGACAAGCCCAAGCTGAAAGAGAGGCTGCTGAGCGACAAGCTGACCGACAATACCAGCTGGAGCTAGCCCGCATTCAGAAGGAGTCGCCCTCTACGCAGACCCGTGAGTCCAACAGTGCCAGCTGCTTTAAACCTCGTCCTGAGCACTTCCCTGTGATGGAAAAGGATGGGGACTTGGACATATTTCTGCAAGGCTTTGAAAAGGCCTGCAGGCAGTATCAGCTGCCAACAGACGAGTGGGCAAAATATTTAACCCCAGGACTCCGAGGAAAAGCTTTGGAGGTGTTTGCTTCCCTCCCTCGAGAGCAAGATGGAGACTATGAGGCCGTCAAGCAGGCCCTGATAAAAAAGTATCAGCTGACTCCGGAGGTTTACCGAAAAAAGTTCAGAGCCCTCCAACGTGGACCACATGATACCTACAGCGATGTGGTAGACGGGCTCCGAAACAACTTTGAGCAGTGGATCCAAGGACTGTCAGCGACCACCTTTGAGCAGCTAAAGGACCTGAAGGTGAAAGGCCAGTTCCTGCATCTGTGTCCAACTGAGGTACGGCAGTTCGTGATGGATCGGGAGCCACCAGATGCCAATAAAGCAGCGCAGATCGCAGACACCTACAAGGCTAACCGAAGACCGGAGGTGCGGAAGCCGGTCGTCACCAGCTGGAAAGGGGGTAAGCCGTCAACCACCATCCCTGCCCCTGCCAGCCGACCTTCCGGAGGCCTTTTCCCCGTTACCAAGGCCCTGCCTGCATCTGATGCCCGCAGGTGTTATTTCTGCAACCAGACTGGTCATCTCAGCGCCACTTGCCCAGAGAAGCAGAGGAAGAACCCCCCATCCAAGGCCCCAGGGCCTAATGCCTCAGTTCTTTTGGTGGGTGGGCCAGTTGGGAGGGCCTGTGAAAACTTGCAGTCTGTCAGGGTGGGGAACATTCTCACTATACGCCTGAAGGACACTGGGGCCGAACGAACCCTCATCCGACCCGAACTGGTGTCCACTGAAGAACTTATTCCAGGAAAGACCCTGACTGTCACCGGGATTGGGGGCGTCCGATGCCCCTTGCCCATTGCCCGGGTTTTTATTGATTGGGGTGCGGGGAGTGGGGTGAAGGAAGTGGGAGTATCTGACAACCTACCTGAAAATGTTTTGTTGGGAACTGATTTGGGGAGGATGTTTGCTTATTATGTCCCTAACCCCCTCCTCGATCTGATACGGTTGGTAAGGTTACTGCTGATAATGGGAATGTCAATGCTTTACCTGATGATGATGATGATGATGATGATGATGTTGTATTGGAAGGTGTAGGAGAACTCAGCCATGTCACTCTGCGGGGTGATGTTGCTGAGGATCCCCTAGCAGGAGCCAATATCAGTGCCAAGGGTAATGGGGAGAGGCACGAGGACCATGAAGCAGGTGGTGCTGTGCCAGTGACCAGTGTCACAACAGAAGGTGACCTGGCTGATAGTCGCTGCCCCATACGTAGCACTGTGCCTGAGGTAATGGAGGATGATGGAGAAGTAGTTCTCATGGCCTTGCAGGCTAATGAGACGGTGTTATTCCCCGGGGAGACGGCCTATATAGCCGCTGTTACCCACAGTCAGAGTGCCCAAAACGCAAGTAACGCCCTGCCTTCTGGACCCTCCTCGGACAGAGGAATAACAGGATCCATGGACCCAGAGCCGGTCCCAGAGGGTTCCAGTGAGGACGTGGCCTTAACCTCACTTCTGGCTTCCTCCAGCCAGGAGTTTCAGGCAGCTCTGCACTCAGATGCTAGCCTGGAGACATTAAGGAGCCTCGCTGAGAAACCCACCTCCGAGTCGGATAAGGAGAGGGTATTCTGAGACCAAGGGAGGTTGTACCGGGAGACAGTTCCCTGTACACCCCAACAGGAGTGGCTGAGGGAAAGACAGCTGGTCGTCCCCTACCAATTCAGGGATGAGTTGTTGCAGATCGCCCATGAAATTCCAGTCGCTGGACACTTGGGGGTCAGCAAAACCAAGGCCCGGCTGTCTCACCACTTTTATTGGCCCAAAATGAGGACAGATGTGGTGAACTACTGCCGCTCCTGTACCACATGTCAAAGAGTGGGAAAGTCAGGGCCAGCTCCCAAAGCCCCCCTGATCTCTTTGCCTGTGATAGAGGAGCCTTTCCAGAGGATTGCTGTGGACATTGTGGGACCACTGGCCATACCCAGCAGCTCTGGAAAACATTTCATCCTTACCGTGGTAGACTATGCTACCCGGTATCCGGAGGCAGTAGCCCTGTCCTCAATTAGGGCGGATAAGGTGGCGGACGCCCTCTTGGCCATCTTTTCGCGAGTAGGATTTCCCAGGGAGACGCTTACCGACCAGGGGACCCAGTTCATGTCACGCTTAATGGAGGCCCTATGTAAGAAAATGCAGGTGCAGCATTTGGTATCGAGCGCATATCACCCACAGACCAATGGTTTGTGTGAGCGATTCAACGGTACCCTCAAACAGATGTTAAAAATGCTGGTTGAAACCCAGGGTCGCGACTGGGAGCGTTACCTCCCACACCTGCTATTTGCTTACAGGGAGGTTCCACAGGCCTCGACGGGGTTCTCCCCCTTTGAGCTCCTGTATGGCAGGCGTGTCCGAGGACCCCTTGGGTTGATAAGGGAATTCTGGGAAGAAGAGCCGAGCTCCCCAGGAGTGTCCATCGTGGAGTATGTCATGCGCTTCCGTGACAAGATGCAGACCTTGACGCAATTGGTGCATGACAACATGGCGCAAGCCCAGGCTGACCAGAAGCATTGGTACGACCAGAACGCCTGAGAACGGACCTACCAGGTGGGTCAGAAGGTGTGGGTGCTGGTCCCCGTACCAAAGGACAAGCTTCAGGCGGCCTGGGAAGGCCCGTACGTCATTCACCAACAGCTCAACCCGGTCACCTACGTGATCACTCTTGACCACGCACGGGGTAGGCGGAAGGCTTTCCACGTTAATATGATGAAGGCTCATCAAGAACGTGGAGCCTGCGTCCTACCGGTCTGCAGCCTGCCCGAGGATGGGGAGGACGACCCCCTCTTGGACATGCTGGCCCAAGCGAAGGCCAGCGGGTCCCTAGAGGATGTAGAGATAAGCGCCTTGCTATCGGCAGACCAGAGGTCTCAGCTGCGAGCAGTGCTGAAACCCGTCCAAGCAGTGTTCACCAACATGCCTGGCAGGACTGAGGCAGCGGTCCATGAAGTGGACACCGAGAATCATGTCCCACTCCGGCGGACAGCATATCGAATCTCCGACGAGGTGCAGCATGTCATGCGCCAGGAGGTCGAGGAGATGCTGAAGCTGGGGGTGATTAAGCGGTCCAAGAGCGCGTGGGCCTCACCTGTAGTCCTGGTGCCAAAGAAGGACCAGACCACCCGGTTCTGTGTGGACTACAGGGGGCTCAACGCTATCACAGCCTCTGATGCACAACCAATGCCACGCATTGAGGAGCTGCTGGAGCGGTTTGCCAGCGCGAGCTATCTTTCCATTATGGATTTGAGTAGGGGATATTGGCAGATTCCCTTGAGCCCCGGGGCCCAGGAGAAGTCCGCCTTTATAACCCCCTTCGGATTGTATGAATCCACGGTCATGCTTTTCGGCATGAAAAATGCCCCTGCCACGTTCCAGCGAATGGTCAACCACCTGCTCCAGGGACTGGAGAGGTACGCAGTGGCGTACCAGGATGATATTGCCATCTTCAGTCCCACCTGAGAGGATCACCTCGAGCATCTGCAGTAGGTGCTCGGGCGCATTCACCAGGCGGGCTTGACCATTAAGCCAGGAAAGTGCCAGATGGGCATGAATGAGGTCCACTACCTGGGGTACCGGGTAGGTGGGGGTACTCTGAAGCCAGAGCCTGGGAAAGTGGACGCTATCGTGTCCTGGCCCACCCCCAGGACCAAGAAGCAGGTGCAGTCCTTTTTGGGCACCGCAGGGTACTATAGACGCTTTGTACAAAACTATAGTAGCCTTGCGAAGCCCTTGACAGATCTCACCAGGAGGAGCCTACCCCATTCAGTCAAGTGGACAGATGAATGCGAGGTGGCCTTTCGGGCTTTGAAGACTGCCCTGAGCAGCTCTCCTGTACTAAAGGCGGTCGACGGCACACGACCACTCTTAGTACAGGCCGACGCCAGTGAATTTGGCCTCGGTGCTGTACTCAGCCAGGTCGACTCGGGGAACCAAGAACACCCCGTGTTGTACCTAAGTCGGAAACTGCTGCCGAGGGAAGTGGCCTATTCCACCATAGAGAAGGAGTGCCTGGCCATTGTATGGGCCCTCAACCGCTTACAGCCTTACTTGTATGGGCGCCCCTTCACTGTCGTGACAGACCACAACCCCCTGAGTTGGCTGCACACCATGTCCGGTGCCAACGGAAGGTTGTTACGCTGGAGCCTCACGCTCCAGCAGTACGACTTTACCGTCCAACACCGCAAAGGCAGCGAGCATGGCAATGCCGATGGGTTGTCCCGGCGAAGGGAGCCTCCAGACATACGCTTGGAGGAGTACCAGAAGGTCCTACCTCCATAGTGCAGTCTAACAGGGGGAGGTGTCAGGCAAAATGTATTTTTGGTCAAGGTTTTAAAAAAATGAGAGCTGTCTCAAATGTCCACCCCCTGTCCATTTGTAAGACATAGAACTGCAGTGCTTGCCCCCACCCTAAGAATTTTTATAACCGTCGTAAAACTTCAGCGAAGACCTACCTCTAGTCTAAACTAGATTTTCCCTCCAATTCTATTGTTTAGCTGGACAAACGTTTAATGTCAATTTTAATAACGCACAGGACTGTCACTAACCCAGGGACCACATTTTTGGAATGCTCACATTTTACTGGTTACAATGATATATTTTTCATAACTGGGAAACCCCCAGAAAGCAAGGAAATGGTTTCTTAGCTTCGGAGCATCATAGAGGTGTCATGTTTGATAGCCGTCTGCATGAAAATTAGTGACGGCCAACATGATGTCTCCATCTTGGATGTGGGACCCCCCCACACCAAGATATGGAATATGAAGGATGAATAGGTCTTGTGCAGCAGGGCGGGCTCACAAAGCCGAGCCCCCTTGTGAGGTAAATAATGGGTGTCTCCCAGAGTTTTGGCTGCTTTCCTAAAAACCAGAACGGTCATAAAAAACTGGTATTCTTCTCAGGGACGTCAGACGCATGCCCTCCACGCTGCGTGGGAGAATCACCTCTAATTTCCGGGGAGCCATCCCCCCACAGAATCTGAGACCATCACCTTGTGAAGCAGGTTTTGCTATTACTTATCCCTTTTATTTTAATAACTGTTTATGCATATATGTAAATTGTCTCTTTTGTAATATCTTGTATATCTTTTGTAAACACTGCCCCCTTTTGGGAGTAAATCATTATTATTTACCAGTTTCGTTCTTCTTGTCCTATGTTGAGCAAACACGTTCCTCACCCGCTAATTCACGTTACCTACCAGGTACCCGATCCACCTGTTAAGCGATCGGTGGTGGCAGTATACCAGTATTTATGTGATATTGTGGTTTGAGGGTGGCTGATCGGAGGTATATATACGTTCCTGCAAGGAACTGGTGGTATATATACGTCCTGTCACATCACGTGCCACAATAGTCGACATAAAATAGAGCAGCTGCACCCGTGCTTATCCTCGGTCAATACCGTGTTTGACCAGCAGGATAAGGGGGCGCCAGAGGGCTGCAAAGTCTGACCCAAAAGTGGGTGTTGTTTCATGACAATAAGAGCTTACACTTTACAACACGAGAGAGAGGAGCCCGCTGACCATAAGAGGTTGCACTCTCAGGCGAGAGAGAGATGAGCCTTGTGACCATAAGAGCTTGCACTCTACAAGAAAGAGAGAGGACTCCACTGACTATAAGAGGTTACACTCTACAGGCGAGAGAGAGTGGAGTCCGCTGACCATAAGAGCTTACACTGTACAGGAGGGAGAGAGGACCTCACTGACCATAAGAGCTTACACTCTACGGAAGAGAAAGACTTACCCAGTGACTCTGGAGATGGAAAAAAAATTGCTGTACAAACTGTGTTTCCGATGGGAACCGCTGATTTGTGATGGCTCCGGTACTGACCACCACTGTACAAGGTATGATAATCCACAAGATTGGCATTAAGGGGAAGCCTACACCATGTAAAATTACATTAGCTCTCTGATGCTTCAGCACAGAAGTGTAGAAATATTAATGGGGGTTAATAGCTCCACACTTTTGTGCTGGGTAATGTATCTCCAGTGCTTATTTAGGCTGCACATGCCAGCTGGCAGGACCTGTGGACTCAGGTCAAGTGACACTGATGAAATAATGGGACCTTCTTCACTTCTATGTTGCTGCCTGGTTATGCATGGTTATGATTAGTCTGAGTCATACAAGAAGAATAAGTACACGCCCCACTACCTCCCCCCATGAAAATTACCTGGTGCCAAATATTTGATTGCTATTAACTATACAACGGAGAGGCAAAGTTAAAAAATAAAATAAAAAAAATTAAAACTTTTTATTCCGCTCTGCAGCCACTGTTACATTGTGTGTCCAGTTCAATATGGCAAATTTGGTGAAAAGTCCTTTTTAAAGAATAAAAGTTTGAACGAGCATCACATGCTTGAAACAAAGTTGTTTACCCACAATTTTGGAAAGGTGCCAACAATTTTGTCTGGCCCATTTTGGGGTTTTCTGGTGAAATTATGTCCAATTTGCCTGTTTTTCTCTGTCTTTTGTGTTGTTTCAATACACACAATGGAAATAAACATGTGTATAACAAAACGTGTAATTGCAATACTTTTCTGGGAAAAATACTTCATTTTCTTGAACAATTTCAAGGATGCCAACACTTTTGGCCGTGACTGTATATGTAGTTAGGTCTCTCCATATTGCACCTCACCACCTGTGCACTTGATGCTATGCCATCGCGCATCATACATCACCTTGCTACTGTGTTTATCCCAGTCTTAACTGATTTCTTCACTTACTACTAGTATCCAAGGTCAATATTTGGAAAGAGGTCAAATTGGGCAATTATTTATGGCCTCCATCCCCAAAGGGGCCCCGTGCATGACCCTACATTGCTAAAGGTTCAGTAGGTTGGGACAGGACTCGCAATCTCCTTTACCTGGCAGATCCTTTATCATTGCAGTTTTTGGTGACAGACCTGTAACAATGTGGTTACATTATCCAAGGTCCTTCACCCTCCGGTTAAGACGAGAGAGACCGGTATGCCTTCTCCACGCTCTCTTTGTACAGTCGGAGCATTTCTAAAATTAACATAAGATATCAGGATAAAGAATGTGAACACTTAACACAATCCATCAACCTTGTCTAGTTAAGTGTCGAGTTACTCTCTCGTGCATCAGAATATCTTGTTTTCATGATCCCATTCCCATAAAAACAGCCCTGAAATGACGAATAATACAGGAGTTGTAGGAAATTTTTAGTATACAAACTAGTACCCCCGCAGAACGAAAGAAACTGTCTTGCGATTATCACATAGTAGAGGAGGCAAATCTATACGTCAATCTCTGACCTTTATCGGAACTTGCAACAAATCTTGGATAAAAGTCCGCAGTCATTCTATGTAACGGTAGACCGCCATTCAAGACAGTGTGCAGTGTGTAAGCTGTAACGATTCCTCGATATTCCCGCTATTCCCAATGTGATTTTACTCATCCATATTCTCTCAATTCACTTTTATTGAGAGTACAGAAACGCATCAAGATGGCACGTGACCACAAGTATGCCAACTGCATTCATGCGGCCACGTGGCCGATTGCTCGTACTGGAGAGTTGTGTGCATCACACACTGTCATGATTCAGCAGGGTGAAGAATTTTGTCCCAAGCCTAGACAATCTCTTTAAGAAGTGGAACAGGCAATGATGAGTTGTGTCATGCTGCCACTCATAGGCTGCTTTGATTATGTACAAGTGGACAAAAACAGTTTACATTTTTTCAGATCAGATAAAGAATGAAAAGTTTTGACTATAGTCAGAGAGTCATCTGCAGAAAACAGAGGGGAGCGGTTCTGTACTGGCATGTGATGTGTGATAAGATCTACTGGAGGGTTCAAGCTCCTTCCTGCATGAAAAGAAAGAGAAAGCAGAACCTGGAGGAGCTGGAAACCTCTCTGCAGATCATTAGGCAGGTAAGAGGCTGCAGCTGCTTTCTACAATGTAATGGAGGAGTGTTGTCAAGTATTCAAATATTCTGTGCTGGAGGGAGGAACAATCTTGGATGAGGATCATGTGGACGAGTGACAGAGAATCATAAAGCCAAATTTTTTCATTCAATACTTACCTACTGCCCTAAAAATTAATATAAAAGATGGAAACCATCCAGAAGAACAAGCAAATCTTCCGTACATCCAATTCTCCTGACTTTGGCACATCCATCTTTTGAACTCAATGTCAGGGTGTAGAGTGCCGTAATGACTCGGAGTGAAGTGGACAGCACACCAGAGTAAGGAGGAGGTGTAAGAAATTTCATTGGGGTTTGGTCAGGAGATTAGATATATTTTAGGGTGAGATAAAACGGAGTCTTGGCATCTGCTTTCTATAACGTAATGGAGGAGTGTCATCAAGTCATCAATAGTGATGAGCGAGCATGCTCGCTACTGCTTGGTGCTCGCTACTGCTCGGTGCTCGCCGAGTATTTCCAGGTTGCTCGGGCGGGAACTCGGGTCCCCTCCCTGCATGTTTGGTGCTCTTTAGAGAGCCAATGAACATGCAGGGATTGCCTGCCATGCACTGTAATGCCATAGTCATGTTGGTTGTGGGCATTATAGTGATTGGCTGGCCGCACAGCGTCATCAGGTCTATATCAGACCTGGCGCCACCATGCTCGTCACAGTCTCTCCGGAATCAGACAGTGTAGGGAGAGGTACAGCTGCTGTGTCAGGGAGAGATTTGCTTGTGTATTAGGTAGTGAAGGGAGAAAAACCGTACATTACACATATCCATCTTAACAAACAGTCCTTCTGAAGACTAATCCATCTGCAGAGATATCAGGCAGGCAGTGTATATAGGCAGGCAGTGTATATAGCAGACTGCAATGCATAAAGTACAAGAGGCTCCATTCCAATTCTGTCTTCTGCTGCTGTTAGATATTTCTACACAAATGCCCAGGTCTCAGGGGCCAGGACTGTGGTCCCAGCTGCCTTGAGATCATTAACAAGTTCCCCCCCCCCCCGTGTAGTTTTAGGTGAGATTTTGCATGGTGCCCCAGATCAATGACGATTGACAGTTATTTTGTATTTCTTCCATTTTCTTGCATTGCACCAACAGTTGTCTCCTTCTCACCCAGCGTCTTACTTATGTTTTTTTAGCCAATTCCAGCTTTGTGCAGGTCTATGATCTTGTCCCTGACATCCTTAGAAAGCTCTTTGGTCTTGCCCATGTTGTAGAGGTTAGAGTCTGACTGATTAATTGAGTCTGGGGACAGGAGTCTTTTATACAAGTGACAATGTAAGACAACTGTCTTTAATGCAGGTACCAAGTTAATTAGAAGTGTCTAACTGGTCTGTAGGAGCCAGAACTCATAATGGTTTGTAGGGGATCAAATACTTATTTCTCACTGCAAAATGCAAAAAATGTATTTAATTTATACAATGTGATTTTCTTGATTTTTTTTTTTGGATATTCTATCTCTCAATGTTAAAATTAACCTACCCTTAAAATTATACACTGTTCATGTCTTTGTCAGTGGGCAAACTTACAAAAACAGCAAGGGATCAAATACTTATTTCCCCCTACTGAACATTAGGGAATATACCATTAAATTGATTTATTAGTCATAAGGATTCAGGTGATCATCATCTGCTGTATATTTTGTTGAGGTTAGACCCACGGGGCTGATATGACTGCTTATTAGTAGTGAAGAAGATGAAGACGCTTTAACGTATAATCGTTATACATTGTGCAACTGGGCCACTTGGAGTTAGACATTGCAGCTACTGGGTCTCCAGAAGTAGAGCAATATTCTCTTTCTCAGGTCATCAGAACCGGAGCTGGTCATAGACATTAGATACATTTTGGGCAAACCTTACAGATTTGGCGAGATCAACCAATGAGCTAATAATTATAGATAAGATAGATAGAGTAGATAGATAGATAGATCTCAGCCGTGAGCAGATAGAAGTATCAGGCTTGTTGGATTTCAAGTTGCCAAGTCCATGCTTTCCACTCTACTTCCCAAGTATGTTCATTTGTAAGTGTTAGAGATCAACGAATCTTTTGAAATTTGAATTGACCAACTTCACCAAAGTTTCCCAAAGAATTTGGTTCACCCCAAATAAATTCACGTGAATTTCAATAAGCTTGTAATTGCTAACAAAATACAGATAGAGGAGTGGAGAGAGAGAAGGAGAGAAAGTGGACAGAGAGAGGACCCTGCTAACCATAAGAGCTTACGCTCTATAGAGAGAGAGAGGGGACCCTGCTGATTAGGAGATTACACTCTACAGGAGGGAGAGAGGTGCCTGCTGACCATAAGAGCTTACACTCTACAAGAGAGAGGACTCCACTGATAATAAGAGCTTACACTTTACAACACGAGAGAGAGGAGCCCGCTGACCATTAGAGCTTGCACTCTCAGGCGAGAGAGAGATGAGCCTTGTGACCACAAGAGCTTTCACTCTACAAGAAAGAGAGAGGACTCCACTGACTATAAGAGGTTACACTCTACAGGCGAGAGAGAGTGGACTCCGCTGACCATAAGAGCTTACACTCTACAGGAAGGAGAGAGGTGCCTGCTGACCATAAGAGCTTACACTCTACAAGAGAGAGGACTCCACTGATTATAAGTGTCAGGCAAAATGTATTTTTGGTCAAGGTTTTAAAAAAATGAGACCTGTCTCAAATTTCCACCCCCCTGTCCATTTGTAAGACATAAAACTGTAGTGCTTGCCCCCACCCTAAGAATTTTTATTACCGTCGTAAAACTTCAGCGAAGAGCTAGCTCTAGTCTAAACTAGATTTTCCCTCCAATTCTATTGTTTAGCTGGACAAACGTTTAATGTCAATTTTAATAACGCACAGGACTGTCAGTAACCCAGGGACCACATTTTTGGAATGCTCACATTTTCCTGGTTACAATGATATATTTTTCATAACTGGGAAACCCCCAGAAAGCAAGGAAATGGTTTCTTAGCTTCGGAGAATCATAGAGGTGTCATGTTTGATAGCCGTCTGCATGAAAATTAGTGACGGCCAACATGATGTCTCCATCTTGGATGTGGGACCCCCCCACACCAAGATATGGAATATGAAGGATGAATAGGTCTTGTGCAGCAGGGCGGGCTCACAAAGCCGAACCCCCTTGTGAGGTAAATAATGGGTGTCTCCCAGAGATTTGTCTGCTTTCCTAAAAACCAGAACGGTCATAAATAACTGGCATTCTTCTCAGGGACGTCAGACGCATGCCCTCCACGCTGCGTGGGAGAATCACCTCTAATTTCCGGGGAGCCGTCCCCCCCACAGAATCTGAGACCATCACCTTGTGAAGCAGGTTTTGCTATTACTTATCCCTTTCATTTTAATAACTGTTTATGTATATATGTAAATTGTCTCTTTTGTAATATCTTGTATATCTTTTGTAAACACTGCCCCCGTTTGGGAGTAAATCATTATTATTTACCAGTTTCGTTCTTCTTGTCCTATGTTGAGCAAACACGTTCCTCACCCGCTAATTCACGTTACCTACCAGGTACCCAATCCACCTGTTAAGCGATCGGTGGTGGCAGTATACCAGTATTTATGTGATATTGTGGTTTGAGGGTGGCTGATCGGAGGTATATATACGTTCCTGCAAGGAACTGGTGGTATATATACGTCCTGTCACATCACGTGCCACAATAGTCGACATAAAATAGAGCAGCTGCACCCGTTCTTATCCTCGGTCAATACCGTGTTTGACCAGCAAGATAAGGGGGCGCCAGAGGGCTGCAAAGTCTGACCCAAGCGGTGGGATCATAGGACATTAGTGATCTGGTTTGAGCAATCATTCCTCTCACTAAAAACTTGCACAAAAGTTTTGGAAGATCGAACTCAGTGTTTATTAGATCTGAGACATTACTGTATGTGCAGCAGTTGCCCCTACCCTTTTCTTGTTTTTCTATCCTATCTTTTATTTGGCAATAATGGCTACACGTGGAGAGCCCTGGTATCACCAGCAGACGAAGGACACTATCACTGTTCTCTGTGAGCTGAGGCTGATTGATCCCACGGGCAAAATCAAGGCCCAAATGACTGCTGAACTGTTACAAGGTGCTGCAGAGCCCGTCCGACAGCAGAGCCCTGATGATGGGGCGGCCAGCCAAGGCCTGGATGGCGCTGCTGCAGGAGTCCCACCTGTGATTGCCAGCCATACCCGCAATCAGGGTAGTGTGGACCCCCACCTGCAGATGGCCTTGGAGCAGCTCGCCGCAGACGATGGTGATGGACGACTGCAGCTGATCCTGAGATTCCAGGAGCGAGCAGAGCAACAGGCCCAAGCGGAGCGACAAGCCCAAGCTGACCGAGAGGCTGCTGAGCAACAAGCCCAAGCTGACCGAGAGGCTGCTGAGCGACAAGCCCAAGCTGAAAGAGAGGCTGCTGAGCGACAAGCTGACCGACAACACCAGCTGGAGCTAGCCCGCATTCAGAAGGAGTCGCCCTCTACGCAGACCCGTGAGTCCAACAGTGCCAGCTGCTTTAAACCTCGTCCTGAGCACTTCCCTGTGATGGAAAAGGATGGGGACTTGGACATATTTCTGCAAGGCTTTGAAAAGGCCTGCAGGCAGTATCAGCTGCCAACAGACGAGTGGGCAAAATATTTAACCCCAGGACTCCGAGGAAAAGCTTTGGAGGTGTTTGCTTCCCTCCCTCGAGAGCAAGATGGAGACTATGAGGCCGTCAAGCAGGCCCTGATAAAAAAGTATCAGCTGACTCCGGAGGTTTACCGAAAAAAGTTCAGAGCCCTCCAACGTGGACCACACGACACCTACAGCGATGTGGTAGACGGGCTCCGAAACAACTTTGAGCAGTGGATCCAAGGACTGTCAGCGACCACCTTTGAGCAGCTAAAGGACCTGAAGGTGAAAGGCCAGTTCCTGCATCTGTGTCCAACTGAGGTACGGCAGTTCGTGATGGATCGGGAGCCACCAGATGCCAATAAAGCAGCGCAGATCGCAGACACCTACAAGGCTAACCGAAGACCGGAGGTGCGGAAGCCGGTCGTCACCAGCTGGAAAGGGGGTAAGCCGTCAACCACCATCCCTGCCCCTGCCAGCCGACCTTCCGGAGGCCTTTTCCCCGTTACCAAGGCCCTGCCTGCATCTGATGCCCGCAGGTGTTATTTCTGCAACCAGACTGGTCATCTCAGCGCCACTTGCCCAGAGAAGCAGAGGAAGAACCCCCCATCCAAGGCCCCAGGGCCTAATGCCTCAGTTCTTTTGGTGGGTGGGCCAGTTGGGAGGGCCTGTGAAAACTTGCAGTCTGTCAGGGTGGGGAACACTCTCACTATACGCCTGAAGGACACTGGGGCCGAACGAACCCTCATCCGACCCGAACTGGTGTCCACTGAAGAACTTATTCCAGGAAAGACCCTGACTGTCACCGGGATTGGGGGCATCCGATGCCCCTTGCCCATTGCCCGGGTTTTTATTGATTGGGGTGCGGGGAGTGGGGTGAAGGAAGTGGGAGTATCTGACAACCTACCTGAAAATGTTTTGTTGGGAACTGATTTGGGGAGGATGTTTGCTTATTATGTCCCTGACCCCCCTCCTCGATCTGATACGGTTGGTAAGGTTACTGCTGATAATGGGAATGTCAATGCTTTACCTGATGATGATGATGATGATGATGGTGATGATGATGATGATGTTGTATTGGAAGGTGTAGGAGAACTCAGCCATGTCACTCTGCGGGGTGATGTTGCTGAGGATCCCCTAGCAGGAGCCAATATCAGTGCCAAGGGTAATGGGGAGAGGCACGAGGACCATGAAGCAGGTGGTGCTGTGCCAGTGACCAGTGTCACAACAGAAGGTGACCTGGCTGATAGTCGCTGCCCCATACGTAGCACTGTGCCTGAGGTAATGGAGGATGATGGAGAAGTAGTTCTCATGGCCTTGCAGGCTAATGAGATGGTGTTATTCCCCGGGGAGACGGCCGATAGAGCCGCTGTTACCCGCAGTCAGAGTGCCCAGAACGCAAGTAACGCCCTGCCTTCTGGACCCTCCTCGGACAGAGGAATAACAGGATCCATGGACCCAGAGCCGGTCCCAGAGGGTTCCAGTGAGGACGTGGCCTTAACCTCACTTCTGGCTTCCTCCAGCCAGGAGTTTCAGGCAGCTCTGCACTCAGATGCTAGCCTGGAGACATTAAGGAGCCTCGCTGAGAAACCCACCTCCGAGTCGGATAAGGAGAGGGTATTCTGGGACCAAGGGAGGTTGTACCGGGAGACAGTTCCCTGTACACCCCAACAGGAGTGGCTGAGGGAAAGACAGCTGGTCGTCCCCTACCAATTCAGGGATGAGTTGTTGCAGATCGCCCATGAAATTCCACTCGCTGGACACTTGGGGGTCAGCAAAACCAAGGCCCGGCTGTCTCACCACTTTTATTGGCCCAAAATGAGGACAGATGTGGTGAACTACTGCCGCTCCTGTACCACATGTCAAAGAGTGGGAAAGTCAGGGCCGGCTCCCAAAGCCCCCCTGATCTCTTTGCCTGTGATAGAGGAGCCTTTCCAGAGGATTGCTGTGGACATTGTGCGACCACTGGCCATACCCAGCAGCTCTGGAAAACATTTCATCCTTACCGTGGTAGACTATGCTACCCGGTATCCGGAGGCAGTAGCCCTGTCCTCAATTAGGGCGGATAAGGTGGCGGACGCCCTCTTGGCCATCTTTTCGCGAGTAGGATTTCCCAGGGATACGCTTACCGACCAGGGGACCCAGTTCATGTCACGCTTAATGGAGGCCCTATGTAAGAAAATGCAGGTGCAGCATTTGGTATCGAGCGCGTATCACCCACAGACCAATGGTTTGTGTGAGCGATTCAACGGTACCCTCAAACAGATGTTAAAAATGCTGGTTGAAACCCAGGGTCGCGACTGGGAGCGTTACCTCCCACACCTGCTATTTGCTTACAGGGAGGTTCCACAGGCCTCGACGGGGTTCTCCCCCTTTGAGCTCCTGTATGGCAGGCGTGTCCGAGGACCCCTTGGGTTGATAAGGGAATTCTGGGAAGAAGAGCCGAGCTCCCCAGGAGTGTCCATCGTGGAGTATGTCATGCGCTTCCGTGACAAGATGCAGACCTTGACGCAATTGGTGCATGACAACATGGCGCAAGCCCAGGCTGACCAGAAGCATTGGTACGACCAGAACGCCCGAGAACGGACCTACCAGGTGGGTCAGAAGGTGTGGGTGCTGGTCCCCGTACCAAAGGACAAGCTTCAGGTGGCCTGGGAAGGCCCGTACGTCATTCACCAACAGCTCAACCCGGTCACCTACGTGATCACTCTTGACCACGCACGGGGTAGGCGGAAGGCTTTCCACGTTAATATGATGAAGGCTCATCAAGAACGTGGAGCCTGCGTCCTACCGGTCTGCAGCCTGCCCGAGGATGGGGAGGACGACCCCCTCTTGGACATGCTGGCCCAAGCGAAGGCCAGCGGGTCCCTAGAGGATGTAGAGATAAGCGCCTTGCTATCGGCAGACCAGAGGTCTCAGCTGCGAGCAGTGCTGAAACCCGTCCAAGCAGTGTTCACCAACATGCCTGGCAGGACTGAGGCAGCGGTCCATGAAGTGGACACCGAGAATCATGTCCCACTCCGGCGGACAGCATATCGAATCTCCGACGAGGTGCAGCATGTCATGCGCCAGGAGGTCGAGGAGATGCTGAAGCTGGGGGTGATTAAGCGGTCCAAGAGCGCGTGGGCCTCACCTGTAGTCCTGGTGCCAAAGAAGGACCAGACCACCCGGTTCTGTGTGGACTACAGGGGGCTCAACGCTATCACAGCCTCTGATGCACAACCAATGCCACGCATTGAGGAGCTGCTGGAGCGGTTTGCCAGCGCGAGCTATCTTTCCATTATGGATTTGAGTAGGGGATATTGGCAGATTCCCTTGAGCCCCGGGGCCCAGGAGAAGTCCGCCTTTATAACCCCCTTCGGATTGTATGAATCCACGGTCATGCCTTTCGGCATGCAAAATGCCCCTGCCACGTTCCAGCGAATGGTCAACCACCTGCTCCAGGGACTGGAGAGGTACGCAGTGGCGTACCAGGATGATATTGCCATCTTCAGTCCCACCTGAGAGGATCACCTCGAGCATCTGCAGTAGGTGCTCGGGCGCATTCACCAGGCGGGCTTGACCATTAAGCCAGGAAAGTGCCAGATGGGCATGAATGAGGTCCACTACCTGGGGTACCGGGTAGGTGGGGGTACTCTGAAGCCAGAGCCTGGGAAAGTGGACGCTATCGTGTCCTGGCCCACCCCCAGGACCAAGAAGCAGGTGCAGTCCTTTTTGGGCACCGCAGGGTACTATAGACGCTTTGTACAAAACTATAGTAGCCTTGCGAAGCCCTTGACAGATCTCACCAGGAGGAGCCTACCCCATTCAGTCAAGTGGACAGATGAATGCGAGGTGGCCTTTCGGGCTTTGAAGACTGCCCTGAGCAGCTCTCCTGTACTAAAGGCGGTCGACGGCACACGACCACTCTTAGTACAGACCGACGCCAGTGAATCTGGCCTCGGTGCTGTACTCAGCCAGGTCGACTCGGGGAACCAAGAACACCCCGTGTTGTACCTAAGTCGGAAACTGCTGCCGAGGGAAGTGGCCTATTCCACCATAGAGAAGGAGTGCCTGGCCATTGTAAGGGCCCTCAACCGCTTACAGCCTTACTTGTATGGGCGCCCCTTCACTGTCGTGACAGACCACAAACCCCTGAGTTGGCTGCACACCATGTCCGGTGCCAACGGAAGGTTGTTACGCTGGAGCCTCACGCTCCAGCAGTACGACTTTACCGTCCAACACCGCAAAGGCAGCGAGCATGGCAATGCCGATGGGTTGTCCCGGTGAAGGAAGCCTCCAGACATACGCTTGGAGGAGTACCAGAAGGTCCTACCTCCATAGTGCAGTCTAACAGGGGGAGGTGTCAGGCAAAATGTATTTTTGGTCCTAGTTTTAAAAAAATGAGAGCTGTCTCAAATGTCCACCCCCCTGTCCATTTGTAAGACATAGAACTGCAGTGCTTGCCCCCACCCTAAGAATTTTTATTACCGTCGTAAAACTTCAGCGAAGACCTAGCTCTAGTCTAAACTAGATTTTCCCTCCAATTCTATTGTTTAGCTGGACAAACGTTTAATGTCAATTTTAATAACGCACAGGACTGTCACTAACCCAGGGACCACATTTTTGGAATGCTCACATTTTACTGGTTACAATGATATATTTTTCATAACTGGGAAACCCCCAGAAAGCAAGGAAATGGTTTCTTAGCTTCGGAGCATCATAGAGGTGTCATGTTTGATAGCCGTCTGCATGAAAATTAGTGACGGCCAACATGATGTCTCCATCTTGGATGTGGGACCCCCCCACACCAAGATATGGAATATGAAGGATGAATAGGTCTTGTGCAGCAGGGCGGGCTCACAAAGCCGAGCCCCCTTGTGAGGTAAATAATGGGTGTCTCCCAGAGTTTTGGCTGCTTTCCTAAAAACCAGAACGGTCATAAAAAACTGGTATTCTTCTCAGGGACGTCAGACGCATGCCCTCCACGCTGCGTGGGAGAATCACCTCTAATTTCCGGGGAGCCATCCCCCCCACAGAATCTGAGACCATCACCTTGTGAAGCAGGTTTTGCTATTACTTATCCCTTTTATTTTAATAACTGTTTATGCATATATGTAAATTGTCTCTTTTGTAATATCTTGTATATCTTTTGTAAACACTGCCCCCTTTTGGGAGTAAATCATTATTATTTACCAGTTTCGTTCTTCTTGTCCTATGTTGAGCAAACACGTTCCTCACCCGCTAATTCACGTTACCTACCAGGTACCCGATCCACCTGTTAAGCGATCGGTGGTGGCAGTATACCAGTATTTATGTGATATTGTGGTTTGAGGGTGGCTGATCGGAGGTATATATACGTTCCTGCAAGGAACTGGTGGTATATATACGTCCTGTCACATCACGTGCCACAATAGTCGACATAAAATAGAGCAGCTGCACCCGTGCTTATCCTCGGTCAATACCGTGTTTGACCAGCAGGATAAGGGGGCGCCAGAGGGCTGCAAAGTCTGACCCAAAAGTGGGTGTTGTTTCATGACAATAAGAGCTTACACTTTACAACACGAGAGAGAGGAGCCCGCTGACGATAAGAGGTTGCACTCTCAGGCGAGAGAGAGATGAGCCTTGTGACCATAAGAGCTTGCACTCTACAAGAAAGAGAGAGGACTCCACTGACTATAAGAGGTTACACTCTACAGGCGAGAGAGAGTGGAGTCCGCTGACCATAAGAGCTTACACTGTACAGGAGGGAGAGAGGACCTCACTGACCATAAGAGCTTACACTTTACGGAAGAGAAAGACTTACCCAGTGACTCTGGAGATGGAAAAAAAATTGCTGTACAAACTGTGTTTCCGATGGGAACCGCTGATTTGTGATGGCTCCGGTACTGACCACCACTGTACAAGGTATGATAATCCACAAGATCGGCATTAAGTGGAAGCCTACACCATGTAAAATTACATTAGCTCTCTGATGCTTCAGCACAGAAGTGTAGAAATATTAATGGGGGTTAATAGCTCCACACTTTTGTGCTGGGTAATGTATCTCCAGTGCTTATTTAGGCTGCACATGCCAGCTGGCAGGACCTGTGGACTCAGGTCAAGTGACACTGATGAAATAATGGGACCTTCTTCACTTCTATGTTGCTGCCTGGTTATGCATTGTTATGATTAGTCTGAGTCATACAAGAAGAATAAGTACACGCCCCACTACCTCCCCCCATGAAAATTACCTGGTGCCAAATATTTGATTGCTATTAACTATACAACGGAGAGGCAAAGTTAAAAAATAAAATAAAAAAAATTAAAACTTTTTATTCCGCTCTGCAGCCACTGTTACATTGTGTGTCCAGTTCAATATGGCAAATTTGGTGAAAAGTCCTCTTTAAAGAATAAAAGTTTGAACGAGCATCACATGCTTGAAACAAAGTTGTTTACCCACAATTTTGGAAAGGTGCCAACAATTTTGTCTGGCCCATTTTGGGGTTTTCTGGTGAAATTATGTCCAATTTGCCTGTTTTTCTCTGTCTTTTGTGTTGTTTCAATACACACAATGGAAATAAACATGTGTATAACAAAACGTGTAATTGCAATACTTTTCTGGGAAAAATACTTCATTTTCTTGAACAATTTCAAGGATGCCAACACTTTTGGCCGTGACTGTATATGTAGTTAGGTCTCTCCATATTGCACCTCACCACCTGTGCACTTGATGCTATGCCATCGCGCATCATACATCACCTTGCTACTGTGTTTATCCCAGTCTTAACTGATTTCTTCACTTACTACTAGTATCCAAGGTCAATATTTGGAAAGAGGTCAAATTGGGCAATTATTTATGGCCTCCATCCCCAAAGGGGCCCCGTGCATGACCCTACATTGCTAAAGGTTCAGTAGGTTGGGACAGGACTCGCAATCTCCTTTACCTGGCAGATCCTTTATCATTGCAGTTTTTGGTGACAGACCTGTAACAATGTGGTTACATTATCCAAGGTCCTTCACCCTCCGGTTAAGACGAGAGAGACCGGTATGCCTTCTCCACGCTCTCTTTGTACAGTCGGAGCATTTCTAAAATTAACATAAGATATCAGGATAAAGAATGTGAACACTTAACACAATCCATCAACCTTGTCTAGTTAAGTGTCGAGTTACTCTCTCGTGCATCAGAATATCTTGTTTTCATGATCCCATTCCCATAAAAACAGCCCTGAAATGACGAATAATACAGGAGTTGTAGGAAATTTTTAGTATACAAACTAGTACCCCCGCAGAACGAAAGAAACTGTCTTGCGATTATCACATAGTAGAGGAGGCAAATCTATACGTCAATCTCTGACCTTTATCGGAACTTGCAACAAATCTTGGATAAAAGTCCGCAGTCATTCTATGTAACGGTAGACCGCCATTCAAGACAGTGTGCAGTGTGTAAGCTGTAACGATTCCTCGATATTCCCGCTATTCCCAATGTGATTTTACTCATCCATATTCTCTCAATTCACTTTTATTGAGAGTACAGAAACGCATCAAGATGGCACGTGACCACAAGTATGCCAACTGCATTCATGCGGCCACGTGGCCGATTGCTCGTACTGGAGAGTTGTGTGCATCACACACTGTCATGATTCAGCAGGGTGAAGAATTTTGTCCCAAGCCTAGACAATCTCTTTAAGAAGTGGAACAGGCAATGATGAGTTGTGTCATGCTGCCACTCATAGGCTGCTTTGATTATGTACAAGTGGACAAAAACAGTTTACATTTTTTCAGATCAGATAAAGAATGAAAAGTTTTGACTATAGTCAGAGAGTCATCTGCAGAAAACAGAGGGGAGCGGTTCTGTACTGGCATGTGATGTGTGATAAGATCTACTGGAGGGTTCAAGCTCCTTCCTGCATGAAAAGAAAGAGAAAGCAGAACCTGGAGGAGCTGGAAACCTCTCTGCAGATCATTAGGCAGGTAAGAGGCTGCAGCTGCTTTCTACAATGTAATGGAGGAGTGTTGTCAAGTATTCAAATATTCTGTGCTGGAGGGAGGAACAATCTTGGATGAGGATCATGTGGACGAGTGACAGAGAATCATAAAGCCAAATTTTTTCATTCAATACTTACCTACTGCCCTAAAAATTAATATAAAAGATGGAAACCATCCAGAAGAAAAAGCAAATCTTCCGTACATCCAATTCTCCTGACTTTGGCACATCCATCTTTTGAACTCAATGTCAGGGTGTAGAGTGCCGTAATGACTCGGAGTGAAGTGGACAGCACACCAGAGTAAGGAGGAGGTGTAAGAAATTTCATTGGGGTTTGGTCAGGAGATTAGATATATTTTAGGGTGAGATAAAACGGAGTCTTGGCATCTGCTTTCTATAATGTAATGGAGGAGTGTCATCAAGTCATCAATAGTGATGAGCGAGCATGCTCGCTACTGCTTGGTGCTCGCTACTGCTCGGTGCTCGCCGAGTATTTCCAGGTTGCTCGGGCGGGAACTCGGGTCCCCTCCCTGCATGTTTGATGCTCTTTAGAGAGCCAATGAACATGCAGGGATTGCCTGCCATGCACTGTAATGCCATAGTCATGTTGGTTGTGGGCATTACAGTGATTGGCTGGCCGCACAGCGTCATCAGGTCTATATCAGACCTGGCGCCACCATGCTCGTCACAGTCTCTCCGGAATCAGACAGTGTAGGGAGAGGTACAGCTGCTGTGTCAGGGAGAGATTTGCTTGTGTATTAGGTAGTGAAGGGAGAAAAACCGTACATTACACATATCCATCTTAACAAACAGTCCTTCTGAAGACTAATCCATCTGCAGAGATATCAGGCAGGCAGTGTATATAGGCAGGCAGTGTATATAGCAGACTGCAGTGCATAAAGTACAAGAGGCTCCATTCCAATTCTGTCTTCTGCTGCTGTTAGATATTTCTACACAAATGCCCAGGTCTCAGGGGCCAGGAATACTTTTCTTTGGATCTTAATCCTCATTATTGGCTTAAAAAGCAATCCAGAGAACACGTTTTTTCTGCGCCATTTGCTTGTGTAGGGAGAGCTGCTGCTGCATCAGGGAGAGATTTGATCGTGCATTAGGTAGTCTAGGGAGAAAAACCGTACATTGCACATATCCATCTTAACAAACAGTCCTTTTGAGGACTAACTAATCCATCTGCAGAGATATCAGGCAGGCAGTGTATATAGGCAGGCAGGGTATATAGCAGACTGCAGTGCATATAGCACAAGAGGCTCCATTCCAATTCTGCCTTCTGCTGCTGTTAGATATTTCTATACAAAGGCCCAGGTCTCAGGGGCCAGGAATATTTTTTTTGCATCTTAAGCCTCATTATTTGCTTAAAAAGAAATCCAGAGAACACGGTTTTTCTGCGCCATTTGCTTGTTGGCACTGCAGAATACAGCCAGGTCCTTTCCATATTACAGCGCTAGAAATCCAGCTATTTAAAACTGTGTTTTCTCCGTCAAATGGATCACATATACGTTGTCAGAAAATACTGCCAGTTCTAGCCTCCATTAAAAATTTCCTTTAGTGTGTCAGTGAAGCAATTCACACCAGTTTGCTGTTCAAACTACTTACCTACAGGCCAGGTATTTAAAACTCTGTTTTCTCCGTCAAAGGGATCACATATACGTTGTCAGAAAATACTGCCATTTCTGGCTTCCATTAAAAAATTCCATTAGTGTGTCAGTGAAGCCATTCACAGCAGTTTGCTGTTCAAACTACTTACCTACAGGCCAGGTATTAGCGTCACCATCCCGCTTCTCTGTCTTCTGAAACCCTCTCTGCTCACAATCAAAGAGGATGCATTGCAGGCGGAGCACGATGAGATGGAGCAAGGAACCATACAGGGTGATTACACACAGCCAAGCCTCATCTCATCCCAATGTGGATTGGGTGACAATGAGGAAGAGGAGGAGGAGGTGGAAGAACAGGAGCTAGTTTCATGCACTATAGATGGTACTACCTGCATAGCTGTCATACCGTCTGTTCAGCGTGGATGGCCAGAGGACAGAGAGGAGGAGTAGGAGGAGGAGGAGGAGTGCATGGTCAGTCATCCTCTTGGTGAGGACACAGAAGTCTTGCCTGTTAGTAGTCTGGCACGCATGGCTGAGTTTATGTTACGCTGCCTTTCCCATGACCCTCGCGTTCTCAAAATTTTGGGTGACAGTAATTACTTGTTGGTGACACTTCTAGACCCACGCTACAAGGAGAACTTTATATCTCTTATTCCTAAGGCGGACAGGTCTACAAAAATGGGGCTGTACCAAAAGGCCCTTGCTGCGGAACTATTAAAAAAATTCCCATCTGAAAACGCTGGTGGCAGAGGGCACACGTTGGACAACCAAGAAGTATAGGCGAGAGAGACACAACTTCAATCTAGCAGAGGCAGGGGAACACTGTCAAAGTTCTGGGAGAGTTTTCTCAGATCCTCCCATCGCACAGGCCCTGAGGCGCTGGGTACTCTCACAAGGAGTGCAAAGTTTGGGAAGATGGCGAGGGAGTACCTTGCTGACCGTACCAACGTCCTCCGTGATTCCGCTGTGCCTTATAATTATTGGGTATTCAAGCTGGATACGTGGAATGAACTGTCTCTCTATGCCTTAGAGGTCCTGGCCTGCCCTGCTGCCAGCGTTTTATCAGAGCGGGTTTTTAGTGCCGCTGGTGGAATTATAACTGATAAGCGCATCCGCCTCTCAACTGAAAATGCTGACAGGCTGACTCTTATAAAAATGAACAAGGGCTGGATTGGGCCAGACTTCTCAACACCACCGAATGATAGCAGCTTAACATAAACTCAAATCCAGTGTCTTTTCTTGTGAGGTGTATTCCCATGCACCTTTTCACACCCACACATAGGTATATGCTTCCTGATTTTGGCTATTTGCTCTTGTCCTCCTCCTTCTCCTCATCCTCATCCTCCACCACCATATCACCAGGGTGACCGTGGCCCGTGATGAAACACCCACATAATTTTTTTAAAGCGTGTTTAAGATGCCCGTAAAAAAAAAATTTTATACAGTATGTTCATGTACACCCCCCAGGGGTAAATGTTTGTCAGCCCATACACTTGTGCATGGGCATTACAAGTATAGGAGGCCTGCTCTTTTCTAAAGGGAACATTTTTTTATGAGGCCCTCCTCCACGTCTCTTCCAAGGGGCATTGAAGTGCCTCCAAATTTTTGGCAGCCCTTGCATTCACAGCATAGGCCAACACTATGGGAGACTCTCTCCTTTCTAATGGGAATTTGTCGTTACTGTGACCCTGCTCTAAGTGTCTTTAAATTCTTAGTGGGGTTTTTCCTAAAATTGGTCAGCCGTTGGACTCACTGCATACCCTATAACTATATAGCAGCCCCTCTCCTTTCTAATGGGAACATGTCATACCTTGTTACTGTGGCCCTGCTCTATGTGTCTTTAAATTCTTAGTGGGGTTTTTCCTAAAATTGGACAGCCGTTGGACTCACTGCATACCCTATAACTGTATAGCAGACTCTCTCCTTTCTAATGGGAACATGTCGTATTTGTTACTGTGGCCCTGCTCTGTGTGTCTTTAAATTCTTAGTGGGGTTTTTCCTAAAATTGGTCAGCCGTTGGACTCACTGCATACCCTATAACTGTATAGCAGATTCTCTTCTTTCTAATGGGAACATGTCGTACTTGTTACTGTGGCCCTGCTCTGTGTGTCTTTAAATTCTTAGTGGCGTTTTTCCCAAATTTTGGCACCTCTTGCAGTCACAACATGGGCATTACCACTATAGGAGACCCGCTCCTTTATAATGGGAACTTTTTTTTAACTGAGACCCTCCTCTATGCCTCTTCAAAGGGGTATTGGGTTGCGTCCAAATTTTTGGCAGCCCTTGCAGTCACTGGATATGCAATAACAGTATACGAGACCCACTTGTTAATAATGGGAACAACAAATCATAGCTGGCTGATGGCTCTCTAACAATAGCGAGGGCCGACTGCTGGCATTTTAAGAATAGTAAGGGCAGTCTGATGGCCCTATAAAAATAGGCTTTATGACTTTCAGAGTCCCTCCATCATAAATAAAACAGGATGTGTCTGATGATGTGTCACACACCACATTGCCAGATAAGGTTGTAAAATGTTAAAATGACATTTCCCAGTGAATGCATTCATCTTAAAAAATAACGTAAAAAAACAAAACAATAGGATATTTCTTTAGTATAAAAAACAGTATCACCAATTTAACCTCAATGTAATCACATGGTTCAGCTCATGCACCTCCTCCTCCATCTCCAAAATGACCACATCAGTCACAAGCTGACAGCACTGCAGCACTGCTTTAGCCAAGCGGCAACAGGCTGTGCTGAAGATAACATGCTCAATGCTTAATTGACAAACCGCCTAGCGCTGCAGAGTTGTTGAAAGCTGTAACACAGCAGCCTGATATGTGGCTCTCACCGCTGAACATACAGCCAGGCATGGTCGTGTGTGACAATGGGCGGTACCTGGTGACGGACAAATGACAGCCGGAGTAGATATGGTTTCCCTCTATGCCAGTCCTTTCACCGAGCTAAATACAACTCTCAGCAAAAAAAGTTGTGGACTGGCTCCGTTACGTCCCTAGCCACATTCACCTGTCCATGTGTTTGAGGTTAGGCGGTCCTTCCCAGTAAGTGCACTGGGGAGGGCACGGGTAATGTTGTGAGACCCATCCTTATGGAAGGCGGAGACGACACCGGGAGAAACAGTGGCGGCTGGAGACCAAGTATGGACACCCGGCCGCCGCCGGCATGAGGTTATGAAAAGCTTCCGCCTCCACGAGCCTAAAAGGCCACATTTCAAGTGCAAGCAGCTGTCAAAAATTTGGCAGTATAGTATTGCAGCCTGTAGGTGGGTGGGTGGCTGCCTGCATACTTGCGCTTGCATTCCAAGGAATGGTGTAGGGACAACTGAACGCTGCACTGGGACAAGAACGTGGACGGTGATTGTTGCAAGTATGCAATGACAGGTGCATGGCGGGAGGCATCTTCGCATGCGCCAAGGATCACTTATCATGGGCACACTTTTAAGCAGTGACCTGGGGTCAGAGATGCTTCCAGAGGTCTTCCCCATGCTGTTCCCATGTCTTTTCAGCACTGTATGCATGTGACGCGCCCCCTGGGCTGTGTGTGGGGGAATACCCGGAGCCGGGTCTCTGTGTAATGCTGGGGGTTTGTAGTCTCCGTGGCGGCGACCCGGTCCCGTGGCTCAGGGTGGTCAAACCAGTGGCGGATCTGTTTATTTGGTTTTTAATGTTTAAATGTCCGACTATGCCACCCGTGGATTGTGGTCACTAAGAACAGCCGCTGCGGGGCAGACCGCTGAGGCTGATGTTGTGTGCGCAGTAGAGAGTAGTATAACTCCCCACTGGTGGAGTATAGCCTCAGGGCAGCGTGTATAGATGGTGAGGGTTATGGTGCATGGGCGCAGCAGAAATGACTCAGAGTCCTTGAGGTGCAGTCCAGGGTCTTTACTCACAGTTGTTTGATCCGAGACACTTCTGCCGATAGTGACTTCCCCGCGTCGCGCTGCGCTCACCAAGTGAGGGGCTCGGCCGACTCCTAGGTATCTTCGGAGTACTTGTCAGGACCCCTTTCATAGGTCCTCTCTCTGACCATTGGTGCCTCACACCTTACACAGCTTATTTCCAGCTACCTCGGGTCTTGGCGGGTAACGTGTGTTCCGTCCCCTGGACCCTATGTGGTGCCTTATGAGCGTGGACTGTGAGGGGCTGTGACACATGAAATGCCACAGCCTCCGGTGTCTAGTTGAGAGTAGTTTCTGCCTCCACTAGCTAAGGGAACCGGTTCCCTCTCTTGGCCTGACCCCACCTCTGGGTAGCGGCGGGCGTACAGCCGGCTTGCTGCACGGCCCGTACCCCTGGGGTCCCTTCACTCCTCTCCTGGAGCCTTTCCTGCTCTCCTTCTTCTCCTCTCTGCTCTCTCTCCTCTCAGTCTGGGGCCTCACAGGCTAGGCCCGCCTACTGGAGCAGAGCTCCACAGAGCCATGCTCTGTCACTTCTCCCCTCTGACTGAACACTGTTCCTAAGATGGCTCCCCTCTTTTATACCTCTCTCTCCAGTGCACCCAGGATCTGCACTCTCCACCCACACACTACAGAGTTCCCCCTCTCCTAGGTGTTCCCTCCCCACTCCAGCCAGGGATCAGGGACAGTTGTGCTCACTCTTGGCAGCATTGTCGCCCTGTCCCCGGAAATGTGGTGTAGTGCATGTGGGTGTTAGGGTCCTGAGCCATACTCCATCCTTACCTGAGAGTGAGATATCACACCTCTGGGTGAGATGCAATACCTCTGTAGCGACCGAACCCTCGGGGTGCTACACATTTGTCTGATGATGTGTCACACACCACATGGCCAGATAAGGTTGTAAAATGTTAAAATGACATTTCCTGGTGAATGCATTTGTCACAGTTGAAAGCAATGCAAAAGTGCAAAAACGCATCAAAAACACTACGTGTGAACATAGCCCAAGATGTGGAGGAGCATTTTTGTTTTTGGTTATTTATTTTGCCTTATATACAAGTCATTACCCTGGAAAGGATGTTCCTTAACATATTTCCCATGAAAATCCATTTTGGTTTAGTTTTTGTATGTTTTATTGTGAGTCCGTAAAAGTGGCGTAATACATCTGACAACGTTGTTGACAGCAGTGACCTGGGAGTCAGAGATGCTTCCAGGGGTCTTCCCCATGCTGTCCACATGTCATTTGAGCACTGTTCCCATCAATTTGGGCAATTTTTAGGCCCTCTGCAGACCGCCGGGGGGAGCCACCTGAAAAGTGCTCGGGTTTCCCATAGACTTACATTAGGCTTGTTGCTTGGGTCGAGCACTCGAGTATTCCAATTTGCTCGACCCGAGCAACGAGTACCCAAGCATTTTAGTGCTTGCTCATCACTAGTCTTAAGATATTCTGTGCTGGAGGGAGGAAAAATCTTAGGTTAGGTTGATATGGAAGAGTGACAGAGAACCATGAAGCCAAATTTAATACAAAAGAGGGAAACCACCCAGAAGAATAAGCAAGTCTTCCATACATCCAATTCTCCTGACTTTGGCACCTCCATCTTTGACCTAAATCTCAGGGTTTTGAGTGCCGTAATGCCTCGGAGTGAAGTGGACTGCATAACGGAGTAAGGAAAAGGTGTTAGAAATTTCATTGGGGTTTGGTCAGGCGTTTAGATTTATTTTAGGGTGTTATAAAATGGAGTCTTGGCGTCTGTAAAAGGAAGGTCATATGTTAAAAAACTGTTGCACTTTGATACGAGATACGTGTACGATCATTCAGATTTGTGCTTATTCCTTTGGATTTTTCACAATCCAGATCACATGGCAGAAAAAAATGTAGATTTTTTGGGGCTTGTCGTAAATGTAAAATTCCACAGCTCTGTGGGTCTATTATCACCGAAGTCTACAACAGGTGGCTGTCATCTGAATCCTTATGAATTAAATATGACACCATCTCACTAATACATTCAGTCTAATGGTTTATTCCCTACTGTATAAAAACAGGGACTCTGAGAGACAGACGGACGGACGTGCCTCCTGCCAGAAGATGGATGGTGGTGACCACAAGCTCTACCATGTTCATGGCTTAGACTCCAGGACTCAACTTGACACCTATATGTCTGGCACGGATAGGACATTTGAAGAGGACGCCTACACATTTCCTATGAAAATGCTTCACTCTACTTTCTCTAAGGGTTTGTACAGTATATTCCAAAATAATGCGAAATAAAATCTATCTGTGATCTATGAATAATATACAGTCATGGCCAAAAGTATTGAGAATGAGACAAATAGTAATTTTTCCAAAGTTTACTGCTTCATTTTTTGTAATGGCAATTTGCATATACTCCTGAATGTCAAAGAGTGATCAGCTTAACAGCAATTACTGTACTTGCAAAGTCAACATTTGCCCAGAAAATTAACTTTAACCCCCAAAACACATTTCAACATCATTGCAGTCCTGCCTTAAAAGGAGCAGCTAACATCATTTTAGTGATTGATCCATTAACACCGGTGTGGGTGTTGATGAGGACAGGGCTGGCGATCAATCAGTCATGATTAAGTAAGAATGACATCACTGGACACTTTAAAAGGAGGCTGGTTCTTGGTATCATTGTTTCTCTTCAGTTAACCATGGTTATCTCTAAAGAAACACGTGCAGCCATCATTGCACTGCACAAAAATGGCCTAACAGGGAAGAGTATCACAGCTACAAAGATTGCACCTCAGTCAACAATCTATCGCATCATCAAGAACTTCAAGGAGAGAGCTTCCATTGTTGTCAAAAAGGCTCCAGGGCGCCCAAGAAAGACCAGCAAGCGCCAGGACCGTATCTTAAAACTGTTTCAGCTGCGGGATCGGACTACCAGCGGTGCCGAGCTTGCTCAGGAATGGCAGCAGGCTGGTGTGAGTGCTTCTGCACGCACTGTGAGGCGGAGACTCTTTGAGCAAGGGCTGGTTTCAAGGAGGGCAGCAAAGAAGCCACTTCTCTCCAGGAAAAACATCAGGGATCAACTGATATTCTGCAAAAGGTACAGGGAGTGGACTGCTGAGGACTGGGGCAAAGTAATTTTCTCTGATGAATCCCCTTTTCGATTGTTTGGGACATCTGGAAAACAGCTTATTCGGAGAAGAAGAGGTGAGCGCTACCACCAGTCTTGTCTCATGCCAACTGTAAAGCATCCTGAAACCATTCATGTATGGGGTTGCTTCTCAGCCAAGGGAATCGGCTCACTCACAGTCTTGCCTAAAAACACAGCCATGAATAAAGAATGGTACCAGAATGTCCTCCAAGAGCAACTTCTCCCAACCGTCTAAGAGCAGTTTGGCGCCCAACAATGCCTTTTCCAGCATGATGGAGCACCTTGCCATAAAGCAAAGGTGATAACTAAATGGCTCATGGAACAAAACATAGAGATTTTGGGTCCATGGCCTGGAAACTCCCCAGATCTTAATCCCATTGAGAACTTGTGGTCAATCATCAAGAGACGGGTGGACAAACAAAAACCAACAAATTCTGGCAAAATGCAAGCATTGATTATGCAAGAATGGACTGCTATCAGTCAGGATTTGGTCCAAAAGTTGATTGAGAGCATGCCAGGGAGAATTACAGAGGTCTTGAAGAAGAAGGGGCAACACTGCAAATATTGACTTGCTGCATTAACTCATTCTAACTGTCAATATAACCTATTGGTACTCATAATTTGATTGCAATTATATTTCTGTATGTGATATAAACATCAGACAAACACTAATAAAAACCAGAAGCCAGCAGATCATGTGAAAATATAATTTTGGTGTCATTCTCAAAACTTTTGGCCATGACTGTACTTTGCAGTGTATTTCATTACATCACACATTATATGAGACTTTGCTCTTTTTTATTCTCCCGCAGGTCACATTACAGGGGACAGTATCAAGAGAAAATAGTCGGCACTCCGTATAGCTAAGGTGGTGCACGTGGAAAACAATGTCTGTAGGAAAAGCAAATCCCGGAACTCACGTGTTGATGATTAGTTCGTTTATTCCACAACTGTGAGTTGTGGAATAAACGAACTAATCATCAACACGTGAGTGCCAGGATTTGCTTTTCCTACATTACAGGGGACAGACTGATTGATTTCAGCTACGGATCCTTCATTTACCACCTTTATTCTGCCGCCAATTATTTCAAAGAGATCATTTTACTGCGAGTCTCTGACAGTTGCATCATGGAGATGAATAAATGGGTGGACGCGAGTACAGGAGCGTTCGACTGGTCCCACGCGTCAGAAATCCTGGCCAAGATCACAGGGAACAGGTGAAGTAGTTATCCAAATGGCAGTAGTCGAGTTGTGATGATCAAAAAGGACGAAAATAAGGAAATGTTTACCCTGATATTGATCTAGTTATTATTTTTTTATAGCACCTGTACAGGATACTGTAGAAGCATTTTTTAGTTGATCTGCAGCACTCAGCAGCAGCCACTACGTATTGTATGGAGCTGCGGTCTTCCCCTCCATTTACAGTTTACATCTAGCAGACACCGGAGGTGATGACAGCTGATCGGTTGGGGTGTCAACTGATCCTAAGCATAAGTCATCAATAGAAAGTATTGGAAAAAACATTTAAAATTATATTTTTATTTATTACATTTGTATATTTATATTTTTCTGACAATAAGTCTTCACTATGGTGTCCTGAATCCTGGAACATTACGATGTAGAAGGTTCAATTTATAGTTTCCCCAAATTTGTGAAAGATGTCCATGTTACCACTAGAGATGAGCGGTGTTCGACTAGAACTGTTCGCCAATCTCAAATTCGAGCTGTTTTGGGCGGTGTTCAAGTTGTTCGACGAACCCGAACGATTTGCAAAAAATTCGGCTGTTCGAGGTTATGTTCGATAACTGTTCGTGCACCAAAAGCGTGTCCTGCATGTCTGGCGCTATTTAGAGCACCAATCATGCAGGGATTGTCTGCCACTCACTGTAATGCCACAGCCATGGTGGTTGTGGCATTACAGTGATTGCCCAAATCGATGGGAACAGTGCCAACAGTGAAACATGAAAAGCCGGCAATTCAGCAGCGGCATACACCGGTACCCGACAATTTAGAACAGAAAGAATAGAGCTTCACACATAGATTAGATAGATATAAACATGTCAGCCACATATATACGAAGTACAGTGAAAGTGCTGCTTACTGTACTTGTCATTTAGCGTAAAGGATTTATCAAAAAAAATAATAGTGTTTTCATGCACTGTCTCTTTAAAAAAGCCGGCCGGCAATTCAGCAGGGTACCCGACAATTTATATCAGACAGAATAGAGCTTCACACATAGATTAGATAGATAGAAACATGTCAGTCACATATATATGAAGTACAGTGACAGTGTTGATTACTGTACTTGTCATTTAGTGTAAAGGATTTATTAAAAAAAATAATAGTGTTTTCATGCACCGTCTCTTTAAAAAAGCCAGCTGGCAATTCAGCATCTGTACCCAGCAATTTAGAATAGAAGGAATAGAGAATCACACATAGATTAGATAGATAGAAACATGTCAGTCACATATATATGAAGTAGAGTGACAGTGTTGATTACTGTACTTGTCATTTAGTGTAAAGGATTTATTAAAAAAAATAATAGTGTTTTCATGCACCGTCTCTTTAAAAAAGCCGGCCGGCAATTCAGCATCTGTACCCAACAATTTAGAATAGAAGGAATAGAGAATCACACATAGATTAGATAGATAGAAACATGTCAGTCACATATATATGAAGTACAGTGACAGTGTTGCTTACTGTACTTGTCATTTAGTGTAAAGGATTTATTTAAAAAAATAATAGTGTTTTCATGCACCGTCTCTTTAAGAAAGCCGGCCGGCAATTCAGCATCTGTACCCGACAATTTATAACAGACAGAATAGAGCTTCACACATAGATTAGATAGATAGAAACATGTCAGTCACATATATATGAAGTACAGTGATAGTGTTGGTTACTGTACTTGTCATTTAGTATTAAAATAAAGGATTTATTATTAAAAAAATTGGCGTGGGGTTCCCCTTAATTTTAGGCTCTAGCGGAGGTTAAGCAGACGGCTGGGGCAGATGTTTGAAGCCTGGGAAGGGGGTAATACCCACGGAGCTTCCCAGGCTACTAATATCAGCCCCCAGCTGAATACATAGCCTTTACTAGCTATTAAAATGGGGGACCCCCCAAAAAAAATGACGTGGGGTCCCCCCTAATTTAATAGCTAGCAAAGGCTAGGCAGACAGCTGGGGGCTGATATTAATAGCCCAGGAAGGGAGCCATGAATATTGGCCCCCTCCCAGGCTAGAAACACCAGTCGTCAGCCGCCCCAGAAATGGCGCATTCATAGGATGCGCCAATTCTGGCACTTAGCCTCGCTCTTCCACGCTGCCCTGGTGCGGTGGCAGGGGGTAATAGGGCTGGGGTTGATGTCAGCTTATAATGCCAGCTGACATCAAGCCCAGGTTAGTAATGGAGAGGCGTCTATAAGACACCCCCATTACTAACCCCATAGTCAAAGTTAAAAAAAACACAACACCCAGAATAAAGTCCTTTAATTGAAATAAACGCACAATTCTTTATTGTTCTAAATTAAACCATACTTACCATCACACCCATTCCAGCTGAAGCCAACGATCTCCTGCAATAAAAGAAAAATAATAAACCAACCTCATCCTTACCTTTCCATGGTTCCCACGACAGCTTCAGCTCTGCTACATCGAGATGACTGGCTGGACCGCAGCAGAACGCTGCCATCCAGCCTGTCATCCCGCGGACACTGAGAAGCGCAGGCTTGCTTGCGCTGCTCAGCGTCTCTCTGTGACGACGTTGCTTTATTATTTTTCTTTTATTGCAGGAGATCGTTGGCTTCAGCTGGAATGGGCGTGACGGTAAGTATGGTTTAATTTAGAACAATAAAGAATTGTGTGTTTATTTCAATTAAAGGACTTTATTCTGGGTGTTTGTGTTTTTTTTAACTTTGACTATGGGGTTAGTAATGGAGGTGTCTTATAGACGCCTCTCCATTACTAACCTGGGCTTGATGTCAGCTGGCATTATAAGCTGACATCAACCCCAGCCCTATTATCCCACTGCCACCGCTACAGGGCAGTGGGAAGAGCGAGGCTAAGTGCCAGAATTGGCGCATCCTATGGATGCGCCATTTCTGGGGCGGCTGACGGCTGGTGTTTCTAGCCTGGGAGGGGGCCAATATTCATGGCACCCTTCCTGAGCTATTAATATCAGCCCCCAGCTGTCTGCCTAGCCTTTGCTAGCTATTAAAATAGGGGGGACCCCACGTCATTTTTTTGGGGGGGTCCCCCATTTTAATAGCTAGTAAAGGCTATGTATTCAGCTGGGGGCTGATATTAGTAGCCTGGGAAGCTCCGTGGGTATTACCCCCTTCCGAGGCTTCAAACATCTGCCCCAGCCGTCTGCTTAACCTCCGCTAGAGCCTAAAATTATGGGGGATCCCACGCCAATTTTTATTTTAATAAATCCTTTATTTTAACACTAAATGACAAGTATAGTAACCAACACTGTCACTGTACTTATTATAAATGTGACTGACATGTTTCTATCTATCTAATCTATGTGTGATGCTCTATCTTTCTGTTCTAAATTGTCGGGTACCGCTGCTGAATTGCCGGCCGGCTTTTTTAAAGAGACAGTGCATGAAAACACTATTATTTTTTTAAATAAATCCTTTACACTAAATGACAAGTACTGAAAGCAACACTGTCACTGTACTTATTATATATGTGACTGACATGTTTCTATCTATCTAATCTATGTGTGAAGCTCTATTCTTTCTGTTCTAAATTGTCGGGTACAGATGCTGAATTGCCGGCCGGCTTTTTTAAAGAGACGGTGCATGAAAACACTAATATTTTTTTTAATAAATCCTTTACACTAAATGACAAGTGCAGTAACCAACACTGTCACTGTGCTTCTTATATGTGTGACTGATATGTTTCTATCTATCTAATCTATGTGTGATGCTCTATTCCTTCTTGTCTAAATTGTCGGGTACCGGTGTATGCCGCTGCTGAATTTGCCGGCCGGCTTTTTTAAAGAGAGTGTCTTCTGAGCAGTTTGTCAGCTTTTGGACATCTTTGCAGGTGTTTTCTATGTGTTTCTATGTGTTGTTGTTTGCCTGCCATTGGTTTTAACGGTGTTCGACGGTGTTCTAAGGTGTTCGACGAACAGTTCGACGAACAGTTCCTCGAACATCCCGGTGTTCGACGAACCGAACCCGAACACTACGGGGGTGGCTCAACACTACTGAAGGCATCAAAACTATGAATTAACAAATGTGGAATTATATACTTAACAAAAAAGTGTGAAACAAGTGAAAATATGTCTTATATTCTAGGTTCTTCAAAGTAGCCACCTTTTGCTTTGCAGACTGCTTTGCACACTCTTGGCATTCTCTTGATGAGCTTCAAGAGGTAGTCACCGGAAATGGTCTTGCAACAATCTTGAAGGAGTTCCCAGAGAAGCTTAGCACTTGTTGGCCCTTTTGCCTTCACTCTGCGGTCCAGCTCACCCCAAACCATCTCGATTGGGTTCAGGTCTGGTGACTGTGGAGGCCAGGTCATCTGGCGTAACACCCCATCACTCTCCTTCTTGGTCAAATAGCCCTTACACAGCCTGGAGGTGTGTTTGGGGTCATTGTCCTGTTGAAAAATAAATGATGGTCCAACTAAACGCAAACCGGATGGAATAGCATGCCGCTGCAAGATGCTGTGGTAGCCATGCTGGTTCAGTATGCCTTCAGTTTTGAATAAATCCCCAACAGTGTCACCAGCAAAGCACCCCCACACCATCACACCTCCTCCTCCATGCTTTACGGTGGGAACCAGGCATGTAGAGTCCATCCGTTCACCTTTTCTGCGTCGCACAAAGACACGGTGGTTGGAACCAAAGATCTCAAATTTGGACTCATCAGACCAAAGCACAGATTTCCTCTGGTCTAATGTCCATTCCTTGTATTCTTTAGCCTAAACAAGTCTCTTCTGCTTGTTGCCTGTCCTTAGCAGTGGTTTCCTAGCAGCTATTTTACCATGAAGGCCTGCTGCACAAAGTCTCCTCTTAACAGTTGTTGAAGAGATGTGTCTGCTGCTAGAACTCTGTGTGGCATTTACCTGGTCTCTAATCTGAGCTGCTGTTAACCTGCGATTTCTGAGGCTGGTGACTCGGATAAACTTATCCTCAGAAGCAGAGGTGACTCTTGGTCTCCCTTTCCTCGGGCGGTCCTCATGTGAGCCAGTTTCTTTGTAGTGCTTGATGGTTTTTGCAACTGCACTTGGGGACACTTTCAAAGTTTGCCCAATTTTTCGGACTGACTGACCTTCATTTCTTAAAGTAATGTGGCCACTCGTTTTTCTTTACTGCGCTGCTTTTTTCTTGCCATAATACAAATTCTAACAGTCTATTCGGTAGGGCTATCAGCTGTGTATCCACCTGACTTCTGCACAACACAGCTGAGGGTCCCAACCCCATTTATAAGGCAAGAAATGCCACTTATTAAACCTGACAGGGCACACCTGTGAAGTGAAAACCATTTCCGGTGACTACCTCTTGAAGCTCATCAAGAGAATGCCAAGAGTGTGCAAAGCAGTCATCAAAGCAAAAGGTGGCTACTTTGAAGAACCTAGAATATAAGACATATTTTCACTTGTTTCACACTTTTTTGTTAAGTATATAATTCCACATGTGTTAATTCATAGTTTTGATGCCTTCAGTGTGAATGTACAATTTTCATAGTCATGAAAATACAGAAAAATCTTTAAATGAGAAGGTGTGTCCAAACTTTTGGTCTGTACTGTATGTCAAAATATCTTATAGACACTATCTTATTGATGTTTTCTCTTATTGTATTATACTCTAAGATTCTATTTTAGGATGATAGCTGAACAGACCTAAATAGATTATAAAATAAGACAACTATCCAACAAATTAATGATTTCTTCCTATTCAGGCTTGAATATGTTTATTATCAGGATTAGACGACAGTCATTCTGAGTTTATTTCAGATTTATGTTATTTAGGCTGTGGGGGAGGAGACCAAGAGTAATGACTCATCATCGGCTTTCTCTCACCCTCTCCGGTGCGAAAGGTAGTAAGTACTACCAAACCATTGCACCATGGCTCACAACACCTGGTGCTCATACACCACACATTCTTATACTCTTTCTTTCTCTCATCTTTTCATTTTCTTTTTTCTTCTTCTCCTCCCCTGTCTACATGTCCTATCCCTCATCCAACTAAAACCCTATCTGATTTCTCCCTGGGTCTGGTTACCACATCCATATAACCAAATTACAAAACAACACAGACAATATGGATAAAGTAAAATTTTGCTCCTTTAATGTTAAGGGGCTAAATATCCCAGAAAAAAGGAAACAGGTCCTATACTCGAACCACAAACAACATATACCTATACTAATGTTTCAAGAGACACACTCGAAGACTGGGGCAATTCCGAACTGCACGTCATACGGTTACCCTAGATGGTTCCATAGTTCAAACCCAAACTCCAAATCTAAAGGAGTTTCAATAGCCTTTCATAAATCTTTTATGCCGGATTCTGTTATTGACACAGAAGGGAGATACATCTTCTTACGAATAACATGGTTGTCACGGAAATTTATCATTGCTAATCTATACTTCCCAAACCAGGGTCAACAGAAATTCGGATCTGAATGTAGGAGACTCTTGGAAGAGTTTGCGGGCTTCTCTTCGATAATACTTGGAGGTGACTTCAACCTCCCAATGAATCCTATAATAGATGTCTCCTCTGGTAAGTCCTCATATCCTTTATCCTCTATAAATTAGGTGAAGAAACAGATGCATGACCTAAGATTGGTGGATGTCTGGAAGGTTCTTCATCCCGACACAAAAGATTATAGCTTCTACTCACAGGTTCAATCGACATACAGCAGAACTGACTACTTTTTTATTTCGCATAACTTGCTGGATCTCAGACTGGAGGCAGATGTGGGGTCCATATTGTGGTCTGATCACGCGCCTATCTACTTCTCGATGCAGCTGGATTCACACCTGAGATCCAGCTTTTTGTGGCGCCTAAATGAAAACCTATTACAGGATCCTGTATGTAATTCAGAAGTGAAACAAACCATTGGAAACTTTATTGCGGATCATGATGTGGACCCTTAATCTCCTTCAATTAAATGGGAAGCTCTGAAAAGCGTTCTGAGAGGGGTATTCATATCACAGGGTACTCGCTTTAAAAAAGAACGCGCTGCTGAAATAATTAGCCTCTCTTCGCAGATTCATAAACTTGAGATGCAACATAAACAAGACTTGTCACCACTCACAATAACACAAGTTTCCACAACCAGACAAAAACTACTTACTATCTTAGACCAGAAAAGCCTGAGAGAGAGGGTCAGAAGTTGTTTCTATCAACTGGGTAACAAAAGTGGTACATTTTTGGCTAGAGCCTTGCATCAACGCAACCCACATACTTTTATCCCATTCATAAAAAATACTAAGGGGAAGAAGGTCCATAGTACCAATGACATACTTTCGGGTTTTAATGACTACTATCAATCTCTATACAACATAGTAGTACACTTCAAAGATCTCCCCACACATTCACTCCAAGACAAAATCAAATCTTATTTACAACTAAATAAATTGCCTACAGTACCCTGAGGAAACATTAATAGATTTGGAAAAAGATTTTACCTTAGAGGAGGTCACTTCTGTAGTTAAAGAATTAAAACTAGGAAAGGTCGTGGCCCAGACGGGTATACTGCCGGTTTTTACAAACAGTTCTCCGATTTACTATAACCATTATTCCTATCAACATGTAATTTTGCGTCATCTGGTGGCTCCTTCCCACCGCAAGCCCTAATTGCCCACATAACGATGATACCAAAGCCAGGAAAAGATTTATCTTTATGTAGCAACTATCGTCCCATTTCTCTAATAAATATAGACTTAAAAATTTATGCAAAAATGATCTCGAGGAGACTGGGTCACTTTCTGCCGAATTTGATAAACCAGGATCAGGTAGGCTTTATACCTGGGCGAGAAGCAAGGGATAACACCATAAGGTCTATATTATTAATAGACAGAGGGAAGAGGGGTTGATCCCATGTGTGTCCTGTCAATTGACGCTGAAAAAGCGTTCGATAGGGTACACTGGGAATTTATGTCCCACACGCTTGAAGGTATTGGGCTTAGAGAAAATATGTTGCGGAGAATTGTGGCGCTTTATGCTTCCCCCACCACTCAGGTCAAAGTTAATGGATCCCTATCATGCCCGTTCCATATACGCAATGGCACAAGACAGGGTTGTCCATTGTCGCCTTTACTGTATGTGTTAACCAAGGAACATTTGGCAATCGCAATACGCAACAACCCATCAATAAAGGGAATGAAGATCCAATCAGATGAGCACAAGATGGCGCTCTTCGCAGATGATATACTCTTATATGTCACATCCCCCATCACTAGTTTACCCAATATTATCTCAGAATTGCACAAATTTGGCTCCTTAAGTAATTTCAAAATAAACTCCCACAAATCTGAGGTGTTAAATATATCATTTCAACCAACTTTGGTATCCCAATTATGCTCCTCTTTTCCGTTTAACACTAGAACTACTGATGGAGTCATTTTGACTCCTTTCGTTTTTTATTTCTCTTCTGTGACTACATTTTTCAGAATTCCGGCTTGAAACTCGGTGACTTTTCCTCAAATATGATGTGAAAAAAGATTTTGTGAGAATAAATAATTTTGGTGAAAAATTTGCGCGTTTTTTTCAAAATTTACCAAGAACTACTGAAGGGAGTCATTTTGACTCCCTACTATATTTTGAGGTCCTTTTGTCACTAAATGTTGCTATAAAGTTTTGTGCATAATTTTTTCACTCTGTCTTATTTACCCTGATGTTCATATAGATGTAGTTCAATTTACATGTCAACTTTTCACATTTTCCTTGTGTTTTACCTGCTTGTATTACTGTGTAATGCTGAACAAACTCTATCTGATGAGGAGCTAGATGCATTCATTGCGATATTCTATGCTCATGGAATATCTGGCACGAACCGTCACTCGATTAGCAGTATTTGGTGTAATGACTGGGGAATACCGTTTTGCAAAGCGACAATGTCTAGGGACCGCTTTGTTGAAATTATGAGGTTTCTCAGATTTGATGAGAAATCTACTCGATCGGAGAGACTGCAAACGGACAAGTTTGCTCTATTTTCTACTGTGTGGGACAGGTTTATTGAAAATTGTATTGCGTGTTACAAACCTGGCCCATACATAATGGTGGATGAGCAACTTTTCCCAAGCAAAACTAGGTGTCCATTCACGCAGTACATGCCTTCCAAACCAGCTAGCTGTTGATAAGAGGAGCAAATATCTGGCAAATGGCTTCCCTTATCTAGGCAAAGATGACACACGCCGTGCTGAGGACCGTTTAGCTGACCATGTGGTAATGAAGTTATTGGACCCGTTTTTGAAAAAAGGTCGCAATGTTACAACCGATAATTATTTTACTTCAGTAAAATTAGCTAAACAGCTAAAAAGCAAAGGAACAACCATCGTGGGAACACTGAACAAGATAAGGCGAGAAGTGCCTAAAGAAATAAAATCCATGAAAGAGGAATTGTACAACACTAAAGTGTTTAGAAATGAAGACAATTTTACACTTACAGTATATCAAGGAAAGCCCAACAAAAATGTTGTCATTTTGAGTTCCGTCCATCCAGATGTTGTTGTTGCGTCTGATTCTGCTAAAAAAACTCCAGAAACGGTAAAGTTTTACAATGAAACAAAATATGGAGTAGATGTAGTGGATCAGATGGCACGAAAATATACCACACGAACATGCACAAGGAGATGGCCTGTTCATGCATTTGAAAATGCCTTAGACTTTGCGGGTATAAATGCATGGATAATATTCAAGGAGATTACCCACCAAAAAATGTCACGCAAGGCATTTTTGCAAACGCTTGTGAGAGAGTTGAGTGGTCCTTATGTCACAGATAGGGAAAAGGGTTCCACGTCCCAAGTTTCTAAATGCTCAGAAGTGATGGTTCAAACAAAATTTTGCCAGATCAAAGAAAAGTGCAAGAAAAATAGATCTGTCGGAAATTGTAAGACTTGTGGTAAGTCTTTGTGTGGGCAATGTACTGCCATAAATCAAAGGCAATGCCTAAAATGCGAAACACCAAATGTTTAGAAGGTGAATTCTGCGCCATATTTTCATTTTTATGCTCCTCCACCTACATTTTCTCTGCTTTTTGTTCTTCAGTTGATGTTTATATGTGTGCACTTGAATAAAAAAAAATGTTTGAAAAACGTCTATTATAATTATTGTTATTTTCTGTAGAAAAATAAGAAAAGCAGAAAAAAAACAATCAAAAGCATTACTGTTGGATCTCACAATAATAATACATTACAAAAAATATAATTATTAATAAATAACCACAAATGAAACTCTAAATATAAACGAAAACAAGCAAGGAGTCAAAATGACTCCTTTCAGTAGTTCTAGGCGGGGTCACGAGTCCAGTAGTCCTAGTGTTAAATGACTCTTGGATTTCCTCACTTACCTAGGCATGAAATTAACTGCAAAAACATCACAATTATATGATGCCAATTATAAGACAGTTTTATATAAGACAAAACTTGATCTGGAGAAATGGAATAAATTACAACTATCTTGGATTGGAAGGATAAATGCAATTAAAATAGACCTTCTACCACGCCTCTTATATTTCTTCCAAACAGCTCCCCTCTTCCTTCCAGCTTCCTTTTTCTCCAGACTCAAGAAGGCAATAACAAGATTCATATGGGCCAACAAACAAACACGCATATGGTATTTTTCACTAAACAGATCAAAACAGGCTGGAGGTTTGGGTCTTCCGAATTTTTCCCTCTAAAATTATGCTGTGCTCGGAACCTGTACTTTAGATCTATTTCACCATAAAAATAGCAAGAAATGGGTTGAAGGTGGCTTTCTCTCAATATAACCCTTTGGCGACTTTATGATCAGGAAGAAATGCCGACGAACATAGTGGCACTCTCTCCTTTCTCACTAGGAACCTGGTCTTATTCATCAGACGTAGCAACAGATCACTTCATTTGTCATCCATATCAGGCCCATTAACACCAATTTCCGACAACCCAGCCTTTCCGGCAGGTATAAATAAGACAATCTTTCTCAACAAACACAAAGACAAATATCCAATTGTTTATGATTACATAGACCACTCGGAAATGAAAACACTACAGGACATATTCTCTGGAATTGAACCTCGAGTAGGCTCATGGTTCTTCTATGAACAACTCAAAAGTTTCATCAACACGATATCTAAGCAGGCTAATATTTTTAGGCCACTCACTTCTTTTGAATCCCAGTGCCTCATGAGGAGCCCACCAGACCATACCATCTCGCTACTATACAAGACATTCCAAGAGAATCAAGTTACATCACATGATCCCCCTTCATTCTTTTCAAAATGGGAGAGTGACCTGGGAAAACCCCTATCACCTGAAGACCGCTCTAAAATTCTCGTATTCACATTCAGATCCTCACTCTGTTCAGTGTCCCAAGAGAGAAGCTACAAGATACTGTCTCGGTGGTACAGATGTCCATCCACTATTCATTCCATGTTCCCTACAACTCCAGACACATGTTGGAGATGTTGGGAAGAAAGGGGCTCGTACTTGCACATGTGGTGGTCATGCCCTCCAATTAAAAGTCTATGGTTGGCAATATTTGATCTATACAACAAAATGTCTCTATACAAAATCCACGCTACTATGGAATTAGTCTTATTATCTTTATGTGACATCTCCATCTCCAGATTTAAGAAAGGCTTACTTAGACACTTCCTCACAGCTATTAGGAATTTAATCCCCCGCTATTGGAAACAAACAAACTCCCCATCACGCTCTGATTTTGTATCCAAACTTAATAATATCCTTAGAATGAAATAATTGATAGGCCAAAGCACCGGGAACTCGGACAAGATATACAACACATGGACTCCTTGGATGGCGTTTAGAGAAACTTCAGAGCTGACCACCTGCTTAAATTGAAGTGGAATAGCAATCAGCAGCGTTAGCTCTCAATATTTAGTATTTAGCATTTATATATATATACTTTTAAAATAAATCACATTTATTGACACATTTTAATGTTGCGTTATATGGATCTGACTGGCCTTCACGAAAATTAAAATAAGACCTACAGGAAGAGAAACCAATTTCCTTCACCCCCTCCCTATCTTTCTCCTATTTTCTCTTACTCTCTCTACTTATCCCACCCTTCTCCTAATCAGTCCTAGTTTGTTTTAACCTGTATACTACCCTTCTTTTCCTTTCTCTACCCTTCTTTCTATAAGTTACATGTGATTATCTATTTACAATATGAGTTATACAGATAGTTTCCTTAAATTTCACTCAATTACCACCTAATTGTTCACAAGCTCATTTCTGAATATTTCGTTACTATGTGATTTAGCGATTATAGCTTTTTAAAACTTTGATTGTATGTATTTTCTAATATGACTTGAAAGCATCAATAAAATTCTGATTTACAAAAAAAAAAAAAGAAAGAAGAAGAAGCGCCGATGCCGGCAGGCAAGAGGTGATGCTCTCACTTCCATGCAGCGGTCTCGGACCACTGTCATGGCCAATAGATTGGGATGTGTAAAAAAAATTGCAACTCAACCTGCTATTCAAGATTCCCACAGACCCCGATAATATGGCTGTGAAATGCACGAGGATATCTCCAGCAGTCAAATAGACAATTAATGGAGTGATGGATCACTTATGGAAACCAAACTCCATTCTTACTGGGCATTCCAGGGGCCCGTAATCAGCAACAGTGAAGTTCCCAGAACACTTCATAACTAGTGATGAGCAAGTGTGCTCGTTTAACCCTTTAATTGAGCATGCTCGGGGGTTATCCGAGTATCTTCAGCATGAAGGTATAGTTTGTTCGAGTCCCTGCATCTGTATGATTTATGGCTGTTAGACAGCCTCAATAGTTTGTTAGGGAATCCTCACATGTGTTGAGCCTGTCTAACAGCCATAAATCATGCAGATGCAGAGACTCGAACAAACTATACCTTCATGCTGAAGATACTTGGATAACCCCCGAGCATGCTCGATTAATGGGTTAAACGAGCATGCTCGCTCATCACTATTCATAACCCTTTATTTTTTTTAGCTTGCCATTAAAGTGATTGTACACAATTGCTCACTAGTCAAAGTAAAAGTAATGTACGAAATACCATATGTGTTACTGCACTGTAACCAGAAATCAGACAAATGTATATATACAATAAATGTATTATTGATACACGACTATACAGTTAAAATAAAATTTAAAAATGAATAGTAAAAACAATGAAAGCAAAGGGAGGTTGATGAGAGACACAAAATAATAAAGATAAGAAAGCAATACAAAGTGTGGCCACAAGATGGCAGAATACTATCAAGGAGTAATGATAATAGGTATGTATAGGCACATATAGATGTTCACAAAGTTAATTACAATGTAATTCTGCAAGTTAGATATATAGAGATTTGGTGCAATGTAATGCACGGAAATAAAATCAATAGTGAAGAGATAAAGATGCATTAGAATCAGACATACCCAACAAATAATAGAATGTGTCACCACATCAGCCTCGAGCTCAGACCCCGACGCGAGTTTCGTTACTTCATCTTTGGGTCTAAAAGTAACCGTACTATTTGTATTGAAAATGTTGTGACTTGTGATATCGAAGTCACTGCACAGTCAGGTTTCTAACACACCATGTGCCACCAAGTTTAATACAATGGGATCTCTGCCATTGTAGCAAATGTCTCATATAAATATGACAGAAACAGGTCCAATTGGCCACTATGTTGCTCTAGACAAGCTTGCTATGATCACATGTAAGGGCTCATTTAGACATCCGTGCAAATTGATCCAAGCACAGACCGTTAATTCACTAATGCAGGAACTGACCACAGGTCTCCCGACCTGAGTGTGACAACCTCATAGAAATACACAAAGCTGTCCGGTCAGGAGAGCCATGGCCAGTCCATGCATTGTGGTCCAATATTAGTCCGAAATCCATGGACATCTGCATGAGCCCCAAGAGTAGAGCACTGATAAGACTATCGGTTAGATAAGACCTACCAAACTCATGAGAGCTAAAAGGGTTATTCCAGGGATTTACCTTGAAGCTATAGCCTTAACCCAGTGATTTTCAACCTTTTTTGAGCCGCGGCACACTTTTTATACTTAGAAAATCCTAGGGCACACCACCAACCAAAATAGCACAAAATGACGCTAAAACAGTCATATTATACATATAGTTAATAATATAGATTCTAAATTTATTTTACTCACTCAGTGTGAAACCTGGGCCTGTTTCGATAAACACAAAAGGGATATCCTGGCAGGAATGGTGGAAAGACACACACGAAGCTCTTCCTCAACAGTTCTCAGTTTCTCCCTGTTTTTAGTTTTTATCGCAGTCAAGCTTGAGAAGCCCAGCTCACATAGATATGTGGTTGAAAATGGGAGAAATGTCAAAATAGCTTTGTTGGCCAGAATGGGGAACTCCTTGGCAACAGATAACCAAAAACTGTCCAAAGGAAGATCAGCAAACTTTAGCTTTAAACCGCGATCTTGCTTCAGTTCAACGAGTTCCTCTTGCTCCTTTAAAGTCATGTCCTTTCCAGCAACGGATAATGAGCTGTATGGGTCCCTAACCCAGTCAAGGCATTCTGTGAAGGCTGAAGAGAAATAGAACGATAACTTCTCCTCAAGAGTTTTCAAATGTCTGCCAATCGCTTCGCACATTGCAGCAGTATTGTCATCATGCAGTTTCTCGGTGAGTGGGAACATCTGAAGGTTGCCACCCTGCACATATTGTTGCCAGAGCTGCACCTTTAAACGGAATCCGTTCATTTTATCAGTGCTTGTAAGCAGGTTTTCATTTCGACCTTGCATCCGTGTGTTTAGTTCATTCAGATATTGAAATATATCAGCCAGGTATGCCAGCTTTGCACACCACTCATCACTTGCAAGCAGCTTTGAATAATCGGACCTCTCGTTTGTAAGAAATATTTTAAGTTCCTCTCACAACTCATACACACGGGCCAGCACTTTGCCGCGTGACAGCCACCTGACCTCCGTGTGGAGCAATAAGATTTTATGTTCCGCTCCCATTTCTGTACACAAAGACGCAAATAAGCGACATCTCAAAGGTCGCGTCTTCACAAAGTTCACTATGCGCACAACATCATCCAACACAGGAGCTAGATCTGCTGGTAAGGTCTTTGCAACGAGGGCCTCACGGTGCAAGAAACAGTGGGTAGCAAGAACATCTGGGTTTCTTTCTTTAACCCTACTTACAAAGCCTTTGATGCGCCCGACCATGGCTGCGGCTCCATCAGTGCAGACACCTGTGCAGTTTTCCCATGTAAGTCACTTTTATCAAGATATTCCGATGTGACTTGGAATATTGCCTCTCCTGTTGATTTTTCTGTCAGTGCCTTGCAAAATAGGAAGTTTTCTCTAATGGCTTCACCATCCACAAAACGCACATTGGCCAACAACTGACAATGTCCACTGATATCCATCGACTCATCAAGTTGCAAGGCAAATTTCTTACTGATGCGCACCTTTTCCAAAACAACTGTTTCAATGTCCGCAGACAAGTCATCAATCCGTCTGGCAATTGTGTTATCAGAGAGAGGCACTTTAGCTATCTCTTTAGCTGCTTCAGGGCCAAGCATCTCATTTACAATAGCTTTACAAGCTGGTAGTATTAATGTTTCTGCCACAGTGTGGGACTTTTTTGATTTAGCTATGAGTTCAGCAACAAGGTAGCTAGCTTTGAGGGCTCTCTCATTTACCTTTGTGCTTTCTCTCAAAAAAGTTGCCCCTTTCTCATTGTTTGTACGTAAGCGTACAAAATACTCCATCGGTTTATTTTGAATGGAAGCGTGTTTCGTTTGGAGATGGCGTTTAAGTTTGCTTGGCACCATAGCGCTATTGGAAAGCTTCTCACCACACACCAAGCACAGTGGTGTTGGTGCTGTCGCATCCCCAGTGGAAGTAAATCCAAATGAAAGATAGCTTTCACTGTATTGCCTTGAGTTCACAGTCTTGTCTTTTTTCTTTTGTCAAACTCTCATAATAGGGCCTTCATTTGGGTTAGAATTGTGTCCAGGGTCCTGTTCGGCATTTGCCTTTTCCATTCTCAAATACTTCTCCATCACTGCTGAGATAGTGTGCGCAGCCACACACTAAAATAGAAGAGTATTACATTATCTGCCACACTTAAAGGACCTCTGCTAGGCATATTTCTTTCCTGAGGGCTTAAAAAGCAGCTCTCGTGGTGACAAGAAGCTGATTTAAACCCCCCAAGAGTGAACTTCGCGAGAGCTGTATGTGTGTGATAATAACTTATATTACTACGGTCTGCATTTCCTGCTTGAATTGACACTAGTGACGTAGCACTCAGCTTTCTCTATAAGTAGAATAGAGCCGGCTGCCAAGTGCTACGCCACTAGAGTCAATTCAAGCAGGACATGACTGCTGAAGAACGGTACTAATATCATTTATTATTCCATACATACAACTCTCACAGAGTTCACTCTTGGGGGTTTTAAATCAGCTTCTTACCACCACAAGAGCTACTTTTTTAGCCCTCAGGAGTGAAATATGCCTGGCAGAGGTCCTTTCAATAAATTATTTCTTTTAAAAAAGTGAAATAAAAAAGGATAACCCCCTCATATATTCAATCCCATGTAACCTCATAAATACAATCCCACGTATATGAGCACATGATTATCAGCATCATATACTGTGGTGATGTGCACTGTACAGCGCCACAGTATATGGTGCTGATTATTATGTGGCTCATATACTGCAATATAAAGGGGTACAATGAGAAGTACTATGGCCATGAGGCCAGAGTACAAGTGCCAGCTCATATACTCAGCATATGAGCTGGTACTTGTAGTACTCCAGCCTCATGACTATAGTATTTCTCATTTTACATTTCTCATTGTTATATCCAGTATACTGCTGGAGTACTAAAAGTACCAGCTCATATGCTGAGTATTCTGCCAACAGTTCATATACTCAGGCAAAAGCTCATATAGTCAGCATTATTGGCGGGCATTACCTTGGCGGCGGGCAAATGCGAGAGTCTCTCCGCTCTCAGGATGACGCGCAGGCCTCGGTGACGTCATTAAGTCGCGCGAGGTTCAAAGCTTGCACATGTGTTATTGTACACGTCTCCTACATTGTAAGAAGGCGTGACTGCGCATCGAGCGCATTGCCGGAAAACAAAACACAGGGGGCACCATAGTTTGGGGAACTTTCCCCGCGGCACACCCGACCATGTGTAGTGTGCCGCGGAACACTGGTTGAAAGTCACTGCCTTAACCTACATTGTCAGGCACAGCTTTCATGCATGCAAGTGTTGATGTGTTTGATCCAAACTGTTAAGATCGGAACTCCTTGGTCCGATCATAGGAGTTGATTCTGTGCACATCCAGCATACTCAGAAATATACTTTAGAGTAAAGTCAATCAATCCTGATGGGTCATAATTTCCAAGAACTCTGCTCTACTAGGAACCCATTATTGTGTCCACCTACCAGAGGATGAAGTCCAACCCTGGATTCAACCGTAAAGGACCTGTTGTGCTCCATTAGTTTGGCGTAGGATTGGTTTTGTCAGAATTATAGGTTTATCAGATTAGAACCCATTCACGCTCTATTTTAGGGATACATTATCAATTTGAATGGAAATTCACATAAAAGCTTCTGCTGAATATAATTGACAACTTGTCGTATAAATTTACTATTCTTTTCTGCAAGATTAATAACTTTATTAAGAAGTTAATGCCTCATTTATTTGGGTCCAATCCTCTTTGGCTCACTACCCTAGCAGCTCAGAGCTAGAGCAAAGAAAACCTACAGGCACGCAACAAAATAATCACTAGAGTTGAGCAAAATGATTTCCTGGACTTTTTCTAGCAGCATCATCAGTAGTCCATGGCTGCTGGGCAAGAGTCCAGCGAACCTTCTATGTGCATCACTGGAGCCTCTTCTGATAAGGAGGTCAGACGAGACATTATGAAAGTGTCACACCGCAACAATGATGCCGTACCAAGTCTACTAATCAGAACATGAGCGGCAGGTAGGAGGAGGTTCGCCAGGTTCTGGTCTGCCCAACTCACTTTTCAGTATAGTATAAATTTATACGAAAACCAGAATGAACTAATAAATATGCAAAAGCATGCTGCCAAGTAGTAATGATAACAAGTATGAATAGGCACATTATATATATATATATATATATATATATATACACATATATATATACAGTCATGGCCAAAAGTATTGAGAATGAGACAAATAGTAATTTTTCCAAGGTTTACTGCTTCATTTTTTGTAATGGCAATTTGCATATACTCCTGAATGTCAAAGAGTGATCAGCTTAACAGCAATTACTGTACTTGCAAAGTCAATATTTGCCCAGAAAATGAACTTTAACCCCCAAAACACATTTCAACATCATTGCAGTCCTGCCTTAAAAGGAGCAGCTAACATCGTTTTAGTGATTGATCCATTAACACAGGTGTGGGTGTTGATGAGGACAGGGCTGGCGATCACTCAGTCATGATTAAGTGAGAATGACATCACTGGACACTTTAAAAGGAGGCTGGTTCTTGGTATCATTGTTTCTCTTCAGTTAACCATGGTTATCTCTAAAGAAACACGTGCAGCCATCATTGCACTGCACAAATATGGCCTAACAGGGAAGAGTATCGCAGCTACAAAGATTGCACCTCAGTCAACAATCTATCGCATCATCAAGAACTTCAAGGAGAGAGCTTCCATTGTTGTCAAAAAGGCTCCAGGGCGCCCAAGAAAGACCAGCAAGCACCAGGACCGTATCTTAAAACTGTTTCAGCTGTGGGATCGGACTACCAGCAGTGCCGAGCTTGCTCAGGAATGGCAGCAGGCTGGTGTGAGTGCTTCTGCACGCACTGTGAGGCGGAGACTCTTTGAGCAAGGGCTGGTTTCAAGGAGGGCAGCAAAGAAGCCACTTCTCTCCAGAAAAAACATCAGGGACCGACTGATATTCTGCAAAAGGTACAGGGAGTGGACTGCTGAGGACTGGGGCAAAGTCATTTTCTCTGATGAATCCCCTTTTAGATTGTTTGGGACATCTGGAAAACAGCTTATTCGGAGAAGAAGAGGTGAGCGTTACCACCAGTCTTGTCTCATGCCAACTGTAAAGCATCCTGAAACCATTCATGTGTGGGGTTGCTTCTCAGCCAAGGGAATCGGCTCACTCACAGTCTTGCCTAAAAACACAGCCATGAATAAAGAATGGTACCAGAATGTCCTCCAAGAGCAACTTCTCCCAACCGTCCAAGAGCAGTTTGGCGCCCAACAATGCCTTTTCCAGCATGATGGAGCACCTTGCCATAAAGCAAAGGTGATAACTAAATGACTCATGGAACAAAACATAGAGATTTTGGGTCCATGGCCTGGAAACTCCACAGATCTTAATCCCATTGAGAACTTGGGGTCAATCATCAAGAGACGGGTGGACAAACAAAAACCAACAAATTCTGGCAAAATGCAAGCATTGATTATGCAAGAATGGACTGCTATCAGTCAGGATTTGGTCCAAAAGTTGATTGAGAGCATGCCAGGGAGAATTACAGAGGTCTTGAAGAAGAAGGGGCAACACCGCAAATATTGACTTGCTGCATTAACTCATTCTAACTGTCAAGATAACCTATTGGTACTCATAATATGATTGCAATTATATTTCTGTATGTGATATAAACATCAGACAAACACTAATAAAAACCAGAGGCCAGCAGATCATGTGAAAATATAATTTTGGAGTCATTCTCAAAACTTTTGGCCATGACTGTATATACATACATATACAGCTCTGGCAAAAATTAAGAGGCCACTGCACAGTTTTCTAAAAATCCCCATCTGTACATGTTTGACAGCCATTCCATTCCAGTGTCAGTTGAATTCCAACCACAGTCCACCTCATTCTACTTAATGTGCTTCTGATTAGGTGATCACCTGAACCAAATCTTATGTAACGAGGGAAAGAGGGAAAGTATAAAAAACACTGCTGTGGTCTTCACAATCCTCTTGCAATAGGACAAGCTGGATGGCAAAACAAGTGCTAGGAAGAGCCCAAAAGTAATTGGAATGAAAAAATAACTTTTAACCATGCCAAAGGAGTTGAAAAGAAAAGTTTTGAGTGAGGAAAAGAAGGGCTCAATTCTGACTTTACTAGCAGAGGGATACAGTGAGCATCATGCTGCCTCCATCCTTAAAATTTCGAAGACAGCAGTTCATTACAACAAGGTCAAGCAGCAGACATTGGTGACAACAAAGCTACAGACCGGCAGAGGGCGAAAGCGACTCTCCACTGACCGGGATGACCGTCATCTTATTCGAATGTCACTCAACAACCACAGGATGACATCAAGTGACCTACAAAAGGAATGGCAAATGGCAGCTGGGGTGAAGTGCACGGCAAGAACAGTTCGTAACGGGCTCCTAGAGACAGGCCTCAAGTCATGTAAAGCTAGAAAAAAGCCTTTCATCAATGAGAAGCAAAGGAGAGCCAGGTTGAAGATTACGAAAGACCATAAGGATTGGACCATAGAGGACTGGAGTAAGGTAATCTTCTCTGATGAGTAGTGTTGAGCGATACCTTCCGATATCAGGAAATATCGTATCGGATTGGATCGGACCGATACTCAAAAAGTATCGGATATCGCCGATTCCGATACCGGAAACCAATGCAAGTCAATGGGACACTAATATCGGAATGAAAATAAACCCATTCTTTCCTTGTAGGTTAATTCTACATGAAGTAAAACAACTAAGAATAATGTAGAATGTATTATGCGAAAAGCCGGCAATTCATCAGCGGCATACACCGGTACCCGACAATTTACAACAGAAAGAATAGAGCACCACACATAGATTAGATAGATAGAAACATGTCAGTCACATATATATGAAGTACAGTGACAGTGTTGCTTACTGTATTTGTCATTTAGTGTAAAGGATTTATTTAAAAAAATTATAGTGTTTTCATGCACCGTCTCTTTAAAAAAGCCGGCCGGCAATTCAGCAGCGGTACCCGACAATTTATAACAGACAGAATAGAGCTTCACACATAGATTAGATAGATAGAAACATGTCAGTCACATATATATGAAGTACAGTGACAGTGTTGGATACTGTACTTGTCATTTAGTGTAAAGGATTTATTTAAAAAAATAATAGTGTTTTCATGCACCGTCTCTTTAAGAAAGCCGGCCGGCAATTCAGCATCTGTACCCGACAATTTAGAATAGAAGGAATAGAGAATCATACATAGATTAGATAGATAGAAACATGTCAGTCACATATATATGAAGTACAGTGACAGTGTTGATTACTGTACTTGTCATTTAATGTTAAAATAAAGGATTTATTTAAAAAAAAATTGGCGTGGGGTTCCCCTTAATTTTAGTCTCTAGCGGAGGTTAAGCAGACAGCTGGGGCAGATGTTTGAAGCCTGGGAAGGGGGTAATACCCACGGAGCTTCCCAGGCTACTAATATCAGCCCCCAGCTGAATACATAGCCTTTACTAGCTATTAAAATGGGGGACCCCCCCAAAAAAATGACGTGGGGTCCCCCCTAATTTAATAGCTAGTAAAGGCTAGGCAGACAGCTGGGGGATGATATTAATAGCCCAGGAAGGGTGCCATGAATATTGGCCCCCTCCCAGGCTAGAAACACCAGCTGTCAGCCGCCCCAGAAATGGCGCATCCATAGGATGCGCCAATTCTGGCACTTAGCCTCGCTCTTCCCACTGCCCTGTAGCGGTGGCAGTGGAGTAATAGGGCTGGGGTTGATGTCAGCTTATAATGCCAGCTGACATCAAGCCCAGGTTAGTAATGGAGAGGCGTCTATAAGACACCCCCATTACTAACCCCATAGTCAAAGTTAAAAAAAAACCACAAACACCCAGAATAAAGTCCTTTAATTGAAATAAACACACGATTCTTTATTGTTCTAAATTAAACCATACTTACCATCACGCCCATTCCAGCTGAAGCCAACGATCTCCTGCAATAAAAGAAAAATAATAAAGCAACCTCATCCTTACCTTTCGATGGTTCCAAGGACAGCTCCAGCTCTGCTACATCGAGATGACAGGCTGGACCGCAGCAGAACGCTGCCATCCAGCCTGTCATCCCGCGGACACTGAGAAGTGCAGGCATGCTTGCGCTCCTCAGTGTCTCTCTGTGACGGCATCCAGATGAGCCGACAATGAACTCGGCTCATCTCATGCACGTCACTGACAGCGTGGGAGAATTCTCCTGCACTCAGCGCTTCAGCGTGAGAATTTTCCCACGCTGTCAGCGACGTGCATGAGGTGAGGTCATGTCCAATGAACTCAGCTCACCTCATGCACGTCACTGACAGCGTGGGAGAATTCTCACGCTGAAGCGCTGAGTGCAGAAGAATTCTCCCACGCTGTCAGTGACGTGCATGAGGTGAGCCGAGTTCATTGGACATGACCTCACCTCATGCACGTCACTGACAGTGTGGGAAAATTCTGCACTCAGTGCTTCAGCATGAGAATTTTCCCACGCTGTCAGTGACGTGCATGAGGTGAGCCGAGTTCATTGGACATGACCTCGGCTCATCTGGATGCCGTCACAGAGAGACACTGAGGAGCGCAAGCATGCCTGCGCTTCTCAGTGTCTGCGGGATGACAGGCTGGATGGCAGCGTTCTGCTGCGGTCCAGCCTGTCATCTCGATGTAGCAGAGCTGAAGCTGTCGTGGGAACCATGGAAAGGTAAGGATGAGGTTGGTTTATTATTTTTCTTTTATTGCAGGAGATCGTTGGCTTCAGCTGGAATGGGCGTGATGGTAAGTATAGTTTAATTTAAAACAATAAAGAATTGTGTGTTTATTTCAATTAAAGGACTTTTTTCTGGGTGTTGTGTTTTTTTTAAATACTTTACTAGAAATTCATGGTGGTCATGTCTAATATTGGCGTGACCCCATGAATTTCGGGCTTAGGGCCAGCTGATAATGCCAAGCTGGCCTTAACCCCTTTATTACCCAGTGAGCCAACGCACCAGGGCCCTGGATGAGTTGGGTACAGCGCCAGAAGATGGCGCTTCTATGAACGCGCCATTTTCCAGGGCGGCTGTGGACTGCAATTTGCAGCGGGTGGGGCCCAGAAAGCTTGGGCCTCCCTGCGCTGCAGATTCCAGCCCCCAGCTGCCTAGTTGTACCTGGCTGGACACAAAAATAGGGCGAAGCTCCACGTATTTTTTTTTTAATTATTTCATGAAATTCATGAAATAATTAAGAAAAAAAGGGCTTCCCTATATTGTTGTGTCCGGCCAGGTACAAATAGGCAGCTGGTGGTTGGGGGCAGCCCGTTCCTGCCTGCTGTACCTGGCTGGACACAAATATAGGGCGAAGCCCCACATCAATTTTTTTTTAATTATTTCATGAATTTCCTGAAATAATTAAAAAAAAATTGACGTGGGGCTTCGCACTATATTTGGGTCCAGCCAGGTACAGCAGGCAGGAACAGGCTGCCCCCAACCACCAGCTGCCTATTTGTACCTGGCCGGACACAACAATATAGGGAAGCCCTTTTTTTCTTTATTATTTCATGAATTTCATGAAATAATTTAAAAAAAAAATACGTGGGGCTTCTCGCTATTTTTGTGTCCAGCCAGGTACAACTAGGCAGCTGGGGGATGGAATCTGCAGCGCAGGGAGGCCCAAGCTTTCTGGGCCCCCCCCGCTGCAAATTGCAGTCCGCAGCCACCCCGGAAAATGGCGCGTTCATAGAAGCTGGATGCTGTACCTGGCTGGCATACAAAAATATAGTAAAGCCCACGTCAAAATTTTTGGGAAAAATTAATTCAAAAATAAATAATAATTTAGGGACTGCATCTTTATTAACTCGTCAAATGTCATTTAGTGTTAAAATAAAGGATTTATTTAAAAAAAAAATTGGCGTGGGATCCCCCATAATTTTAGTCTCTAGCGGAGGTTAAGCAGACAGCTGGGGCAGATGTTTGAAGCCTGGGAAGGGGGTAATACCCACGGAGCTTCCCAGACTACTAATATCAGCCCCCAGCTGAATACTTAGCCTTTACTAGCTATTAAAATGGGGGAGCCCCCAAAAAAAATGACATGGGGTCCCCCCTATTTTAATAGCTAGCAAAGGCTAGGCAGACAGCTGGGGGCTGATATTAATAGCCCAGGAAGGGTGCCATGAATATTGGCCCCCTCCCAGGCTAGAAACACCAGCCGTCAGCCGCCCCAGAAATGGCGCATCCATAGGATGTGCCAACTCTGGCACTTAGCCTCGCTCTTCCACGCTGTCCTGGTGCGGTGGCAGGGGATAATAGGGCTGGGGTTCATGTCAGCGCCAGCTGCCATGAAGCCCAGGTTAGTAATGATGGGCATTATTGGAGCCTCTGACCGCCGGGGGAGTGTATGCTCCAGTAATGAGGGGGAGGGGGGAAGTGTAGGGCAGGCTAGACAGGTCCTGGTAGTGGGTGACTCTATTATTAGGGGGACAGACAGGGCAATCTGTCACAAAGACCGGGATCGCCGAACGGTGTGCTGCCTCCCTGGCGCTCGAGTCCGGCACATCGCGGATCGGGTTGACAGGTTACTGGGTGGGGCTGGCGAAGACCCAGCGGTCATGGTCCACATTGGCACCAATGACAAAGTGAGTGGTAGATGGAGGGTCCTTAAAAATGATTTCAGGGATCTAGGTAGGAAGCTTAGGGCAAGGACCTCCAAGGTAGTTTTCTCAGAAATACTACCAATCCCGCGAGCCACACAGGAGCGCCAACGGGAGGTTAGGGAGGTGAATAAGTGGCTAAAGAGTTGGTGCAAGGCAGAAGGGTTTGGGTTCATGGAGAACTGGGCCGACTTCGCTGTCGGCTACAGGCTCTACCGTAGGGACGGGCTGCACCTCAATGGGGAGGGTGCAGCGGTGCTGGGGAAGAAGATGGCTAATAGGTTGGAGGAGTTTTTAAACTAGAGACGGGGGGGGGGAAACTAAGGAAATAGGTGGGATGTGAGGCAAGCAAGGGGGAAGGGGAGAAGTGAATATAATGAGGGTGGAGAGGGGGGTGGGGATAGTACAGTTAGATCGTTAGAGAAGAATAGGATGCTAAATAACCCCAAAGTTTTATCTTGCATGCTGACCAACGCAAGAAGCCTGACCAATAAGGCGGATGAGCTGCGGGCGCTTATATCGGAGGAGAGGTATGACATCGTAGGTATAACAGAGACTTGGCTAGACGATAGCTACGACTGGGCGGTAAATTTAACAGATTATAGTTTATTTAGAAGGGACCGGAAACAGGGGAAAGGCGGAGGAGTCTGCTTATATGTAAGGTCACGTCTAAAGCCCAGACTAAGGGAAGATATAGGAGAGGGAGAAGAGGGGGTCGAGTCCATGTGGGTAGAGATAGAGGGGGCAAAAAATAATAATAAAATATTACTGGGGGTCTGCTATAAGCCACCTAATATAACAGAGGAGAATGAGAAACTGCTATTAGGACAAATAGACAAAGTAGCAAAACATAATGAGGTGATTGTAATGGGGGACTTCAACTACCCGGATATTGACTGGGAAACAGAAACCTGTAGATCGCAGAAAGGAAAAAGGTTCTTGACAAATATCAAGGATAATTATCTCTCCCAACTAGTGCAGGAACCAACGAGAGGGAAGGCAGTGTTGGACTTAATATTGACTAATAGGCCTGATAGAATAACTGAGGTACAGATAGGGGGGCACCTAGGTAATAGCGATCATAATATTATCAATTTCAAAATGCCCTTCAGTAGGGTTATCAATAAGGGAACAACTAAAACATTAAACTTTAGGAGGGCGAAGTTTGATCAGCTGAAAGAAAACCTTCAACTTATAGACTGGGACAAAGTTCTTAATCAAAGGAATACGAATAGTAAATGGGAAACCTTCAAAAGAATTCTGAATACTCAGTGCGAGAGGTATATACCGTATGGGAATAAAAGGGCCAGAAATAAGAGGAAACCAATATGGTTGAATAAGAACGTAAAAGGGGCGTTAAATAGCAAAAAAGAGGCATTCAAGAGATTAAAACAGGAAAACAGCAAGGAGGCACTAATGTGTTACAAAGAAAAAACGAGAACCTGCAAAAAACAAATAAAAATAGCAAAGGAGGAAACAGAGAGACGTATTGCTAGGGAAAGTAGATCAAATCCCAAACTGTTCTTTACATATATAAATAGTAAAAGGATTAAATCGGATAATATTGGACCGATAAAAAGTGATGAAGGCAAAATCATAGAGAAAGATGAGGATAAAGCTAATCTATTAAATAAATTTTTTTCGTCAACTTTCACAAAGGAAAAAGAACTAACAGGCGAAATGAGAAGTGACAAGCTTAATCCTCCACTAAGTATGACAAATCTAACCCAAGCTGGGGTACAGAAACGCCTCAGTAACATTAAAATAAACAAATCACCAGGACCTGATGGCATACACCCACGGGTACTAAGGGAACTAAGTAATGTGATAGACAGACCGTTATATCTTATATTTAAGGACTCTGTTGAGACTGGGTCTGTACCACTTGATTGGCGACAGGCGAATGTAGTGCCAATATTCAAAAAGGGAGCAAAAAGTAACACCGGAAACTATCGGCCGGTGAGTCTGACGTCCGTTGTGGGCAAAATTTTTGAAGGCTTTATTAATGAGGCAATCATCGAGCATCTGCAAAATGAGAATGATGGGGCTGGGGGGAAATGTCTGCAAGTGGGTAGCTAACTGGCTAAAGGATAGAAGGCAGAGGGTGGTTATAAATGGAATATACTCAGATTGGGTAAGCGTCACTAGTGGGGTACCACAGGGGTCTGTACTAGGCCCAATGTTATTTAATATCTTTATTAACGACATAGTCAACGGGATAAATAGTAAAATATCAATATTTGCAGATGACACAAAGTTATGTAAAACAATTAATACAAAAGAGGATAGTGAAGACCTACAGAGGGATTTGGATAAGCTGGGTAGGTGGAGCATTAAATGGCAAATGAGGTTTAACGAGGAGAAATGTAAGGTCATACATATGGGAAGGAAAAATGGAAGTCACCAGTACTCACTGAATGGGAAACCATTGGGGAATTCAGAGATGGAGAAGGACTTGGGCATCTTGATTGATAGCAAACTAAATTGGAGTGCCCAAAGTCAGGCCGCTGCTGTAAGGGCAAACAGGGTAATGGGATGTATCAGAAGAGGTATAGCTGCAAAGGATGAGAACATTGTTCTTCCACTGTACAAAGCACTGGTCAGACCACACTTGGAATACTGTGCTCAGTTATGGGCCCCAATATATAGAAAGGATATAAATGAGCTTGAAAAGGTACAAAGGAGGGCAACAAAATTAATAAGGGGAATGGAGGGACTGCAATACCCAGAGAGGTTGGCAAAACTAGGACTATTCAGCCTGGAAAAGAGAAGGTTGAGGGGGGACATAATAAATGTGTACAAATATGTTAGGGGACAGTATAGAGACCTTGCCCGGGATTTGTTCAAAAGGAGGGATATTACGGTAACAAGAGGGCACTCACTAAGACTGGAAGAGAAAAGGTTTCAGCACCAGCATAGGAAGGGGTTCTTTACGGTAAGAGCAGTGAGAATATGGAATTCACTGAGTGAGGAGACGGTAATGTCGGATTCACTAAACCAGTTCAAGCGGGGACTGGATGCTTTTCTAGATACCAGGCAGATTTCAGCATATACTTAAAAATAGAATAAAATAGTAGGTTGATACAGGGATTTATTCTGACTGCTGGTTTCAGAGTCGGGAGGGAATTTTTCCTCAGGTGAAGATTGGCTAAATCATTTGGGGTTTTTGCCCTCCTCTGGATCAACTTTAGCAATTACAGAACTAACAGGTCGAACTTGATGGACGCAAGTCTTTATTCGGCTTTACTAACTATGTAACTATGTAACTATATAAGACACCCCCATTACTAACCTACAAAGTGTTAAAAAGAAAAAACACACTACACCCAGAAAAAAATAATTTATTTGAAATAAAACACACCATTTTATTTAATTCTTAGTTTACTAAAAAAAAATAGTTACCTGTCCACGTTCCTGCGCTGATCTCCCATGCACAGCTGTCACATCTGGAGAGGGTGACAGCTGTGCACGGCTGCTGTAAGCTCCCACTGCCGGGAACTAGAGATGAGCGGTGTTCGACTAGAACTGTTCGCCAATCTCAAATTCGAGCTGTTTTGGGCGGTGTTCGAGTTATTCGACGAACCCGAACGATTTGCAAAAAATTCGGCTGTTCGAGGTTATGTTCGATAACTGTTCGTGCACCAAAAGCGTGTCCTGCATGTCTGGCGCTATTTAGAGCACCAATCATGCAGGGATTGTCTGCCACTCACTGTAATGCCACAGCCATGGTGGTTGTGGCATTACAGTGATTGCCCAAATCGATGGGAACAGTGCCAACAGTGAAACATGAAAAGCCGGCAATTCAGCAGCGGCATACACCGGTACCCAACAATTTAGAACCGAAAGAATAGAGCTTCACACATAGATTAGATAGATAGAAACATGTCAGCCACATATATACGAAGTACAGTGAAAGTGCTGCTTACTGTACTTGTCATTTAGCGTAAAGGATTTATCAAAAAAAATAATAGCGTTTTCATGCACCGTCTCTTTAAAAAAGCCGGCCGGCAATTCAGCAGCGGTACCCGACAATTTAGAATAGAAGGAATAGAGAATCACACATAGATTAGATAGATAGAAACATGTCAGTCACATATATAAGAAGTGCAGTGACAGTGTTGATTACTGTACTTGTCATTTAGTGTAAAGGATTTATTTAAAAAAATAATAGTGTTTTCATGCACTGTCTCTTTAAAAAAGCCGGCCGGCAATTCAGCAGCGGTACCCGACAATTTATAACAGACAGAATAGAGCATCATACATAGATTAGATAGATAGAAACATGTCAGCCACATATATACGAAGTACAGTGACAGTGTTGCTTACTGTACTTGTCATTTAGCGTAAAGGATTTATCAAAAAAAATAATAGTGTTTTCATGCACCGTCTCTTTAAAAAAGCCGGCCGGCAATTCAGCAGCGGTACCCGACAATTTATAACAGACAGATTAGAGCTTCACACATAGATTAGATAGATAGAAACATGTCAGTCACATATATATGAAGTACAGTGATAGTGTTGGTTACTGTACTTGTCATTTAGTGTTAAAATAAAGGATTTATTATTAAAAAAATTGGCGTGGGGTTCCCCTTAATTTTAGGCTCTAGCGGAGGTTAAGCAGACGGCTGGGGCAGATGTTTGAAGCCTGGGAAGGGGGTAATACCCACGGAGCTTCCCAGGCTACTAATATCAGCCCCCAGCTGAATACATAGCCTTTACTAGCTATTAAAATGGGGGACCCCCCCAAAAAAATGACGTGGGGTCCCCCCTAATTTAATAGCTAGCAAAGGCTAGGCAGACAGCTGGGGGCTGATATTAATAGCCCAGGAAGGGAGCCATGAATATTGGCCCCCTCCCAGGCTAGAAACACCAGCCGTCAGCCGCCCCAGAAATGGCGCATTCATAGGATGCGCCAATTCTGGCACTTAGCCTCGCTCTTCCACGCTGCCCTGGTGCGGTGGCAGGGGGTAATAGGGTTGGGGTTGATGTCAGCTTATAATGCCAGCTGACATCAAGCCCAGGTTAGTAATGGAGAGGCGTCTATAAGACACCCCCATTACTAACCCCATAGTCAAAGTTAAAAAAAACACAAACACCCAGAATAAAGTCCTTTAATTGAAATAAAGACACAATCCTTTATTGTTCTAAATTAAACCATACTTACCGTCACGCCCATTCCAGCTGAAGCCAACGATCTCCTGCAATAAAAGAAAAATAATAAAGCAACCTCATCCTTACCTTTCCATGGTTCCCACGACAGCTTCAGCTCTGCTACATCGAGATGACAGGCTGGACCGCAGCAGAACGCTGCCATCCAGCCTCTCATCCCGCAGACACTGAGAAGCGCAGGCTTGCTTGCGCTGCTCAGCGTCTCTCTGTGACGACATCCAGATGAGCCGAGTTCATGTCCAATGAACTCGGCTCACCTCATGCACGTCACTGACAGCGTGGGAAAATTCTCACGCTGAAGCGGTGAGTGCAGGAGAATTCTCCCACGCTGTCAGTGACGTGCATAAGGTGAGCTCATGTCCAATGAACTCAGCTCACCTCCTGCACGTCACTGACAGCGTGGGAGAATTCTCCTGCACTCAGCGCTTCAGCGTGAGAATTCTCCCGCTGAAGCGCTGAGTGCAGGAGAATTTTCCCACGCTGTCAGTGACGTGCATAAGGTGAGCTCATGTCCAATGAACTCAGCTCACCTCCTGCACGTCACTGACAGCGTGGGAGAATTCTCCTGCACTCAGCGCTTCAGTGTGAGAATTCTCCCACGCTGAAGCGCTGAGTGCAGGAGAATTTTCCCACGCTGTCAGTGACGTGCATGAGGTGAGCCGAGTTCATTGGACATTAACTCGGCTCATCTGGATGCCCTCACAGAGAGACACTGTGGAGCGCAAGCAAGCCTGCGCTACTCAGTGTCTGTGGGATGACAGGCTGGATGGCAGCGTTCTGCTGCGGTCCAGCCAGTCATCTCGATGTAGCAGAGCTGAAGCTGTCATGGGAACCATGGAAAGGTAAGGATGATGTTGCTTTATTATTTTTCTTTTATTTCAGGAGATCGTTGGCTTCAGCTGGAATGGGCGTGATGGTAAGTATGGTTTAATTTAGAACAATAAAGAATTGTGTGTTTATTTCAATTAAAGGACTTTTTTCTGGGTGTTGTGTTTTTTTTAAATACTTTACTAGAAATTCATGGTGGTCATGTCTAATATTGGCGTGACCCCATGAATTTCGGGCTTAGGGCCAGCTGATAATGCCAAGCTGGCCCTAACCCCTTTATTACCCAGTGAGCCACCACATCAGGGCCCTGGATGAGTTGGGTACAGCGCCAGAAGATGGCGCTTCTATGAACGCGCCATTTTCCGGGGTGGCTGCGGACTGCAATTTGCAGCGGGGGTGGCCCAGAAAGCTTGGGCCTCCCTGCGCTGCGGATTCCAGCCCCCAGCTGCCTAGTTGTACCTGGCTGGACACAAAAACAGGGCGAAGCCCCGCGTCAATTTTCTTTAAATTATTTCATGAAATAATTAAGAAAAAAAGGGCTTCCCTATATTGTTGTGTCCGGCCAGGTACAAATAGGCAGCTGGTGGTTGGGGGCAGCCCGTTCCTGCCTGCTGTACCTGGCTGGACACAAATATAGTGCGAAGCCCCACGTCAATTTTTTTAAAATTATTTCATGAATTTCCTGAAATAATTTAAAAAAATTGAAGTGGGGCTTCGCACTATATTTGTGTCCAGCCAGGTACAGCAGGCAGGAACGGGCTGCCCCCAACCACCAGCTGCCTATTTGTACCTGGCCGGACACAACAATATAGGGAAGCCCTTTTTTTCTTAATTATTTCATGAATTTCATGAAATAATTAAAAAAAATTGAAGTGGGGCTTCGCACTATATTTGTGTCCAGCCAGGTACAGCAGGCAGGAACGGGCTGCCCCCAACCACCAGCTGCCTATTTGTACCTGGCCGGACACAACAATATAGGGAAGGCCTTTTTTTCTTAATTATTTCATGAATTTCATGAAATAATTTAAAAAAAAGTACGTGGGGCTTCGCCCTATTTTTGTGTCCAGCCAGGTACAACTAGGCAGCTGGGGGCTGGAATCTGCAGCGCAGGGAGGCCCAAGCTTTCTGGGCCCCCCCCCCCGCTGCAAATTGCAGTCCGCAGCCACCCCGGAAAATGGCGCGTTCATAGAAGCGCCATCTTCTGGCGCTGTACCCAACTCATCCAGGGCCCTGGTGCGGTGGCTCACTGGGTAATAAAGGGGTTAGGGCCAGCTTGGTATTATCAGCTGGCCCCAAGCCCAAAATTCATGGGGTCACGCCAGTATTAGACATGACCGCCATGAATTTCTAGTAAAGTATTTAAAAAAAACACAACACCCAGAATAAAGTCCTTTAATTGAAATAAAGACACAATTCTTTATTGTTCTAAATTAAACCATACTTACCATCAAGCCCATTCCAGCTGAAGCCAACGATCTCCTGCAATAAAAGAAAAATAATAAACCAACCTCATCCTTACCTTTCCATGGTTCCCACGACAGCTTCAGCTCTGCTACATCGAGATGACTGGCTGGACCGCAGCAGAACGCTGCCATCCAGTCTGTCATCCCGCAGACACTGAGAAGCGCAGGCATGCTTGCGCTCCTCACTGTCTCGCTGTGACGGCATCCAGATGAGCCGAGGTCATGTCCAATGAACTCGGCTCACCTCATGCACGTCACTGACAGCGTGGGAAAATTCTCACGCTGAAGTGCTGAGCGCAGGAGAATTCTCCCACGCTGTCAGTGATGTGCATGAGGTGAGCTCATGTCCAATGAACTCAGCTCACCTCCTGCACGTCACTGACAGCGTGGGAAAATTCTCCTGCAATCAGCGCTTCAGCGTGAGAATTTTCCCACGCTGTCAGTGACGTGCATGAGGTGAGCCGAGTTCATTGGACATGAACTCGGCTCATCTGGATGTCGTCACAGAGAGACGCTGAGCAGCGCAAGCAAGCCTGCGCTTCTCAGTGTCTGCGGGATGACAGGCTGGATGGCAGCGTTCTGCTGCGGTCCAGCCTGTCATCTCGATGTAGCAGAGCTGAAGCTGTCGTGGGAACCATGGAAAGGTAAGGATGAGGTTGCTTTATTATTTTTCTTTTATTGCAGGAGATCGTTGGCTTCAGCTGGAATGGGCGTGATGGTAAGTATGGTTTAATTTAGAACAATAAAGGATTGTGTCTTTATTTCAATTAAAGGACTTTATTCTGGGTGTTTGTGTTTTTTTTTAACTTTGACTATGGGGTTAGTAATGGGGGTGTCTTATAGACGCCTCTCCATTACTAACCTGGGCTTGATGTCAGCTGGCATTATAAGCTGACATCAACCCCAACCCTATTACCCCCTGCCACCGCACCAGGGCAGCGTGGAAGAGCGAGGCTAAGTGCCAGAATTGGCGCATCCTATGAATGCGCCATTTCTGGGGCGGCTGACGGCTGGTGTTTCTAGCCTGGGAGGGGGCCAATATTCATGGCTCCCTTCCTGGGCTATTAATATCAGCCCCCAGCTGTCTGCCTAGCCTTTGCTAGCTATTAAATTAGGGTGGACCCCACGTCATTTTTTTTGGGGGGTCCCCCATTTTAATAGCTAGTAAAGGCTATGTATTCAGCTGGGGGCTGATATTAGTAGCCTGGGAAGCTCCGTGGGTATTACCCCCTTCCCAGGCTTCAAACATCTGCCCCAGCCGTCTGCTTAACCTCTGCTAGAGCCTAAAATTAAGGGGAACCCCACGCCAATTTTTTTAATAATAAATCCTTTATTTTAATACTAAATGACAAGTATAGTAACCAACACTATCACTGTACTTCATATATATGTGACTGACATGTTTCTATCTATCTAATCTATGTGTGATGCTCTATCTTTCTGTTCTAAATTGTCGGGTACCGCTGCTGAATTGCCGGCCGGCTTTTTTAAAGAGACAGTGCATGAAAACACTATTATTTTTTTAAATAAATCCTTTACACTAAATGACAAGTACAGTAAGCAACACTATCACTGTACTTATTATATATGTGACTGACATGTTTCTATCTATCTAATCTATGTGTGAAGCTCTATTCTTTCTGTTCTAAATTGTCGGGTACAGATGCTGAATTGCCGGCGGCTTTTTTAAAGAGACGGTGCATGAAAACACTAATATTTTTTTTAATAAATCCTTTACACTAAATGACAAGTGCAGTAACCAACACTGTCACTGTGCTTCTTATATGTGTGACTGACATGTTTCTATCTATCTAATCTATGTGTGATGCTCTATTCCTTCTTGTCTAAATTGTCGGGTACCGGTGTATGCCGCTGCTGAATTTGCCGGCCGGCTTTTTTACAGAGAGTGTCTTCTGAGCAGTTTGTCAGCTTTTGGACACCTTTGCAGGTGTTTTCTATGTGTTTCTATGTGTTTTTGTTTGCCTGCCATTGGTTTTAACGGTGTTCGACGGTGTTCTAAGGTGTTCGACGAACAGTTCGACGAACAGTTCCTCGAACATCCCGGTGTTCGACGAACCGAACTGAACCCGAACACTACGGGGGTGGCTCAACACTACCGGGAACACGTCCGCTCCCGGCAGCGGGAGCCACTGACTGAGGTCACCGGAGTGCATTCAGGCAGCGCAGCTCCGGAGACCTCCTTTACAGCACTGCTGTACCGTGGGAATTTCTCACGATACAGCAGGGCCGTAAAGGAGCTAACCGGAGCAGCGTTGCCTGAACTCCGGTGAACCCGCTTATGCAATGACGGGGCTGCTTTACGGCCCCGTCATTCTAGCGGCGGCAGCGGTTCAGAGCGGTCACATTCTATGTGGCTGCTCTAAACTGGAGATCTTCGTGGGACACTCGTGGACTACTACGGAGGGGTAAGGATAAGGTTGTGGTTTATTATTTTATATTTTATTACAGGAGATCGATGGCTTCGGGGAATTAGGTGTCTTGGTGAGTATAGGTGTAGTTTTTTATTTTTTACTTTATTTTAGGTGGCGATCGGCGGGGACAGGTAATGTATAAACTAATTTATTGTAGGTAACCACTGGCCACCAATGACATGTATTTAAAATTTATTGGGGACACAGTAGGGCAATTTAAATAGCAGGATCAGGCTGATGGGAACTACTGCTCCCATCGAGCTGATCCTGCTGGCACGAGTGGACCGGGGACAGACATAGGCCGATGGGAGTAGTAGTGTCACATCGGCCTATGTCTGCCTGCACGCACACACCCGCACACATCGCACAGACACAGCGCACACCCGCACACATCGCACAGACACCGCACAGACACCGCACACATCGCACAGACACCGCACACATCGCACAGACACCGCACACATCGCACAGACACAGCGCACACCCGCACACACTCGCAGACATCGCACAGACACCGCGCACACCCGCACACACCAATCATGACGGGCTGATGGTCTGGGAGGTGAGGCTAACCTGTGTGGCCGTGGGAAAGTTCATGTGAGTTCATGCAATGCAGTCAAGCATGAACTCACATGAACCCTCTGAGGGCACCGCGGCTACTTCAAATGAACAGCTGATCGGCATCACCTGATACCTCAGCTGTTCATTTGAAATAACCGGCGGGAAAGCGCAGCACAGAACGGGAAAGCCGGCGGTGAAGTCTTTTCACTGCCGGCTTCCCCGCCCGGGTCCTTCGCTCCCCGCTCCTTGGTGCTGCGCTCCCCACCCGGTCCTAACTTACGATCGGGATGGGAGGTGGCGAGGGGAGCGGAGGATCGGTGTGGGAGGCTGCGGGGAAGCAGTATGGGGCTGTGTGATTGTTTAAAAGCCGGCGGCTTTTTAACGCCCGCCGGCTTTTAAACAATCAGGAGAATTCTCCCACGCTGGGATGGCATTCTGATGACAGGCTGGATCTCAGCTGAGCGCTGTCACCCAGCTTGTCATCCTTCAGAGACACTGCAGAGCGCAGGCATTATGGGAACTTCCGATTCCGGTATTCGATATTGTAAAAGTATCGGAATTAAGTATCGGAATTCCGATACCGCGAATATCGGCCAATACCCGATATTTCAGTATCGGAATGCTCAGCACTACTGATGAGTCTAATTTTCAGCTTTGCCCAACACCTGGTCGTTTATTGGTTAGACGTAGACCTGGAGAGGCATACAAGCCACAGTGTCTTGCACTCATTGTTAAATTTGGTGGAGGATCGGTCATGATCTGGGGATGTTTCAGCAAGGCTGGAATTGGGCAGGTTAATCTTTACGAAGGACATATGAATCAAGCCGCATACAAGGTTATCCTTGAAAAACACTTGCTTCCTTCTGCTCAGGCAATGTTCCCCAACTCTGAGGACTGGTTTTCCAGCAGGACAATGCCCCATGCCACACAGCTAGGTCAATCAATGTGTTGATGAAGGAGCACCACCTCAAGACCCTGTCACGGCCAGCCCAATCTCCAGACCTGAACCCTATTGAAAACCTCTGGAATGTAATCAAGAGGAAGATGGATAGTCACAAGCCATCAAACAGAGGAGAACTGCTTAAATTGTAGTGCCAGGAGTGGCATAAGGTCACCCAAAAGCAGTGTGAAAGACTGGTGGAAAGAAGCCAAGACGCATGAAAGCTGTGATTAAAAATCATGGTTATTCCACCAAATATTGATTTCTGAACTCTTCCTGAGTTAAAACATGAGTATTGTTGTTTCTAAATGAATAAGAACTAGTTTTCTTTGCATTATTTGAGGTCTGAAAGCATTGTTTCTCTGTTTCTTTTTTATTATTTTGACGATTTCTCATTTGCTGCAAATAAATACAAAATTTTTAGCTTTGAATTTCGGAGACAAGTTGTCAGTAGTTTAAAGAATTAAACAACAATGTACATGTTACTCAAAAATATACCTATAAAGAAAAAAATCAGAGAAAATGAAAATTTGACAGTGGTCTCTTAATTTTTGCCAGAGCTGTATATATCCACAAAATTGATTCCAATATAATTCTGCAAGTTATTTTTATAGAAATTAGGTGCAATGTAATGCACAAGAAATAAAATCAATAGTGAAAAAAATATACACATTATAATCAGAGATACCACCAAAAAATAAAAATAATAGGTTGTGTCATCACATCGGCTTCCACTTCAGATCCCGACACGTGTTTTGACCATACTTATTGTGTGTTATATACATTTGTCAGATTTTTTATTAACTTGGAGTAACAGTTTTATGATATAAGAGACTTTTTAACAGTTAAACTTAGTGATCATGAAACATCGTCTAGACAGTTATGTCCATATCACATCTCACGACTTGTACATTTGACTCTATTCCATCATCTCATCCCACCTCACCAATAACCTTATCAGTTATTCCTCCCAGTCCTAACCCATTGCTACACCCTCTCTCCTATGACTGGCATCCTCAATGCTTCTCCAGTAAGTGTCCAAGGCCATCACTTGACTTGTCTTCTGCCACCACCCCATCTCATTACTCTCGTTTTCCTCTCCAGCGCAGATGTCACCTCTCTGCTCTTCAGAATCCAGAATGTCTATCTATATATCCTTCTCCTTCTTTTTTGCCATTCTACAACTTAACATGAAGGAAACTAAATTCATTATCTTTCCACCATCTCACTGAACCTCCCGCCAGATGAATCAATTACTATTAATGACTCCACATTTTCCTCAATCCTGCCTGGGGGGGGTAAACTTTTATTTTGCCCTGCCTTCCAAGTCCTTAGCATCTCCTGTCATCTCCAACGCCAAAACATTTCTCAAATCCACTCTTTTTTTGAGTAAAAAATGTTGGTACATGCCGTCATTATCTCTAGGCTACTGCAACATCCTTCTCCAAATCCTCCCATTCTACTGCCCAGTTATTCCACCTCTCTCCCGCTACACATCTGTCAATTCTTTCACTGGTGACCCAGAGAATTCGCTACGTTATTAGCAATGACTTGTGAAGCCGTCCATAACTTGTCCTCTCACCAGTAATATGCAGCTTACCATTATCTGGGTGGGATTAAAGGTGTGAGCCTCAGCCTTTATTAATCATTGTCATCTGCACGCTGAGACGTGTCCCCTCGTGTGTGAAGACCAAAAGTTATCAGACCAGTTCTTACTAGACGAGCCTCCAAAGGGGGAATATAATTGTAGCCTAGGTTTTAGGATTTCTACATACAGACTCCAATGAAGTTCATATTTGCCAATATTTTTATTCTGTACAGAAGAACAATGTAAACCCACGACTGAATTGCTTTAGTTTCTTCCACTTTTCAATAATACCACTCACAGCGCCATCCTATCACAGCACCATCCTATCACAGCGCCATCCTATCACAGCACCATCCTATCACAGCACCATCCTATCACAGCACCATTCTATCACAGCACCATCCTATTACAGCACCATCCTATCACAGCACCATCCTATTACAGCACCATCCTATCACAGCACCATCCTATTACAGCACCATCCTATCATAGTACCATCTTATTACAGCTCCATCCTATTAGAACTCCATCCTATTACAGCCTAATCCTATCACAGTACCATCCTATTACAGCACCATCCTATTACAGCACCATCCTATCACAGCCCTATCCTATTACAGCACCATCCTATCACAGCACCATCCTATTACAGCACCATCCTATCATAGTACCATCTTATTACAGCTCCATCCTATTAGAACTCCATCCTATTACAGCCCAATCCTATCACAGAGCCATCTTATTACAGCACCATCCTATTACAGCTTTATCCTATTACAGCACCATCCTATTACAGCCCCATCCTATTACAGCTCCATCCTATTACAGTTTTATCCTATTACAGCCCCATCCTATTACAGCTTTATCCTATTACAGCCCCATCCTATTACAGCCCCATCCTATTAGAACTCCATACTATTACAGCCCAATCCTATCACAGTACCATCCTATTACAGCACCATCCTATTACAGCACCATCCTGTCACAGCTCCATCCTGTCACAGCTCCATCCTGTCACAGCTCCATCCGTTCACAGCGCCATCTTATTACAGTGCCATCCTATTACAGCTTTATCCTACTACAGCACCATCCTATTAGAGCACCATCCTATTACAGCTTCATCCTATCACAGCTCCATCCTAACACAGCACCATCCTATCACAGCTCCAGCCTATTACAGCTTTATCCTATTACAGCCCCATCCTATTACAGCTTTATCCTATTACAGCCCCATCCTATTACAGCTTTATCCTATTACAGCCCCATCCTATTACAGCCCCATCCTATTAGAACTCCATCCTATTACAGCCCAATCCAATCACAGTACCATCCTATTACAGCACCATCCTATTACAGCACCATCCTGTCACAGCTCTATCCTATCACAGCGCCATCTTATTACAGTGCCATCCTATTACAGATTTATCCTACTACAGCACCATCCTATCACAGCACCATCCTTTCACAGCTCCAGCCTATTACAGCTTTATCCTATTACAGCCCCATCCTATTACAGCTTTATCCTATTACAGCCCCATCCTATTACAGCTTTATCCTATTACAGCCCTATCCTATTATCCTATTACAGCTTTATCCTATTACAGCCCCATCCTATTACAGCCCCATCCTATTAGAACTCCATTCTATTACAGCCCAATCCAATCACAGTACCATCCTATTACAGCACCATCCTATTACAGCACCATCCTATTACAGCACCATCCTGTCACAGCTCTATCCTATCACAGCGCTATCTTATTACAGCCCCATCCTATTACAGCCCCATCCTATTACAGCTCCATCCTATCACAGCTCCATCCTATCACAGCTCCAGCCTATTACAGCTTTATCCTATTACAGCCCCATCCAATTACAGCTTTATCCTATTACAGCCCCATCCTATTACAGCTTTATCCTATTACAGTCCCATCATATTACAGCCCCATCCTATTAGAACTCCATCCTATTACAGCCCAATCCAATCACAGTACCATCCTATTACAGCACCATCCTATTACAGCACCATCCTGTCACAGCTCTATCCTATCACAGCGCCATCTTATTACAGTGCCATCCTATTACAGCTTTATCCTACTACAGCACCATCCTATCACAGCACCATCCTTTCACAGCTCCAGCCTATTACAGCTTTATCCTATTACAGCCCCATCCTATTACAGCTTTATCCTATTACAGCCCCATCCTATTACAGCTTTATCCTATTACAGCCCCATCCTATTACAGCTTTATCCTATTACAGCCCCATCCTATTACAGCCCCATCCTATTAGAACTCCATCCTATTACAGCCCAATCCAATCACAGTACCATCCTATTACAGCACCATCCTATTACAGCACCATCCTGTCACAGCTCTATCCTATCACAGCGCCATCTTATTACAGTGCCATCCTATTACAGCTTTATCCTACTACAGCACCATCCTATCACAGCACCATCCTTTCACAGCTCCAGCCTATTACAGCTTTATCCTATTACAGCCCCATCCTATTACAGCTTTATCCTATTACAGCCCCATAATATTACAGCTTTATCCTATTACAGCCCCATCCTATTACAGCCCCATCCTATTACAGCTTTATCCTATTACAGCCCCATAATATTACAGCTTTATCCTATTACAGCCCCATCCTATTACAGCCCCATCCTATTAGAACTCCATCCTATTACAGCCCAATCAAATCACAGTACCATCCTATTACAGCACCATCCTATTACAGCACCATCCTGTCACAGCTCTATCCTATCACAGCGCTATCTTATTACAGCCCCATCCTATTACAGCTCCATCCTATCACAGCTCCATCCTATTACAGCTTTATCCTATTACAGCCCCATCCTATTACAGCTTTATCCTATTACAGCACCATCCTATTACAGCTTTATCCTATTACAGCCCCATCCTATTACAGCTTTATCCTATTACAGTCCCATCCTATTACAGCTTTATCCTATTACAGCCCCATCCTATTAGAACTCCATCCTATTACAGCCCAATCCTATCACAGTACCATCCTATTACAGCACCATCCTATTACAGCACCATCCTGTCACAGCTCTATCCTATCACAGCGCTATCTTATTACAGCCCCATCCTATTACAGCTCCATCCTATCACAGCTCCATCCTATTACAGCTTTATCCTATTACAGCCCCATCCTATTACAGCTTTATCCTATTACAGCCCCATCCTATTACAGCTTTATCCTATTACAGCCCCATCCTATTACAGCCCCATCCTATTAGAACTCCATCCTGTTACAGCCCAATCCAATCACAGTACCATCCTATTACAGCACCATCCTATTACAGCACCATCCTGTCACAGCTCTATCCTATCACAGCGCTATCTTATTACAGCCCCATCCTATTACAGCTCCATCCTATCACAGCTCCATCCTATCACAGCACCATCCTATCACAGCTCCAGCCTATTACAGCTTTATCCTATTACAGCCCCATCCTATTACAGCTTTATCCTATTACAGCCCCATCCTATTACAGCTTTATCCTATTACAGCCCCATCATATTACAGCCCCATCCTATTAGAACTCCATCCTATTACAGCCCAATCCAATCACAGCACCATCCTATTACAGCACCATCCTATTACAGCACCATCCTGTCACAGCTCTATCCTATCACAGCGCCATCTTATTACAGTGCCATCCTATTACAGCTTTATCCTACTACAGCACCATCCTATCACAGCACCATTCTTTCACAGCTCCAGCCTATTACAGCTTTATCCTATTACAGCCCCATCCTATTACAGCTTTATCCTATTACAGCCCCATCCTATTACAGCTTTATCCTATTACAGCCCCATCCTATTACAGCTGAATCCTATTACAGCCCCATCCTATTACAGCCCCATCCTATTAGAACTCCATCCTATTACAGCCCAATTCAATCACAGTACCATCCTATTACAGCACCATCCTATTACAGCACCATCTTGTCACAGCTCTATCCTATCACAGCGCCATCTTATTACAGTGCCATCCTATAACAGCTTTATCCTACTACAGCACCATCCTATCACAGCACCATCCTTTCACAGCTCCAGCCTATTACAGCTTTATCCTATTACAGCCCCATCCTATTACAGCTTTATCCTATTACAGCCCCATCCTATTACAGTTTTATCCTATTACAGCCCCATCCTATTACAGCCCCATCCTATTAGAACTCCATCCTATTACAGCCCAATCCTATCACAGTACCATCCTATTACAGCACCATCCTATTACAGCACCATCCTGTCACAGCTCTATCCTATCACAGCGTTATCTTATTACAGCCCCATCCTATTACAGCTTTATCCTACTACAGCACCATCCTATCACAGCACCATCCTTTCACAGCTCCAGCCTATTACAGCTTTATCCTATTACAGCCCCATCCTATTACAGCTTTATCCTATTACAGCCCCATCCTATTACAGCTTTATCCTATTACAGCCCCATCCTATTACAGCTTTATCCTATTACAGCCCCATCCTATTACAGCCCCATCCTATTAGAACTCCATCCTATTACAGCCCAATCCTATCACAGTACCATCCTATTACAGCACCATCCTATTACAGCACCATCCTGTCACAGCTCTATCCTATCACAGCGCTATCTTATTACAGCCCCATCCTATTACAGCTCCATCCTATCACAGCTCCATCCTATTACAGCTTTATCCTATTACAGCCCCATCCTATTAGAGCTCCATCCTATCACAGCGCCATCTTGTCACAGCTTCATCCTATCACAGCGCCATCTTATCACAGCCCCATCTTATTACAGAGCCATCCTATTACAGAGCCATCCTATTACAGAGCCATCCTCTGACGTAGACAATGATTTAATAAAGCATTATAAGTTCCTCATCAATTTCTATCTCTGGAATTGTCCTGTAATAAGTGATATGAGTGCTGCTATCAGTAATCCAAACAGGACAAGAACTGGGGTAATAACGCCGCTCCCCCGAGTAATAGAACAAGATACAAGATGTTTTATTTGTATTAATGACCGGTGAGCAGTTCGGTGCAGTGTCCTCCCTTTTTATAACATTCACATAACTCTCATGGTATGACGTGTCTGACATCAAACGGAATAACTTTCTGTACTTTTCTTAACAGTGTTGTCTGGATAAGAAAAAAAAATCCTATAACTTAAATTATTGACTATTACGAATTAGTGGGGTTCAATTTTATAGATCCAAATCTTTTCACCAGCGTTAGGAGCAATTACAAAGAGGGTCTCTCGGTCTGGAGGACACGTCCTGTCCTGTATGAAACTATTGATGTGAATGGGCACTGTGTAATGCTTAATTTTTCCTGTGGTGGTGCTGTAGGGAAACTGAACACTTATTGTTAGGCTTCCCAGAGATCACTGAAAAACACAGATAGCACTCGTATGAGAAAACTGATGTGTGACACGGGTTAACCGCGACAGAGAGGAGCCAGTAGACTGCAGTATCTGAGTTCACATACTCCTGCATTGAGTAGAAGCATTTCTCCCTCTTATTAAATAGTGCTAGTTTCTTTCAGCAGTGCAGGAGTTAAACTGCTCAGCTTTGAGTCTCTGTAGCTTCCTTCTTGGAAGTTCTCAGCTGTGCAGTAACAGCCATTCCCCTCTCCTATATAGTCTCTGCTCTGGCTATCTGAATTGCCAGTGTCTTGTACTGCCTGGTGAGGAGTGGAGGATTCTGTGTTCGTTAGAGGCGTTTAAGGAGAGTTTTTCAGTAACTGTTGCTTGGTGTTTTGGTTGTGTGCATAGTCCCTTCCTCTTCTAAATTGTTTACCTTCCTAATTCCTTTGGTGTATCCCTCTGTTGTCTGTGAGTGCATATGTTTTGCTTTTGGTAGTTTCATTTGTCCCTGTACGTCCTCCCTTGTTTGTATGGTTGGTGTATTTACATATACTACTAGCTATTGAACCCGTTCTACGCCTGGGTGGCGAGCATTTTTATTTGTATATGGTCTCACATGCTGGTATGCGTGGCTCCCCCCCTCATCCCCATTTCCGGTATGCGTGGCTCCCCCCCTCATCCCCATTTCCGGTATGCGTGGCTCCCCCCCTCTTCCCCATTTCCAGTATGTGTGGCTCCCCCCCCCTCATCCCCATTTACTTGAGTATAAGCCTAGGGTGGGAAATGCAGTAGCTACTGGTAAATTTCCCCATCCTCGTATGTGTGGCTCCCTCAATCCCACAATCCCTGGTATGTGTGGCCCCCACAATTCCTGGTATGTGTGGCCCCCACAATCCCTGGTATGTGTGGCCCCCACAATCCCCAAATCCTGGTATGTGTGGCCTCCTCAATCCCCCAATTCTGGTATGTGTGGCCTCCTCAATCCCCGATCCCGGTATGCGTGGCCTCCTCAATCCCCCAATCCCGGTATGCGTGGCCTCCTCAATCCCCCAATCCCGGTATGCGTGGCCTCCTCAATCCCCCAATCCCGGTATGCGTGGCCTCCTCAATCCCCCAATCCCGGTATGCGTGGCCTCCTCAATCCCCCAATCCTGGTATGTGTGGCCTCCTCAATCCCCCATTTCTGGTATGTGTGGCCTCCTCAATCCCCCATTCCTGGTATGTGTGGCCTCCTCAACCCCCCATTCCTGGTATGTGTGGCCTCCTCAACCCCCCATTCCTGGTATGTGTGGCCTCCTCAATCCCCCATTCCTGGTATGTGTGGCCTCCTCAATCCCCCATTCCTGGTATGTGTGGCCTCCTCAATCCCCCATTCCTGATATGTGTGGCCTCCTCAATCCCCCCATTCCTGGTATGTGTGGCTTCCTCATCCCCCCAATCACTGCACACATAAAACAATAAACACTTATACTCACCTTCCTTCCTCACCTCTGCTCCAGCGCTGCGTCCTGTCTGCTGCAGCTCATGTCAGCATCTGAGCTGCGTGCGCGCTCTCAGAAGCCGAGGTGAGCTGCTGCCGGCACATTCACGCTTCTCCATGCCGGGACTATGGGCGTGGAGAAGCGGAATATGCTTTCTCTTTAGCGGCGGCCACTGATAGCAGGAGCCGGGGCTCAGCGCTCCTCCGTGGCCGCTACTAAAGAGAATGAATATTCCCTCTTCTCCACGCCCATGGGAGTGGCCTCAGAGGGAATATTCATGTCCCTTTAGCAGCGGGCACACGTGGTAGTGTGCTCCGCTCCTCCACTGCCGCAACCCGCTCCTCTGCCGCCGCCACCTCCTACTCACCTATCCTCCTCATTCCCCCGTGGCTTGGGGCCCTCACGGGCCCCCTCCGGCCACGGGCCCGGGCCCCATAGCAGTGGCTGTCTTACCTGTAACGGCTGGATGCGAGTCTTCTGTCTGGAGCCAGACTGCGCGTCACGCATGCGCAGTCTATCGAGGCTTCGGACAGAGACACGCATCTGCCGTTATATTATAGATTCCTCTCCTCTTCCCTGGGTGGGGAAGGGGACAGATAAGGGCTGATTCAGGAGAACAGCAAGGTACGTGGCACCAGCATCTTCGCTATCTGAAGTAACCTGGGGAATGGGGATAGATAGGGTGTCCCTAGTGTTAGGGACAGGGTAGGGGCCCTTGGTCCCAGGTTGTCAGACCACAGCATCTTGACAGTAAGGCTATGTGCCCACGATGCAGAATTGCTGCGGATTTTTCCTGAGCTTTTTTTCCTCTCCCTGGCAGAAAAAATGCATGCGGATTTTACATGCGCTTTTTCTGCCAGGGAAAAGCGTTTTTTTAGCGTTTTTGCATGCATTTCCGCATGTGTTATTTCAAGCGCTTTTCCAAGTGATTTTGAGCATCACTTGGAAAAGTGCTTGACAAGTTGGTCACACAATATAAATCCATGCAACTGGCATGCATTTATATTGTGTGACCAACTTATGCTGCTTTAAATGCAGCATGAATAGTAAAAAAAAGAATTAAAACGTAAAAAATAAAAAAAAACATTATACTTACCTCTCCGGTGGCCCCCGGTCTCCTCTCCGGTGGCGTTCTCTGTCCTCGGCGTCCCGTGGTGTTCTCAAAGGACCTGCGTTGATGTAATTTAGCCAGCTGACAGGTCACGTGACCGCCGATGTCAGCGATCGCGTGACCATCAAATTACTAAATTACATCACCGCAGGTCCTTTGAGAACACCGCAGGACGCCGAGGACAGGGCACGCCACCAGTAAAAAAAAGAGGAGTCGGTCTATCAGTAAACGCTCTTCCACAACAATATATAACCCCAAAGAAGCAACACGCGAAATGCGCGTTGGGGCCATGATCCACACCAATACCAAGTTGTATTCACTGTACTGGGAATACGAAACCAGTGTTCCTATAATTTTGAACTATACATGACTTTAGTAAAGCTGTGGGGCCCCCCTATTTTATTCACTATGCAACATTATTACTCCTGACTGACTCTGTGTCCCTGCGCATTACTACTATTAGTTCCCTCTTGGATACATATATCTATTGAGCTGATATTACTTATATCCAGTTACTATAATGTTATATCTGTATAAAGCTGCCTCTCTTTCTTATTCATCAATTGAGGACTTATGGTATATTTATCTCTCAATTATTGCCATTCTATATGCTGTAACTATATGTATTACTGCGTTAATTCTGCACATGTACTTTATTTGAATTGTGAGATATATTTATATATATGTTTGGGCATTTTCATGTTACATTTGTCACTGAGAAATCATGTGATGTTTTCCATTAGGCCCACTTATTAAGACGGACAGCTTTAAATATTCTTTCCTGCTTGATATATATATACTGCTCAAAAAAATAAAGGGAACAGTTAAACAACAGAATACAACTCCAAGTAAATCAAACTTCTGTGAAATCAAACTGTCCACTTAGGAAGCAACACTGATTGACAATCAATTTCACATGCTGTTGTGCAAATGGAATAGACAATAGATGGAAATTATTGGCAATTATCAAGACACACTCAATAAAGGAGTGGTTCTGCAGGTGGGGACCACAGACCACATCTCAGTACCAATGCTTTCTGGCTGATGTTTTGGACACTTTTGAATGTTGGTTGTGCTTTCACACTCTTGGTAGCATGAGATGGACTCTACAACCCACAGAAGTTGCTCAGGTAGTGCAGCTCGTCCAGGATGGCACATCAATGCGAGCTGTGGCAAGAAGGTTTACTGTGTCTGTCAGCGTAGTGTTCAGAGGCTGGAGGTGCTACCAGGAGACAGGCCAGTACACCAGGAGACGTGGAGGGGGCCATAGGAGGGCAACAACCCAGCAGCAGGACCGCTATCTCCGCCTTTTTGCAAGGAGGAACAGGAGGAGCACTGCCAGAGCCCTGCAAAATGACCTCCAGCAGGCCACAAATGTGCATGTGTCTGCACAAACAGTTAGAAACCGACTCCATGAGGGTGGTATGAGGGCTCGACATCCACAGATGGGGGTTGTGCTCACAGCTCAACACCGTGCAGGATGCTTAGCATTTGCCACAGAACACCAGGATTGGCAAAGTCGCCACTGGCGCCCTGTGCTCTTCACAGATGAAAGCAGGTTCACATTGAGCACATGTGACAGACGTGACAGAGTATGGAGACGCCGTGGAGAGTGATCTGCTGCCTGTGACATCCTTCAGCATGACCGGTTTGGCTGTGGGTCAGTAATGGTGTGGGGTGGCATTTCTTTGGAGGGCCGCAAAGCCCTCCATGTGCTCGCCAGAGGTAGCCTGACTGCCATTAGGTACCGAGATGAGATCCTCAGACCCCTTGTGAGACCATATGCTGGTGCGGTTGGCCCTGGGTTCCTCCTAATGCAGGACAATGCCAGACCTCGTGTGGCTGGAGTGTGTCAGCAGTTCCTGCAAGATGAAGGCAGTGAAGCTATGGACTGGCCCGCCCGTTCCCCAGACCTGAATCCAATTGAGCACATCTGGGGGACATCATGTCTGGCTCCATCCACAAACGTCACGTTGCACCACAGACTGTCCAGGAGTTGAGGGATGCTTTAGTCCAGGTCTGGGAGGAGATCCCACAGAGACCATCCGCAACCTCATTAGGAGCATGCCCAGGCATTGTAGGGAGGTCATACAGGCACGTGGAGGCCACACACAATACTGAGCCTCATTTTGACTTGTTTTAAGGACATTACATCAAAGTTGGATCAGCCTGTAATGTGTTTTTCCACTTTAATTTTGGGGGTCACTCCAAATCCAGGCCTCCATTGGTTAATAAATTTGATTTCCATTGATGTGTTGAGTGTTCCCTTTATTTTTTTGAGCAGTGTATATGCCTGCCCCATTTTGTATACCTCTTGGTTTGACGTGGCACTTTGTGTTCCCTTCTCCCCTTTTTATTTCTTTCTAATTTGTCTGTTTTTATGAATTTTTCAAGAAAAATTTTAATTTTTACTTGAATATACTCCAGCTTCCTATTTCTTCCTTTAGGTTATATATTAATCGGATCATGGTCCGGGATCCATATCCTCTCCCTCTCATCCCGGACCTCTTTAATCAGATTATGGGAGCCAAAACTTTTTCTAAACTAGACCTCTGGGGGCTTATAATCTCATTCGCATCAAGGAGGGGGATGAATGGAAGACCGCTTTTAATACCCCTGAGGGACACTATGAGAACCTCATAATGCCATTTGGGTTGACAAATGCTCCCACCGTTTTTCAACACTTTGTAAATTACATTTTTAGTCACTTGACAGGCAGGTTTGTTGTGATATAACTTGATGACATTTTAATTTACTCACCTGACCTGGAATCACATCAGTTTCATGTCAGGCAGGTCCTTCAGATACTCAAGGACATTAAATTATTTATCAAACCAGAGAAATGCACATTCTCAGTTCAAGAGATCCCTTTCCTGGGTTATTCTGTTAAGGGAGGGCAATAACCCTTCACGGTTGACCAAGTGAGTGTCAAATTATTAAATTATTATGTTGATTGCAATCCACAGGAAACCAAACGGAAACATTGTTCTGTATTGGGAGGATTCAAAGAATCTCTGATCCCGTTTATTTTGCTTAGCATTTTATATTGTTTTGAGTATATCAAATAGCCAATCAACTCTACAGCCATACTACAATACTATTGGCTAACTGATGTTAGTATAATTATTACGGAAAACACATATATGGTCATATTATCATTGTTAGTTTGAAGCACTATGGAAATTTTACAAGGTCAAACCTGGCCTAAACAAGTTAGATAACAGTGTCTGACAAAATGTTCTCTTGAGAAAAAGTTAGTGTGAGAGAAGTTCTATGGGAAGAGAAAGAAAGAATGTATGTTATGCAAGAAGTGATAATAACACGATTTTAAAGCGAGTAGACAAAATGGAGTTGCTCTAGCATGAGTATCAATATGTCCTTTACAATTCTTTTATCGTCCACCGGCTTTCGCATGAATCTGGCGAAAGTCCAAGTGGTACTGAATTGGGATCGTCCTAAGGACCTAAAAGCCTTACAAAAGTTCTTGGATTTCGCCAACTACTACCAAAAGTTCATCAAGAGTTTTTCAGTGGTGGTCAAACCTTTGAAGGATATGACTAGAAAAGGGACAGACTTTTCCAAATGGTCTATGAGGCTTTTGATATCTTGAAAAAATGTTTTGCGTCTGCGCCAATCTTTATACAGCCTGACTTTACTCAGCCATTTATTGTTGAAGTTGATGTCTCTGAAGGAGTTCTTAATAATTTGAAGATGGGGTCCAAATATAATAAGACTGTGGCTGATTGGAGACGTGTGGTGGGCCCAGAACTGTGTGTTGGTGACTTTGTATGGTTGTCCTCAAGGAACATTAAGTTGAAGGTTCCCTCTTGGAAACTGGATCCCAGATTCATCAGTCCTTACAAGATTGTGGCTGTCATCAGTCTTGTAGAATTCCACCTTACTTTGCCACCTACTTTTAGGATTCATAAGGTGTTTCACAGGTCGTTGCTCAAAAAATATGTTGTATACTCTGAACCATCACCACTGCCTCCATCTCCGGTCATAGTTTATGGGAATTGGAATTTGGAGTTTCAGATAGCTAAGATCATGGATTCATGCTTGGTTCATCAGTCTCTTCAGTATTTGGTACATCGGAAGGGTTACTGTCCTAAAGAGAGGATGTGGGTACCATCATCTGATGTCTATGCGGTTAGGAAGGTCCGGTCCTTTCATACTGCACATCCTGATAAACCCAGGCCTGAGGTTCCGGAGGTCCCTCTTAGAAGAGGAAGTACTGTCGTGGTTTTACTGCGACAGAGAGGAGTCAGAAGACCGCAGCATCTGAGATCACATACTCCTGCATTGAGTAGAAGCACTTCTCCCTCTTATTAAATTGTGCTAGTTTCTTTCAGCAGTGCAGGAGTTAAACTGCTCTGCTTTGAGTCTCTGTAGCTTCCTTTTGGAAGTTCTCAGCTGTGCAGTATCAGCCACTTCCATCTCCTATATAGTCTCTGCTCTGGCAATCTGGATTGGCAGTGTTAAGTCTTGTACTGCCTGGTGAGGAGTGGAGGATTCGGTGTTCAATAAAGACATTTAAGGAGAGTTGTTCTGTGACTGTTGCATGGTGTTTTGGTTGTGTGCAAAGTCCCAACTTTTTCTATGTTTGTTTACCTTTCTAATTACTTCGGTGTTCCCCTCTATTGTCTGTGAGTGCATATTTTGTGTTTTTGGTAGTTTCATTTGTCCCTATACGTCCTCCCTTGTTTGTTTGTCTGGTTGGTGTACTTACATACCCTATTCCTCCTCTCTTCCCTGGGTGGGGGAGTGTACAAATAAGGGCTGATTCAGGAGAACAGTAAGGACCATAGCCCCAGCATCTTCACCATCTGAAGTAACCTGGGGGGCAGTAGTAGCTAGGGCGCCTCTAGTGTTAGGGACAGGGTAGGAGCCCCTCGTTACTGGGTTGTCTCACCACAGCATCGTGACAGTGTGTGAATGAGGCTTTAGTAGTAGTTTTATTAGTAATATTTATAATAGTTGTAATAGTAGATGTTATAGTGGCAATACAAGTAGCATTAGTAGAAGTAATTGTATTAGTAGTGGTAGTATTAGTATTAATAGTTGTATTAGTTCTAATAGCAGTAGAATTATTAGTATTAGAAAAAGTAGTATTAGTAATATTAGTGGTAGCATTAGTAGTAGCTTTATTAATATTAGTATTTTCAATAGTTTTATTAGTAGTGGTAGTATTATTAGTAGTATTACTAGTTGTTGAATTAGCAGTATTTGTTGTAGTCACATGGGTAGAAATAGTTGTAGTATTAATTGTATTAGTAGCTGTATTAGTACTTTTATTAGTAGTTGTAGTAATAATAGTAGTTCCATGGGTGGTAGTAGTAGTAGTCGCTGCATTAATACTTTCATTATTATTATTAGTACAAGCTGTATTAGAACTTTTATTAGTAGTAGTAGTTGTAGTAGTAGTAGTTACATGTTCAGTATTATTATTAGGTGTATTAGTGAAATTAATGGAGGTTCAGTAAGAAGGTAAAACTGATGACAACTTGTAGTCACCCCGGTAATTGCCCCCACACCCTCCATTAAAGGAGAATCTATGACTGCCTCTTATAATGTTACTCAGCCATACGTGATACAGAACACTGTACATATAATAGACGTTACCGTAAATGGCAAGAAAATGAGATGCCAGCAAGGATTTCAGTGACCACGTGAAATTTTGAGGTCTCGAGCTGAGGTCAGAGAACGCCAATCTGGTTATTCACCTCTATACACGGCACTTTAGATACTTTCTTCCTATATTACACATCTCAGCTGCTGCTTCTGTCCCCGAGAAGAAGCTTCTTATTCACTATGATTAAGTGACTCAAACATCTCTCATTCTTTAATTCTCTGTTTTTTACATGAAATGATGTTCTTCAATAGCTAAAGTGTTTTATGATGTTCTGCAGCAGCTGAGACATAGGACAAGGTGCCGGAAGATGCTAAAGATTCCCTGTGAAGACCAAACCAGCGACCAGAACGAAGACGACAACCCTACCAGAGAGGTTGGCCAGGTGACAGTTGGGAGAGTATATGTTATATGTATATATATTTATTTATTTTTTAACGCAAGGTTATTATTCCCAAGGATTGAGGGATCTCAGAGCATAATAATTTATATTTCATGCTACATTTTAACTGCAATGACAGTCGAATTTGCATTTCATGAGATTGACTCATCACAAGTGGTAAGAACTTATATAGATATATTTGGATTCATATACACAATAAATACATTTGTTTATGCATCGAATAAATGTATTGAGATATAAATATTGTATCCAATGTGTTTTCTATACTTATATGCATGTTATACACTTGAGACTTGGATCTTTGCAGAGGTGATTTTTGCACTTGAGCCGCCCTATGATTAATGTGATAATTGTGGGAACAGTTCATCATTACGGAGTAATATCGACCAGTCATATAAATGGTTGGGATGACTGACATGTTTACGGTGTAGGAGAAAACCGGCTTAAAATTGTGGATTAAATACTAAATTAGAAACTGTTTAACAACCTCTTATTGTAGAATAAATCCCTACTCCACCTTGTTTATGGGCGACGTCCCTCCGGAGACTTATAAAAGGACCAGCTCGTCCGAGGATCTGCTTCATTCATTGGGTTTATGAAGAGAAGTCACCAGGATGAACATCGTCACTGCGGCTCTGGTATCGGTGTCGGCTCTATGGAGCGTCCTGGGAGGTAAGTGTGAATGAAGACTGGAAGCTCCGCAGTTGGGTCAAGCTTGGGCGTATTTAGTCATTTTAGGTGATAAAATATGAAGAATTAATGGACATCGCGTTACAGGTGATATCTCTATGTACAATGCACCATTCATAGATCAGACAATGATTTAATAAATAAATAATAAAAAAATATATACAATGCCTACAAGTAGTATTCAACCCCCTGCAGATTTAGCTGGTTTGATAAGATGCAAATAAGTTAGAGCCTTCAAACTGCAAACGAGAGTAGGTTTTATGAACAGAAGCATAAATCTTACAAACCAAAAAGTTATGTTGCTCAGTTGAATTTTATTAAATTTTAAACATAAAAGTGTGGGTCAATTATTATACAACCCCTATGTTTAATATTTTGTGGAATAACCCTTGTTTGCAATTACAGCTAATAATCGTCTTTTATAAGACCTGATCAGGCCGGCACAGGTCTGTGGAGTTATCTTGGCCCACTCCTCCATGCAGATCTTCTCCAAGTTATCTAGGTTCTTTGGGTGTCTCATGTGGACTTTATTCTTGAGCTCCTTCCACAAGTTTTCAATTGGGTTAAGGTCAGGAGACTGACTAGGCCACTCCAACACCTTGACTTTTTCCCTCTTGAACCAGGCCTTGGTTTTCTTGGCTGTGTGCTTTGGGTCGTTGTCTTGTTGGAAGATGAAATTACGACCCATCTTAAGATCCTTGATGGAGGAGCGGAGGTTCTTGGCCAAAATCTCCAGGTAGGCCGTGCTATCCATCTTCCCATGGATGCGGACCAGATGGCCAGGCCCCTTGGCTGAGAAACAGCCCCACAGCATGATGCTGCCACCACCATGCTTGACTGTAGGGATGGTATTCTTGGGGTCGTATGCAGTGCCATCCAGTCTCCAAACGTCACGTGTGTGGTTGGCACCAAAGATCTTGATCTTGGTCTCATCAGACCATAGAACCTTGAACCAGTCTGTCTCAGAGTCCTCCAAGTGATCATGAGCAAACTGTAGACGAGCCTTGACATGACGCTTTGAAAGTAAAGGTACCATACAGGCTCGTCTGGAACGGAGACCATTGCGGTGGAGTACGTTACTTATGGTATTGACTGAAACCAATGTCCCCACTGCCATGAGATCTTCCCGGAGCTCCTTCCTTGTTGTCCTTGGGTTAGCCTTGACTTTTCGGACAAGCCTGGCCTCGGCACCGGAGGACACTTTCAAAGGCTGTCCAGGCCGTGGAAGGTTAACAGTAGTTCCATAAGCCTTCCACTTACGGATGATGCTCCCAACAGTGGAGACAGGTAGGCCCAACTCCTTGGAAAGGGTTTTGTACCCCTTGCCAGCCTTGTGACCCTCCACGATCTTGTCTCTGATGGCCTTGGAATGCTCCTTTGTCTTTCCCATGTTGACCATGTCTGAGTGCTGTTCACAAGTTTGGGGAGGGTCTTAAATAGTCAGAAAAGGCTGGCAAAAGAGATCTCTAATCCACACATGTGAAGCTCATTATTCTTGGTGCCTGAACTACTTCTTAATAATTTAGGGGGACCAAACAGAATTCTTGTGGTTTGAGGGGTTGAATAATAAATGACACTCTGAATTAACTTTTAACGTTTTAAAAAAAAAAAAAAATTTGCTGCAGTGCATTTCCCACTTCCAGGCTGATCTACAGTACAAATGTCACAATGCCAAGTTAATTCCGCATGTGTCAACCAGCTAAATCTGCAGGGGGTTGAATACTACTTGTAGGCACTGTATATATATTAAGCCAAACAAATGAAGCCGTTCACTGAGCGCACTAAGCGTATTATATGGTAACCTTGAAGATATGAATTCTGAACTGCATAACTGCAAGATAGACTATAGTAATAAAAAGTAGAGATATTCAGGACACTATATATTTATATCTTATTACAGTCACAGCAGCCAGCGCCTGTTGATTTATTTCATTTTATTAGGTGTTAGTAAATTATTATTTTTTTATAGCATACATTGGCTTCATAGTTGGGCATGCACTAGAGGATTAATATATCCTTTTGAATATTTTATCCATCCACATCCTTGCTCTTTTTTTATGCTTGGGAGTCCAGTGGGAAGGCCTAGCGATTGAAAGCTATTTACAGTCTGACTGTCAAACACTAAAAAGATCTGTATATGAAAATACAGATATAGCTGTCAATCACTAGGACCGCCCTCTGGAATCTTAGTAATAAAAAGAAGGGCAGAAATTTAAAGCAACACTCCACTTTTTTTTTGCAGTGTTAGAGTGGTGCCCCCAGTCTTATACTTACCAGCCACCATCTTCATCTGTTATCGCCACCACTCCGGTCTGTCTCCAGCAGTTTGTGACCTACCCGATCGCTCCAGTGTTTGCAGGAGCCAGAGGTCTCTTTTCAATGCAACCCTCGTTCTGGCTCTCATAGACTTGCATTAAGAGCTTGTGACCGTTCCCTCTGACTTTCGGTCAGTCAGACGTTGCGGTCACAAGATGGCGGCGGGTACAATCTGTTTTTTTTTTTACAGCGGCAGCTATTAATATTATACACGACCATTTACAGTTTCCTGTGTATTTGTAAAAATCGGATGTTATACTGTGCCTCCGTACAGCACCAGATATCTTAGACTTGAAAGGACGAGTCTCATCTAATTTACGGAAGAAGCTAGTGATTTTTTTTTTTTCACATATTCGGTACGTGAAAAAAATCACTTATCTGCACTGCCCTATTAAAGAACATTGATCCGAGTGTTGCCCGTGTGCGGTCTGTTTTTTTTACGGACAGCGCTCGGACGGGAAATACGCCAGTGTGAACCGATGCTTAGGCTACATTCCTACGATGAGTTTTTATTGCTGTGTATTTTTTTTTTAAAAAAATGCAAGGCACCTTTTTTTTGCTCAATGGATGCAGAAATGGCGAGGAAAAGCTGCAACACCAAAACTCAGCGTGTGAACGTAGCCTTAGGGGTTATAATGTAAAGAAAAAAAGCAGATATGAGTAATGGTGGAAGTGCTGGAGCGGTAATGAGTCAAGGGGTCTTTGCTCTTACCATCTCTGTGCTTTCTTCATTGACATCCCCCTGGAGGAATGTTGGAGCAGTCAAGCATCCAAGGGGAATGTCAATCAAGGAGCAGGTGACGTATGCAACATAACGGGGTTGTAGTCATTTTCCTCTGGGCCGTCCTATTTGTGAATCTGTCAATCATGCAACATGATGGTCAGTGATCACGTATGGAATTGTTGTGGTCACAGGCAATAATTCCCTCGGAGTCTGGGAGGTAACAGGGCCAAATAATCAAGCGTGAGCAGAGGCTCTCAGTTCAGGTCATGTGAACCAATGTTGAAAAATAACGCGACGATTAACTCCTCCTTGAGCAGACTGAAATAAATGCTGCATTTTGACCCCTAAAGATGCAACTAAATTGCCTTTCAGAATGCCCAAATATCAGTAGATACCAAACATAGGAATATTGAAAACAAAATCTTAGAAAAAAAGTTGTTCATTTTTTCCCCCCTAAAACTATGCCCAGGATAGTCTAAGAATAGAGACAATGTATATGACGCGCCCCTGGGCCTACTTGGTGTAGCGTTGCGCACGCGGGGACTACCCGGAGCCGGGTCTGTTGGGGGTAGTAGTCTCGTGGCGGTGACCCGGTCCGTGCCCAGGGAGTCAAACTGTGTGGCTGAGTATTAGCAGTAGATGTTGGACGACTACGCCACCCGTTGAATGCAGCTATGGAGCTGCCGCTGCAGGGCAGACCGCTGAGGCCGGTGGTACGATTGTGCAGCGTAGATGGTATAACCCCCAACGGGAGGGGTATGGCCTCAGGGCAGCCGGCGTGGATGATGGGGGTAGCAGAAACCACTCAGAGACGATGCGGTGTAGTTCAGGGTCTTTACTGGTGACAAAGATAGACCCTCCCGGAGTACTGGCTAGCGATCGGGGCCTGGTCAGTCTTGGAGCAGATGGGATTTCCCCTGGCCAGGCGGAGTTGTAGGCCTCCCCAACTAATTGTACTCTTCTGGCTACCTTGCTAGAGGCGGGTAAAAGTAGCCCACGTCCCTGAGTGTACTGTGTGGTGCTCACCCGTATGGCCGGTGACTCGGAGCCTTCTAGTGGCTTCCGCTCCACGATGGCGGTGCTGGTCCCACGCGTGTGACCGTGCCTTCGGGTTTCTTGGCCAGAGGACCTGAAATCCCCTGCCGGTCGGTTTCTGCTGCTGGGTAAGGATTAGTCCCCACAGCCTCGGACTCCGGGTCCGGTGGTAACTCTTCAATCAGGGCGAGCTCTACAGCTGCCAGCCCCTGATTCCTTTTAGCACGACTTCCCCAGAGCTCCTGATCTCTCTTTCCTATAGCTGCTTCTCCTCTTCTCTCTGTACTCTTTCTCTCTAACCCTGCCTCAGCCCCAGTTTTATATAGGGGAAGTTCTTCCCCTCCCAGGACTGGGCAGGAGGTGTGGCATGCATAGGATTCCTGACCAAGAGACCTCCCACCTGCTCTCAGACGTAATATCTCTATTACTGTGGCAACCAGACCCCTGGGGTGTCACATTCCCCCCTAGTAAAATTTAGTACTAAGGGACTAAACATTCTTTTGTAACATAACAAATTACAAACAGAAACAACGCAATAAAGAAAAACATTAGGATGGTCACGGCGTGTCCGCAACCGGGTGCAGTTTTTCAAGAAAACAAAGGTGTCCATTTCACCAAAAACAGGGAGACGTAACCAGGTAGGGGTCTGTCCTGCCCCGAGTCCTTAACAGTCTTTAGTCCGTCCTGGGTTACGGTCCAACTATATGCACAAAGGATTCCCGGTAAATCCACCAAAGACTCCTACAAATAACTAGAAACACATAATTATACACAAGCAACAATAAAACAGGTAAACATTAATAGAATAGCTTGAACATTTAGATCCTCCACCGTATGGGCAACTGGCCTCTAGTGACCCTAGTGGACCTACGGAGCTGGCTGACTGGTCCTGAGCTACAGGGTATAGGAGCTGTCAAGGGTAAACTGGGCAGCCGTCTACGGACTCTTTGGCTCACTAGGGGTATGGCAGGCTCACTATAAGCAGAGGGTTGATTCTCCTGGTCTGCTTGTGTGGGGTCTTTTGCCTCCTGGACCGGCTGTTCTTCCAGCTCTACCTGTGTCTCCGTAGGCACTGGGGATGCTGGTTGGAGGAACGTGAGGACGGGTACCACAACAGCACCATTGACTTGAGTCCAAGACCGAGGGAAGTCTCCGAGCACAGTACTAACCATATCTTCCCTTTCCTCTACGGGTCGAGGGTCTTCTTGTTCCTCTTCAGGGTTCCGTAGCTGTTCAGGACACTTCTTCAGGTGATCCCGGGATACAATGGCTGTGGTTTCCCCTCCGTCTTTACTGATTGTACAGATCTTTGGGTTGTCGTGGCTTGAGGGCAGTACGGTGTACGGGTCCTTCTCCCACTGGTCGTCCAACTTGTGGAGCCGTCTTTTCCTCTTCAAGACCTGCTCTCCGGGCACCAGGGGAACAGCGGGAGCATACTGGTTGTAAGTTTTCTCTTGTCTTTCCCTAGCTTGACAGAGACTTCGCTCCACGCTCTCCTGTACTTTCTGGTACTGCTGCTGCCTCTCTGTGTCCCAGTCTGCTTCTGGTGAAGTGTCCTCGGGTGTCAGGACTCCCATCTCCAGATCAACAGGAAGCTTACCAGGTCTTGCCCTCATTAGGTAAGCCGGGGTACAGTTGGTGGAACCTACAGGGATGTGGTTGTATAGGTCCACCAGGTCGGACAGCTTTCAGGCCACAGACTACGTTCTTCCAGGGGCAATGTTTTCAGAAGATCTATCACCACCTGGTTCATTTTCTCACAAAGTCCATTAGTTTGCGGGTGATAGGGTGTTGTTCTAATCTTCCGGCAGCCATACAGGGTGCAGAATTCCTGGAAGACTTCCGCTTCAAAGGCAGGCCCCTGGTCCGTCAGCACCTGCTCCGGGTATCCGTGCGGACGGCAGAAGTGCTGCTGGAAGGCTCTAGCTGCTGTTTGAGCCGTTAAGTCCTTGACGGGGACGACAACCAAGAACCGGGAGTAGTGATCCACGATGGTTAACGCGTAGACGTAGCCACTTCTGCTTGGGGTCAGTTTTACATGATCCAAGGCTACCAGTTCCAACGGCTGTCTGGTGATGATGGACTGCAGGGGAGTCTTCTGGCTGGCATGGTCCCTCCTTCTTAGGTTGCATGGGCCACAGTCTCTGCACCACCTCTCGATGGTTCCTCTCATGCCTACCCAATGGAACCGCCCGCGCAGCAGGAACTCCAGCTTCTTCCATCCGAAGTGCCCAGCTCCGTCGTGGTATGCCTCCATAACCATAGCTGCGTCTCTTCTTGGCACCACTACTTGCCAGATTAGTTCATGCGTCCGGGAGTTAACCATTCTGCGGCACAACTTCCCCTTGTAAAGGAACAGTCGACTCTTCTCAGCCCACAGTTGCTTGGCTTCCTCCGGAGCGTCTGGGTCAAGGCGTGCATCTGGCCGAGTCAGCATCTCCTTTACCAGTCGGACGGCAGGGTCACTGTCTTGCGTCTCCGCCCAGTTGTAATGAGGTAATGGGTTGAACGTAGCGGATTGCTTACTCCTTACACGGTGGGAATACTGGATAGTCCCATGACGGTGGAACGCGGGGAGTTCAACTTCCTCCAGTTCCTCTGAATCTTCCCCTACGTCCGGTAGGTTCGGCATCCTGGACAGGGCGTCCGCGTTGGTATTGGAGCGTCCTGCCCGGTATTTGATTGTAAACTCATAGTTGGACAAGCGGGCCATCCATCTCTGCTCTAGGGCAACGAGTCTTGCAGTGTCCAGGTGTGTCAACGGGTTGTTATCCGTGTACACGGTGAACCGGGAAGCAGCGAGGTAGTGCTTAAAGCGTTCGGTGACTGCCCACACCACTGCCAGGAACTCTAGCTTAAATGAGCTGTAATTCTCAGGGTTTCTTTCGGTGCGTCGCAGTTTTCGGCTGGCGTAAGCAATTACCCGTTCCTTCCCCTGCTGGATCTGGGACAGTACGGCTCCTAGCCCGATGTTACTGGCGTCGGTGTAGAGGATAAAGGGCTGGCTATAATCAGGGTACGCCAGGATTTCATCCCCCGTGAGGGCCATCTTCAGCTGGCGGAAGGACTCTTCTTCCAGCTTCTCCCATCTGAAGGGTGGCTTCTGGTTCTTGGCCTTCCTGGACTGGCCTATCAGGAGGTCCTGCATAGGAGCTGCCTTTTTGGTGAAACCGGGAATGAACCTTCGGTAGTAGCCTACCAACCCGAGGAACTGCCTCACTTCCTTTACGCTGGAGGGGCTTGGCCATTCCTTAATTGCGGTGATCTTATCAGGGTCGGGAGCCACTCCGTCAGCACTCACCACGTGTCCCAGGTACTGCACCTTTGGCTTCAGGAGGTGACACTTGGAGGGTTTCACCTTTAGGCCGTAACTTGCCAGAGCTTCGAACACTTCCGCCAGGTGTTTCAGGTGGTCCTCGTAGGTCTTGGAATAGACGATGACATCGTCCAGGTATAACAGGACCGTCTCAAAGTTTCGGTGTCCCAGACAGCATTCCATCAATCGCTGGAAGGTTCCTGGTGCGTTGCAGAGTCCGAACGGCATGCAGGTAAACTCGCTAAGTCCCATCGGGGTGGTGAATGCGGTCTTCTCCCGGTCCGCCTCTGCTACAGGAACCTGCCAGTACCCGCTAGTGAGATCCAAGGTGGAGAAGAAGTTAGCAGATTTTAAAGCAGCCAAAGACTCCTCTATTCTTGGTAAGGGGTACGCATCTTTGTGTGTGATACGGTTAATTTTCCGGTAATCTACACACATTCTCATGGTGTTGTCTTTCTTTTTGACCAAGACTAGTGGAGCTGCCCAGGGGCTACAGCTATCCCTGATTACCCCAGCCTCCTTCATGTCTCTAAGCATCCCCTTGGCGTGTTGGTAGTGTGCAGGGGGTACGGGTCGATACCTCTCTTTTATGGGAGGATGGTCTCCCGTGGGGATGTGGTGTTCTACCCCCTTGACTCGCCCGAAGTCTAACGGGTGTTTACTAAACACTCTCTCGTACTCTCGAACCACCCGGTAGACTCCCTGTTTCTGGAGGGAGGGAGTGGAGTCAGTACCCAAATGTAGTTGCTGACACCAATCCTCCATTATTTTCATAGAGCCGTTACCTTCCTCCGGGTGAGATGGAGGCAAGGGTTCCACAGACTGTATAGAATTTTGGTTGATAGTATATAATTTGGCTAGCGTAGCATACCGGGGCAGGTATACTTCCCTTTTCCCGATATTTATTATACGAACGGGCACCCTCCCATGGCGTACATCAACTACCCCCCGTGCTGTCAAAATGGTGGGCCTACTGTCTGAGTAGACTGGTTCTACCATGGCCTGGTAATCTCTACCTCTCAGACCAATAGCTGCCCGGCACCAAATCATCATTTCACTTTTCGGGGGCATGGCAATAGGGAAAGGGTCACACATTCTTACGCTACCAATCTCACCACCGGAGAGTTCCACCTGTTGCCGTCGCATCAGTGCCCGGATCTCTTTCTGGAGCACTCGCTGCTGGCCGGAGCTGGCGTTCTTGGCAACCTGCTGTAAAATGAAAATCACCTCTGCAAGACAATTTTCAATCACATTAGTTCCTAGAGTTATCTTTGGGTGACTCTCGCGCTTGTCAATGTCTACAATGATCAGTCCCTGTGCTGCCAGTTCGACTCTACCGATTTTAATGGTCATTTCTTTAAATCCGATCTGTGGCACGGGCTGACCATTACTGGCGATGATACTCAAGTCGTCATCTGGATAGCGGGTTATATCCGAGTCATTCCAGTACTGCTTGAAGAGCACGTACGGGATGGTGGTGACCTGTGACCCGGTGTCCAGTAGGGCACTCATAGGGATGCCATCCAGTACCACAGGCAAGACTGGACGTCCTCCCACATATTTGTCGCGCCAGTTCGATGGGCCTGGTGATCTTTTTCCTGGGGGTTGGCCCTCTACCCCAGGTTGTGCCAGTTTAAAGGACAGTACCTTGCCATATGTCCGGGTTGATTGCAGCGGCGGCAGATGGGTTGTCCGTCCTCGTTGTATCGGTCGCTGGGTCTTCCTCTGGCCGGTGAGGTCCTCCTTGGTCGACGCCACGGGATGTCCTCCGGTCCGGATGCCAGCTGGATCTTCCCTGGAGTGGAAACCTGTAAAGACTGCACAGTTCGGGTTAGCGCAGCAACGCTTTTAGCTAGCTCTTGGACCTGATGGTGCAGGTCCGGAGCCGGGTCATTGTTCAAAGCCTGCGCATCAGCCCCCACAGGCCCTGCCGACAAGGGCGCCGCCTCCTGGTGGTAAGTGGTAGTAGGGCGCCTGTGGGTCACAACGCCACCCGGTGCCGGTTCTCGGAGCACCCGGATGGCTCTGTCCTTGAACTGTGCAAAGTCCAGATGAGGATCCTGTAAGGCTATGGCCCGCAACTGGGTTCGGTGGACATTGCAATATAGTCCCTCTATAAATTGCTCGGTCAACAGCCTGTCCTCGTTTCCCACGCTGGCAGGGTCGGTCTGCTTAATGGCTCTCAGGGCCTCTTGTAGGTTTAGTGCATAGTCCCTTATACTCTCATGTGCTCGCTGCTTGCACCCATAGAATCTAAGCTTAATCTCGGCTGAGGTGCGGGTATCAAAGGTGTCCCTCAGCCGGGTTAGTATCCCTGCGACAGTCCTCCTCCCAGGTGGCCAGGACTTTACCTCCCTTTGGGCTGCCCCGGTTAGTTGGGCCACCAGGATGCTCACTTTTTGCTCTTCTGTGAGGGGGTACACCTGGAAGAGGCTATCCAGCTTTTCTTTAAAGTCATTCAGGGTATGTGACTCCCCTGAGTACTGGGGTAGCCAGGCTGCTCCCGGGATATAGGGCATGGTGAAAGGCATGACTGCAGCAGCGGTGGCGCTGGCGGGGGTTGAGGCAGTGAAGCTCTCCTCCGTATCCGACATCTTTCTCCCCCCCTAGTGGACCGTGGCCTACCTTGCGATGATCCTCTTCCGTAGGCCGCGGCTCCGCAGTGGATCGTCAGGGTTGAGGACCTTCCGTCGCGCTCCTGTGACGTCGGCGTCTGCTGGGCTCCTTCCAGGACCTTACGCAACGTCCTGACGTGAGGCGGGGCTTCAGTTCTCGCGCGCTTTCAGAGTCCACGCCCCTCTTCTTCCCACGCGGCGTCTTCAAGATGGCGTCCAACGGCGGGAAAACTCCACGGATGGCGGGAAGAAGGCAGAAGATGGCGCCGGATGGCGGGAAAACTTCGCGGATGGCGGGAAGAAGGTAGAAGATGGCGCCGGATGGCGGGAATCTTCACCACTGGTAAGTTTGAACAGTCTTTTTCAGGCACGCAGTACCCGGTGGTTGCGGGCACGAAATCCTGCCGACTACGCCAAAAGATGACGCGCCCCTGGGCCTACTTGGTGTAGCGTTGCGCACGCGGGGACTACCCGGAGCCGGGTCTGTTGGGGGTAGTAGTCTCGTGGCGGTGACCCGGTCCGTGCCCAGGGAGTCAAACTGTGTGGCTGAGTATTAGCAGTAGATGTTGGACGACTACGCCACCCGTTGAATGCAGCTATGGAGCTGCCGCTGCAGGGCAGACCACTGAGGCCGGTGGTACGATTGTGCAGCGTAGATGGTATAACCCCCAACGGGAGGGGTATGGCCTCAGGGCAGCCGGCGTGGATGATGGGGGTAGCAGAAACCACTCAGAGACGATGCGGTGTAGTTCAGGGTCTTTACTGGTGACAAAGATAGACCCTCCCGGAGTACTGGCTAGCGATCGGGGCCTGGTCAGTCTTGGAGCAGATGGGATTTCCCCTGGCCAGGCGGAGTTGTAGGCCTCCCCAACTAATTGTACTCTTCTGGCTACCTTGCTAGAGGCGGGTAAAAGTAGCCCACGTCCCTGAGTGTACCGTGTGGTGCTCACCCGTATGGCCGGTGACTCGGGGCCTTCTAGTGGCTTCCGCTCCACGATGGCGGTGCTGGTCCCACGCGTGTGACCGTGCCTTCGGGTTTCTTGGCCAGAGGACCTGAAATCCCCTGCCGGTCGGTTTCTGCTGCTGGGTAAGGATTAGTCCCCACAGCCTCGGACTCCGGGTCCGGTGGTAACTCTTCAATCAGGGCGAGCTCTACAGCTGCCAGCCCCTGATTCCTTTTAGCACGACTTCCCCAGAGCTCCTGATCTCTCTTTCCTATAGCTGCTTCTCCTCTTCTCTCTGTACTCTTTCTCTCTAACCCTGCCTCAGCCCCAGTTTTATATAGGGGAAGTTCTTCCCCTCCCAGGACTGGGCAGGAGGTGTGGCATGCATAGGATTCCTGACCAAGAGACCTCCCACCTGCTCTCAGACATAATATCTCTATTACTGTGGCAACCAGACCCCTGGGGTGTCACATATACTCCTCTACGGTACTCCACAGATCCTATCATGGTGGTCCCTTGGGTCACCCATCAGCCTCCAAGCTTCCTTTTTCCACGGGAAATTGGCATATGGCCACTTCAGTCAGGACCGGCTTATTACAACGTATGACCACTGCAGTCAATCACTGCCCGCAGTGCTCACATGCCCATCCCCTCTGGAATAGGCCTGCAGGGACCCGGGCAACACAAGTAGAGGACCAGCAGGGGATCGATAGGATGTTATTTTTTATTCTTACACCATGCTGTGCCCAGTTTTAGGGGTTAGAAAAAAGGGTTGTTTTATGAACCCCTAGTTTTGCTTTAAAACTAGACCTTAAAAATCCTCCTCTAATTTTTCTATCTTGTCTTATTCTAGTGCATTCTTTGCAGTGCTACTCCTGCTCCGAGATGAAAAACAACACTGAGTGCAACCAGCTGCCGACAATCACCTGCAACGCCTCCAGCTTTTGCTTCACACAAGTCGAGAAAATAATTGGTAAGTGCAAATTCTTCCCATAGTCTGCCTCGTTATCTTATTAATTAGAAGGTCAACTGTTTTATGAATCTTCCTCCCCGTAATGGACACTTTGTTAATCAGGATAGGTCATCAATATGAGCGGATACCTAGAGCTGCACCGGTCAGAACTGACGGAACAGCACAGCTCTGTGTGGTGGCCGTTTTCAGGTACTGCAGCTTCAGCTCCTATTGAAGTGAATGTGATCAGAGCTGCACAACCCTAGAATGGCCACTACACGGTGTATAGCGCTGTGCTGTTCTGGCTCCTCAAACTGTGTATTTCTGTTGGCAATGTGACGTAACTGATCGTTGAGAATTCCGAATGTCGGACCCCCACTGACCTGATATTGATGATCCATCCGAAGGCTACGTCATTGATTTCATAGTCTTGGACAAATTTCTTACACATGAACATAAGCTTAATGGGATCAACCGTCTTTTATTGAGGTCCCCTACCCCAACAGCAGAGGACAGAAGGATCAAAGATGCTGGTGTTCAATATGCCCAACTTTTTGTTACTGGGAGTCTGGTGCCCAATTATCTGTCAGTGATTAATTAACCTGTCTCCTTTAAAAATATTCATAAGATTCAGAAGGAATAGAGGTCAGCCATAGGGCCATCAATTATGTCAACTATGAGGGCAGTTTTATGTCTTGTTAGTTATGTGTCTCTGTGTGAAGAGTGCCATGTTGGAGTAAGGAGACTTATAGGCCATGCAATTCTCCTCTGGGAATCCCAGTGGAGCAATCCATGGCCTATAAGTCTCCTAACGCTGGCACATTTCCTAATGAGAAGCATTAATCCTTATATCACCTGTCAGAGGACTCTCACCCAGCCAAACTAGTTTTGGCATAATGTGGAGCAAGCACCCCAAAAGACAAATCTGCAAATGGAGTTTCTGGTTTGGCTTCTTTTCCTAAGTCATGGTGCAAGGCTCGTTAAAGGATCGGTATTGATCAGCAAGCAAGCAAAAAATCTAGAAAAGAACACTTGTATCACAATAAATCCAGCTAATAATTCTAATCCATGTCTTGTTACGTTTTCCACCCCGCAAAGATTTAATTTGACCAAATCGTAAGCTATCATAGCAACATATCTACCAGTTACAAACCAAGACGATGCTTTGAGGCACATATTAAATGACGGTTGCCGCTATGTTGCAAGGCGGGGACGTTCTTTGGGAGATACTCTGTCGCTGAGTTTATTCAGACTACACCCTTCTAAGGACAATTGACTGTCACAAAAGGGCTTTTTCAAATGTGCAGGAAAGATCTGCAATGTATGTGAATTGTCTGACAACAAAAGAAGGTCATTCCCGTTACCTACATGTGCCGGTCACACTATTAATGCTTTCATCGATTGTGACACGCACCATGTCCTGTACTGCCTGTCAAAGACATTATGTCGGATGTACCGTAAGGAAATTAAAAGAACGGACAACCAACATAAGAAACAAAATAAGCTCATACTCAGGGGCAGTCAAGCACTTTGTGAATATTCATAATAGTTATATTTCTAACATTACATTTTATGGGCTTGATAAAGTTGTCTGCCCCAATAAAGGATGTTACTGACAAAGAGAATTGACTAAACATGAAACCTTTTGGATACTCACCCTGAATACAAAATTCCCAAATATGATGAATTATAAAAATGATCTTTTTGATATTAGTTCTGAGCTATGACGTGTGTATAAATCTATGTTCAATGATTGCTGTTTAATGTTAGAGGAAAGTCTTTTTCAATCATCACATTTACATGTGGATGTAGATTTCATGTATGTTGCATATTTCAACTAACGCAATTAATCCTGTTCACTCACGTACCTGAGAAAAAGGAGGGGAAAAGGAAAGTAAGGAAAGAGAAGAAAATATATATATATATAATTTTTTTTTACCAAAAGATTTTTAAAAAAAAAAATAAAAAATACCTTCAGGTGTGTTCAATGTCTTAATTATTGCGGTCTTGGATTTCACAATTGGTTTATTATATTCTTGTTTGTGATTGGTCCTTTCAATCTATTTAATGTGTGCGGATGTGATTTTTACTATGCCATGATTAAGAGCGGTTTATCCTTTGAAACGCGTCAGTTATTTTTTTAGATCCCCTTATATGTGTTTTGTCATTTTTTAATGGATCTACAATAAAATAACTTTTTTTTTATATTACCTATGGATGGATGTGCGGAATTTCCTCTTCAGTTGGCATTAGAGTTAAAGTCCTTTTCCGCTCTGAAGAGGTTATTTGTATATTTAAAAGTCCAAAGAATTGCATGGCCTATAAGTCTCTTTATTTCAGCTTGGTTTTCTCCACAAGGAGAAACGTTCCCCCCATAAAAGACTCTGAGGGATCTCATCCAGCCAAATCAAATCTCCTGCTTTACAGTGATGAGGCGGCAAACAACTCGAAACATGTGTCTGTTAATGGAGTGTGGACTTGTTAAAGGGTAGATATTGACTTTTAGAATTGCTACCCCCAATATGTGGTACTACAGTTTCTGTACTCTTCCTCGCTGAAGAGGCTTTTTGCATAGGTCTTGTTGGCATATTTTGGGCATCTTGAGTTGTCTGTGAGACACAAACTTAGTCAGATGATAGCTGGGTTTGATTTCCACTATAATTTATGCCAGAGAACAAAGTAGGGGAGAGGGGGAAGGTTGTAGCTGTTCACACTGGTAGTATAGATGGATCCATTGCTGTAATTAGAAACCAGTGGGTGCCGTACCTGCTGGTGATTGCAGCTGACAGAAGAAACGAGGTTAGTTTCCAGCACAACCAACTGGCTAAAAACTGTAAGTTTATTGAATCAAGTTAAAAGTCCATAAAGATTAAAAAACCTCAACACCTTACGCATTTCTGGTATACTAAGACGCCCTTAGCCATAGGATGATGATGATGGTGATTAAGGGCTTCTAGGTAAGTTAGAAAGTCGCTGAAAGTTTATGCAATGCAGGTGTGCACCAAATTTTTGCAGTAGAAAAGTGATGCAAATAGTTTAATAAATCTCCCCCAAAGTATGTCAAAAATGTTATGATATTAAAATAAATGCAGCAGATGGTGATATACATCACTCTGTGGAAGAAGATCCAATCCGTAATATAGTTATACGAGGACTCGGCCCTCAATGGTATGCAGTAGAGTTGATGAAAATGTATTGTTGCAATCCAAAAACAAAATGTACGTTAACGTTTCGGCCCTGAATCCGGACCTTCATCAGAATAGTGCGGATTGCTGTGGGTACCATGTGTGGGTAAATGTAGCGCTATAGTAAGGTGATCGCATATGTAAGCGTCACCCTGCTAACGACTGCGGTCACCTTACCATAGCGTTACATTTACCCATACATGGTTCCCACAGCAATCCACACTATTCTGATGAAGGTTCGGATTCAGGGCCGAAACGTTAATGTACATTTTGTTTTTTTTGGATTGCATGAATAAATTTTCATAATTTCTGCTGCATACCATTGAGGGCTGAGTCTTCGTATACCTATTGAAGTAAATCCAAAGATGGTGCTCATCTTAATCGTGTCTTTTCTTTTTATTCAGTAAATAATCTGAAGATAACGAAGAGATGCGCACAAAGCTCCGAATGCAACTCGGGAAACTACAACGTGTGGCTGGCATCCAAGCATACGTCCTGTTGTACCGGAAACCTGTGCAATGAATTCGCCAATGGCAAGACCAATATAACGTGTAACGCGTTCCTAGTGATGGCGGCAGTCCTAGCTCTTATCTTCAAGAACTTCTAGTCTGAAAGTATCAATGATAATAGACTTTTCTGTAAATAATTCAAGAGGGTATAAAGGTGGCAGCAACTCATGAAATGGTCACTGTATGTTCAGACAATCTGACCCTATTTGATAATGTGATAGACAAAAAATCATCCAATTTATATATTATGTGGTATTGCCCCTGAAAAATCACCTCAGCTGGGTGTTTCCCTTCTCTATCACTTCCGTTCTGCTGCCTGTTGTCAAGTGCAATCCACGACTAGCAGCAGGGATGAGGAGATGGGTTATGGGACATGTGGGACGATCTTTGTCTCTTAAAAGTAAATGAGGGCGAGCCTTTATATCTCTACATTAAGTGGGGCAGGTCTGTGTGTCTGTACAGGAAGTGTGAGTGAGCCTTTATATCTGTGTGGGAATTGGTGTGGGTTTTTTCTTTCTGCTCCTGCCTATAAAATTGCATAGGGGCATAACAGAGAGGAGGACTTTTAGTTCAGGGCAGACAAGTCATTGGAGAAGGGCAGGACTAATGCATGCTGGGAAGTCAGATAATGGAAGTCCCATGGCCTATAGTGCTGGCAGAATGGGAACTATCGACTTTTCAAAACTGTTTTGTGGGAGAGGGGCATCAGCAGCACATTGCCATAACCACATCGTCTTTTGCTGACCACACCTGCTTCCAAAGTCACATGTTACCTCCTGAATGTGCGTCAAGGCACTAGGGATGTTTTAAGGCAATGCCTCCTGGAGCCTCGTTCACATAACGTTGGTTTGCGGAAAGTTTCTTTGGCACTCGAAAGAACTGTTCTAGGAATCAAAGAGGTCCTCATTTTAGCAGCATATAGTAGGGGTGCTGTTAGGTTGCCTTTATACATAAGGCTGATCCTGTCATTGTGGCCGAGCCACACCATATCTAATAACGCCATTGGCAACGGAGCTCATTCCAGTTTTAATCCAACTCTTAATGGCACAGAATAATATAAAACTTAGTATGGGATCTAATAATTAACATTTACTAAGAAAACACAAAAGTATCTTAACCGCAAAATATAATAATAAATTGATACAATGTTTCCTATATTTGCATTCAGTGACTCTTTTCTTGTCTCAATGCCCAAGAGGCTCCGGACGGCACCACAATAAAGTCATAGTCAAAGATTCTTTCCATTCCTCTATGACAAGTAACCTGCGCTCTCTGGGGATTACGACTTGCACTTACGACTCCAGCTTATTGCCTCATTTACACTTAAAGAGGTTGTCTACTACTTTTTGCATTGATGACCTGTCCTTAGGATAGGTCATCAATGTCTGATCGGCCAGGGTCCGACGCCTGGCACCCCCCACCGATCGGCTGTTCTCGGTGTCGGCAGCCACCGGACGGAAATACTTGCGGAGCTGCTATGTCTTCTGATAGTGGCCGCCACAGGGTACTGATCACCCACCTCCTATTGATTTGAATAAGAGGCAGATGTGCAGTACCAAGCCTCGGCCACTATAAGTAGATGGAGCAGCTCGGCAAGTGAGCACTTCCAGCCGGCGAATGCCGCCAACACAGATAACAGCTTAATCGGCAGGGGTGAGGGGTGTTGGACCCCAGCCGATAGGATAGGTCATCAATGTAAAAGTAGTGGACAACCTCTTTAAAGAACATGGACACCTTTGAAGAATTTTTTTTTCTACTTAGTGGTTTTCCACTATTTTTTTTCAAAGTTAACAGAGGGAAACCATCCTTATTAAAGAAAGAAAAAAGAATAGGTCATATCACTGTAATTTGCCCACTGCACCCACGCTGCTGCTCCAGTAGTCTCCATTGGACAAAAAACAATGAAATCCTGACCACCAGTCTCCTTGGTGGAGGTGACATCACTTCCAGTGTGACCAACAAGAGCAGCACTGCTGAAGTGGGAGGTCAGAGTTTGGTATGGCCTTTTTTTTTTTATTCCCTCTAATTTATTTTTTAAAATTTATGCATTTTTGCATTTGGGTCTCATTAAAAATGTTGGATCAATTGGATTCTACATCCTCTAGGTATCACAGTACATAAAGTAACAACCTGCAGAATGGAGTTACCAGTGAGTGCCTCAACGATCTTGTTCTGGTGGCAGACTCTATAACCCTTATTTCTCTTCTGAACCATCTAGTAAAATTATTCATAACCAAATCAAAGTTAAGCTGAGCTTTCTTGAGGTCATAAATCTGCTTACATTTATGGTCATTTCCGTTTTTCCACCCTAATTCCAAGAGCCATAACTTTTTTATATTTTCATAAATATAACCGTATGAGGACTTGTTTTTTTGGCGGGATGAGTTGTACTTTTGTACCATACCATTGATTTTACCATGTAGTGTGCTGGAAAATGGGGGAAAAAATTCCAAGTGCGGTGACATTGCAAAAAAAGTGCAATTCCACAATTTTTTTATTTACCATGTTCACTATACGGTAATACTGACGTGGCAATATGATTCCCCAAGTCAATCCAAGTACACAGATATTAAACATGTATAGCTTATTTTTTATTTAAGTGGTGAAAAAAAATCATACATTTGTATGAAAAAAAAGTTTTTTCGTTTGTCGCCATTTTACGAGAACTTGGCGTCTCCATTTTTCGGGATCTGGAGCTGGGTGAGGGCTTATTTTTTGGGTGCCAGCTGACATTTTTATTGATACCATTTTGTGGTAGATACGTTTTGATCATCTCCTATTGCATTTTATTTCACTGTTGCAGCTGCCAAAAAAAAACACGTAATTCCGGCGATTCAATTTTTTCTCGTTATGCCATTTACCGAATGGCTTAATTCTTTTTATATTTTGATAGACCGGACATTTCTGAGCCCAGCAATACCATATAGGTGTTTTTTAATTGCTTTATTTTCAATGGGGCAAAAGGGGGATGGATTTGAACTTTTTTAAAATAAAAATTTCATATTTTTAGAAACTTCTCCCTACTTTTACTGTATTTAATAGTCTCCCTTAGGAGACTTGAAGCTGTGATTGTCTGATCGCCTGTGCTACACATAGCAGGGCTTCAGCAGAAATCACGATCTCCCATGAATGCTAGTCATGAACCGGCGTTCACAGGAGGCACATAAAGACCGGCACGGGGGTCTTCTGCGAATCCCCGGATGTCATGACAACAGATCGGCACCCCTGATCACGTAATAGATTAAATCAGCGGTCATGTGCGGGGAAGTGTCATGTACACCCAGGAAGAAGCAAGCGTGGTAAAATGCGCGTCGGGGTTTGCGGGACACACTATACCTGACCTGTCATCAGCTCCACGGAGATACTCACCTTTATACATCTTCGGTAATACCATTTATTGCTTAGATGTAATCCTATAGAAAGCGATATGCACATCTGACTGGTTATTATATTTTATAATAGAATAATCTTGACTACATGGAATAACAGTTTTAATACTTATGCACAAAGCTAGCATCGCACTCCTTTACCTATAGGTGGTGGTTATGATTTTATAGTTCAGCATATTTGACATCTGGCTCTCAATGTGATGGTTAATTGTAAGACGGCATTACAAGTCAGATTTGTTGTTGTGAAATAGGTAGATATAAATATTTTTTTCACATGCATGGTACTAAATCTACAAAAAAATCAAGCATGTTTAGCCTGGTTTAACTGGTCTTATAGATATTCAGGTCGGTTATGTCCCTCGAGGTATTCCTTGTTCTACGACATATTTTAAATGTAATTATTATGAATTTTTCAATAAACTTTTGAAGTTTTAACATGGCATAGATCTCTTTTCTGTTTATGTAACTTGAAGCGCTATGAATTTGTGGTTTGGACAAACATTGGTGATTTAGATTAAATCAGCTGTCATGTGCGGTGAAAGATGCGGGCTCCAACGCTGAGCCCGCATCTTTCCCTGCATATGACAGCTGATTTAGTCTAAATGACCAATGTTTGTTCAAACCACAAATTCAGTCAGAAAGTCAGGACACAACATGTGACGCAAGTTTAAGTCATATGTCATGAAGGGGTGAACAGGATAACAACTTTGATGGGAGTGCTTCTTAAACATTTTATTTGAATAACTGAAAAAAAAACACTCGATACTCAGAGACAACACCATAAAACTACATGAGACAGAGGCACTTGTGCAGGAAGTATCACCACTTCAAACCTTAGGTCACACCATAATATTGTGCGGGCCGGACATAACTGTTGGCGCCTTTCCAAAATTGCGGGTATACAACTTCATTTCAAGCATGTGATGATTGTTCAAACTCACCTGTGGCAAGTAACAGGTATGGGCAATATGGAAATCACACCTGAAACCAGATAAAAAGGGGAGAAGTTGACTCAATCTTTGTGTGTGTCACACTAAGCATGGAGAACAGAAAGAGATGAGAACTGTCTGAGGACTTGAGAACCAAAATTGTTGAAAAATATCAACAAGCTCAAGGTTACAAGTCCATCTCCAGAGATCTTGATGTTCCTTTGTCCACGGTGCGCAACATAAATCAAGAAGTTTACAACCCATGGCACTGTAGCTAATCTCCCTGAACGTGGACAGGATAGAAAAAAATGATGAAAGGTTGCAACGCAGGATAGTCCGGATGGTGGATAAGCAGCCCCAATCAAGGTCCAAAGAAATTCAAGCTGTCCTGCAGGCTCAGGGTGCATCGTTTTCAGCGCGAACTATCCGTCCACATGTGAATGAAATGAAACGTTATGGCAGAGATCCAGGAGGACCCCACTGCTGACAGACACATAAAAAAGCTAGACTGCAGTTTGCCATAATGTACGTAAGCAAAAATCTTCCTGGGAAAGCATTTTGTGCATAGGTGAGTGCAAAATAAAGCTTTTTGATAAAGCACATCATTCTACCATTTACCAAAAATGGAGAGTCCTGAAGTGGATCTCAAAATTGCTGTTGGGAGAAAGCACCTTCAAAGATGAGAGATCTGGAGCAGTTTGCAAAAAAAGAGTGGTCCAAAATTCCAGCTGAGAGGTGTAAGAAGCTTGTTGATGGTTTTGGGAAGCGATTGCAGTTATTTATTCCAAAGGGTGCGCAGCTGAATATTAAGTTGAGGGTGCCAACAATTTTGTCCGGCCCATTTTTGGGCTGTGTGTGAAATTATGTCCAATTTACCTTTTCTTCTCAGTTTTTTTGTGTTGTTCCAATACCCACAAAGGAAATAAATATGTGTATACCAAAACATGTCTAAGTGCAATGATTTTCTGGGAGAAATACTTCATTTTCTGGAACAATTTCAAGGGTGCCAATACTTTCGGCCATTACTATTTTTTATTCACAGAGCATATTGTATATTTTTTATATTTAGGGGGTGCAGGATCTTAATTTATATTCCGGGGCTTCATGTTATGTTCGGAAACTTTTTGTCTTTGAAAAAATCAAGTCACAGATTCAAGTCTTGTGCAAGAATCAACCGCACGTGTCACAATCATAAGGTGTTGACGGGCACAGTGGTATTTTTCCGTATTTTGTTTTTTCAGTCAGTCATTTGTAAAAAAATTCATTTGTCAGGTAGGACATGAAGTCAAAATAGTTTTTCATTGGAGTTGTCCCAGGGCCATAAATATTGGGAAACACTGACCAGACGAGATGCCAACTGTCTCAATAACAAAGGTATTGTGTAAGGCGCGAGAGGCGAGGCGACACGTCACTACAGGGTATTAATAGGCATCGGTTACTGACCTTAAGACGCCGAGGAGAGATCCGTCCCAGAGAAGGACTCCCGAGACGCTGCATCCAAGAACAGCTTTTTGTTGGTGACCATGAAGACCTTTTTGCATGTAGCAGCATTTCTATGCTTCGTTATATTGGGGCAGATGAAAGGTAAGTGCACTCACTACTGAGTGGTATGATGTACAGTAAGTGCGGGGAAAAGTGAAGCTAATTGTACTGGCTCCTTTTTCCTTCTGAAGCACTTGGGTTGAGAGGAGTCCACTCTTACTTTTCCGCAAATTTCGTAGACTTAAATTTCTCATCGACACGTTCTTCGAGACACCTACGGCACAAACGGCGCCCCACAGGGTAACACAATTTTTAATTTCCAAAGTTGGTCATCACCACTTTATATTGTAGGTCGAGCCAAGATAAAAGATGAGCAAGGATAACTTTGTACCAATGTAATTTCACTACCACCATTGTTGGCAGAGACGTACATTGAGATGTGTCAGCTCTTACTTTTCCGCAAATTTCTTAGACTCAAAATTCTCATCGAAATGTTCTTCCAGTCACATACAGCTTAAATAGCGCACCACAGGGTAACACAAATTTAATTTCCAAAATTGGTCATCACAACTTTATACTGTAGGTCGTGCAAAGATAGATGGTGAGCAAGAACACCTCTGTGCCAAAGAGCTCCTCGAGAGAGAAGGAGCCCAATACATAAAGATCTTGTAGCAATTTCATATAGTTCGTGAGAAGCCACACAGGGAAGTGACCTCCATTATACAAAAAGTTAAAGAGCTTGTAACAAGTTTCTGCAAGTTTGCACTTTGACAGGTTCTATCTTGCTGGAATCCTCATCAATCACAAGAATGGAGTCTCTGTGACTGGAGTAACATATCTGGCGAAGCGCTCGCCATTAATAAGATGCGCAGAATTCTTCTAGACATCAATGGGGGCACCATGCTGTAATCAATCCAGACACAAAATGATGAAGTCTTCAGCTTTGCTCACATCTCAGCCATATTCGACAGCTTTCATCAAATATGACTAATGTAACAGTGCTGCGTATGATTCGCGTAGGACTCCTTGGTTGCACTCAGTGGACCTCAGACATTTGCGTCTCTTGGGTCCTCCAAGCTTCCATTGTGAGATGGATCTGGCGCAGATTTGTGCCTTCTGCTATACATGGAAGCTACAGAGCAGATGTGCATGGTTTTAGGTTCACATTTTGCAAATTAGGCATAAATTTGTGTTTTCGCACCAAAAATAAAAGTTCATGCAACTAAAATCTATTCACAACCAAAGATCAGTGCAGATTTGACCTCGTCCACCAAAATTGAATGATTACCTGCCTAGCGCACCGATTCTCTGCATTATTCCCCCGTTAGTGCCACCCAAATTTATAGTATATGTATTTTTTATTAGCAGGGCAGTGCCTCATCTGCCACTCGTGTAACAAGTTCAGCAACGTCACAGTGTGCGACCAGCAGCCGCCAGAAAACTGCACCGCTGAAAAGCCGTTCTGTAAGATAACGCAGGAGAAAACCGGCATCCCCGGCATGGAGATGTGTGAGTATAGACGACGCGTGTCAACGGGTCACTCAGGGCTGGAAATATATATACAGTACAGACCAAAAGTTTGGACACACCTTCTCATTTAAAGATTTTTCTGTATTTTCATGACTTTGAAAATTGTACATTCACACTGAAGGCATCAAAACTATGAATTAACACATGTGGAATTATATACTTAACAAAAAAGTGTGAAACAACTGAAAATGTGTCTTATATTCTATGTTCTTCAAAGTAGCCACCTTTTGCTTTGATGACTGCTTTGCACACTCTTGGCATTCTCTTGATGAGCTTCAAGAGGTAGTCACCGGAAATGGTTTTCACTTCACAGGTGTGCCCTGTCAGGTTTAATAAGTGGGATTTCTTGCCTTATAAATGAGGTTGGGACCATCAGTTGTGCTGCGCAGAAGTCAGGTGGATACACAGCTGATAGTCCTACTGAATAGACTGTTAGAATTTGTATTATGGCAAGAAAAAAGCAGCTAAGTAAAAAAAAACGAGTGGCCATCATTACTTTAAGAAATGAAGGTCAGTCAGTCCGAAAAATTGGGCAAACTTTGAAAGTGTCCCCAAGTGCAGTTGCAAAAACCATCAAGCGCTACAAAGAAACTGGCTCACATGAGGACCGCCCCAGGAAAGGAAGACCAAGAGTCACCTCTGCTTCTGAGGATAAGTTTATCCGAGTCACCAGCCTCAGAAATTGCAGGTTAACAGCAGCTCAGATTAGAGACCAGGTCAATGCCACACAGAGTTCTAGCAGCAGACACATCTCTACAACAACTGCTAAGAGGAGACTTTGTGCAGCAGGCCTTCATGGTAAAATAGCTGCTAGGAAACCACTAAGGACAGGCAACAAGCAGAAGATACTTGTTTGGGCTAAAGAACACAAGGAATGGACATTAGACCAGTGGAAATCTATGCTTTGGTCTGATGAGTCCAAATTTGAGATCTTTGCTTCCAACCACCGTGTCTTTTTGCGATGCAGAAAAGGTGAACGGATGGACTCTACATGCCTGGTTCACACCGTGAAGCATGGAGGAGGTGTGATGGTGTGGGGGTGCTTTGCTGGTGACACTGTTGGGGATTTATTCAAAATTGAAGGCATACAGAACCAGCATGGCTACCACAGCATCTTGCAGCGGCATGCTATTCCATCCGGTTTGCGTTTAGTTGGACCATCATTTATTTTTTAACAGGACAATGACCCCAAACACACCTCCAGGCTGTGTAAGGGCTATTTGACCAGGAGGGAGAGTGATGGGGTGCTATGCCAGATGACCTGGTCTCCAAAGTCACCAGACCTGAACTCAATCGAGATGGTTTGGGGTGAGCTGGACCACAGAGTGAAGGCAAAAGGGCCAACAAGTGCTAAGCATCTCTGGGAACTCCTTCAAGATTGTTGGAAGACCATTTCCGGTGACTACCTCTTGAAGCTCATCAAGAGAATGCCAAGAGTGTGCAAATCAGTCATCAAAGCAAAAGGTGGCTACTTTGAAGAACGTAGAATATAAGACATATTTTCATTTGTTTCACACTTTTTTGTTAAGTATATAATTTCACATGTGTTAATTCATAGTTTTGATGCCTTCAATGTGAATGTACAATTTTCAAAGTCATGAAAATACAGAAAAATCTTTAAATTAGAAGGTGTCTCCAAACTTTTGGTCTGTACTGTATGTACATATACTGCAAGGAGTGGAGCTGCTCGTAGCAACCAATGTCACCGTCTGTATAGGAATGTAATTCAAATGACAATGCAAACACAGCTGTAGTGGAGAAGAGAGGTGACTGTTCAGGATAAGCTGTGGTGTGAACAGGAGAAATAACATGGCTTCTATTTATATAACTTGTATCCTGCATTTTCACTAGTTTTCCACTCTGCTGGCTTTCTCTCTCTAATTTGCAGTTGTCTCTGAGTTAGTGGGTTATGACTGCCAAAGCACATTCATACGGGTAAGGTACAAACCAGGGAGACAAACACCAGAATCTGACAGGTCCTTGCTTAGACATGGAAATGCCCTTCTCCGACCCTGCCTGAAAGCGGAGGTTGGGACCCTAAGATGCCTCCTACTCGATAGCGGCTTACCCTGAATGTCCTAAGCAGCTCCTAGGATCGTTAAAGTAGCAGTTCCCTAAGTAGAAAAGGAATCACACACAAAGCAACTGCAACCAGCACAAACTTCAGCATGGTGAATGAATCCAACAAAGTCTATCACCAGCAGGAAACACCAGAAGGGAAAGGTATTTAAAGCTGCACCCGAAAGGTGATAGGGCAGACGGTACCAAAAGAACCAAAGATAACAGAACTAAAACACCCAAAGAAAAGGTGTATCTGTTGTAGCTTAGCAGAAAGACGTTGATCACAGAATCAAGGGTTCAAATCCAGAAGAATGGCAAGGGGTAGAATAGCTGCTATGATGTCTCCCATACACAGCACACACAGACATGAGGGATTCCTGCTCTCCTGTCTGCTATGTAACACATGTTCAGGAGCAGCAATAGCATGGAGGACAATATACAACAGCACTGAACAGTGTAGCTGTGAATACAGCACTGGGGTTGGAAAAAAAAACTTACTAGAAAGAAGCAGCATGGATGATATTATACTGCATGACTGAGCAGTGTAAATGTGAATCAATCATTGTATGAGAAAACACTAGAAAGCAGCAGCATAGATATTATACAGCAGTACTGAGCAGTGTCAATGTGAATCAGGCATTGTATGAGATAAAACACTTAGCAGAAAGAGCAGCATGGAAAACATTATACAGCAGTACTGAGCAGTGTAGCTATGAATTCAGCATATGGGGTTAAAACAACACTCACTACAAAGAAGCAGTATGGATGAAACTATAGCAGTACTGAGCAGTGTAAATATGAATCAATCATTGTATGACATAAAACACTTACTAGAAAGCAGGAGGATAATTCTAATTCTCACTGTTCCTACCTTCTCCATAGATTTCAATAAGCAGCTTGAATTTGGATTCCTCCATGAATTGGCATTCTCTCACAAATTTTGAGAATAAAGGAGGCTCGTCAAGCAATGTTTTCTCTGAAATGCCAAGGCTTTTCAGAGCAAAACATACCTGCCTGCAATTTTGCAGCCAGGCACTGATTTATGCCGCCAGGAAGCATGAATCTAGCCACAGAGTCCATTTACAATAGCACACACAGCTGATACTGTAAAATGCTGCCGAAAATCCCAGGGGGAACGTACCTTAAAGGGATTACCCAGCACCTCTGACTTCCAAACCTAATGAGGGTTCTGCCATATATAGTGCATGTGTCCAATACTAATTATGGGAAAGATGCATAACTTTTGGGCATGAATGAGACCTTGCAAGCAGCCGACAGCCACCACATCAGCAGTACTGCTTCTCAGCTCCCATTCCTGAAGTGAGAGACGCTGGATAGCCTCATTACTTTTCCAAAATTGTGGCAACATGCAGGGCTTTTGCATAAATTTTAGTAAAGTGATGTGAATTTACCCCAATAAAGCCGACTTTTTCTGATACTTACCGGGTGCACACCCTAATAGTAGACGATCCTCACCCTATATTCATTGTCTTACATAAACCTACTTGTTCTTCACCGTTTCAGTTTCCAAAGTCACAACCACCAAAGGCTGCACCAACGCGGCAGAATGCAATGGAGAGGACGTCAGCGTATGGGAACCGAAAAAGTACATATGGTGCTGCCAAACAGACTTATGCAACATATTTCAGAATATGGGCAAGGCCGGGATGGACGGCTTTTATTCACACGCTCCAGAGAACGCCCCGTTACCGCTCCTGTACACCGCCGTCCTGGTTCTGTATATTATATATTGTGTTTAGAGACAGTAAATTGCATTATACAGCGCTGCCCTTTATTATGTCACAACGGGTGCAGGGACAAAGCGCCAAAACGGCTGCAACAGGTGAAATCCTGAGCAAAATCTGCTGCAAAATAGGATTTTAAATCCTCAGAGCCGGTCAACTTTCCCTACAGCGTGCGCAGGAGACGGTGCCATTTCGAGGCGATTAGCGGGTGTTTAACCCCTTTAACACCCAGAAGTGCAGTCACCACAATAAACTGACATGAGACCCCCGTTCTGTTCAATTCACAGTATTAATGGCAGCAGTGATTAGTGGTACACAGGATCAGGCACTTTACAAGTTCCTTTTCTCCAGATTTTAGGTCCTGTGAGGCACAAAGACACCATGAAACCCGTATGGGATCTGTACCGGCGCCTCCGCTCGGGCAATTTCAGTAAAATCTTTGGCGTCCAAAATTAGGAGGAAGATGTTTCTATCCTAAAACAAAAAAGGAAAAAAAATAAATAAAGGGATTTTTTGGGTTTTGGGAAACACTGGCAAAAACTGTACTTTACTCCCCTTCCCTGGGTCCAGTGCTGAGCCTCCACCGCTGTTCCCAGTGTGTTATTGACTGCAGCGCTGAAGTCATGTTGACAGCTCTGCAGCCAATCACTGAGCTCAGTGAACAGTTCCCAAGTTGACGGCAGTTCCCAAGTTGACGGCACGATCTGCTCAGCTGTTGACTTGACGTGACGTCAGCGCTTAAGACAATAAAGATGCAAGGAACAGTGGTCAATGGACCCGGGAAGGGACAGTAAAGCACAGTTTGGGTTTTCAAAATCAGATAAGCTAACCCCTTTAAAGATTTCATTTATAACACAAGACTATAAAAATCACAAAAATTGCGCACTATACCGTAGATTTACCTGCTGCACCGTCTGCCGCATCAGCGCTGGCTGTGGCGGCTTCTCATCTCCAACACCAGCCAATCACTGACCTCCGCAGTCTTGTGCCATTTACCTCTGAATCACTTCTAAATTCAGTGATTGGCTGCAGGGGTAACGCATTGGAGATGGGACAGCGCAAAGACTGCCGGGAAGCAGGGGAAAGGAGACGCTACATCCCAATCCTGTACCTGATGAGGCGTAAGAACAGCGGAAAGAACGACACCATCGTCCTCCTCAACAGAATTTGGATAAGGCACAAATATCGGTTCAGAGGGATAAAACCCGTCCTCCTTCCACACCTGAAAAATTCAATATATAATAAAGGTCAAAAGGTTTATTATTAAGTGATAGATGGTCATATATAACTGCCAGCAGGAGGGGCACTGAGGAGCTGCAGCCAGCAGGAGGGGCACTGAGGAGCTGCAGCCAGCAGGAGGGGCACTGAGGAGCTGCAGCCAGCAGGAGGGGCACTGAGGAGCTGCAGCCAGCAGGAGGGGCACTGAGGAGCTGCAGCCAGCAGGAGGGGCACTGAGGAGCTGCAGCCAGCAGGAGGGGCACTGAGGAGCTGCAAGGGGGGCACTGAGGAGCGGCAGCAAGCAGGAGGGGCACTGAGAAGCTGCAGCCAGCAGGAGGGGAACTGAGGAGCTGCAGCCAGCAGGAGGGGCACTGAGGAGCTGCAGCCAGCAGGAGGGGCACTGAGGAGCTGCAGGAGGGGCATTGAGGAGCTACAGCTGGCAGGAGGGGCACTGAGGAGCTCCAGCCAGCAGCACTGAGGAGCGGCAGCAAGCAGGAGGGGCACTGAGGAGCTGCAGCCAGCAGGAGGGGCACTGAGGAGCTGCAACAAGCAGGAGGGGCACTGAGGAGCTGCAGCCAGCAGGAGGGGCACTGAGAAGCTGCAGCCAGTAGAAGGGGCACCGAGGAGCTGCAGGAGGGGCACTGAGGAGCTCCAGCAGGCAGGAGGGGCACTGAGGAGCTCCAACCACAGCAGGAAGGGCACTGAGGAGCTGCAGGAGGGGGACTGAGGAGTTGCAGCAGGCAGGAGGGGCACCGAGGAGCTGCAGCAGGCAGGAGGGGCATTGAGGAGCTGCAAGAGGGGCACTGAAGAGGAGCACTGAGTGAGCTGCCGCAGGCAAAAGGGGCACTGAGGAGCTGCAGCCGGGAGGAGGGGCACTAAGGAGCTGCAGCCGGGAGGAGGGGCACTGAGGAGCTGTCAATCAGATGAAGTGGGTGGATATTTGAGTTTAAACTTTGTGAAAGTATTATACAGTTATTCTTACATGGATTTTCACTGCAAGAACACTAGACTCATGAGGTCTAAGAAATCTATTTAATAATCATGCAGTTTGTCCTCTGCAAACCTGGTGACAGATCCGCTGTCCGGGGCTTCTCCCACAACAGTTGGGATGTGTGATAATTGTCTGATTGCTGAAACTTTATCCCAATTGATACATGCAAAGTGCGAGTACAGCGCTTGGGATCGTACATCAGCCATATTGCCTCTGAATGAAGCTGCACCAGGATTGCACAACCGCTGCCCCGCTGAGGAGGAATGTGGGGGCTCAGGACCCCCATTCCAGGATTCAGTGGCAGTTCCTGCAGCCTGCTCCTTTCCACAAGACAGGTAATAAACGAAACGTTTATTAAGGAAACACTGGTCACATATGCAGAATATGCCCGGTTCAGAAATGACCAACCCAATACAAATCCAAGTAAAGTGTTTGTTGCATCCAACCCATGTCTGGCACATAGCTAGGGTACACCATGGATGCAAGGACCACATCTATCTTGAGAGCGGGAGCAGATACTTGTTATCAGGAATGGTGAGGTGTCTGCACATCCGCGGCTTTCTCCATCCTCCTCTACGGAAGCTCTCAGAGATTAGTGGAGATGTGCACCGCGTCTCCGCTCCTGACAGCGTGTCTGGCCCCGTTCTCAGAATACATGCGAGTCCTGGCGGCATCCAACAAATGTCAGATGGGAACTTCTTTCATCAAACCTGGGAAGGAGCAGCCGTGACGCCGCTACATCCAACTCATTGTCATCACCTTGGCTTTCTTCGTCTCCACATCCATTTTAAGTAAGGAATCCCCCACCAGGTGCTGGAAGCCGCAGCCGTAGAAGAAGCGGTATTTCTTTGTGTTGTATTTAGCGTAATTTATCTGTGGGAATTCGATCCCACACGAGTCCAGCGTGTGGTCATGGAGGTTCTCGTGAGTGCACCATATCTGCGGAAGGGATAAAATCGCTGTCAATAGTTGTGGATTTTCTTGCAGTTGAGTCACCAGATCCGGCAGATCTCATCCACTACTATGATTAGGACACATCCCCAAGGGAAATATCTGCTGCAAATACCATGCCCACTTGCACATGATCCACCCTTTGCATTGCAATGTGATGCTGCATTTCCTTTGTGGATTTTCTCCAGACGGATAAACTAAAGCCACAGTTGTGAACAAATCTCGCCTCCCTTTCCCACATTTACGGTGAAATCCATCATTCATGTGACCGCTGCTGCCATCACGTGCCAAGATAAAAAGAAGCATCCGGCAATCGACGACTCACTCACCTTCCCATTGCTTTTCTTCGAGGCTGTAGCAGATGAGTAGTCTAAGGGCTTGATGGCCAAATCGTCTTTGACTCGGTCGTCCAGAGGGAGAACGAACCTGCGCGGGTACGGCTTCGCCATCTGTCCCAAGAGCTGCGAGGAAGAAAATGTTAAAAGATGCTCACACATAAAATGTAACAATGGCCGTACATACAACAGCGGCCACCGCAGGACATCATCCCTACCAGGGGGGATAACGTCTCATCCATTAGTCTCCTGACCTTGCGGACAATCAGTCCCCTCATATTAACCGACGTCGTTAGTTCTGGTCCCTGTTGAATTTTTAAGGGGTTTAGACCATAAAAACAAGTTATCGTCTATCCATGGGATAGTTCGGACCCCCACAATCCTGAAAAAGGGGCTCATTTGAATGGTTCTCTGTTTGCTGCTTCGCTCCATTCAAAGCTCTGAGCCCTGATCTTGACATTAGTGAGGGTCTCAGTTCTCGGACCCTACCCCCCCCCCCCACTTATTGATGCCTTTATGATCCCAGCTCTTAATGTTTTCACCCTCAAGCTATGACGTTTCCCTCTCCATATTCCCTAGATGAGGGGTCAGCAACCTGCGACACCACAGCTGGTGTACAACTACAACTCTCAGCATGCCGGCTGTCCGTGATGGGAGTTGTGGTTTCACAGCATCTGCAGGCTCCTGACTCCTGATCTAGGTGGTCTTTTCTGCACATCTCTCCCCAGTGAGAGGGATTTATCTTGGCCGTTAGATTTCTCACTCCTATATGACCATAAAATATTGTCGGCTGCTTCTTCTCCGCAATGTCCCGTGTGGTCAGACCGCACCGCCCCGACGGCCTCTTTGCTCCATCGTTACCTTATTCAGCTCATCCCCAGATTTGCGCAGGTTTTCCAGCTGGTAGGTGGCCATGGCTGAGCCGTCATCCTGGCAGCAGAGGTCGAGCACAATGCAGCCCTGGTCCTCGTAGGCGTTGATTTGATGAAATGTGACAAAGGCTTTAGTGTGGAAAGTGGCTGAATGTTTCTGAAGAAAAGATAAAAAGAAAATGGCCCATGACCTATGATACAACCATCAACGGTGCAATAAAGAAACATCTGAAACAAGATCAGATTCCTGGAGAAGGAAAGACAAAACCTTCATAGGACATTATGGCGCTGAGCCGCATGGATGTGGTGCTGTCACTTAAGCGAAGGTCTCGTCTTGTTAAATGGGTAAAATGGCAAAACAAGTTTACTGCTCGCTAAGTAGATTACCGGCCACCTCGGAAGGCTGTCAGCAGTGGCCGATCTCCTAGGCTATGAGTACAGCGCTTACAGGCTCTCTGATATAAAGTGTGTAGGCTTCTCCAGAAGCAAAGCGGCCTCATATGGCAGCAATGAAGGCAAGCGAAGGCCATGCTGCCAATGCGAACTGTCGATATTCAGGAGCATGAAGGAAGCCAGGAGGCAGAGGAGCCGTGCGCTCCTGAAGGCGCGAGGGTAGAGGAGCCGTGCGCCTCTGAAGGCGCGAGGGTAGAGGAGCCGTGCGCTTCTGAAGACAGGATGGTAGAGGAGCCGTGCGCTCCTGAAGGCGGGAGGGTAGAGCTGTGCGTGCCTAAAGGCGGGAAGGGTTGTATTAAACATAGACGTTAGTAGATTGGGGATTAATTCCTGAATATTGGAAAGCCTAGTCCCCAAGAGCGGAGGTCGAGCATGAGAACCCCCTGATCCATTCCTTGTCTAAGAGGCTGTCAGAGATCGTGGTGCTCACCTAGTCCCATAGAGAAAGAATGCAGCGGAGGTGTGCTTGGTCAGCAGGCCTATATTCTTGGGAATGATGGGAGTCCCCACAGTAGGAGCCCTCAGCGATCAGTACATGATCCCTTATCCTATGGGTACAGCATAATTACATACTTTGTACCACCCAGTTAGGGGGTTGAGATACTAGAGGGGTCTCTCATATTGAACCTTGTTTATCAGTCAGGTCAGAGGAATATGACAGGAGGGATCCCTGCGTATAACTCTCACAAAAAGCTGCAAAGTATAAGTGTATAGTGGTGATGTGATGTCCATATCCACCTCCCACCACAGAAGACATCTGCTCTCCTCTGTAACCATCACACCTGTATCATCCAGGCCCCGAATCTCATTCGTCCTGCCCCTGGGATGTCCCAGTGATGTATATACCTAAATATCGACATTGACGTCACTGCAGCTTCCCCAGACAGGGACCAGACACTTTCTGACCCCCAATGTCTGTCCAAAGACTGCAACACCTTTGGGGACAAGTGACCGATGAGAAACCACAACCAGGATGGGGAGAAGGCGCCATATCTGCCAGGGATAGGACATCCGGCTCTGGACTGAGGGCAATGAGTAAAAGACTGTTCTCCTCTCCTGGGGACCACCAGCCACTCTAGGAAAAGTAATGTGTGGTCATCAATCAACCCTTCACCCCCGGAAACATACAGCAATATAAATGTCTATGTAGGACACTGGGGGCACCAGTGGACATACGTGTGTAATGGAGGCCACTGTGATGTGTATAGGGTCTTATCTGTGGAGGGAGCAGCAGGCTTGTGCATTACATGCATGGACAGACCAATGATTTAAGTAACGCTTTCCTTCTCCTGTAGTGTCACAGGCGGGTTCCCCAGAACCAATGGTGGACCGGGATCCCCGCAACAGTGCTGTCAGCCCTTCTGGCTGAAAAGGGTTAATCCAACATCCACTGCATGGCCTAAACGTGAAGCCGACGGGTGGTGATTGCTCCGCACCTCTCCGCTGTGTTTACTGATCACGTGGAAGACTGTGTTTAGCTGCGGCTCCCAGCTCAGGCTCTGCGACATGGCCTTCCCCCGGATCTGCCCCATTAGTAATCTCATTATGTTCAGTCTCAGGGGCTGCTCCACAAACACCACGTAATTCTCACTCATACCTGGGGAAGAGAGAGAAATGTCGGATTTATGTCTGTTATATGGCGGTGACACAGGCCAAGACTCAAACAAACACGAGCCGGGAAAGGTCCGAGCCGAGCAAAGTCCGAGCCGAGCATCTTATAACGATGTATGGCAGATGATGGGGGTTTTCTTACCAAAGCTGTGGTAGTACGCAGGTTTCATTTTCTCCTCCGGTTCTATGGAGCAGACAATCTGCGCCCCTTCTAGTGTCTCCGCTGTGCTCAACTTCTCAGGAGGAACCCGAATAATGTTGTAACGAGTTCCTGTAAAGAAAAATAAAACTAGTGCAGGTTTCATTGTGGCACAGGAGGAGGCAGATGCCAGACATGTCCGCCTTCCACCCAGGACGATCCACCGGGATCTCCCCTGCACTGGGACTGTGAAGCGCTGTCGTCAGATCCTACCAAGAGCGTCACCTGTACGGAAATAGTAGGTTCTCCACGGGTTCGGGTACAATGAGAGACATTTTGTACAGTGTGTGTATGTATGTATACACATACATATAACAACAGAATATAACTCCAAGTAAATAAAACTTCTGTGAAATCAAACTGTCCACTTAGGAAGCAACCCTGATTGACAATCAATTTCACATGCTGTTGTGCAAATGGAATAGATAATAGATGGAAATTATTGGCAATTATCAAGACACACTCAATAAAGGAGTGGTTCTGCAGGTGGGGACCACAGACCACATCTCAGTACCAATGCTTTCTGGCTGATGTTTTGGTCACTTTTGAATGTTGGTTGTGCTTTCACACTCGTGGTAGCATGAGACGGACTCTACAACCCACAGAAGTTGCTCAGGTAGTGCAGCTCATCCAGGATGGCACATCAATGCGAGCTGTGGCAAGAAGGTTTGCTGTGTCTGTCAGCGTAGTGTCCAGAGGCTGGAGGCGCTACCAGGAGACAGGCCAGTACACCAGGAGACGTGGAGGGGGCCGTAGAAGGGCAACAACCCAGCAGCAGGACCGCTACCTCCGTCTTTGTGCAAGGAGGAACAGGAGGAGCACTGCCAGAGCCCTGCAAAATGACCTCCAGCAGGCCACAAATGTGCATGTGTTTGCACAAACAGTTAGAAACCGACTCCATGAGGGTGGTATGAGGGCCCCACGTACACAGATGGGGGTTGTGCTCACAGCCCAACACCGAGCAGGACGATTGGCACTTGCCACAGAACACCAGGATTGGCAAAGTCACCACTGGCGCCCTGTGCTCTTCACAGATGAAAGCAGGTTCACACTGAGCACGTGAGACGTGACAGAGTCTGGAGACGCCGTGGAGAGCGATCTGCAGCCTGCAACATCCTTCAGCATGACCGGTTTGGCAGTGGGTCAGTAATGGTGTGGGGTGGTATTTCCTTGGAGGGCCGCACAGCCCTCCATGTGCTCGCCAGAGGTAGCCTGACTGCCATTAGGTACCGAGATGAGATCCTCAGACCCCTTGTGAGACCATATGCTGGTGCGGTTGGCCCTAGGTTCCTCCTAATGCAGGACAATACCAGACCTCATGTGGCTGGAGTGTGTCAGCAGTTCCTGCAAGATGAAGGCTTTGAAGCTATGGACTGGCCCGCCCGTTCCCCAGACCTGAATCCGATTGAGCACATCTGGGACATCATGTCTCGCTCCATCCACCAACGTCATGTTGCACCACAGACTGTCCAGGAGTTGGTGGATGCTTTAGTCCAGGTCTGGGAGGAGATCCCACAGGAGACCATCCGCAACCTCATCAGGAGCATGCCCAGGCGTTGTAGGGAGGTCATACAGGCACGTGGAGGCCACACACAATACTGAGCCTCATTTTGACTTGTTTTAAGGACATTACATCAAAGTTGGATCAGCCTGTAGTGTGTTATTCTACTTTAATTTTGGGAGTGACTCCAAATCCAGGCCTCCATTGGTTAATAAATTTGATTTCCATTGATGATTTTTGTGTGATTTTGTTGTCAGCACATTCAACTTTGTACAGAACAAAGTATTCAATGAGAATATTTCATTCATTCAGGTCTAGGATGTGTTATTTGAGTGTTCCCTTTATTTTTTTGAGCAGTATATATATATTATGCAGATATACAAATAAACATATACTTATACACAGCAGTATATTTTGTGCATATATAAGCATGTTATCATAAAGGAGAAACATAAGAATTTATGGCATAAAATAGATTTTTTTTAGAAAATATTCTTATTAAAATGACAATAGTGTAAAGTACATAGAAATAACAAGACATGGGAAAAATGGATGAGGTCAAGCGACACCATGTCCATACACAAGGGTCCCCAATATATCCAATATGGATGACACAGGTAAACATATATGTGTATGAGTTACTATATCTGAGTAAGATATAATGAATAATACCCATAGAGACTTACCACAAAACATGAGGGGGCCCAAGAGGTAGGGCAGGGTGTCACCGAGGGCTACAGAGGTCTCTTGAGAAAGCCCTTTGTGCTCCCAGGAGTAACGCGCGTTGGGGCGCAACCTTTTACCTCTTATTTTCTAATAAAATCTATTTTATGGCATAAATATTCATGTTTCTCCTTTACGATATCTTGTTGTTTGAGCCCGGCATTGTTTTACCGGCCCCTTATTCCGCTTTGTATACAATATGTGGGTCTTTTTTTGTATATATATATATATACAGTGCCTACAAGTAGTATTCAACCCCCTGCAGATTTAGCTGGTTTGATAAGATGCAAATAAGTTAGAGCCTTCAAACTGCAAACGAGAGTAGGTTTTATGAACAGAAGCATAAATCTTACAAACCAAAAAGTTATGTTGCTCAGTTGAATTTTATTAAATTTTAAACATAAAAGTGTGGGTCAATTATTATTCAACCCCTATGTTTAATATTTTGTGGAATAACCCTTGTTTGCAATTACAGCTAATAATCGTCTTTTATAAGACCTGATCAGGCCGGCACAGGTCTGTGGAGTTATCTTGGCCCACTCCTCCATGCAGATCTTCTCCAAGTTATCTAGGTTCTTTGGGTGTCTCATGTGGACTTTATTCTTGAGCTCCTTCCACAAGTTTTCAATTGGGTTAAGGTCAGGAGACTGACTAGGCCACTCCAACACCTTGACTTTTTCCCTATTGAACCAGGCCTTGGTTTTCTTGGCTGTGTGCTTTGGGTCGTTGTCTTGTTGGAAGATGAAATTACGACCCATCTTAAGATCCTTGATGGAGGAGCGGAGGTTCTTGGCCAAAATCTCCAGGTAGGCTGTGCTATCCATCTTCCCATGGATGCGGACCAGATGGCCAGGCCCCTTGGCAGAGAAACAGCCCCACAGCATGATCCTGCCACCACCATGCTTGACTGTAGGGATGGTATTCTTGGGGTCGTATGCAGTGCCATCCAGTCTCCAAACGTCACGTGTGTGGTTGGCACCAAAGATCTCGATCTTGGTCTCATCAGACCATAGAACCTTGAACCAGTCTGTCTCAGAGTCCTCCAAGTGATCATGAGCAAACTGTAGACGAGCCTTGACATGACGCTTTGAAAGAGAAGGTACCTTACGGGCTCGTCTGGAACGGAGACCATTGCGGTGGAGTACGTTACTTATGGTATTGACTGAAACCAATGTCCCCACTGCCATGAGATCTTCCCGGAGCTCCTTCCTTGTTGTCCTTGGGCTAGCCTTGACTCTTCGGACAAGCCTGGCCTCGGCACGGGAGGACACTTTCAAAGGCTGTCCTGGCCGTGGAAGGCTAACAGTAGTTCCATAAGCCTTCCACTTACGGATGATGCTCCCAACAGTGGAGACAGGTAGGCCCAACTCCTTGGAAAGGGTTTTGTACCCCTTGCCAGCCTTGTGACCCTCCACGATCTTGTCTCTGATGGCCTTGGAATGCTCCTTTGTCTTTCCCATGTTGACCATGTCTGAGTGCTGTTCACAAGTTTGGGGAGGGTCTTAAATAGTCAGAAAAGGCTGGCAAAAGAGATCTTTAATCCACACATGTGAAGCTCATTATTCTTGGTGCCTGAACTACTTCTTAATACTTTAGGGGGACCAAACAGAATTCTTGTGGCTTGAGGGGTTGAATAATAAATGACACTCTGAATTAACTTTTAACGTTTTAAAAAAAAAACAAAAGAAAAATTTGCTGCAGTGCATTTCCCACTTCCAGGCTGATCTACAGTACAAATGTCAAAATGCCAAGTTAATTCCGCATGTGTCAACCAGCTAAATCTGCAGGGGGTTGAATACTACTTGTAGGCACTGTATATATATATATATATATATATATATATATATATATATATATATATATATATATATATATATATATATATATATATATAGAGGTTCTGTGAACCGAAATGTTGCCTTTGGGCTCATTAACCCCCTGATTGTCACAGCTGACACCCGAAGTCGATCGCAGCATTGCGGTGGCTAAGGGGAGGTGATCGGTGTACTCACCTCCTCTTCCGGCCTCCAGCACTGTCTGCCGCGGCTTCCTGGATGTTGCCATGACGACCCGATGTCGTCATGACAACATCCGGGTCACCAGACAGCAGGAAGATTTTTTGGACATGCGCAGTGCATTTCCAAACTATCTTCTCCCTGTCCAGCGCTGACAGCCTGCATGGCACAGGGATGGTGCTCCATTCCTGTGCCATGCAGGCGATCAGAGAAAAAAAAGTGAAAGTCCCATAGTGGGTCAAAGTAAAAAAGTAAAAAAAACTGTCATAAAGTGAAAAAAAAAAAAAAATATTGTAAAAATATTTAAAAAAAAAATAATCCACCAAAAATAAAAATATAATGTACCCATCAATAAATATTATGAAAAAAAAACAATAAAAGTACACATATTTGGTATCGCCGCGTCCGGAACGACCTGACCTATAAAACTGTCCCACTAGTTAACCCCTTCAGTGAACACGGTAAAAAATAAAAATAAAAAACTAAGCAAAAAACAATGCTTTATTACCATACCGCCAAACAAAAAATGGAATAACACGCGATCAAAAAAACAAATATAAATAAAAATGGTACCGCTGAAAACATCATCTCGTCCCGCAAAAAAGCCGCCATACCGCTCCTTCAGCCGAAAAATAAAAAAGTTAATAAAGCGATGCTAAAAAATAATTTTTTCTATAAAATTGCTTTTATTATGTAAAAGTGCAAAACATAGAAAAACTATATAAAAGTGGTACCGCTGTAAACGTACTGACCCGAAGAGTAAAGCTGCCTTATCAATTTTACCACACGCGGAATAGAATAATTAAAAAAAAAAAAAAAATTCCTGAATTGTTGCTTTTTGTTTATTCTGCCTCCCAAAAATCTGAATAGAAAGCGATCAAAAAATGTCACGTGCCTGAAAATGGCACCAATAAAAACGTCAACTCATCCCGCAAAAAACAAGCCATCACATGACTGTCTGCCAAAATCTGGAAAAATTATAGCTCTCAAAATATGGCGATGCAAAAACTAGATTTTACAAAAAATGCGTCTTTTAGTGTGTGACAGCTGTCAATCATAAAAACCCCATATGATTCTGGTATCGCTGTAGTCGCACCGACCCGAAGAATAAAGTCATCTAATCACTTATACCACACGAGGAACGGCTTAAAAAATAAACTCTCGGGTTAGGGTTGTGCTTTTTTTCAAAAGAAAAAAAGATGACGATATGGCGACTAGTGTTGAGCGCAAGTGCTCGCTACTTGAGTTTGCATCGGGTGCTCGGGTATGCATTGAGTATCGTGGGTATTTGAATGACATGCTCGAGTCTCCGCCCCATATGCTTCGCGGCCAAAAAAACTTTGCGGGGATTGCCTGCCATGCACGAGCGATCCCTGCATGTTTTTTTTTGGGTATCTAATAACCGTGAAACATGCGGGGCAGAGACTCGAGCATGTCACTCGAGCACACGCAGTACATGGTGCATACCTGAGTACCCGATGCAAACTCAAGTAGCGAGCACTTGCGCTCAAGACTAATGACAACTTATTCAATATCATGACCTAATGTTATCAAATGCTGTGTCGTACCTCTGGGTTCAAAATGTTCACTATACCCCTTGATAAAATCCTTGAGGGGTCTAGTTTCCAAAATGGGGTCACATGTGGGGGGTTTCCACTGTTTAGGCACATCAGGGGCTCTCCAAACGCGACATAGTGTCCGCTAACAAATTGAATGGAAAATCGGCTCAAATTGTTAGCGGACACTATGTTGCGTTTGGAGAGCCCCTGTGTGCCTAAACATTGGAGCTCCCCCACAAGTGACCCCATTTTGGAAACTAGACCCCCCAAGGCACCTATCTAGATGTATAGTGAGCACTTGGAACCCCCAGGTGCTTCACAAATTGATTCGTAAAAATGAAAAAGTGGAAAAAAAAACACTTTTATTTTTAAGGATTAATTTGTGAAGCACCTGGAGGTTCCAAGTGCTCACTATGCATCTAGATAGGTGCCTTGGGGGGTCTAGTTTCTAAAATGGGGTCACTTGTAGGGGAGCTCCAATGTTTAGGCACACAGGGGCTCTCCAAACACGACATGGTGTCCGCTAACAATTTGAGCCGATTTTCCATTCAATTTGTTATAGCTTCCCAACAAAAAAAAATTTGGGTTCCAAAATTGTGCTGATGTAAAGTAGACATGTGGGAAATGTTATTTATTAACTATTTTGTGTGACATATCTCTCTGATTTAAGGGCATAAAAATTCAAATTTTGAAAATTGCAAAATTTTCAAAATTTTCGCCAAATTTCCGTTTTTTTCACAAATAAACGCAAGTGATATCGAAGAAATTTTACCACAATCATGAAGTACAATATGTCACGAAAAAACAATCTCAGAATCAGGAGGATCCGTTGAAGCGTTCCAGAGTAATTACCTCATAAAGTGACAGTGGTCAGAATTGTAAAAATTGGCCTGGTCATTAACGTGCAAACCACCCTCGGGGGTAAAGGGGTTAAAGTCCATTTTTCTATAATATTTTTGGAGTGCTGCCTCCTGATATTTATATATATATATATATATATATATATACATATACATACACACACGTGTATTTGTATATCTACATAATATTATATTACACACACAAATATACACACTGTATATACGGTGTCATATGAAGATCCGGACCGCTCACCCTCTTTTCCATACGAGCTCCCCATGTTGTACGTGGTGCCGTCCGGGTCATAGTGGGGGTGCGCTGTGGCGCCGTTCACTGCGATGAACTTGCTCCAGTTGACCTGTGCACAGCGACAATCACATGGAGAACGGGTTAGATGACAACTTACCTTTCCTTTGTCGTCACCTGATGGTGACATGGTGGTAGTGCATGTAACGGCAGATCTCGGGGCCCAGGAGCAGCAGGACGGAGTTTGGTTACTGAGGGCCAATCTGACATATTACTGGAAACTGAAACACCAACCTTCTCTCAGCCGCAGGACTGTGCGCTTCTTATTCTGACTGATCTTTCATTCTCAATTCTGGGGTAAAGTCTGCCTTCAGTGAACACTGATGTTGCCATTACGGAGCTAGCACATGATAGTTGGTGCTTATGAGACTCTCAGAAAATCTCAGCGCTTTTGCTGGTACTATAAAAAGCAACTTTTAATTTGCATTAAAAAAAAACACCGCAAAAAAATGCAATGTGTGAACGCAGCCCTAATTAAACAAAAAGGTCGGTTACTCTTTAAGGAATAAGGTATTACTGTCAGAGATCATCACCTTCTCCCGGGTGTCCAGGGTCTCGGGATCCACCTTCCGCATGTAATTGGTTTCAGTGCTGACGTAGAAGTCTCCTTTATACAGGACATAGCTCACACTGCAGTTATCTGTTGAGGCTGAGGAAGAGATAAAGGAAAAATGAGACCTTGAGAAAGTCACAACACGAGGTCGGGTTTATCCCGTGTTATTTCTAACAGTAACGCCATCATTTTGCTGTAAATCCGCGGCATCATTGCCAGCACGGCTGCCACTTCCAAGCTTATTCTGCTCCTGGCGATATAATGTGTCCTCCGTCTTGTAGCGGAGAGAAGTTGTGAACTTACCGACTTTGAACTTAGAAATAAACCGATCGTACAGGGACTTGCAGGGGTCGGGCGTCGCCAAGGTGCCAAACTCTGAGAGGACGATGCGATTGGCGCTCTTATTCTTGGTGTATGAGTCGCTTTGCAGGAACTTGCTCATGTAGGTGACCGAGCCGTCCTCAATCTTGAAGTTGTGCATCAGGGCCATGCCGTCAAACCAGTGATTGTACCTGAAACACAAGGACATGGAGTCTGGAGAGCGCTGAATGATGGAACAATGAAGGGTTAAAGGAGTCCTTCCGTTTGAGCATAAAACATTCCTGTCGTTTTAGGTGACTGTTCGGAATAAGCTGTCGTGTGTATATGAGGAATGACACTATTTCAGGCCAATATAGGACTTGTATCCTGCATTTTACCTCTCTTCTGTCTCTATCTATAATTTTCAGTTGTCTCTGAGCTAGTGAGTGGAGACTAGCTGCTATAATGTCTCCTATACACAGCACACAGACATGAGGGATTCCTGCTCTCCTGCCTCTATGTATTGTATTTTCAGAAGCAGTAGCAGCATGGATGACATTATTCAGCAGCACTGAGCAGTGTAGCTGTGAATCCAGCACTGGGGTTCAATAAAAAAAAAAAAAACATTTACTAGAAAAATGCAGCATGGACGATATTATACAGCAGTACTGATCAGTGTAGATGCAAATCCAGCACAGTTGAGAAATTCTTTCTAAAAAGCTGCATTAAATACATTATACATCAATATTGAGCAGTGTAGATGTGAATCCTGCACTGGGTTGAGGTAAACTCTTACTATAAAGAAGCAGCATGGAGGACATTATAGTATTGGATTCTCAGCTACACTTTAAAGAGAAAAGCCACATGAAGAGCATTCAATATTGAGCAGTGTAGCTGAGAATCCAGCCCTAGTGTCAGATAAAACACTTACTTGAAAGCAGCACCATGATCTGAGTCTTTTTTACTCTTCTCCTCCCTCTCCATAGACTTCTGTAACTATCTGGTAGTCCATCTTGTTCGACCCTTATGTATTTTAGCTTTTGTTCAGAGTGAATGATAGGAGACATGGCTCACTGTAAAAGCATTATACTGCCTGATTTACACTATGTCTATGGAATGGGGCCTATAGAGATGTTAAAAGGAGTTTGTCAGCACAAAATGACTGTTCAAACCAAGCACAGGTGCTCGGTGCACTCTTGATGTGGCTGAACAGTTTACTGCAACTTCCCATATACCTGTCTTTTCTTATCTATCTCTGCTCTTCTTTTCCTTGATTGACAGCTCTGACCCCACAGGAGCCAATGAATGACAGAGATGAACGGAAATTAAGTCGGTGGGAAGGTGCTCTGAACTGCTCGGCCACACCAAGGGTACTGGAAGATAGAGTGAGTGAGAGATCGAGCTGATGCTGCCTCGGGAAAGAGCGAGAGGAGCAATTAGAACATTCATCGTGGAAATGCTGATACAAAAGTAGCCAAAATATATTCTTACTTGTCAGGGCCAAACTCGAACCTGCCGGGGCCGTTCCGCAGAAGACTTCCTCTGAGCCATGCTGGGATGGTCCCCGAGACTTTGGTCGGTACGGGCTGCGGGGTTTCTTGCACAGTTTGGAAGAAAGGAGCGATACATTCCACCGCGGCCTGAGAGGAGACGCTCCTCCTCCATCTTGGGTAGAGCTTGTATAGGACTGGAATAATAGAGAACGATTTATTGTTACATTGTGGAACAAACATACCCCATAACCTAAATCCAGGGTTGGGCAATTAATTTTCCCGAGGGGCCACATGAGAGACTGTGACTGTTGTGGAGGGCCGAACCAATAGGCTGTTCGGCATGAGAGCCCCCACAGCCTCCCAGTGTCCAGCGCGAGATCCCCTCACAGCCTCCCAGTGTCCAGCGCGAGAGCCCCCCACAGCCTCACAGTGTCCAGCGCGAGAGCCCCCCACAGCCTCCCCGGGTCCAGGGCGAGAGCCCCCCACAGCCTCCCCGGGTCCAGGGCGAGAGCCCCCCACAGCCTCCCAGTGTCCGGCGCGAGAGCCCCCCACAGCCTCCCAGTGTCCGGCGCGAGAGCCCCCCACAGCCTCTTAGTGTCCGGCGCGAGAGCCCCCCACAGCCTCCCAGTGTCCGGCGCAAGAGCCCCCCACAGCCTCCCAGTGTGCGGCGCGAGAGCCCTCCACAGCCTCCCAGTGTCCAGCGCGATAGCCCCCCACAGCCTCCCCGGGTCCAGGGCGAGAGCCCCCCCCACAGCCTCCCCGCGTCCAGCATCTTATAGCATATATTTATCTTTGTACATTAATGGAGACCCCTGTGTTTGTAAACCTCTTTTTCTTTTCAAATTACTATTGGTTACTTTTCGATATGTGACAGGCAGATCCCACAGACATATATCTAGTGGCACCATCTTTTCTTCCTTGTGTGATTTCGGCGATACCAAACTTGTACAATATAAAACATTTTAGTGATTAAAAATAAAGAAAACATTTTCAGAAACGTAACTTTTTTATAAAAAAAATAATTTTTGATGGATGGGGCTTGTTTTCGGTGTGGTGAGCTGTCATTTTTTAATAGTCGTATTTTCAGGGTGCGCATTAATTTTTGGACTGAATTTTTTTTTTCCAGGGGTGATGTGGGTTGACCCCTCCCCCCCTCCAAAAAAACCCCCCCAGCAATTCTGTTTTTGTTTTTTTTTACCTCTTAATGGCATTTACCTTATGGGTGACGAGGAGTGGGGAGGGATGGCGATGAGCGGAGGGGGTGACGAGGAGGGGTGACGAGGGGCGGGGAGGGGTGACGAGGAGGGGTGGCGATGAGCGGAGGGGGTGACGAGGAGCGGGGGGGTGACGAGCAGGGGTGACGAGGAGCGGGAAGGGGTGACGAGGAGCGGGGAGGGGTGGCGATGAGCGGAGGGGGTGACGAGGGGCGGGGTGGGGTGACGAGGGGCAGGGAGGGGTGACGAGGAGCGGTGGGGTGACGACGCGGGGGGAGGGGTGACGAGGGGCGGGGGGGTGACGACGAGGGGGGGAGGGGTGACGAGGGGCGGGGGGGTGACGAGGAGGAGTGACGACGAGGGGGGGAGGGGTGACGAGGAGCAGAGGGGGTGACGAGGAGCGCAGTGACACAAACCTGCTTGTAAGTAATGCGCTGTGTGTACAAGGTCATAATAATAATACCGCTACTTGGAAGGCTTATGCAGGACACCGTGCCCACAGCTCAAGGGCAAGGCCGTAAAGCAATGACACGGGAGATCCAGTTGCAGGTACGTGGTGCTATTATAACACTGGGGGCTGGACTTGTAGAGAGCACTATACACTTCCAGGGATTGTTTATGACCCCGGAGAGTGAGCGTATAACCGGAGCAGGCGGGTGTAAGAAGCAAAAGAAACGTCCTGGTTGCATTAGTGGCAGCACAAGTTACCTGTCACCCGCAGAGCCCGATTATTACTGCGCAACACCCGCATTATGCAGCTGCGACCGAGTCCGGAGGCACAAAAGCAAAGCGCTCTTCTCACTGGCTCCTGCGTCTGTCAATCAACCCTGCCTTCTGATTGGCGGATTGAATGGGCGTGCGTTTACCGGACACGCCCCTCACTGAGCTGAGAGAAGCAGAGCGCGGCCTACCCCTTCATGGGGTAGGATTGCGGTTCTGCGCTGCGTGATCGCTGCGGGTTTATGCACTGTGCTGCGTTATACCGCTTCCGTACGTCTGTTCTCGGCTTTTATTAGGGGTTTTATATTGTACTCTCAATTTTATTTGAATTATAATTATAGCAAGTGTCTATGACACTATATAGTTGTATGTATTGCGAAATGTTCTGCTAGAACCCATAAGAAAAAAGCTCCGTGTGATTATACACTTAGACTGTGTGTTACTATTAGCTTTTTTTGTATCAGTTTTCTGACCATCTGGTAAGACCGCTCAGATTTTACCGTGTTTTCGCAAGACCTGGGGAAAAAAAGCAACAGAAACAGGTGTGAACATGGTTTTAGGGTATCACGGTTCGGATAGTTTTGACAAGGATTTTGCAGCAGATTGTGGATTAATACCCATGTCAGAAGATGTTACACTCCTTGCACAGCTTCATATGCTATAATAATATTGGAGTATTCCCATCTTCAAGATCCTATCCCAATATGTAGTAGGTGTAGTAATAATAATATTAGCAAATATCTCCAATTAGAAATGTGGTATAGTTCTTCTGATTCACTATGATGCTTACCCCATGTGCGGGGCATTGCAGTAGCTAAGGTATCCATGGTTATGACCACTAAGACCTGTCTAATTAACTAACTGTACTTATATAAGTGTTTGTAACCATGGATACCTAAGCTACTGCAATGCCCTGCACATGGGGTAAGCATCATAGTGAATCAGAAGAACTATACTACATTTCTAATTGGAGATATCTGCTAATATTATTATTATTACACCTACTACATATTGGGATAGGATCTTGGAGATGGGAATAACCCTTTAGGGCCCGCATTACACTGACCAATGTCAAACAATGATTCAGGGCTCATCTGCGAGGTTTTTCTCAGCTCGGATCGGACTGAAGAAAGAATGCTGCGTATGGCGGACGAGACTCACCAATGCAAGTCAATGGGAGCGAGGAAAAAAAGGGGACGGTACTCGGACCGTGCGTGTGTCGTGAGATTTTTACGCACCCATCTCATAGGAAACCCGACATTTCATCAGCCAAGTACAGTAAATTCACAGCCAGAACCGTCAGAATAGAATATACAGATGTCCTGTAGATATATAATGTCACAAGCCCCCTATATATAATAAACTCGCACCCTTTATTGCCTTTCATGCGGCACCAGTGGATGTTTTGCCTTTTTTAACCTATTAAATAATTTAAAAGAACGACATGGGGTCACCCTTATTTTTGATAACCAGCCCAGGTAAAGCAGACAGCTGCAGGCTTATATTATCATCCCAGCCCAAAAATACCAGCCCACAGCCGCCCCAGGAGTGGAGCATCACATTAGATGGGCCAGAATTGGAGCTTTACCTCGGCTCTTGCCCTGGTGCGGTGGCAATCGGGGTAATGGTAGTTGGGGTTGATGTCAGCTGTAAATTGTCCAAAAACACAGCTGACTTCAAGCCCTGGGGTTAGTAATGGAGAGGGGTCTATCAGACACCCCCCCCCCCATTACTAACCCAGTAATAAAAACACACAAAACAGAACTTTAATTAAATAAACACTCCCCCCACACTATCTGTTGTTCACCACTTTATAAAAAATTAAGATAATCTCACGCAGGTCCAACGTAGTCCCCGGAGTCCAAAATACAAAGGCTACGAAGTCTCGTTGTGACGCTCCATAGCCTTTGCCTACAGCCATCAGGTCCCACTGCGCGAGATCCGACAATCCTGAAAAGAGGTGACGTCAGTAACATTACCGCTCTTTAGACATTCCGGGTCTGCGTGACCCGCCAACTATGAAGAGGGGTAACGTTACTGACGACACCGCTTATCAGAGTTGCCAGGTCTCGTGCTGCTCGATTCCCATTTTTTTCACTAAAATATTGCTTTTAGCCCCAAGTTTTTAATTTTCAAAAGGGATAACAAGAGAAAATGAACGGTACAATTTGTTACGCAATTTCTCCTGAGTACGCAGATACCTCATATGTGGTCAAAAACTACTTTTGATGCACAGTGTAAAGCTCAGAAGGGAAGAAGCGCCATATTGGAGTTCAGATTTTGCTGGACTGGTTTGAGGGTGCCATGTCACATTGGCAAAGTCCCCTGAGGTGCCAGAACAGCCGAACCACCCATCAGTGACCCCATTTTACAAACTACAAACCCCAATGAATTTATCTAGGGTTGCAGTGATCATATTGACCCCACAGGTGTGTCACAAAACTTTATACCATTGGGGGTTGAAGAAAAAATATTACATTTCTACCACAAAAATGTTGTCTTAGGCTGGGTGCCCACGTAGCGTTTTTCAAGCGTTTATGCTGCGGAATTTCCGCAGCGGAAACGCTTGTGAAACGCTAGGTAACCCGCACCCCATGGTCCCCAAGGGGATTCCGCATGTTCTATGCACATGCTGCGGATTTTTCCGCAGCGTTTATGCTGCGTACAAAAATCCGCAGCATGTCATTTAATTTTGCGGAAGAGCAGCGGAACTCCCGCCATTGACTTGCATTGAAACGCATAGAAACCGCGACTGTACATTTGTACAAGCGGCTTCTATGCGTCTCTATGTGCGGATGGTACCCAGTTCTGGAGGAGAGGAGACTCTCCTCCAGACCTGGGTACCATTGTACTTGTAAAAAAAGAATAAAATAACAAATAAAGTTTATACTCACCTTTCCGAAGGCTTCTCTCTGAATGCCGGCATCGCTTGAGGACCTGCGGTGACGTCACAGACATGTGACCGCAGGCCCTTCACCACTCTGTCTCGCGATATGCCGGCAGCCGGGAACCAGACAGGAACGAGCGCTGCTGCACACACCGGGGCCTCGGGGGTGAGTATAGCTTTATTTGTTTTAATTTTTACGGTTCACACTGTATAAATCCATGCCGTTTGCATGGATTTATACAGTGTGACCTAGTTGTCAAGCACTTTCCAAGTGATGCTATCGCCTGGAAAGCGCTTGTCAATCTGCATGCGGAAACGCATGTGAATCCGCATGTGGATCCGCATGTATTCTGTAGGAAAAACGCATGCACAATCTGCATGCGTTTTTTCTGCCAGGGAGATGCAGAAATGCTGCAGAAATTTTCTGCTTCATTTCTGCATCGTGGGCACATAGCCTTAGCCCCAGATTTTACATTTTCACAATGGGAAATGGGTAAAAAATGGCACTAAAATGTGTCCCACGATTTCTGCTGAACGCTGCAATATCCTATATGTGGCTGTACAGTACTGCTTAGCCACACAGCGAGACATGGGAGGAACGGGGTGCTACTTGGCTTTTGGAAACCAAATTATCATAGAATAGTTTGCAGACTCCACATACAGAGCCCCTATGTGCTAGAAGAGCAGAATCCCCCTCAAGTGACCCCATTTTGGGGATTACACCGCTCTGGGAATTTATCTACAGGTGTAGTGACTATTTTGTCTCCACGGGTGTTTTCCAGAAATAAGCAGCAGTGGATGTTGCTAAGTGAAAATTGCAAATGTCAGTGGTGTCCACAGATTGTAGTGCCCAGTACGATGTAGTGATCAGTACGTTGTAGTGACCAGTATGCTGTAGCGTCCAGTACGTCATAGTTACCAGTACGTTATACCCAGCTCGTGCTTCTGTAGACACGCACCCAAAAATTAGCGGGTTCTCATCGCTACAGAAATGCCAAACATGTGGACACTAAATGTGGTTTAGGCTCGCTGTGGAGCTCAGAAGGGAGCAGGGAATTTGGATTTTGGAACACAGAATTCGCTGGATTTCTTTTGGGGGGTGAGGAGCCGTTTTGCTTTTCCAGAGCCTTTGTACTACCAGTAACGTGGAAACCCCTATATTTCCATTAACAGATGATGGACCTGAGTGGGGACCTTTTTTTTGTGGATTGAGTTGAAGCTTTTGTTAGGAAAATTTTACATAACATTTTGGATCACATTTATCCTGTGCTTTACGCCGAGCACTTACATCGGGGTTTCCATCTAAATCACTGAGGAATCCATTCACTATAATGAGGCAGCAGAGTTACTCTGGACTCTGTCTGGCCTCTGTTCAGCATTGTCCTTCTTTTCAGAGATGCACAAAACCGTGGTCGACTGCACTTTTATACATGCCTAATAAAAAGACGGACATTTCCGGATCACAGGTCCTATAGCATCCACAGTGCCTCCATCTGCCCCATTATAGGGAATCTTCGGCCGGGGGTTCCATCTGAATCGCGTATTTCAGAGATTTACACGGAAACCCCGATGTAAGCGCTCAGCGCCGAGTACAGGATAAATGTGCGCCGAGCCTTACTGTGATCTTTGGGAGGCAGAATGAACAAATCAGCAGCAGGTGAAGAATTGGTTTCATTCATTTTTTACGCCGTTCCTCGTGCGGTATAAGTGATTAGACGTCTTTATTCTTCGGGTTGGTGCGATTACAGCGATACCAGATTTAGGCTGAGTTCACACGATGCTTATTTAATGCGTTTCCGCGGCGTTTTTGCAGTTGCGTAAACGCCACGGAAACGCATGAAAAACGCATGGTAGAAGGGAAGCAATGTTCCCCAATTGAAATCCGCATGTGCTGTGCCCATGATGCGGATTTTTCCGCAGCGTAAACGCTGCGCTCAAAAATCCGCAGCATGTCAATTAATTTTGCGTAAACGCGGTGTTTTCGCCGCCATTGACTTGCATTAGAACGCGCCAATTCCGCAAGACTGCATCTGTACTTGCGTAATTGGTGCGTTCTAATGTGCGGATGGTACCCGGGTGTAGAGGAGAGTCTCATACACACCCAGGTACCATTAAAAAAGCTGGAAAACAAGAATAAAATAAAAAATATATATATACTTACCATCTGTCGGCCCGCGCAGCGCTCCTGCTTGGTTCCCGGCACTTGCAGTGAGTTGAAGGACCTGCGCTGACGTCAGAGTCATGTGACGGGTCACTTGACGCTGACGTCGGCAGGTCTTTCAATTCAAAGTTGCCGGCGAGGGAGAAAGGATTGAGCAGGACAGCGCGGGCCATCAGAGGGTAAAGTATACATGTGTTTTTTATTTTTACCATTCTCTCGGGTCACACTATATAAATCCATGCTGTTTGCATGGATTTATATAGTGTGACCTAGTTGTCAAGCACTTTCCAGGTGATGCTAAAATCGCCTGGAAAGCGCTTGTCAATCCACATGCGGAAACGCATGTGGAAACGCATGTATTCCGCAGGAAAAACGCATGCACAATCTGCATGCGTTTTTTTCTGCCAGGGAGATGCAGAAATGATGCAGAAATTTTCTGCTTCATTTCTGCATCGTGTGCACATACCCTTATATCGAGTTTGGCTGCTGTCACACACTAAAAGACGCTTTTTATTGCAAACAGCAGCACCATATTTTGAGAGCTATAATTTTTCCATATTTCGGCCGACAGAGTCATTTGAGGGCTTGTTTTTTGCTGGACAAGATGATGCAAAATTCTGAGAGACAGAATAAAAAAAAAACAGCAATTCAAGAATTAGATTTTTTTTTTTTTAATTTCATGCACCGTGTGGTAAAATTGATAAGGCAGCTTTATTCTTCGGGTCAGTATGATTACAGTCATACCACATTTATATTATTTTTTTTAATGTTTTGCTGCTTTTACACAATAAAAACAACTTTTTAGAAAAAAAGAATTGCTTTTGCATCGCTTTATTCTGGGAGCTATAACTTTTTTATTTCTCTACTGAAGGAGCTGTACTGCTGCTTGTTTTTTTTTGGGGTGGGGGGAGATGATGTTTTCAGCGATACCATTTTTATCTACATTCGTCATTTTGATCGCATTTTATTCCACTTTTTGTTCGGAGGTATGATGAAAACTTTTTTTTTTACAGTGTTCACTGAAGGAGTTAACTAGTGTAACAGTTTTATAAGTCGGGTCATTTTGGACGCGGCGATACCAAATATGTGTACTTTTTTTTACTTATTTTTGTTTTTTACATAAATATACATATTTATTGGTATAATACTTTTTTTTTTTTTTTTTTTATATTTTTATAATTTTTTTTAAAAAAAATGTGTACGTAGTCCCTCTATTAGTCCCTCTATGGGACTTCTTTTTACTCTGATCGCTGGTATAATGCATTGCAATGCACCTGCACTTCAATGCTTTATACCTGTCAGTTTTAGGTCACGGCCCCACTATCAGTATTTGGTCAGTATTCGGTCAGTATTTTTTCTCAGGAGTGGGAGCCAAAACCAGGTGAGGAACAATCAGAGAAAAGGTAGAATAGAAACAAGTCACCACTTCTGCATTTATCACCCACTCCTGGTTTTGGCTCCTGAGAAAAAATACTGACCAAATACTGACCAAATACTGATAGTGGAGCCGTGGCCTAACAGTGACAGAAGCCTCTCTGCGTGAAAAAAATGTAAACGTGCCCATTTTTTTTTGTAGTTCGGATGATCGCCCAGGTGTTCAAAAACAAACAAAAAAAAGTCACAAAAAGTGCGAATCTTCCATCTCTTATAGGTTTTTACGGATAAAATTGTAATTCTTAACGTAGGAAACTTTTTGGTCTTCTAAATTTTATTTGCCGCTAATGGATAAAACTGGATTGCAGTACGAATGACGATATAGATGAAAAATTGTCTTTTTTTTTGGAAAATTTGTATTTTTTTTTTTTTATTCTACGGTCACGTGAGCTTTAGCCTTAAGCACCAAAAATTCTGTGGATTTGCAGCTGATTCTGTCTCAAAAAACTGCATCAAAACAGCTTCATATACACTTTGAATCGACCTCTTGCTGCTTTAAGCTGGAAAAACTTTTATTGCTACAAACAACTATTTTTTTCTGACAAGCGTCTAAAAACTCTGCAGAGTTAAAGGGGTATTTCCATCTCCAAAATCCTATCCCAATATGTAGTAGGTGTAATACTAATATTAACAAATACCTCCAATTAGAAATGTAGTATAGTTTTTCTGATTAGCTGTGTCACTTACCCCATGTTCAGGGTATTGTAGTAGCTTAGGGATCCATGGTTACAACCACTAACATCTAACTAACTGTCACTGCATGAAAGGTCATAACCATGGATTCCTAAACTACTGCAATGCCCTGCATGTGAGCATTGTAAGCAACATAGGTTATCAGGAGAACTATACTACATTTCTAATTGGAGATATTTGCTATTATTATTATTACTACGCCTACTACTGTACATATTGGGAGGAGGTCTTGGAGATGGGAATATCCCTTTAAGGCTTAGTGCATGTGGCTATACTGGCAAGGAATAATAAGAAAATACTCATTATCATTTTCAGGACAGAAATTAATAGTTCAGTACAGATTTAAATAATTCAATAAAGACTCCAAATCTGCATAGAGAAAGGTTTTTTTATATTAAAAGGTGAATAATGTAACGCAGATTGTTTTTATTAGGAATATAGAAAAAAAAGTTTTACATTGTATCAAGTTACATTACATTGTATGTGTAAAGAAGAGGTTTGGAAAGAATCGGAACACCGGAGAGATGTGCGCAGGTTTATGGGAGCTGAACGCAGGATCAGGAGCCATCAGACACCGGTCAGAAATCTCATGTCCAGGGTTTTTTTTGTGGATTTTCAATTATATATAGTTACGGTACCTTTTCTCCCATAATTGTAGATTTTATTTTAAACATTACCGAAATATAACTAAATTGTTATGAAGAGTTTGCCTAAAATGTTGCTCTTATTTACGAGTGGTTCTTATCTCTAGATGGCACCTCCAGTGAACACCTACTGGGAGTTGTAATATTAGGGCACAGTCAGATGGCCGTGTAATACAGACGACGATCGAATCACAATCCTCGGACTGGCCGTCGGCTATGCTGACCCAAGCGTGACAGTATGTATTTCTATGCAGCTGTCACGCTCGGGTCAGGAAAGCCGACGGGCAGTCCGAGGATTCCGAGTGATTGTCGTTCTTGTTTTACGGCCGTCTGACTGCGCCCTTAAAAGGGATTATCCAGGGCTTTAGTTATTTTTTTTCCTTTTGGAGCCAAGAATTTACTGGCAGGTAGTTACTAACTATCTGCGTGTTCTGCCCAGCGATGATCTCTGCCTCCTCAGGCGGTGACTCTCCTGCTTCATTTCACGTCACATCAATAGAGCAGCTTCTTCTCTTCCGCTCTGCTCTGTTGATGAGGCATCACTGCCAGCATCATGCTGATTGGTAGCCAGTTGTCTGCAATTATCAGGGAGTCGGCTGTCAATCATCATGATATCAGCAGTCACGCCCTGTCGACAGAGCAGAGCGGTAGAGAAGAAGCTGCTCTGTCAACATGACCAAAAGCAGGAAAATCACTGGCAGGAGCGGTCCGTGACCTCTTTCAACCGGCAGAGATCGTCGCTGGGTAGAACACAGAGGTAGTTATCGACTATCTGCAAATTCTTAGCCCCATAGGAAAAAAAATAACCAAAGTATTTCGGGGCCAATTATCCGAGATTGACAGTGGCGGAACACACACGTATGTCAGATGTCCGGATGGGGTTGATGGACCTGCTGTAAATGTGTGATCTGCGTGGTTCTCTCTAGTCGGATCACTACAATTCCTGAAAACAGGGGACTCTTGGTAATCCATTCCAGGCAGAATATTCTATTACTACAGATTTAGTGACAATATCAAGTGGCTCAAAATTGTAGCGTTGTAAGGTAAACCTCGCTATTTACACTGGTTTCTGAGTAACAGCTCTTGCCCCTGAGTACCCAGCCTCCAGGGATCGATGATGCACGTACAAAAGGGATTACCAGCGCAATACATGTTGTGGTGTTTTGCTACAAAGCTCCTGAAGTGATTTCTGCAGAATAATAAAATCCTTGTGGTATAAAAAGTTTTCCCCCTCTGGACTTTGAACTTTTTTTTTTTCGTGCAGACGGAGGGGGATGCTCCATTGTCTTTCCAGATGAGATGGAACTAAAGGCCCCGTCACACTAAGCGAGATCGCTGCTGAGTCACAAGTTTTGTGATGCAACAGCGACCTCAGCAGCGATCTCGCTACGTTTGACGCGTAGTAGCGACCAGGCCCCTGCTGTGAGATCGCTGGTCGTGTCAGAACGGCCTGGACCATTTTTTGATCATTGAGGTCCCGCAGGGTAGCATGCATCGGTGCGTTTGACACCTTACCAATGACCTAGTTGGCGACTCAAAACTGAGACACATAGGCGTGCATTTGCGTTGCCTTTTCCGTGCCCCCTCAGTTCCGATTGGTGGTCGCTACTGCGTTCTGATTGGGCGGCCTTGCCTAAAAGAAGGCAACATAGTAGCGCTTCTGTCCTTTGTTCCTGACCGTGTGCTGGTTTGCAGATCGTAGTAGAGTTCTCTGGGCTGTGACTCCACATCGATTTATCTGTTCTTCAACGGTTCTTCTGACACCTGTACTCTGCCTGCAGTAGGTATCGTTTGGGGTCTTAAATGCGTTTCCATTTTTACTTGATTTATAGGACACCTACCTATTATCTGCTATCATTGCTCTGGAGGGAGGGAGGGCTTGGCTTCTATCTGTGTACATATGCTTTTGCATGGGCAGCCATTTTAGGGGGTCTCGTGTGCACACACCCATACAGCACGTTTTCTGGCACGTGCGCTAACAGAATGGAATGCAGTTTTCCATGACCTTTCACATGTACAGTTTTAATAATTGCTTTATTGTTTTGTTGAAACTTTTCTCAGCTTTTCATTTTATTTTTTTCAGTTTGCACCATTGTGGCACCCTGCTGTTCACAGGTACCACAGGACTCAAAAGGGTGCATGGACGGACTTCTCCACAAGAGGCCCTCATTACAAACAAACACCTCCACCCTTCCACCTCATACCACCAGAAGGAGCCCTGTTAGGGATATATATATGGAGGGTAGAGTTAGGCAGTCAGAGAGTGTGCTGCCACTGAGAGCAGTGAAGACGCAGCACGTCTGCTGCAGTATTGAGGGCCCCAAGTGTGGCCGGAGGCAAAGAGGAGAGGAGAAAGGAGTTGAGGGGGCAGAGGAGCATCATAGGCTCACCCCAAGACACGAACCGGACACCGGATCCACGCCTACAGGGTCCTTTATACCCAGTAGGGATCACCGGCATACCAGGAGGACTACAAATCCCTGGTCGACCTGAAGCTAAACCCTTGACAGGACTAGGAACCACGAAGGCCCCGGCATCCAGGGATAGTGGTTGCCAGAACAAGGTCCTACTACCAAGCGACAGGTGAAGGAACAGCACGACACAGAAGCTAGGCCCAGTTGCAGGCTGGCCAGGAGCTTAGAGAGAGGGAGACACGGACCAGGAGGCCTTATACCCGCTCACTGGGGAGAAGTCCTGAAGTGCACCCTTCCTACCGAGTACCCTGGACCGTACCTGACATCCGCACCAGTAAAGGTACTGAAGTGAATCCCCTGTCTCTGTCAGTTACTCCTGCTGCGCCATCTCTTCTACACTACAAGCCACAGCATCACCACCATCTGCACCTACACTGCCCCGGTGGCCCGCTCCGCCTGTGGGGAGCAAGAACATCCCAGCTGCCATCCCATCACCCCCGGAGGTCTGCAGCAGCGCCGGTAACCATTACCGGAAACCACAGGTGGCGTCACGAGACAAACTGTACACTAAAACCCCTTTTTAAAGATAGACCCAGAGTACAGGCCCAGGAGCAGACTGCCGTGACCTCCTAAATAAGGTAAAAGGCCCGGGTACCGAGTCCCCTATATTCCCCCTGGGTGACACACCATCATGAACCATGCGCAGTGTGCTGTTGTGTTTGCTGCATTGCTGGTTGAGGAAGCTCGTCGTCAAGATGAGGCACGGATGCTAGAGAGGTGTTCCAAACGAAAGCGTCACATGTGGACCAGAGAGTGGCTGCAGAAGAGGTCCGATTTGTCCCACATGCAACTTGTAAGAGAGCTTCAGGAGAAGAATCCTCATGATTTCCGCAACTATCTGCGGATGTCAGAGGAATCCTTCATACATTTCCTGGAAAGAATTACTCCACTTATTCAACGGAAGGATACAGCGATGCGTGCTGCCATCCCGGCAGATGAAAGGTTGGCAGTCACGCTGCGATTCATGGCCACCGGACGCTCACTGCAAGACTTGCATTTTTCTGCAGCCATTTCAAGGACCCTGCTCAGCGTTCTAATTCCGGAGACATGTAATGCGATTTTCCACAGTCTACATAGCTACATGCAGTTTCCCAACACGGAGGAGGAATGGAAAAAGATTGCCTCCGATTTTGAGCAGCTTTGGCAGTTCCCTAACTGTGGTGGGGCTTTGGATAGGAAACATGTCCGGATCACTCAACCACCGAACAGCGGATCCTATTTCTTTAATTATAAAGGCTATTTCAGCATCATCCTGATGGCCCTTGTTAACCCCAATTACGAATTTATAAATGTAGATGTTGGCATGAAAGGAAGGGTTTCCGATGGTGGTGTTTTAGAGCACACACTTTTTGGAGAGCGTTTGAACAACTGTGACCTTCACTTGCCTCCCAACTCTGAGACTAGAGGCAACCTTAATTTTGTTTTTGTCGGTGATGAGGCCTTCCCGCTTCATCCCAATCTTATCAAACCGTTCCCCCAAAAAAGTCTTACGGAGGAAAGAAGAATTTTCAATTACCGCTTGTCAAGGGCACATCGGGTTGTAGAAAATGCCTTCGGTATCATGGCCAATCACTTCAGAGTTTTCCACACGCTTATTAACATGAAGCTTGAATCAATAGACTCAGTTGTTTTGGCTTGTTGAGTGCTTCACAACTTCCTTCGCCGGCGCGATGCATTGGCGTACTGTCCGCCTGGCTTCGTGGACTCTGTGGGCCTAACAAATGGGGAAGTGCAGCTCGGTGAATGGCGAGCAAACGATCCTGCAATTGCAGGCCTTCAACCATTGGGACCCGGCAGAAACACCCACGATGCAAAGACCTGCCGAGACAACAACTGCCAATATTTTAACAGTCCTGGTGCTGTTACTTGGCAGCATCAGAACTTATAGTGGGCTACTACTCACATTTATACACTATTATCATTTTTGTACTGATTTGTCGAATAAACTGTGTGTTTTACTTTGCAAAAGCTTTGTTTCTCATTCTTTCAGTAGTAAGGGCCCGTATATACATACGTGTACTCATATGTATACAGATACATCCATATACATATACATTTTCAGATACATACAAATCTACACACATATACAGATACCTACATATACACAAACATACTCACAGACATACAAGTATGCATACCTATCTAAAAATATAGATATATATCCATACATAAAACCACCAACACACCAGTCTTCCCGTGTGACCGCTGTATTGATGATGCGTCACTTTTCGAACGCAGCAGCGTCTCCGGTCTGACCGGGAGATACTCTGAATTCAGGGCGCTTCCTTCGCGCATGCAGTAGCGTCCTCTAATAAGCCGCTGCACGTCCCTTACGTCGAAGCAATAACTCTGTGGGCGACGTTGATGCGTCATGGGCGGGGTTTACGGCATTGATGCGTCATGGGCAGCTTTTACGACGTTGATTGTCTGAAGAGGCGGCAAGATGGCGGCCAGTAGACGTACAACACCATGGGGGGATGCAGAGGTGCGCTACCTGGTTACAGAGGTGGATGCCAGGGATTATGAGTGTCATAAACATCCAGGACATCCAGTCCTCCACAAGCAGGCTGTGCTGCTGAGGATCAGTCGGGGCCTAGCCCGAAGATTTGGGGTGCAGCGCTCCAGTACCCAAGTCTGAAAGAAGCTGGCGGATCTGCGGTACAGATCCAGCGAACGCATCGCCAGCATCCGGTCACAGAGCCTGCCCCATCGTGGTGAGTGGCGTTAACATAGGTTAGCACAGTATAAGGCGGCACATTGGTTACAACAGTAATTACAGTGCAGTACCTCAGGTATGTAATAAGGTATTTTTTCTCCAGCACCTGCAGACCCAGAGCCCCAGCAAGAGTCACCTACAGGCTCGTCACCTACAGGCTCGCCAGCATCACTCCGTGATATGGGTGCAGCCTTGCCTTCCGGTAATTCTTGCACATAAAATAAGGTCCATACAACTTGGAAAGATAGGGCTGTCATGTACTATGAAGTGTTGTGTCTTTCCCTAGCCGGTGATGCCAGAGGATCCGGGTGGTCTCTCAGCTCGTCATCACCCGAAGCGGAGCAAACCAGAAACCGTAAGTGTTAAATAACAAACACGTACCTGTTAATTAGATGCATGTACAGAATTATTCTTGTTAAGTTTTACCATTCCCTCCATAGAAATCCCTACATTAGACGACCTCCTGGCTTCACACAGGAGGATGATGGCGGCACAGCGGACACTGACTGAAGTAGTCGAACAGCACGGAGTGATGCTGACAAGGTTTGTGGTGGCCCAACAGCAGGGCGGCAGCCACAAATTTTTTTGTTTTTTGTTGTTATTGATGTTGTTATAAAAAAGCCTTAAAGTTTATATCCGCTGTTGTGTAAGCTTTGTTAAAAAAAAATAATAACATGTTTCATCACTCACACCCATTATATCTATGCATCTGTATAGATGCACCCAGCCCATTACCCCGCCTAGTAGGCCTGCTAATAACTATATGCTGCAAACCAGCACGCGGTCAGGAACAAAGGACGGAAGCGCTACTATGTTGCCTTCTTAAGGCCGCCAATCAGAACACAGTAGCAACCAACAATCAGAGCTGAGGGGGCGCGGAAAAGGCAACGCAAATGCACTCCTGTGTGACTACAGCGTCACACAGTACGCCTCTCATCGAGGTCTGAATCGTCAGAGTAGCTGCTATGTGACAGGGTCCCAACGACCGCCGACATCGTTATACAGGTCGCTACGGGTCGCCGTATCGTTGCAGCGTCTGACTGTTTGACATCTCACCAGCGACCACATAGCGACGCAGCAACGATCCCTGTCAGGCGTATCGTTGTCGGGATCGCTGTAGCGTCGCTAAGTGTGACGGTACCTTAACTCTGTACAAGGTGTTCATATTACATTCCTGTCCCGTGAGTTTGTGCCTCATTTACACAACAATATCCTACTGGCTTTAGAAGCTGCTGATTGACATTGCTTCATGTTATTTAGTCTATCATCTAGAAGCACAGCCAGATCCTTCTCTACAAATGACTCTCCTAGTTTTACTTACCCTAGATAACATGTTGCCATAGACCAGAAGTGTCAAACTCAAGGCCCGGGGGGCGAATCTGGCCCATCCTATCATTGTAAGTGGCCTGCGAGGTAAGGACACACTTCAACACTGCTCCGACCTGCTCTCCCTACAGGGAAGCTGAAGTTGAAGTGTGTGCTGGAGCTCAAAATCTAAGATGGTACCCGCCCCCTGTGCTGGCGCCACCCCCTCTACTAAGTACTGACTGCCTTCTATGTCGACATAGCCAGCGTATAGCAGAGAGAGCTGATGCCATCATTGTAAATGCAGTGATCTCAGGCAGCCCAAACCAAACAGTGAATGCAGTCAGCCAGCCCAAAAGAAACAGTGAATGCAGTCAGCCAGCCCAAAAGAAACAGTGAATGCAGTCAGCCAGCCCAAAAGAAACAGTGAATGCAGTCAGCCAGCCCAAAAGAAACAGTGAATGCAGTCAGCCAGCCCAAACCAAACAGTGAATGCAGTCAGCCAGCCCAAACCAAACAGCCTGATTACTCAGGAACAGTGCTCTTAGCCCTACTACCCAGGGACAGTTCTCTTAGCCATACTACCCTGGGACAGTGCTCTTAGCCCTACTACCCAGAGACAGCTCTCTTAGCCCTACTACCCAGGGACAGTGCTCTTAGCCCTACTACCCAGGGACAGTGCTCTTAGCCCTACTACCCAGGGACAGTGCTCTTAGCCCTACTACCCAGGGACAGTGCTCTTAGCCCTACTACCCATGGACAGCTCTCATAGTCCTACTACTCAAGGACAGTGCTCTTATCCCTACTACCCATGGACAGCTCTCTTAGTCCTACTACCCAGGGACAGCTCTCTTAGTCCTACTACTCAGGGACAGTGCTCTTAGCCCTACTACCCAGGGACAGCTGTCATAGTCCTACTACTCAAGGACAGTGCTCTTAGCCCTACTACCCAGGGACAGCGCTTTGCCCTACTACCCAGGGACAGCTCTCTTAGTCCTACTACTCAGGGACAGTGCTCTTAGTCCTACTACTCAAGGACTGCTCTCTTAGCCCTACTGGTGGTGCTTGTTTCTTTCGCATTCCTCTCATGTATTAAAGCTGTCAAACAGTTGCAAATCATGCACACGGGAGTGATTCAAACATATCACAGAGTACGCTGAAGATACTCGGTACTCGCCCGAGCATACTCGCCAAAAGGGTTATCCGAACATACTCGCTCACCACTACCTGGCACCACACAGCTATATAGGATTGCTGTGCTCCAACACCCAAAAGAGTATATAGAAAAAAAGCAGGAAAAGGGTGTAAAATAGGGCACCAGATATTCTAAATAGTCTCAATAAGTATCAATAGACAACAATATAGGAAAAATAGAAAAACTTTATTAATACCATCCACAAACACCAACACATTAAAACATTTAAAAATTACACATGTATAAGAATTAGAGAAAAATCCCCTAGTCAGATATATTTGTACAAGATAGTGAATATACGTATAATGTTATATGCCGAAAAATATTTATTTGTTCCAACCATAAATTTGTTAGACTATGGTAGGTACACACAGGTATGCAAATAATGTTATACCGTAGATAAAGTTACAAATGCAGAAAAAATGCACAAACTCTTATAAGAATGTGTGCCCCCATTCCACCAAAATATATTTGTAACAGCTGATAAACCCTTAAGGATATAATCTCCTTGGGAAGGAGATTATATCCTTAAGGGTTTATCAGCTATTACAAATATATTTGCTTTTTTTCTATGCATTAAGTGTCTTCATGGCGTAAGTCTGGCTGCTGTCTTTTCATGATGGAGCTTCTTCGTTTTGCGGCACGAAAATCCCATGGAATCCACAAGGTATCTGAACCGAAACTTCTGCTCGACCAATTTCTTTGAAGTTTTTGGCATCTAAAATAAGTAAAAAGGTCGCTTTGTTCTAGAAAGTAACAAAGAAAAATATAAATTAAGGGTTATTTTCAGGAGCGGGACAAATTGAATGAATACGTTCTACTGCCCCCTGTCCCTGAAGTTCAGCATTACAGGGACTCTTTCAGCACAGAATGACTGTTCAAACCAAGCACAGGCACTCTGGGCTTCACAGCAGGGCCAAACAATTAACTACACCTTTCTACCTGTTTTTTTTACCTTCAATCAACTTTGTAAAAACAAAACCTCAAAAACAATGGTGGAATTGCATTTTTTTTTTTACGATTTCACTGCATTTGGAAATTCTTTTCCCATTTTTCGGTACAATATATGGTAAAATGAATGGTGTCATTCAAAACTACAACTTGTTTCGGAAAAAAACAAACCACGATATGATGACGTCAAGGGAAAAGTAAAAAAGTTGTGGCTCTTAGATAGAGGGAAGGAAAAAAAAACACACATAAGGAGTGTTAAGAGGTTAAAGACACGGTTCTAGATAATGTTGACTCCATAAATATAAAGGTTTGCTGCATTGTTTAGGTTTTGTTTCCAAACTATTGTATCGAAAAATGCTGATTATTCAGCACAGTTGAAGCAAAAGTTTACCAATTTATACTGAGCAAACAGATGCCAGGAGGGCGCTCTGGGCTTAGGTTTACACTTTGCTAATGGGAGTCACACGAGCGGAGACTTCAGAGCAGAGTGTTTTACTTACCTGCTTCATTAATTATCGAATACATTATAATTAGACTTGGTGCAAATTGATTCGCAGGACCGAGTCCAGTTGTCAGGTCTGTAATCTGTATCTGCTGTGTGGGAGCCCTGAGAACTGCCTCCTGCCTGCTGGTATCTACATGCCTGCCCGACTATCAAAAGAAGAATAACCGATGCCTTCCCTTTGGAGATTGTTTTCGGGGCACTCAACCAAGGGCCATGGATCGCTGACCTCCCTGATGGACCAGGTCCTGCAAATCTATTTGCACCATCTCTTCTTACAATCTGCAGGGCTCTTCTCATAAGGGCTCGCTCACACGAGCCTATAACTCGGACGAGTGCTATCCGATGTTTTATTGGATAGCACACAGAGCAATGTTATTCTATGGGGCAGTGCAAATCTGTGTTTTTTTTCTCAACCGCTTCACATTCTGAGAGTGGCTCCGCAAATCGGACCACGCGCACCCAAACAAGTCTATGGGTGTGTGTAAAACATTGGATTAGTGGGTAAGGTGTCTCCTTGTGGAAAAGGACAAGCCAAGCCTGGCATGTCACTGATTCCTCCACTCAGTGTGTCTTGGATGCAGTGAGTGATTTTGATAGACAGCTCTGCCATCCAATCTGAGACTGGGAGGTGCTGAGCTTCCTTCAGGTGTTCCCTGTTCTAAATGATTACCTAGCTACTTAGCTAAGCTGTTAGCTCCATATCTCTGACAGTCGTAGCAATTGCTCGGTGGAGTTTTGCCTTGTATTTCTGTGCTGACCATCCATTTGCCTAGCCCCTTTGCACTGATCCGCTATCTTCCTGATATTCTGACCTTGGGCTGTGACTTGACTACGCCTTTGACTTTTCACTTTTGTTTACCATGTGCTTTCTTCTTGTTTGTCCTCGGAACGTTTGACTACCCTGCATGGCTTGTTCGTGAGTAATGACTATTGCCACAGACTGCACTCTGATATTGTTGAGTGTAGTCCGATTTACACGGACACAGACCATGGAGAAGATGGAGAAATTATGTTCTCCATCTTCTCTGCACATGTGGTGTAATTCACTCATGTGAGAGAATCGGATCCCACTCAGATGACGCTCTGATCAGAGTTTGATCCAAGTATCATTATCGATCCGATACTCTCGAAAGAGAGAGTCATCGCTCATGTGACACCAGCCTTAGGGCACATTCTGCGTGACATCCTTATGTGCCAAATGTGTATGCTTGGGTCACGTGCATAATAAACTGAACCAGGTATGTACCTACCGGCCGTGGTGAGACTACTACAGAGAGAATCACCCCATCATCCTCGGCACATGAATGAGGGCTGGGGACAAACACCGGCTCCGAAGGGTAGAAGCCATCTTCCTGCCAAATCTGTAAGCCAACACCAGATCCATGTAAATTAGAAAAATGAATATTTGAACTCTGACATTTTGACATTTCTTATACGTACAGTATTAGATGATGTTCATAAAACTTTATGAAGGGGGCAGGGTATAAAGAAAGTAGAAGAATAATTACTCCGAAGACACCTAGATAGTCTGAAGAGTGGTGTAAAGAAGTCTCAATAGTAAATCTATGCCCTCGTTCCGATGTCCGTTTTTCATGTAGGAGCTTTATAGATGTTTTTCACTGATAGAATATGTGCCCCATTATGTGCACTGTTCACATGTCTGGGTTTCTTTGTTTTATGGACTGTTTGCAAAAAAAAAATCACAGGGCTATGGATCAAATCGCACATACAAGTATTTGGACACTGATGCCATCCGTGTGCAATCTGTGTCTTGTCATCTTTTTTTCTTTCCGCAGAGGTTGAATCCCTGGACTAGGACACAAACACCCAATGATCGCATCCATTTACAGTGTCTAAGAATATGTAGATAAAAAAGTGAGGCCCCAATGCCGACCCTGAATGTAACTAGGGTTTATTTTTGGAGTAGGGCTTATATTTCATACTCCAAAGATCCTATAAAATCATGCTAAGGCTTATTTTCGGGGAAACATGGTATTTGGGCTTTGCAATTGCTATGATCTCACTGAACACTGGACATCCATTTTCTTGTACTTACCATATACTGCTTGGTGTTCACATCCACTTTCAGGAGGCAGCTTCCTATGATGTGCTGGAGCCCAGACGCATAGAAGTAGCGATACTTCTTAGTGTTGTATTGGGAATAGTTAATGGCAGGAAAGTCGAGGCTTCCAATGTCCTCAAATGTGCGATCATACAGGTTCTCCGGTGTACACCACAGCTACAAAAACACAACACACAGGAATTGTGAACAGCATGACATGATGACCACACCTCTGTGATAATGGTAGTACAGTCTGTACCTGGCCAGTGATTGGTTGCAGCTGTGCATGTGGCCAGCACGTCATGAATGCAAGGTGGGACTACCGTAATTTACCAGAAGAACAGAACTTCTTTTTGGCATGTAATTAACTTTCCTGCTTTGATGCAATTTTTCCAAAACTTTACTCTTTAATTGTACACGCCACGAGACTCTGCGCTCAGTGATTGGCTGCAGCGCTGCCGGTATGACATTAGCTTTGCAGACAATAATAGACACCAGTAACATCAGCTGTGACTTTCTGCAATGACAACCACAAGCTGTGGTCAAAGGGGGCGCTGTTTTTTTATTTTTCTTATTTTTTTTTATCAAATTCGCTAAATTGTTGTAAAGTACTTAAAACCACTTTATAACAAAAAAAATTGAATAAAAGTAAAATTTACCGTCCCATCAGCTCTTTCCTCAGCCGTGGCCGTGCTATAGCTGAGGGGGTTGATGTTTGTATCATGTGGAGTCTCCGTATTCAGAGGAAGCACAAACCGGAGCGGTAAAGTCTTTGGAACTGAACGATAAAACTGTTGAAGCAAAAGAAAGGTGAGAACAAAGGATGTAACTGCAGTGATGTGAAGAGAAGTTCTACCACCTGTCACAAAACTTATCCCGTCAGTGATACTTGCTTTATCTGGACAGTTATAATATTAAATGTCGGACTTCGTGAATGTGCATGTTTTTGTCTAAAAAAATTTCTGGCAGTTGAGTTTCATTAAAAATATTGCGCCGTTTGCCTTCTGTAGTCTCTGTACTGCACTTGTCATTTGCTGAATGCAGAATGAGTTAACTGAGTGTCAGTCACTGAGCTCGTTTTGATGGGAAGTTTATAAATCTTTTATCTGAACTGGGTTCTGATTTATGACCACAGACCGCGTCATACATGAGCTAAACCATTAGCGACTGCTATGGGGCCCCGTGAGCCGAGAGGCCCCGATGTCCGCGCCTGCACCATGCACCCCCCCCCTCATCGGCTGCCCCTGCAACGGACCCCCCCCCCCCCTCTGGCCAGCCAGTGCGGCCCCCTACCCCCGCAGATGCTGATACACTTGAAAGCAATGATGAAGAAGGGAGCGTCATGACGCTCTCTCCCATCATTCCCCCTCTGCGTCTCATGCAGCGGCACGATGACATCACTTCACCGCGCCATGATGTGTCAGACAGTGGAGCTGATGAGAAAGATGTGCTGCAGAAACCGTAGCAGCGGGGGAAATAGGAGTGTTAAGTATGTATTTATTTATAGTTTTTAAATCTGTGAGTGCTGATAATACCGGGGGCTAGATTTTACTCTATGGTGGGGGCTGCATTTTACCCCATGGGGAGTGTCTTATACTGTGTGGAGGACAATGGGGAGTGCATTATACTCTGTAGAGGACCGTGGGGAGTGCATTATACTCTGTAGAGGACCGTGGGGAGTGCATTATACTCTGTGGAGGACCATGGGGAGTGCATTATACTCTGTGGAGGACCGTGGGGAGTGCATTATACCCTGTGGAGGACCGTGGGGAGTGCATTATACCCTGTGGAGGACTGTGGGGAGTGCATTATACCCTGAGGAGGACTGTGGGGAGTGTATTATACCCTGTGGAGGACCATGGGGAGTGCATTATACCCTGTGGATGACTGTGGGGAGTGCATTATACCCTGTGGAGGACCGTGGGGAGTGCATTATATTCTGTGGAGGACCGTGGGGAGTGTATTATACCCTGTGGAGGACTGTGGGGAGTGCATTATACCCTGTGGAGGACCGTGGGGAGTGCATTATATTCTGTGGAGGACCATGGGGAGTGCATTATACTGTGAGGAGGACCATGGGGAGTGTACTATACTGTGTGGAGGATCATGGGGCATGTGCTATACTTTGTAGAGGATCATGGGGAGTGCATTATACTCTGCAGAGGACCATGGGGAGTGCATTATACTCTGCAGAGGACCATGCGGAGTGCATTATACTCTGTAGAGGATCATGGGGAGTCTCCAGCAGGCCACAAATGTGCATGTGTCTGCAGAAATGGTTAGAAACCGACTCCATGAGGGTGAAATGAGGGCCCCACGTACACAGATGGGGGTTGTGCTCACAGCCCAACACCGTGCAGGACGCTTGGCATTTGCCACAGAACACCAGGATTGGCAAAGTCGCCACTGGCGCCCTGTGCTCTTCACAGATGAAAGCAGGTTCACATTGAGCTCATGTGACAGATGTGACAGAGTCTGGAGACGCCATGGAGAGTGATCTGCTGCCTGCAACATGCTTCAGCATGACCGATTTGGCAGTGGGTCAGTAATGGTGTGGGGTGGCATTTCTTTGGAGGGCCGCACAGCCCTCCATGTGCTCGCCAGAGGTAGCCTGACTGCCATTAGGTACCGAGATGAGATCCTCAGACCCCTTGTGAGACCATATGCTGGTGCGGTTGGCCCTGGGTTCCTCCTAATGCAGGACAATGCCAGACCTCATGTGACTGGAGTGTGTCAGCAGTTCCTTCAAGATGAAGCCATTGAAGCTATGGACTGGCCTGCCCCTTCCCCAGACCTGAATCCAATTGAGCACATCTGGGACATCATGTCTCACTCCATCCACCGTCACATTGCACCACAGACTGTCCAGGAGTTGACGGATACTTTAGTCCAGGTCTGGGAGGAGATCCCACAGGAGACCATCCGCAACCTCATCAGGAGCATGCCCAGGCGTTGTAGGAAGGTCATACAGGCACGTGGAGGCCACACACAATACTGAGCCTCATTTTGACTTGTTTTAAGGACATTACATCAAAGTTGGATCAGCCTGTAGTGTGTTTTTCCACTTTAATTTTGGGTGTGACTCCAAATCCAGGCCTCCATTGGTTAATAAATTTGATTTCCGTTGATGATTTTTGTGTGATTTTGTTGTCAGCACATTCAACTTTGTACAGAACGAAGTATTCAATGAGAATATTTCATTCATTCAGATCTAGGATGTGTTATTTGAGTGTTCCCTTTATTTTTTTGAGCAGTGTGTATATGTATATATATACTATACACATATAGTGAGGCAGTGAGGGGGATCATATGCGAGGGACGGTATGTGTCTCTCGGAATGCGCATAGAGGCTTATTGAACCCACTGGAGTTCATTGCAATCACAGACACAGATGTGGTTGCACTGAAAAATAAAAGTAAGTGTGGACTGAGTCAAGCTATTTGACCAAGTCAGATTAAGAAAACTTGACATGGGCTTTTATTTTTGGAGTGATCTACAGGATGGTAGTGGGGCGGATCACTCCCTCCAGCCCGGGTCTTAAAAGTGGCTCATGGCCACAGTTTTTAATTTAAACCTGCAGCAAAGGTTTGGGTGTGTCAGTGTTGGGATTTCTAACAGCAGGTTAGTAATAGTGTTGAGCCACCCCCGTAGTGTTCGAGTTCGGTTCGGTTCGTCGAACACCCGTGTGTTCACCGAACTGTTCGTCGAACTGTTCGTCGAACACCTTCGAACACCGTTAAAACCAATGGCAGGCAAACAAAAACACATAGAAACACATAGGTGTCCAAAAGCTGACAAACTGCTCAGAAGACACAACTAACACATGGAAAAGTGACAAGTACATATAGTCATGCGAAAAGAAAAGAGGTGGAGGAGTAAAAGGAGGGGGAGACACAGATATAGGCATGTCATGCTCTTCTAAAATCCAAAAAGTGAGAAGCCGACACGTTCAGTCCGCTCCTGCCCGTGCCACCTCCGCGTCGCCGGGTTTGTGCCAGAGCCGCGGTGAACCCTGACGGCCAGCCCCCCTCTCCCAATACTGGTGCCTGTCCGCTGGTGGGTCGAGCGAGCCCCCCTGTGGTGGAGGCAGCTCTAAGCTTTTTAATTTAAATTGTCTCTCTAATTTGAATGAATACACTTTAAATCCATTTACAAGGATCTATTGGAGGGCAAGTCTCATGCCAGCAGCCGCGTAATTCCAGCTCCAGTAGCGTCCACTAAAGCTGCTGCAGTTAAAAAGATTTTATAAGGATCGAGCTCGGCTGTCCACCGCAAGGCATCCTACTGCCAGTCCCAGTCCCTATGCCTTGGGGTGCCTCCTGATGCTCTTCACTGAGTATCCCGTGGTCCCGAAGCATTTCCTTTGAAAAAATTAAGTGTCCAAACTACAGGTGGTGTAGCTTGCTTAACAGCCGGGATAATCCGCTGGCTAGCAGACACTGCTACTAGGCACAAAGTATTTCCTGGGCTAGATGCAGTTAAAAATTTGTAATTAGATACTCTCGTTGGATGCTGAGAAAGCATTCCATAGAGTCTCCTGGCACGCCATATATGATTCTCTTAAAAAGCTTGGGGTAGGGGTCTAGGGGACCCTTTTATAGCCAAAATCACGGCCCTGTATCGCAATACGTCACCTAGGCTGAAGATAAATGGAACTGTAGCACCCTGAGGGCTCGGTTGCTACAGAGGTATTGCACCTCACCCAGAGGTGTGATATCTCACTCTCAGGTAAGGATGTAGTGTGGATCAGGACCCGACACCTGCATGCATTACACCACATTGCCGTGGGGCAGGGCGACCAATATGCCCCTGAGATGGGCACGACAGTCCCTGTCCCTGGCTGGAGTGGGGGGAGGGAACACTGAGGAAGGGGAACCCTGTAGTGCAGGAGCAGGGAGGAAGCAGTTCCTGGGTGCATTGAGAAGGGAGTATAAAAGGTGGGCACCATCTTAGTTCAGTGCAGAGAAGTCTGAGCAGAAGTGGCAGGGAGCAGGGGCTCTGCATGAGCTCTGCTCCGGAGGCGGGCCTAGTAACAGAGGCCCAGGCCTGGAAGAGGGAGAAGGAAGGAAGAGGAGCGGAGAAGGCTCCAGTAACGAGGAACGAAGGGATCCCAGGGGTGCGGACGGGCGAGTCGCCACTGCACGCCCGAATCCACCTGCGTGGAGGGGTCAGGCCAAAGGGGGAGACCGGTCCCCGAAACTAGTGGAGGCAGGAAACGACCCTCAGCTAGAAACAGGAGGCTGTGACATTTTATGTGGCGCAGCCCCTCGCTACACCCGCTAGGAAGGCACCACATAGGGTCAGGGAAACTGGCGCCAATTTTACCAAGAGGAGGCCCGAGGCAGCCGGACAGAAGGGTTGGTAAGAAAGGCCAGACAAAGGACACACAAAGGGGGTCCTGTGAAGCGCTCCAAAGTTATCTGGGAGTTGTCTGAGCCCCTCACCTGGTGAGCACAGTACGACGTGGGCAGCCGTTACCTGCAGACGTGGTCTGGATAATAAGAACTGTGAGTAAAGGCCCTGGACTGCATCACTGACTCCGTGTCGTTACTGCTGCTGCCCTGCACCATCACCCCCATCCTCCGCATACACTGCCCTGAGGCTATACTCCTCCCGTGGGGAGTTATGCTACGCTCTGCTGCACCCACAACACCAGCCTCAGCGGTCTGCCCTGGAGCGGCGGTTCACTCTGACCGCAATCCACGGGTGGCGTAGTCGGACATTTAAACATCAAAACCACATAAATAGTTCCGCCACTGGTTTGACCGCCCTGAGCCACGGAACCGGGTCGCCGCCACGGAGACTACAACCACCAGCATCCACCAAAAAGGGTCCGGCTCCCGGTGTCCCAAGGCCCAGGGTGCGCGTCAGAACATTTTCATCACCTTTCACAATCACCAATGGGACAAGGCAGGGATGTTCTCTGTCCCCTCTCTTATACATCCTAGTGACGGAGCACCTGCTCTCATCAATTCGCCATAACCCCAATATTAGGTGGATTGAGGTGGGAGGCACCGAGTACAAGTGCTCTCTATTTGCTGATGATGTCCTAGTATATATCACTCAATCACATATATCCATCCATGCTGTTATGGCTGAAATAGATCACTTTGTTACATGGTCAAATTTTAAAATCAATGCAGCGAAGTCTGAGGCCCTCGATGTCTCCCTCCCCAAATCCATATAGGATTCCATCCAGTCCAACTTTCCCTTTGCCTGGCCCTCACAGGGTATCAAATACTTAGGAATTCCTATTCATAGAGACCTCTCCCATCTATGTTATCTTAATTTTGGGCCCTTTATTGAACAACTCCATACAGACCACGGTTGGCAAGTTAGAACTGTAAGATTCACTACGTGAACCACTGGTGTTTTGTGGAAAAGCACATGTACACTGTGTTCCAAATTATTATGCAAAAAGTGTTTAGGAGTGATAAGGGAAGAATTTGTTTGTTTGTCAGTTAAACTCATTGATGGTGATGTGTGTCAGGGCTCTTTATATCACTGTAAGCAATTGCAGACACCTGTGCTAATTAGTTTGGCAGGTGTGTCCAATGAAAGGCAAGACTACTTAAGAAGGCTGTCTCACATTATTAAGCAGCCTACATTTTCTGCCAAAATGGGAAAGAAAAAGGATGTGTCGGCTGCTGAGAAGCAACAAATTGTGGAGTGTTTAGGTCAAGGCATGACTACAATCAACATTGTGCGATGATCAGGATGAAGTGTCTTGGCAATCAAGAAGTATGTAGCTGATTCACAGTACACACGTGTGCGTGCTGATAAGGGCAAATTGAGGACTCTTTCCTACAGGCAATTACGTCAGGTTGAAAGAGCAGCGGCAAAAAAGCCTTGTCATAGCAGCAGACAAGTTTTTGAAGCTGCTGGTGCCTCCAACGTCCCCCGAACAACAAGATGCAGGGTCCTTCAGAGGTTTGCAGCTGTGCATACGCCATCCTGTCGACCTCCTCTATCCACTTCACACAAGCAGAAACGGCTCCAGTGGGCCAAACATTACATGAAGACTGATTTCAAAACTGTTTTGTTCACGGATGAGTGCCGTGCAGCGCTCGATGGTCCAGATGGATGGAGTGGAGGATGGCTGGTTGATGGACACCCCACGCAAACACGGCTACAGCGCCAACAAGGAGGAGGTGGAGTAATGTTTTGGGCTGGAATCATGGGGAGAGAGATTGTCGGCCCCTTTAGGATCCCTGAAGGCGCTAAAGATGAACTCCATAATGTATGTGGATTTTCTCAAACAGCACTTCCTGCCATGGTTCAAGAAGAAGAACCGTGTATTTCACAGCAAGAACATTTTTTTGCATGATAATGCACCATCTCATGCTGCATATAAAACATCTGCATCTCTGGCTGATATGGGCATAAAAGGGGACAAACTTATGGTGTGACCCCCATGCTCCCCTGACCTCTACCCCATTCAGAACCTTTGGAGCATCATTAAAAGGAGTGTCTATGATGGCGGGAGGCAGTTCACATCTAAGCAACAGCTCTGGGAGGGTATTCTGTCCTCATGCAAAACAACTGAAGCAGAAACCATCCAAAACCTGACAAATTCAATGGACGAGAGAGTTCAGAAGCTCCTTTCGAACAAGGGGTCCTATGTGAAAATGTAACATCACCTAGAATAAAGTTTTGAGTTGAAAACTGTTTGATTTCAGTTTCTAACAACCTGCTAATGCTTATAATTTCAAAAATGACCATTTTTTTGGTCTTTATTAAAATGAAAAGGTTGATCGAAAAGTTTGGGGGATCTAAGAGTGTGGCAACCCAGTAGTCATGATTACTTCGAATTCTGACAATATGAGGGTCATGCTGCAGGTAGTGCAGCAAGAAGGCACTTATGTGTCTTGCGCATCTCGGAGCCCCAAAATTATTTTCCGGGCTAGATGCAGCTAAAAATTATTATTAATTTTAAATCTGGTGAAGCTTTAGTATAGATGGCCTAATAGGATCAGTGCTGCACACTGCTACAAAGCCCAAATTATTTTCCAGTCAAGATACAGATAAACATGATTAGTAATTTTAAATCTGGTGGAGCTTATTATAGATGGCCTAATAGAATCAGTGCTGCACACTGCTACAAAGCCCAAATTATTTTCCAGCCAAGATACAAATAAACATGATTAGTAATTTGAAAGCTTAAAACGGTTGGTAGGGTGATTTTAACCAATCATCAAGCTTTTACTCTCCCCAGGATGACACAGGGGTAGAAAAGTCGTTTCGGATCCATGATTTGTTCATCTTTATGAACGTGAGTCTGTCTACATTATCAGTGGAGAGCCGCGTGCGCTTATCTGTCAGCACACCACCAGCAGCGCTGAACACACGTTCAGACAGAACGCTGGCTGCGGGGCATGACAAGATCTCCAAGGCGTAAGTGGCTAGCTCCGGCCATTTATCCAGATTGGAAGCCCAAAAAGAGCAAGGGTCCAGTGACACAGTCATGGCTTCAATGTTTACTTGGAGATACTCCTGTACCATCGTCTCTAGGTGTTGACTATGTGTCAGACTTCTTGTCTCCTGTGGCCTTGCAAAGGATGGGCTAAAAAAGTGGTGAAATGATTCCGCAAAATTGATGTTACCAGCAGATACTGTGGTTCTGTTACGGTTTGAGTGCTGAACACTTGACGGTCCCACGGTTGGCAAGTTGGAACTGTGAGATTCACTACGTGCACCACTGGTATTTTGTGGAAAAGCACATATAATATTCTGCAACAGTCTCTGCTGATATTCCTGCATGCGTGCATCCCTTTCTATGGCAGGAATAATTTCTGCAAATTTATTTTTGTACCGGGGATCTAACAGTGTGGCAACCCAGTAGTCAGGATTATTTCTAATTCTCACAATTCGAGGGTCATGTTGCAGGTAGTGCAGCAAGAAGGCACTCATGTGTGTTGCGCATCCAGGAGCACCAAGTCCCTGTTGTGTTGGTGGCGAGGTAACAATCATGCTTCCTTCCTCTGTCCTCTCCCCCCAACCTCGCACAACAGAAATGTGATCAAGGTCTCCCTCATCTGATGAGTCTTCCATCAGTTCGTCCTCCACTTCTTCCTGGGCTCCTGCACCTTCCTCACTAGTTTGGCTGCTACCATGCGCCCTGGTAAAACCATCTCCCCCACCCTCACATGCCTGCCGCCTTGGTGCTGCCGACCGTCTGGACCTTGCAGATGTTAGCCCTTCCGCATTCAACTCCTCCTCCTCTACTTCCTCCACCTCCTCTTGTGCCACCACCTGACTCCGAATTCTGTTTAACATGTGCTCCAGCATGTAAATCACCGGAATAGTCATGCTGATAATGGCATCGTCAGCACTAAACATCTTCGTCGCCATTTCAAAACTGTGCAGAAGGGTGCATAGGTCCCGGATCTGAGACCACTCCTCCAGCGTGATTTGCCCCACCTCTGGATCTCGTTGGCCCAGGCTATACGTCAGAACGTATTGCACCAGGGCTTGTCGGTGCTGCCACAGTCGCTGCAACATGTGCAGAGTTGAATTCCACCGGGTAGGCACATCGCATTTTAGCCAGTGAAGTGGCAGGCCCAACGACTTCTGTAGAGATGTAAGTCGCTGAGCTGCGGGATGCGAACGGCGGAAGTGAGCACACAGCGACCGTGCCCTCTGCAGAAGGCCATCTAGTCTGGGATAGTGGGCTAAAAATTGCTGGACAACCAGGTTCAACACGTGAGCCATACAAGGCACGTGTGTGACATTGCCCCGGCGAAGGGCCGCACCCAGGTTTGCAGCATTGTCGCACACGGCCTTCCCTGGTTTCAGGTCCAGTGGAGACAACCATTCATGAAATTGGTTCTCCAGAGCTGACCACAACTCCTCAGCTGTGTGACTCACATTTCCCAGACATTTCAATGTAAAAACCGCCTGATGACGTTGAGCCCTACTGCCAGCATAGTAAGGAGGTGTGCAGGATCCCTTCTGCGCAGTCAGAAAGCTTGTGGCATGACCAGACAGGCTTTGGGTGCAGGTGGAAGACCGAGAGGAGGTTGAGGAGGCAGAAGCAGTGGAGGAACTTTGACATAAAGAGGATTGACGCACAACTCGTGGGGACGGCAAGACTTGGACAGCAGCCCCTTGTCCTGCTGTCACCATAGTTACCCAGTGCCCAGTCAGCGACATGTAACGCCCCTGTCCATGCCTACTCGTCCAAGTGTCTGTGGTGAAATGCACCCTGTCACACACAGAGTTTCTCAAAGAAGCGGTGATGTTGTGTGCGACATGCTGGTGGAGCGCAGGCACACCTTTCTTTGAGAAGTAGTGCCGACTGGGCATCTGGTACTGGGGCACTGCAACGGACATAAGGTCTCGAAAATCCTCTGTGTCCACCAGGCGGAAAGGCAGCATTTCTGTAGCCAAGAGCTTGCAGATGGTGAAATTCAACCTCTTAGCTTTCTCATGGCTAGGAGGAAATGGTCTTTTACTTGTCCACATCTGAGGGACCGAGGGCTGGCTATTGTGCTTAGACGGGGTTGATAAGGGTGTCCCCGGCAAACTGCCGGTCTGTGAGGAAGATGCAGGCGGACATGTTAGGTTGCCTTGATCCAAAGGTGGTGCTATCGATGTCGGACAGCGCTCAACACCAGCTGGTGTTACCACCTCCAAAGAAAATGATGACCTGCCAATCACGCTGGCTGTTGCGGGTAAAGAGGTGGCAGGTCTGCGCCCCAAAACAGGTGTGACTGCTGTCCCCCCAGTCACAGAGGATGAAGAGGCCGCGGATGCACAAGATATGGCAGACGGTGGTTGGCCCGGCCGGCTAGGCCGCATTGTAGCACACTGAGCTTCCCACTGCAACTTATGCTTCATGTCCATGTGCCGGTTCATGCATGAAGTACTCAAACTATGTATTTTTTGGCCTCTACTTAGCTTTTGCTGACAAATGTTACAGATAACACGAGTTGGGTCATCTTTATCGATCTGAAAAAATGCCCAGGCTATGCAAGGCTTAGCACCCATGCGACCTGAAGAGCCACCACGACTTGTGGTGAGAGGCAGAGTTGTATTTGAGGATGCAGTTGTTTGACGTGCTTCCAGTACTACGTCTCTGTCCAGGAAGGCGCAACCTGACCTCGTCGTCACTAGCATCTTCCTCCACCTCCTCTGCTGACCTCATCTCTTGGCTGACTGTGGGTTGACAGTAAGTGGGATCTCCAACCTCATCATCATCACCCTGTGCGTTATCACACCCGTCGTCCTCAGAGCCAACCTGTTCCTGCCCTGACAAAAAACTAAAGTTGTCGCTCCAATCAGGTATTTGAGTCTTATCATCGTCTTCCTCATTGTCTCCACCAACAGGAGTTACAGTTTGGGAATGAGGGTCTACATTATGGTCAGAACCTTCTGTGTCTGGTCCTGGATCTGACTCATAAAGATTCTGGGCATCAGTGCAGATCATTTCCTCGTCTGGATTCACAGAAGCGCTGGAGTCGACCTCTGATTCCCAGGCTATAGTATGAGTAAACAGCTCTGCAGACTCAACCATCTGTTCTACCTCATACTCAGACGGGCAGCTGGAGATTTGGGAGCTGTGAGGAAGCAAGTGCGATTGGGGTGACACCTTTGAGGACTGGAGTATTTGTGATGTTGAAGTTGATGTGGAGGAGAGCCCACTTAAAGGAGCACTTGATATCCGTTGAAGCACCTGCTGTTTTTGTGCCTCATCTGGAATTTGTAGCGATTGGCGTGGCCGTAAGAAAGGGATCTTATCACATTGTCCGCTAAAAGAAGTAGACATTTTAGTTTGGCTGGAAGATGGTCTTTCTTCTGCAGATGTTACTGTTGCTTTAACACCTACCCCACGGACACAACCTTTTTTCCCCTTCCCAACACGCCTATTCCCCTTTCCACCAGCAGCAGGCCTTTTTCCACTCATTTTGGTGGTTAACTAATTCACAACTCTGGAGTTGTTTGCACAAAAAAACAATGGATGGGAACCGAGCAGAGCTGAGTGGCCAAACTGTGGTATTAGGCCAAAACTATTGGCTGGGTTAGATGCAGAAAAAAATTATATTCAATTTGCAACCTGATGGAGGTCAGTATAGATGGACTAATAGAACAAGTCCCACACACAGCTAGAAGCCCAAATATTTTTTCAGAGGTAGATGCAGAAAATTTTTTTATTCAGTTTGCAACCTGATGGAGGTCTGTATAGATGGATTAATAGAACAAGTCCCACACACAGCTACAAGCCCAATATTTTTTCAGAGGTAGATGCAGAAAAAAATATATTCAGTTTGCAACCTGATGGAGGTCAGTATAGATGGACTAATAGAGAAAGTCCCACACACTGCTAGAAGGCCAAATATTTTTTCAGAGCTAGATGCAGACAAAAAATTATTTTGAATTTGCAACCTGATGGAGGTCAGTATAGGTGGACTAATAGAACAAGTCCCACACACTGCTAGAAGGCCAAATATTTTTTCAGAGCTAGATGCAGAAAAAAATTATATTCAGTTTGCAACCTGATGGAGGTCAGTATAGATGGACTAATAGAGAAAGTCCCACACACTGCTAGAAGGCCAAATATTTTTTCAGAGCTAGATGCAGACAAAAAATTATTTTTAATTTGCAACCTGATGGAGGTCAGTATAGATGGACTAATAGAGAAAGTCCCACACACTGCTAGAAGCCCAAATATTTTTTCAGAGCTAGATGCAGATAAAAATTATATTCAATTTGCAACCTGATGGAGGTCAGTATAGATGGACTAATAGAACAAGTCCCACACACAGCTAGAAGCCCAAATATTTTTTCAGAGGTACTGTAGATGCAGCTAAAAATTATTTTTAATTTGCAACCTGATGGAGGTCAGTATAGATGGACTAATAGAGAAAGTCCCACACACTGCTAGAAGGCCAAATATTTTTTCAGAGCTAGATGCAGAAAAAAATTATATTCAGTTTGCAACCTGATGGAGGTCAGTATAGATGGACTAATAGAGAAAGTCCCACACACTGCTAGAAGGCCACATATTTTTTCAGAGTTAGATGCAGAAAAAAATATATTCAGTTTGCAACCTGATGGAGGTCTGTATAGATGGATTAATAGAACAAGTCCCACACACAGCTAGAAGCCCAATATTTTTTCAGAGGTAGATGCAGAAAAAAATATATTCAGTTTGCAACCTGATGGAGGTCAGTATAGATGGACTAATACAACAAGTCCCACACACAGCTAGAAGCCCAATATTTTTTCAGAGGTAGATGCAGAAAAAAATATATTCAGTTTGCAACCTGATGGAGGTCTGTATAGATGGATTAATAGAACAAGTCCCACACACAGCTAGAAGCCCAATATTTTTTCAGAGGTAGATGCAGAAAAAAATATATTCAGTTTGCAACCTGATGGAGGTCAGTATAGATGGACTAATACAACAAGTCCCACACACAGCTAGAAGCCCAATATTTTTTCAGAGGTAGATGCAGAAAAAAATATATTCAGTTTGCAACCTGATGGAGGTCTGTATAGATGGATTAATAGAACAAGTCCCACACACAGCTGGAAAGTCCAATATTTTTTCAGAGGTAGATGCAGAAAAAAATATATTCAGTTTGCAACCTGATGGAGGTCAGTATAGATGGACTAATACAACAAGTCCCACACACAGCTAGAAGCCCAATATTTTTTCAGAGCTAGATGCAGAAAAAAATTATATTCAATTTGCAACCTGATGGAGGTCAGTATAGATGGACTAATAGAATGATGCTATGCCCAAAAGATTTTACTTCACTAGGTGCAGTAAAAAAATTGGTATTCTATACACAGGTGGTATATCTTGCAACACAGATAGGCTACTCCACTGACTAACACACTCTGCAATAGGCCAAAAAGGATTAGCTTTGCTAGATTCAGCCAAATGCTGTGAAAAAAACTTGCACAGCACTGGCACAGACCTGCCTGGCAAAAACTGATAGGAACTGATGTAACCTAGTCCTGAAAAGGACTCCAATTACAATTAGTCTTTACTCCCACAATCTATCTATTTAAGAGCACAGACCTCCCTGATAAAAGTCGTAGGAAATGCTGTAACCTAGTCCTTAAAAGGACTGCAATCACAACTATTCCCTACTCCCAAGCTATCTGTATATTTGTGCGAAAATTGGCTTGAAATTAACAAGGTATAGCGCACACAGCAACAGCGGTGCCGTCTAACACGCAGCTGCAGCAGTGAGAAAATGGTGGCGATGGGGAAAATGGCTTGGTCTTATAGGGCAAGGACATGTGACATACACTGCCAATGACACATGCCCTTGCTTGTGTGAAAAAAAGCACTTCGCTCCGTGTGTGCGCTGCTGATAGGCTGACAGATTGCACCTCCCCACTGTAAATGCGGGAAAGAGAAAAAAAAATGCAGATCTTCATTGTTCCTGCAGAGATCCATCCCCTGCCCCTCCCCCCACCCCGCTGTACACTCAAACTGCGTATTAACATTAATTTTCATCATTACTGAGAAAAAATCCAGTTATGATTTTGGTGCATGAACAGTTATCGAACATAACCTCGAACAGCCGAATTTTTCTCAAATTGTTCGTGTTCGCCGAACGGCTCGAACACCGCCCAAAACAGCTCGAATTTGAGATTGGCGAACAGTTCGAGTAGAACAACGCTCATCTCTAGTTAGTAAGCTCTGTGCACTGCAAGCCTGTGTGAAGGCTGAACACAGGCCTGAGAAGGCAACGTAACTGTTTCACCCATGAGTGATATGGCGGTGCAGTCTGTTTCCCACAGAAACTGAGTTGTTTTGTACAGTCTGTATTGGAGGATCCGGCTGCGATCCGGAGGATAAAGCTGCCTTTAACTGTGTGAGTTTTTGGATAATAAAAACTTTAAGATGGACATTCTTGGGTCACTGCCTGTTAAATCACATGGTGTGAACACTGCCACACTACAATATATATACAGCTCTGGCAAAAATTAAGAGACCACTGAACAGTTTTCTATTGGAAAGCATGGAAAGACTGGTGGAAAGCATGCCAAGACGCATGAAAGCTGTGATTAACCCTAGAACGCATACCTGGGGCCTCGCAGTCCCGCCCTGTTAATTGTTTTCTATTTTCTGCAAGATTACTTTAGTTAGAATTTTGAAACTCTAGGTATTCCTCAGGTATATGGTTGTTTGTCATTTCTACTTGTTCATTTATTTTTATGTTACAGGCATTTTCGGTATAACAACTCTTTTTTGAAAATACCCATTTTTATGGTCATGTGTTCTAGGGTTAATAATTATGGTTAGTCCACCAAATATTGATTTCTGAACTGTTCCTGAGTTAAAACATGAGTAGTTTGAGGTCTGAAAGCACTGTTTCTTTTTTAGTATTTTGACGCTTTAGCATTTGCTGCAAATAAATACAAAATTTTTAGCTTTGAATTTCGGAGATATGTTGTCGGTAGTTTATAGACTAAAACAACAATGTACATTTTGCAAAAAAATATACAAATATACCTATAGAGAAAAATCTGAGAAACTGAAAATTTTGTAGTGGTCTCTTAATTTTTGCCAGAGCTGTGTGTATGTATAAATTATATATATATATATATGTATATATATATATACATATATATATACAGTACAGACCAAAAGTTTGGACACACCTTCTCATTTAAAGATTTTTCTGGATTTTCATGACTATGAAAATTGTACATTCACACTGAAGGCATCAAAACTATGAATTAACACATGTGGAATTATATACTTAACAAAAAAGTGTGAAACAACTGAAAATATGTCTTATATTGTAGGTTCTTCAAAGTAGCCACCTTTTACTTTGATGACTGCTTTGCACGCTCTTGGCATTCTCTTGATGAGCTTCAAGAGGTAGTCACCGGAAATGGTTTTCACTTCACAGGTGTGCCCTGTCAGGTTTAATAAGTGGGATTTCTTGCCTTATAAATGGGGTTGGGACCACCAGTTGTGTTGTGCAGAAGTCAGGTGGATACACAGCTGATAGTCCTACTGAATAGACTGTTAGAATTTGTATTATGGCAAGAAAAAAGCAGCTAAGTAAAGAAAAATGAGTGGCCATCATTACTTTAAGAAATGAAGGTCAGTAAGTCCGAAAAATTGGGCAAACTTTGAAAGTGTCCCCAAGTGCAGTTGCAAAAACCATCAAGCGCTACAAAGACACTGGCTCACATAAGGACCGCCCCAGGAAAGGAAGACCAAGAGTCACCTCTGCTTCTGAGGATAAATTTATCCCAAGTCACCAGCCTCAGAAATCGCAGGTTAACAGCAGCTCAGATGAGAGACCAGGTCGTATACAGTATATTTATATAGTTTAGATATTTTTAGTTATATATGATATTTTTTAGGTACAGTATGTGTATGTAATATATATTTATTTATTTTTGTTACCCTAGTTACTGATAATCTGTGATGATGTAAGACTACAAGGTCCTGCGCTCAGTAATACGATACCTCGCTCAGAGCTTCCCCAGATTTGTGTAGATTTTGCAATTGAAATATCTTTAAAGCCGCCCCATCATGCTGACAGCAGACATCGAGCACAATGCAGTTCTGGTCTTCATATGCATTGATTTGATGAAACATGGCATATGCCTGAGTGTGAAATTTCACAGAATGCAGCTGGATAAAAAGAAAAGAGTGTGTTTCATAAGTACATACATGTCTATATCAGAAACATGAAGTTACTACTAGTGCAATGTGACAGATGTGAACTAATAGGATTTGTCTCACGATACACCCATTGTCTTCTACATTTAGTTCATCTACTTTATTAGATGCTATCGATCACACCCAATGAATGGCCTCACAAGGTCCCGTGTTCTGGATCGTAGATACATTGTTTTTCCTAGCATGCCTCCGGTTGGCATCATCTACTCTACAATTGGTTGATGTCATTACTGACACCCGCAGACACCACCCCTTTGCGCACGATTTCTTTCTCACATGCTCCTGATCAAGGCTGTAACGAGCCGCAGTATTGACCACGCCTCTGGGCGTTCCCCCTCTGTGACATACGAGCCGTGGCTCCACCCACTCAAGGTGTTTGGAATCCGGTTGTCACTCACGTGAGTTATAACCGCGCCTTCGGGCATGCCTCTTAACAGCACATGCCGCGTCACCACACCCCTGATCATCACCATTGGTGGAAGGGAGAAGCGCCTCTCACCAAGCCCCTCAGCGGTGATGTCAGATGCCAAGTACTATATATGTGTCTCCATGTAACATAGCCTCTGAGCACATGATTTTGAGGCTATTAGGCACATTTTTGGTGGAACTTCAACATGCCTTCACTGAGGTTTAGTGCCACTGCACGGCCTTTCTAAAGACCTGTTTTCTGAACCTTGTGTTCTACTCACCCCCCTCCACTGTTATTGCATTTCCCTGATGAGGCCTCAATATCAAGCAGAAACGCGTAAGGAGGGACCTTGGCGTGTTAATCTATTTAGGGTCTATCCTTGGGTACTGCCAGGGCAGGAGCTCTTGCGTGGGGCACCACAGGGGATTTTAGGTTGGTCACAATTACTTTCTCCCCTGCATCCAGCTCTACTCTATGGGCTGACTCAGGATACTGGTGAGATCTTCCCGTTTTTTTACTTGCACAGTTGTCGTCATGGGCACTAATATGTCAATATTGTATGTTGTTAAATTGTGCGCAGTTTTATATCTACTTGTGTTTCTGAGCATGGCTCTTTTAATATATGTGTATTTAAAAGTTTGTTTTATTGGCACTCTTATTGCTTTGTATATATCTTATATACACAGTATTCAAAAAAAGTATAAAAAGTTGCCCAAAATGCCTGACCATCTAATGTGTATCTTTCTTCTCCGACAGATGATGTTAACTGAGAAGGATCCGGCGTAGTGAATTTCAGCAGCTGATTCTCTCTTTTGTTCGGTAGCAAAGATATACTGCTGCCAGAGGAGACTAGAAATTCAGAAATTTATAAACTGACCGTAAGGGGTCTGAAACGCCCTGTTGGAAAGGAGCGGTGGAAAAGTATGCTTGCAGCCGCTCTATTCACAGTCTATGGGTTTGCCAGAGACAGACACACTTTATTTCCTTGTTAAAATGGATTGGGGATATGGAACGTGCCCATTGCGGTCACTTGTCCATTTTCAGAATAAGTTGTCTGCAGAAACAATGTACATATTCTATAGGAAAGTTTCATAAAACTGTCTCTTTTCATGTAGCATATGCCTGAAAACTCTGCTATAAGTAGCCTAACCTGTTATAGGGCCAAATGCAGGACACGTATCAGGCTGTCTGGGGACTGCACAAGTGAGTCATCTGTAGCTGGCTAGATTTGGCTAGCTTCAGTCTTTCTCCCTTCACTGCTTTGATGCTGCCACAGATTGCAGAGCTGGAGATTGCACAGTGTGAGTCAGAGGCACAACAATTATGCTAGTCTGAAAAACCTTGATGCCCCTCCACCATAATGATGCTTTCGCTATGAAACTTACCAAGGCAGGCAGGGAGCAGGCAGGCATGGAGCAGTGCACTCCTGAAAAATGATTATGTGACAACCCCTATATTGTGGCCACCAAATTTAAGTGACGTACACAATGGACTATGGGAAAATTGCTCAGGGGGCCACGAACATCTGAATGTTTCTGACGGTGACCCTGTTATTTAGCTTTGAGTAGCCATAACTTGTTCCATACCAGTGTGCGAAATGTAGACTCGACTTTAGTTCTAGCAACACCATCACTTTTCTACAAAGTGGTCCGATCTGTGGAGGATTCATGAATCTATCCAGAAAATATGTACAGTAGACATAGTCTTACCTCGCCTGTGTGTTTATTTGCCACATGAAAAATGGTGTCATATCTGGGATCCCAACTCAAGCAGTCACATATCGATGACCCGGTCATGTTACTCATCATTATTTTGAGCATATTGATCTTGATTGGTTGTTCCATGAACACGATGTAGTTTTCGGTCATTCCTGGGAGAAAAAAGAAAAAAAATACATTTGTATAAACTTTGGTTGTGTGTACTTGGTGTATGTTGGTCACTTGACAATCACTTCTGGTCCTGTCTGGAAATCCACCATTGATGACAAGAAGCTAATTGCACTACAATAGTCACAGATCGTTCTAGGATATTCCTTCGATGTGCTCGATGTTCTAGGAAGCAGGGCCAGACCTGACAACAATTTAATCGCGGTAAAGTTTGCCAAATGCCAATATCTGCTTCATTTACGTCAATTCTTGTTCTTTACTGTACTCACCAAAGCTGTGATAGTATGAGGGATGGAAATTGTCACTTGCTGGTATATAGCAAATAACCTGGGCTCCATGCAATGCATCTTCATCCTCTGATTCCTGAGCAGGCACCTTAATAATGTTGTAGAACGTTCCTGCAAGTCATAAACAGATCATAAATCATGTAATGTATCATATAGACTTTCTGCAAACGTGATCGACTTTCCAACATTAAACTACTCTTAGAATTTTAGTGCAGATGTTTACTCTTTATTTTTATTTTTTTGCCTCTGATTGCATACACATCATTTGAGGAGTGGGTTCTGAGACCCAAAATGATTCATAACCTAGGTATAGCCTCTGTGTATATGCTGAGGGGTGTTTTGAGTCATCAGTGAAGGTCTCGAGACCAAGACTAGTTTAATCCTACATCCATTCCATTAGTGGCCGGGTAGGTCTACACTGTTTCCTATAGCCCTTGTATGACACTTCAAGTTAGACCTTCTCTAGCTACAGTATGCAAAGAGGAAGAGGACTTATACTCAAGAGCCACTTACTGGGGGTAGTAATCCTAAAAGTCATTAATGAGCCTTGCTACATGACTTGGGATAAAAAAAACAAACAAATCAGACACTCCATTTGCAGATACAGTACAGACCAAAAGTTTGGACACACCTTCTCATTTAAAGATTTTTCTGTATTTTCATGACTATGAAAATTGTACATTCACACTGAAGGCATCAAAACTATGAATTAACACATGTGGAATTATATACTTAACAAAAAAGTGTGAAACAACTGAAAATATGTCTTATATTCTAGGATCTTCAAAGTAGCCACCTTTTGCTTTAATGACTGCTTTGCACACTCTTGGCATTCTCTTGATGAGCTTCAAGAGGTAGTCACCAGAAATGGTTTTCACTTCACAGGTGTGCCCTGTCAGGTTTAATAAGTGGGATTTCTTGCCTTATAAATGGGGTTGGGACAATCACTTGTGTTATGCAGAAGTCTGGTGGATACACAGCTGATAGTTCTACTGAATAGACTGTTAGAATTTGTATTATGGCAAGAAAAAAGCAGCTAAGTAAAGAAAAACGAGTGGCCATCATTACTTTAAGAAATGAAGGTCAGTCAGTGCGAAAAATTGGGCAAACTTTGAAAGTGTCCCCAAGTGCAGTTGCAAAAACCATCAAGCGCTACAAAGAAACTGGCTCACATGAGGACCACCCCAGGAAAGGAAGACCAAGAGTCACCTCTGCTTCTGAGGATAAGTTTATCCGAGTCACCAGCCTCAGAAATCGCAGGTTAGCAGCAGCTCAGATTAGAGACCAGGTCAATGCCACATAGAGTTCTAGCAGCAGACACATCTCTTCAACAACTGTTAAGAGGAGACTTTGTGCAGCAGGCCTTCATGGTAAAATAGCTTCTAGGAAACCACTGCTAAGGACAGGCAACAAGCAGAAGAGACTTGTTTGGGCTAAAGAACACAAGGAATGGACATTAGATCAGTGGAAATCTGTGCTTTAGTCTGATGAGTCCAAATTTGAGATCTTTGGTTCCAACAACCGTGTCTTTGTGCGACGCAGAAAAGGTGAACGGATGGACTCAACATGCTTGGTTCCCACCGTGAAGCATGGAGGAGGAGGTGTGATGGTGTGGGGGTGCTTTGCTGGTGACACTGTTGGGGATTTATTCAAAATTGAAGGCATACTGAACCAGCATGGCTACCACAGCATCTTGCAGCGGCATGCTATTCCATCCGGCTTGCGTTTAGTTGGACCATCATTTATTTTTCAACAGGACAATGACCCCAAACACACCTCCAGGCTGTGTAAGGGCTATTTGACAAAGGAGGAGAGTGATGGGGTGCTACACCAGATGACCTGGCCTCCACAGTCACCAGACCTGAACCCAATCGAGATGGTTTGGGGTGAGCTGGACCGCAGAGTGAAGGCAAAAGGGCCAACAAGTGCTAAGCATCTCTGGGAACTCCTTCAAGATTGTTGGAAGACCATTTCCGGTGACTACCTCTTGAAGCTCATCAAGAGAATGTCAAGAGTGTGCAAAGCAGTCATCAAAGCAAAAGGTGGCTACTTTGAAGAGCCTAGAATATAAGAGATGTTTTCAGTTGTTTCACACTTTTTTGTTAAGTATATAATTCCACATGTGTTAATTCATAGTTTTGATGCCTCCAGTGTGAATGTACAATTTTCATAGTCATGAAAATACAGAAAAATCTTTAAATGAGAAGGTGTGTCGAAATTTTGGTCTGTACTGTACATGTTTCGGTGGTTTTGCCACTCATCAGTGCAAAGCAGGAGGTTCGATTTGGCTGGAAGAGCTCTGACAGGTGGTTTAAGGGGGAACATTTCTCCTTGCTGAGACTTAAAGGCCATGCAATGCTTGGCACTCTCTCAAGGAGAAATATTCCTTCTTAGATCCGCTGTCAGAGGCCTCTCACAAAGTCAAAGCTGATGCTAATAAGGGGTAAACACTCCGAAACATGTCTCTGGCTTTTTTTATCCTAAGTGCAGCCAAGCCCATTAAAGGCTTAATATTGACTTTTAGGATTGCTATATCAAATAGGTGGCACTAGAGTTCCAGTCCGCCTCTTCTCTATAGGGGATATTTACATATTTAAATTCCCAGGGGAGCATTGCATGGCCTACAAGTCTCCTTACATAGGCTTAGCACGCTCCATAAGCAGAAATGTTCCCTCTTAGACCCTCCAGCTACAGTAGATAATTATGAAGGTTGAAAAAAATGAATATGAATATCACAGTAAACTATTCCATTTATCAAAAATGCAGCTTATTTTAACATTTACCCTGTCTGCCATAAGAATTGCCCATGTTGTATGCAGTTCCATCGGGGTCATAATGAGGATGAGCTGTTGCCCCATTCACAGCAATATATTTACTCCAGTCAACCTGCATGGAGATGTTATCCAGTTAGTGAAGTGCTTTTCATCTTCTTCCAAAAACTTGAAAGGGAAGATGACAAGTTAGGCTCCCGGCTATTGAACTTTAGATACTTTTATGCAATGTATATACCATGAAAAGTATTAAATCTGTGGTTAGCATATTGCATGCATCCTTCCAATCTCCATATTCCATAATCTCTCCGTATTACAGTAGTCTAAGTCCCTTTATGATTTCATGAGAAATTAGTGTAAGGGGGATGCATGGTGGCTCAGTGGTTAGCACTGCAGCCTTGCAGCACTGAGGTCCTGGGTTCAAATTGCACCAAGGACAACATCTGCAAGGAGTTTGTATGTTCTCCCCGTGTTTGTGTGGGTTTCCTCCGGGTTCCCCGGTTTCCTCCCACACTCCAAAGACATACCGATAGGAAATCTAGATTGTGAGCCCCGATGGGGACAGTGCCCATAATGTCTGTAAATTGTCTGAATTATAAAGCGCTGCGGAATATGTTGGCGCTATATCAGTAAAAAGATTATTATTATTATTATGTACGCTGTCCACACAAGCATGAAACTTCTTTGTGCAAACAGGAAATTTTATTATAGTTCATAAACTTTCAGCATTAAGGAGAACAAAATGGCTTCTCCTGCAGCATAAAGGCAAACAAAACAGAAAATCCACAGACCGTATAATTGCATGGGCTCACCCGTTTAGATACCAGTCCTGCTCTCACGGCCTCTGGCAGAGACAGAGGAACATATACAAGGTCTTTCCACCTCCACACACAGACCCCGAATAAGGCATGTGAACTGCCTTGAATAGACCGTTCCAAGGCTTGCTCCAGTGGTATGGGAATGGCCAGTCCCACCCAGCTCTTCTGCATACTCCTAAAAGCTGGACCCAAAATCTGGCCCATTAAAAAAAAAACTCTCAACACTATCTGTGCTAGAGCCTGCTACTCCGGATCCTACATCACCGAGGCTAGCCACCTTAGTGACACATACTTCCCATCCAGGACTTGTCCGACTGCAACCTTACAGTAGATAGAAGTATAAAAAGTTGTTTCCCATTAAATTGGATATCATATTTATCCACTCAAAGTATTCTTCTACAGAATATCTCCATGGGACTAAAGGACCTGCTTCTATTTTCCATGTACGTTGTTACAACTGTCTATGACAGGGGTGCACAACTCCAGTCCTCAAGGGCCACCAGCAGTGCATGTTTTCAGGATTTCTTTTGTATTGCACAGGTGAGAATATAATCACCTGCACAGGTGATGATTCCAACACCTTGTGCAATGCTAAGGAAATCCTGAAAACATGCACTGTTGGTGGCCCTTGAGGACTGGAGTTGTGCACACCTGGTCTATAGGTTGTGCCTCGTATTGCAGCTCGGTTTTCTTTGCTTTTGTAAAAGACAGAAGTAATGATGTCACCACCGCCATGGATATGACATCTGATGCCACGGACTGACTGTAGGGTCTGGTGACTGGCGGCGGGGATGTCATCACTTCCAGTCCAGTGGAGACTCATGGAGTTAAGGGTGGAATGGGCTTTTTTTTCCTTCTTCCATATAAGCATGGCTGAGATTTACAGAAAACCCCTTTAAGCGTAACTCATGATGTTATACTGGCAACATGAAACGTTGAAAAGAAAAATCACCTTTCCTGCTGTCTCCAGTGTTGCTAGATCCACTTTATGGATTATGTTGGTTTCTGTGCTGACACAATAATCCTTCTTGTATTTCACAAAGTTCACACTCCCATTGTCGGTTGCTTCTAAAAGCAGCAAATAAATATAATACATAATACAAAAAAAAATGCACATTTCCATACAAGAAGCCGAACACTCGAGGGTTGATTGTTTTTATTCTTACGCTTTTGTATTTGTCAGTCTTGTATTTGTTAATGACGTTACATAGCTGATTGGTTAGATTGTGCTTCCATGATTTTGCCAGTGTGACACTCCTTCAATGATTGTCCACTGCCAAAAAAAATGTTTTACCCTACTTAAAAGATAGGAGATAACTTGCAGATCGCTGGAAATCTGACTTCTGGGATCCAAGAACAGCTCTGCAGAAGGTGGGGCGGAGATGCGTATGCTTGGTGCTCGGCTTCCACCCAATTATTTGGCAGTCCCATTGACAATCAGCATAGCGAAGGCTCAGCGTACGCACCTCCGAGATTAGGAAGGGGCTTTTCTCACGATCATGGGGTTCCCATCACTCAAACCCCAAGGGATCAGCAAAGTCCTCTTTCCTATGTACAGGGGATAACTTGTTTTTTGGGGGGGCTACAATTATTTTTAAAGGGATTGGACAATCCCTTATGAATAGCTTAAATGAGCAGACTAGAATAAGACTTCATACCTCCTGGATTAGCTCCGTTCCTCCAATATTGGCTCTGTGTCCCTCAGGGGTCACATGACGTTATGTCACATCCTTGCTGCAGTCAATCAGCAGCCACTGATCAGCTGCAACCTTCACTATATTATCAATCTTAGATATCAAAAAACCCTCAAAGGAAGTGGATGTACAGTAAGGAAATGGGGTTGTTTCTTTTTTTTTTGGGGGGGGGGGGGTAAATATACTGTTGTTAGAACTGGATGCAAGTGAAGACAATTTTGAAGCCTCTGGTATCTTTCTCTTTCATGTGTAAAACAGGATCAGATGGATTTTTGCAATAAATAGTTATTTGATATCTATGGGAACATTCATGAGAGGTTGGCGTAATAAGCAGAAGTGGAAGAACTGCTGAAAATAAATCCCCGAGGGCATTTACGGGAAGTTTATTCTAGATCTTTACTTGCGGTGCCATCTGTTTGCCACAATCGGCTTCATGTTCCTTTATGCACATGATACCTATTGTGCGTTTCCCCTTTTCTACGGCTTGAAAAGCGCGTTATTAGTAGTTTAATCGTTTTGGGGTATTTTCTCTATACAGTTTATGAGCACCTATATATTTTTTATTAGGTTAATTAGCTCCATTTGTTTCACACAAGGCAAACATAGAAGTTGATCCAAAAACAAGGAAAAAAGTAGATAAAAGTTGTCCGAAACCAACGATTTTGGCAAGATGATCCGACCGTCTAATGTGCATTGTGCCCACTGACCCTTCCGATGAAAGTTAATGTCAACGGGAGAGATACTCGCTTTCTGTAAAGTACAGGGAAAGGCGCCAAAGTTTACAAAGTTTTGAAATTTTTGATATCAAGAAATGAGTGCAGAGGGGTGATAATTTCTATCCACAGTGTTTGCCTGAATTTTTGTTTTTGAGCCTCAAATGCTGTGAACAGTTGTAGTTAAATATTAAAGCACTCGATAATCACTATAGTTTGTATTGTTTAGTGGCTGCCACATTTGTTCAAAATGCAGCAAGTCTGGTTTTGCAGGTTTTTTTAGTGTTTTGCTCTCATAGATTTCAATAGTTTTTATTTATTTTTTTGTTTTGTTATTATATCCTGAATATAATTATATTGTGTTTACTGCAATCAATTTTTTCACTCTACAAATCTGGTGATTCTTCAAAACTCATGTTTTTCAAATGTTAAAGACAAACCCTTTGTGGAGGGACCCCACACACACGATACCTTAGAACAGGACTTTTAAGATGGCAAGCAAAGGCAAGATGGCTGAACTGGCGAACCAGTTGTGGGCAAAAATATTATTGATCTGGGGACAAATAGCCTGAGAGAAACCCCCTCATATAGTCCATGTGCCTTGAGTTATAGCCGTAAGACTTGGCATAAAGTTCTCATGTGCTTTCAGTTAGTTTTTGCAGATTTTCATTTCACCAAACAAACTTAATTTCCTTTTCACTTTGTGCTACTTGTTCTTTCCATCCGTTTTTCCAGCAAGGCAAGCGGGACATCGAAATCTAATGAAGCGATTTTGATATACAAAAATAATTTCAGAAAAATAATTAAGAAAACACTTTGTAGTTCATTTTGCTGGGATATCACAATATGTGATATGACAGTATGACAGGACATAAAATTATGTCTGGTTAGTTGCAATTGTCTCCGAGGTCACCTCTGTGATTAGGAAATGACTAATGTGTTTGATGAGAGGAGGTGGTTAATGTTGTGTCTAATTTTGTCTATGGGGTTACTGTTGGGCTTTTCTGGGAAGGGTCTCTTGTGCCTTTCTGGGAAGGGAAGGGACACTTGGGCGTGGCCGGGAAGGGACACTTGGGCGTGGCCGGGAAGGGACTCTTGGGCTTGGCCGGGAAGGGACTCTTGGGCGTGGCCGGGAAGGGGCTCTTGAGCGTGGCCGAGAAGGGGCTCTTGGGCGTGGCCGGGAAGGGACTCTTGGGCGTGGCCGGGAAGGGACTCTTGGGCGTGGTCGAGAAGGGACTCTTGGGCGTGGCCGGGAAGGGACTCTTGGGCGTGGCCGGGAAGGGACTTTTGGGCGTGGCCGGGAAGGGTCTGTGCTGCCTGGTTGAGAAGGGACTGTGGTGCCTGGCCAGGAAAGAACTGTTGTGCCTGGCCAGTAAAGGACTGTTGTGCCTGGCCAGGAAAGGACTGTTGTGCCTGGCCAGGAAAGGACTGTTGTGCCTGGCCAGGAAAGAACTGTTGTGCCTGGCCAGGAAAGGACTGTTGTGCCTGGCCAAGAAAGGACTGTTGTGCCTGGCCAGGAAATGACTGTTGTGCCTGGCCAGGAAAGGACTGTTGTGCCTGGCCAGGAAAGGAATGTTATGTCTCAGGAGAAGAGGTGGTTAATATTGTGTCTAATTTTGTCTGTGTGGTTACTGTTGTGCGTCACGGGGAAATGACTGTTGGGTTTGCGATGACTATTGGTTGGGTTGGGTGGTTACCACTAAGGGTGGTTAGTATTGTATCTAGGTAGTTACTGTTACTATTTAAGGTACTTACTTGGCATTTCAAACCTGGCTACGAAGCGCTGAAACATGCTCTTGCAGGGGTCCGGCATGGCCACAGTGCCGAATTCAGAAATCACAATCCTATTTTTGCTTTCATTTGCCTTGTAGGAGTCGCTTTGAAGAAACTTACTCATGTAAGTTACATTTCCCTTCTCAATTGTGAATTTGTGCATAAGAGCCATCCCATCAATCCAGTGATTAAATCTGCCAAAAAAAAAAGTGACCCCCAAATCTGAAGCAAATACAGAGTTAATATTCTCCTCTTAATCCGGTACAATGTAATTGTAGTTCAAATTTAAAGAATTCTCACTAATAACATTGGAGAAGATTTATCAACAGTGTTGTAAACTTAGACTTTTTTTAATCTGATGCAATTTAGAGCCATAAGTGTCGCCAAAACACAAGATCAGACACACAGAAGGGGCTCCACGCGCTGCCAACTTTCTGTTCCCGGCTGGGTACTGTTTTAGAAATGCGGTATGTGGGATCCACATTTACCTGTGGTTATGCCATAAATGTACAGGTTGGCTCGGTCTCTCCACCTCGTTTACCAGCATGGAAATCGGATTCCATCTGATAAGAAAATCGATGAATCCACTCAACCAATAAAAACGCATCATGACAGAAGAGATGTGGAGCACGTGTCAAAGTCACGACCACTTGAGATATTAACGTAATAAACTACTTCTGGCCCACTGGCCCATTTTCACTGACGTAGGCTCTCGGACAAGCGCTGGATTTACTGAACGGCAGTCAATTTGCTTGGGTTGCCATAATCTGCTGCTTGCTAATTTTGTTTTTACCTAAACTAACCGTCTCCTGGATATATAGGAGACAGTTACTTTGAGTCAGGAGACCAGAGGTTGACCAAGTATGGCGGTCCGAGCATGGACCGTATAAGGTTAGTTTTTCTGGCACGTCTGCTATCAGGTATTTAGGTTAATAGATCACATATACATTACAATCAGTCTTCCTTTTCACATATCCTTGTTTTTTTGTGGAATGATTGTTCTTAAAAAATTGAAAACTTGTGCTAGTTTACTTAGATCAGATTCGCCAATGCAAGTCAATGGCATCGTGGGAGAAAAAAAAAAAAGGGACAAGGATGTTCTCACATGACTGCATGTGTACAGTTTGCATTCTTGTGGTCAGATGCCAACTAGTCTTCTCCTATTTCTCTCAATTCTCTATTTAGAAGCTGGATAAGACTAGTCGGCATGTGATCATAAGCATGCAAGTTTAATGCATGCGGTCACGTGACTGTTCACTCGCATGACGCGTAATGGGAAATTGTGACCATGTGTGATGTGCACACTGGCACACACAGTGACTGGACGTTTTCCTTTTAATACCAGACAACTTCTTTAGGATTGAGAGAGTAAATGTGCGTGTTATTTGATGTATCAATCATAAAATTCAATATCGACCCTTTAACAAGCTTTGCCACATGACTTGGGATAAGAAGTCAAACCAGACAATCTATTTGCAGACACGTGTGTCAGGGTGTTTGCCCCTCATCAGTGCAAAGAATGAAATCTCATTTGGCTGGATGCGAGATCCCTGAGGATCTAAGGGGAAATGTCTTGTGGAGAGTGACATGCTTAAATATGAAAATTGTCTCTTCAGTGAGAAAGAGGACAAGAGCTCTAGTGCCTCCTATTGAAACTAGAAATCCTAATAGTCGATATAGATTCTTTTAATGAGTCTTGCTACGTGACTTAGGATAAAAGCCAAATCAGACTCTATTTGCAGACAAGGATTGAAGTAGGAAACTGATTTGAGGTGCTGTACTTGTAGATCCTGTGCTAGGACAAGCACAGGATTAGACGGAAGGAGGAGAAGACAGACATATTGTGAGCTGTCACCTCTCGCTACTAAATATGTGGACCATTGGCACCGGCAGCACTGCTGAGGATGCTGTGGGGTGGATGACGTTGCGATGATAGCCAGTAGCCGCTGTAAGTCCTGTAAGGGATTGCAGGACTGGTTCGGGGGCACTGGGTCTCCGAAGTTCAATGAACCGGCATTAACTTGAATAACCGGTCTGCGAAATTGGTTGGTCCCTTCCCCGACTTAGCCCTAACTCCAGAGGCAAGCATAAAATCATTGCTGGATGTTAGAGAGCATAGGGCTGGGTTTTGTTTCTCGAGCACAGGGTGTACCCCCTAAGGCAGCCAAGAGCACAGCGTGTACCCCATAAGGCAGCCAAGTGTGAACATGGAGTACATGTTTTCAAGGAAACATGGGGTTCAGCTGATCCCAAGAAACAAGTGATGGAATATGTAAATTTACTCAAGGTGTGGGAAAGAGAAAGCTCAGAAAATGTGAAAGTTACCCACAATATTCCAGGCGGCATAGCCATTGTCTAATAGCCGATTGCGAACTTCTTTATAATGAGAGATGAGGCTCAACAGAAAGGGAGTGAAGAATCCTGAGATTGCAGGAGTTAATAAAAGGGGCAATTTGTGCTGAATTTGGAAAGAAAACAATTGTTCTATTCGTTGTGTTGAGCAATTTACATTGTTCTTTGGTTTCATTGCAAACAGAAAGCTTCTAAATTTTGCGAAGAAACCAAATGTAGATATGAGGTAGGTAGAGGGGTAATTAATGGCTTCAATAGACATCTGGATAATAGTTATTACTCTCACTTGACATTTCCAAATTCATATCTGCCAGGTCCATTGCGGAGCAGACTGCCGGTGATCCATCCCGGGACTGTCCCGGTAATCCTGGTGGGGACGGGCTGCGGCGTCTCTTCCACAGTCTGGAATAACGGTGCGATACTTTCCTTCTGTTCTCCGGTGGAAGCGCACAACTGATTTGTCTCTTTATTAAAGAAATAATTAAGACCTAAAGATGACAAAAAGAAACGTTTATCAGATTTATCTCCCGGTAGCTGATGTAGGATCACGAGAGTGAGCGAAAGCCGGAAGTTTACATCACGGTATTACAACTATATCTCTGTACGGCCCTTACTGTAATGGTTCCCACTAAAAGTAGAAGCAATTCTATATTTTAAGTAAGAGCAGTTTGTGTATTATGATATTTTCTGATGACAACCTTGAAAACTGGAGGTCCGCAGATACATTTTACTTCTTGTGCTTTCTGCATTCATTTTCCATATTCCTCACATCTTATGGAACCTGTTGGACTTTTGTATCCAGCCTCACTTTTCCTTTCCTATCTATCGGCCTCTCTCATGTATCCCCTGTAATATGAAAGCAACAAAAACCATTACTGGTAACTGAATTCTCCTATATAAGGTGCCGCTAGGGCAAAAAAATACAAATTTTCTCATCTTTCTATTCTCTCTTTCTATTTACAAAAATTAAAAAACTGGTGAATTTCACGCACGCAATAACTTAGAAAATGCAGAAAGATAGGCTTTAAAAAAACATTACACAGGACAATTCATTGATTTTTAAACCAGCCGACAATGGTGGTTGTTTGGTTATTATGGATAAGGTAGATTATTGCGTGGAATTAATTCACAGTTGTCCAAAAAAGAAACATATGAACAATTGAAAAGTGACCCTGAATTCCAGATATCCCAAAAATGTATTAGGATAGTGGAGAAATACAGTAAATTGAATGTCATTAATTCTAAGCTCAATATCTTTTTAATTAACAGACATCCAATTACACCTGCGCTTTATGTGTTACCAAAAGTGCATAAGTCATTAGAAAATCCCCCAGGCCGACCAATTGTGTCATCGGTAGATTCAATATTAATCAGATACATCAATTTTTTTTTACAAAAGATTTTTTACACCCCTAACAATATCAGTTGTCATTTCTATTGGATACAACTCATTTTCTCAATGAGGTTAAACAAGTCACTATGGATTTTGACATTATTAGTTACTAGTGATGAGCGAGCACTAAAATGCTCGGGTGCTCGTTGCTCAGGTTGAGCACATTGGAATACTCGGGTGCTCGACCCGAGCAACGAGTCCAATGTAAGTCTATGGGAAACTCGAGCATTTTTCAGGCGGCTCCCCCCGGCGGTCTGCAGAGGGCCTAAAAATTCCCAAAATCGATGGGAACAGTGCTCAAATGACATAGGGACAGCATGGGGAAGACCCCTGGAAGCCTCTCTGACTCCCAGGTCACTGCTGTCAACAATGTTGTCAGAGTATTACGCCACTTTTACGGACTCACAATAAAACATACAAAAACAAAACCAAAATGGATTTTCCTGGGAAATATGTTAAGGAACATCCTTTCCAGGGTAATGACTTGTATATAAGGCAAAATAACCAAAAACAAAAATACTCCTCCACACCTTGGGTTATGTTCACACGTAGCGTTTTTGATGCGTTTTTGCACTTTTGAATTGCTTTCAACCAAGACAAATGCATTCACCAGGAAATGTCATTTTAACATTTTACAACCTTATCTGGCCATGTGGTGTGTGACACATCATCAGACACATGCATACTGTGCTGAAAAGACATGGGAATAGCATGGGGAAGACCTCTGGAAGCATCTCTGACTTCCAGGTCACTGCCTAAAAGTGTGCCTATCATAAGTTATCTTTGGCGCATGCGAAGATGCCTCCCGCCATGCACCTGTCGTTGCAGACTTGCAACAATCACCGTCCTTGTCCCAGCACAGCGTTCAGTTGTCCCTACCCCATTCCTTGGAATGCAAGAGCAAGAATGCAGCCAGTCACCCACCCACCCACAGGCTGCAAAAATATTTTGCCAAATTTTTGACAGCTGCTTGCACTTGAAATGTGGCCTTTTAGGCTCGTGGAGGCGGAAGCTTTTCACAACCTCATGCCGGCGGCAGCCGGGTGTCCATACTCGGTCCCCAGCCGCCACTATATTTCCCGGTATCGCCTCCGCTTTCCACAAACACGGGTCCCACAACATTACCCCTGCCCTCCCCAGTGCACTTACTGGGAAGGACCGCCTAACCACAAACACGTGGACAGGTGAATGTGGCCAGGTGAATGTGGCCAGGGCCGGTACGGAGCCATTCCACAACTTTTTTTGCTGAGAGTTGTATTTAGCTCGGTCAAAGGACTGGCATAGAGGGAAACCCTATCGAGCCTGCATGTCATTTCTCACAGGAAGTCCACTAAAGCTGCTTGCACTTGAAATGTGGCCTGAAAATTACTGCTGGTACTTTTCTGTGGGAATTTGCTTGCCTCCTATCAGCCTGGAATATTTCCAGTAAACTATGGTACGACGCCATGGTATTAGCACTGCTCCCAGTACCAGTAGCGAAGCCATCCCCAATTTCCTTCTCAGGAATTTTATTTGGTAGACTGAGTGGCTGCCCAAATACATTTTCTCACAAAGGAGCTGAAGATAGAGTGGCAGTAGGTCCAAGTTTCTTCAGCCTGTTAGATATTAGAGGGTGAATGGCAGCACATTGGATCAGTGGTTAGCACTGAAGCCTTGCAGCGCTGGGATCCTGGGTTCAAATCCCAGCAAGGACAACATCTGCAAGGACTTTGTATTATCTCCCCGTGTTTGCGTGTGTTTCCTCCTCAGTAAAAAAGCAGCCATAGAGTGTCCGGGAACCTTTCCACACACTTTTCTTAGCAAGGACTGCTTCTCGGCAGGGTTGAACGGTCCCACCAGAGAATCCTCTGGTGTGCCCTGGCTTCTACTTCAGGAGAGTTCATGATAGCGCTAACTTTGCTGCTGCTATGGGGCTCTTGAGCTGGTGAGAAAGGTTAGCCCTCAGAATCAAATCCTCTGGCGGGCACAATGTTTTTCAATCTGAAACAGCTTCTCAGTGGGAGTTATATTTCACCACAGCCATATTCTTTAGCTCGGTGAAAGGACTGGCATAGAGGGAAACCATATCTACCCCGGCTGTCATTTCTCCGTCACCAGGTTTCGCCCATTGTCACACATGACCATGCCTGGCTGTATGTTCAGTGGTGAGAGACACAGATCAGGCTGCTGTGTTACAGCTTTCAACAACTCTGCAGCGCTGGGCGGTTTGTCAATTAAGCATGTTATCTTCAGCACAGCCTGTTGCCGCTTGGCCAAGGCAGTGCTGCAGTGCTGTCAGCTTGTTACTGATGTAGTTATTTCGGAGATGGAGGAGGAGATGCATGAGCTGAACAATGTGATTACATTGAGGTTAAATTGGTGACACTGTTTTTTATACTAAAGAAAGATCCTATTGTTTTGTTTTTTTTACGTTATTTTTTAAGACAAATGCATTCACCGGGAAATGTCATTTTAACATTTTACAACCTTATCTGGCAATGTGGTGTGTGACACTTCATCAGACACATCCTGTTTTATTTATGATGGAGGGACTCTGAAGGTCATAAAGTCTATTTTTATAGGGCCATCAGACGGCCCTTACTATTCTTAAAAGGCCAGCAGTCAGCCCTCGCTATTGTTAGCCATCAGCCGGCTATACTTTGTTGTTCCCATTATTAACAAGTGGGTCTCCTATACTGTTATTGCGTATCCAGTGACTGCAAGGGCTGCCAAAAATTTGGACGCAACCCAATACCTCTTTGAAGAGACATAGAGGAGGGTCTCAGTAAAAAAAATGTTCCCATTATAAAGGAGCGGATGGTAATGCGCATGCTGTGACTGCGAGGGCTGCCAAAATTTGGGAAAAACCCCACTAACAATTTAAACACACATAGAGCAGGGCACCAGTAACGACAAATTCCATTTAGAAAGGAGAGAGTCTGCTGTACAGTTATAGGGTATAATACCTACAAGCAACAACCGGAGTCATCCACTTAAAATCATAAACTTTATTAAATAGACAAAGATACATATAGCACACAATGATTAAAAATACATAGAGGTGTGATCAGAAGGACTCAGATTATAGTCCCTGTAGGGTGGGCAGTAGCACACATTATGCAGCAAGTCATCTAACAATATATTCATATATTTCAGCATATGCACACAATATTATTCCCATTAGTGTTCTTATGTATGCAATATGCTGTTTCTACAGCCACACATAAACTTAGTCCCTGCGTCCAACATAGGAAAAGAGAAAAGACATGCGGCAATTGTATGCATAAAGTTTCATTATAGTGACTTACCCATCACAATGGTGATACTCACACCTGGGGGACACCCTTGAACGCACGTTTCGCATTAGCTTTATCAACAAGGAAGTACTGACCCAATTGTGCTGTGCCGCTTTTTATAGTGAAGCTGTCTAGAGCTAATCACACTTGCGCACGGAAGAAAAAATCCACTTCCAGCATTCACGTAGCGCGCACATCATAGGGAAATCCCTCATTGACGTCACTGACATGCGCACTAAGTATACTGAAGCCGTCACTGGATTCCCCCCGTGGGATCGTGAGGCGCATGCGCTAACTAGTCTCCAGTGCCCAATGCAGTTTACATTATAGGGGGGAAAAAAGCAAGAGGGATGACATCACCTAATTCTATATCAATCTATGGGCATAATCTTAGTAAGATATTCCATGCCATCACAACATTATTACAGTTACTAATAACACTATTTTTAATCAAGACATAATACGGCTGGATTAATGGAAAGATATATATATGATCAAAACACACTTAAAGTGATAGTGACATCAAAATATACTGGAAATCCGAAAACACTACTCCCCTACAAGGAGAATTTCATATAACATGAATATGAATAGTAATAATTAAAAAGTGAAAATAAATAAAAGTGACAGTTATAAACCTTCATAAAAATATAAAATACATGAATGGAAAATATAGTGGCATCCTGCATATACTGTGTCCAAATAAACACTTATTACCGTGTATAATGTGTATACCTTCCTATTTGAAAGGCCTGTGATCCAATATTTATGATTTTAGGCCAAATTCAAAAATGGGGTTTAGTCTTAAACAATGTGAAATAACTCTTAGAAGAAAAAAGGAATACAGAAGAGGAAAATAAATTATGGGGTAAGCGAAGTCCTTATCCAAATACATTAATTCATCTTCATTCATTATAGGACTACGTATTCCCCAATCTATACATATCCATCATTCTGAAATGCATTCCAGTATATTCAAAAAACGGGGGTTCCTCCATCGCCTCAGTTCTTATCATATGGTCCTATAGACATGCTCCACAAGAAAAAGTACTTTACAGGCACAGCTAAAATCAAAACCAAACAGAGACATACTTAATATATAAAATTAAAAACAAATAATAACCACTTCTCACAAAAAAGGAGCAAAACTAAGTTTCTCATTTAATCCTTTCGGGGACATGGTGTCTAAAATAGCAATCCACCTGCACTCCTTCTGTGCTAACGTACGTCTCACATTCTCACCTCTGATACCACAGTGTAGGCGGTCGATGCCTCTAACCTTCAATAGTCGTGGATTACAGCCATGATGGATAAGGAAATGTTTCGGCAAAGTTTTTAAAGTTGATATATCCTCAATTTTTTGTGCATTGAGGATATCACGAACGTGTTCACGGACACGAACACGAAGTTGCCTACTGGTAAGCCCTATATAGATTTTCCGGCAAGGACAAGTAGCATAGTATATGACATGTGTACTAGTACATGAGATGAAATGGACAATGTCAAAGATCTTGCTTCCATCAGCAGATTCAAATTTATTGCTCCTAATGATATTCTTTTCCTTACATGCCACACAGTCATCGCAAGTAAAGCATCCCCATTTCTGTTTGGTATTATTGGGATTTAGGGGATTCTTCACTTTTGCTACATAGTGGCTGTCCACTAATAAATCTTTAAGATTTTTCCCTTTCCTTGACGAAAATAGTGGTGTCTCTGAGAGGTGTAGGGCTAACGAAGGGTCAGTTCTTAATACTGACCAGTGCTTGGAGATGATCTCCTGCATTTTTTTCCACTGACAATTATGAGTAGAGACAAATCTCATCTCATGATTGGATGGTACACTCTTTTTAGATATAAATAAGAGATCTTGTCTTGAAGTTTTTTTAGCCCTCAGATAACCATTTTTTATAATACGATTACTGTATCCCCTAGATTTAAATCTCTCTTTCAAATCATCAGCTTATAACTCGAATCTCTCATTGGTCGAACAAATCTGCCTCATCCTGAGGAATTGACCAACTGGGACCGCCCTGACAGTATGATAGGCATGAGCCGACGACGCATGTAATAATGCATTTACTGCGTTTTTTTTCCTATATACGTCTGTCTGGATCATGCCCATACTGTCAATCTCTAATTGTACATCCAGGAATTCAATTTTACGTTGATGTGCTTTATATGTCAATTTTATATTTAATGAATTGTTGTTTAATTCCTTCATAAAGGATGACAATTCAAGTTCAGTTCCCTGCCATATAAATAAGATGTCATCAATATACCTATGCCAACACTGCACTCGGTCAATGGTCGAGACCCCATCTGTGTGAAAGAGGGATCTCTCCCAAAGGCTGAGAAACAGGGTGGCATAGGATGGGGCGCAGGCTGCCCCCATGGCTGTTCCCCATTTCTGATAAAAGAACCGATCCTTGAATACAAACATATTATGTGAAAGGATGAATCTCAACAATTCTACAATTAATTCACATAGGGGGCCGTCCCAGTTGGAAGTCCCCAGGAAGAAGCGGACAGCATTGATCCCATCCTCATGTGAGATACACGTATAGAGAGATTCAATATCGGCTGTAACCAGCCACATGTCATGCTCCAAGCCGATACCGTCAATCTTAGTTATAATATCAGTGGTATCCCGGACATATGATGGTAGTGTTTCCACCATAGGTCTCAGATAGAATTCAATAAATTTACATACCGGGTCACAAAGTCCGTCAATCCCCGAGACAATGGGTCATCCCGGTGGGTTGACCGGATCTTTGTGGACCTTCGGTAGTAGGTAGAATGTTGGTATTTTGGGATATTCCACCAGTAGTCCATCGAAAATCTTTTTGGTGATTATGCCCTCCTCAAAGGCTTTTTGAAGTATAGCATGTAATTCAATTTTGTGAGAGGAGATGGGACAGTATGGCAACCTTGTGTAGGTGTCCTTAGCATTTAATTGTCGAAAGGCTTCCCTTTCATACTTTGCCACAGGCCAGATTACAACATTTCCCCCCTTGTCCGCCTATTTAATCACATCATCCCACAATCTTATTTCTTTAAGGGCTCTACGTTGACAATAATTTAAATTGTCATTTACCACATACTTGGGTAATTTTTTAAAATCCTCAAGAACCAATTTAGTAAAAATTTCCACTTGTGGACATACGGACAAGGGAGGAAAGGCTGCAGATCTGAGTATAATAGATTTGGGGAACATACCTGATTGATCACCAGATTGTTCCTCCAATAATTCCTCCAGGATTTTTAGGGCTTCCTTTTCTGCCATGGTTGTTAATCCTGTCTCGCATCCAGATTTGTTTTGTAACTTTTTTAAAACTAATTTCCGCGAGAATAAATGGAGATCCTTCATGGCTGTAAAATAATCAAAAGGATTATTAGGTACAAAGGTCAGACCAAGTGGTAAAACCTCACACTGGGCATCAGATAGTGAATGAGAAGACAGATTAATTACCTCTGATAAATTGTTTTTTCTCTTGTTGTGCTCATAATTCTGAGGTGATGGCATTTTCCGTTTAGTGGATTGTTTAGATTTATTATGGTCATAACGTTTGTTAACCATAGTTCTCCAAGTACTGGGGGTCTTTTTAGGGACTGCTCCCTTGTCTGAATCTTCACCAGATGTGATAGATGATACTGACTCAGAACGGGCTCTAAAAGGAGTACGTGATATGGGTTTCCCCTTCCTCCATCTGTATACTTGATTATTCTGCAGGTCAAGGGTATCTCTCTGAAATTTCTTAGTTTTTATATCACAAATCTTATTTTCCCATTTTGTGAAGCTCTCATCCAGTTCAGTATTCAGTTTACTTAATGCCTCAGGGGTCAAATCTTTTTGAAGATTTGATTGTATTAAATCGATCTCCTGTTCCAATTCGACAAGAGTTGCATCATTTAGTTTTATCAATAGTTCCATGAAGCCTCTGGAACAATTACTTGCAAGTTTTTCCCATCCCGTCTTAAACCAAGTAGCATCTATATCAAAGGACGGGAACACTTGGATTCTAAGACCCCGAGTGTAAGGAAAATATTAATATCAGAAAAATGTTCTTCCATATCTGCCTGACGTAGATGTTCACCCCTCTCCCTTATTCCCCTTCTGCTCAGCACAAAAGCCCCAATTAACCCACGCCTGGTAAATAGTTTATGCAAATACGACCAGCCAAGGAGTGTTATAACTTCATTAGGAAGTAAGCATCTCGTCCCTGAAAGACGCAGGAGGTAATTAAAATGCAGACTTGCACTAATTTGCGTGTAACTGTTGAAGCTGCTCCCCGAGCTTCAAAGGGGAATTTGCAGACATGATGACTCCGATATGAATTATGAGATATTATGAGTTCCATACGTCCGGCAATAACGAGACCCAAATGGGTAGTGACCAAATCAGCCCAGGAATGTGTAGGTACTTTTCCGGGGCTGTAACCAAAATCAGGGAGCTGCAGCGCAAAAACACCAGAATGGCAGACTGCAGCTATGCGAAGTGTGATATCAAAATAAGGATAAAATCATAAGGGAAAAAATGGCGTAGTTTGCAAGCTTCTGCGATCAACAAGCGATGAGTTATCGCAGAAGTTAGCGTTTCTAATAAAAATGTACAGGCTGGAGACCGACCCACATGATGTCACCACAAGGGGCGTGTGGCCAGATCTCACCTGAGGTATAAAAGAATCTATGGAGAAGACAGGAGCACTCATTGCCAGGGGGGAATAAGAATTATAAGCAACGGGTCCTGTTCAATAACAGCATATTCCAACCGGAGCGCCCTTCCTCCAACTATATTGAGTCGTCGCAGCGAACTTTACAGTGTAAGTTTCACTTTTTTACCCTGTTTATTTTATGTAACTGCGTATGTATGTTAATGTCCCCTTTGTAACATCCTTGTATATATTTTTCCTAAACACTGCCTCCCTTTTGGATTAAATATAAAATTTAATAGTTCTGTTTCTTTTGTTCTGTAATCGTTCCCTCCCCCGAAGCCATATACGCTACCAAAACGCAGGCGTCCAGCCAGGCCTGTATTATATTTCAAACTCGGCCGGTGGTGGCAGAGAGTATTAATAATTGGGCTATCGTAGAGCTGACAGTGACCCTACGAAGGGCGTTAAACACGGATTCCAGGCTGTGGAACCCAGGGTGTTGAGCCATACGCTCACTGGTCGCTTACCGATACCTACGTAGAGAGTAGTCTGGATAGCGTGCTCGCGACTCCGGACGAAATACGGACAGCGTGACGGCACGGTGAGATATTGTGTGATCTCCCCGGTGTCGTCCTGACTGTGTGTGTTTGGTATCCCCTGACAAATTGGTGGCAGCGGTGGGATATTACAGAACATCAGTGGCTGGATTGAGCAATTATTCCTGTCACTGAAAACTTGCACGGTTCTTGCGAGAATTCTGTGCAGAGTTTTAAGAAATCAGGCTCAGTGTTTTAATATTTTTTCATCTGGGACATTACTATACGTGTAGTAGTTGCATCTCCTCCCTTCTCTTGTTTTTCTGTCCTATCTTTTATTTGGCAATAATGGCTACACGTGGAGAGAACTGGTATCACCAGCAGGTGAAGACCACTATCATCGCCCTCTGTGAGTTGAGGCAGATTGACCCCACGGGCAAAACCAAGGTCCAAATGATTGCTGAACTGCTGCAAGGTGATGCAGAGCCCGTCCGACAACAGAGCCCTGATGATGGGGCGGCCAGCCAAGGCACTGCTGCAGGGGTCCCACCTGTGATTGCCAGCCATACCCGCAACCAGGGTAGTGTTGACCCCCACCTGCAGATGGCCTTGGAGCAGCTCGACGCAGACGATCGTGACGGACGACTGCAGCTGATCCTGAAATTCCAGGAGCGAGCAGAGCAACAGGCCAAAGCAGACCGAGAAGAGCGCCAGGCACAAGCTGACCGAGAGGCTGCTGAGCACCAGGCCCAAGCTGACCGAGAGGCTGAGAGAGCTGAGTGACAAGCTGACCGAGAGGCTGCTGAGCGACAAGCTGACCGACAACACCAGCTGGAGCTAGCCCGGATCCCGACGGAGTCATCCTCGTCGCAGACCCGTGAGTCCAACAGCACCAACTGTTTTAAACCCCATCCTGAGCACTTCCCTGTGATGGAAAAGGATGGGGACTTGGACACATTTCTGCCAGGCTTTGAAAAGCCCTGCAGGCAGTATCAGCTGCCCACGGACCAGTGGGCAAGATATTTAACTCTAGGGCTCCGAGGAAAAGCCTTGGAGGTGTTCGCTTCCCTCCCTCGAGAACAAGATGGAGACTATGAGGCCGTCAAGCAGGCCCTGATAAAAAAGTACCAGCTGACTCCGGAGGTTTACCGGAAAAAGTTCAGAGCCCTCCAACGTGGACCACATGACACCTACAGTGAAGTGGTAGACGGGCTCAGAACCAACTTTGAGCAGTGGATCCGAGGACTGTCAGTCACCACCTTCGAGGACCTGTAGGATCTGATGGTGAAGGACCAGTTTCTTCATCTTTGCCCAGTGGAAGTGAGACAGTTTGTGCTGGACCGGGAGCCAAAGGAAGCCACCAAAGCAGCCCAGATCGCGGATACCTATGAGGCCAACCGCACACCAGAGGTGCGGAAGTCAGCCGCCGCCAGCTGGAAGGGGGGTAAGCCGACAACTGCCCCCAGTGTTCCAGCCAGTCGGCCCTCAGTGTGTCCTGCCCCATCTTTTAGCACCCGGCCTGCATTTGACTCCCGTAAGTGCTATACCTGTGACAAGACTGGTCACATCAGCCTCACCTGCCCGCAGAGGCAGAAGAAGAACCCCACACCTAAGGCCCAGGGGCCTGCTGAAGCAGCAGTTCTTTTTGTGGGTGGGGTGGTTGGGGGGGTCTGTGACAATTTGCAATCAGTCACCGTGGGTGATAAAGTCACTATGGGACTCAAGAATACCGGAGCCGAACGGACCCTCATCCACCCTGAGTTGGTGTCCCCTGAAGATCTTATCCCTAGGAAAACCCTGACTGTCACCGGGATTGGGGGTGTTCGCCGTCCTTTGCCTATGGCCCGGGTTTTCCTAGACTGGGGTGCGGGAGGGGGTTGCGGGAAGTGGGGGTGTCAGAGAACCTCCCGACCAATGTTTTATTGGGGACTGATCTGGGACGGTTGATTGCCCAATATGTTCCTGACAACCCTCCCAGATCTGATATGTCATATAATGCCACTGTCGATGACGTCTGTGATGAGAATGCCAGTGATATGAACACTAATGTGATGTATAATGATGATATGTATTGTGGTAACGGAGTGCTCAGCCACATCGCCCGGCAAGGTGATGTTGCTGAGGACCCCCAAGATGGAGCCAGCATGAGTGCTGAGGGCGATGGGAGCAGGCCCGGGAACCTTGAAGCCAGTGGTCCCGTGCCGCCGCCCAGTGTCACAACAGACTGTGACTTGGCCGGTAGGAGCTGCCCCATGACTGGCACGGCTCCTGAGGTATTGGGGGATGGTGGGGAGGTGGTGCCTCCAGCCTGTCAGGCTGATGGTAAGAGTTTGTTGTCCTCCGAGAAGACGGCCTGCACGGCTCCTGAGGTATTGGGGGATGGTGGGGAGGTGGTGCCTTCAGCCTGTCAGGCTGATGGTAAGAGTTTGTTGTCCTCCGGGAAGACGGCCTACATAGCCGCTGTCACCCGGAGTATGAGTACCCAGAACGCACGCGATGCGCTGCCTTCTGGGCCCTCATCCCATGGTGGGACAACAGAACTGGCTGTGGACCCAGAGCCGGTCACAGACGGTTCCAGTAAGGTTGGGGCCCTAACGTCGCTTCTGGCTACCTCCAGCCAGGAGTTCCAGGCGGCTCTGCGCACAGATGTCAGCCTAGAGGCATTAAGGGACCTCGCGGAGAAGCCCATCTCCGAATCCGATAAGGAAAGGGTATTCTGGGATAAGGGGAGGTTGTACCGAGAAACGGTCCCCTGTAACCCCCAACAGGAGTGTATGAGGGAGAGACAGTTGGTCGTGCCCTATCAGTTTAGGGAGGAGTTGTTGCGGGTTGCCCATGAGATTCCTCTAGCTGGACACTTGGGGGGCCGCAAAACAAAGGCCCGGCTGTCACACCACTTCTATTGGACCCAAATGGGGACAGACATTGCCAACTACTGCCACTCCTGTATCACGTGCCAAAGAGTGGGGAAGTCGGGGCGTGTCCCCACAGCTCCCCTGATCCCTTTGCCCGCGATAGAGGAGCCCTTCCAGAGGATTGCTGTGGACATCATTGGTCCGCTGGCCATCCCCAGCAGCTCTGGGTAGCAGTTCATCCTTACTGTGGTAGACTATGCTACCCGGTACCCGGAGGCAGTAGCTCTGTCCTCCACTCGAGCCGTTAAGGTGGCGGATGCCCTGCTGGCCATTTTTTCACGGGTAGGATTTCCCAGGGAGATGTTCACAGACCAGGGGACTCAGTTCATGTCTCGCCTAATGGAAGCTCTCTGTAAGAAAATGCAGGTGCAGCACCTGGTAGCAAGTTCGTATCACCCACAGACCAATGGGTTGTGTGAACGATTCAATGGTACCCTTAAGCAGATGCTTAAGATGCTGGTCGAGTCCCATGGGTGCGACTGGGAGCGGTTCCTCCCACACCTGCTCTTTGCTTACAGAGAGGTACCACAGGCCTCGACGGGGTTCTCTCCCTTCGAGCTCCTGTATGGCCGACGAGTCCGGGGGCCCCTTGGTCTGGTAAGAGAATCCTGGGAAGGGGAACTGAACACCCCCGAAGTGTCTGTCATAGAGTATGTTATGTGGCTTCATGACAAAATGCAGGCCATGACGCAGCTGGTGCATGAGAATATCGTGCAGGCCCAGGCCAGCCAGAAGCTGTGGTACGATCGGAACGCCCGGGAGCGGGTGTACGAAGTGGGTCAGAAGGTGTGGGTCCTAGTCCCAATGACCCAGAACAAGCTTCAGGCGGCCTGGGAAGGCCCATACCCCATATGCCAGCGCCTCAATGACGTGAACTACGTGGTCACCATTGACCATGCCAGGAAGAGGCAGAAGGTCTTCCACGTCAACATGATCAAAGCTCATCATGACAGGGAGGCCTGTGCCCTTCCTGTATGTAGCGTCCCCGAAGAAGGCGAGACAGAAGTCCTGGTGGACTTACTGGCCGTCGCCCGGGACGGAGGGTCTATTGAGGACGCGGAATTCAATCTGCAGCTATCCACAGACCAGAAGTCCCAGCTGCGAGAGGTGTTCCGGCCTTACTTGACCCTCTTCACGGGTGTCCCCGGGAGGACACAGCTAGCTGTCCACCAGGTGGACACAGGGAGTCACCCCCCAGTTCGTCAATCCGCTTACCGGGTCTCTCTAGAGGTGCAGAAAGACATGAAGGCGGAGATAGATGAGATGTTGGACTAGGGGTGATCCAGCGGTCAAAAAGTGCCTGGGCCTCACCTGTAGTCCTGGTCCCGATAAAGGACCGGACCACCCCGTTCTGCGTGGACTACAGGAGGCTAAATGCCATCACAGCTCCTGATGCGTACCCGAAGCCACGCATCGATGAGCTGCTGGATCGCTTAGCCGGGGCAAGGTACTTGACAATTATGGACCTGAGTCGAGGATACTGGCAGATTCCTCTGTCTCAGGAGGCCCAGGAGAGGTTCGCCTTCATTACACCGTTCGGGTTGTATGAATCCCTTGTCATGCCCTTTGGCATGAGGAATGCACCTGCCTCTTTCCAGCGATTAGTCAACCAGCTGCTCGAGGGACTGGAGGGGTTCGTGGTTGCGTACCTGGATGACATTGCTGTCTTCAGTCCCACCTGGGAGGAACACCTGGCACACCTGGAGCAGGTGCTCAGGCGGGTCCAGGGCGCTGGGTTGACTATAAAGCCTGCAAAGTGTCAGGTAAGCATGACAGAGGTGCAGTACCTCGGACACCGAGTGGGTGGCGGAACTCTGAAGCCAGAGCCCGGGAAGGTTGATGCCATCACCTCCTGGCCCTCCCCCAATACCAAGAAGCAGGTGATGTCCTTCTTGGGTATGGCAGGGTACTATAGGAAGTTTGTTCCCAACTATAGTGCCCTTGCTAAGCCTCTGACGGACCTCACAGAAAAGAAGCTGCCGCAGACAGTCGACTGGACAGCTGACTGTGAGCGGTCCTTCACGGCGCTGAAAGCTGCCCTGGCCAGCTCCCCAGTACTGCAGGCCCTGGACTTCACCCGGCGGTTTGTAGTCCAAACGGACACAAGTGCGTTTGGCCTGGGTGCTGTGCTCAGCCAGGTAAATGGGCAGGGAGAAGAGCATTCAGTGATGTTCAGCCGCAAGCTCTTACCCCGGGAAGTGGCATACGCTACTGTGGAGAAGGAGTGCCTCGCTATAGTGTGGGCCCTGCAGAAGCTGCAGCCCTATCTATACGGGCGCAACTTCACCATAGTGACTGACCACAACCACCTCAGCTGGCTGCACCGGGTGTCCGGTGACAATGGTAAACTACTGCGGTGGAGCCTGACTCTACAGCAGTACGATTTTACCATTCAGCACAAGAAGGGTAGTGAACATGGCAACGTCGACGGCCTGTCCCGTCAAGGAGAGACCGAGGAGATAGTCTTAAAGGGGCGATCTGTAAATCACCCCTTACGCCACCTCAAAGAGGGGAAGATGTAAGGAAAATATTAATATCAGCAAAATGTTCTTCCATATCTGCCTGACGTAGATGTTCACTCCCCTCCCTTATGAAATATGAGATATTATGAGTTCCATACGTCCGGCAATAACGAGACCCAAATGGGTTGTGACCAAATCAGCCCAGGAATGTGTAGGTCCTTTTCCAGGGCTGTAACCAAAATCAGGGAGCTGCAGTGCAAAACACCAGAATGGCAGACTGCAGCTATGCGAAGTGTGATATCAAAATAAGGATAAAATCATAAGGGAAAAATTGGCGTAGTTTGCAAGCTTCTGCGATCAACGAGCGATGAGTTATCGCAGAAGTTAGCGTTTCTAATAAAAATGTACAGGCTGGAGACCGACCCACATGATGTCACCACAAGGGGCGTGTGGCCAGATCTCACCTGAGGTATATAAGAATCTATGGAGAAGACAGGAGCACTCATTGCCAGGGGGGAATAAGAATTATAAGCAACGGGTCCTGTTCAATAACAGCATATTCCAACCGGAGCGCCCCTCCTCCACCTATATTGAGTCGTTGCAGTGAACTTTATAGTGTAAGTTTCACTTTTTTACCCTGTTTATTTTATGTAACTGCGTATGTATGTTAATGTCCCCTTTGTAACATCCTTGTATATATTTTTCCTAAACACTGCCTCCCTTTTGGATTAAATATAAAATTTAATAGTTCTGTTTCTTTTGTTCTGTAATCGTTCCCTCCCCCGAAGCCATATACGCTACCAAAACGCAGGCGTCCGGCCAGGCCTGTATTATATTTCAAACTCGGCCGGTGGTGGCAGAGAGTATTAATAATTGGGCTATCGTAGAGCTGACAGTGACCGTACGAAGGGCGTTAAACACGGATTCCAGGCTGTGGAACCCAGGGTGTTGAGCCATACGCTCACTGGTCGCTTACCGATACCTACGTAGAAAGTAGTCTGGATCGCGTGCTCGCGACTCCGGACGAAATACGGACAGCGTGACGGCACGGTGAGATATTGTGTGATCTCCCCGGTGTCGTCCTGACTGTGTGTGTTGGGTATCCCCTGACACCGTGGAATCAAACCTTTTAGAATATATTTCTCTAAAAAAAAACTATTCCACCATGTCCGTGTTCTTTTTTGTAATAGAAACTTCAATTTAAGGATCTGCTCCTGGTGGTCCTTACAATTCACATTTAAAATCAAACTGAAGTCCTCCTTGAACACCTCATTATTTGAGACAACCACGATGAATCTCGTGATCTGAAATCCATTGTTCTGGAATTATTGGCTGTGAAAAACACAGAGAACAACACTATTATTACATTCACAGAACACCACATGTTGGTGGAACCTTAGTGGTTAATCACAATAATCTCCCACCTACAAGCAACAACCGGAGTCATCCACTTTATCATAAACTTTCTTAAATAGACAAAGATACTGTAAACTGCATTGGGCACTGGAGACTAGTTAGTCCATGCGCCTCACGATCCCACGGGGGGAATCCAGTGACGGCTTCAGTATACTTAGTGCGCATGTCAGTGACGTCAATGAGGGATTTCCCTATGACGTGCGTGCTACGTGAATGCCGGAAGTGGATTTTTTCTTCCGTGGCTACAGGGCGATGCGCATGCGCAAGTGTGATTAGCTCTAGACAGTTTCACTATAAAAAGTGGCACAGCACAATTGGGTCAGTACTTCCTTGTTGATAAAGCTAACGTGAAACGTGCGTTCAAGGGTGTCCCCCAGGTGTGAGTATCACCATTGTGATGGGTAAGTCACTATAATGAAACTTTATGCATACAATTGCCGCATGTCTTTTCTCTTTTCCTATGTTGGACGCAGGGACTAAGTTTATGTGTGGCTGTAGAAACAGCATATTGCATACATAAGAACACTAATGGGAATAATATTGTGTGCATATGCTGAAATATATGAATATATTGTTAGATGACTTGCTGCATAAAGTGTGCTACTGCCCACCCTACAGGGACTGAGTCCTTCTGATCACACCTCTGTGTATTTTTAATCATTGTGTGCTATATGTATCTTTGTCTATTTAATAAAGTTTATGATTTTAAGTGGATGACTCCAGGTGTTATATTTATGATGGAGTTCACTTTCCATAAATATTGTGTTCTGGTTGGGACAAATGGTGGGAGATCACTGTGATTAACCACTAAGGTTCCACCAATATGTGGTGTTCTGTGAATGTAATAATACAGTTATAGGGTATGCAGTGAGTCCAACAGCTGACCAATTTTAGGAAAAACCCCACTAAGAATTTAAAGACACATAGAGCAGGGCCACAGTAATGATAAATTCCCATTAGAAAGGAGAAAGTCTCCGATAGTGTTGGCCTATGCAGTGAATACAAGGGCTGCCAAAAATTTAGAGGCACTTCAATGAAGACACGTGGAGGAGGGCCTCATAAAAAAAATGTTCCCATTAGAAAGGAGCGGGCCTCCTATATTTTTAATGCCCATGCATTAAGTGTATGGGCTGACAAACATTTACCCCTGGGGGGTATACATGAACATACTATATAATTTTTTTTTTTACGGGCATCATAAACACCCTTTAAAAAAATTATGTGGGTGTTGCATCACGGACCACGGTCACCCTGGTGATATGATGGTGGAGGATGAGGAGAAGGAGGAGAAGGAGGAAGACAAGAGCAAATAGCCAAAATCAGGAAGCGTATACCCATGTGTGGGAGTGAAAAGGTGCATGGGAATACACCTCCCAAGAAAAGACACTGGATTTGAGTTTATGTTACGCTGCTATCATTCGGTGGTGTTGAGAAGTCTGGCCCAATCCAGCCCTTGTTCAGTTTTATAAGAATCAGTCTGTCAGCATTTTCAGTTGACAGGCGGATGCGCTTATCAGTTATAATTCCACCAGCAGCACTAAAAACCCGCTCTGATAAAACGCTGGCGACAGGGCAGGCCAGGACCTCCAAGGCATAAGAGAGCCAGTTCATTCCATGTATCCAGCTTGGGTACCCAATAATTATAAGGCACAGCGGAATCACAGAGGAGGTTGGTACGTTCGGCAAGGTACTCCCTCAGCATCTTCCCAAACTTTGCACTCCTTGTGAGAGTACCCCGCGCCTCAGGGCCTGTGCGATGGGAGGGTCTGAGAATACTCTCCCAGAACTTTGACAGTGTCCCCCTGCCTCTGCTGGATTGAAGTTGTGTCTCTCTTGCCTGTACTCCTTGGTTGTCCAACGAAGTGGGTCCTCTGCCGCCAGCGTTTTCAGATGGGAATTTTTTTAATAGTTCCGCAACAAGGGCCTTCTGGTACAGCCCCATTTTTGTAGACCTGTCCGCCTCAGGAATAAGAGCTAGAAAGTTTTCCTTGTAGCGTGGGTCTAGAAGTGTCACCAACCAGTAATGACTGTCACCCAAAATTTTTAGAACACGACCGTCATGGGAAAGGCAGCGTAACATAAACTCAGTCATGCGTGCCAGACTACTAACAGGCAACACTTCTGTGTCCTCACCAAGAGGATGACTGACGATGCTCTCCTCCTCCTTCTCCTCCTCTCTGTCCTCTGGTCATCCACACTGAACAGACCATCTATAGTGCATGAAACTAGCTCCTGTCCTTCCTCCTCCTCCTCCTCCTCTTCCTCATTGTCACCCAATCCACGTTGGGATGAGATAAGGCTTGGCTGTGTGTAATCACCCTGTATGGTTCCTAGCTCCATCTCATCGTGCTCCGCCTGCAATGCATCCTCTTTGATTGTGAGCAGAGAGCGTTTCAGAAGACAGAGAAGCGGGATGGTGACGCTAATTATGGCGTCATCGCCTCTCACCATCTTGGTGGAGTCCTCAAAGTTTTGGAGGATGGTACATATGTCTGACATCCATGTACACTCCTGAGGTATTATGTGTGGAGTCTGAACTGAAAACCGACAGCCTTGTTGATGCTGGTACTCAACAACTGCCCTCTTCTGCTCACAAATCCTTCCCAACATCTGCAGTGTAGAGTTCCAACGTGTGGGGACATCACACACCAGTCTGTGAGCCGGAAGCTGCAAACGCTGCTGAAGCACGGCAAGGGCGGTGGAAGCTGTAGCTGACTTTCTAAAATGGGTACACAGGCGGCGTACTTTAACAAGCAGATCCGGCAGCCCCGGGTAGGATTTGAGAAACCGCTGAATCACGAGGTTAAGCACATGGGCCAGACATGGTACGTGTGTGAGCTCGCCTCGCCTCAGAGCCGCCACCAGGTTCCGGCCATTGTCACACACGACCATGCCTGGCTGTAAGTTCAGCGGTGCAGATCTGCCTGCTCTTTCAGAGCTGTCCACAACTCTTCAGCATTGTGCGGTTTTTCAGCTAAGCATATTAGCTTCAGCACAGCCTGTTGCCGCTTGGCCGAGGCAGTGCTGCAGTGCTTCCAGCTTGTAACTGATGTGGTCATTTCGGAGATGGAGGCTGAAGAGGAGGAGGAGGCTGAGGAGGATGAGGTGCAGGAGCTGTAGACCATGGGGGCAACCCTGATTGACCTAGGGCCCGCAATCCTTGGCGTCAGGAGGACGTGTTCTGTCCCAAGGTCCGACTGGGTCCCGGCTTCCACTATGTTAACACAGTGTGCCGTCAGCAAGATGTACCGTCCCTGCCCACAAGGACTTGTCCACGTGTCCGTGGTTAGGTAACTGCGTTGTTGAGAGCACAGCTAATGTTTTGGGACACGTGCTTGTGTAATGCGGGGACGGCACACCGGGAGAAATAGTGGCCGCTGGGGACCGAGTACCGAGGGACGGCCGCCGCCATCAGGTTGTGGAATGCTTCCGTCTCCACGAGCCTAAAAGACAAAACATTTTGAGCGCAAGCAGTCGTGAAATGTGAGAATTTAGTAGTGTGGCCTGTGGGGCGTTGGCTGCATATTTGCGCTTGCGTTCCAAGGACTGGGGTATGGACAACTGAACGCTGCGCTGGGACAAGGACATGGATGTGCTTCCTGATGCTGCTACTTGAGAGTGTGCAGCGACAGGTGCAGGGCAGGAGGCGTCTTCGCATGCACCATGGACAGGGGATTGGCTTGCATGCACAACAGCGGAAGAAGCAATGGTGCCACCCGCAGACACTGTTCCTGGACCCTGGGGTTCAGCTCACAAAGTCGAGTGCTTTGCTGCCATGTGCCTGATCATGTTGGTGGTGGTCAGGCTGGTCGTTTTGCCACCCCTGCTGATACTGGCCTGGCAGGTGGTGCAAATGGCCTTTTTGGGGTTATCGGCAGAGTCTTTAAAAAACAACCAGACTCGGGAAGACCTAACAGTTGTACTGGCAACTTCCTTCGTGTTGGTGTTACGAGGAACGGTTGCCTGCCTTCTGTCTGCGGCCACCACACTGCTTCTTCCTGCCTGTTGGGGTGCTCTGCCTCCCTCCCCCTGTGTGCTGCTGTCCTCGCTCTGGATGTCCTCCTGCCAGGTTGGGTCAGTTACTATATCATCCACCACCTCGTCTTCCACTTCTGCACCCTGGTCCTCCTCCTGGCAATTGTGTCTCATCATCGTCCACCTCTTGTGACACTTTCCCACCGTCGCCTTTGTGTGACCGTGGCTGCTCAAATATTTGGGCATCGCTACACGGGATCTCCTCTTGCTCCGCTTCAAGTGGACCGGGCGAGAGGCCCGAATCTATAAATGGAAAAGTGAACAGCTCTTCAGAGTGTCCAAGTGTGGGATCAGTTGTCTCTGGGTACTCGGCATGATGGGAGGAAGGAGGATCAGGGTGAGGAATATGCGGTCCAGACTCACGGCTACTGAGACTTGACCGTGTGGAAGACAGGGTGGTGGTGGTGGTGGCTAAGTGACTGGAAGCATTATCCGCTATCCAACCAGCAACCTTTTGACACTGCTCTGGGTTCAATAGTGGTGTACTGCGGTCCCCTAGAAATTGGGACAGGAAGGTCAGGCGAGAAGATGTGGGTGTTTGTTGTGGCCCAATTTCGGCTTGCCCACGACCTTGTCCTCGGCCTCTGCATGCACCATTACCATCACGTCCAGTTCCCCGTCTCTTGCCACGTGCCTTGCCCATTTTAAATGGAGGACAGTATCTTCCACGCTCACTACAAATGACTGAGTTTGGAGCGAATTTATATGTGATCCGTGTGATGGAGAAAACAGAGTTTTAAATACCTGGCCTGTAGGTAAGTAGTTTGAACAGCAAACTGCTGTGAATTGCTTCACTGACACACTAAAGGAAATTTTTAATGGAGGCCAGAAATGGCAGTATTTTCTGACAACGTATATGTGATCCGCGTGACGGAGAAAACACAGTTTTAAATAGCTGGATTTCTAGCGCTCTAATATGGAAAGGACCTGGCTGTAGTCTGCAGTGCCAACAAGCAAATGGCGCAGAAAAAATGGTGTTCTCTGGATTGCTTTTTAAGCAAATAATGAGGACTAAGATCCAAAGAAAAGTATTCCTGGCCCCTGAGACCTGGGCCTTTGTCTAGAAATATCTAACAGCAGCAGAAGGCAGAACTGGAATGGAGCCTCTTGTGCTATATGCACTACAGTCTGCTATATATCCTGCCTGCCTGCCTATATACACTGCCTGCCTGATATCTCTGCAGATGGATTAGTTAGTCCTCAAAAGGACTGTTTGTTAAGATGGATATGTGTAATGTACGGGTTTTCTCCCTACACTACCTAATATACAATCAAATCTCTCCCTGACGCAGCAGCACCTCTCCCTACACTGTCTGATTCCGGAGTGACTGTGACGAGCATGGCGGCGCCAGGTCTGATATAGACCTGATGACGCTGTGCGGCCAGCCAATCACTGTAATGCCACAACCAACATGGCTATGACATTACAGTGAGTGGCAGGCAATCCCTGCATGTTCATTGGCGCTCTAAAGAGCGTCAAACATGGAGGGAAGGGAACCGAGTTCCTGCCCGAGCAACCCCGGAAATACTCTGCGAGCGCCAAGCATCTCGAGCAGTGAGATGCTCGGGCAAGCACCGAGCAGTAGCGAGCATGCTCACTCATCACTATTAGTAACCCTAAATGTGTCTAATTTATACACATTCATTGAACACTCTAAGCTTTTCAGGGCTATGAAATGGTCACCAAAGTACAAAAATATTTTTTTGGAGCTACTTTACTTTTGAATGAAAATTATTTTATGTTTCATCATAATTTTTAAATACAGTGATGCGGTACTGCGATGGGTTTGAATGTCACACCTATTGTTAAAGACGGGAGGGGATCTCACTTCTTCTCAGGTAGACAAAAGAGATTAACTATATAGATATCCTATAGGAATGACGCTTCAAATAAGACACTCACTACAGACTGTCTCAAGAGAAATGATCTTGTTTATTTTAAGATGTAATGTAATTATATACCCCAATCAACGTGGGTTGTGCTTCGATACATGCGTATGAGATTATGTAAATAATATGTTATCCTTGGCGTAAAATAATTAAATAACAGCTGCTTGTCAATACATCTGCAGAATATTCATGATGTATGATACTCCCAACATCCTTTCTCACTGATAATCCTGAATACAGTCCAGGTCATGGTGAACTTAGGGAGTTTCCTGGTGGTGATATATTGGGACTTTATTTTGTGTACAGACATAGGACAAGTATGATAATTATAAACCAATGAGCCAATTCTTATAAAGGTCATGAGAACACTACAAGAAAACAGAACAAACAAAAGTATTGCTACATAAGGATTATCTGACTGAAAAACAAGTCTTCTTAAAGGCAATGATTTGAAGCTGAACCATTATTTTAACACTATATATGCAAATACAAAGGGAATTTCTATATTCTTATATTTTGTTTCAGAATCACAGTATTTTTTGCCGTCGTTACAGTATATTGATGATGGTGTTTTTTGCATGTGGAGGTGCGACATTCTGACCTTACAAAATATTTTAGAATACATTAATTTGATTTAGGTATAGTTGAAATTTACATTTGCTCATAGTAAAAATCAAATCAGTTTTTTGGATACAATAAGACAGATAAATGGAAATAATACTCTGACCACAGATCTATATAGAAAAACAACAGATAGGAATAATTTACTTCACTATAAGAGTAATCATTCACCATCTTTAAAAAAAAATCGTTAGCAAATTATCAATTTCAAAAGGTACGGCGAATAGTAACAGATAACAAACAATTAGAAATTAAACTAGATGAAATGTCCACAAAATTTAAGAACAGGAGATACTCTGATAAATTATTAAAACAAGAGAGAAGTAACGTTCGGAATGTTTTATCCAAGCAAAATGAAAAAAAGTGTTCTTTGTCAACAATATTTTTTTCAAATTCTCATTATATTCTGGTTGTCATTTTTTATTTTTTCCCAAAAAATGTTTTTTTCTATTTTTCAGTACATTGATTCCCTTCAATACTTTTAACCTTTGTAATACTGAGTTGAATTAATCTTTGTCAAAATAATGAAAAAACCGAGAGAAATTATTCAAGGAACAGTGTTTTTATGTGAATTATGGGTATTCAAGGGGTTTATATGAAATGTACTGCTTGGGTATGAGGATTTTCACCTATATATGAAAACAATGAGACAGACTATGTTTGTTTATCAACCTATGACATTTTGGTGAACAGCAAAAAACACAAACATTTTTTAGTAGGTTGGTTTCTAGTTGATAAATTATGATAAAATATATATATTTATATATAAAAAATGTCCTTAACCCCTTTACCCCTGAGGGTGGTTTGCACGTTAATGACTGGGCCAATTTTTACAATTCTGACCACTGTCACTTTATGAGGTAATTACTCTGGAACGCTTCAACGGATCCCCCTGATTCTGAGATTGTTTTTTCGTGACATATTGTACTTCATGATAGTGGTAAAATTTCTTCGATATCACTTGCGTTTATTTGTGAAAAAATCGAAAATTTGGCAAAAAATTCGAAAATTTGGCAATTTTCAAAACTTTAATTTTTATGCCTTTAACCCCTTAAGCCCCGTGGGTGGTTTGCACGTTAATGACCGGGCCAATTTTTACAATTCTGACCACTGTCACTTTATGAGGTAATTACTCTGGAAGGCTTCAACGGATCCCCCTGATTCTGAGATTGTTTTTTCGTGACATATTGTACTTCATGATTGTGGAAAAATTTCTTCGATATCACTTGCGTTTATTTGTGAAAAAAATGGAAATTTGGCGAAAATTTTGAAAATTTTGCAATTTTCAAAATTTGAATTTTTAAGCCCTGAAATCAGAGCGATATGTCACACAAAAGAGTTAATAAATAACATTTCCCACATGTCTACTTTACATCAGCACAATTTTGGAACCAAAATTTTTTTTGTTAGGGAGCTATAAGGGTTAAAAGTTGACCAGCGATTTCTCATTTTTCCAACAAAATTTACAAAATCATTTTTTTAGGGACCACATCACATTTGAAGTCACTTTGAGAGGTCTTTATGACAGAAAATACCCAAAAGTGACACCATTCTAAAAACTGCACCCCTCAAGGTGCTCAAAACCACATGCAAGAACTTTATTAACCCTTCAGGTGCTTCATAGGAATTTTTTGAATGTGGAAGAAAAAAATGAACATTTAACTTTTTTCACAAAAATGTTACTTTAGACCCAATTTTTTTATTTTCACAGGGGTAACAAGAAAAAATGGACCGCAAAATTTGTTGTGCAATTTCCCCTGGGCACGCAGATACCCAATATTTGGGGAAAAAACACTGTTTGGGCGCACTGTAGGGCTCGGAAGGGAAGGAGCGCCATTTGACTTTTTGATTGTAAAATTTGCTTGAATAATTAGCGGACACCATGTTGCGTTTAGAGAGCCCCTGTGTGCCCAAACATTGGAGCTCCCCCACAAGTGACCCCATTTTGGAAACTAGACCCCCAAAGGCACCTATCTAGATGCATAGTGAGCAGTTGCAACCCCCAGGTGCTTCACAAATTGATTCGTAAAAATGAAAAAGTGAAAAAAAAACACTTTTTCATTGTTACGAATCAATTTGTGAAGCACCTGGGGGTTCCAACTGCTCACTATGCATCTAGATAGGTGCCTTGGGGGGTTTAGTTTCCAAAATGGGGTCACTTGTGGGGGAGCTCCAAAGTTTGGGCACAGAGGGGCTCTCCAAACGCAATGTGGTGTCCGCTAACAATTTGAGCCGATTTTCCATTCAATTTGTTAGCGGATACCATGTTGCATTTAGAGAGTCCCTGCGTGCCCAAACATTGGAGCTCCCCCACAAGTGACCCCATTTTGGAAACTAGACCCCCCAAGGCACCTATCTAGATTCATAGTGAGCACTTGGAACCCCAGGTGCTTCACAAATTGATTCATAAAAATGAAAAAGTGTTTTTTTTTTCACTTTTTCATTTTTACGAATCAATTTGTGAAGCACCTGGGGATTCCAAGTGCTCACTATGCATCTAGAAAGGTGCCTTGGGGGGTCTAGTTTCCAAAATGGGGTCACTTGTGGGGGAGCTCCAATGTTTGGGCACACAGGGGCTCTCCAAACGCAACATGGCGTCCGCTAACAATTTGAGCCGATTTTCCATTCAATTTGTTAGCGGACACCATGTCGCGTTTGGAGAGCCCGTGATGTGCCTAAACAGTGGAGCTCCCCCACAAGTGTCCCCATTTTGGAAACTATACCCCTCAAGGATTTTATTAAGGTGTATAGTGAACATTTTGAACCCAGAGGTACGGCACAGAATTTGTTTACATTAGGTCATCATATTGAATAAGTTGTCATTATTCTTGAGCGCAAGTGCTCGCTACTTGAGTTTGCATCGGGTACTCAGGTATGCACCATGTGCAGCGTGTGCTCGAGTGACATGCTCGAGTCCCTGCTCCGCATGTTTCACGGTTATTAGACACCCAAAAAAAAACATGCGGGGATCGCTCGTGCATGGCAGGCAATCCCCGTAAAGTTTTTTGGCCGCGAAGCATATGGGGCAGAGACTCGAGCATGTCACTCAAATACCCACGATACTCAATGCATACCAGAGCACCCGATGCAAACTCAAGTAGCGAGCACTTGCTCTCAACACTAGTCGCCATATCGTCAACTTTTTTTCTTACTTTTGAAAAAAATCCCAACCCCAGCCCTAGCCCTAGCACAACCCTAACCCTAGCACAACCCTAGCCCCAGCACAACCCTAGCCCCAGCACAACCCTAGCCCCAGCACAACCCTAGCCCCAGCACAACCCTAGCCCCAAACCCAGCCCTAACCCTAGCCCAATCCTAACCCAAGAGTTTATTTTTGACGCCGTTCCTTGTGCAGTATAAGTGATTAGACGACTTTATTCTTCGGGTCGGTGTGATTACAGCAATGCCAGAATCATATGGGGTTTTTATGACTGACAGCTGTCACACACTAAAAGACGCATTTTTTGTAAAATCTAGTTTTTGCATCGCCATATTTTGAGAGCTATAATTTTTCCAGATTTTGGCAGACAGTCATGTGACGGCTCGTTTTTTGCGGGATGACTTGACGTTGTTATTGGTGCCATTTTCAGGCACGTGACATTTTTTGATCGCTTTCTATTCCGATTTTTGGGAGGCAGAATAAACAAAAACCAACAATTCAGGAATTGTTTTTTTTTTTTTTTTTTTTATTCTGTTCCGCGTGTGGTAAAATTGATGAGGTAGCTTTATTCTTCGGGTCAGTACGTTTACAGCGGTACCACATTTGTATCATTTTTCTATGTTTTGGCGCTTATACACAATAAAAGCTATTTTATAGAAAAAAATATTTTTTAGTATCGCTTTATTCTGAGAGCTATAACTTTTTTATTTTTCGGCTGATGGAGCTGTATGGCAGCTTGTTTTTTGCGGGACGAGATGACGTTTTCAGCGGTATGATTTTTATTTATATGCGTCTTTTTGATCGCGTGTTATTCCACTTTTTGTTTGGCGGTATGGTGAGAAAGCATTGTTTTTTGCTTCGTTTTTTTTTTTTTTTTTTTACCGTGTTCACTGAAGGGGTTAACTAGTGGGACAGTTTTATAGGTCAGGTTGTTCCGGACGCGGCGATACCAAATATGTGTACTTTTATTGTTTTTTTTTTATTTTTTTTATAATAATATTTATTGATGGGTACATTATATTTTTATTTTTGGTGTATTATTTTTTTTATTTTTTTATAATATTTTTGCACATTTTTTTTTTTTTTTTCCACTTTCACACAGTTTATACACTTTATTACTTTGTCCCACTCTGGGACTTTCACTTTTTTTTTCTGATCGCATGCATGGCACAGGAATGGAGCACCATCCCTATGCCATGAAGGCTGTCAGAAGTGCACAGTGTGAAGATTGCTTCGAGATGCACTGCGCATGTCGAAGCAATCTTCCTGCTCTCTGGTGACCCGGATGTTGTCATGACGACATCGGGTCGTCATGGCAACACCCGGGAAGCCTTTGCAGACTGCGCTGGAAGCCGGAAGAGGAGGCGAGTATCGCCGATCACCTCCCCTTGCCCCTGCAATGCCGCAATCGACTTCGATCGCAGCATCGCGGGGGTTAATGTGCTGGGAGCGGTGCAGGACCGCTCCCTGCATATAGTACCGGGTGTCAGCTGTGACAATCAGCTGACACCCGGCGGCGATCGCGCCCGCACAGCCTGTGTGCGCGCGCGATCGCGATGACGTACTAATACGGGTCTGGCTCTTAAGTCCCAGGGCACAGACGCGTATTAGTACGTCAGATGTTATTAAGGGGTTAAATCAGAGAGATATAGCATACAAAATAGTTAATAAATAACATTTCCCACATGTCTACTTTACATCAGCACAAATTTGGAACAAATTTTTTTTTTATTAGGGAGCTATAAGAATTAAAAGTTGACCAGCGATTTCTCATTTTTACAACAAAATTTGCAAAACCATTTTTTTTTTAGTGACCACATCTTATTTGAAGTGACTTTGAGGGGCCTTTATGACAGAAAATACCCCAAAGTGACACCATTCTAAAAACTGCACCCCTCAAGGTGCTCAAAACCACATTCAAGAACTTTATTAACCCTTCAGGTGCTTCACAGGAATTTTTGGAATGGGGAAGAAAAAAATGAACATTTAACTTTTTTCACAAAAATGTTACTTTAGACCCAAATTTTTTTATTTTTGCAGGGATAACAGGAAAAAATGGACCCCCAAATTTGTTGTGCAATTTCCCCTTAGCACACAGATACCACATACATGGGGAAAAAAACATGGCAGGGCTCAGAAGGGAAGGAGCACCATTTGACTTTTTGAATGTAAAATTTTCTTGAATACCGTATTTTTCGGACTATAGGACGCACTTTTTTCCTCAAATTTTGGAGGAAAATGGGGGGTTGCGTCTTATAGTCCGAATGTTTGGGGGGTATATATATATATATGCTGTGTGGGGTGTGGGGGGAGTGGTAGCGGTGGAGGAGTGGGGCACAGGAGACTGCAACAGCCTGCTGCAGCCTAACCTGTCCCCACTACAAAAGAAAATTAATATTCACTGCTCCCCACACCAATGGGGCGTGGGGAGCACTGAATGTTCATGCTCCTTAATAGTAGCACACAGTGTAGCCGCAGTGCGGCTAATGCCGGAATCGCCTGTGCCTGCTGTTAAAGGGCATGAATATTCAACCTCTTTCCACGCCCATGGGCCTGGGGAGGGGGTGAATATTCATGCTCTTTAATAGCGGGCCCATGCGATCAGCAGCAGCAGGAGCCGCGCTGCGGCTACACTGTGTGTTGCTATTAAGGAGCATGAAGTCACTGCTCCCCGCGCACACAGTCCCAGCGTGGAGAGCAGTGACTTCCGCAGGTGATCTCTCCTTTTGAGCCACGCAGGGTAGTGACGCCATGCGCGGCTCACATGGCGAGATCAGAGTGGGCAGACAGGACGCAGCGCTGGAGGAGAGAAGAAAGGTGAGTAGGAATGTTTATTTTTTTATGTGCAGCTTGATGGGGATTAAGGGGACCATGCATACCAGGATAAGGAAGAGGGGGCATACATAACAGGATAAAGATGAGGGGGCCATACATACCAGGATAAGGCTGAGGGGGGCATACATAACAGGATAAAGATGAGGGGGTTATACATACCAGTATACGGATGAGGGGGCCATGCACACGAGGATAAGGATGAGGGGGCCATGTATGCCAGGATAAGGATGAGGGATGCCACGCATACCAGGACAGGGATGAGGGGTGCCACGCATACCAGGACAGGGATGAGGGGTGCCATGCATACCAGGACAGGGATGAGGGGTGCCATGCATACCAAGACAGGGATGAGGGGTGCCATGCATACCGTGATAGGGATTAGGGGTGCCATGCATACCAGGATAGGGATTAGGGGTGCCATGCATACCAGGATAGGGATGAGGGGTGCCATGCACACCAGGATAGGGATGAGGGGTGCCATGCATACCAGGATAGGGATGAGGGGTGCCATGCATACCAGGATAGGGATTAAAGGTGCTATGCATACCAGGATAAGGATGAGGGGTGCCATGCATACCAGGATGGAGGGTTTCCATGCATACCAGGATGGAGGGATGCCAGGCATGCCAAGATGGGGATGGAGGCCACATATAATAGGAAGGGGGGGGCATATATACCAGGATGGTGGATATTGTCAGAATTGAGGGACATTATCAATATACCAGTGTCAGCACCTCCCCCTTAAAAGTGCATCGTGAACACATTTTTTGCTTACATTTTTTTCTATTTTCCTCATCTAAAACCTAGGTGCGTCTGATGGTCCGGTGCGTCTTATAGTCCGAAAAATACGGTAATTAGCGTATGCTATGTTGCGTTTAGAGAGCCCCTGATGTGCCTAAACAGTGGAAACACCCCACAAGTGACACCATCTTGGAAACTAGACCCCTCAAGGAACTTATCTAGATGTATGGTGAGCACCTTGAACCCCCAGGTGCTTCACAGAAGTTTATAACATGGAGCCGTGAAACTAAAATTTTCACATTTTTCCCACAAAAATGTTTTTCAGCCCCCAGTTTTGCAATTTCATAAGGTTAACAGGAGAAATTGCACCATGCAACTTGTTGTGCAATCTCTTCTGAGTAAGCCGATACCCCATATGTGGGGGAAAACCACTGTTTGGGCACATGGCAGGGTTCGGAAGGGAAGGAGCGCCATTTGACTTTCTGAATGTAAAATTTGCTTGAATAATTAGCGGATGTGCCCCTGATGTGCCTAAACAGTGGAGAACCCCCATCAAGTGACACCATTTTGGAAACTAGACCTCTCAGGGAACTTATCTAGATGTGTGGTGAGCACCCTTAACCCCCTGGTGCTTCACAGAAGTTTATAACATGGAGCCGTGAAAATAAGAAAAATCGAACTTTTTCCACAAAAATGATGTTTTACCCCCAAATTTTTTATTTTCACAAGGGTAAGAGGAGAAAATAGAACCTAAAAAATGTTGTGCAATTTCTCCTGAGTACGCCAATACCCCATATGTGGGGAAAATACAGTGTTTGGGCGCACGGCAGAGTTCAGAAGGGAAGGAGCACTGTGTGACTTTTGAATGCAAAATTAGCAGGAATCAAGAGCGGACGCCATGTCACATTTCAGGAGCCCCTGATGTGCCTAAAAAGTGGAAACCCTCCACAATTGACTCTATTTTGGAAACTACACCCCTCAAGGATTTTATCAAGGGGTATAGTGTGCATTTTGAACCCAGAGGTACGACAGAATTTGATAACATTAGGTCTTCATATTGAATAAGTTGTCATTAGTCTTGAGCACAAGTGCTCGCTACTTGAGTTTGCATCGGGTACTCGGGTATGCACCATGTATCACGGGTGCTCGAGTGACATGCTCGAGTCCCTGCCCGCATGTTTCATGGTTGTTAGACACCCAAAAAAAAACATGTTGGGATCGCTCGTGCATGGCAGACGATCGTTTTTTTGGGCCGCGAAGCATATGGGGCAGAGACTCGAGCACCCTCGATACTCAGTGCATACCCGAGCACCCGATGCAAACTGAAGTAGCGAGCACTTGCGCTGAAGACTGGTCGCCATATCGCCATCATTTTTTTTCTTTACTTTTGAAAAAATACCAACCCTAACCCCAACCCTATTACAACCCCAACCCTAACCCAACCCTAACCCAACCCTAACCCCAACCCTAATACAACCCTAACCCTAGCCCAACTCTAACCTTAGCCCAACCCTAACCCTAGCCCAACCCTAACCCTAACCCTAAAGTTTATTTTTTTACACCGTTCCTCGTGCGGTATAAGTGATTAGACGACTTTATTCTTCGGGTTGGTGCGATTACAGTGATACCAGAATCATATCGGGTTATTACGATTGACGGCTGTCACACACTAAAAGACGCTATTTTTTGCACTAGTTTTCGCCATATTTTGAGAGCTATAATTTTTCCATGGTTTGGCCGACAGAGTCATGTGATGGCTTGTTTTTTGCGGGACAAGTTGACGTTTTTATTGGTACCATTTTCGGGCATGTGACATTTTTTGATCGCTTTCTATTCCAATTTTTGGGAGGCAGAATAAACAAACACCAGCAATTCAGGAATTGTTTTTATGGGGTTTTTTTTTATGCCACTTCGCGTGTGGTAAAATTGATGAGGCATCTTTATTCTTCGGGTCAGTACGTTTACAGCGGTACCACATTTATATAGTTTTTTGATGTTTTGGCGCTTTTGCACAATAGAAAGTATTTTCTAGAAAAAATATTTTTGTATCGCTTTATTCGGAGAGCAATAACTTTTTTATTTTTCAGCTGATGGACCTGTATGGCGGCTTGTTTTTTTCGGGACTAGATGACGTTTTCAGCGGTACCATTTTTATTTACATTCGTCTTTTTGATTGCGTGTTATTCCATTTTTTGTTTGGCGGTATGATAAAGCATTGTTTTTTTGCTTTGTTTATTTTTTATTTTTTACCGTGTTCACTAAAGGGGTTAACTAGCAGGACAGTTTTATAGGTCAGGTGGTCAGCGCTGCAGACAGGGACACATTACTTGGCTTGTGTGCGGGCGCGATCGCCGCACGCGTAATAGTACGTAGCTGGTCCATAAATCCCAGGGTGCAGCTATGTACTATTACTGACTTCGTCGGAAAGGGGTTAAAATAATACACCCTTTGCTGCTCACTTCTGTTAAGAAGGTCAGGTACAATATGTGTATGTTATATGTATGAACTAGCTATACAGCATAACATATACATGGATAAAAAAGGATAAAGAAAACTCAGCTGACAATTCAATGCAAGTAATGTTAATCACTAATGAGATCATGTTGCAAGCAACGCCTCATTGTGTGTGTGTGTATATATATATATATATATATATATATATATATATATATATGCCAAGGTTTGTACGTGATATCTTATTTGAAAAAGGCTTCAAAATGCGTCATATGCATTTAATGTATTAACATAACAATGGAATAAATCTAAGAATTAATCTGCATTAATCTGCAAGCTACGTGAGTGCCAGTCTTCATATGAACATTTACAGTAAAGTGGGACTCCATCCCTCGACACGAGCACCACCCTAATTTGAGTGCCGACTGGAACAGATGAAATACTCTATTTGGCATTAGTGATGAATTATGATTTTTGCTTTCTTTAAAGTGTTTTGGAACAGAAATTCCAGGACCATGAATTGCGCCCACACTAAAGACGTCGTGGTCCTCAGCAGTTGACACTTATTTCAGTGGCATTTCTGGATCACTAAGGCTGAGCTATTCACTGACGCTGGCACATAAAATAATACCCTAAAATACTGAAGCCGTCAGGACGTAGATTAGAAGGGAGCGCAGACTCGTACTTGTCACCTGTAACAAAGCTCGGCCCGTGATTATTTTATTGCCACGTACTGTAAATATTTCCTATGTTAATTCTTTTGCATATATGATTTTTGAAAGGACCAGAAACTGGATCAAAAATTTAAAAAAAGTTACATCTAGTGTGTGCGCCGATGCATAACTTGATCATCGGACGTGCCCGGGTGATATGTGACTCCAGCCAACGTGGTGACATTGAATCTTGCAATTAATAATTTATATCAATGTATCTCCAATACTCAACAACATGTCTCCCCATAGTGGAAGGGAAACTGCTGCAACGTCCAGGGCTGTGTATATCTTACCTGGTATTCTGTACAGGGCAGAGAGTATGAAATCCATTGATGGCGGAGGCCGTGCTGCCTTCTGTGTAAGATCCTGAGCTCTTCCGGTTGTAATGCACAAGATGCGATGGACTGAGAGATGATTAAACTCTTGGCGTTCAGCAGAATCCTCTGTGCTTCTGCAGCTTATTGATACTGACAAGCTCAGCACATGAAGATCTGCCTGCGGTACAGAGTACGTCAGAATAAAAGCCCGTGCATTGTGCAACCTCATTGTCTTAGGTGTAATATACAGGTCCCTGTGCTGCAGATTTATAGAAGGAAATTATATAACTGGGAACTAGTGATGAGCGAGCACTAAAATGCTCGGGTACTCGTTGCTCGGGTCGAGCACATTGGAATACTCGGGTGCTCGACCCGAGCAATGAGCCCAATGTAAGTCTATGGGAAACTCGAGCATTTTTCAGGCACCCCCCCCCCCAGCTTGGCGGTCTGCAGAGGGCCTAAAAATTGCACTAATTGATGGGAACAGTGTTCAAATGACATGGGAACAGCATGGGGAAGACGCCTGGATCCATTTCTGACTCCCAGGTCACTGCTGTCAATGTTGTCAGAGGTATTACGCCACTTTTACGGACTCACAATAAAACATACAAAAACTAAACCAAAATGGATTTTCCTGGGAAATATGTTAAGGAACATCCTTTCCAGGGTAATGACTTGTATATAAGGTAAAATAAATAACCCAAAAAAAAAAATGCTCCTCAACATCTTGGGCTATGTTCACGCGTAGCGTTTTTGATGCATTTTTCAACGGTGAAAAATACATTCACCGGTAAATGTCATTTTACCATTTTACAACCTTATCTGGCCATGTGGTGTGTGAGACATCATCAGACACATCCTGTTTCATTTATGAAGGAGGGACTCTGAAAGTCACAAAGCCTATTTTTATAGGGCCATCAGACGGCCCTTACTATTGTTATAGAGCCAACAGTCGGCTATGGTTTGTTGTTCCCATTATCAAGGAGCGAATCTTCCATACTGTTATTGTGTATGCAGTGAGTGGCAGGGTTGCCAAAAATTTGGACGCACTCCAATACCCCTTTGAAGAGACATAGAGGAGGGCCTCAGTAACAGAATGCTCCCATTATAAAGGAGCCGTTCTGCTATACAATTATTGCGTATGCAGTGACTACAACGGCTGCCTAATTTTGGACGTATCCCAATACCCCTTTGAAGACACGTAGAGGAGGGCCTCAGTAACACAATGTTCCCATTATTAGGAAGTGTATCTCCTATTCTGTTTTTTCCTATGCAGTGAATGCAAGGGCTGCCAAAAAATTGGACACACTCCAATACCCCTTTGAAGAGATGTAGAGGAGGTCCTCCTTCAAAAAATTACTACCATTGTTAAGGAGTGGCTCTCCTATACTGGCATGGGCAAAAAACATTTATCCCTAGGGGGTATACATGAACATACTGTATATATCATACAGAATGTTAGAGGTAGGCCTCTAAAAAAAAATTCCTATGGACATCATAAACACCATTAAAAAAAAATTATGTGGGTGTTGCATCACGGTCACCCTGGTGATATGGTGGTTGAGGATGAGGAGGAGGACAACAGAAATTAGGCAAAATCAGGAAGCGTATACCCATGTCTGGGTGTGAAGAAGTGCATGGGAATAGACCTCCCAAAAAAGCCACTGGATTTGACTTTATGCTCTACTGCTATCTTCCGCTCTCCCTGACCTCCGGAAAGCACCGACATAATCACACGTGCTATCAGCAAAGCACTATAAAAAGGAACACACACTGGCTAATATGTACTACTCCCCCCCCTCCCCCGAAGAAGCTGATTGCGAAATGCACATTGGGGCTGTCTCTACCTGCAGTTGAAAGGTTTTATTGTCATTATTTACATTCTGTTTATCTCTATGCCTGATGACACCATCTACTTATCTCCATGCTTGGTGATACCATCTGTATTTTGTGGGCTATAATTGACTTTGCCCTATATTGACACTTGTCTACCACTTGTGGGCTTTATGGCTTCTCTCTATATGATCTATTGATATATTTATAGATATATAGTTTCATGGCATTTTGACTATATTTTTCTATACTGAATACTTTAAGGTGTGTACTTGTTATCCACTAATGCTTATTAGATGAATGAATTTTGGATACTGATCCTTTTACTTATTTATTTATTTAATTCTTCATATATTTATTACTGGGCTCATTGATATGATCTCCTTTTGTTAGTCTTGTTAAACAGAATAAATGATTGATTATCCTTGTTACTAGCACTGCAGGCACCTTCATTGGTTCACTTCCCCTTTATGTGTGTTTTTATAAATTTCTTTTAAATAATTCAATAAAAGTTCCAAACCTTTTTATCAAACTTGTGCATCTATACTTCTTTGACGTGATTGGGTGTTTGTTGAATAGAAGTATTGTACCAAATAGGCTTTTCACTTTTTGGACTAATATGTAATTTTTGCTGTTTCCTATACAGTTTTGTTGGCCATGGATATTCATGCCAGAGACCAAACTTGGCTCTCACACGTGGATAATATTTTTAAAGGGGAAGTGGCCGGGAAGGATGATTTGGAAAATGGCACTACAACTGATTTAAAAAACTCATTAAGATTTCTATTTAAGAAAAGGATGCGCACTTGGTGGAACAAGGCGTCCTTGGAAAACTATTTGGCCAAAAGCATGATTCCAAGAGGTTTGAGGGTTCGCATTCTTCCCTCTTTTCCTGTAGAGGATACCTTCCTTCGAAACCGATGGGAAGAGGTGTGTAATGGGTGCTCACGCTCCCTAATTGAGATACTTATAGGGATTAATAAAAAGACCCTTGAATCCCTCGAGACGGACATTGACAATACTCAGAAGAAACTTATTGAATCTACCACTCTGGAACAGATGGAGTCTTTTAAAAAAGACTTGGACAAATTATTTATTGGTTGGGAAAAAGAGGTACAAGACACTAAAATGAAAAAATTTACACGAGATCTTCAAGATTACCAAAATAACCTTGTCTACAGATGGCATATAACTGCATCCCGTCAACGGACATCTTCAATTTCATCTATATCTTCCATGGACGAACCATCTTCAAACCAATCACGCCCCTATCCATTCACGAGGGGCAAAAGAAAGGGATTTAGTCAGGGGAAAAGTCATATTTCGAATAAAAGAACGCCTGTCCAACAAAAGGAAACTCAAAAACTTCAGGTAGTTAATTTATCGACCATCTCTCTTGCTGAACCCCAAATTGATGTATTAAGTTTGGGCCTAACTTTTTCTCCGACCTCTTCCTTTAATATCTTTATAGCCATAAAGGATCTTCACTTGTTTGCACGCAAGTTGGTTTTAAAAAAACTTCATGAAAAGAATTTTGCTACTGATACCTGGACTCCTAAAGAAAGGGAATCTATTGCTATCCTGGAGGAATTGGGACCAGAGGGTTGTCCACTCCCCCTAAGGATTCCTTTCAGGTAACTAAATCTAAAAAATTCCCACCTATGAATTTATTCCCTAACATTGACATATTTGTCAAAATGGTATCGGATGAATTTAAAAAGATTCCCATGGGGATACGCCTTGATAATCTGACCGGAATACAGCGAAAGGCATTGAGAGAATTGAAACAGTTTAAGGAAGTAGTCATCAAACCGGCCGATAAAGGCGGCAATGTTGTCATCTGGCCGGTTTCGATGTACGAAAGGGAGGTTTTCAGGCAATTGAGAGACTCTACCTGTTATAAAAGATTAACCTTCAATCCCACTCTCAATTTCCAGACTCAACTTGTGACACTTCTCGAAGATGCCTTCAGGCCGGTACGATATCGAAAGAGCTTAGGGACGGTTTGGTACCAGAATTTCCAAAGACTCCTTGTCTATACCTCCTCCCCAAGATTCACAAGAATCATAAGTGCCCCCCAGGTCGTCCGATAGTTTCCGGCAACGGAGGTCTCTGTGAGAATATCGGTAGGTACCTTGATCACCATCTAAAACCACTTGTTGAAGTCCTGCCATCTTATGTGAGAGACACCAGCGATCCTTTGAGAAAAATGGATAATATTTTTTTAGAACCAGACATGTGGCTGGTGTCTCTAGATGTAGAATCTTTATACACATCAATTAGACACAGTGATGGTTTGTAGGCCTCAAGAGTTTTTTTATGCATGTCTAACATGGATCATGATTTGATTAATTTTCTGATGACTCTTCTTGAATTTGCCCTAACTCATAATTTTTTTATTTTTAAAGGGGTCCTCTACCTACAGCTCCAGGGCACCGCTATGGGGGCGGCCTTTGCCCCTTCGTATGCTAATATATTCCTGGGGCTGTGGGAGAGGAATCTATTTTTGGGTGAAGGCAGCCTTTTGATTACTAAAGTTGCCTTTTGGCAACGCTATATTGATGACATTTTGATGATCTGGCAAGGGACTGAAAATGAGCTTCTTGGCTTCTTTCAGGAGCTCAACATGAACACCAATAATATCAAATTGATTTATCAATATAGCCAGACTGAAATTCCGTTTCTTGATACCCGTATCTACAAGGGACCCGATGGTCTTCTGTGCACTGACGTTTACCGTAAAGAGACTGCTGTAAATAGCTTTTTACATGCATCGTCCTCACATCCACAGTCCTTGAAGAACAAAATTCCTTTTGGGCAGTTTCTTCGTGTTAGGCGCATTTGCTCAGATGACATTTCCTTCTCCCATCAGGCTGACAAACTGGCCGAAAGATTTCGGCAAAGAGGATATTCCAATCGGACCATCAAAAAAGGCTTGAACAGAGCAAAAAGAATGAAAAGAGAAGGGCTTCTACAAACAAAAAAACTTTCCCAAGGAGGTGATGTAAACACACAGGTGAGGTTTATAACTACATACAATGACAAACATGATCTTGTGAGACAGGCTCTGTGTAAATTCTGGCCAATTATAGAGGGTGATCAGATATTGTGCAAATATGTGACAGGGTTCCCCTCTGTCACATATAGGCGATCCAAAAATCTGCGAGATCTACTGGTACATAGCTACCATAAGGATCCGGGACCTGAACGGGCTTTTGGGTCCAAGGGTCCAAAATGGGGCTTCTTCCCCTGCGAGAGTTGTGCCGCGTGTGCTAACTTAAAACGGTCCTTTCATGTTACCTCTAGTGATGGATCCAGAGAATTTAAAATAACACAGCACATCACCTGTGGCACTGAAGGAGTGGTGTACTATGCCACTTGCCCTTGTGGCTTGATTTATGTAGGCCTGACGTCCCGGCAACTCAGAATCAGAGTACGGGAACATGTTCGAGACATAAGGAACGCCATCGACATTCAGGATGTCTCTGCTCTCAAACCTATTCCTAAACATTTTAAAACTCACCATGGATGTGACTCTAAACTTTTAAAAATCATTGGGATTGATCGAGTTCATCTTGATGGCCGTGGAGGAAATTGAAAGAAAAGTTTGGCCCAATTAGAAACACAATGGATTATGAAAATTGACTGCATCCGTCCTAAGGGATTAAATGAGGTTTTGAGTTTTGCTTCTTTTTTGTAGTGCCATTTTGCCTTTTTACTGTATTTTATGTGTTTTATGTGTTTTTATCCTTCTAGTTGTTACATAGGTCTGTATTGTACAGTTGTCCTAAGCCTCCATGTCTTTCCTTTTCTAGTTTATTGGTCATTACATCATAGAGGATGATGTTCCGTTTACCTTTCCGTGGTCTCCAGCCCGCACATTCACCTGCAACGGATGGATATCCACTTAACAAGATGCTACAAGACCTAGCATTCCAAAGGGAATTCTCTCCATCAGTCACCATATCCCAGAGGGTGATGCCTCATTTACCGGTCATCATATCCTAGAGGGCGATGCCTCATTTACTGGTCATCATATCCTAGAGGGCGATGCTTCATTTATTCCTTTGTGACTTCCTTTTCATACCATTCATTTGTAATTGATGGATATCCACTTAATCAGATACTACAAGATCTGGCACTCCGAAGGAAACTCTCCATATATATTGTGAGAGGAAGGATGAGCTATATCCATTTTTTCTGTTTTTTGTTTTAATATTTGTTCTGTTCTAATACTTTACAACTGTTATAATTTTATGCAAACTTGTATATCAGCAGTTACACCCAGATCATCTCCCTATAATTACTCCTTGCATATCTCACATGTCCTAGGTGGATGATGAGTTTTTTACTCTTGTCCTTTTTATCTTATATGACTCAACGGTGTTTTTTATTCACTTTTATTAAAATATAGCATATTCACTTCTGGGTATACTCTATTCACTGCTAGTATTGATCTTCACCTTTTTACTATTAGTATTATTATCACTAATTAATTCTATCATTGCCACTTATGCACCTTATTAATATGCACTTTAACACATTTGACAAGTGTCTTCCTAATGTATTTATTAACAATATATTTAATTACTTCTATATACATGAGTACACCTATACCCATACAGTCATGGCCAAAAGTATTGAGAATGAGACAAATAGTAATTTTTCCAAAGTTTATTGCTTCATTTTTTGTAATGGCAATTTGCATATACTCCTGAATGTCAAAGAGTGATCAGCTTAACAGCAATTACTGTACTTGCAAAGTCAATATTTGCCCAGAAAATGAACTTTAACCCCCAAAACACATTTCAACATCATTGCAGTCCTGCCTTAAAAGGAGCAGCTAACATCGTTTTAGTGATTGATCCATTAACACAGGTGTGGGTGTTGATGAGGACAGGGCTGGCGATCAATCAGTCATGATTAAGTAAGAATGGCATCACTGGACACTTTAAAAGGAGGCTGGTTCTTGGTATCATTGTTTCTGTTCAGTTAACCATGGTTATCTCTAAAGAAACACGTGCAGCCATAATTGCACTGCACAAAAATGGCCTAACAGGGAAGAGTATCGCAGCTACAAAGATTGCACCTCAGTCAACAATCTATCGCATCATCAAGAACTTCAAGGAGAGAGCTTCCATTGTTGTCAAAAAGGCTCCAGGGCGCCCAAGAAAGACCAGCAAGCGCCAGGACCGTATCTTAAAACTGTTTCAGCTGCGGGATCGGACTACCAGCAGTGCCGAGCTTGCTCAGGAATGGCAGCAGGCTGGTGTGAGTGCTTCTGCACGCACTGTGAGGCGGAGACTCTTTGAGCAAGGGCTGGTTTCAAGGAGGGCAGCAAAGAAGCCACTTCTCTCCAGAAAAAACATCAGGGACCGACTGATATTCTGCAAAAGGTACAGGGAGTGGACTGCTGAGGACTGGGGCAAAGTCATTTTCTCTGATGAATCCCCTTTTCGATTGTTTGGGACATCTGGAAAACAGTTTATTCGGAGAAGAAGAGGTGAGCGCTACCACCAGTCTTGTCTCATGCCAACTGTAAAGCATCCTGAAACCATTCATGTGTGGGGTTGCTTCTCAGCCAAGGGAATCGGCTCACTCACAGTCTTGCCTAAAAACACAGCCATGAATAAAGAATGGTACCAGAATGTCCTCCAAGAGCAACTTCTCCCAACCGTCCAAGAGCAGTTTGGCGCCCAACAATGCCTTTTCCAGCATGATGGAGCACCTTGCCATAAAGCAAAGGTGATAACTAAATGGCTCATGGAACAAAACATAGAGATTTTGGGTCCATGGCCTGGAAACTCCCCAGATCTTAATCCCATTGAGAACTTGTGGTCAATCATCAAGAGACGGGTGGACAAACAAAAACCAACAAATTCTGGCAAAATGCAAGCATTGATTATGCAAGAATGGACTGCTATCAGTCAGGATTTGGTCCAAAAGTTGATTGAGAGCATGCCAGGGAGAATTACAGAGATCTTGAAGAAGAAGGGGCAACACTGCAAATATTGACTTGCTGCATTAACTCATTCTAACAGTCAATATAACCTATTGGTACTCAGAATATGATTGCAATTATATTTCTGTATGTGATATAAACATCAGACAAACACTAATAAAAACCAGAGGCCAGCAGATCATGTGAAAATATAATTTTGGTGTCATTCTCAAAACTTTTGGCCATGACTGTACACACATGCACCTTCACACACAATTTTTTTTATTTTTTTTTCCACTGATATTTTGTGTATGTATGTTTATGCACTTTTTTTATGTGGATGACACGTGTACATATATATGTATGTGCACTTGCATATCGATATGTATGTATGTATATGGTGTCCTTGACTCGGGGTGTATGTATGGTATTTTTGACATCTAGTTAATCTAGTCTGATATGGATCCTTCATGTATGAGTATATACAGTCTCCAGTATTTTTTCCCCCTGTTGTGCTCTATATGGATAGTATGGTACTACCTCATCTAGCATTTTTTTTTTTTTTTTTTTTTATAATTCCCGTTTCCTTATTAATATTAACTATAAAATAACAATAATTATAATCATTTAAAATAAATTAATAATTAAGAACAAATCAATAATAAATGAATAATAATTCTAATTACTATGGTATTGTAATAATTGTAATGATATAGTAATTATAATGATAACTATTAATAAAATAATAAATAAACAACAAAATTAATCCCCCACTCCTTATTAATAAGCTGGGTACCTATGCATGAGCCTAATATCCATCCTCTTCTACAATCTCTCCCTTATGTAGGGTTGCTTACTAACTTGAAGTTTGTCTAAGGAGGACGCGTCTGGCTACACCACTTGTTCTATGTCTATTTTGGTTTATGACCTGATAATATTAAGCAGATGTCGTCCTCTTCTCCCTTCCGTACATGCAGGCTGAGCTCGTTGCTGGGGTGACATGCCCTTGGTGTCGTCCCTCCCCTCCCTCTGAGCTGACGCGTCGGCCGGGGGGAGGTGATGGATGACGTGGAGCGCCGCAGCCCCGTACTTCCGCTCTCCCTGACCTCCGGAAAGCGCCGACATAATCACACGTGCTATCAGCAAAGCACTATAAAAAGGAACACACACTGGCTCCTATGTACTACTCCCCCCCCCCCAAGTAGCTGATTGCGAAATGCACATTGGGGCTGTCTCTACCTACAGTGGAAAGGTTTTATTGTCTTTATTTACATTCTGTTTATCTCTATGCCTGATGACACCATCTACTTATCTCCATGCTTGGTGATACCATCTGTATTTTGTGGGCTATAATTGACTTTGCCCTATATTGACACTTGTCTACCACTTGTGGGCTTTATGGCTTCTCTCTATATGATCTATTGATATATTTATAGATATATACTTTCATGGCATTTTGACTATATTTTTCTATACTGAATACTTTAAGGTGTGTACTTGTTATCCACTAATGCTTATTAGATGAATGAATTTTGGATACTGATCCTTTTACTTATTTATTTATTTAATTCTTCATATATTTATTACTGGGCTCATTGATATGATCTCCTTTTGTTAGTCTCGTTAAACAGAATAAATGATTGATTATCCTTGTTACTAGCACTGCAGGCACCTTCATTGGTTCACTTCCCCTTTATGTATGTTTTTATAAATTTCTTTTAAATAATTCAATAAAAGTTCCAAACCTTTTTATCAAACTTGTGCATCTATACTTCTTTGACGTGATTGGGTGTTTGTTGAATAGAAGTATTGTATCAAATAGGCTTTTCACTTTTTGGACCCTTTGAAGAGATATAGAGGAGGTCCTCCTTCAAAAAATTACTACCATTGTTAAGGAGTGGCCCTCCTATACTGGCAATGCCAATGCACTAAGTGCATGGGCGAAAAACATTTATCCCTAGGGGGTATACATGAACATACTGTATATATCATACAGAATGTTAGAGGTAGGCCTCTAAAAAAAAAATCCTATGGACATCATAAACACCATTAAAAAAAAATTTATGTGGGTGTTGCATCACGGTCACCCTGGTGATATGGTGGTTGAGGATGAGGAGGAGGACAACAGAAATTAGGCAAAATCAGGAAGCGTATACCCATGTCTGGATGTGAAGAAGTGCATGGGAATAGACCTCCCAAAAAAGCCACTGGATTTGACTTTATGCTCTACTGCTATCATCCGGTGGTGTTGAGAAGTCTGGCCAAATCCAGCCCTTGTTCATTTTTATAAGAGTCAGCCTGTCAGCATTTTCAGTTGACAGGCGGGTGCGCCTATCAGTTATAATGCCCCCGGCGGCACTTAAAACCCGCTCTGACAAAACTCTAGCGGCAGAGCAGGCCAGGACCGCCAAGGCGTAGAGAGACAATAATTATAAAGCACAGAGGAATCACAGGGATGTAGGTACAGTCGGCAAGGTACTCCTTCAGCATCCTCCAAAACTTTTCACTCCTTGTCAGAATACCACACGCATCAGGGTCTGAGTGTTGGGAGGGTCTGAGAAAACTGTCCCACACCTTAGACAGTGTTCCCCTGCCTCTGCTGCGTCGTATTTGTGTCTCCCTCACTTGTACTCCTTGTGTGTCAAAGGAACTGTGACCTCTGCCGCCAGCGTTTTCAGATGGGAATTTTTTTAATAACTTCGCAACAAGGGCCTTCTGGTACTGCAACATTTTATTAGACCTCTCCGCCACTTGAAGCAGAGATAGAAAGTTCTCCTTGGAGCGTGGGTCTAGAAGTGTCACCAACAAGTAATGACTGTTGGCCAAAATGCGTACAACACGAAGGTCAAGGGAAAGACAGCGTAACATAAACTCAGCCATGTGTGCCAGACTGCCAACAGTCAAGTCTTCCCTGTCCTGAACAAGAGGACGACTGTCCATGCTCTCTTCCTCCTCCTCCTCCTCCTCAGGCTATCCACACTGAACAGATGGTATGCATGTGGTGTGGGTAGTACCATCTGTAGCTCAGGAAACCAACTCCTGTTCCTCCTCATCCTCTTCCTCCTCCTTCCCATTAACACCCAATCTGCATTGGGATGAGCTGAGGCGGGGCTGTGTGGAATCACCCTGTATGGTTCCTGTCTCCATCTCAACGTGTTGCACCTGCAGTGCCTCCTCTTTAATTGTGAGCAGCGAGCGTTTCAGAAGACAGAAGCAGGATAGTGACGCTAATTATGACATCATTGCCGCTCACCATCTTGGTGGAGTCCTCAAAGTTTTGGAGGAGGTCAAAGATGTCTGACATCCATGCCCACTCCTCAGTTCTTATGTGTGGAGGCTGACCTGAATGTCGACGGGCGTGTTTAACTTGGTACTCAACAACTGCCCTCTGCTGCTCACAAATCCTTCCTAACATTTGCAAGGTTGAGTTCCAACGCGTGGTGAGATTGCACACCAGTTGGTGAGCTGGAAGCTGCAAACGCTGCTGAATCACAGCGAGGTGGCGGAAACTGTAGGTGACTTTCTGAAATGGGCACACACATGGCGTACTTTGACAAGCAGATAAGGCAGATCCAGGTAGGTTTTGAGAAACCGCTGAACCACTAGGTTGAGCACATGGGCCAGACATGGTACGTGTGTGAGGTTGCTTAGCTTCAGAGCCGCCACCAGGTTCCGCCCATTGTCACACACGACCATACCTGGCTGTAGGTTCATCTGTGACAACCACAGATGTGCCTGCTCTGTTACAGCTGTCAACAACTCTTCAGAGGTGTGCGGTTTGTCCCCTAAGTATATTAGCTTCAGCAGTGCCTGTTGCCGCTTGGCCGAGGCAGTGCTGTAGTGCTTCCAGTTTACGACTGATGTGGTCATTTTGTAGATGGAGGCTGAGGAGGCGGAGGAGATGCAGGAGCTGTAGAATGTGGGGGCAACCATGATTGACCCAGGGTCTGCATTCCTTGGTGTCGGGAGGAAGTGTTCCGTCCCAAGGTCCGACTAGGTCCCGGCTTTCATTATATTAACTCAGTGTGCAGTCAGTAATATGTACCATCCCTGGCCACAAGCACTTGGCCAGGGATGGTACCCAGGGACCTTCCCAGTAACTGCATTGTTGAGGGCACGGCTAATGTTCTGGGACACGTGCTTGTGTAATGCGGGGACGGCACACCGGGAGAAATAGTGGTGGCTGGGGACTGAGTACCGAGGGATGGCCGCTGCCATCAGGTTGTGGAAAGCTTCCGTCTCCACGAGCCTAAAAGGCAACATTTCGAGAAATGTATGAGTTTAGTAGTGTAGCCTGTGGGTGGGTGGCTGCATATTTGTGCTCACGTTCCAAGGACTGGGGTAGGGAAAACTGAACACTGTGCTGGGACAAGGACATGGACGTGGTTGTTGATAGTGGTAGATGCGAATGTGCAACGACAGGTGCAGGGCAGGAGTCATCTTCCCATGCGGCATGGACAGGGGATTGGCGTGTACGCACAAGAGAGGAACAAGCAGTGGCGTCACCCACAGACACTGTTTCTGGACCCTGGCGCTCGGCCCATCTAGTCAGGTGCTTTGCTGTCATGTGCCTGAGCATGCTGGTGGTGGCCAGGTTGGTGGTTTTGCTGCCCCTGCTGTTGCTAGCTTGGCAGATGTTGCAAATTACCTATCTGGGGTTATCTGGACAGTCTTTAAAAAACAACCAGACTCGGAAAGACCTAACAATTGTACTGGCAACTTCTGTCATGTTGGTGTTCCGGGGAACAGTTGCCCGCCTTGTGTCTGTAGCCACCACACTGCTTGTTCCTGCCTGTTGTGGTGCTACGCCTCCCTCCACCTGTGTGCTGCTGTCCTCGCTCTGCATGTCACCTTGCCAGGTTGGGTCAGTGATTTCATCGTCCACCACCTCGTCTTCCACTTCCGCACCATGGTCCTCCTCCTGACTTTCTGGCAATTGTGTCTCATCATCATCTACCTCTTGCGACAGTAATTTCACTTTTTCACCATTGCCTTCGTGTGACCGTGGATACTCAAATATTTGGGCATTTGTACATGCGATCTCCTCTTGCTCCACTTGAAGCTGGCCGGGCGTGTGTGATCAGTTGTCTCCGGGCACTCAGCATGGTGGGAGGAAGGAGGATCAGGGTGAGGAATATGCGGTCTAGACTCACGGCTACTGAGACTTGACCGTGTGGAAGAAAGGGTGGTGGTGGTAGTGGCAAAGTGACTGGAAGCATTATCTGCTATCCAACCAACAACCTTTTGACACTGCTCTGGGTTTAATAGTGGTGTGCTGCAGTCCCCTAGTAATTGGGACAAGAAGGTAGGGCGACAAGATGCTGGTGCTTGTTGTGGCATAATTTCAGCTTGCCCACGGCCTCGGCCTCTGCATGCACCATCACCATCACATCCACTTCCCCATCCCTTGCCACGCACCTTGCCCATTTTAAATGGAGGATAATATTTTGCATGGTCCCTACAAATTGCTGGATTTGTACCGCAGTAATATGTGATACATCTGACGGACGCCCACGGTTTTAAATACAGGCCTTGTAGTCTACTTTTATTGGTAGCGACCTCGTGTGAATAGCTTCACAAGCACACTGCTGCTAAACTGTAAGTGGAGTAGAATATTTTACATGTTCCCTACAAATTTCTGGATTTGTAAAGCAGTAATATGAGATCACGTCTGATGATGGAAAAGATCTGGCTGTATTCTGCAGTGCTAACAAGCAAATGGAGCAGTAAAATGTTGGACTCTATTACTTTTTAAGAAAATAATCAGGATTAAGAGCAAAAAAACCTGATATCTAGTCCAATGGCTATCAGACAGAAGCTGCGATGGACACTATTGTGTTGTATAGTGTCCACCATCTATGCCTGCCTAACTCCTGTTATCACCGGGATTTATATATGCTGCTGGATTAGTCCTCAGAAGGACTGTTATGTTAGTTTAGATGTATATCTTACTGTGGAATACCTGACTAAAACAAGTAAGAATTCTGTCCCTTACTCAGCAGCTCTCCCTACTCTGCCTGTTTCCGGGGTACACTGTGGCCAGTATAGTGTCACCAGGTGTTATATAGAACTGATGACGCTATGTGGCCAGCCAATCACTATAATGCCACAACCAAGATGACTACAGCATTACAATGAGTGGCAGGAGACCCCTGCATGTTCATTGACTCTCTAAAGAGCGCAAAACATGCGGGGAGGGGACAAAGAGAATGAAGCAAACACTCACCAGGAAGCACAAACTACTTCTGGCAGGGAACAGGGGCAGTCAGTTCAGTTAAATAGCATGGGCAATCTCCAGAAAACAGAACACCTGGGGAAGGTCCCGCACATCCCAGTCAAAGATTGGACAGCTGAGCTGTCAATCAAAGCACCGACAGCTAGGCTTGCCATTCACAGGATTGGATAGCCAAGCTGTCCATCAAAACACAGCATGAACCAGTTTCAATAGGACAGCGTAGCAATCCCACACTTAGTGCGGGAATCGTGACACTTACATTGAATAGCGTTAGCGTTAATGTCAATTAGGAAAGGAAAAGGAAATTATGCTTAAAACAGGCACATCTCCCCAAAAAAAGAAAATCAATATTTTAATTTTTTATCGAGATTCAGATACACAAAAACACAAAATACATACAAGATAAAATCAATTAAAAACCTGCACAAACCATAGAAATAACAGTCTAGGCTCAAATAGTAAGACAACAGACCTCCCACATGGAGTGCTGGTTGATATCCAGAAAGAAACCCCCTGGGACTCCAGAAAAACATGTGATGAGCAAATAAAAATTAATCAGTAATGAAAAATTAGCACAGCAACAAAAAAAACACATGAAAAGTGGCAATAATAAAAAAAATATATTAGCATATTAAATACATAACAGTCCAGGGGAGATTAAGTAATAGTAAGGATTAAGTAATAGAAAAAATCCTTGTGCGAGACAGAGGAATCCCCATGCGTATCGCCAAGATTCGGCTTCCTCAGGGGGTGGCATATTGTCATGTTTTTTACTATGCAGTGTATACTCCCCATTATTTTGGGGGTGCCCGCTTGCTTTAGATTTTTTATACAGTGCTGGATGTCATGACATATGTTATACAGGAGGTTTACCTACAGTTTGATGTAAAACAGTACATACCGTACTGGTAATATACAATGTTCAATGACATTTTGGGGATGACTTTGGGGATATCAGTCTGTGCAGTTAGGAAGCAGAAACCATTGTGAATCATCATTGCCGGCTGTGGTGCAAATGAAAGTGACAACAGGAGTCCTGGAGAGGAACAGTAAGACGACCCCCTAAAAGGGAATGAGCTACCGACAATTCCTTTCTCCTTACCGACAGATTCTTCTCTAGTTTTGTGCTTTGCTCATGTCCTTGTCACCATTTGTAGCATAAGGTTGTACCTGTAGCCAATTCAGGTCGTCCAGCTCCTCCAGGAGGGCTCATCCATACAAGGTTTGCTGTGTCTCCCTGCAGAATCTCATGAGCATGGAGCAGATACCAGGACATGGGCCATTACAACAGGAGACCTGGACAGGGATGTAGAAAGGCATCAATGCAGCAGCAGGACTCGTATCTGATCCTTTGTGTGAAGAGGAACAGGAGGAATATTGCAGAAACCCTACACAATGACCACAAGTAGACCACTGATGTGCATGTTACTGAGAAAATTGTCAGAAGCAGGTTCGATGAGGGTCTGACGTCCTGTAGTAGGACCTGTGCTCATAGCTCAGCACTGTACAGCTCGATTGACATTGGCCAAAGAAGCCCAAAAACTGTCAGGTCCACCAATGGTGTCCATTCTCTTCACAGATGATTCAGGTTAACACTGAGCAAATGTGACAGACGTGAAACAGTCTAGTGAATGGTAAGTTGCTGGCAACATCATCCAGTGTAGTGCCGGCGTCCCTGCCCTCTGCTAGGCAGGGACGCTGTTCCCCTCACCGCTCTGCTCCGTGCCCGGCGTCCCTCTCCCGCTCTGCTGGCAGCGCGCGCTCCTTCCCGGCCACTGTGCTTAGGGCGCGCGCGCGCGCGCCCTCCCTCCCTCTTAAAGGGGCCGCGCGCGCCGTCCTAAGGAGTCCCCGGCCAATGGCCGGAGGACTTTACCGTATATAAGGCACCTCCTCCAAAATGGAGGTGCCCGAGCAATGTTGTTTGCACCTGTGTCTCACCTGTGCTTCAGCCCTCAGGTCCCATTGCCAGTTACCTGCCAGTTACCTGCCAGATTCCTGCCTGATTACTTGCTACCTGCCTGCTAGTCTGAGGTCCGACGGTCTGCCTTACTAATCCTGTCAGTCTGTCTAAGGACCAGCCTGCCCACTCACCTGGGAGCGCACATCAGATACCTGCCAGCTTGTCTGAGGTCCGACGGTCTGCCTTACTAATCCTGTCAGTCTGTCTAAGGACCAGCCTGCCCGCTCACCTGGGAGCGCACATCAGCTACCTGCCTGCCTGCCTGAGGTCCGACGGTCTGCCTTCCAACTCCTGTCAGTCTGTCTATGGACCAGCTTGCCCGCTCACCTGGGAGCGCACATCTGCTATCTGCCTGCTAGCCTACCTGGAGGCTCCGCCGTCACGTGCTGTGACCACCTGCCTGTCCAGTGACTCCTGCCCGCTCACCTGGGAGCGCTCTTCTGCTACCTTTCTGTTTGCCTACCCGGAGGCTCTGCCGTCACGTGCTGTGACCACCCGCCTGTCCAGAGACTTCTGCCCGCTCACCTGGGAGCGCTCATCTGTCGCCTGTCCGCTGGTCTTCCTGGAGGCTCCGCCGTCACATGCTGTGACCACCCGTTCATCCAGAGACTCTCGCCTGCTCACCTGGGAGCTCACGTCTATCTTCAGCCGCCACAGGTCGTACCAACCCTATACCTAGAGACTGCCCCGGTCACTTGCCGTGACCTCCAGCCCGTTCACTCAGAGACTGTCCCGTTCACTCAGAGACTGTCCCGTTCACTCAGAGACTGTCCCGTTCACCTGCTGAGACTTCCAGCCCGTCTTCCCTGGTCGCCACCCGCTCCCTTACAAGGACCGCCTCCTTGTATAGTAGCTCTGAGGTTCCGCCTCCCAGACCCGTTACAGTTTGCTCGGGCCATGGAACCCGGTGGCACCCAAGCTCCCTCGCTCTCGGACCTGTGTCATGAACTGTCCCGTCAAAGGTACCAACAGGAGTCCATCCTGGGTCACCTGCGAAATGTCAATACTCGCCTGGACACTCTGACTGCTCCACCAGCAACCTCCGCCAGTGCCATGTCTCGCAATCCGGCAGCTCCGCTGCCCACTAATACCATGGTATCCTACCCTGGACCCCGGCTTTCTGCACCTCCTCGCTTCGGAGGCGACTCCGCCCAGGCTCGGGGCTTCATAAATCAGTGCACCCTGCACTTTGAACTTTTGTCCCACCAGTTTAACTCCGACCGAGCCAAAATTGCATTCATCATGTCCCATCTCACCGGGGAGGCCCTGGCCTGGCTAAATCCTCTATGGGAGAGAGGAGACCCCCTGGTGTCCAACTTGCCTGCTTTTCTCACGGCTTTCCGGAAAGTCTTCGACGAACCCGGACGGAAGACCTCATCCGCATCATCGTTGCTACGCCTCCGTCAGGAAAGTCTCACCGTGGGCCAATATGCCATACGGTTCCGTACCCTTGCCTCGGAGCTGGCCTGGGAAAACGACGCTCTGGTTTCCGTCTTCTGGGAGGGTCTGTCCGGCCGTATTAAAGATGAACTTGCCGGTCGGGACATTCCTACCACTCTCGATGACTTAATAACTCTTGCCACCCGGATTGACCTACGGTTCCAGGAGCGTGCCAGAGAGGTCACCCGTGAGAGGAGGTTACCACGTCTAGCTCCTACTTTTCAGAAACCCGTCACTCCTTCTGTCTCTAACCAGGTACACCCTCCTGAGCCTATGCAGGTCGACCAGACCAAGATGGTCAAGACCCGTCAGGACTTACGTCGTGCCGAGGGGACCTGCTTCTACTGTGGCAGTAAGGAGCACCGGATCCGTGCCTGCCCGGAGAGATTGGGAAACGCCTGTGTCTAGGTTCGCTCAGAGAGGTCCACCTAGACAAGAATAAATCCTCTCCATCCCTGCTGTTGTCAGTTTCAATCGTCTACGGGGAGAACCGTTATTTCGAACTAGCCCAACTGGACTCTGGAGCAGCCGGGAATCTTATTTCACAGTCCCTGGTGGAGAGGTACCGCATCCCCACCAAACCTCTGGCTGTACCCTTGTCTGTTGCTGCCGTGGATGGGGGGCTCTTACCACGCCCCATCCAACTCATCACCGAATCCATTACTCTGCAGGTGGGAATGCTGCATTCTGAAAGTATCTCCTTCCATGTTCTGCCTGGACTTTCTCACGCCCTCTTGCTAGGCCTACCTTGGCTCCAGAAACATGCACCCGTTCTTGACTGGCAGACCGGAGAAGTCCTTCGCTGGGGACAGGGCTGCCATAAGACCTGTCTGGTTCCCGTTCATCCCGTCCGTCCTTCTCCTACCCCAGCTAATCTACCTGGACTTCCGATTCCTTATTGGTCTTATGCTGATGTCTTTAATAAAAAGGAGGCAGAGACACTACCCCCTCATAGACCATACGACTGTCCTATCGACCTGTTACCTGGTACTTCTCCTCCCCGTGGGCGTATTTATCCATTATCCGCTGCTGAGACCCGGTCGATGTCCGAATATATTGAGGAAAATCTGGCCAGGGGATTCATTCGGAAATCCACCTCCCCGGCGGGAGCAGGCTTCTTTTTCGTCAAAAAGAAGGACGGCTCTCTCCGTCCCTGTATAGACTATAGAGGCCTTAACCAGATCACGGTGAAGAATAAGTACCCCCTTCCGCTCATTCCGGAGTTATTTGATCGTCTGAGGGGGGCTAGAATCTTCACCAAACTGGACCTCCGTGGGGCGTACAACCTGGTTCGTATCCGTCAGGGGGATGAATGGAAGACGGCATTCAACACCCGGGACGGCCACTATGAATATCTGGTAATGCCCTTTGGTCTCTGTAACGCTCCTGCCGTCTTTCAAGAGTTGGTCAATGACATCTTCCGGGACCTTCTCTACTCCTGCGTAGTGGTGTACCTGGACGACATCTTGGTCTTCTCTCCGGATCTCCAGACTCACCGGAGGGACGTTCGTCAGGTCCTGCTCAGGCTCAGGCAGAACCATCTCTACGCTAAATATGAGAAGTGCCTCTTTGAGCAGACCTCGCTTCCGTTTCTGGGCTACATTATCTCTCAGACCGGCCTACAAATGGATCCTGAGAAACTGTCTGCCATCGAGAAATGGCCCCGACCAGAGGGGTTGAAGGCTATTCAACGGTTCCTGGGCTTCGCCAACTATTACCGCCTCTTCATCCCGCACTTCTCTTCCCGGACTGCCCCAATTTCCGCACTCACCCGTAAGGGTACTAATCCCAAAGAGTGGCCGCCCGAAGCAGAGGAGGCCTTTCTTTCCCTAAAACAGGCCTTCTCTTCCGCCCCGGTGCTGCATCGCCCGGACGGCAACAAGCAGTTCTTCCTGGAAGTTGACGCCTCCTCCTCTGGAGCCGGAACGGTACTTACTCAAAAATCATCTTCCGGGAGAATGGTAACTTGTGGCTTCTTCTCCAAACTCTTCTCCTCTTCTGAGCGCAACTATTCCATAGGAGACCGAGAGTTATTGGCCATCAAACTGGCGTTGGAGGAGTGGCGTTACCTACTCGAGGGGGCTCTTCATCCGTTAATAATTTACACTGACCACAAGAACTTGGCTTACCTCCAGCATGCCCAGAGACTTAACCCGCGCCAAGCCCGGTGGTCCTTGTTTTTTGCTCGTTTTGATTTTGTTCTTCATTTTCGCCCGGCTGACAAAAACGTCAAAGCAGACGCCTTGTCCCGATCCTTTCTGGTGTCCGATCTCGAGGAAGAACCTAAACATATCATCGATCCCGCCAGAGTAATGCAGGTGGCTCCCGTGAGTCTAAATCGTCTCCCTCCCGGTAAGACGTTTGTTTCAGTACCTGATCGGGAGAAGATCCTACACTGGGGCCATTCGTCTAAACTAGCTGGCCACGCCGGTCAGAAAAAGACCCTCCAGCTTATTGCCCGGCACTATTGGTGGCCTACCCTGCACAAGGACATAATAGACTTTGTTTCTGCCTGTGTGTCCTGCGCCCGCAACAAAGTCCCGAGACATCTGCCAGCCGGACGCCTCCTTCCGCTTCCTGTACCTGCTGCCCCCTGGCAGCATATAGCAATGGACTTTATAACTGATCTCCCCGTCTCTGCCGGTTGTACGGTCATTTGGGTGGTCGCTGACCGCTTTTCCAAGATGGCTCACTCTATTCCCCTGCCAGGCCTTCCGTCTGCACCCGAGCTGGCTAAAGACTTTATCCGCCACATCTTCCGTCTTCATGGCCTGCCCCTCCACATCGTGTCGGATCGTGGGGTACAGTTCACCTCACGTTTCTGGAGAGCCACTTGTAAACTACTAGACGTCACCCTGGACTTCTCTTCCGCTTACCACCCACAGTCCAATGGTCAAGTGGAGCGGATCAATCAGAACCTGACCAGTTACCTCCGGCACTTCGTTAATGCCCACCATTCTGACTGGGTGGATCTCCTACCATGGGCCGAGTTCTCTTATAATAATCACGAGAGCGAATCCTCCTCCAAATCCCCGTTTTTTGTAGTCTTTGGTCAGCATCCTCGGATTCCTTTTCCTGTCTCCACCTCTGTGGACAACCCGGCTGCGGAATCTCTCGTTAGCAAATTTTCCTCCATATGGGAGAGTACCCGGTCCGCACTCCTTCTGTCATCCGAGCGTATGAAAAGACACGCTGACAAAAAACGCCTGGATCCTCCACAATTTCGTCCAGGAGATAAAGTCTGGCTCTCATCTAAATATGTTCGACTCAAGATACCTTCTTACAAGTTAGGGCCTCGGTTCATCGGCCCTCTGGAGGTCATCAGTCAGATCAACCCGGTGGCCTATAAATTGAAACTCCCGGCCAACTTACGGATCCCCAACTCCTTCCATGTATCTCTCCTCAAACCCGTGGTGCTTAACTCTTTTTCCAAGTCTACAGGTACGCCTCCTGCTCCGGTTTCTGCTGAGGACGAGTTTGAGGTAGAGAACATTCTTGCCACCAAAAGGGTAAGAGGAAAGACCTTTTTTCTGGTAGATTGGAACGGGTTTGGTCCTGAGGAGAGAACGTGGGAGCCCCGGGAGAACATCCATGCCCCTCTCATCCTAGCTAAATTTCTCTCTGGCCTAAAAAAGGGGGGGCCTAAAGGGAGGGGTACTGTAGTGCCGGCGTCCCTGCCCTCTGCTAGGCAGGGACGCTGTTCCCCTCACCGCTCTGCTCCGTGCCCGGCGTCCCTCTCCCGCTCTGCTGGCAGCGCGCGCTCCTTCCCGGCCACTGTGCTTAGGGCGCGCGCGCGCGCCCTCCCTCCCTCTTAAAGGGGCCGCGCGCGCCGTCCTAAGGAGTCCCCGGCCAATGGCCGGAGGACTTTACCGTATATAAGGCACCTCCTCCAAAATGGAGGTGCCCGAGCAATGTTGTTTGCACCTGTGTCTCACCTGTGCTTCAGCCCTCAGGTCCCATTGCCAGTTACCTGCCAGTTACCTGCCAGATTCCTGCCTGATTACTTGCTACCTGCCTGCTAGTCTGAGGTCCGACGGTCTGCCTTACTAATCCTGTCAGTCTGTCTAAGGACCAGCCTGCCCGCTCACCTGGGAGCGCACATCAGATACCTGCCAGCTTGTCTGAGGTCCGACGGTCTGCCTTACTAATCCTGTCAGTCTGTCTAAGGACCAGCCTGCCCGCTCACCTGGGAGCGCACATCAGCTACCTGCCTGCCTGCCTGAGGTCCGACGGTCTGCCTTCCAACTCCTGTCAGTCTGTCTATGGACCAGCTTGCCCGCTCACCTGGGAGCGCACATCTGCTATCTGCCTGCTAGCCTACCTGGAGGCTCCGCCGTCACGTGCTGTGACCACCTGCCTGTCCAGTGACTCCTGCCCGCTCACCTGGGAGCGCTCTTCTGCTACCTGTCTGTTTGCCTACCCGGAGGCTCTGCCGTCACGTGCTGTGACCACCCGCCTGTCCAGAGACTTCTGCCCGCTCACCTGGGAGCGCTCATCTGTCGCCTGTCCGCTGGTCTTCCTGGAGGCTCCGCCGTCACATGCTGTGACCACCCGTTCATCCAGAGACTCTCGCCTGCTCACCTGGGAGCTCACGTCTATCTTCAGCCGCCACAGGTCGTACCAACCCTATACCTAGAGACTGCCCCGGTCACTTGCCGTGACCTCCAGCCCGTTCACTCAGAGACTGTCCCGTTCACTCAGAGACTGTCCCGTTCACTCAGAGACTGTCCCGTTCACCTGCTGAGACTTCCAGCCCGTCTTCCCTGGTCGCCACCCGCTCCCTTACAAGGACCGCCTCCTTGTATAGTAGCTCTGAGGTTCCGCCTCCCAGACCCGTTACATCCAGCATGACCAGTGTAGTGGTGGGTCAGTGATGGTCTGGGGTCACACAAACCTCCATGTGATAATGTAGCGCCCTGAGGGTTCGGTTGCTACAGGGGTATTGCACCTCAACCAGAGGTGTGGTATTCCACTCCCAGGTAAGGATGGAGTATGGACCAGGGCTCAGTAGCTGCATACACACACTCCTCATTTCCGGGGGACAGTTCGCAGGTGCTCCCATTTATTGCAGGCACAACTACCATGTCCCTAGCTGGAGTGGGGAGGGGGGAGAGAACCCTGTGATGTAGGAGCAGAAGGGGACGGTTTCTGGAGCATAGGAAGGAGCTCATTGGTTGCAGGTCACCTGAGCTCAGACACAGTAAAGCAGATAAAAGGTGGGGGCCATCTTAGAAGTGGGTTCAGTTCAGTGGAGAGAAGAGAAGGAGTTCAGCCAGAGAGGGCTGACAGGGAGCTGTGGCTCAGCCTGAGCTCAGCTCCACGAGGCAGGCCTGTGGTGAAGGCCGGAGCCAGAGAGGAGAAGAAGAGAAGGAGAAGGAAGGAAGAAAGGTGGAGAGAAAGAGGAGTAGAAAGGCTCCAGAAACAAGAAGGCAGAAGGGACCCTAAGAACCCACGAGATATCGGGTGAAGGGTCAGGCAGAATAAGGGTACCGGATTCCCAAGTTGGTGGAGGTAAATTATCCCTCAGCCAAAGACCGGAGGTCGTGATCATCTTATGGTGCGACCCCCTGCTACACCCGCTAGGAAGGCACCACATAGGGTCAGGGAAACTGGCGCCAAGTTTTACCAGAGAAGGCCCGAGGCAGCCGGACAGAAGCGTGGTCACTGGTGGGGCACGAGAGGCCAGAGAAAGGATAAAAGGGGGTCCTGTGCCATACTCCTCAATTGCCTGGGGGTTGACCGTGCTCTTCACCTGGTGGACGCAGCACAGCTTGGGCAGTCATTGCCGGCAGAAGTGACTCGGATAACAACTGTGAGTAAAAGACCCTGGACTGCATCACTGACTCTGTGTGATTAATGCTGCGTCCGCACCATCACCCCCAGCATCCCTACACGCTGCCCTGAGGCTACACTCTTCCCGTGGGGAGTTATACTATCTCTGCTGCACACACCATCAGCCTCAGTGGACTGCGTTGCAGCGGCGGTTTATAATAGCCACAATCCACGGGTGGCGTAGTCGGACATTTCATAGCTCTAAATATAGACTGCCACAGCACTTGGTCTGACCACCCTGAGCCACGGGATCGGGTTGCCACTACTACCCCCATCATCACACTGAAGCCCGGTTCCAGGTGCCCCACGGCCCAGGGGGCGAGTCAATAACCAAGGGGACCCTGACTGCTGTTAAGTAATGTACCGGGATGAAATACTCATAGCCATTGTCAGACTTTCCACTGGTGCAGTGGAGTCTGAGCTCCTCCTTGTGCAGGATAATGCCCGTCCTCATGTGGCCAGGGCACATAGGCAGTTCTTCGATGATGATACCATTGACTGGTCATCACATTCACCACACCAGAATCCTGTTGACAACCTCAGGGGCATTTTGTATCAGTGCATCGAAGTGCCAAGTAGCGACACTGACTGACCAGGAGCCACTGTTGTACTGATCCAAGTCTGGGAGAAGATTCTGCAGGATATTATGGTCATCTAATATGTCTGTAAAAAAAAGAAGTCACCACTCTGTGATTTTTTTTTTTTGAGAAGCTGTCCATAAAAAATAAAATTGTGAACCCTGCCATCAACCTTCTCATCTAGAGCATGACCAGACGTTGTCAGCAGCGCATACCGGCACATGGGGTCACGCACCTTGCAGAGTCACATTATAAGATGTTGAGATAAAATTCACACAGCTTGGATCTGTTTCAATTTTTTTTACTTTAGATTTTATGAAAAATTCATTTTTAAACTGAGATTTTCTTTATTTTTTTGCATTCTTTACAAGTGCTTTTATTGTAAGAAAAATGGCATAACATAAAAAAAACAACTGAAATAGGTATAGAACATGTCACCAATTTTCTAAGTAAATATATTTCTAAAGGTGTTAATGACATTGGATGGGTTGTTACCGACATCTGGTGAGAATGTCATGTCAATAACACCTTGAAAAATATATTTACTTGGAAAATTGGTGACATGTCCAATATAGGAAACATGCCATAGTTGTGCATGCTGGCCCCAAAAATTAATTATTATTATTTAACGAGTTTGGCTCTGTCTCGAGCCATGGCGACTAGATGGATGAACACTCTGTAGGAAGATAAATCTTTTGCAAGCCCAGATGGATCCACCAGGGTCTTCTCCGCTGTTATCTTGATAGTATCAAGCCATCGGTTTGCTGGTCTTCCTCTTTGCCTTGTTCCTTCTATTCTTTCGACGATGTCCTTCTCCAGTGATAACAACATAAAACCTCCCAAAAATCAAGTCCGTTTTCTAAAAAAAAGCTGTGCGTGAATAAAAAACACCTGACAGAGACAGCAAGAGTAGGCCCAACATAAGCATGACAGGTAGAATGGGACAACAGTGACGGAGGTCTATCAGATGGTGGCAAAAAGTGCTGGTGTTCTCTGGATATCACTTGGCAAACACTCATGACCATATACCAGCCCCATCATATGATCGGCGTGGTCCTCTGCTATTCTCAAACATGAGAACAGTAATGAGTTTTCTGCAAAACTAATGTTGCAACTATCATAAAGCTCGTTCAGCCCAGTAAGCCCCAAACTTGTGAAGACCTCCCAGAGAATTCCTGACTTGTCCACTGGTCAAACATCTCATTTATTCTCCGTCCATTGCTTTGCATAGTATTAGTTCTGGTGTATTCCCAAAATCCTACTTCACTGACCTCTATAGAAGAAGCCAACAGTTTGCTGACTCTGACCTGTTTGTAGCTTGGTTGGTAATTTGGAGGCTTTTTTTTAGGTTTCCTTTGTTGCAATTGTTCCTTTTTTTTTCAGCAAAGTGGGTTCATTGTCGGGTGATATAACTGCTGCGTAAGCCAGTCATCGCATAACAAAACTAACTTGTGAAGAAAAATAAATGGCAGCGGCCTCCGCAAAACAAATGGACACTCAATGCCAGCCAGAGATATATTCACCAATGCTAAGGAACAAAATGTTTTCTGATGGTCTTAGATCCCACTTTCCCTTGTTCTGCAGCCCAGAGCCACAGATAATGCAATCTCCAGCTTCTTTCTTGACTTCTTCCCTCATCGTTGCTCTTTTATAAGCTTGTATGGCAGAGGGGGAGACAGCTTTAGACTAAGTTCACTTCAGCACAAAACTTTGCGAACCACTTGTGGTCCATTATGCGCATGAAGCAATAATACATTTGTTTGATCATCTCCTAAACATGAGTGGATGAAGGACTCCATACACATTAAATTAATGTTGGCGAAACCCACTGAAAGAGGCAGAGAGAAGGATCTGGAGATTTAACTATAAATGATTGATCCTTAATAGTATTATGTTGGTTCCAGGTAGTAAAACACATTGGGATCACAGGATTTTATCTTGTTTTATACACCCTAAAATCTTGTTTGCTTTTGCAGCTGCTGCCTGACATTGAGTACTGCTGCCCAGTTTCCTTGTAGCCAGAATACTAGTCGATTCATAGGACCCCGATCAGTAATCTGTTGGTGCCAGACAAGAGCCCAGCAAAGCACCTTCTACGTGCCAATATCCGCAATGTCACGAGTCACGCCGCAACGATGACGTCTCATTAAGCCAGCTAATCGTACTACAAAGTTTTTGTGTCTTCAGCTGTCATGTTAGGTATGGGAAGGACCCACCATACGACGAAGGGAAGCCGAGCAACTAGGGAAATGGAGAGTGGAGACCCCAAAGTAGATCTTACAATACCCTGACTTCCCTATCGTCCCTAAATAGGTTCCTCACCAATCGCCGAGTAGGATACCTTAGCCCAGGCTGACCCTAGACCTAGGCCCTAGGTAGGGAGGGGGAGGGGTGAGCACTAGTCAGCCCCCACTGCAACTAAATACAAACAAGGAAAACAGACAAGGGGATACACTTAGCTTTAATAAGACACCAGAGCGATCACAACGAAAACAAAGGAACTCCAAGGAGAATCTAGCTGACTGCTAGTACTCCATGCCTGAGCAGAGGAATATACTTCTATCACCAGCGATTCTCTGGAGAGACTGGGTGTTATATAAAGGTCCAGTAAGGGTGTGTTAATTAGCAGCAGAAAGTGGAGCTCACCGCTGGGTCCCAGAGAGGGAAGGATGGTGAAAGGATCAAGAAGGTGTCTGCAAGGCCAAGCGCAGCGACTTTCTACAACCGGATCCAGAATGACTGTCTGTCACACCAGTGACATCAGCAAAGAGTTACTTTACTCTCAATCCCCATCCACATAAATTTCCTCCTGTCTTTCCCTATACTGTCTCTTTGAACCAGACGTATCATGACATATTAACCCTTTTAAAGGGTCTTTTCTCAGCCATCCATACCATATGCCATAAATGGCTGATAAATGAAGGTCTATGGTATCTGCTCTCATAGACCTACATTGAGAGCTTGTGACCGTTAACTCTGACTTCCGGTCAGTCAGAAGTTGCGGTCACAAGATGGCAACGTGGGACCGAAGCATCACGAGATGGCGCCGTGGGACCGAAGCATCACAAGATGGCGCCGTGGGACCGAAGCATCACAAGATGGCGCCGTGGGACCGAAGCATCACGAGATGGCGCCGTGGGACCGAAGCATCACGAGGTGGCGCCGTGGGACCGAAGCATCACGAGATGGCGCCGCAGAACAGGAGCATACAAGATTGCGCCGCAGGACCGGAGCGGCACCAGGAAGAGCTGAAGATGGCGGATGGTGAGTATAATATTAAAATAAACCCTGGAGTGGTACTTTAATAGACTGTATAAGTTGACCGTGCTTCCCATGTGCATAAATCGATTGTAAATAGAGCATTCTGTACGTACAGTATACAATATCATTCTCGGCAGCACATGCACTGGTTACACAGGACGATGTGCTGCCGAGAATGATGATTTGTAAAGCGTTTTGCTTGTTCGTTGGATGATCGGGCGACCTGTTTAGATTTCATGATTATGGGGAAACGAGCAATCCTAGGATTCGCAACAAATCTGCAGGCAGAATCCTTATGTGTTACTTTTGGATTTCTTTACAGATTTTGCTCTGCTTCTTTACAAAGCATTGAATAGGGCAAAATCTACAAATGAAAACCCGAACAAGAATGAGAATTAAATAAATTCGGCGCCGTCCTTTCATTTTTGTGCAGATTTTTTTCTATAATGTGTGAATGGGATTTTGAAAACCCCATATACTTGATTTGCCCTGTAAAATAAATTGCTGCGGATTTGTGATGAGTAATCCGGACACATCGGCTATGTGTGAGATTGCACAAAGAATAAGACCGTATTGATATATCCGCCCCAGTGTGTTTGCTATCTACTATTTTACAGAAGGCGAATGCATGCACCAGGATCTTGTTTTACTGTTATACATAATGAAAACACCTGTTCTTTTAGGTGAAACATTTATTATCTTTTGGTAAAACATACAATGATATAGACATAACGCTCCTCCCGTCAGTCCCAGTGATCGGTGCTGATTATGGAGGCTGTGGGTTATAACAGCTTGCATACTGTCCAGATTCTAGCCCCGGGACATCCTGGTGTAATCTTGTTTCTATTTGGCCGGGGAAATGTATATGTTAGGGCACAGACAGACGGCAGTGTTTCTCGTGCGAAGATCTCTTAGCAGTCATCGGACTGACCGGAGCATGACAGCTGCACAGAAATACATCACGCTGTCACGCTCAGGTCAGGAGAGGAGCCGGGCCAGTCCGAGCACTGCCACACGATCCTCGCACGAGAAATACGGCCGTGTGTCTGCGCCCTTAACCTGAGAATTACACAACTCTTATAAACGGCTGAATGCAATGTTATCTGCCCTCATTTCTGTAAAGTCTTTGCGATCGTGGAGAGATGGTTCCTGAGATTTTCCTTCTTCTTTCTTATCTGCATCTCCAGAGATCTGGCTTCTATAAGAATTTCTTCAAACTTGTGGACTTGTAGTGAATCCACAGCCGAACGTTCACTGAAAAAAAAAGCAAAAAGGTAAAGCAACGTTTTAATGTCCTTGATCCCTGCAGGGGAAATACAGAGGATTCATCCACTGACTGCATCTAACATGAATATTGCTGTAGACAAGTTCTGAACTTTCCACATTCCTGGTGTTTATTCATCATCAAACAACTCCTTTATCATCTGTCTGCAGGATGGGTGGGTGTCTGATCGCTGGGAACCGCAATGATCTGCAGAACGTGGCACTTTTATCCCTGTTGGAATGGATCGTCAGTAGGGATGAGCGGACCCATGGAAGTAAGGGTTCGACCGAACTTTAGTCCAAAGTTTACGAACTTGAACCCGAACCCCATCGAAATCAATGGTCTCTCTTGTCGGTGTTTGGAGTTCAGCACCATGGTACGAACCCTGAACTTTACAGTTCGGGTTCACTCATCTCTAATCGCCAGTGCGAATGCAGTCGCCGCTCCATTCATTCTCTCTGCACTCAGCTGGGACAAGCGGCCCCATAGAGAATGTAACGGGAATAGAAGCGCTTCCTCGATGATAAAAAATGTCCCCAACACCATTCTTTTTGTAGGGCTTGGGAGGCTGAACTTTAACAATCATTTACGCGAAGGCAATGGGACAAATGCTTCCATCTCTCTCATAAATCTATAATTGCTACTAAATCCCAAGAAACAAGTTACAAAATAATCTCTAGGTTGTATCGGGTCCCTTCTGCTATGTTCCCAGAGGTTTCTGATTTATGCTGGAGGTGTGAGATTCACGAGGGAACAAAGTCGCACATGTGGTCGTCATGTCCGGTTTTGAAGGCTTTATGGGAAAAGGTTATTACGGCCACCCAAGAGATGACAGGTGTGGCAATCCCAAAAACTCCTGAGACAGTTCTTTTATACATGTTCCCTATGGCTAAGAATGTTTACAAAAAATCATTACATCTCCTTCAAGCTGCGAAAACGTTAATCCCTTGTCACTGGAAGAAAACTGAGCCCCCTTCTATAGAAGGATGATTTGTAGAGAAAGCAATATCACATCGTATGGAATCTCTAATAGCCCAATCGCCGGATGAAATCAGTGCAGTTGTTTCCGAATGGTTCCACTGGGAATCCTTCCTTTCCTCTCCAATCTTTCGGGATGTTGCATGACGACCCCAGGAAAGCCATCTTTCTAACCAGCTGTAAATTATCTCTGACCTCTGATCTGGTCGGCCTGTTTTCTTATATACTAGTTTGCAGGCTGACTATTGATTTGATAAATCCTATTGATCATCTTGATCTCCTTGGTATACCTTGACTCCCCTCCTTCAACCCTTTTTCCTCCACTCTTTTTTTTTAATCCTTCAATGTGCTTATAAATACAGTGCCAACTGAATAAATGTTATTAACATCCTTGATGCAGCTTAACTGTGGACTTGTTAAATGACCTGTTTTATTGTTCTACATTTTCTTATCTCTTGATTGTGGATTATATTTTGTTTATTGGTTGATCTGTTTAAGATCTGTGCATATTAAAACTAAATAAAATTTTGAATTTGAAAAAAAAAAAAAAATGTCCCTAAATTGGCGATCGGTGCAGGTCCCAGTCATCAGACACCTACCGATCAGTAAGTTTTCACCGGACAATCCCTTTAAGGTCTGCTGTAATTCTATGGCACGAGCAGAAGTTCTAGTCACTTGTTCTTAATCTGTTCAGTTTTTTTTTTATATGGATTCTGAATCCCCTCCAAAATCCACATCAAACACTCTCTGAACGGACTGAAAATTGATTTCAATGGGAAAATTCACAATGCTTTTTTTTTTTCACTGAGATTTTGAAAACGACAAAGCAGAAAAAAAAAGAAGTGACGTCACTTCACTGATGTGGAAATATGCAGCAAACTTCACAATAAAGTCAACAGTACGACTGTTCAAAAAGATTCACAGAACCCTGGTCCAGAAGCCACATCATAGGTCCACGGCCGCCGGACCAGTGTTCTGCCAACTTCCCACTACCTGCTGGCATCTCCAGCTCCTCCGCTGCCCTGGCATGATGCCTGCGTGTGATGAGAACGTCTTGTAGGCTGAGAAGGAGACTGGAAAATCAACCTGCAGCCCTAGAAGACATCTGGATTGATGCACACTTTCTAAAAGGGCTTTTGCCAAGAATGAAAGTCATCATCTCCTATACACAGAATATGGATTAGTAGGGACCACCTGTGTTCCCGAGAATGGGTTGCTGTAGAGCCCTGTTAGAAGAGAGCGGGGGTCCAGCATGTGCATCTCCGCTGTATTTACTGTCTATCAGACTGGACTCAGCTACTATTTCTGGCAGTTCCATACAAAATAAATAGAGTGGAGATGCAAATGCCTGACCCCCCCCCGCTCCTGCAGAAACCCTTTCTTAGAATGACTGGGGTCCCGGAGCTCAGACTCCCCAGTGATCAAGGACAGGGAGAAACTTTCAATCTTTGGAAAAACCCCTTTAAATGAAGAGTCACTGACTCTTCTAGTTATGAGCGGACTAGTGGAGGTTTGGGTTCATCTGGTTTGACCAAACTGTAGTCCAAAGTTCGGTTCGGGTACCAGAATTATACCTGGACTTGAATCAGAACCAGATATTAATAGAAATCAATGGGCACCTGATCTCTCTCTGAGCAGAGCATTTTTAGTTTCAGGTTGGATGTAAAGTTTTAAAAACAGCATTTATTTTTTCGTTTTATGCCAGAAGCCGGGGTAGAAAAGTCGCAAATTATGAAGTACATCATTTGTTTGTGACTTAACTTTCTCCGCAGCTCACGCCACTCTTCCAAAAATTAAGCTTAGTGAAAGGGGCTGCGGCCACGTGCGGGCCGATAAATTTACTATCATTTATGCCAGAAAGTTGTGCAAGTTACAGTGCAAATCTATGGCATTCCCGTATCTCCGGGGTATGACAGCAAACAGTCTAATTTGTTAATAAATCAGGAATATCTTACACCAGTGTGGGTTTATTATTACCGGAGCACAGTATGAGGGTCTTCTCCACCATTCTCCTGAGATCACCATAAATGACATATACACCTTTTCTTGGGGCGAGACATGATCATGTCGTGTGCTCACCTGAGGGTCTGTGCATAGTTGGAGAACAGCAGGCTGACGTCTTTGCTTAAATCTGTGAACAGAAAACCGAGCAGTCATATAAATGTGGGGACGGACGCAGCATGAGAAGAAACTCCACTGACCTTTCATCAGGGTCTCGATGTCTTCCACCTTCGGGCTGTCTGACGGCACGGACGGCTGGTTTGTGAGCGATGAGCACTGAACAGTCTCGGGGTCTTCGTTCTGTTTTGGTGAGTTGAAAACAAAGTTACTTATGTAATAATCTGCCATAACATATATAGTGATTCATTTGTATAACATCTGCTACCCAGACATTTTCAGTGGTTTCTTTACCTATTTTAAATGATAATTTAAAGGACCAGCCCCATGCAGACTTTACTTTGAGACCTCTTTTTGGTACACAGATGTCTACATAGGACCGTTTGCTCCATCGTGCCGTGGATTTGCCCTGGTATACTGCCACCTAGTGGCTGCTTATGCACACGAGACTGACAATGCGGGAAGTCGAGCACTGCAATCATTGCTGCTAGAAGTAATCTGGTGGGGATCAATCACCGATCTGATACTTAGAACTTATCAAACTCTTTTGGGGAGGAGGGTAAGGGTTTAACAAAAAAAAAATAATAATTTGATTGCCCTCTATTAAGTCTTGGTGATAAAACCTGAAGAAATGAACTGGAATGTAAATTGGTGTGCATGAAGCATGTAAGAGCATGTTCACACATGGCCACTAAACAGGATAAAAACAAAGACAGAAACATAATACATAAATACCCTGCAATAAATAAATAAACTGCAATAGTGCATGAAAATAATACAGGGTACTTAATTAACATAATTTTGATCAAAATAATGCAAAAGCCATCCGACCTCGTCACGGTGACCCTATTTGGCACAGTCCTAACCCTAATATTTAAAACCTTACTGTTTGTCAAGTGACATGTATGTAGATAAGGGCTGAGAGACTGAACCCAGCTAGTGGACACACAGACCTGGGACGCAAGATGAAAAATCTTTCCAGCTCAAGGAAAGGGTGCCGGCCACACCTTAAATATTAGGGTTAGGACTGTCCCAAATAGGGTCACCGTGACGAGGCGGCTCTCAGTATTCATCTCACTGCTGCCCTGTTACTGATGTTCTGTATTTGTACAGTTAGTTACTCACGTCTTTCTTCCTTTTTGTCACTTTGCTCTCATACTTCGTGGCACTGCTTGCCATCGTCTCCATATATGCTTAAGTATAAAACAGAGTAAGAAAAACATAAGAAACGCCAGAAGACAGAGATGCCATCTTGCATTTTTATTGCCGGGTAGAAAGGAGCGGCGGTGCACGTGTCAGACAGTCGCTCCATTCATTACCTATGGGGCTACGGAGCTCTTTCCAGCAGCTCTTTCCAGCAGCCCCATAGAGAATGAATGAAGCGGTGGTCCACATTGTCTTGTAGATCTGAAATCCAACATATATTTCCGTTGCAGAACGAAATGTGAACATGGCCTTACAGAAAAGACATAGCAGTGCAGTTTAGTGCAAAACTTCAGTAACAAAAGTGTTTTTTATACCGTGTTGGCCTTTAAATGCCCTGTTGATCATCGGTAGTCTGGGTCCTATGCGGCGTATATATATATTACAAAATTCTGTTTTGTTTTTTTGTAACCGCTAAAAATTAGAAAAAAAACCTTATAAATTTGCAATCTCTGTAATCGTACTGACGTGGAGAATAAAGTGGGCAGAACATTTTTGAAACACAATGAACGCTGTAAAAACAAAGTGAACGGTGTTATTCAAAACTACACCTCGGCCAGGCACAACATTGATCGGTGCTCCGGATGACTGACATCTCGCCCCTTTGGCGTCTCTGGTCTGAACTGTGAACTCTCCCATTAAGTTTCTATATTTTTTAGGAATACATTTTTTGACCTGCTGGCAGCGGCCACTCCTATCTGCTGGTGTGTCAGTGTATGACGCTTACACAGGCTATAGCAGAGTACAGGGCTGGGGCAGCGGCCTCTGCAGCAGTCGCATTGCTACATTGTATCACTATTGCTTTACTTACCAGCTGCGCCCTCTAGTGTCCAGCAGCGGGAAATGGGACAAATTACAATTTTATTGTTTTTTTTTATATATATATATAATTTGCAATTCACTTTAATAACATTTGTTTATGCAACAGATCCCCTTTAAGAAGGTGAGACAGCCCCTTTAAGCCGTCTTCCCACCCCCCTCCTGTATCAGTTACTATTACACCGTACCCCTGCCGGCTTCCCCTGCTCCTGAGAACACAAGCCTCCTACCGGCAGCCGTATACAGCGGCTCCTACCGTCACCGGCGGCTCTGAGGGCTCAGTCCGCGCTACAGCCGCGGAACAGCACTCTGCACCTAGCGCCTGCGCACTCTTCACCCTGGATAACGGCTGCGTGGTGGAGCGCATGCGCAGATGGCGCCTTCCCCGCGGCGCCGTGTCTGAGGTAAGAGCGGAGCTGCGCGCCCAGTGACGCCTCAATGTTATGTCTCCCCCTGGCGGTCGCCGTGTGCTCCTACAGCGGCTGTCTCTCCTCAGTGTGCACAGGGCTCTGTGTCTAATGCGTCACTGCAGGAAAGGGAAAGTAAAAAATGATGGGAAACATATACAAATGCTCTATACAGATCAGCTGCCATTATTATACCAGGGAATTATTTAAAGGCGCGGTGATCATTTTTCTCTTAAATGCGTGTATTTTTGGGCTAAAAACATTTTTTGTAATTGGTTTTCCTTGAACATTTTCCACCGTTTACCTCCTGCAGCCTTTGTGTTGCAGCAGCTATTGCTTATTGCAGAACGAGTTAACTGAGAAACCTTCAGTGAGTTCACTGTGATGTCTTATGGGCAGTTTGTAGCGAGTTTATGTCTTTTTTTCTCTGCTGATTTGTGACCACAGACCCCAGCAAAGCTGAATGTGCTGGGAAAAAGCTGCAGCTGGTGGAAATAGGACATCAGCTGGGATGTAGGGCGAGCGTATTGCAATTTTTTTATTTAAAGGGGTTAGATATTGATGGCGGCCTATTATTAGGATAGACTAATGGTGATCCCACCCCCGGCTCCTCCACCAATCAGCTGTTTGCATCTCCAGGAGCAGCACAGCGCCGTTCTGGGTATAGTGACTGTTCTCGGTACTGCAGCTCAGCTCCTATTGAAGTGACTATAAGCTGTTCTGCATCTGTGCACAGCAGCTGATGGTTGGGGGCCGCCGGGTGTTGGACCCCCTCTCCCAATCTGATATTGATGACTTGGGTTAAGTTCTGGACTTCCCCTTTAAGCCTTTTTTTGATGATCTGTGGGTCTGAGGGTCTTTTTAGTATTGATGTGACGATGGTAGTGAGGTGCTACTAGTTGTGTCCCCCGGCAGTGTTAGGACGGGGGATGTAGATGTCACCAATAGTCTAGCGGAAGCCGTATAGAAGAGGTCACAGAAGAATCCTGTTACAGATTGCACAAGTATTCCTACAGAATCACTTGTCGTGTGTCCTGGTATCGAGCGAGTTTTTTATACGCAGAAAAATAATGTGAACATTGCAAAAAAATAAAAATAAAAAAAATAAGTAAAAACAAAAGTTATAAAAATTGCAGTTCTACTGTTTGGCCACCAGAGGGCAGTGACACTCCTCCTGATCTCCAGGATTAGGCCAGTATCCCAGCATATCAGCCGGGGCTGCGAGGAGCCGGATGTGAACACCGATCCTAAGGGTCATATTTATCCATAAAAATTTGTGCTATAAGGTAACATTATATCTAAAATGGAAAAGTACTGAAAAAAAATAATTTTCTGTTTTACAGTCACCGCTCCTCCCCCGAAAGAAGCAAAAAAAAAAGCAATTTATATGTCGCACGTCCCCAAAAATGTATCAATAGATACGTCCGCTCACCCTGACATACAACCAGCCCTCCCCCCCGCTCCATCGACGGAAAAGGAAAAAAGTTACATCATCCAAAAAGGTTTTAACAAAGTTCGGAATTTATTTTCACCACTAAAATATGTAAAAAAATAAAACTTTGTAGTTTGGTGTCGCCGCGAACACACTGAGCTGGGACATTTGTATCATCCAATGAAGAAGAGGTTAAAGAGGTGTTTTTTTTATTTTTTTTCCCCCGCTCCTGATGTGAAAGCAGAATAGTGATGGCAGCTCTGGAGGTGATTGGAGTATAGGATATGATGTATCAGCAGAATAGTGACTGCAGCTCTGGAGGTGACTGGAGGATTAGTCATGATGTATCAGCAGAATAAGTGACTGCAGCTCTGGAGGTGACTGGAGTATAGGATATGATATGACAGCAGAATAGTGACTGCAGCTTTGGAAGTGACTTGAGGATTAGCCATGATGTATCAGCAGAATAGTGAGTGCAGCTCTGAATGTGACTGGAGTATGGGATATGATGTATCAGCAGAATAGTGACTGCAGGTCTGGGGGTGAGTGGAGTATAGGATATGACGTAACAGCAGAATAGTGACCGCAGCTGTGGAGGTGACTTGAGGATTAGTCATGATGTATCAGCAGAATAGTGACTGCAGCTCTGGAGATGACTGGAGGATAAGACATGATGTGACAGCAGAATAGTGACTGCAGCTCTGGAGGTGACTGGAGTATAAAACATGATGTAACAGCAGAATATTGACTGCAGCTCTGGAGATGAATGGAGGATAAGACATGATGTGACAGCAGAATAGTGACCGCAGCTCTGGAGGTGACTGGAATATAGGATATGATGTAACAGCAGAATAGTGACCGCAACTCTGGAGGTGACTGTAGGATAAGACATGATGTGACTGCAGCTCTGGAGGTGACTGGAGTATAGGATATAATGTAACAGCAGAATAGTAACTGCAGCTCTGGAGGTGACTTGAGGATTAGCAATGATGTATCAGCAGAATAGTGACTGCAGCTCTGGAGGTGACTGAAGGATAAGACATGATGTAATAGTAGAATAGTGACTGCAGTTCTGGAAGTGACTGGAGGATAAGACATGATATAACAGCAGAATAGTGACTTCAGCTCTGGAGGTGACTGGAGGATAAGACATGATATAACAGCAGAATAGTGACTGCAGCTCTGGAAGTGACTGGAGGATAAGGCATGATATAACAGCAGAATAGTGACTGCAGCTCTGGATGTGAGTTGAGGATAGGACATGATGTAACAGCAGAATAGTGACTGCAGCTCTGGAGGTGATTGGAGAATAATACATGATATAACAGCAGAATAGTGACTACAGCTCTGGAGGTGACTGGAGGATAAGACATGCTATAACAGCAGAATATTGACTGCAGCTCTGGAGGTGAGTGGAGTATAGGATATGATGTAACAGCAGAATAGTGACTGCAGCTCTGGAGGTGACTGGAGGATTAGCCATGATGTATCAGTAGAATAAGAGACTGCAGCTCTGGAGGTGACTGGAGTATAGGATATGATGTGACAGCAGAATAGTGACTGCAGCTTTGGAAGTGACTTGAGGATTAGCCATGATGTATCAGCAGAATAGTGAGTGCAGCTCTGAATGTGACTGGAGTATGGGATATGATGTATCAGCAGAATAGTGACTGCAGCTCTGGAGCTGACTTGAGGATTAGCCATGATGTATCAGCAGAATAGTGACTGCAGCTCTGGGGGTGAGTGGAGTATAGGATATGATGTAACAGCAGAATAGTGACCGCAGCTCTGGAGGTGACTTGAGGATTAGTCATGATGTATCAGCAGAATAGTGACTGCAGCTCTGGAGATGACTGGAGGATAAGACATGATGTGACAGCAGAATAGTGACTGCAGCTCTGGAGGTGACTGGAGTATAAAACATGATGTAACAGCAGAATATTGACTGCAGCTCTGGAGATGAATGGAGGATAAGACATGATGTGACAGCAGAATAGTGACCGCAGCTCTGGAGGTGACTGGAGTATAGGATATGATGTAACAGCAGAATAGTGACCGCAACTCTGGAGGTGACTGTAGGATAAGACATGATGTGACTGCAGCTCTGGAGGTGACTGGAGTATAGGATATGATGTAACAGCAGAATAGTAACTGCAGCTCTGGAGGTGACTTGAGGATTAGCAATGATGTATCAGCAGAATAGTGACTGCAGCTCTGGAGGTGACTGAAGGATAAGACATGATGTAATAGTAGAATAGTGACTGCAGTTCTGGAAGTGACTGGAGGATAAGACATGATATAACAGCAGAATAGTGACTGCAGCTCTGGAGGTGACTGGAGGATAAGACATGATATAACAGCAGAATAGTGACTGCAGCTCTGGAAGTGACTGGAGGATAAGGCATGATATAACAGCAGAATAGTGACTGCAGCTCTGGATGTGAGTTGAGGATAGGACATGATGTAACAGCAGAATAGTGACTGCAGCTCTGGAGGTGATTGGAGAATAATACATGATATAACAGCAGAATAGTGACTACAGCTCTGGAGGTGACTGGAGGATAAGACATGCTATAACAGCAGAATATTGACTGCAGCTCTGGAGGTGAGTGGAGTATAGGATATGATGTAACAGCAGAATAGTGACTGCAGCTCTGGAGGTGACTGGAGGATTAGCCATGATGTATCAGTAGAATAAGAGACTGCAGCTCTGGAGGTGACTGGAGTATAGGATATGATGTGACAGCAGAATAGTGACTGCAGCTTTGGAAGTGACTTGAGGATTAGCCATGATGTATCAGCAGAATAGTGAGTGCAGCTCTGAATGTGACTGGAGTATGGGATATGATGTATCAGCAGAATAGTGACTGCAGCTCTGGAGCTGACTTGAGGATTAGCCATGATGTATCAGCAGAATAGTGACTGCAGCTCTGGGGGTGAGTGGAGTATAGGATATGATGTAACAGCAGAATAGTGACCGCAGCTCTGGAGGTGACTTGAGGATTAGTCATGATGTATCAGCAGAATAGTGACTGCAGCTCTGGAGATGACTGGAGGATAAGACATGATGTGACAGCAGAATAGTGACTGCAGCTCTGGAGGTGACTGGAGTATAAAACATGATGCAACAGCAGAATATTGACTGCAGCTCTGGAGATGAATGGAGGATAAGACATGATGTGACAGCAGAATAGTGACCGCAGCTCTGGAGGTGACTGGAGTATAGGATATGATGTAACAGCAGAATAGTGACCGCAACTCTGGAGGTGACTGGAGGATAAGACATGATGTGACAGCAGAATAGTGACTGTAGCTCTGGAGGTGACTGGAGTATAGGATATGATGTAACAGCAGAATAGTGACTGCAGCTCTGGAGGTGACTGGAGTATAGGATATGATGTAACAGCAGAATAGTAACTGCAGCTCTGGAGGTGACTTGAGGATTAGCAATGATGTATCAGCAGAATAGTGACTGCAGCTCTGGAGGTGACTGAAGGATAAGACATGATGTAATAGTAGAATAGTGACTGCAGTTCTGGAAGTGACTGGAGGATAAGACATGATATAACAGCAGAATAGTGACTGCAGCTCTGGAGGTGACTGGAGGATAAGACATGATATAACAGCAGAATAGTGACTGCAGCTCTGGAAGTGACTGGAGGATAAGGCATGATATAACAGCAGAATAGTGACTGCAGCTCTGGACGTGAGTTGAGGATAGGACATGATGTAACAGCAGAATAGTGACTGCAGCTCTGGAGGTGATTGGAGAATAATACATGATATAACAGCAGAATAGTGACTACAGCTCTGGAGGTGACTGGAGGATAAGACATGCTATAACAGCAGAATATTGACTGCAGCTCTGGAGGTGAGTGGAGTATAGGATATGATGTAACAACAGAATAGTGACTGCAGCTCTGGAGGTGACTGGAGGATTAGCCATGATGTATCAGTAGAATAAGAGACTGCAGCTCTGGAGGTGACTGGAGTATAGGATATGATGTGACAGCAGAATAGTGACTGCAGCTTTGGAAGTGACTTGAGGAATAGCCATGATGTATCAGCAGAATAGTGAGTGCAGCTCTGGATGTGACTGGAGTATGGGATATGATGTATCAGCAGAATAGTGACTGCAGCTCTGGAGGTGACTTGAGGATTAGCCATGATGTATCAGCAGAATAGTGACTGCAGCTCTGGGGGTGAGTGGAGTATAGGATATGATGTAACAGCAAAATAGTGACCGCAGCTCTGGAGGTGACTTGAGGATTAGTCATGATGTATCAGCAGAATAGTGACTGCAGCTCTGGAGATGACTGGAGGATAAGACATGATGTGACAGCAGAATAGTGACTGCAGCTCTGGAGGTGACTGGAGTATAAGACATGATGTAACAGCAGAATATTGACTGCAGCTCTGGAGATGAATAGAGGATAAGACATGATGTGACAGCAGAATAGTGACTGCAGCTCTGGAGGTGTCTGGAGTATAGGATATGATGTAACAGCAGAATAGTGACCGCAGGTCTGGAGGTGACTGTAGGATAAGACATGATGTGACAGCAGAATAGTGACTGCTGCTCTGGAGGTGACTGGAGTATAGGATATGATGTAACAGCAGAATAGTATCTGTAGCTCTGGAGGTGACTTGAGGATTAGCAATGATGTATCAGCAGAATAGTGACTGCAGCTCTGGAGGTGATTGGAGTATAGGATATGATGTAACAACAGAATAGTGACTGCAGCTCTGGAGGTGACTGGAGTATAGGATATGATGTGACAGCAGAATAGTGACTGCAGCTCTGGAGGTGACTGGAGGATAAGACATGATGTTACAGCAGAATAGTGACTGCAGCTCTGGAGGTAACTTGAGGATTAGCCATGATGTATCAGCAGAATAGTGACTGCAGCTCTGGAGGTGATTGAAGTATAGGATATGATGTATCAGCAGAATACAGACTGCAGCTCTGGAGGTGACTGGAGTATAGCATATGATGTGACAGCAGAATAGTGACCGCAGCTCTGGAGGTGAGTGGAGGATAAGACATGATGTGACAGCAGAATAGTGACTGCAGCTCTGGAGGTGACTGGAGTATAGGATATGATGTAACAGCAGAATAGTGACTGCAGCTCTGGAGGTGACTTGAGGATTAGTCATGATGTATCAGCAGAATAGTGACTGCAGCTCTGGAGGTGACTGGAGGATAAGACATGATGTGACAGCAGAATAATGACTGCAGCTCTGGAGGTGACTTGAGGATAAGACATGTTGTTACAGCAGAATAGTGACTGCAGCTCTGGAGGTGACTGGAGGATAAGACATGATGTGACAGCAGAATAGTGACTGCAGCTCTGGAGGTGACTGGAGTATAGGATATGATGTAACAGCAGAATAGTGACCGCAGCTCTGGAGGTGACTGGAGGATAAGACATGATGTGACTGCAGAATAGTGACTGCAGCTCTGGAGGTGACTGGAGTATAGGATATGATGTAACAGCAGAATAGTGACTGCAGCTCTGGAGGTGACTTGAGGATTAGCCATGATGTATCAGCAGAATAGTGACTGCAGCTCTGGAGGTGATTGGAGTGTAGGATATGATGTATTAGCAGAATAGTGACTGCAGCTCTGGAGGTGACTGGAGTATAGGATATGATGCGGCAGCAGAATAGTGACTGCAGCTCTGGAGGTGACTTGAGGATAAGATATGATGTTACAGCAGAATAGTGACTGCAGCTCTGGAGGTGACTGGAGGATAAGACATGATGTAACAGAAGAATAGTGACTTCAGTTCTGGAGGTGACTTGAGGATAAGACATGATGTAACAGCAGAATAGTGACCGCAGCTCTGGAGGTGACTTGAGGATTAGCCATGATGTATCAGCAGAACAGTGACTGCAGCTCTGGAGGTGACAGGAGTATAGGATATGATGTAACAGCAGAATAGTGACTGCAGCTCTGGAGGTGACTGGAGCGTAAGACATGATGTAACAGCAGAATAGTGACTGCAGTTCTGGAGGTGACTGGAGGATAAGACATGATGTGACAGCATAATAGTGACTGCAGCTCTGGAGGTGACTGGAGTATAGCATATGATGTAACATCAGAATAGTGACCGCAGCTCTGGAGGTGACTGGAGTATAGTATATGATGTAACATCAGAATAGTGACCGCAGCTCTGGAGGTGACTGGAGGATAAGACATGATGTGACTGCAGAATAGTGACTGCAGCTCTGGAGGTGACTGGAGTATAGGATATGATGTAACAGCAGAATAGTGACTGCAGCTCTGGAGGTGACTTGAGGATTAGCCATGATGTATCAGCAGAATAGTGACTGCAGCTCTGGAGGTGATTGGAGTGTAGGATATGATGTATTAGCAGAATAGTGACTGCAGCTCTGGAGGTGACTGGAGTATAGGATATGATGCGGCAGCAGAATAGTGACTGCAGCTCTGGAGGTGACTTGAGGATAAGATATGATGTTACAGCAGAATAGTGACTGCAGCTCTGGAGGTGACTGGAGGATAAGACATGATGTAACAGAAGAATAGTGACTTCAGTTCTGGAGGTGACTTGAGGATAAGACATGATGTAACAGCAGAATAGTGACCGCAGCTCTGGAGGTGACTTGAGGATTAGCCATGATGTATCAGCAGAACAGTGACTGCAGCTCTGGAGGTGACAGGAGTATAGGATATGATGTAACAGCAGAATAGTGACTGCAGCTCTGGAGGTGACTGGAGCGTAAGACATGATGTAACAGCAGAATAGTGACTGCAGTTCTGGAGGTGACTGGAGGATAAGACATGATGTGACAGCATAATAGTGACTGCAGCTCTGGAGGTGACTGGAGTATAGCATATGATGTAACATCAGAATAGTGACCGCAGCTCTGGAGGTGACTGGAGTATAGTATATGATGTAACATCAGAATAGTGACCGCAGCTCTGGAGGTGACTGGAAGATAAGACATGATGTGGCAGCAGAATAGTGACCGCAGCTCTAGAGGTGACTGGAGGTGACTTTGTGGCGCCCCTGAGGGTTCGACCAACACAGGAATGCTGCACTTCTTTAATGGAGTGTGGTGTTTCTCCTCTGAGGTAAGGCCAGTGTGATGGTAGTTACCTAGACTTTTGCATCCAACACCACATTTCCACCAAGAGGGAGCTAGTATGCACTGGGTGCTGCTCCCCTGGTTACAGGGAGACTGGGGAACACAAAGTAGTAGGAACCAGTTAGTGGGTGTGGGTGGAGGAACAGTTAGTTTGTGACACTTCTAATTTCATATTTAATAGAATGCCATCTTTGATCTTGGTCTTGGTTGCTGAAAAACTACTGTGTGTTAATGTGACTTCCCTCCGGGAGCGTAGATCCTGTGTGGGCCTGCACCGGCAAGGGACACAGTCCTCGTACCCTGGCCTTGGGACGAGAGGTAGGTTGCAGACAAGGAATGTCTCAACCCGGCCAAGGACCAGGATCAAGAAGGCCCGGGAGCTTTAGAGTGTGGCTCCCCAGCAAATGGGTCCCGGGGAGGATGCAGACGGAGCGGAGTACGCCACCTGTCCCCGCCTACCTGATCTATTCAGAGGGATTCCGGCTGCAAGAGGGGTACCGGCCCCCGATACCCGACCTCGTACTCTACTTCCAGGACGGGAAAGCCCGGTTAGGCCCTGAGGATCCCGCCGGGCTTCGGATGGAGAGAAATTGCCAACCGACCCCTACACCTGAGAGGAGCTCAGAGGGAGACCCGGCCTAGCTACACACGCACAGACGGGAAGGGGTAAAGTCTGTAGTGCAGGAACATTCTGGTGTAGGGTCGCTACCGAACACTGGACGTCCTCGGAGGTAGTCGGACCCCCTTCCCTGGTGGCCGCAGGACTCCGTGAGGAGCAGGGAGAAGCCTTGCGCTGCTTAAGAGAACTGTGAGTAAAGCCTTGGAAATTCATCCCTATGGCCTCCGGACTGTTCATTACGCGCCATACCACGCGACGCAGTACCCGTGCTCCCACACTACTACTCCCCCTCCATCCTGTCTTGCCTGCCCTGAGGCCACGCTCCGCCTGTGGGGAGCTGCGAGAACTTTAGCCGCCATGACACCGGGCCTCAGCGGACTGTAGCGGCGCTGGTGGCGCGTCACCAGACACCACAGGTGGCGTAGTCGACAATTACCACTCAACCCGGAAAGCCCTAACATCATTTTTAATGTGACAGCCCTGGGCACGGAACGGGTCCAGGCCACGGCTGCATCCCCCTCAACATCTGACCCGGCTCCGAGTATCCCCCATCTTCCCAGGGCAGGGCTTGCGAGCGTCACAACTTGAGGATAAGACATGATGTAACAGCAGAATAATGACTGCAGCTCTGGAGATGACTGGAGGATATGACATGATGTGACAGCAGAATAGTGACTGCAGCTCTGAAGGTGACTTGAAGATTAGCCATAATGTATCAGCAGAATAGTGAGTGTAGCTCTGGAGGTGACTGAAGTATAGGATATGATGTAACAGCAGAATATTGACCGCAGCTCTGGAGGATAAGACATGATGTGACAGCAGAATAGTGACTGCAGCTCTCGAGGTGACTGGAGTATAGGATATGATGTAACAGCTGAATAGTGACCGCAGCTCTGGAGGTGACTGGAGGATAAGACATGATGTGACAGCAGAAGAGTGACCGCATCTCTGGAGGTGACTTGAGGATTAGCCATGATGTATCAGCAGAATAGTGACTGCAGCTCTAGAGGTGACTGGAGTATAGGATATGATGTATCAGCAGAATAGTGACTGCAGTTCTGGTGGTGACTCGAGTATAGGATATGATATGACATCAGAATAGTGACCGCAGCTCTGGAGGTGACTGGAGGATAAGACATGATGTGACATCAGAATAGTGACTGCAGCTCTGGAGGTCACTGGAGTATAGGATATGATGTTAAAGCCGAATAGTGACTGTAGCTCTGAAGATGACTTGAGGATTAGCCATGATGTATCAGCAGAATAGTGAGTGCAGCTCTGGAGGTGACTGGAGTATAGGATATGATGTAAGAGCAGAATAGTGACTGCAGCTCTGGAGGTGACTGGAGAATAAGACATGATGTGACAGCAGAATAGTGACTGCAGCTCTGGAAGTGACTTGAGGATACGACATGATATAACAGCAGAATAGTGACTGCAGCTCTGGAGGTGACTGGAGGATAAGACATGATGTGACAGCAGAATAGCGACTGCAGCTCTGAAGGTGACTTGAGGATTAGCCATGATGTATCAGCAGAATAGTGAGTGCAGCTCTGGAGGTGACTGGAGTATAGGATATGATGTATCAGCAGAATAGTGACTGCAGCTCTGGAGGTGACTGGAGAATAGGATATGATGTAACAGCAGAATAGTGACTTCAGCTCTGTAGGTGACTGGAGTATAGGATATGATGTGACAGCAGAATAGTGACTGCAGCTCTGGAGGTGACTTGAGGACAAGACATGAAACAGCAGAATAGTGACTGCAGCTCTGGAGGATAAGACATGATGTGACAGCAGAATAGTGACTGCAGCTCTGAAGGTGATGTGAGGATTAGCCATGTTGTATCAGCAGAATAGTGAGTGCTGCTCTGGAGGTGACTGGAGTATAGGATATGATGTAACAGCAGAATATTGACCGCAGCTCTGGAGGTGACTGGAGGATAAGACATGATGTGACAGCAGAATAGTTTCCACAGCTCTGGAGGTGACTTGAGGATTAGCCATGATGTATCAGCAGAATAGTGACTGCAGCTCTGGAGGTGACTGGAGTATAGGATATGATATATCAGCAGAATAGTGACTGCAGCTCAGGAGGTGACTCGAGTATATGATATGATATGACATCAGAATAGTGACCGCAGCTCTGGAGGTGACTGGAGGATAAGACATGATGTGACAGCAGAATAGTGACTGCAGCTCTGGAGGTGACTGGAGTATAGGATATGATGTTAAAGCAGAATGACTGCAGCTCTGGAGGTGACTGGAGTATAGGATATGATGTAACAGCAGAATAGTGACTGCAGCTCTGGAGGTGACTGGAGTATAGGATATGATGTATAAGCAGAATAGTGACGGCAGCTCTGGAGGTGACTTGAGGATTAGCCATGATGTTTCAGCAGAATAGTGACTGCAGCTCTGGAGGTGACTGGAGTATAGGATATGATGTAACAGCAGAATAGTGACTGCAGCTCTGGAGGTGACTTGAGGATTAGCCATGATGTATCAGCAGAATAGTGACTGCTGCTCTGGAGGTGACTGGAGTATAGGATATGATGTAACAGCAGAATAGTTACTGCAGCTCTGGAAGTGACTTGAGGATAAGACATGATATCACAGCAGAATAGTGAATGCAGCTCTGGAGGTGACTGGAGGATAAGACATGATGTGACAGCAGAATAGTGACTGCAGCTCTGAAGGTGACTTGAGGATTAGCCATGATGTATCAGCAGAATAGTGAGTGCAGCTCTGGAGGTGACTGGAGTATAGGATATGATGTATCAGCAGAATAGTGACTGCAGCTCTGGAGGTGACTTGAGGATTAGCCATGATGTATCAGCAGAATAGTGAGTGCAGCTCTGGAGGTGACTGGAGTATAGGATATGATGTAACAGCAGAATAGTGACCGCAGCTCTGGAGGTGACTGGAGGATAAGACATGATGTAACAGCGGAATAGTGACTGCAGCTCTGGAGGTGACTGGAGTATAGGATATGATGTAACAGCAGAATAGTGACTGCAGCTCTGGAGGTGACGTGAAGATTAGCCATGATGTATCAGCAGAATAGTGACTGCAGCTCTGGAAGTGACTCTAGTATAGAATATGATGTCACAGCTGAATATTGACTGCAGCTCTGGAGGTGACTGGAGTATAGGATATGATGTATCAGCAGAATAGTGACTGCAGCCCTGGAGGTGACTGGAGTAAAGGATATGATGTATCAGCAGAATAGTGACTGCAGCTCTGGAGTTGACTGGAGTATAGGATATGATGTATCAGCAGAATAGTGACAGCAGCTCTGGAGGTGACTGGAGTAAAGGATATGATGTATCAGCAGAATAGTGACTGCAGCTTCCTGTGAAATATGTTAAGGAAGTTCCTTTCCAGGGTAAAGACTTGTGTATAAGGTAAAATAAATAACCAAAAACAAAAATACTCCTCCACACCTTGGGCTATGTTCACAAGTAGCATTTTTTATGCGTTTTTTCACTTTTGTATTGTTTTCAACTGTGACAAATGCATTCACCGGGAAATGTCATTTTAACATTTTACAACCTTATCAGGCCATGTGGTGTGTGAGATATCATCAGACACATCGTGTTTCATTTATGAAGGAGGGACTCTGAAAGTCACAAAGCCTATTTTTATAGGGCCATCAGACGGCCCTTACTATTGTTAGAGAGCCAGCAGTCGGCTATGCTTTGTTGTTCTTATTACTAAAGAGTGGGTCTCCTATACTGTTATTGCGTATGCAGTGAGTGGCAGGTCTGCCCAAAATTTGGACTCACCCCAATACCCCTTTGAAAATATGGACGCTCCCCAATACCTCTTTGAAGAGACTTAGAGGAGGGCCTCCTGAAAACAATGTTCCAATTATTAGGAAGTGGGTCTACCATTGTCTTTGCCTATGCAGTGAATGCAAGGGTTGCCAAAAATTTGGACCTACTCCAATGCCCCTTGGAAGAGACATAAGGGAGCGCCTCCTGAAAAAGAATGTTCCCATTATTAGGAAGTGGGTCTCCCATTGTGTTTGCCTATGCAGTGAATGCAAAGGTTGCCAAAAATTGGGAGGCACTCCAATGCCCCTTGGAAAAAACTTGGAGGAGGGCCTCATAAAAAAATGTTCTGTACTGTATAAAAAAATTTTTTTACAGGCATCAGAAACATACTTTAAAAAAATGATGTGGGTTTTGCATCACAGACCACAGTCACCCTGGTGATATGGTGGTGGAGGATGAGGATGAGGAGAAGGAGGAGGACAAGAGCAAATAGCCAAAATCAGGAAGCGTATACCCATGTGTGGGTGTCAAGAGGTGCATGGGAATATACCTCCCAAGAAAAGACACTGGATTTGAGTTTATGTTACGCTACTATCATTCGGTGGTGTTGAGAAGTCTGGCCCAATCCAGCCCTTGTTCATTTTTATATGAGTCAACCTGTCAGTATTTTCAGTTGACAGGCGAATGCGCTTATCAGTTATAATTCCACCAGCGGCACTAAAAACCCGCTCTGATAAAATGCTAGCGGCAGGGCAGGCCAGGACCTCCAAGGCATAGAGAGCCAGTTCATTCCACGTATCCAGCTTGGATACCCAATAATTATAAGGCACAGCGGAATCATGGAGGACGTTGGTACGGTCGGCAAGGTACTCCCTCAGCATCTTCCCAAGCTTTGCACTCCTTGTAAGAGTACCCCTCGCCTCAGGTCCTGTGCGATGGGTGGGGCTGAGAAAACTCTCCCAGAACTTTGACAGTGTTCCCTTGCCTCTGCTGGATTGAACTTGTGTCTCTCTCGCCTGTACTCGTTGGTTGTCCAACGAACTGTGCTCTCTGCCGCCAGCATTTTCAGATGGGAATTTTTTTAATAGTTCCGCAACAAGGGCCTTCTGGTACTGCCCCATTTTTGTAGACCTGTCTGCCTCAGGAATAAGAGATATAAAGTTCTCCTTGTAGCATGGGTCTAGAAGTGTCACCAACCAGTAATGACTGTCACCCAAAGTTTGAGAACGCGAGGGTCACGGGAAAGGCAGCTTAACATAAACTCAGCCATGCGTGGCAGACTACTAACAGGCAAGACTTCTGTGTCCTCACCAAGAGGATGAGTGACCTTGCTCTCCTCCTCCTCCTTCTCCCTGTCCTCAGGCCATCCATGCTGAACAGGCGGTATGACAGTTGTGCAGGTAGTACCGTCTGTAGCGCATGAAACTAGCTCCTGTTCTTCCTCCTCCTCCTCCTCTTCCTCATTGTCACCCAATCCACGTTGGGATGAGATGAGGCTGGGCTGTGTGTAATCACCCTGTATGGTTCCTTGCTCCATCTCATCGTACTCTGCCTGCAATGCATCCTCTTTGATTGTGAGCAGAGAGCGTTTCAGAAGACAGAGAAGCGGGATAGTGACGCTAATTATGGCGTCATCGCCGCTCACCATCTTGGTGGAGTCCTCAGAGTTTTGGAGGATGGTACATATGTCTGACATCCATGTCCACTCCTGTGGTCTTATGTGTGGAATCTGAACTGAATACCGACGGCCTTGTTGATGCTGATAGTTAACAACTGCCCTCTTCTGCTCACATATTTTTCCCAACATCTGCAGTGTAGAGTTCCAACTTGTGGGGACATCACACACCAGTCGGTGAGCCGGAAGCTGCAAACGCTGCTGAAGCACGACAAGGGCGGCGGAGGCTGTAGCTGACTTTCTAAAATGGGCACACAGGCGGGGTACTTTGACAAGCAGATCCGGCAGCTCTGGGTAGGTTTTGAGAAACCACTGAACCACGAGGATAAGCACATGGGCCAGGCATGGTACATGTGTGAGCTCGCCTCAGAGCCGCCTCCAGGTTTCGGCCATTGTCAAACACGACCATGCCTGGCTGTAGGTTCAGCGGTGTCAGCCACAGATCTGCCTGCTCTTTCAGAGCTGTTCACAACTCTTAAGCATTGTGTGGTTTGTCACCTAAGCATATTAGCACAGCCTGTTGCCACTCGGCTGAGGCAGTGCTGCAGTGCTTCCAGCTTGTGACTGATGTGGTCATTTCGGAAATGAACGCTGAAGAGGAAGAGGAGGCTGAGAAGGATGAGGCGCAGGAGCTGTAGACTGTGGGGGCAACCCTGATTGACCTAGGGCCCGCAATCCTCAGCGTCGCGAGGATGTGTTCCGTCCCAAGGTCCAACTGGGTCCCGGCTTCCACTATGTTAACCCAGTGTGCCGTCAGCGAGATGTACCGTCCCTGACCACAAGCACTTCTCTACGTGTCCGTGGTTAGGTGGACTTTCCCAGTAACTGCATGGCTAATCTTGTGGGATACGTGCTTATGTAATGCGGGGACGGCACACCGGGAGAAATAGTGGCGGCTGGGGACTGAGTACCAAGGGACTGCCGCCGTCATCAGGTTGCGGAAGCTTCCGTCTCCACAAGCCTAAAAGGCAACATTTTGAGTGCAAGCAGTCGCGAAATGTGGGAATTTAGTAGTGTGAACTGTAAGGTGTTGGCTGCGTATTTGCGCTTGCGTTCCAAAGACTGGGGTATGGACAGCTGAACGCTGCGCTGGGACAAGGACGTGCTTGCTGATGGTGCTAGTTGAGAGAATGCAACAACAGGTGCAGGGCAGGAGGCATCTTGCCATGCACTATGGACAGGGGGTTGGCTTGCAATCACAACAGCGGAAGAAGCAGTGGTGTCACCCACAGACACTGTTCGTGGACCCTGGGGTTCGGTCCACAAAGTTGAGTGCTTTGCTGCCATGCTGTCATGCTGGTTGTGGTCAGGCTGGTAATTTTGCTACCCCTGCTGATGCAGGCCTGGCTGGTGGTGCAAATGGCCTTTTTGGGGTTATCGGCAGAGTCTTTAAAAAACAACTACACTGTGTTCCAAATTATTATGCAAATAATATTTTCTCAGATTTTCCCAAATTACCTTTATGAATTGCAGTCATTGTAATTTTCCAGTCAAATAACTATTAGAGTACAATTGAAAGGTTTTTGTACAAACTGATAACAGTATATTTTTTAAAAAATAAAAAACTCAAATTGCACTCAAAATGCATGTTCCAAATTATTATGCACAGCAGAGTTTTCAACCTTTTCATTTTAATAAAGAACAAAAAAATGGTCATTTTTGAAATTATAAGCATTAGCAGGTTATTACAAACTGAAATCAAACAGTTTTCAACTCAAAACTTTATTCTAGGTGATGTTACATTTGCACGTAGGACCCCTTGTTCGAAAGGAGCTTCTGAACTCTCTCGTCCATTGAATTTGTCAGGTTTTGGATGGTTTCTGCTTCAATTGTTTTGCATGAGGACAGAATACCCTCCCAGAGCTGTTGCTTAGATGTGAACTGCCTCCCGCCATCATAGACACTCCTTTTGATGATGCTCCAAAGGTTCTCAATGGGGTTTAGGTCAGGGGAGCATGGGTGCCACACCATAAGTTTGTCCCCTTTTATGCCCATAGCAGCCAGAGATGCAGATGTGTTATGTGCAGCATGAGACGGTGCATTACCATGCATGAAAATGATCTTGCTGCGGAATGCACGGTTCTTCTTCTTGAACCATGGAAGGAAGTGCTGTTTGAGAAACTCAACATACATTATGGAGTTCATCTTTACTCCTTCAGGGATCCTAAAAGGCCCGACAATCTCTCTCCCCATGATTCCAGCCCAAAACATTACTCCACCTCCTCCTTGTTAGCGCCGTAGCCGTGTTTGCATGGGGTGTCCATCAACGAGCCATCCTCCACTCCATCCATCTGGACCATCGAGATCATTTCATGCATGATAATGCCCCGTCTCATGCTGCACAAAACACATCTGCATCTCTGGCTGCTATGGGCATAAAAGGGGACAAACTTATGGTGTGGCACCCATGCTCCCCTGACCTCAACCCCATTGAGAACATCTGGAGCATCATCAAAAGGAGTGTCTATGATGGCGGGAGGCAGTTCACATCTAAGCAACAGTTCTGGGAGGGTATTCTGTCCTCATGCAAAACAATTGAAGCAGAAACCATCCAAAACCTGACAGATTCAATGGACGAGAGAGTTCAGAAGCTCCTTTCGAACAAGGGGTCCTATGTGAAAATGTAACATCACCTAGAATAAAGTTTTGAGTTGAAAACTGTTTGATTTCAGTTTGTAATAACCTGCTAATGCTTATAATTTCAAAAATGACCATTTTTTTGTTCTTTATTAAAATGAAAAGGTTGAAAACTCTGCTGTGCATAATAATTTGGAACATGCATTTTGAGTGCAGTTTGAGTTTTTTATTTTTTTATAAATATACTGTTATCATAGGCAGTTTGTACAAAAAACTTTCAATTGTACTCTAATAGTTATTTGACTGGAAAATTACAATGACTGCAATTCATATAGGTAATTTGGGAAAATCTGAGAAAATATTATTTGCATAATAATTTGGAACACAGTGTAGACTCGGGAAGACCTAACAGTTGTACTGGCAACTTCCATCGAGTTGGTGTTACGGGGAACAGTTGCCTGCCTTCTGTCTGCGGCCACCACACTGCTTCTTCCTGCCTGTTGGGGTACTCTGCCTCCCTCCCCCCTGTGTGTTGCTGTCCTCGTTCTGCATGTCCTCCTGCCAAGTTGGGTCAGTTACTATATCATCTACCACCTCTTCTTCCACTTCCGAACCCTGGTCCTCCTCCTGACTTTCTGGCAATTGTTTCTCGTCATCGTCCACCTCTTGGGACACTTTCCCACCGTTGCCTTCATATGACCGTAGCTGCTCAAATATTTCGGTATCGCTACATGTGATCTCCTCTTGCCCCACTTGAAGCTGGCCGGGCGAGAGGCCCGAATCTATAAATGGAAAAGTGAACAGCTATTCAGAGTGTCCAAGTGTGGGATCAGTTGTCTCCGGGCACTCAGCATGGTGGGAGGAAGGAGGATCAGGGTGAGGAATATGCAGTCCAGACTCACGGCTACTGAGACTTGACCGTGTGGAAGACAGGGTGGTGGTGGTGGCTGTGGCTAAGTGACTGGAAGCACTACCCAGCCAACAACCTTTTGACACTGCTCTGGGTTCATTGGTGGTGTGCTGCGGTCCCCTAGTAATTGGGACAGGAAGGTCGGGCGAGAAGATATGGGTGTCTTTTGTGGCACAATTTTAGCTTGCTCATGGCAAGCTGAAACCAAATTTTAATGGAGGCCAGAAATGGCAGAATTTTCAGCACAATTAAATGTGATTCGTGTAACGGACAAACCACAGTTTTAAATAGCTGGCCTGTAGGAAACTATTTTTAACAGAGACCTCGTGTCAATAACTTTGTTGCCACACTGCAACAAAATTTCAATGGAGGCCAGAAATGGCAGAATTTTCAGCGCAATTATATGTGATCCGTTTGACGGACAAACCACAGTTTTAAATAGCTGGATTTTTAGCACTGTAATATGGAAAGGACCTGGTTGTATACTGCAGTGCCAACATGCAAATGGCGCAGAAAAACAGTGTTCTCTGGATTGCTTTTTAAGCAAATAATCAGGACTAAGATAAAGAAAAAAATATTCCTGGCCCCTGATACCTGGGGCTATTTCTACAAATATCTGTAAAAGTACTAGCAGACAAAACTAGAATGGACCCTCTTGCTATGTGCACTGCAGTCTGCTATATACCCTGCCTGCCTATATACACTGCCTGCCTGATATCTCTGCAGATGGATTAGTCCTCAGAAGGACTGTTAGTTGAGATGGATATGTAGAGAATCTTGTGGAATACCTATGACTCGCCCCCTGGGCCGTGGGGAACCTGGAACCGGGCTTCTGTACGATGCTGGGGGTAGTAGTGGCAACCCGATCCCGTGGGTCAGGGTGGTCAGACCAAATGGTGGCAGTCTATTTATCAGTGTTTTGAATGTCCGACTACGCCACCCGTGGATTGCGGTCAGGGATAACCGCCGCTGCTAGGCAGACCGCTGAGGCTGGTATTGGTGTGCAGCACAGGGGTAGGATAACTCCTCACGGGAAGAGTGTAGCCTCAGGGCAGTGTAAGTGGATGCTGGGGGTGATGGTGCAGGCGCAGCAGAAATCACACAGAGTCCAATGATGCAGTCCAGGGTCTTTACTCACAGTTGTTATCCAAGTCACTTCTGTCAGCAATGACTGCCCAAGTCGTGCTGCGTCCACCAGGTGAGGGGCTCAGTCAACCTCCGGCCTTTTCTCTAGGCCTGCCTTCTGAGCAGAGCTCCTACAGAGCCTCTGCTCCCTGTCACTTCTCTACTGTACTGAACACCGAACTAAGATGGCTCCGACCTTTTTTCTGCTTCTCTGTGTCTGAGCTCAGGTGACCTGCACCCAATGAGCTCCTTCCTATCCTCCAGAAACCATCCCCTTTCTGCTCCTACACCACTGGGTTCTCTCCCCACTCCAGCCAGGGACATGGTCAGTTGTGCCTGCATAAAATGGGAGCACCGTCGAGCTGTCCCCCGGAAATGGGGTGAGTGTGTGTGTGTGTATGCAGCTAACTGAGCCCTGGTCCACACTCCATCCTTACCTGGGAGTGGAATATCACACCTCTGTGTGAGGTGCAATACTCCTGTAGCAACCGAGCCCTCGGGGCGCTACACCAACACTAACTAATAAACAGCCAAATCTCTCCCTAACTCGGCAGCACCTCTACCTACATTGCCTGATTCTGGAGTGACTGTGACGAGCATGGCGGACCAGGTCTGATATAGACCTGATGACGCTATGCGGCCAGCCAATCACTGTAATGCCACAACCAACATGGCTACGGCATTACAGTGTGTGGCAGACAATCCCTTCATGTAGGGGAGCACCAAACATGCAGGGAGGGGACCCGATCTCCTGTCCGAGCATCGCGCAAGTACTCAACAAGCTCCGAGCATCTCGAGTACTGAGATGCTCGGGCGAGTACTGAGTACTTTCGAGTATGCTCGCTCATTACTACTCCTTATTAGATGACTGCAAATAAAGTTTTGTTGAGCTGTTCCTATCATTTGGTTTCTTGTTGGGGAGGCAGTGTATGCTCTGCAGAGGGCGCAGTGTATGCTCTGCAGAGGGTGCAGTATAAACATGACTTAGGCTGCGTGCCCACGATGCGTTTTTCCTGCGTTTCCGCTGCGGAATTTCCGCAGCGGAAACGCATCAAAAACGCTTGGTAATCTGCACCCCATGGTCCCCAATGGCATTCCGCAATGTCAATGCACATGCTGCGGATTTTTCCGCAGCGTTTCTGCAGCGCTCATAATTCCGCAGCATGTTCATTAATTTTGCGGAAGCGCAGCGGAATTGCCGCCATTGACTTGCATTGAGACCCATAGAATCCGTGTCTGTACATTTGTACACGCGGATTATATGCGTTTCAATGTGCGGATGGTACCCAGTTCTGGAGAAGAGAAGACTCTCATCCAGACCTGGGTACCATTGTACCTGTAAAAAAAAGAATAAAATAATAAATAAAGTTTATATTCACCTGTCCGGCGGCCCCTGCAGTGCTTCTCCTTCCAGGACCTGAGATGACGTCACGGTCATGTGACCGCAGGCTGTCTCGCGAGCGCCCGGCAACCAGGAAGAAGCCAGGACGAGCGCGACAGCACACGCAGCGGCATCGGAGGTGAGTATAGCTTTATTTTTTTATTTTTACGGTCACACTATATAAATCCATGCTGTTTGCATAGATTTATATAGTGTGACCTAGTTGTCAAGCACTTTCCAAGTGATGCTATCGCCTGAAAAGTGCTTGTCAGTCCGCATGCGGAAACACATTAGTTAACGCATGTGAATCCGCATGTATTCTGCAGGAAAAACGCATGCACAATCTGCATGCGTTTTTTCTGGCAAGGGAGATGCAGAAACGCTTCAGAAATTTTCTGCTTCATTTCTGCATCGTGGGCACATAGCCTTAAAGAAGCCCTCCTCTTCCTCACCCTTCTCCTCCTCCTCCTCCCCCTCCCAGCAAAGTTTTTATCCTCTTAATCTATTGCACCCTTCATAGTTTTAGTACCGTGTGCTTAAAATTGCTAATTTTTCTCTTCAACCCATTTAATTCTTCTGTTTTCCATTAGGTCTATGGCAAAAAGTGTTTAAAAATGTAATACTTCTAAGCTCTATGTTGAAACAGGAATTCTCTTTCCCTGCATGAGTCATCACTGCAAAAGTTCCTGGCAGGGGGAGGAGCAGTTGGGTCAGGAGTTGAAGAGGCGGTTGACTCATGCAGGAAAAAGAGACTTCTTGCTTCTACATACAGTGGGGGAAATAAGTATTTGATCCCTTGCTGTTTTTGTAACTTTGCCCACTGACAAAGACATGAACAGTCTATAATTTTAAGCGTAAGTTAATTTTAACATTGAGAGATAGAATATCCCCCCCAAAAAAATCAAGAAAATCACATTGTATAAATTAGATACATTTATTTGCATTTTGCAGTGAGAAATAAGTATTTGATCCCTCTGGCAAACATCACTTAATACTTGGTGGCAAAACCCTTGTTAGCAAGCACAACAGTCAGACGTTTTTTGTAGTTGATGATGAGGGTTGTGCACATGTCAGGAATAGTGTTGAGCGAGCACTAAAATGCTCGGGTGCTCAAAACTCGGGCCGAGCTCACCGTGATACTCGGGTACTCGACCCGAGCAACGAGCCCAATGTTAGTCTATGGGAGACCCGAGCATTTTTGCGGCGGCACCCCCGGCACTCTGTAGAAAGCCTAAAAAGTGCCCAAAACGATAGTGACAGTGTTCAAATGACATGGGGATCGCCCCAGGAAGCATTTCTGACCCCAGGTCACTGCTGTCAACAACGTGGTCAGAGGTATTAAGCCACTTTTACGGGCTCACAATAAAACGTTCAAAAACAAAACTGAAACGGTTTTCCTGTGAAATATGTTAAGGAACATCCTTTCCGGGGTAAAGACTTGTGTATAAGGTAAAATAAATAACCAAAAACAAAAATACTCCTCCACACCTTGAGCTATGTTCACAAGTAGCATTCTTTATGCGTTTTTGCACTTTTATATTGTTTTCAACCGTGACAAATGCATTCACCGGGAAATGTCATTTTAACATTTTACAATCTTATCTGGCCATGTCCTGTGTGACACATGCATACAGTGCTGAAAAGACATGGGAACAGCATGGGTGTAGGGTCGGCGTCCCTGCCTCCTGCTAGGCAGGGACGCTGTTCCCCTCTCCGCTCCGTGCCCGACATCTTCCTCCCGCTCTGCTGGCAGCGCACGCTCCTTCCCGGCCACTGTGCTTAGGGCGCGCGCTTCCCCTCTCTTAAAGGGGCCGCGCGCGCCGTCCTAAGGAGTCCCCGGCCAATGGCCAGAGGATCTCTCCATATATAAGGCACCTCCTCCAAAATGGAGGTGCCCGAGCAATGTTGTTGCAAAGCCTTCACTCTGCTTCAGCCCTCAGGTCCCGTTACCAGTTACCTGCCAGTCACCTGCCAGATTCCTGCTTGTTACCTGCCAGTCACCTGCCAGAATCCTGCTTGATACCTGCCTGATATCCGTTTACCTGCTTGCAAGCCTGCGGTCCGACGGTCTGCCTTCCGACACCTGTCAGTCTGTCTATGGACCAGCCTGCCCGCTCACCTGGGAGCGCTCACCTGCTACCTGCCTGCTAGTCTACCTGGAGGCTCTGCCGTCACTTGCCGTGACCACCTGCCCATCCAGAGACTCTTGCCCGCTCACCTGGGAGCTCTCACCTGCTACCTGCCTGCTAGCCTACCTGGAGGCTCTGCCGTCACTTGCCGTGACCACCTGCCCATCCAGAGACTCTCGCCCGCTCACCTGGGAGCGTCCACCTGCTACCTGTCTGCTAGTCTACCCAGAGACTGTCCCTGTCACTTGCCGTGACTACCTGCCCTTCTACCCAGAGACTGTCCCTGTCACTTGCCGTGACTACCTGCCCATCTTCCCTGGGAGCCACCCGCTTCCTTACAAGGACCGCCCCCTTGTATAGTTGCTCAGAGGTTCCGCCTCCCAGACCCGTTACAGTTTGCTCGGGCCATGGAACCCAAGCTCCAGCACCCAAGCTCCCTCGCTCTCGGACTTATGTCATGAACTGTCCCAGCAGAGGTCCCAACAGGAGTCCATCCTGAGTCACCTGCGGAATGTCACCTCTCGCCTGGACACCCTGACTGCTCCACCAGTAACCACCGCTAGTGTCATGACTCGCAACCCGGCCGCGCCGCTGCCCACCAATACCATGGTATCCTGCCCCGGACCCCGGCTTTCTGCACCTCCTCGCTTCGGAGGCGATCCCGCTCAAGCCCGGGGCTTTATAAACCAGTGCACCCTGCACTTTGAACTCCTGTCCCACCAGTTTATCTCCGACCGGGCCAAAATAGCCTTCATTATGTCCCATCTCACGGGGGAGGCACTGGCTTGGCTAAATCCTCTATGGGAGAGAGGAGACCCCTTAGTGTCCGACCTGCCAGCCTTTCTCACGGCTTTCCGGAAAGTCTTCAACGAACCCGGACGGAAGACCTCATCCGCATCATCTCTGCTACGCCTCCATCAAGGAAATCTCACCGTGGGCCAATATGCCATACGGTTCCGTACCCTTGCTTCGGAGCTTGCCTGGAATAACGACGCCCTGGTGTCTGTCTTTTGGGAGGGTCTGTCCGGCCGTATTAAAGATGAACTCGCCGGTCGGGACATTCCTACCACTCTCGACGACTTAATAACACTTGCCACCCGGATTGACATCCGGTTCCAGGAGCGCGCCAAAGAGGTCACCCGTGAGAGGAGGTTTCCACGTCTAGCCCCTACCTTCCAGAAACCTGTCACTTCTCCCGTTACTACCCAGGCGCACTCACCTGAGCCTATGCAGGTCGACCAGACCAAGATGGTCAAAACCCGTCAAGAGTTACGCCGTGCCGAGGGGAGCTGCTTCTACTGTGGCAGTAAGGAGCACCGGATCCGTTCCTGCCCGGAGAGGTCGGGAAACGCCTGTGTCTAGGATCGCTCAGAGAGGTCGCCCTAGACAAGAGTAAACCCTCTCCATCTCTGTTGCTGTCGGTCTCTATCATCTGCGGGGAGAAACGTTATTTTGAACTAGCCCAACTTGACTCTGGAGCTGCCGGAAATCTCATTACTCAGTCTCTGGTAGAGAAATACCGCATTCCCACCAAACCTCTGGCTGTACCCTTATCTGTCGCTGCCGTGGATGGGGGCCTCTTACCACATCCCATCCAACTCATCACCGAATCCATAACCCTGCAGGTGGGAATGCTGCACTCTGAGAGCATCTTCTTTCATGTTCTGCCTGGACTCTCTCACGCCCTCTTACTAGGCCTACCTTGGCTTCAGAGACATGCACCCGTGCTTCATTGGCAGACCGGAGAAGTCCTTCGCTGGGGACAGGACTGCCATAAGACTTGTTTAGTTCCCGTCCATCCTGTCCGTCCTTCTCCTACTCCAGCCAATCTACCTGGTCTTCCGGCTCCTTATTGGTCGTATGCGGACGTCTTTAATAAAAAGGAGGCAGAGGCATTACCCCCTCATAGACCATACGACTGCCCAATCGACCTGATGCCCGGCGCTACTCCTCCCCGTGGGCGCATTTACCCTTTGTCCGCTGCTGAGACCCGATCCATGTCAGAATATATTGAGGAGAATCTGGCCCGGGGATTCATCCGGAAATCTACTTCCCCGACGGGAGCAGGCTTCTTCTTCGTCAAAAAGAAGGACGGCTCACTCCGTCCCTGTATAGACTATAGAGGCCTTAACCAGATCACGGTGAAGAATAAATACCTCCTTCCGCTCATTCCGGAATTATTTGACCGTCTGAGGGGGGCTAGAATCTTCACCAAGCTGGACCTCTGTGGGGCGTATAACCTGGTCCGTATCCGTCAGGGGGATGAATGGAAGACGGCATTCAACACCCGGGACGGCCAATATGAATACCTGGTAATGCCCTTCGGTCTCTGTAACGCTCCCGCCGTCTTTCAAGAGTTGGTCAATGACATCTTCCGGGACCTTCTCTACTCCTGCGTAGTGGTGTACCTGGACGACATCTTGGTCTTCTCTCCGGATCTCCCCACACACCGGAGGGATGTTCGTCAGGTTCTGCTCAGGCTCAGGCAGAACCACCTCTACGCTAAATATGAGAAGTGCCTCTTTGAGCAGACCTCGCTTCCGTTTTTGGGCTACATAATTTCTCAGACCGGCCTACGAATGGATCCTGAGAAACTGCCATCGAGAAGTGGCCTCGACCAGAGGGGTTGAAGGCTATTCAGCGGTTCCTGGGCTTCGCCAACTACTACCGCCTCTTCATACCGCACTTCTCTTCCCGGACTGCCCCAATCTCTGCGCTCACCCGTAAGGGCACTAATCCCAGAGAATGGCCGCCCGAAGCAGAGGAAGCCTTTCTTTCCTTAAAACAGGCTTTCTCTTCCGCCCCGGTGCTGCATCGCCCGGACGGCAACAAGCAATTCTTCCTGGAAGTTGACGCCTCCTCCTCTGGAGCCGGAGCGGTACTTACCCAAAAATCGTCTTCCGGGAGAATGGTAACTTGCGGCTTCTTCTCCAAACTCTTCTCCTCTTCCGAGCGCAACTATTCTATAGGAGACCGAGAGTTATTGGCCATTAAGCTGGCATTGGAGGAGTGGCGTTACCTGCTCGATGGGGCTCTTCACCCGGTAATAATTTACACGGACCACAAGAACTTGGCTTACCTCCAGAGTGCCCAGAGACTTAACCCGCCCTCGCCAAGCCCGGTGGTCCTTGTTTTTTGCTCGCTTTGATTTTGTTCTTCATTTTCGCCCGGCTGACAAAAACATCAAAGCTGACGCCTTGTCCCGATCCTTCCTGGTGTCTGATCTTGAGGAGGAACCTAAACACATCATCGATCCCGCCAGAGTAATGCAGGTGGCCTCCGTGAGTCTAAATCGTCTCCCTCCCGGTAAGACGTTCGTAACGGTACCTGATCGGGAGAAGATCCTACACTGGGGTCACTTGTCTAAGCTAGCTGGCCACGCCGGTCAGAAAAAGACCCTCCAGCTTATCACCCGGCACTACTGGTGGCCTACCCTGCACAAGGACGTAATAGACTTTGTTTCTGCCTGTGTGTCCTGCGCCCGCAACAAGGTTCCGAGACACCTGCCAGCCGGTCGCCTCCTTCCTCTTCCAGTACCTGCTGCCCCCTGGCAGCATATAGCTATGGACTTCATAACAGATCTCCCTGTCTCTGCCGGTTGTACGGTCATTTGGGTGGTCGCTGACCGCTTTTCCAAAATGGCTCATTTCATTCCCCTGCCAGGCCTCCCGTCTGCACCCGAGCTGGCTAAAGACTTTATCCGCCACATCTTCCGTCTCCATGGCCTGCCCCTCCGCATCGTGTCGGATCGTGGGGTTCAGTTCACCTCACGCTTCTGGAGAGCCACATGTAAGCTGCTAGACGTCACCCTGGACTTCTTCTCCGCATACCACCCACAGTCCAATGGTCAAGTGGAGCGGATCAATCAGATCCTGACCAGTTACCTCCGGCACTTCGTTAATGCTCACCATTCAGACTGGGTGGATCTCCTGCCATGGGCCGAATTCTCTTACAATAATCACGAGAGCGAATCTTCCTCCAAATCCCCGTTTTTTGTAGTCTTCGGTCAGCATCCTCGGATCCCATTTCCCGTCTCCACCTCGGTGGAAAATCCGGCTGCGGAATCTCTCGTTAGCAAATTTTCCTCCATTTGGGAGAGTACCCGATCCGCACTCCTTCAGTCGTCCGAGCGGATGAAAAAACACGCTGACAAAAAACGCCTGGATCCTCCACAATTCCGTCCTGGAGATAGAGTCTGGCTCTCGTCCAAGTATGTCCGGCTCAAGATTCCTTCCTACAAGTTAGGGCCTCGGTTCATCGGCCCACTGGAGGTTATCAAACAGATCAACCCGGTGGCCTATAAATTGAAACTCCCGGCCAACTTGCGGATCCCTAATTCCTTCCATGTATCTCTCCTCAAACCCGTGGTACTTAACTCTTTTTCCAAGTCTACAGGTAGGCCTCCTGCTCCGGTTTCCGCTGAAAACGAGTTTGAGGTAGAGAACATTCTGGCCACCAAAAGGGTAAGAGGAAAGACCTTTTTTCTAGTAGATTGGAAGGGGTTTGGTCCTGAGGAGAGAACGTGGGAGCCCCGGGAGAACATCCATGCCCCTCTCATCCTTGGTAAATTTCTGTTTGGCCTAAAAAAGGGGGGGCCTAAAGGGGGGGGTACTGTAGCGTCGGCGTCCCTGCCTCCTGCTAGGCTGGGACGCTGTTCCCCTCACCTCTCCGCTCCGTGCCCGGCGTCTTCCTCCCGCTCTGCTGGCAGCGCACGCTCCTTCCCGGCTACTGTGCTTAGGGCGCGCGCGCGCTTCCCCTCTCTTAAAGGGGCCGTGCGCGCTGTCCTAAGGAGTCCCCGGCCAATGGCCGGAGGATCTCTCCATATATAAGGCACCTCCTCCAAAATGGAGGTGCCCGAGCAATGTTGTTGCAAAGCCTTCACTCTGCTTCAGCCCTCAGGTCCCGTTACCAGTTACCTGCCAGTCACCTGCGAGATTCCTGCTTGTTAGCTGCCAGTCACCTGCCAGAATCCTGCTTGATACCTGCCTGATATCCGTTTACCTGCTTGCAAGCCTGCGGTCCGACGGTCTGCCTTCCGACACCTGTCAGTCTGTCTATGGACCAGCCTGCCCGCTCACCTGGGAGCGCTCACCTGCTACCTGCCTGCTAGTCTACCTGGAGGCTCTGCCGTCACTTGCCGTGACCACCTGCCTGTCCAGAGACTCTTGCCCGCTCACCTGGGAGCGCTCTCCTGCTACCTGCCTGCTAGCCTACCTGGAGGCTCTGCCGTCACTTGCCGTGACCACCTGCCTGTCCAGAGACTCTTGCCCGCTCACCTGGGAGCGCTCACCTGCTACCTGCCTGCTAGCCTACCTGGAGGCTCAGCCGTCACTTGCCGTGACCACCTGCCTGTCCAGGGACTCTTGCCCGCTCACCTGGGAGCGCTCACCTGCTACCTGCCTGCTAGCCTACCTGGAGGCTCTGCCGTCACTTGCCGTGACCACCTGCCCGTCCAGAGACTCTTGCCCGCTCACCTGGGAGCGCTCACCTGCTACCTGCCTGCTAGCCTACCTGGAGGCTCTGCCGTCACTTGCCGTGACCACCTGCCCGTCCAGAGACTCTTACCCGCTCACCTGGGAGCGTCCACCTGCTACCTGTCTGCTAGTCTACCCAGAGACTGTCCCTGTCACTTGCCGTGAGTACCTGCCCTTCTACCCAGAGACTGTCCCTGTCACTTGCCGTGACTACCTGCCCGTCTTCCCTATGAGCCACCCGCTTCCTTACAAGGACCGCCCCCTTGTATAGTTGCTCAGAGGTTCCGCCTCCCAGACCCGTTACAATGGGGAAGACCCCTGGAAGCATCTCTGACACCCAGGTCACTGCCTAAAAGTGTGCCCATCAGAAGTGATCCTTTCCGCATCAGAAGATGCAGACTTGCAACTATCCCCGTGCAAGTCCTTGTCCCAGGGCAGTGTTCAATTGTACCTCCTCCATTCCTTGCAATGCAAGCGCAAGTATGCAGCCTGCCACCCACCCACCCCCAGGCTGCAATACCATACTGCTTGCTTGCTTGCACTTGAAATGGGGCCTTTTAGTTTGGAGGAAGCCGAAGCTGGCCACTACCCCATGGCTGCTTCGACAGCGAAGTATCCATACTCAGTCCCCAGCCGCCCGGTGCCCGGGTGTCCACGCTCGGTCCCCAGCCGCCAGGGGGCGGCCGGGTGTCCATACTCGGTCCCCAGCCGCCCCACGGCTGGGTGTCCACACAATCTCCCCAGCCGCCAGGGGGCGGCCGCGGGTCCATACTCGGTCCCCAGCCACCCCTATTTGTCCCGGTAACCTTCCCCACACTTTTCTTAGCCTGGCCTACTTTAGGGCAGCATTGGCCGAGCCCACCAGACAACCAGACTCCTCCGGTGGGCCCTGGCTTCTCCATCAGGGGAGTTGAGAGTGCCAAGGTGAGGAGCATGATGATGATGATAGAAGTTAGCATCTGCTTTGTTTTCTTGGAATGCAAGCGCAAGTATGCAGCCTGCCACCCACCCACCCCCAGGCTGCAATACCATACTGCTAGCTTTCACTTGAAATGAGGCCTTTTAGTTTAGAAGAGGTGGAAGCTGGCCACTACCTCATGGCTGCTTCGGCAGCGAGGTATCCATACTCAGTCCCCAGCCGCCCGGCGGTCGGGTGTCCACGCTCGGTCCCCAGCCGCCAGGGGGCGGCCGAGTGTCCATACTCGGTCCCCAGCCGCCCCGCGGCCTGGTGTCCACACACGCTCCCCAGCCGCCTGGGAGCGGCTGCGTGTCCATAAACGGTCCCCAGCTGCCCCCATTTCTCCTTGGAACGTCCCCCCACACACTTTTCTTAGCCCTGCCTGCTTTAGGGCAGCATTGGACGAGCCCACCAGAGAACCAGACTCCTCCGGTGGGCCTGGCTTCTGCCTCAGGGGAGTTGAGAGTGCCAAGATGAGGAGCATGATGATGATGATAGAAGTTAGCGTCTGCTTTGTTTTCTTGGAATGCAAGTGCATGTATGTAGTAGCGCCTAGGCCTGAGGTGGTCAGCGTTTTGGCGCATATCCTACCTCCTCTGATGATTGCTGGATGTTTTTCTGCTACTATCCCAGTTATATGACTCCCGTTAAAACAAAGCTTCAGGTGATGAATGATGGATGAGGTGGTGGCAAAGGAGAAAGAGCAGGAGGAACAGGGACCATTCACATCAATATCAGGCCAGTCAACCACACATGTCTTGTAGGATATGTTTCTGTACCAAAAGGAGCGGTTCGGCTACACAGTTAAAGGGCATGCAGTGAGTGCAATGCCTACCAAAAATTTCGAGACACTCCAATGCCCCTTGGAAGTGACATGGAGGTCAGAGGGCCTTAACTAAACCGTTTTTTCCATTTATAGCAACTGGGTCTCCTGTGCACTGTTTGCTAAGCAGTGAATGGAAGGCTTTCAAAAAAATTATGAGGAACTGCAATGCCCCTTGAAACAGACGTGGATTACAGCGTACTAAAAACCTTCTACCCATTATTGGGGAGTGGGTCTCCCTTAGTGTTCGCCTGTGCATTGAAAAGCAAAAGCTGACTAAAATTAGGAGGAAATGCAATGCCCATTGGAAGAATGGTGGAGGTCACAGTGGAATAAAAAGACAATATCAATGCCCCTTGGAAAAGTGGTGGATGTCGCAGTAGCTTAACAAGACAGTTTTAATGCCCCTTGGAAAAGCGGTGGAGGTCGCAGTAGCTTAACAAGACGGTTTTAATGCCCCTTAGAGAATTGGTGGAGGTCGCAGTAGCTTAACGAGACAGTTTTAATGCCCCTTGGAAGAGACGTGGAAGTCGCAGTGGAATAAAAAGACAATATCAATGCCCCTTGAAAATGTGGTGGAGATCGCTGTAGCTTAACAAGACGGTTTTAATGCCCCTTGGAGAAGTGGTGAAGGTTGCAGTAGCTTAACAAGACGGTTTTAATGCCCCTTGGAAGAGACGTGGAGGTCGCAGTGGAATAAAAACACTATCAATGCCCCTTGAAAATGTGGTGGAGGTCGCAGTAGCTTAACAAGACAGTTTTAATGCCCCTGGGAAAAGTGGTGGAGGTCACAGTAGCTTAAAAAGACGGTTTTAATGCCCCTTGGAAGAATGGTGGAGGTCGCAGTAGCTTAACAAGACGGTTTTAATGCCCCTTGGAAGAGACGTGTAGGTCGCAGTGGAATACAAAGACAATATCAATGCCACTTGGAAGAGACGTGGAGGTCACAGTAGCTTAACAAGACGGTTTTAATGCCCCTTGGAAAAGTGGTGGAGGTCGCAGTAGCATAACAAGACGGTTTTAATGCCCCTTGGAAGAGACGTGGAGGTCGCAGTGGAATAAAAAGACAATATCAATGCCCCTTGAAAATGTGGTGGAGGTCGCAGTAGCTTAACAAGACGGTTTTAATGCCCCTGGGAAAAGTGGTGGAGGTCGCAGTAGCTTAACAAGATGGTTTTAATGCCCCTTGGAAGAGACGTGTAGGTCGCAGTGGAATAAAAAGACAATATCAATGCCCCTAGGAAAAGTGGTGGAGGTCGCAGTAGCTTAACAAGACAGTTTTAATGCCCCTGGGAAAAGTGGTGGAGGTCGCAGTAGCTTAATAAGACGGTTTTAATGCCCCTTGGAGAAGTGGTGGAGGTTGCAGTAGCTTAACAAGACGGTTTTAATGCCCCTTGAAAGAGACGTGGAGGTCGCAGTGGAATAAAAACACAATATCAATGCCCCTTGAAAATGTGGTGGAGGTGGCAGTAGCTTAACAAGACAGTTTTAATGCCCCTGGGAAAAGTGGTGGAGGTCGCAGTAGTTTAACAAGACAGTTTTAATGCCCCTTGGAAGAATGGTGGAGGTTGCAGTAGCTTAACAAGACTGTTTTAATGCCCATTGGAAGAGACGTGTAGGTCGCAGTGGAATAGAAAGACAATATCAATGCCCCTTGGAAGAGATGTGGAGGTCACAGTAGCTTAACAAGACTGTTTTAATGCCCCTTGGAAAAGTGGTGGAGGTCGCAGTAGCTTAACAAGACGGTTTTAATGCCCCTTGGAGAAGTTGTGGAGGTCGCAGTAGCTTAACAAGACGGTTTTAATGCCCCTTGGAAGAGACGTGGAGGTTGCAGTGGAATAAAAAGACAATATCAATGCCCCTTGAAAATGTGGTGGAGGTCGCAGTAGCTTAACAAGACGGTTTTAATGCCCCTTGGAGAAGTGGTGGAGGTCGCAGTAGCTTAACATGACGGTTTTAATGCCCCTTGGAAGAGACGTGGAGGTCGCAGTGGAATAAAAAGACAATATCAATGCCCCTGGGAAAAGTGGTGGAGGTCGCAGTAGCTTAACAAGACGGTTATAATGCCCCTTGGAAGAGCGGTAGAGGTCACAGTAGCTGAACAAGACGGTTTTAATGCCCCTGGGAAAAGTGATGGAGTTCGCAGTAGCGTAACAAGACGGTTTTAATGCCCCTTGGAAGAATGGTGGAGGTCGCAGTAGCTTAACAAGACGGTTTTAATGCCCCTTGGAAGAGACGTGTAGGTTGCAGTGGAATAGAAAGACAATATCAATGCCCCTTGGAAGAGACGTGGAGATCACAGTAACTTAACAAGATGGTTTTAATGCCCCTTGGAAAAGTGGTGGAGGTCGCAGTAGCTTAACAAGACGGTTTTAATGCCCCTTGGAAGAGACGTGGAGGTCGCAGTGGAATAAAAAGACAATATCAATGCCCCTTGAAAATGTGGTGGAGTTCGCAGTAGCTTAACAAGACGGTTTTAATGCCCCTTGTAGAAGTGGTGGAGTTCGCAGTAGCTTAACATGACGGTTTTAATGCCCCTTGGAAGAGACGTGGAGGTCGCAGTGGAATTAAAAGACAATATCAATGCCCCTTGAAAATGTGGTGGAGGTCGCAGTAGCTTAACAAGATGGTTTTAATGCCCCTGGGAAAAGTGGTGGAGGTCGCAGTAGCTTAACAAGACGGTTTTAATGCCCCTTGGAAGAGACGTGCAGGTCGCAATGGAATAAAAAGACAATATCAATGCCCCTGGGAAAAGTGGTGGAGGTCGCAGTAGTTTAACAAGACGGTTTTAATGCCCCTTGGAAGAGCGGTAGAGATCGCAGTAGCTTAACGACGGTTTTAATGCCCCTTGGAAGAGTGGTGGAGGTCACAGTAGCTTAAAAAGATGGTTTAAATGCCCCTTGGAAGAGACGTGGAGGTCACAGTGGAATAAAAAGACAATATCAATGCCCCTTGGAAAAGTGGTGCAGGTCGCAGTAGCTTAACAAGACGGTTTTAATGCCCCTTGGAAGAATATTGGAGGTCGCAGTAGCTTAACAAGACGGTTTTAATGCCCCTTGGAAGAGACGTGGAGGTTGCAGTAGCTTAACAAGATGGTTTAAATGCCCCTTGGAAGAGCCATGCAGTACAGTATCTTAAAAACATTATTCCCATTATTGGGGAGTGGGTCTCCCATAGTCTTTGCCTATGCCTTCCAAGCAAAAGCTGCCAAAAATTAGGATGGAGGAACTTGCAATGCTGGCAAACAAGAGCCATGCAGTACAGCATCTTAAAAACATTCCCATTATTGGGGAGTCGGTCTCCAATAGTCTTTGCCTAGCCCTTCCAAGCACAAGCTGCCAAAAATTAGGACGGAGGAACTTGCAATGCTGGCAACACGGACCAAGGTCACCCCGGTGGTATAGTGGTGGTGGAAGCTGAGGATAAGGAGAAGAGCAAAATATAGCCGAAATGAGGAAGCGTATACCCATGTGTGGGTGTGAAGCAGTGCATGGGAATACACCTCCCGAAATAACACAGTGGATTTGACTTTATGTTACTCTTCTGTCATTTGGTGGTGATGAGAAGTCTGGCCCAATCCAGCCCTTGTTCATTTTGATAAGGGTCAGCTTGTCAGCATTGTCAGTTGACAGGCGAGTGCGCTTATCTGTTATAATTCCCCCAGCGGCACTAAAAACACGCTCCGATAACACGCTAGCGGCAGGGCAGGCCAGGACTTCCAAGGCATACAGAGCGAGTTCATTCCAAGTGTCCAGCTTGGATACCCAATAATTAAAAGGCTCAGAGGAATCACGGAGGATGCTGGTACGGTCGGCAAGGTACTCCCTCACCATCTTTTGATACTTTCCACTCCTTGTGAGAGTACCCCGCGCCTCAGGGCCTGTAAGCTGGGCGGGTCTCAGAAAACTGTCCCAGAACATTGACAGTGTTCCCCTGCCTCCGCTGGATTGGAGTTGCGTCTCTCTCGCCTGTACGCCTTGGCAATGAACTGTGACCTCTGCCGCTAGCATGTTCAGATGGGAATTTTTTTAACAGTTCTGCAGCAAGGGCCTTCTGGTACTGCCCCATTTTTGTAGACCTCTCCACCTCAGAAATAAGAGAGTGAAAGTTCTCCTAGTAGCCGGGGTCTAAAAGTGTCACCAACCAGTAATGACTGTCACCCAACATTTTTATAATGCGAGGGTCACGGTTAAGGCAGCGTAACATAAAGTCAGCCATGCGTGCCAGACTGGTAACGGGCAAGACTTCCGTGTCCTCACCAAGATGACGACTGACCATGCTCTCCTCCTCCTCCCCCCTGTCCTCAGGCCACCCACGCTGAACCGACGGTATGACAGTTGTACAGGTACTACCGTCTACAGCGCATGATACCAGCTCCTGTTCTTCCTCCTCCTCCTCTCCCTCATTGTCCCCCAATGCACGTTGGGATGAGATGAGGCTGGGCTGTGTGTAATCGCCCATTACGGCTTCTTGATCAATCTCATACTCTGGCTGCAATGCCTCCTCTTTAATTCTCTGCAGAGAGGGTTGCAAAAGACAGACAAGTGGGATGCTGATGCTAATGATGGCGTCATCGCCACTCACCATCTTGGTGGACTCCTCAAAGTTTGTCAGGATGGTACATATGTCAGACATCCAGGTCTACTCCTGAGGTCTTATGTGTGGAGTCTGACCTGAATATCGACGGCCTTGTTGCAGCTGGTACTCCACAACTGCTCTCTTCTGCTCACAAATCCTTTGCCACATGTGGAGGGTAGAGTTCCAACATGTGGGGACATCACACACCAGTTGGTGTGCCGTAAGCTGCAAACGCTGCTGCAACACAGCAAGGGCGGCGGAAGCTGTAGCCAACTTGCGAAAATGAGCTGACAGGCGGCTTACTTTGACGAGCAGATCTGGCAACTCGGGGTACGATTTAAGAAACCGCTGAACCACGAGGTTAAGCACATGAGCCAGGCATGGTACGTGTGTGATCTCGCCTCGCCTCAGAGCCGCCACCAGGTTACGGCCATTGTCACACACGACCATGCCTGGATGTAGGTCCAGCGGTCTCAGCCACAGATCTGCCTGCTCTTTCACAGCTGTCCACAACTCACAAGCAGTGTGAGGTTTATCACCTAAGCTTATGAATTTCAGCACAGCCTGTTGCCGCTTGGCTGAGGCAGTACTGCAGTGCTTCCAGCTTGTAACTGATGTGGTGATATCTGAGATGGAGGCTGACATGAGGAGGAGGATGATGCGCAGGAGCTGTACACTGTGGGGGCAACTCTGACTGACATAGGGCCCGCAATCCTCGGTGTGGGGAGGATGTGTTCCGTCCCAAGGTCTGACTGGGTCCCGGCTTCCACTGTGTTTACCCAGTGTGCGGTCAGGGAGATGTACCGTCCCTGGCCACAAGCACTTGTCCACGTGTCCGTTGTCAGGTGGAGTCTCCCAGTAACTGCATTGTTGACGGCACTGCAGATGTTTTGGGACACGTGCTTGTGTAGTGCGGGGATGGCACACCGGGCAAAATAGTGTCGGCTGGGGACCGAGTACCGAGGGACGGCCAGCGCCATAAGGTTGCGGAAGGATTCCGTCTCCACCAGCCTAAAGGGCAGCATTTCCAACGCAAGCAGTCGTGAAATGTGCGAATTTAGGACTGTGGCCTGTGGGGCGTTGGCTGCGAATTTGCGCTTTCGTTCAAAGGTCTGGGATCTGGACAATTGAACGCTGCAGTGGGACGTGGACGTTGATGCTGTTTCTTGAGAAACTGCCATAACAAGTGAAGACTGAGATGAGGGGGCATCTTTGCATGCAGTATGGACAGGGGATTGCCTTGCACACACAACAGGGGGTTCTCTTACACGCACAACAGTGGAAGAAGCAGTGGTGACACCCGCTGACACGGGTCGTGGACCCTGGGGTTCGCCCCACAAAGTCGGGTGCTTTGCTGACATGTGCATGATCATGCTGGTGGTGGTCAGGCTGGTAGTTTTGTCACCCCTGCTGACGCTGGATTGGCAGGTGGTTCAAATGGCCTTTTTGGGGTTATCAGCAGAGTCTTTAAAAAAATTCCAGACTCTGAAAGACCTACCGGTTGTACTGGCGACGTCCCTCGTGTTGGTGTTACGGGGAACGGTTGCCCTCCTTCTGTCTGCGGCGACCACACTGCTTCTTCCTGCCTGTTGGGGTACTCTGCCTCCCTCCCCCTGTGTGCTTCTGGCCTCGCTCTGCGTGTCCTCCTGCCACGTTGGGTCAGTTACTAGATCATCCACCACCTCCTCTTCCACTTCCGCACCACCGTCCTCCTCCTCACTTCGTGGCAATTGTGTCTTGTCATCGTCCACCTCTTGTGACAAATTGCCAGCATCGCCTTCCTGTGGCCGTGGCTGTTCAAATATTTGGCCATCGCTACATGGGATCTCCTCTTCCACCACTTCAAGCGGAGCAGGCGATGGGCCCAAATATGGAAATGGACCAGTGAACAGCTCTTCAGCGTGTCCACGTGTGGGATCAGTTGCTGTCTGATGACACGCGGCATGGTGGGGAAAGGAGCATCAGGGTGAGGAGGAGTATGCAGTCGAGACTCACGGCTACTAACACTTGACCATGTGGAAGACAGACCGGAGGTGGTGTGTCCCAGTTGACTGTAAGTATTATCTGCTATCCAATTAATAACCTGTTCACACTGATCAGTTCGCAATAGTGGTGTTTTTGTGTGCTTCCCTAGTAATTCGGTCAAGAACTGGGAGCGAGAAGATGTGGCTGTTTGTTGTGGCACATTTTCACCTTGGCCACGGCCCCGTCCTCTGCACGCACCATCACCAGAACGTCCAGTTCCACGTCCCTTGCCACGCGCCTTGCCCATTGTAAATAAGTAAAATAGCTTACACTCGCACTATCAATGGCAAAAGGATAATAAAAAGGAGATTAGAACCGTGGAAGAGGAAAACCACAGTTCTATTTCTCTAGCCTACACCAGAATCTTTTAAACAGATATATTTGTGTCTGAACAGTCAGCGAGACGCTCAAACTGTTTTTTTTTATGGAAAAAAGGCAAAAAAGTGGATAATACAGAGATTTGAACCGTGGAACTGCAAAACCACAGTTCTAGTTATCTGGCCGAAACCAGACTCTTTTAAACAGATATATTTGTGTCTGAACACTCACAGACACACTCAATTTTTTTTTTTTTTGGGGGGGGGGGGATACCAAAAGGTTAATAAGGCGTGTATTTGTACAGTCTGACTGAGGAAAAAAAAAAAAGAGGATTTAGATGAAAAAAAAAGGATTTTTCCTGGCCTCTGAGATCTGGGGCTAAGTCTAGCAATTTGAGAAGCAGCACACAGGACTGTAATGCAGTGTTTGTTGGTATAACCACTGCGTCTCCTATACAGCCTGCCTGCCTGATATCTGGGATGGATATTAGTCCTCAGAAGGACTGTTTGTTTGATTTGGCAGGCTTTAGAGACCCTGCACTACCTATTTCGCAGTATAAATCTCTCCCCAGCTCAGCAGCACTCGCCCTATACTGTCGATGTTGTGCACTTTAACAGCTGATGAGAAGAAAGACTGGAAGAGTTCTCTGTCAAAAGTGGTACATGCCTATAACTGTACAAAGAGCGATGCTACGGGTTACTCACCCTTCTTCCTATTGTATGGACGATCGCCAAGACTGCCAATCGACATCATGTTCGATACTCTGGCGTCAGAGACTTACAGAACTTATCTGGAGTACGTTCGGAAATGGAAGGAACGGATGGTGGTCGTAAAGAGGAAAGCCGATGACAGTCCAGTGTATGAAATCCGACTGGAAAGAGGAGATGAGATAACCAGAATAGTCCATCGGAATTTATTACTACCCTGTGATTATCTCCCACCACAACAAGACTTCCCAAAAGCAGACCGACATCGACCGAGATCGACTAAGGGACCACCACAGACTGAAGCTCCAGAGGTGAATAGTGACCTTGAAAGTTCCGATGAGGAAGAGCACACCATTGTATTTCTCGGACAGGCAAGGAGAGGTACGTACCATCCTCAAGAGAGTGAACTAAGTCGCGAGGCTCCAGAGTTTGTTCCACGGAGTACAAATGAAGTCCAATTCAGATCTGATGATCGAACACCGTCACTGAAGAGACTAATCGACACTTAGGAGTAGCAGAATTACCAGACCAGGTGGAAACAGACTATTCAAGAGAAGTACAGAAACTTTCAGCGGCAGTTCCAAGATCATCTGAGGAAGTTCGAGAAATGAGTGCAGCAGAAGAAACTCCAGTGACTGAAGAACCCGTGGTATCTGAGGAACAACCCACCAGGAGGATGCCGACTCGAAAAGTGAGAAAGCCCGTGATGCTGACGTACGAGACACTTGGAGAACCAAGTCAAGTGCCAAGGACTGTCGACTGGAAACAGGTATCTCTGCCTGCGTACAAGGTAAGCCCACTTGAGTGGTATTCACCACTGAGAGACAGTATGGACAATGTTACCTGATGGAAAGATTTGTTTTGGCCTAGTGAGAGAGAGAGAGATGGTTATCAATGTTTATAAATGTTATACCAATTTGACAATGGTAAATTTATATATATAGTTACTAAGCTTTCACCACTGTCTCAGAATTGGTCAGATTGACCAATTAAGACGAATGTCGAGGACGACATTTAAAAAGGAGGGAAGACTGTAACATGCAGAAATAGTGCTGTTGCTTCCAAGGCATCCTGCAACTGTTACAAATAACACAAGCACAGGAGAAAGGAAGTGTTATGCTTCAGAAGCATACAGTAACTAGAGGGGTTAACACAGTCACAGGAAACAGGGAGTGTTTTAACAGAGCCCCAAGGGGATTGTTGGGAACTTGTTATTGTAGTCTGGCTGAAGCCGAAGAGAAAGGTGGTGGTGTGTTATCTGGATCTGACAGAAGGCAACTGAACAGGATTCAGAACAGGAGAGAAACTAAACACAGGTCAGATAAACTCCCTGAACTAACAGTGCAGAGTATTATTGGGCAGGATGATAAGGACTGGAAGGACTAGTGTCACAGGGATCATCTCCCTCATCAAACTCTCCCCCCCTCCATCTCCATGCAGTATAAAGAATGCTGTGTACTATTGTGTCCTTGTGAAGGAAAAGCCTGTGGCTGTGTATGCATAGAAGTGTGCTGCTAAGAGATCTAATCTATGCTGAATTATGCTACTGAAGAGACTGTAATACTGTGCCTTGTGAAGAAACTACTGTATTGTTACTTGAGTCAGTTGCTCAAGAAACTCAGACTGTACTATAATGAAGATTGTTGCTGTAATATCCCTGAATTGCACTGGCCGTGCTTCAGATTAAATTCCACTGTTAAACTCTTGAAAAAGACTCTTGTCAGATGTGTCTGGTCAGCAATTGAATCTATCGTGTGCCTGAGAGAAGCTGCAGCCTATGGCCCCCCTGAGTAACGGTTCCCCCTAGATTCCAAAGAATTCATGAAACCCGTCTTACCCTATCTGAACCTAGCAGCGTGCGTGTAACAGATGCACAGGTGAGATTATGTCTCTGCTCCATGTGTAAACGTCTTCTGGATCCCCGAGCTTGGTACACCCGCCTGGTGCACAGATATTCTCGCCTGTATACTGCGCGGACGTGTTCCTCTTCGTTCTGCCAGTGCGCTCCATAGTTTATCGAGATGTTGCTGGTTCATATAAGAATGCTGCAGTTTCATTTCCCATTCTGTCTTTTGGCCTCTTCTTAGTTACTAATTCATTAATGTGGGGAAATATAAGGAGGATAATTGGACACAGGGACTTCATATTAACACAGGGCAGATAAGTGACTCTGAATCCGCACCGACATCATTATCAGGTGAACAGAACCTAAAAGGGAACCTACAGAACATGCCTGGTTGACTTTTTGAAGCAGCGGCTATAGGGAGAAAATTACGTTTTATTCTCCCTGCAGCCGCTCATTTCTAGTCATAGGGGCGGTGCATGGTTTGGTTACAGTCACCATGATGTAATTACTCCCGGACACTTTGATTGACAGCCCGCTCTGCAGCGACAAGTTGTCATTAATGAATAAGTGTTGTGTTCATAAAGAGAGAAGATTGCGCCTTCACTTCTTAGAAGACCTCATTCAGACACCCATTTTTTTTTCTCGTGCGTGAAAAAAAAATCAGAACGATTTACATCAGTGTTTTGGGTCTGTGTTCCAACAGTGATTTTCTCATATACAAAAAAATAAATAAAATTTGCAAAGCTTCTCCCATCCAATGCTGTCCGTGATTTTTACGAATCCATAGACTTGTATGGGTGATTTGGCTCAAAAACAGACAAGTCTCCATAATTATTTAGTGACTCACAATCCGCAAAAAAAACAGGGACGTGTGAGCAGCTCCATGGACTGTGATGGGTGCGTGTTCTATACACCAGAAATGGACGTCTGCATGAAGCTCAAGGCTGTGCACATGTCCGATTTTTTCCTTGGACCTGAGTGGACCGTAGAAAAAATCGGAGATATGTCCAATTTTGATCCGAGTGTTGGACCAGAATGGGCAATGCAAGTCTATGGTCCGTGAAAAAATCAACTGCACTCGGATGACATCCAATTTTCCCGGACTGACAGAATGGAGAAGGTGGATAAACTTTTTTCTTTTTCTCCACGTCTGAGAAAAATTGATCAAACCCTTATGAGAATAATTGGACCGTATTCCTTGCATGTGGAGAAATTGGTTGTGTGAACCTACCCTTGGTTAAATCAGATAAACCCGTAATCTCGTATCGCCATTTTTCCCCTAGTTGCCCTTGCTGAATAAGCACCTACTGATCAATATCGGTCACATGGCATGTTCGCTGTTGACCACATGCCGTACATGGGGGGCTTGTCCTGCACACCCAATCTACACGTCGTCAGCAGTGATGTCTTTGCATATGGACATGGAACAGAGACAGATGCCCATGAACCTGACGAACATAGCGCGTACCATGGCATCGACTGCTCCTGTGCAATTAACTAGGTGCATGGATTAAGGAAAATACGAGGGTCCTGATGCAACTCGTGGTGGAGATGGAGACAGGTAGCAGGTGTAGGACGGGATGAGATTGCAAGTGTTTTGCAATCTGGGATAAGTATCTGAGGAATTAATTTAGGATTCATGACATGCACCAATGACGTAACACAATAATGGCTCCAAAAAGAGAGAGTTTTAGGTAATCCCAATATAGGAGAGCGCAAAGCTTCAGCGGAAACCTGCAGGACACGCGGTGATGATCTATGGGGGGATCTTTGTGGCTACGGCTGCTGTAAAGCCCAGTAACATGTCTTGGTAGAATGATATCACATGACCCCCACGGCTCCGAGTCACCAATTGTGAAATCTCATATATCGATATTACTTATAGGATGTGATTACACACACAACCCTACGGGATATCAGGAATCCTTTAAACTTTCATGCACAGAAAAGCAATAATGAGATGCAATCAAAGTGATTCACCCCCCAAAACAAAGTCGGTTTATTAGCAAAATCTACAAACTTTCTGCTGTTTGTTCTTGTTTTACTTTTCTTTTACAATGTAAATAGCAACACGACTAATATAACAAGTGGTTTCTCCAAATTCAGCACAAAATGCCACTTTTATTACTACTACTGCAGTGTCCAAATTATTCATTCTCTTCTTGACAAGCGACTTTAATACTTAGTAGAGCCCCTCTGACTGTTAGGACCTGCTGCAGATGTGATGCATATCCAGACAGCATCTTCAGGCAGCGTTTCTGAGGAACCTTAGGCAATTGCCTCCAGGTTTCAAATATTCTTGGGTTATCAAGAGAGTGGTTCAAGAAGTTGAGATCATTGCCTTGCACAAACAAGGAAAAGAACAGTCTGCTCCTATATGCTCAAAACCATATAAATAAGCCACAGAAGCTTCACAAGTTTGTTATGTAGAGAGATGAATTTATGTCTGGAGGGGGAAGCATGAAGTGTATTCTGAAAATAGCACCCTCCCACAATGAAGCATGACGATGCCTTGGTGATGCCTACAGTGAGGCATGGTGGTGACTTTATGATATGAATAAAGAGAAAGTTCCAGCTCACCCCTGAGATGTAATCCCAGTCTGGCATGGAGCACGGAGTCCTCGCTGCTGCACAGCGCCTGGGTCAATGAGGAAGTGAAGATGGATCCAGCTCAACACACCAGGCAATTGATTAAAATTCAACAATCTTTATTGGCAAATCCTTTTAAAAATTTGTAGAAAAAACAAAAAATGGACATCTCAAATGACAAAGCATATATTATGGGGTGGTGTGTATAAATAATGCCATACGCGTTTTGAGTAAAAAAAAAACCTCTTGAACACTGGCTAAGTGCCACTGTGATGTCTACATTAAAGAGTGGTAGTGTCTCAGTGATGTGTACAGTGAAGTATAGATGGGGCTCAGTGATGCCTACAGTGAAGCATGGTAATGTCTACAGTGACAAATGGTGGGGACTTGGTGATGCCTACAGTGAAGCATGGTGATAACTTGGTGATGTCTACAGTGAAGTATAGTTTTGGCTCTGTGATGCCTACAGCCAAGCATGGTGGTGGCTCAGTCGTGCATACAGTGAAGCATGGCATAGGACATGGTGGTGTCTAGAGTAAAGAGTGGAGGTGGCTTGGTGATATCTACAGTGAACAATAGTGGGGACTTGGTGATATCTAAAGTGAAGTATAGTTGGGGCTTTGTGATACCTACAGTAAAGCACGGCCCTGGCTCAGTCCTGCCTACAGTGAAGCATTTCAGTAGGTCTCAGAGATATCAAAGATAACAAAGACAAAACTATAACAAAAGATAACAAAGACAAAACTATTTAAATAATAAAAATATGGGAGGAAGAGAAATCAATCACAAACTAAAATGTTTTTATACAAATGCACAAAGCATGGGCAACAAACAAGGAGAATTGGAACTACTAATGCAGGAAAAGGAATATGATGTCATTGGAATCACTGAAACTTGGTGGGACGATACACATGATTGGAATAAAAGGCTAAAAGGATACAACTTATTTGCAAGAAACAGACTTGATAAACGAGGAGGAGGTGTTGCATTGTATGTTAGAAAAGCGTATATCTGCACAGAGATTGAAGCTTCAGAGACTGGGAGTTCTGTGGAAACTGTTTAGGTAAGAATACAAGGAGAGAACAACGGAAAGGACACCATTGTAGGCATTTACTACAGGCCACCTGGGCAAGCTGAAGATATGGATGAACTCTTTATGTATCAAATGACCAAGTTCTCCAAAAAATATGACGTAGTGGTCATGGGAGATTTCAACTATCCAGACATTTGTTGGGAATCTCTCTCAAGTAAAACTAACAGGTCAAGCAAATTCTTATCCTCTCTTGCTGACAACTTTATCTTCCAAAAGGTAGGGGAGAAAACAAGGGGATCTGCTACTTTGGATCTAATCCTTATAAACAGGGAGGAAATGGTTGAGGAGGTAAAGGTGGCTGGGACCCTAGGAGGCAGCGATCATGCTATTATAGAATTTTGGATAACTAGAGGAGGAAGACATGTGAAGACTCAAACTTCAAGGTTAGATTTTAGAAAGGCAGATTTTAAGAGACTCAGAAAGAGAATAGGAGGGATCCAATGGCTGGATGTCCTTAAGGACAAAAATGTCCAGGAAGGATGGGAAATTTTTAAAAATGAGATTCTCAAAGCACAATCGTTAACAATCCCGAAAAGTAGGAAGAATGGGAAGCATTTAAGGAAACCAGGATGGATGAACACAGAACTTAAACATTTCTTTCTTTCTTTTTAGCATGTGTTTATTAAATGGAAAGAGGGAGGCATATCTAAAGAAGATTATAATGCAGTCTGCAGATCCTGCAGGGCACGTATCAGGTTAGCTAAAGCTGACAATGAATTAAGGCTTGCAAGAGATGTCAAAAGCAATAAAAAAGGATTTTGGGGGTATGTCAAAAGTAAAAGAAAAGTCAAAGATGCTATAGGATTTTTACAGGATGAAAATGGAGAAATGGTAAGAGAGGATGTTGAGAAGGCCGAACTTTTTAATTCCTATTTTGCATCTGTTTTCTCTCAGAAAGAAAATGTAACATCAACTGATCTTCACTGTCCTTTTAAAGGAATAGAGGAATCCAAGTTATCTGTAAACAGAAAGATTGTGAGGGAATATTTAGCTAACATAAATGAGTTCAAGTCTCCAGGTCCAGATGAATTACACCCCAGAGTACTGAAGGAGATCGTAGAAGAAATTTTAGAACCACTCTCCATAATCTTTGAAAATTCTTGGAGAACAGGAGAAGTCCCAGAAGACTGGAGAAGAGCAAATGTTGTTCCTATCTTCAAAAAGGGGAAGAAGGTGGACCCAGGGAACTATAGGCTGGTGAGTCTGACTTCTATACCAGGAAAGATCTTTGAACAAATTATTAAACAACATGTATGTAAGTACATGGATAAGAATGAAGTGATTAACCAGAGTCAGCATGGGTTTGTAACTAACAAGTCATGTCAGACTAACTTAATTTCCTTCTATGACAGAATCACTGACTGGGTGGATCAGGGAAATGCTGTAGATATAGTATATCTTGACTTCAGCAAAGCATTTGACAAAGTATCTCACACCATCCTTATTGAAAAAATGACCAAGTATGCAATGGACCAGGCAACTGTTAGGTGGATTCATAACTGGCTTAGTGATCGGACTCAAAGGGTGGTTGTAAATGGCTTCACATCCAGCTGGATGAATGTCTCAAGTGGGGTACCACAGGGCTCCGTCCTGGGACCTGTATTGTTCAACATCTTTATCAATGATTTAGATGAAGGAATTGAGGGTAAACTGATTAAATTTGCTGATGACACAAAGCTAGGAGGGATAGCTAATACTAGAGAAGAGAGAGAGAGGATTCAAAAAGACCTAAATAAACTGGAGCAGTGGGCAGCAACCAACAGAATGGTTTTTAACAGGGAAAAATGCAAAGTACTACATCTGGGCAATAAAAATGAAAAAAGCATATACAGAATGGGAGGAATAGAGCTAAGCAACAGTACATGTGAAAAAGACTTAGGTATACTAATAGATCATAGACTCAACAGTGTGATGCAGCAGCAAAAAAGGCAAATACAATTCTGGGATGTATTAACAGAAGCATACAGTCTAGATCACGTAAAGTCATTATCGGTCTTTACTCCTCTTTGGTCAGACCTCATCTGGAATACTGTGTACAGTTTTGGGCACCACATTTTAAAAAAGACATAGACAAACTGGAGCAAGTTCAGAGAAGAGCGACCAGAATGGTGACTGGTCTGCAAACCATGTCCTATGAGGAACGGTTGCAGGATTTGGGAATGTTTAGCTTGCAAAAAAGAAGACTGAGAGGAGACTTAATAGCTGTCTACAAATATGTCAAGGGCTGTCACATTGTAGAAGGATCATCTTTATTCTCATTTGCACAAGGAAAGACTAGAAGCAATGGGATGAAACTAAATGGGAGGAGACACAGATTAGATATTAGAAAAAACTTTTTGACAGTTAGGGTGATTAATGAGTGGAACAGGCTGCCACGAGAGGTGGTGAGTTCCCCTTCAATGGACGTCTTCAAACAGAGGCTGGACAGACATCTGTCTGAGATGATCTAGTGAATCCTGCTTTGAGCAGGGGGTTGGACCAGATGACCCAGGAGGTCCCTTCCAACTCTACCATTCTATGATTCTATGATCTACAGTGAAGAATAGTGGTGTCTCAGTGATGTGTACAGTGAAGTATTGTTTGGGCCTACAGTGAAGCATGGTAATGTCTACATTGAAGAATGGTGGGAGCTTGGGGGTGTCTACATTGAAGCATGGTGGGGGTTCAGTGACGCTCTGAAGCTGCTTTGCTTCCTCTGGCATTGGAATCCTGCTGCGTGTGAGGAGCAAAATGGATTTAATAAAGTATCAGGAAACCCAGGAGAAAACATGTCTTCCGTGAGGAGGCTGAATCTCGGGTGTCATTGGATCTTCCAGAAGGAAAATGATCCCAGGCATATCAAAGTTCACCAAACCTTAGTTTCAGAAGAAGTAGTCGTGGAAGGTTATGGAGTGGCCGTCACAGTCACTTGACTTAACCCCCATTGCCCATGAGGAATGAACTAAGATTTCTAAGGAACGCTGCCAAAAACTGTTGTTTGTTTATGCATTGCGCTTTACATCAGGTCATAACAGCCAAAGGGGCTGTGTTAATTACTAAAGATGCTGATCATGGAGTGATGAGGTCAGTAAAAGTGGATTTTTTGCTGGATTTGGCGAAATCACTGGTATGACTTACATTGTTCCTATTTAATTGCTTTATTGCAAACTGTATACAGTTTGTACATTTTGATAAATAACCTGAAGTGCAGCGGGGAGCGGGGGTGAATAATTGTGATTGTAGCTGAACTTACCTTGAATAACACTCAGTCCTTTTGCTTTTGTTCCTGGAGTTCTGCATTTGCGGTAATCCAGGTATTACTGGGGTGATTGCCAAAGAACTGAAATGTGCAATGAGAACATGAAATGACAGCTCCACCCTGGCTGTCTATTATTGCTCCTCAAGAACATTTTACTGGAAGACGCAGCTCTTAGAAACCTGTTAGCCTAAGCTTAATAGCCTAAATGTGCAATCTATCCCTTATCGATGAAATTCTAATTCACCTGATTCCCCGAATAAATCCCGATTTGGCGCAAATTGATAGTGCTCCAAAGCCTCAAATTACAGTGAAAAATGTGTATGCCTCTATTCTCTTTTCCTCACACACTCAACTTTTTCCTTGCTGGGCTGTCACATACTATCTCTCATGTTTATTCAGTGTTTTATGGCTTCCTATCCTTATCTTTATGGCAAAGTTATCATCTTCATTACAAGATTCACTACAAGATAGCAGCTGAATTCCCTGCCTCTGCTTTTATACAGGCTACGACGGTCTCTCTCTGTTGGCTATGCTGTACTATGTGATGCTATACCTTGAAAGCATTATGGAGAAGCCCACCTGAGGTCATGTGACTGTCCGGTTGCAATCTTCTGCTATGTATAAAATGGTGGTGATCATTTTAGTTCATTCGCACAAAAGTCCCAAATTGGTCAAATTTTGCAGGTGGAGCCAATTCCGAAAAATTTGACACAAATTTTCATGCTTTTCACTGATAGCACTTGTACTTATGTTATTTTATGAGGCTGTGCATGTGTCTGATTTTTACCTCGGACTGAAGAAAAAATCGGAGACATGTCCGATTTTGATCTGAATATTGGATCAGAATCGGCAATGCAAGTCTATGAGTCCGTGAAAAACAATGGACTGCACTCGGATTACATCCAATTTTCACGGACTGACAGAATGGAGAAGGAGGAGAAACTTTTTTTTTTTCCCCATGTCTGAAGAAAACTGATCAAGCTTTAATCAGAATAATCGGACCATTTTTCTTGGATGTGGAGAAATCGGTCGGGTGAACCTACCTTTGATTAAATGAGATAAACCCGTAATCTTCTATCGCCACTTTTCCCTTAGTTCTTGAATAAGCACCTACTGACCAATATCGAATGCTGTCACATGGCAGATTCGCTACTGACTAGGGATGGGCGGACCTGTGGATGTTCGGGTCTGTCAGGTTCGGCCGAACTATAAAAAAAAGTTTGGTTCTGGTACCAGAATGGTACCCGGACCCCATCAAATGAATGGGGGACCCGAACATCCGGCATTTCTCACGCTGTCATCTGTATGACAGCATGGGAGACACCGACTCTGATCAGCGGTAAGTTCGTTACCGCCTGTCAAAGCGCTGCGGTTCCCACGATGTCACAGAGATGAGCCAGTAGCTGTGACCAGTGGTAAAAAGGTTACCGCCAGTCACAGGCGACGGCTGATGAGAGTGCAACTCTCATCATCGTATGCCTCTTTTACCTATTTATTAATGTAAAAATAAAAAATGACAGTATTCCTCACTTGTCCACTGAGAATCCATATTTCCCACGACGTGCTCCGACTCTGCTACGTTTGGATGCATTGCTGAGCAGTTACATAAGTAATGTGACCGCTCAGCCCTGCATCCAGGACACAATGAGCTGAGCGTGAGAACGCAGCTGAGTGTGACCAGCGGTGATGTCATTAAGGTTACCGCCGGTCACACACAGACGCGTTCCCACTCAGTGTGATCTGGTTGTCTTGTTGAGCGGTAACATTACTGATGTCACCGATCAGCAATGCAACCAGATAAAGCAGAGTTGGGGATCGTCGTGGGACATATGGATTCTTAGCGGACAGGTGAGGAATACTTAGATTTTTTATTTTTACATTAATAAATGGGTAAAAGAGGGTCGAGTTGTGTTTCAATTAAAGGACATTTTTCTGTGTGTTTCTTTATTAATTTTCACTATAGGGTTAGTAATGGGGTGTCTGATAGACACCTTTCCACGCTCAGCTCATTGTGTCCTGGATGCCGGGCTGAGCGGTCGCATAACTTCTGTCACCGCTCAGCAATGCATCTACATATTGGAGCATGTTGTGGGACATGGATTATCGGCGGACAGGTGAGGAATACTGTGTTTTTTATTTTTACATTAATAAATGGGTAAAAGAGGGTCGGGGTATGTTTATTTCAATTAAAGGACTTTTTCCTGTGTCTTTGCCTTTATTACTTTTGATTACGGGGTTAGTAATAGGGGCATCTGATAGACACCTCTCCATTACTAACCCCTGGGCTTTGTGTCAGAGGAAATAAAACAGCTGACATTAACCCTAAAACTATTACCCCACTTGCCACCGCACTAAGGTAAGTGGGAATAGCTGACATTAACCCCAAAACTATTACCCCACTAGCCACCGCACTAAGGTAAGTGGGAATAGCAGGGCAAAGCGCTAGAATTGGCGCATCTAATGGATGCAACTTTTCTGGGGCGGCTGCGGGATTCTATTGTTAGGCTGGCGGGGGCCAATATCCATGGTCCCTTCCCAATCTGAAAATACCAGCCCTCAGCTGTCTGCTTTAGCTCGGCTGGTTAGCAATAATGGGAGGGACCCTACGCAGTTTTTTAAATTATTTATTTGAATGATTAAGAAAAACGGCGTGGGACCTCTCTATATTTGATAACCAGCCAAGATAAAGCTGACAGCTGGGGGCTGCAGCCAGCAGCTGTCAGCTTTACCTGCGGTGGTTATCAAAAATAGAGGGGACCACACGTCTTTTTTTTTTTTTTTTTTACACAACTACTACCGAAAGTTCATCAAAGGTTTTTCAGTGGCAGCAAAACCTTTGACGGATATAACCAGAAAAGGGACAGACTTTTCCTATTGGTCCAGTCTGTTAAATATACTTATTTTTGTATATTTATTATACATATAGGACTGTTTATCCATGCAATTCTTCCAGAGAACATATCACAATATTCTTATTAAAAAATGTAGATTTTTATTCTTGGGTTGTCCATTAGAAAGAATAATTGCAGAAGTTACATAAAATAGGTAAAATAGTTACAAAGAGATTGATTCATGAATGTCCATCTTTTCCTGGATCCTGAAAGGTAGTTTGCGTCTGTCTTTGTTGAGAACATGTCTGGGCCTACTCGTACATTGTCAGCTGTTTCCTCATCGCGTAGACCCGCCGTCTAATGTAGTGTGAAGTGCAAAGAGAGCCCCTCCCTGTGTCTCACATGGCTTATATAGGCCCCTCATAGCACCTGTTCTTTATATATGGCACTAAATCTTACCTGAGCTAAATGTATAAGAAGAGCCTGAATGTCTTGTCAGCTAAAACCTAGCACGAGGCTGATGCAATTGAGAATAAAAATTAATAACCATAATTAATATTTAACACAGTCCGGCCCGAGAGGCTTTTGATACCTCGAAAAAATGTTTTGCGCCTGCGCCACTCCTGACATGACTCAGCCATTTATTGTTGAAGTTGATGCGTCTGAAGTGGGGGTGGGAGCTGTGTTCTCGCAGGGTGTGTCTCCTAGTAAATGACGTGCAGATTTTTCTAAGAAACTATCATCTGCTGAGAAAAATTATGACATCGATAACAGGGAACTCTTGGCAATTAAATGGGCTTTTGAAGAATGGCATCATTTTCTGGAAGGGGCAATACATCCAGTCATGGTAATCACTGATCCTAAAAAATCTATTTAATTTAGAATCTGCTAAGGGTTTGATGCCTAGGCAGGCAAGGTGGTCTCTATTCTTTGCTAGCTTCAACTTTTTTTGTGACATATAGGCCAGGGGATAGGAATGTTAAGGCGAATGCCTTATCCCGATGTTTCTCTGGGGGTGGAGATAACTGTGAACCGGTAGCTATACTACAGAAAGGAGTAGTTATTGCTGCTATAAGTTCTGACCTTGAAAAACAGGTTATAAAGGCTCAGGGGGACACCCCAGCTGCATGTCCTATAGGTAAACTGCTCGTTCCTGTGAATCTACGTCTTAAGATTATAAGTGAACATCATGATTCGGTCTCAGCCGGACACCCTGGAAGCAAAGTCACCACAGATCTCCTTACCCGACATTTTTGGTGGTCTGGGGCGCTTCAAGATGTTCGGGAGTATGTAGCTCATACTCCCCTCATACTCGTCCATCTGGGTCTCTCCAACCATTGGCAATTCCCAGTAGACCTTGGACTTATTTATCAGTAATTTCATTACTGATTAAACAGTATCTGCAGGTAATACAGTTATTTTGGTAGTGATGGACAGGTTCAGCAAGATGTCTCATTTCATTGTGTTAGCCACCTTACCCAACACCAAGAACTTGGCAAAAATTTTCGTCAAGGAAATCGTAAGATTACATGAAATTCCTACCGATATTGTTTCTAATTGGGAGGTGCAATTTATTTTAAAGTTTTGGAAAAAAATTGAACTCGGTTGGGGATCCATGTGTCGTATTCCTCAGCTTTTCATACACCATCTAATGGGCAAACTGAACGCATTAACCAGCATCTTGAGACTTATCTTAGGTGTTTTGTGTCTGAGAATCAGGAGGATTGGATTACTTATTTACCTCCAGCTCAGTTTGCAGTAAATAACTGTTGTCCTGAGTCTACTGGTAATCTCAGTTCAGCTTGTTTAATAGGAATCCCTTCTCAGGAATACCTGAAGAGGAATGTTTTTCATCATCTATTACGTCTGTGTGGCAAGGGGTTCTTAATAATTTGAAGAAGATGGGGTCCAGATATAAGCGTGTGACTGATCTGAGACGTGTGGTGGGTGACTTGATGTGGTTGTCCTCTAAGAACATTAAGTTGAAGGTTCCCTATTGGAAACTTGGTCCCAGGTTCATTGGTCCTTACCAGATTGTGACTGTCATCAATCCTGTAGCATTTTGCCTTGCATTGCCATCTGCTTTTAGGATTAATAAGGTGTTTCACCAATCGTTGCTCAAAAAGTATGCTGCATCCTCTGAACCATCACCACTGCCTCCGTCTCTGGACATGGTTAATGGGAATTTGGAATTTCAAATAGCTAAGATCATGTTTTCATGCTTGGTTCATTTGTCTCTTTGTTACGGGTCCGGGTGGTGGAACCTCTGTGCCGAGGTGCAAGGAGGGACCCAGAGGGACGTGACTAAGTATCCACCCGAGCCGACCCTGGTCGTATGGCAGCAAACGACACCGTGACCAGGGAGGATCCGGGCTGAGGGACCGGGTGCTACTCTCGGGACGACCTTGTAAGAGAGCAGGTGGCTCCCACGGGTCAGATGGCTGGGACTGACCGGTATGGCGGATGGACACGGCAAGCAGGCGGAAGTCTCTGGTAGCAGACAGGTGGTCACAGTTCGAGAAAGCAGGGCAAGTAGCAGTCTTTAGGTTTACCAGGAAGGTGGTCACAGCAAGTGATGGCAGGGTCTCCAGGCAGGCTGGCAGGAAACAGGCAGGTGCTCCCAGGTGAGCGGGCAGACAGACGAGGCGGGTAACTGGCAGGTAACTGGTGGGTGCTCCCAGGTGAGCCGGCAGACAGACGAGGCAGGTAACTGGCAGGTAACAGGTGGGCGCTCCCAGGTGAGCGGGCAGACAGACGAGGCAGGTAATTGGCAGGTAACAGGTGGGTTCTCCCAGGTGAGCGGGCAGACAGACGAGGCAGGTAACAGGCGGGTGCTCCCAGGTGAGCGGCCAGACTGACGAGGCAGGTAACTGGCAGGTAACTGGTGGGCGCTCCCAGGTGAGCGGTCTGACAGACAAGGCGGGCGGATGCTCCCAGGTGAGCGGACAGATAGCCAAGGCAGGTAACCGGCAGGTAACAGGTGAGCGCTCCAGGTGAGCAGACTGGCAGGTAACAGGCAGATAATAGGCTGGCAGGCAGGACGAGAAGTCAAGCTAGCAGCGGGACCTGAGGGCTGAAGCACAGATCAGACACAGTGCAAACAACTTTGCTCGGGCACCTCCATTTTGGAGGAGGTGCCTTATATATGGGAGGTCCGGGGACTCCTTAGGACGGTGCACGTGGTCCCTTTAAGAGAGGGGGAGCGCGCGCGCGTGCCCTAAGCACACAGCCGGGGAAGGAGCGCGTGCCGGAAGCAGCGGGGAGAGAAGCGCTAGAGGACGCCGCGCCAGGAGCGGGGAGGTTAGAGGGACGGCGTCTCTGCCTAGCAAGGGGCAGAGACGCCGATGCTACAGTACCCCCCCCTTTAGGCCCCCTCTTTTTTAGGCCAGAAAGAAATTTTTCCAGGAGAAGCGGGGCGTTGATGTTCTCCCTGGGTTCCCAAGTTCTTTCCTCAGGACCAAACCCCTTCCAATCTACCAGAAAAAAGGTCTTTCCTCTTAGGCTGTGTGCCCACGTAGCATTTTTCAAGCGTATATGCTGCGGAATATCCGCAGCGTAAACACTTGAAAAACGCATGTATATCCGCACCCCATGGTCCCCAATGGGATTCCGCAAGTTCTATGCACATGCTGCGGATTTTTCCGCAGCGTTTATGCCGCGTTCAAAAATCCGCAGCATGTCATTTAATTTTGCGTTTCCGCAAGCGAAATTGCCTTTGTCCAATGCATAAAAAACGCAAGGCAATTCCGCATGTGGAAAATGCGTGATAAACGCGCGAAAAATGCGCGATAAACGCGTGCGGAATTCCGCATGCGTTTTTCCGGGAGAGGACTTGCATTTATGCAGCAGAAATTTTCTGCTTCATAAATGCAACGTGGGCACATAGCCTTACCCTCTTGGTGGCCAGAACACTCTCTACCTCAAAGACGTCTTCAGCGGAAACCGGAGCAGGGGGAGTACCTGGATTGTTGGAAAAAGAGTTAAAGACAACGGGTTTGAGGAGAGATACGTGGAAGGAGTTGGGAATCCGTAAGGTGGCCGGGAGTTTTAATTTGTAGGCCACTGGATTAATTTGCCTGAGGATTTCGAAAGGGCTGATGAAGCGAGGACCTAACTTGTAGGAGGGTATCTTGAGCCGTACATGTTTGGAGGAGAGCCAAACCTTGTCTCCCGGACGGAATTGAGGCGGATCCAGACGTCTCTTATCAGCATATCTCTTCATCCGCTCGGAGGACAGAAGAAGTGCGGACCTAGGGCTCTCCCAAATAGTAGAGAACTCGCTGACAAGACTGCGCGGCAGGGTTGTCCACAGAGGCGGAGACGGGAAACGGAATCCGGGGGTGCTGGCCATAGACAATAAAGAACGGGGACTTGGAAGAGGATTCGCTCTCGTGGTTATTATAAGAGAATTCGGCCCAAGGAAGGAGGTCCACCCAATCAGAATGGTGGGCATTAACAAAGTTCCGGAGATAGCTGGTAAGGATCTGATTGATCCGCTCCACTTGACCATTGGACTGAGGGTGGTAAGCGGAGGAGAAATCCAGGGTGACGTCCAGCAGTTTACATGTGGCTCTCCAGAAGCGTGAGATGAACTGAACCCCTCGATCCGACACGATGTGGAGGGGTAGGCCATGGAGACGGAAGATATGGCGGATAAAGTCCTTAGCCAGCTCAGGTGCAGACGGGAGACCAGGCAAGGGAATGAAGTGGGCCATTTTAGAAAAGCGGTCCGCGACCACCCAAATGACAGTACACCCGGCTGAAACAGGGAGATCGGTAATGAAGTCCATAGCGATGTGTTGCCACGGGGCAACAGGTATGGGAAGCGGCAGGAGATGACCAGCTGGTAAGTGTCTGGGAACTTTGTTGCGGCCACAAGATGAACAGGCAGAGACGAAGTCTACCACATCCTTACGCAGGGTAGACCACCAGTAATGCCAGGAAATGAGTAGGAAGGTCTTCTTTTGGCTGGCATGGCCAGCTAGTTTAGAAGAATGAACCCAGCGAAGAACCTTCTCACGGGCAGGAGCCGCCACGAATGTCTTGCCGGGTGGTAGACGAGTCAAATCCAAGGGGGCCACATTCATCACCTTGGAGGGGTCGATAATGTGCATAGGCTCCTCCTCTTGGTCGGAGGACAGGAAGGATCGGGACAAGGCATCAACTTTGACATTCTTGTCCGCCGGGCGGAAATGAAGGATGAAATCGAAGCGGGCAAAAAACAAAGACCACCGGGTCTGACGTGGATTAAGTCTCTGGGCATTTTGGAGATATGCCAGGTTTTTGTGATCTGTGTAGATGATCACCGGGTATAGAGCACCTTCAAGCCGATAGCGCCACTCTTCCAGCGCCAATTTGATTGCCAGCAGTTCTCGGTCTCCTATGGAGTAATTGCGCTCAGAGGAGGAGAAGATTTTGGAGAAAAAGCCGCAGGTTACCATTCTCCCGGATGAAGACTTTTGGGTGAGCACCGCTCCGGCTCCAGAGGAGGAAGCATCAACCTCCAGGTAGAACTGTTTGTTGCAGTCCGGACGGTGCAGCACAGGGGCAGAGGAGAAGGCTTGCTTCAGGGAAAGGAAGGCCTCCTCAGCTTCGGGTGGCCATACATTGGGATTCTCTCCCTTACGGGTGAGCGCAGATATGGGAGCAGTCCGAGACGAGAAGTGAGGAATGAAGAGACGATAGTAATTAGCGAAGCCCAGGAATCGCTGTATCGCCTTCCCGTCTGGAGGGCTTGGCCACTTTAGGACAGCAGAGAGCTTCTCGGGATCCATTTCCAAGCCTGTCTGGGAGATAACATAGCCTAGAAATGGAAGAGAGGTCTGCTCAAAAAGGCACTTCTCGTATTTAGCATAGAGGTGGTTCTGCCTGAGCCTAAGCAGGACCTGACGAACATCCCTCCGGTGTGTGGGAAGATCCGGAGAGAAGACCAAGATGTCGTCCAGGTATACCACCACGCAGGAGTAAAGAAGGTCACGGAAGATGTCGTTGACCAGTTCTTGGAAGATGGCGGGAGCATTGCAGAGGCCGAAGGGCATCACATGGTACTCATAGTGTCCGTCCCGGGTATTAAATGCCGTTTTACACTCGTCTCCTTGACGGATACGGACCAGGTTATACGCTCCACGTAGATGCAGCTTGGAAAAGATCCTGGCGCCTTTAAGGCGATAAAATAACTCAGAGATGAGCGGAAGGGGGTATTTATTTTTAACCGTGATCTGATTGAGTCCTCTATAGTCAATACAGGGGCATAGTGAGCCATCCTTTTTTTTGACAAAGAAGAATCCGGCTCCAGCTGGGAAGTAGACTTCCGGATGAATCCCCTGGCCAGATTCTCCTCTAGGTACTCAGACATGGCCCGGGTTTCAGCCGCAGACAACGGATAAATACACCCACGGGGTGGAGTGGCGCCAGGTACCAGGTCGATCGGGCAATCATATGGCCTATGAGGTGGCAATGTCTCTGCTTCCTTTTTACTGAAGACGTCAGCATAGGGCCAGTAAGGAGCCGGAAGACTGGGTAAATTAGCTGGGGTAGGTGGAGGACGAACCGGACGAACCGGAACCAGGCAGGTCTTATGGCAGAGCGGCCCCTACCGGAGTACTTCACCGGAATGCCAGTTCAACACGGGTTCATGTGTCTGGAGCCAAGGTAGACCTAGCAATAGGGAGTGGGAGAGTCCGGGCAACACATGGAAGGAGATTACCTCAGAGTGCAGCATTCCCACCTGCAGGGTTATGGGTTCCGTGACGAGCAGGATGGTCACCGGAAGGAGTCTTCCATCCACGGAGGCGACTGACAAAGGTTCAGCCAGAGACTTGGTGGGAATACGGTATTTCTCAACCAGGGATTGGGAGATGAGGTTTCCAGCGGATCCAGAATCCAGGTGGGCGAGTTCAAAGTGACGGTTCTCTCCCCAGGAGATAGATACAGACAAAGTCAGGGTTGGAAAGGACTTACTTTTGTCTAGGGCGACCTCTCAGAGCGGTCCTAGACACTGGAGTTTACCGGCCTCTCCGGGCAGGAACGGATCAGGTGCTCCTTACTGCCACAATAGAAACAGCTCCCCTCGGCTCGGCGTGAGTCTTGGCGAGATTTGACCATCTTGGTCTGGTCGATCTGCATGGGCTCGGGTGAGTGCGCCCGGGGAGTGACAGAAGAGGAGACAGGTCTCAGGAAAGTAGGAGCTAGGCGGGGAAACCTTCTATCACGGGTGGTCTCTTTGGTGCGTTCTTGAAACCAGATTTCAATCCGGGTAGCCAGCGACACCAGGTCATCCAGGGTGGTAGGAATGTCCCGACCAGCGAGCTCATCTTTAATCCGACTGGAAAGACCCTCCCAGAAGACGGACACCAGGGCCTCGTTATCCCAGGCAAGCTCAGAAGCGAGGGTGCGGAACCGTATGGCATATTGGCCCACGGTGATACTCCCTTGGCGGAGACGTAGCAGAGAGGAGGCAGATGAGGTCTTTCGTCCCGGTTCATCGAAGACCCTCCGGAAAGCAGTGAGGAAAGACGACAGATCAGACACCAGGGGGTCCCCTCTCTCCCACAGGGGGTTAAGCCATGCCAGTGCCTCCCCAGTGAGATGGGACATGATGAATGCCTCTTTGGCCCGGTCAGAGATAAACTGGTGAGCCAAGAGTTCAAAGTGCAGGGTGCACTGGTTTATGAAGCCCCGAGCTTGAGCGGGGTCGCCTCCGAAACGAGGAGGTGCAGAAAGACTGGGTCCGGGGCAGGATGCCATGGTATAGGTGGGCTGCGGCGCTGCCGGGGTGCGAGTCGTGCGACTTGCGGTGATTGCAGGTGGATCAGTCAGTGTGTCCAGGCGGGAGTTGACATTCCGCTGGTGGTTCAGGATGGACTCCTGCTGGGATCTCTGACGGGAGACTTCCTGGTATAGGTCAGAGAGCGAGGGAGCTTGGGTGCCACCGGGTTCCATGGCCCGAGCAAACTGTTACTGGTCCGGGTGGTGGAACCTCTGTGCCGAGGTGCAAGGAGGGACCCAGAGGGGCGTGACTAAGTATCCACCCGAACCGACCCTGGTCGTACGGCAGCAAACGACACCGTGACCAGGGAGGATCCGGGCTGAGGGACCAGGTGCTACTCTGGGGACGACCTTGTAAGAGAGCAGGTGGCTCCCACGGGTCAGATGGCTGGGACTGACCGGTATGGCGGATGGACACGGCAAGCAGGTGGAAGTCTCTGGTAGCAGACAGGTGGTCACAGTTCAAGAAAGCAGGGCAAGTAGCAGTCTTTAGGTTTACCAGGAAGGTGGTCACAGCAAGTGATGGCAGGGTCTCCAGGCAGGCTGGCAGGAAACAGGCCGGTGCTCCCAGGTGAGCGGGCAGACAGACGAGGCGGGTAACTGGCAGGTAACTGGTGGGTGCTCCCAGGTGAGCCGGCAGACAGACGAGGCAGGTTCCTGCCAGGTAACAGGTGGGCGCACCCAGGTGAGCGGGCAGACAGACGAGGCAGGTAATTGGCAGGTAACAGGTGGGCGCTCCCAGGTGAGCGGACAGACAGACGAGGCAGGTAACAGGCGGGTGCTCCCAGGTGAGCGGCCAGACAGACGAGGCAGGTAACTGGTGGGCGCTCCCAGGTGAGCGGTCTGACAGGCAAGGCGGGCGGATGCTCCCAGGTGAGCGGACAGATAGCCAAGGCAGGTAACCGGCAGGTAACAGGTGAGCGCTCCAGGTGAGCAGGCTGGCAGGTAACGGGCAGATAATAGGCTGGCAGGCAGGACGAGAAGTCTGACTAGCTGCGGGACCTGAAGGCTGAAGCACAGATCAGACACAGTGCAATCAACTTTGCTCGGGCACCTCCATTTTGGAGGAGGTGCCTTATATATGGGAGGTCCTCCAGCAATTGGCCGGGGACTCCTTAGGACGGCACGCGCGGTCCCTTTAAGAGAGGGGGAGCGCGCGCGCCCTAAGCGCACAGCCGGGGAAGGAGCGTGTGCCGGAAGCAGCGGGGAGAGAAGCGCTAGAGGACGCCGCGCCAGGAGCTGGGAGGTTAGAGGGACGGCGTCTCTGCCTAGCAAGGGGCAGAGACGCCGATGCTACACTCCTCAGTATTTGGTACACTGAAGGGTTATGCTCCTGAAGAGAGGATGTGGGTACCATCATCTGATGTCCATGCGGTTAGGTTGGTCCAGTCCTTTCATACTGAACATCCTGATAAACCTGGCCCTGAGGTTCCGTAGGTTCTTCATAGATGGGGGGGGGTAGTGTCACGGGTTTACTGCAACATAGAGGAGTCAGAAGACCGCAGCGTCTGAGTTCACGTTCTCCTGCATTGAATAGAAGCACTTTTCCCTCTTATTAAATGGTGCTAGTTTCTTTCACCAGTGCAGGAGTTAATCTGCTTAGTTTTGAGTCTCTGTAGCTTCCTTCTGGAAGTTCTCAGCTGTGCAGTATCAGCTACTCCCTTCTCCTAGATAGTCTCTGCTCTGGCTTTCTGGGATTGCCAGTGTTATGTATTGTACAGCCTCGTGAGAAGTGGAGTGGAGGAGTTCGGTAGAGGCATTTAAGTAGTTTTTCTGTGACTGTTGCTTTGTTTTTTGGCTGTGTTCATAGTACCATTCTCTTCTATTTTTGTTTATTTTCCTAATCCCTTTGATGTTACCACTTTTGTCTGTGAGTGCATATTTGTATGTTTGGTATTTTTATTTTATCCCCGTACGTCCTCCCTTGTTTGTCTGTTTGAAGTATTTACATACATTATTCCTCCCCACTTCCCTGGGTGGGGAAGGGGACAGATAAGGGCTGATTCAGTAAAACAGCAAGGTATGTGGCCCCAACATCTTCGCCATCTGAAGTAACCTGGGGAACAGGCGCCACTAGTGTTAGAAAAAGGGTAGGGGCCCTTGGTCCCGGGTTTTCAGCATTGTGACAATAGCCTCCAGGTATCAAATATTCTTGGGTTATAAAGAGAGTGGTTTAAAAGTTGAGATCATTGCCTCGCACAAACAATGAAAAGACCAGTCAGCTCCTATATGCTCAAAATCATATAAATAAGCCACAGAAGTTTTAGGAGTCTGTACTGTTGAGAGCTGAATGTATGTTTGGAGGGGGAAGAACAAAGTGTATGAAAATAACACCCCCCCACAGTGGTACCTCGGTTAAGCCTAGAGTGAGGCATGATGGTGACTTTGTGATGCCTATAGCAAAGAATAGCAGTGGCTTGGTGATGTCTACAGTAAAACATGCCGTTAGCATGGTGATATCTACCGTAAAAAACGGTGGTGGCTTGGTGATGTCTAGAGTGAAGTATGGTGGTGACTCAGTGATGTATACAGTAAAGAATGGTGGGGACTTGATGGTGCCTTCAGTGAAGAATGATGGGAACTTACAATTAAGCATGGCAGTGGTTCAGGAAGTCTACAGTGAAGCATGGCGGTAGCTCAATGAGGTCTACAGTGAAAATGGCGGTGGCTCAGTGATGTCTACAATAAAGAATGGTAGTGGCTGTGTGATGTCTACATTAAAAAATGTTGGTCGTTTGTTGATGTCTACAGTGTAGAAAGGTAGGAACTTGGTGGTGCCTACATTGAAGTATGGCAGTAGTTCAGTGATATCTACAGTGAAGCATGGCAGTGGCTCAATGATATCTACAGTGAAGAATGGTAGGGACTTGGTGTTGCCTACAGTGAAGCATCGTGGTGGCTTAGTGATGTCTACAGTGAAGTATAGTTGGGTTTCTGTGATGCCTACAGTAAAGCATGGCGATGGCTACAGTGAAGCATTGCAGGGGGTCTCAGAGATGTCTACAGTATAGAATGATGGTGTCTCAGTAATGTGTACAGTGAAGTACAGTTGGGACTCAGTGTTGCCTACAGTGAAGCATGTTAATGTCTACAGTGAACAATGATGGGAGCTTGGTTATGGCTACAGTGAAGCATGGTGATGTCTTGGTGATGTCTACAGTGAAGAATGGTGAGAGCTTGGTGATGTCTACAGTTAAGAATGGTGGGCATTTGGTGAGGTCTACAATGAAGTATAGTTGGGGCTCTGAGATACCTACAGTAAAGCACGGCAGTGGCTCAGTCGTGCCTGCAGTGAAGCATTGCAGGTGGTCGCAGGGAGATGTCTACAGTAAAGAATGGTGGTGTCTTAGTGGTGTGTACAGTGAAGTATAGTTGGGACTCAGTATTGCCTACAGTGAAGCATGTTAATGTCTACAGTGAAGAATGGTGGGAGCTTGGTGGTGCCTACAGTGAAGCATGGTAATGTCTCCGTGATATCCACAGTGAAAAATGGTGAGAGCTTGTGGTGCCTACATTGAAGCATGTTGGTGGTTCAGTGGCACTCTGGTGCTGCTTTGCTTCCTCTGGCACTGGAAACCTGCAGCGTGTGGAGGGCAAAATGGATTTAATAAAGTATCGGGAAATCCCAGGAGAAAACATTATACCTACTGTGAGGAAGCCAAATCTCAAGTGTCATTGGATGTTCCAAAAGGACAATTACCCAAGCACACCAAAGTCCACAAAACCTTAGTTTCAGAAGAAGTAGTCCTGGAAGGTTGTGGAGTGGCCGTCACAGTTGCGACTTAACCCTTACTGACCATTAGGAATGAACTAAGATTTCTAAGAAACGCTGCGAAAAACTGTTGTTTGGTTATGCATTGCGCTTACATCAGGTCATAACAGCCAAAGAGGCTGTGTTGATTACTAAATGTAAAGATCCGAGGTTGTGGGTTGTAAGTAATCACCTAGGCAGGTTAACGATGCAACAATATTTTATTGATCACAGCCATGGTAATAAAGCAATTCAGGTAAATGGCCAAAATACAGTTCTCTCAGTCCTCAAATTCCCAATCTGGGTTCAGTAGTTCCACTGGCTTTGTATAAGGCCATACTCACTGTCTCCCAACTTTTTGTTTGCCCACAGATTTCGTATCTCCAGCCAGTAGAGTCTGTAGCCACAGTCCATGATCCTCTAGATGGCAGATAAAACGATGAAAGCACAGGTATCCAGTAGCAGCAGTCCTTTTAAGAAAGTGTAAATCCAAACGACATAATCCACAATGGTAATATGTTTATCCATTCATCCTTCCTAGTCCACGATCTCCATCCTCTTCCTTCAATCGTTCCACACAACTCTCTCTAAAACATGACTCTCCTTTCTTTCCCTGGGATCAGTCCCCTCCCAGGTCAGAAGTGATCACACCCTCCCCCTTAAACATTCACTGTTTGCTAAACAATGAAGAATATTCTAGAAGCCTTCATCTGAGACTGCATGTAAGACCCCCTGTGGTGACGGCTCCACTGTGTCTACAATCAACACACACATAATGAGATTATTGGCTGTTAGAACAATGGACTCCTGAGATAAAGATGACATTAGTGGAATGCTGGACATTTTACAAGTGAATCTTACATTCTGACAAGTAAGCAGAACTATAAAAAAACATAACAAGTAAATCGCTAATAATACACAATAATAATATTGACAAAAATGGTGGTTCGTTGCTGGAAAAGTATCATAGTCTTTAGTAAGTGGGCAGCTCCTCACATACCTCCCACCACTTTTTCAGCACGGACACGAATGTAAGAGGTCTCGCCTTTATGAGAACGAAACTTTGTATCATCCAGTTTCCTCAAAGCATATTCCATGTCATCCTTGCGAATATACTCCACAGTCCCCATTCCACCCTGGTATACGTCAGTGTAATAGACATCTCCAGCTTCTCTCATATGGTCTTTCAGATCCTGCCAACTTCCCGATGGGGGAAGCCCTGAAACGTGGACTCTGTATTTAGTTCGCTGGATCAGGGGTCTGTCCCTTCCGCGGGGTTTTCCATATCCCCCCCTGATCCCCGGTTTGTCCTGGGAAACTCCCCACGTGCCCAATGAGAACCAAACTTGTATCCATTGCGACCAACCCCAGAGTGCTGACACCCAGTTAGGGGGATCGTCTCTTGGCGGCCTGGTAAAGGGAGCTCTGGGGGGACAGTATCTGGGCTGATCAGGGTGATGGTAGATCCAGTGTCCCAAAGTCCCTGGGCCTCCTCCCTCATGTAATTTACCTCCCCCAGATTACATTCCTTCATTGTGACAGTCATTGCATTTTGTGTATCACTCACCACTGACATGTTGATATTGCTCCTTTCCCAATCGGCTGATGCAGTGTGAACCGGTCCTTGGCTTCCGGTTATGACATTGGCCTAGTGGCACACCAATCCTGCTCCCAGATTGTTTCCCAGCAACACATATACTGGTAGGTGCCGCACTACTCCAACATCCACCATTCCATGACTGTGACCCCAGTCTAAATGTAGTCGGGCCCTCCGAATGTTCAAAGTTTCTCCTCCGGCTATATTGACTAACATACGGCTGCCGGGGATAATACATTGGTCTGGTACTAAATGGTCTTTTATCAATGTGACTGAGGCACCGGAGTCACGGAGCCCCACAGCCTCCACGCCCTCTACCCAGACCGGCTGCAGATGCTAGTGAATAGACTCTGAGGTGTCCCATCTAGTCCAGGACACTTCTCCTTGTACCACATATGTCTCTTCTTCTTCTGGTCGGGGTAGTGGGATCCTCTCTCCCTCAGCATTCCAGCCCCATTGCAGCACAGTGATCACAGGCTGGGGACGCGGATGATGTGGCCTAGAATGTTTCTGACATTCTCTGGCAAAGTGTCCCATGCATCCACAGTTATGGCAGTTAAGCCCTCCTCGCCCCAACACGGGCCGTACTTGGGGGCTTGGGCAACATCCCCCTCTTTGTGAAGTCCAAACTCCCTGCCATTCCTCCTCTGGCCAGTCCATGGGTTTCAATGGTCTCCCTGTAAGCTCCTGTTCCCAACTCACTGGGGCTGTACTTCCACGTTGCCCTGGTCGATTAGCAGACCAATCATCAGCCAATCTTGCAGCCTCATCCAGGCTGAGTGCTTTTCTATCTGCCACCTATTCTTTTAAATCACCTGGGAGTTTGGACATAAATTGTTCCAGCATGACTATATCCATTACATGTTCTGCTTCCCGAGCCTCCAGTCCTTCTATCCACCGAGTGCATGCCGTACGTAGTGTGTTGACAAACTCCCGATGTTTGTGTGCAGCGGGCTTGTCAGTCTCCCAAAACTTCCTCTGGTAGGTTACCGGCGTGACAGCATACCTCTCTAGTAATGCGCTGCGAATGGTAGAGTAACATCTCTGATCCCCAGAAGACAAGTTTATTAAAAGCTTCTCTTGCTTTTCCGGTCAGGCCAACGCTCAAAAATCTGGGCCAGTCACTGACTGACACCTCATGCAGCAGACAGAGGTTCTCAAATAACCGGAGATGTTCATCAATATCCAAGGTGTCCTCATTGAACTGTGGTATATCCCGGTACCTTAAAGATGCGGGCCCCTCTCTCCTGTTATCCACTGTCCTCTGCAATGGGGTGGGTTGGGGTACTGCTACATGCACACCCAGATATTTGCTTAACACTGCCGCCCGCTCTATCTCCGTTGTCCGATCTTCTAGCGCGTCCAGCATCTGCCTCAACTCAGTTGGTCGATCCTCCACCATCTGGATGACAGCCCTGGGCTGTTGTCCCTCATCCACGTCTGAACTGACCTCCTCGTGTGGTTGTTCCTGGTCCCAATCGTACAAGTGTTGCATTAGGATCGCCCGATTGTCCTCCGACAACCATTCTAGTTCTCTCTCAGAGCAAAGGGCTCTCAGCTCCTCCTTCTTGAGCCTCTTGTAGATGGAGTCTGCCATCTCTTCTGCCAAGTCACCTCTCAGTTACTTTCCCTGGTATGCTCTCCAGAGATAAGTGATCCCACCGCTTGCCACCACTTGTAAGGATCTGAGGTTGTGGGTTGTAAGTAATCACCTAGGCAGGTTAACGATGCAACAATATTTTATTGATCACAGCCATGGTAATAAAGCAATTCAGGTAAATGGCCAAAATACAGTTCTCTCAGTCCTCAAATTCCCAATCTGGGTTTAGTAGTTCCACTGGCTTTGTATAAGGCCGTACTCACTGTCTCCCAACTTTTTGTTGGCCCACAGATTTCGTATCTCCAGCCAGTATAGTCTGTAGCCACAGTCCATGATCCTCTAGACGGCAGATAAAACGATGGAAGCACAGGTATCCAGTAGCAGCAGTCCTTTTAAGAAAGTGTAAATCCAAACGACATAATCCATAATGGTAACATGTTTATCCATTCATCCTTCCTAGTCCACGATCTCCATCCTCTTCCTTCAATCGTTCCACACAACTCTCTCTAAAACATGACTCTCCTTTCTTTCCCTGGGATCAGTCCCCTCCCAGGTCAGAAGTGATCACACCCTCCCCCTTAAACATTCACTGTTCGCTAAACAATGAAGAATATTCTAGAAGCCTTCATCTGAGACTGCATGTAAGACCCCCTGTGGTGACGGCTCCACTGTGTCTACAATCTACATTCACATAATGAGATTATTGGCTGTTGGAACAATGGACTCCTGAGATAAAGATGAGATTAGTGGAATGCTGGACATTTTACAAGTGAGGCTATGTGCCCACGTTGCGGACCTGAAGCATATTTTTTACGCTTCTCCCTGGCGGGAAAATCGCATGCGGATATTACATGCGGTTTTCCCGCCAGGTAGAAGCGTTTGTGAGGCGTCTTTGCATGCATTTCCGCATGCGGGTTATCAAGCACTTCTCCAAGCATCACTTGGAAAAGTGCTTGACAACTTGTTCAGAATGGTAAAAAATAAAAAAATAAACTTTATACTCACCTTCTGATGCATTCTCTGCCCCGTCCGGAGGCTTGAGCGGCTCACGCTGTTGTGTGCAGGACCTGCGGTGACGTCATTGAGTCATGTGGTGGGTCACATGACTCAATGACGTGGCAGGTCCTTCAGACAACAGCGCGACGGAGGGAAAACATCATAAGATAAGTATAAACTTTATTTTATTCTTTTTTTTACAGGTTCTTTGGTACCCAGGTCTGGAGGAGAGTCTCCTCTCCTCCAGACTTGGGTACCATCCGCACATTGATTCCGCTGCGCTTCCGCAAAATTAATGAACATGCTGCGGATTTTTGACTGCAGCATATACGCTGCGGAAAAATCCGCAGCATGGGCATTGACATTGCGGAATGCCATTGGGGACCATGGGGTGCGGATCTACATGCGTTTTTCAAGCGTTTACGCTGCGGAAATTCCGCAGCATATACGCTTGAAAAACGCTACGTGGGCACACAGCCTAAATCTTACATTCTGACAAGTAAGCAGAACTATAAAAAAACATAACAAGTAAAGCCCCCGTCTCACATAGCGAGATCGCTAGCGAGATCGCTGCTGTGTCATGGTTTTGGTGATGCAACAGCGACCTCAGTAGCGATGTCGCTATGTGTGACACTTTGCAACGATCAGGCCCCTGCTGTGAGGTCGCTGATCGCTGTAAAGTGTCCTGGACCATTTTTTGGTCGTTGCTCTCCCGCTGGTCAGCACACATCGCTGTGTGTGACCAGCGGGAGCAGCGATCAGGCTGGTAACTATGGTAAACATCGGGTTACTAGGGGCACACGCGCACCTAGTAACCCGTTGTTTTTCATGGTTACGAGCCTGCTAAAGTGAGCGGTAACCTCCTGCTCACTGTAACAGAGTGGTAACCATGATAAACAACGGGTTACTAGGAGCGCGTGTGCCCCTAGTAACCCGATGTTTACCATAGTTACCAGCCTGCTCCTGCTTCAGCAGGCTCGTAACCAGGAGCAGGACATCGTGGGAAGATTCTTTCCACGATGTCGCTGCTCCCCTGATTGCTGGTGAGCCTGCCTGTTTGACAGCTCACCAGCGACCACATAGCGACGCAGCAACGATCCCTGACAGGTCGTATCGTTGTCGGGATCGTTGCAGCGTCGCTAAGTGTGACTGGGCCTTAAATCACTAATAACACACAATAATAATATTGACAAAAATGGTGGTTCGTTGCTGGAAAAGTATCATAGTCTTTAGTAAGTAGGCAGCTCCTCTCACTAAAGATGCTGATCATGGAGTGATGAGGTCAGTAAAAGTGGATTTTTTTTTGCTGGATTTGGCAAAACCACTGGTATGATTTACATTGTTCCTATTTCATTGCTTCATTGCAAAGAGTAGAAAGTTTGTACATTTTGCTAAATAACCTGAAGTGCAGCAGGGGCGGGGGAGACTAATAACGATTGTAGCTGAACTTACCTTGAATAACACTCAGTCCTTTTGCTTTTGTTCCTGGAGTTCTGCAATTTTGGTAATCCAGGTATTACTGGGGTGATTGCCAAAGAACTGAAATGTGCAATGAGAACATGAAATGACAGCTCCACCCTGGCTGCCGGTTATTGCTTCTCATAAACATTTTACTGGAAGACGCAGCTCTTAGAAACCTGTTAGACTAAACTTAATAGCCTAAATATGCAATCTATCCCGTATCGATGAGATAATCTTTGAAATTCTAATTCACCTGATTCCCCGAATAAATCCCGATTCACCATGAAATTTCAGTGAAAAAAGTGTATGTCTCTATTCTCTTTTCCGCACACGCTAATCTTCCCTGTTGTGCTGTCACACACTATTCTTCATGTTTATTCAGTGTTTTATGGCTTCCTATTCTTATCCATAAGGCAAAGCTGTCAGCTTCACTACAAGATATCAAATGCATTCCCTGCCTCTGCTTTTATATGGTCTCTCTGGATTGGTTATGCTATACTATATGATGGGATAGCTGCAAGGCATTATTGAGAACCCCACCCAAAGTCATATGACTCTGGCCAGTTGCAATCTGCTGCTATATATAAAATGGTGGTGGTCGTTTTAGATGATTCGCTCAAAAATCACAAAGTGGTCAAATTTTCCGGGTTCAGCCAATTCCTAAAAATTTGGCACAAATTCGATTTGCATCAAATCAATGCACCCATTTCTACTAACCAGTGGGGAGATGGTGAAAGGCTGTATTGACTGGCCATTGAAAAACTGGAAGTCAACATATGTGGAAGGCACCTGCAGTGGATCCAGGAGAGCAGCAGCAAAGAGAAGGACTCTGGCCACGGAACACCCACCCAGGAAAGCAGTGCTGGACAGAAGGATGATGGACATGAGCAAGCCACACAGGGGAGCGGTAGAGAAGAGCAAGATCCCTTCCAAGGTGAATGAGCAGCAGGAACGAACGTGGAGTTAACCTCAAATATCCCCATGATTGGTCCACTCAGTCACCAGACCTCAAAACTTAGAAACTGGAGTAAAAATGAAACAAAAAGATAAGATAAATATCACAATAAAAGAAGATACCATTTTTATAGTCTGTGCGAATCGATTCAGTCCATTGACCAGTTCCGTAATCTGTTCTTGTCTTACCTCTCGGCATCCGCAGCTCTTTTTTTTAGAATCAGCCGACCTGTCACAAAATCACATGTGCATCACGCCGCAACCACAACGTCAAAAAGAAGATCTGTGGATTCCAGAGGTAGGACTCCAGTCTGGAGGCCACAGATTATAAACCTGGATGAGGGTCGTTTCGTACCAACTCCAGCCATTTTTGATCAAGATTTTCCTGAATATCATGTTTCTACTTTAAGTACAAGTGATGCAATTACGTTCACATACCAGCAGTTTCAACACTGACTTTGTATTCTCTGGGGCTCTGCAATTACTTTTTTTTTTTTTTTGTAGGAATTTCATGGGTGGAGATGTGACAGGCAGATTTTCCCGTCATTGCTGGGTGGGAGAGAAGAAAATCATGTTTAGGTGTATCTCAGAAGTACAATGACACAATCACTGCGCAATGTAGGAAAACCTACAGCTGGATGCCTGAGAAGGTGTGCGTCCTACATAAATCTCTGTGCAGGGAAGACGGCTCCAGAACAGGTCATCGCAAGCGTCAGAAGGACATCAACCGCAGCTTCTCCATTCAATCCAGTCTTTAAGGTAAGCAAACATAAATTAATATTATGACTGATCTGGTAATGATCAATCCACTGACAGAAGAGAATCCCAGCCTATGACAATGATGTCTCTGTGGTGGAAGATACTTGAGTCGGCAGCAAGTGGATAACCCATTGTTAGAGTTGACGTGTTGGAAGGCGGAAAGTTGTTTAAAGATCTGAGTAACATTGACAAGGGACAATTTGTGTTTGCGTCAGAGCAGCTTTAAATTGACAAGTCTGGTGGTCAGTACCTACGTCCAGTGGTCCAAGGAATGGCAACCAGTGATGAGGGCATGGGCATCATAAGCTAAATATACCTCCCATGGGGAGAAAAGGCAAAACTCTTCAATGGGGAGAGGAAATTAAGTTGTTTCCAGATCCCTTTGTTAGCAGCTGATTCCCTGTCGGTGGAAAGAATGGGGCATATTTTTTGCTCTGGACAGGTGCCATCTGTATTTTATCTGACTTCTATCTAATGTGTATGTTTGTGTTACTTGAAATGAGGTTTTACTATATAAAAATTATGAATCAATTGAAGACCTTTCCAAAAAAAGGTTGCGTTATCCAAGATTGTGATATCCTCGGAGAATCCTAACATTTCAGACACAAAGATTATTATGGTGTGTGTGCAAAAGTGGCTGCCCATTGAACCCCGGCATATAACCTCCAGCCCCATCAACTCTGGCGCATAACATCCGTCCCCATCACACCCGGCGCACAAAATCCAGCCCCTTCACCCCTGGTGGATAACATACGGTCCCAGCGCACAACATCCAGCCCCAATGTCCCCGGCGCACAAAATCCGGCCCCAATGTCCCCGGCGCACAACATCTGGCCCCAATGTCCCCGGCGCACAGCATCCAGCCCCAATGTACCCGGCGCACAGCATCCGGCCCCAATGTACCCGGCGCACAACATTGGGTCCCAATACTCCCAGCGCACTACATCCAGTCCCATCGCCCCCAGCCCACAACATCGAAGCTCATCACCCCCGGCTCACAACATCCGGCCCCATCGCCCCTAGTGCATAATATCCGGTCCTATCGCCCCCGGCGCACAACATCCAGCCCTAATGTCCCCGGCACACAACATCCGGCCCCAATGCTCCCGGCGCACAACATCCGACCCCATCACCTCCGGCGCACAACATCTAGCCCCAATGTCTCTGGCACACAACATTCGGCCTCAATGTCCCCGGCGCACAACATCCGGCACCATCCTTTCCAGTGCACAACACCAAGGCCCATCACCTCCGGCCCCAATGTCCCCAGCATATAATATCCGGCCCCTATGTCCCGGTGCACAACTTCCAGCCCCAATGTCCCCAGCACACAACATCCAGCCTCAATGCTCCCAGCGCACAACATCCGGCCCCATCGCCCCCAGCACACAACATCCAGGCCCATCACCTCCGGCACACAACATCCGGCCCCAATGTCCCCAGCACATAATATCCGGCCCCAATATCCCCGGCGCGCAACATCCAGCCCCAATGTCCCCAGCACATAATATCCGGCCCCAATGTCCCCGGCGCATAACATCCAGCCCTAATGTCCCCAGCACATAATATCCGGCCCCAATGCCCCTGGCGCATAACATCCGGCCCCAATATCCCCGACGCACAACATCCGGCCCCATCACCTCCGGCGCACAACATCCGGCCCCAACGTCCCCAGCGCACAACATCCGGCCCCAATGTCCCCGGCGCATAACATCCGGCCCCAATGTCCCCAGCACATAATATCCGGCCCCAATACCCCCGGCGCATAACATCCGGCCCCAATGTCCCCAGCACATTATATCCGGCCCCAATGCCCCTGGCGCATAACATCTGGCCCCAATGTCCCCGGCGCACAACATCCGGCCCCAATGTCCACGGCGCACAACATCCGGCCCCATCACCTCCGGTGCACAATATCCAGCCCCAATACCCCCGGCGCATAAAATCTGGCCCATCGCCCCTCCCGTGCATAATATCCGACCCCATTACCCCGTACGTAGAGCACAGATGGCAGCTGCTAATTTATTCTGTTCTTGTCTTTTAGGTTTTCAAAAGATGTCTGAATTTGTACTTACTCCAGGTAAGTTTGATTTAGGAAATTATGTTTGGAAAGTTCTCAAAGTAAGGAAAGAGTTAATAAAAAATGTTGTCCATCTTTGGGGAAAAAAAAATTCTTTACTTAAATGTATGTATTGTACATGGGTGCTATTAAAAATGTTGCACTGTTTTGCTTTTACAGGTTCTATATTTCCCATCACATTTAACTTTGATGTGGTTTGTGGTGACTAATCAGCTGAGAAGAGCTCTGAAAAAAAACAGATAAGGCTATGTTCATACATGTTGTGTTTTTTTACGTCAGAAATCTGCTGCAAACTTTATCTTCAAGGGCATTTTGTTGCGTATTTTTCCTGCAGTTTTTGTGCTTTTTTTGATGCGTTTTTTCAGTGTTTTTTCTCTGTCCTTCTGTCTTTATTTAGGCATGTACATACAATTCTGTGAAAAAAAAGAACCCCATTCTATTTTGCCATCAAAAATGCTGAAAAAACGCTGATGCAAATTTTGATGCATTTTTGATGCATTTTTTTCACCACCCATTACATCTTACTGGTGAAAAAAAACGCAGAAAGAAGTGACATGCTCTATTTTCCAGGAACCCAACCGAGGCACAAAATACGCACCAAAAAAAAACAACATGTGTGAACAGAGAATTCTGGTTTCTCATAGACTTTGCTGGTACTGCAAAACGCAGCTGAAAATTTGCATGAAAATCTGCAGCTGTTAAGGGAGGGCAATAACCCTTCACGGTTGACCAAGTGAGTGTCAAATTATTAAATTATTATGTTGATTGCAATCCACAGAAAACCAAACGGAAACAATGTTCTGTATTGGGAGGATTCAAAGAATCTCTGATCCCGTTTATTTTGCTTATCATTTTATATTGTTTTGAGTATATCAAATAGCCAATCAACTCTACAGCCATACTACAATACTATAGGCTAACTGATGTTAGTATAATTATTACGGAAAACACATATATGGTCATATTATCATTGTTAGTTTGAAGCACTATGGAAATTTTACAAGGTCAAACCTGGCCTAAACAAGTTAGATAACAGAGTGTCTGACAAAATGTTCTCTTGAGAAAAAGTTAGTGTGAGATAAGTTCTATGGGAAGAGAAAGAAAGAATGTATGTTATGCAAGGAGTGATAATAACATGATTTTAAAGCGAGCAGACAAAATGGAGTTGTTCTAGCATGAGTATCAATATGTCCTCTACACAGCAAAATACTCTGCAAAACCCAACGTGTGTGAACATAGCCTAAGAGTTACAAACTCTCCCATAGAAACAAGCTCACTGATGGATTCTGAGTTAACTCATTCGGCAGCCGGCAATACTCAGTGCAGCACAGAGTCTATAGAAGGCAAATGGTTGAAAATGTTTATTGAAGCCCAATTGCAAAAATGGTTTTCAGTCCCAAACACATGCATTTAAAGAAAAAAAAATTAATTGTACCGTAAGGTGGACAACCCCTTTAAACCTGGCGGATTCAAAAGAAAGATTATTAAGAAGCAGGGGCGTGATGACCGCAGCGTCAGGAGCCCGCCAACGCCAGCAGAAACTTCAACTAGATGTGCATCAGCCAGCAGCTGACATCAGTGTGCACGTGACGGTACGCATGGCAGTGAGGTCATATGCTCCCGTCGCATGCCGAAGTCAGATGCCAGCTTCACAAGAAGATGCGTGTGTCGCAGGAGCGATGCTGTGATGAACCCATAGCTGCCATCTTGGTAATGATAAATCATATCCAGGGATGGCCACACTTCAGCAGCCCCCACCCTTGGGACCTTCTGTTAAAACGTCAACTAGATAGTTTCCCCCATCCAGGCTCCTGTGAGATAAGAAGCCTCCAGGGCCTACTTAACACTTGAATGCTAGGAGCTTCAAAGACTTTGAGAGGAAACACAGCCATCTGTTGCTTAGTCCATCTGTTAAGGCCCCGTCACACTAAGCGATATCGCTAGCGAGATCGCTGCTGTGTCACGGTTTTGGTGACTCACCAGCGACCTCACCAGCGATGTCGCTATGTGTGACACTTTGCAACGATCAGGCCCCTGCTGTGAGGTCGCTGATCGTTGCAAAGTGTCCTGGACCATTTTTTGGTCGTTGGCCTCCCGCTGGCCAGCACACATCGCTGTGTGTGACCAGCGGGACCAACGATCTGGCTGGTAACTATGGTAAACATCGGGTTACTAGGGGCACGCGCGCACTTAGTAACCCGCTGTTTACCATGGATACCACTCTGCTACGGTGAGCGGAGGCTCCAGCGCACCGTAGCAGAGTGGTATCCATGGTAAACAGCGGGTTACTAGGGGCACACGCGCACTTAGTAACCCGCTGTTTACCATAGATACCACTCTGCTACGGTGAGCGGAGGCTCCAGCGCACCGTAGCAGAGTGGTATCCATGGTAAACAGCGGGTTACTAGGGGCACACGCGCACTTAGTAACCCGATGTTTACCATAGTTACCAGCCTGCTCCTGCTTGCAGCAGGCTGGTAACAGGAGCAGGACATCGTGGAACGATTCTTTCCACGATATCGCTGCTCCCCTCATCGCTGGTGAGCCTGCCTGTTTGACAGCTCACCAGCGATGTATTAGCGATGCAGCAACGATCCCTGACAGGTCGTATCGTTGTCGGGATCGCTGCTGCATCGCTTAGTGTGACGGGGCCTTAACTCTGACCATTTGTCCCATAGGACTAGTTTCTTTGTCTGTCACAAGCATGGAGGCATAAGATATAGAAACATGAATAGTACACGCATGTTGCGTGGGATGGGCCAATAAAAAATATCACGGCGTCCCGGAGCCATTGCGCACACAAGCCTCCGCGGTAGACGTTTGTACGTGCTCTGGAAGCCAAGATATAGCGCTGAGCCATTCCTGAGGACCGTATGGTATCATAATTGATATAAAAAGGTCGGTTACGGCGGCCCGAATCCATGGGAACCCCTGGGGGTATCATGAGACCATCCCAGAAGAAGTTATTGGGTTCCTTAGAATTTGGGCTTCTGATCGAAGTTAGACCTGAGGGTGGAGACTGAGCCAGCTGACCTCACCAGCAGTGGGCAGGACGGGGCAGGTAAGATAGCAGGACAGACAAGAGATCACTCAGTCTTGACCCAAGAGCTGGGTGCTGAACATCTGAGCACCAGCTGAGGCCAACAAGGGGAGGAGCAGTTTGACCATGCGGTGGTAGGCCTCAGCCTGTAACAAAGAACCGTGCCTGCGACCGCAGAATCCTCTCCCTGCGTCACAAGAAAATCAAGAAACCGGTAACTGATATGCTGTGGTGATTCTGTGTGTTGTATTCCATTGTTGTATCGTTTAGCCTGACCTTATACCTGTGTATATTTAATTGTATATCGTGTATCTAGTGTATTATTATAATCAATTACCTCAATTAATTGTGGGCCTGCCTTTTATTCTGCATAACAAACGCACGTCCGTGTGAGCTCGGCTCAAGCCAAAAACGCTACCCAGGGTTGGTTCCTGACCCGATATAGGCCCATTCACGGACTGGGCGTATATCTAAAATAGGGACTGGTGGCAGCATACCAACTGGGGATTGGGGAAGGCTGGTAGTGACGGTCGGAGGTTCAGATATATATATTCCTGGCGCGGCCAAGGAAGATATATATACCGCCCTCACTACAGAGGGCCCCGATACCCAGTAGGTTACAGGACAGTCTCTCTGGCGACCGCTTATCCTAGGTGCAGCTCCCTGACTGACCTGAGGCTAAGAGGGCGCTAGCGAGTTGTGCTGTGTAGTGATGTTACGGTTTAGTGACGTTGAAGGGATAACACTCTACCGTGTTCCCTGCGCTGGTTGCAGCTTCCTGGCACTACTTTCTCTAGGTGCAGTACCTTGACTGACCTGAGAGGTAAGGGGGCGCCAGAGAGCTGCACCCACCGGCCGGCTTTCCTCACAGATGCTAAGGTGAGTATTTATTTATTGTTTTCTAAATCAGTGGCCATACTGGTACATGAATGACTATGGGGGTGCATTATATTTTATGGATAACTGGGGGGTGCATTATACTTTATGAATGACTATGGGGTACATTATACGTTATGGATGACTATGGGGTGCACTATACGTTATGGATGACTATGGGAGCGCATTATACTTTATGGATGACTATGGGCTGTGTATTATACTTTATGGATGACTATGTGGGTGCATTATACTTTATGGATGACTATGGGGGTGCATTATATGGGGTGCAATATACTTTATGGATGACTATGGGGCGCATTATACTTTATAGATAACTATGGAGGGAGCATTATACTTTTTGGATGACTATGGGGTGCACTATATTTTATGGATGACTATGGGGTGCACTATACTTTATGGATGACTATGGGGAGTGCATTATGTTATATGAAGGATATGGGCTGTGTATTATAATAATACGGATGGCTATGGGGTGCATTATACTTTATGGAGTACTATGGGGGTGCATTATACTTTATGGATGACTACGGGTTTTGCATTAAACTTTATGGATGACTATGGGCTGTGCATTATACTTTATGGTGGACTATGAGCTGTGCATTATACTAACATGGATGACTATGAGCTGTGCATTATATTATATGAAGGTTTTGGGCTGTGTATTATACTAATATGGATGATTATGAGCTGTGCATTATACTACATGGATGACTATGGTCTGCGCAGTATACTATATGACTTCTATGTATGCCCCTAGTGCAGGGATGCCAATATTAAACACATAGAGGGCGAAAATGAAAAACTTGGACAAATTTGTGGGCCAACCAGTATACAGTATAATGGACCCCATATAGTCCTCCATACAGTATAATGGCCCCACATAATGCTCCATACAGTATAATGGGCCCCACATAGTGCTCCATACAGTATAATGGGCCCCACATAGTGCTCCATACAGAATAATGGCCACACATAGTCCTCCATACAGAATAATGGCCCCACATAGTCCTCCATACAGTATAATGGCCCCACATAGTCCTCCATACAGTATAATGGGCCCACATAGTCCTCCATACAGTATAATGGGCCCCACAAAGTCCTCCATACAGTATAATGGGCCCCACATAGTCCTCCATATAGTATAATGGGCCCCACATAGTCCTACATACAGAATAAAGGGGTGGTGGTTCTGGTGTGATGTGACAAATATCACCACCCTGCGGGCCAGATTTGGCCCATGGGCCGGAGTTTGCCATGGTAAGTATAATGGTTTATTTTCTTCTATACATTAAAGAACAGTGGCAGAACAGGGGACATATACCAAAATGGGGCCAGGATGAGGGACATATATACCAGGATGGATGGTACAGGCAAAGCACTGGAGGAGAGATATGTTTCACTGAAGCTATTAGTGTCACGCCAAGTGTGAGTGCAACACAGAGAGTCACGCCAGGTGTGAGTGCAACACAGAGTGGAAAGGGAAAGGGAGCCCAGACACTAGGGAAAGGGAGAAGAGGTGACCTTCTAATCTGGACTAGTGTCACCCTGTCTCCCCCTAACATCCCTATACAGCCTCTGCAGCTGTCGCCGATCACGTGCCTCGCCCTACGATCCCTGGCGTAAGGCTATAGCTGGGGGTGGAAGGAGATGAGCACTAGTCAACCTCCACTAGCACGCTAAAGACAGAAGGGGAAGAAAACACAGGGGAATAACAACTTAGCTTTAGAAGAAACTCCAACAGGGCACACGGCCTCAAGACTCCTGAGAGGACGTGATTCTACTTCAGCCAAGCTCCAAGAAGGAATGAGTATAACCGGCGACGCCCACCTGGAGAGATCAGGTATATATACACCCAGGCCAGAGGGAGATAGTCTCTGGGTCCTAAAGACAGCATCCTATCTAGGCTGCTGTCTGCATTGCCAAACATGAAGATCTCCTGCAAACCACTGCAGGACGACTGTCTGTCACCTCTGACACACCCGTGAAATCTCGAACTCCAAATTACCATTACTGGGAGTGGTGGTAGAGGTGAGGGCTCAAGAGGTTCTACGTACCTTTTGAGTAAGGACCTGTGGAACACATTGTGAACCTTAAGGGCCAGAGGAAGTTCAAGACGAAACGCTGCTGGGTTAATGATGGCGGTAATTTTGTAGGGACCAATAAACCTAGGTCCCAGCTTCAAAGAAACTTTCAATCTTATATTCTTGGTAGACAACCACACAAAGTCATTCACATTCAGGTCCGGACCTGGCAAGCGTTTTCTGTCAGCCATACGTTTATACCTGTCACCCATGGTCTTTAAATTACACAGAACACCCTGCCACACCGAGAAGAGCGACGAAGCAAACCGTTCCTCTTCAGGAACTCCTGAAGCTCCTCCCCCACTGAAGGTACCAAACTGTGGATGATAACCATATGCACCGAAGAACGGTGACCTGCTAGTGGATTCTTGACGATGATTATTGATGGCAAATTCTGCCAGCGGTAAGTAATTACAAACCCGATGCAACCCCGGCCACCAAAAACGACGAGAGAGGAGGTCCACAGTTGCCTTACCACCTGGATGCCCAGCAGGCACAGAGTTATGATGTTCCTTGATTACTTTACGGCACAGATCAGGTGGTACAAATAATTTTCCTGAAGGGCAGGAGGCAGGGGCGTCCCCCTGAGCCTCCAGCACATCACCCTCCAGTTCAGGAAAAGGAGCCAAAATAACTACCCCTTTCTGTAATATTGGGGTAGGGTTCTCATGGTCACCACCACCAGGGAAGCTCCGGGACAAAGCATCAGCCTTGACGTTTTTGAACCCTGGACAAAAAGTGACAACAGAATTGAACCTAATAAAAAAGAGATTTGGTTTGTCTAGGATTGAGACATTTACTTGACTTTTGATATGACAGGTTCTTATAGTTAGTAATAACAGTAACAGGATGGACAGCCCCCTCCAACTAGTGTCGCCATTCATCGAACGCCAATTTGATCTCCAAAAGTTCCCTATTACCCACGTCATAATTTCTCTCAGCTGAAGACAATTTTTTAGAAAAGAAGGCGCATGGACGCCATTTACCAGGGGACGAACCCTGAGACAACACAGCCCCAACCCCGACATCCGAAGCATCGATCTCCACAATAAAGGGTTGAGAAACATCGGGTTGACTGAGTATCGTGCAGTGGCAAAATGATTCTTTAAGGAAGAAAAAGCCTGGAGGGAAGCATCCGACCATTTGGAAAAATCAGACCCCTTCTTAGTCATGTCAGTAAGGGGTTTAACCACAACAGAGTAATTTTGGATGAATTTCCTGTAAAAATTAGTAAAGCCCAGAAAACTTTGTAGGGCCTTCAGGTTCTCGGGACGTTCCCAGTCAAAGATTGCACGGATCTTCTCCGGATCCATCCGAAAACCTGAAGATGACAAGTACCCCAATAACTGCACCTCCTGAACAACGAAAACACATTTCTCTAGTTTGGCATAGAGTTTGTTATCCATTAATATCTGGAGCACCTGCTTAACATGCCCCCGATGGGTCTCAAAATCAGGTGAATAAACCAAAATATCGTCCAGATAGACCACCACAAACCTCCCCACCAAATGATGAAAAATATCATTTATGAAATGCTGGAATATCGCAGGTGCATTGGTCAAACCAAAGGGCATAACCAGACTCTCGAAAAGTCCTTCCGGGGTATTGAACGCTGTCTTCCATTCGTCCCCTTCTCTGATTCTAACCTGATTGTAGGCTCCCCTTAAATCCAACTTGGAGAAAACCTTAGCTCCTACAACCTGGCTGAACAAATCAGGAATCAGAGGAAGAGGGTATAGATCACTTATGGTAATTTGATTTAATTCCCGGAAATCTAAACGGGGACGTAGACCGCCATCTTTTTTCTTCACAAAGAAGAACCCTGCCACCACGGGCGAAGATGAGGGTCTGATATGTCCCTTCTCCAGACTTTCCGCAATGAAATCCTTCATGGCTTGTCTCTCAGGGCCAGAAAGATTATACAGTCTGGATTTGGGTAGTTCAGCTCCGGGGGTCAGGTTAATAGGACAGTCATAAGCACAATGAGGAGGCAAATCCTGACACCCCCTCTCAGAAAAAACGTCCTCAAAACCAGACAGAAAAGCAGGCAGAAACTCCATAGAGACAGTAGCAATGGAAACATTCAGACAGTTCTCATGGCAGTAATCTCCCCATTCAATAATCTCCCCGATTTGCCAATCCACCAATGGATTATGTTTAACAAGCCAGGGGATACCTAAAACAATTGGAGTAGGGAGATTCTCCAAAACATAGCAAGGAATGATTTCACAATGAACTTACCCCACCCTCAGTTTCACATTATGTACAATCTGAGTAAATGCTTTCTGTGCAAGTGGCACTGAGTAAATGGCAAAGATGGAAATAGGTTCAGCTAAAGCATAGCAAGCAAGACCATGAGTTTTCACAAACTCAGCATCAACCATGCTGACTCCGGCTCCACTGTCAACAAACACAGAAATTTTTTCGATTTTACTCTCTAGCATCACCTCTGCAGTCAGGACAAAGCAGGAACTGCGGTTTGGCCACAAATGCACCCCTTGTTTATCCAACTCCAGACAACCGAGAGTTAATCGAGTCTCTTTTTGTTTAGGAATTGAAGGACAGGTCCCAACAAAGTGTCCCTTTTTCCCACAAAAAAACATACGCCTTTTTTCTTGCGTGTATCCGGGGAGATGTATGTTGTAGGACACCCCCTAACTGCATAGGTTCCTCCACCTCCCCCAGTACTGGTTCACCCCCAGACCACTCCCTTGGCAAAGTTACCCCCGACAAGAAGGCCCCAAAGAAGGAGGTCGCACTCGTCTATCCCGAAGGTGCCTATCCAAACGTATGGCCAAAGACATGGCAGCCTCCAAGGACTGATGGGTATCATATACTGCCAAGGCATCTTTCAACCTTTCCGCTAGCCCCTCACAAAATTGACTTTTAAGGGCTGAGTCATTCCATTTGGAATCCATTGCCCATCTACGGAATTCCGAACTGTATGTTTCCACTGACCGAATCCCCTGCTGAAGGTGACATAGCTTAGACTCAGCCAAGGCGACTCGGTCAGGGTCATCATAGATGAGGGCAAGTGCTCCAAAAAAAAACCTCCACACATTGGAGACAAACCGAATCCTGCGGTAACGAAAACGCCCATGACTAAGGATCTCCCTTCAGTAGAGAGATCACAATGCCAACCCGTTACTCCTCATTACCGGAGGAGTAGGGACGAAGCTTGAAATACAATTTGTATGCCTCCTTAAACACAAAAAACCTGTCCCTACCTCCTGAAAACCTGTCCAGGAGGGCAACCTTGGGTTCAGGCTGGACAGGCCTACCTGCATAAACCCCCACATTGGGGGGTCTGTAACCGCTGATACTGCTGCTGAACCTCACGGTGGAGGTCATTCACCTCCAGAGACAGACAGCGGAACTGCTCTGCGAGCTCGGCAACTGATCCCATACTAAAGGGAGTAAGGAAAAAAAAGGTGCATGTGACGCGCCCCCAGGGCAGTGGGGTACTCGGTGTCCGGGCCTATGGATGCTGGGGGGGAATATGTCACAGTGGCTGGCCCGGTCCGTGGCCCAGGGCAGTCAACAAAAAGGGGATAGTTTATATGGGATTTGTAGTTTGATCGTGACGCCACCTGTGGTTTCTGGTAATTTGTACCAGCGCTGCTGCAGACCTTTGAGGCAGCTGATAGGCAGCTAGGATGGAACAGCTCCCCACAGGTGGAGCGGGCCTCAGGGCAGTGTAGAGTTTGACGGTGAGTGGTGATTCTGGGACTTGTAGTGCAGTTGGGATGGCGCAGCAGGAGTAACTGACAGAGACAGGAGATTCGCTTCTTTACCTTTACTGGTGCGGATGTCAGGTACGGTCCAGGGTACTCGGTAGGAAGGGTGCACTTCAGGATTTCTCCCCAGTGAGCGGGTATAGGGCCTCCTGGTCCGTGTCTCCCTCTCTCTAAGCTCCTGGCCAGCCTGCAACTGGGCCTAGCTTCTGTGTCGTGTTGCTCTCTTCACCTGTCGCTTGGTGGTAGGACCTTCCACTGGCAACCACTATCCCTGGGCGCCGGGGCCTTCGTGGTTCCTGGTCCTGTAATGGGTTTAGCTTCAGGTCGGCCAGGGACTTGTAGTCCTCCTGGTATGCCGGTGATCCCTACTGGGTATAAAGAGACCCTGTAGGCGCGGACCTGGTGTCCGGTTTGTATACTCGGGGGTGAGCCTATGATGCTCCTCTGCCCCCTTAACTCCTCTCCTCTTTTCCTCCAGCCACACTCGGGGCCCTCAATACAGCAGCAGCAGACATGCTGCGTCTTCACTGCTCTCAGTGGCAGCACACTCTGTGAACAACTAACTCACTGCCTGGCTCCACGCTCCATATATCCCTAACGTGCTCCCGCTGGTGGTATGAGGTGGAAGGGTGGAGGTGTTTGTTTGTAACGAGGGCCTCTTGTGGAGAAGTCTATCCATGCACCCTTTTGGGTCCTGTGGTACCTGTAACTGCAGGGTGCCACACATGCTCAAAAACACACAAAGAAACGTTTTTGGTTTTTTTTTCCTTCCCAAAACGTGCTCTGTTGGTTATAATGTCACACCAGGTGTGAGTGCATCACAGAGGGGAAAGGGAAAGGGAGCCCAGACACTAGGGAAAAGGGGAAGAGGTGACCTTATAATCTGGACTAGCGTCACCCTGTCTCCCCCTAACGTCCCTATACAGCCTCCGCAGCTGTCGCCGATCACGTGCCTCATCCTACTATCCCTGGCGTAAGGCTATAGCTGGGGTTGGAAGGAGATGAGCAATAGTCAACCTCCGCTAGCACTCTAAAGACAAAAGGGGAAGGCAACACAGGGGAATAACAACTTAGCTTTAGAAGAAACTCCAACAGGGCACGCGGCCTCAAGACTCCAGAGAGGACCTGATGCTGCTTCAGTCAAGTTCCAAGTAGAAATGAGTATAACCGGCGACGCCCACCTGGAGAGATCAGGTACAGTACAGGCCAAAAGTTTGGACACACCTTCTCATTTAAAGATTTTTCTTTATTTTCATGACTATGAAAATTGTACATTCACACTGAAGGCATCAAAACTATGAATTAACACATGTGGAATTATACACTTTACAAAAAAGTGTGAAACAACTGAAAATATGTCTTATATTCTAGGTTCTTCAAAGTAGCCACCTTTTGCTTTGATGACTGCTTTGCACACTCTTGGCATTCTCTTGATGAGCTTCAAGAGGTAGTCACCGGAAATGGTCTTCCAACAATCTTGAAGGAGTTCCCAGAGATGCATAGCTCTTGATGGCCCCTTTGCCTTCACTCTGCGGTCCAGCTCACCCCAAACCATCTCAATTGGGTTCAGGTCTGGTAACAGTGGAGGCCAGGTCATCTGGCGTAGCACCCCATCACTCTCCTTCTTAGTCAAATAGCCCTTACACAGCCTGGAGGTGTGTTTGGGGTCATTGGCCTGTTGAAAAATAAATGACGGTCCAACTAAACGCAAACCGGATGGAATAGCATGCTGCTGCAATATGCTGTGGTAGCCATGCTGGTTCAGTATGCCTTTAATTTTGAATAAATCCCCAACAGTGTCACCAGCAAAGCACCCCCACACCATCCCACCTCCTCCTCCATGCTTCACGGTGGGAACCAGGCATGTAGAGTCCATCCGTTCACCTTTTCTGCGTCGCACAAAGACACGGTGGTTGGAACCAAAGATCTCAAATTTGGGCTCATCATAACAAAGCACAGATTTCCACTGGTCTAATGTCCATTCCTTGTGTTCTTTAGCCCAAACAAGTCTCTTCTGCTTGTTGCCTGTCCTTAGCAGTGGTTTACTAGCAGCTATTTTACCATGAAGGCCTGCTGCACAAAGTCTCCTCTTAACAGTTGTTGTAGAGATGTGTCTGCTGCTAGAACTCTGTGTGGCATTGACCTGGTCTCTAATCTGAGCTGCTGTTAACCTGCGATTTCTGAGGCTGGTGACTCGGATAAACTTATCCTCAGAAGCAGAAGTGACTCTTGGTCTTCCGTTCCTGGGGCGGTCCTCATGTGAGGCAGTTTCTTTGTAGCGCTTGATGGTTTTTGCAACTGCACTTGGGGACACTTTCAAAGTTTGCCCAATTTTTCGGACTTACTGACCTTCATTTCTTAAAGCAATGATGGCCACTTGTTTTACTTTACTTAGCTGCTTTTTTCTTGCCATAATACAAATTCTAACAGTCTATTCAGTAGGACTATCAGCTGTGTATCCACCTGACTTCTGCAGAACACAACTGATGGTCCCAACCCCATTTATAAGGCAAGAAATTGCACTTTTTAAACCTGACAGGGCACACCTGTGAAGTGAAAACCATTTCCGGTGACTACCTTTTGAAGCTCATCAAGAGAAGGCCAAGAGTGTGCAAAGCAGTCATCAAAGCAAAAGGTGGCTACTTTGAAGAACCTAGAATATAAGACATATTTTCAGATGTTTCACACTTTTTTGTTAAGTATATAATTCTACATGTGTTAATTGATAGTTTTGATGCCTTCAATGTGAATGTACAATTTTCAAAGTTATGAAAATACAGAAAAATCTTTAAATGAGAAGGTGTCCAAACTTTTGGTCTGTACTGTATATATACACCCAGGCCAGAGGGAGGTAGTCGCTGGGTGCTAAAGACAGCCTCCTATCTAAGCAGCTGTCTGCATTGACAAATGTGGAGATCTCCTGCAAACCACTGCAGGACGACTGTCTGTCACCTCTGACACATCCGTGACAAGTAGCTTCAGTGATTTGAAATCTGGAAGTTTGCTCCAGCATACTAAGTGCTGAGAGGGGTTAATTGTCCATTTTAATGGCTAGATTTTATGTGAACAACCATAGAGTGGGTGGGAGGTCGTTCACCATATATACAAATAGCCAGCCTTTGAGTCATTAGGTGTTCCGTAGGCCTTGAGATAGGAACGCCAGGGCTGTGTGCCCTGATAAGGAAAGCTGAACCAGTGTATGGTTGTTCTCCTGAGTGGGCAGATCCCCGCAACAACCCGGACTGTGCTGTGTAATATGTTTTGTTTTTCGTTAAGCCAAAAAGGCAGTGTTTGTTTTTGTTAACTCTGCACCGATTTATGCAGCACCTTTAATAAATCAGTAGTTTAAAGATACAGCGTTCCTGAGTCTACCTCTGTGTGTAGCCAACTGAGCCGATCTACCGAAATATATATAAGTGGACCATTTACCCCTTCACCATCCTGCAATTTTCCGTTTTCTTTGTTTGCTCCCCTTCTTCCCAGAGCCATAACTTTTTTATTTTTCCGTCAATATGATCATGTGAAGGCTTATTTTTTGCAGGACGAGTTGTGAATTTGAACGACCCATTGATTTTACCATATCATGTACTGGAAAACGGGAAAAAAATTCCAAGTGTGGTGAAATTGCAAAAAAAGTGCAATTCCACAATTGTTTTTGGGTTTGTTTTTTACCACGTTCACTAAATGCTAAATCTGACCTGCCATTATGATTCTCCAGGTCACTACGAGTTTGCAGATACCAAACATGTATAAGTTCTTTTTTATTTAAGTTGTGAAAAAAAAATCCAAAGTTTGTAAGAAAAAAAAATGGCGCAATTTTCCGAGACCCGTAGCGTCTTCATTTTTCGAGATCTGGGGCCGGGTGATGGCATATTTTTTGCGCGCCGAGCTGATGTTTTTAATGATCCCATTTTGTTATAGATACAATGTTTTGATCACCCGTTATTGCATTTTATTGCAATGTTGCGGTGACCAAAAAAACCTAATCCTGGCGTTTTGATTTTTTTTCTCGTTACGCCGTTTACCGATCAGATTAATCCTATTTATATTTTTATAGATTGGGTGTTTATGAATGCAGGGATACAAAATGTGTATTTTTTATATTTTTATTGTTTTATTTTGTATGGGGCAAAAGGGCGGGTGATTTAAACTTTTTTATATTTTTTACATTTTTTTTCAAAATATTTTTTAAAACATTTTTTTCTACTTTTTACTTGCTTCAATAGCTTGAAGCTGCGATCTTCCGATCGCTTGTGCTACACATAGCAGGGTATTGGCCCTGCTATATGTAGCAGAAATAATCAAATCTATGTCTATACGTATCTATACGTCATAGGTTGTGAAGGGTTTAATATATACTACAACCTGGCAGGTTTTCCATCCTTTACATTGGACCCAGCTTTCTGCTAAAGCTCATCCACTAACTGTGCTAAAGTCCTGCAGTGCAAATTCGAAAAGTGCACCAGGCCAATATAGGCTGCGGATTTTCACTGCGGAACCTGGCAATTACAATGCATGGGGTGAACATATGCAAGAACTCTACATGTTACATTCAGTATCGGGATGTTGCCATGAACCCTAATGGGATTTTGCTCTAGGGAGTTTTCAAAAAGAGAACATATGCTTGGAAATACAAGGCCACGTTCTTCCAAAAATCTGATTTGTGTCTTTTCTGCAGTCTCAACTCTATTAAAATAACTGGGGCTGAGCTGCACTTCCACACTCCACCAGTGGACAGGTGTGGCGCTATTTTTAAAGGAAATGGTCAGCTGAATTCCATCCTGCGATAGGTTTTGGAATCGACTCCTAAATAGACGAGCAACGAGGAATTTGGCGTCTCTTTCCAGCGATCAGCTGCTCGTCTTATAGACGCCATTGTAGTTTACTCTTTCTATTCAATATTTTTTCTTATCTGATTTCAGATCCTTTTACTTGGGAAAAAGGATTCGTAAAGGTTGGGAAACTTCAAGTGACCATCCGAAATTTCCAGAAGGAGCTTCTCGTTGCTAACCCAGAAACGAATGACGCTACTTTTCAGACATCTGCAAATGCTGAAGGTAAATTACAGATGTCTGGTGCTTCAAAAAAAAAACTAGGAGAAAGTAAAATGAAATAATAATAATAATTTTTGTAATAAGTTTATAATTTATCAATTACGTATTAATAGAGATTTGAAACTTTAGTTATAGAAATATAGGTTTACTAAATAGTTATAGCAAGACGTCTTCCTTTTGGTCAGAGACAGTACCTTATCAGAACTCACCTGCTTTGAGCAGGGGGTTGGACCAGATGACCTAGGAGGTCCCCTCCAACTCTACCATTCTATGATTCTATGATTCTAAGATGTCCTCTTTGTGGTCAGAAACATCTGACATTCTGAGCTATGTGTAGAGACAGTAATCATGCTTAGAATATTATCTATAGTCTGCAGCAAGAATTAGTTTTAACTGACTCTATTATCTGATTGTCTGTATTTTGCATTGTCTATACAAGCTTGATCAAAATATATTCGCGTCAAACAGCCTGCTGAGAATCTCACTTGTCATCTCCCTGTTAACAAGTAAATAAACAGAGATTTACTTCCGGAATTCAGGTGTTGTCCTATCTCACTTGGTAAAATCTTAGAAGCATAGAATGATAGAATGTTAGAGTTGGAAGGGACCTCCAGGGTCCTCATGTCCAACCCCCTGCTCAATGCAGAATTCACTAAACCATCTCAGACAGATGTCTGTCCAGCCTCTGTTTGAAGACGTCCATTGAAGGAGAACTCACCACCTCTCATGGCCGCCTGTTCCACTCATTGATAACCCTCACTGTCAAAAACAAAGGTTTTCCTAATATCTAATCTGTATCTTCTCCCTTTCAGTTTCATTCCATTGCTTACAGGGCAGCACGGTGGCTCAGTGGTTAGCACTGCAGCCTTGGGGTCCTGGGTTCAAATCCCACCAAGGACAACATCTGCAAGGAGTTTGTATGCTCTCCCTGTGTTTGCGTGGGTTTCCTCCGGGTTCTCCGGTTTCCTCCCACACTCCAAAGACATACTGATAGGGAATGTAGATTGTGAGCCCCAATGGGGACGGTGCCCATAATTTCTGTAAAGCGCTGTGGAATTAATGGCGCTATATAAGTGAGTAAAAATAAATAAGTAAAAATAAAAAATTGCTTCTCGTGTTTCCATGTGCAAATGAGAATAAGGATGATCCCTCTACGGTGTGAAGGCCCTTCAGATATTTGTAGGCCGCTATTAAGTCTCCTCTCAGTCTTCTCTTTTGTTGCTAAACATTCCCAGTTCCTCTAACCGTTCCTCATAGGGTATTGTTTGTAAACCGGTCACCATCCTGGTAGCTTTTCTCCGAACTTGCTCCAGTTTTTCCATGTCTTTTTTAAAATATGGTGCACAGAACTGGACACAGTATTCCAGATGAGGTCTGACCAAGGAGGAGTAGAGGGGGATAATTACTTCACGTGATCTAGATTATGCTTCTCTTAATACATCCCAGAACTGTTTGCCTTTTTTGCTGCTGCATCACACAGTTGACTCATGTGCAGTCTGTGATCTATTAGTATACCCAAGTCTTTTTCACATGTACTGTTGCTTAGCTCTATTCCTCCCATTTTTTATATGCTTTTTTTCATTTTTCTTGCCCAGATGTAGGACTTTGCATTTCTCAGTTAAAAACCATTCTGTTAGTTGCTGCCCACTGCTCCAGTTTATTTAGGTCTTTTTGAATCCTCTCTCTCTTCTCTAGTATTAGCTATCCCTCCTAGCTTTATGTCATCAGCAAATATATTCAGTTCACCCTCAATTCCTTCATCTAAATCATTGATAAAGATGTTGAACAACACAGGGCCCATGACAGGTGAAACACAGGGCCCAGATAAAAGGTGAAATTCTCCTGTCAAAATCCATGCAAAGTGGAAATTAACTAAACTGTTATATTTTCTGCCCAGTTCTGAGATTTTTTCCCCTGTAACTTTGTCTCTTATTTATGTCCCAGTGTCAAAAAATGAAAAATAAAAATTCCTAAATTATATATTAAAAAAAATAAAGAATCCTAAATTAAAAAAACACAACGTATTTAACTTTTCTACACATTATCCCTAATATACCTAAAAATGGTTCTATTAAAAATACATCTTCTCCTGCTACAGAAGAGGCAAAAAAATATGTCTGATGAAATGGCACGATGAAAAAATAAAAGGATTAAACTAAGGTTTAAAAGTCCATTTTCAGTGTTTTTTTTATTTCTCAGTAGGCTTTTCTTGGATTTCTAGTCTGAATGTCACGTAACTTGCTGAGCAGATCTATCAACGTTAATTTTGCTGTTGAGCAATTTTCCTATTTCTGCACTGTATTCCTTTGCATAATTATCCACAAAGGCTGGAATGAAATATTTGTATCCTGATTTCATCTTCTATTTACTTATATGAGGAAATAATAATGACGACGACATCCATGTTATCCCCTTTCGGCTGCTGTTCATTATCTTGATCCTTTATACAAATTATTTATCTTTCTGTTTTTAGATGAAAATGCCAAATTTGAAATGTTCATATACAAAATACTTAATGGCCAAGGAAATGGACAACCAGTGGCCATCAGCTGCACAATAGACAACAATAATTACCTTCTGTCTGTAGAAAATAACTCCGTTATTCTAAAGGTAAGATCCAACGTCAGATACAATTGTAATCTACATTATATGGATAAAAGTATATGCCCCCTCCACCTCCCATCCTACATCCATAGACATTTGTATGGAGTCGCTCCTCTGCAGATATAACGGCTCCCGATCTTCTGGGAAGGATTTCTACTGAATTTTGAAGGCGTCTGTGGGAATTTTTACACCTTCATCCTGAAGAGCATTTGTGAGGTCCGGCACTGATGTTAGGAAGAGACCGGGCTCACAAACTCCAATCTAGTTCATCCCAAAGGTGTTAAGTGGGGTTCATCAGACCAGATAAAGAAGTGTGATCCGTCACTGCACAGAACACGTCTCCTCCAGTGATGGCAGCTTTACACCACTCCATCCGACGCTCCGCATTGTGCTTGGTGATGTACGGCTGCATGCAGCTGCTCAGCCATGAAGCTCCCGGCGGGGGCGCAGTGTTTGTGCTGATACCAGAGGAGGTCTGGACTCTGCAGTTATGAGGTCAGCAAAGCAGTGGTGCCTTTTCTGCCCTCTGCTCCTCACCACTCGGCCCCCCGCTCTGCAACGTTACGGGTCTCCACTTTGTGGCTGAGTTGCTGCGGTTCCTTCCACTTCTCAGTAATATCACAGGTGATGGGGGAAGATTTAGGGGGAAAAAAATGTCATGAACGGACTTGTTACACTGGCGGCAGATGGCATGGCTAGGGGCGGGATGTTGTGCACTGGGGGACGATGGGGCCTGATATTGTGCAGTGGGGGCGATGGGACTTGATGTTGTGCACCGGGGGATGATGGGGCCGGATGTTGTGAACCGGGGGCAATGGGTCCGGATGTGGTTTACTGGGGCCAGATGTTATGCACCCAGTGCGATGGGACCGGATGTTTTGCACTGGGGGCGATGGGGCCGGATGTTGTTCAGCGGGGACAGTTGGGTCTGATTTTGTGCACTGGGAATGATGGGGTCGGATGTTGTGCACCGGGGTCGATGGGGCCAGATGTTGTGCACCAGAAGTGCTGGGACTGGATGTTTTGCACTGGGGGCGATTGGGCCAGATGTTGTGCACTGGGGGAGATGGGGCCAAATGTTGTGCACCGGGGGTGATGGAGCCAGATGTTGTGCACCAGGGGCGATGGAGCCAGATGTTGTGCACCAGGGGCGATGGAGCCAGATGTTGTGCACACAGGGCGATCGGGCCGGATGTTTTACATAGGGGGCGATTGGGCTGGATGTTTTAGCACTGGGGGCGATGGGGCCAGATGTTGTGCAGCAGGGTCGATGGGGCCGGATGTTGTGCATGGGATGGGGGGGTGCGATGGGGCCGGATGTTGTGCACGAGAGGCACTGGGGCCAGATGTTGTGTGTGGCGGGCGCTGGGGCTGGACGTTATGCACCCAGGGTGATGGGACCAGATGTTTTGCACCGGGGGTGAAGTGGCAGGATGTTCTCCATAGGGGTCGATGCAGTTGGATGTTATGCATTGGGGCGGGGCCTTATTGATACCATGAGCACTGACCAAATCTTTATGATCAATCTTGACAATCCCTTAAACCTCCAAGCAGAAGGTTTTCCCATCCATATAAGTTAGCAATTCATGCAGGTCATCTCCAATCCCTAGCATTAAGAGGTTGTGATATATTCGGTGCAATTGCGTCAAATTTTTTAATTTTATCACATAAGGTCGACAATTCATGTCTTCCTATTATATAATGAAATATTATAACAGTTTCCAGCCCCTGGGGAAGTTAGAAAGAACCCCAAAGGTTTCACTTTTAGGTGGGGCTAGCATAAGCCATGGGAAATTGGTGGCAAGTATGAATAAGCCCTGCACCATGATGTCCTCCACATGGACAAGGCTGACTTTTATCTTCTAGAAGTAAAGTTCTTATTGAATGACATCAAGCAGAGATATTGAAAACCACGAGGTTGATACAAAAGTGTAGAATGTACATTATTTGCCAAAGACGCAATACCCCTATAAGTAGGAAAAAAAAGGACTCCGGCCAGCGTGTATCAATACCTAAATAATACCCAAATTTTAATTTTAGGAAAGTGAAGTGCCAGAATTAGTCCTCTTGGAGAACAGTGAATGCATCTTCTACTTAAGAGGTGACGTAATATCAAGCACAACTTTCGAGTCATCGGTGGAGCCCGGATTTTTCCTCGCGAGCAACGAAGACGACTCTAGGCTGATATTAAAGCCCCACTCCGAAGAGGAACCAGAAGACACGGCAAAACTGCGCTTAGGTAAAAAAAAAGCAAAAAACAATGACTGCAATTTACTCAATTGTCTTTTGCAAACGTTTATATGAAAGGAAATAGGAGCTCGGAATATGTAAGAACGGAAAACATACAACTATAAAGTGTCCGACCTGGAAGAGACGAGATAATGGAGCAGACAAAAGGCCAACTCATCCATCAGCGGCTCACATAGAAATGAATGGAGAGATCCTGTCCTTGGGATAGACGCTGTTCAAAAAGGGGGATCCTGTGTTATGTACTGTATATAGAGGAGTTATCAGTCATTGTACAGGAGGAGGAGGTGAGCTGTGACATCACCTATTGTGTATGGTGGATCCTGTGTTATCTACTGTATATAGAGATGTTATCAGTCATTGTACAGGAGGAGGTGAGCTGTGACATCACCTATTGTAAATGGTGGATCCTGTGTTATCTACTGTGTATAGGAGGAGGTGAGCTGTGACATCACCTATTGTGAATGGTGATCCCTGTGTTATCTACTGTATATAGAGGTGTTATCTGTCATTGTACAGAAGGAGGAGGTGAGCTGTGACATCACCTATTGTGAATGGTGGATCCTGTGTTATCTACTGTATATAGAGGTGTTATCAGTCATTGTACAGGAGGAGGAGGTGAGCTGTGACATCACCTATTGTGAATGGTGGATCCTGTGTTATCAGCTGTATATAGAGGTGTTATCATTCATTGTACAGGAGGAGGAGAAGGTGAGCTGTGACATCACCTATTGTGAATGGAGGATCCTGTGTTATCTCCTGTATATAGAGGTGTTATCAGTCATTGTACAGGAGGAGGAGGAGGTGAGCTGTGACATCACCTATTGTGAATGGTGGATCCTGTGTTATCTACTGTATATAGAGCTGTTATCAGTCATTGTACAGGAGGAGGAGGAGGTGAGCTGTGACATCTCCTATTGTGACTGGTGGATTCTGTGTTATCTCCTGTATATAGAGGTGTTATCAGTCATTGTACAGGAGAAGGAGGTGAGCTGTGACATCACCTATTGTGAATGGTGGATCCTGTGTTATCTGCTGTATATAGAGGTGTTATCAGTCATTGTACAGGAGAAGGAGGTGAGCTGTGACATCACCTATTGTGAATGGTGGATCCTGTGTTATCTAGTCTATATAGAGGTATTACCAGTCATTGTACAGCAGAAGGAGGAGGTGAGCTGTGACATCACCTATTGTGAATGGTGGTTCCTGTGTTATCTACTCTATATAGAGGTATTACCAGTCATTGTACAGGAGAAGGAGGAGGTGAGCTGTGACATCACCTATTGTGAATGGTGGTTCCTGTGTTATCTACTGTATATAGAGGTGTTATCAGTCATTGTACAGGAGGAGGAGGAGGTGAGCTGTGACATCTCCTATTGTGACTGGTGGATCCTGTGTTATCTACTGTATATAGAGGTATTATCAGTCATTGTACAGGAGGAGGAGGAGGTGAGCTGTGATATCACCTATTGTGAATGGTGGATCCTGTGTTATCAGTCATGCCTATTATGATAATGAAATGACTGCAGAAAAGTGATCTACAGAGGAGCTATTAGCCTGAGTTTTAATGGACAAAGTAAAAATTTCAGAATGTTTTAATACCGATATCAATTTGTAAAACAGTAAAAACAACAACACCAGTAATATTTCAAAAGTATTATAATAAAAATATAAAAAAAGGTCATTTTCTGATGACACTAATAATAATAATAATAATAATAATAGATATAGTAATAGTGGAGCATGTTGAGTTCTTGACATTAAATATTAAGTAATTCTTATCGGGTTTTCTTTGTCTATTACAGACTCTGTGAAGTACACAAAGACATCCACGTCACAAAAAATCCCCCATCATTTTTGGAACATCCGCATAGAGTCAGATAGCCAACTGGAAGAGTCTCCTGTGGAGTCTTTTGAGGAAAGTGGAGATGCAGGTAGGTTCTTTATATCTGCTTTGTATACAGTAATGTTCGCTCTTGGCACCCTCTTGTTTTTCTCTTGGGGCTGACTTTTTTCCTGTGCAGCCCGCGGGGACCCTGGGGTAGAGGTGGTCCTTGGCTGCTGTGCTCCCTTAGAGTCCCACATTCGCTGGTCCTGTCAGGGCTTCTATCCGGACCCCCGAAAAATGGGATTCAGGCGTATGCGCCGATGGGGCCGTGACTATAATGGTGAAGACGGAGTCACCATGTGCTTCGTCGTGCATCATTTTCAGCTATATGCTCCTATTTGAGGCGGATAGTTATATTGTGACTAGTGTTGAGCAACCCCCGTAGTGTTCGTCGAACACCTTCGAACACCGTTAAAACCAATGGCAGGCAAACAAAAACACATAGAAACACATAGAAACACATAGAAAACACCTTCAAAGGTGTCCAAAAGCTGACAAACTGCTCAGAAGACATAACTAACACATGGAAAAGTGACAAGTACATATAGTCATGCGAAAATAAAAGAGGTGGAGGAGTAAAAGGAGGGGGAGACACAGATATAGGCATGTCATGCCCTTCTAAAATCCAAAAAGTGAGAAGCCGACACGGCCAGTCCGCTCCTGCCCGTGCCACCTCCGTGTCGCCGGGTTTGTGCGGTGAACCCTGATGGCCAGCCCCCCTCTCCCAATACTGGTGCCTGTCCGCTGGTGGGTCGAGCGAGCCCCCCTGTGGTGGAGGCAGCTCTAAGCTTTTTAATTTAAATTGTCTCTCTAATTTGAATGAATACACTTTAAATCCATTTACAAGGATCTATTGGAGGGCAAGTCTCATGCCAGCAGCCGCGTAATTCCAGCTCCAGTAGCGTCCACTAAAGCTGCTGCGGTTAAAAAGCTTTTATAAGGATCGAGCTCGGCTGTCCACCGCAAGGCATCCTACTGCCAGTCCCAGCCCCTATGCCTTGGGGTGCCTCCTGATGCTCTTCACTGAGTATCCCATGGTCCCGAAGCATTTCCTTTGAAAAAATTAAGTGTCTAAACTACAGGTGGTGTAGCTTGCTTAACAGCCGGGATAATCCGCTGACTAGCAGACACTGCTACTAGGCACAAAGTATTTCCTGGGCTAGATGCAGTTAAAAATTTGTAATTAGATACTCTCGTTGGATGCTGAGAAAGCATTCCATAGAGTCTCTTGGCACGCCATATATGATTCTCTTAAAAAGCTTGGGGTAGGGGTCTAGGGGACCCTTTTATAGCCAAAATCACGGCCCTGTATCACAATACGTCACCTAGGCTGAAGATAAATGGAACTGTAGCACCCTGAGGGCTCGGTTGCTACAGAGGTATTGCACCTCACCCAGAGGTGTGATATCTCACTCTCAGGTAAGGATGGAGTGTGGATCAGGACCCGACACCTGCATGCATTACACCACATTGCCGTGGGGCAGGGCGACCAATATGCCTCTGAGATGGGCACGACAGTCCCTGTCCCTGGCTGGAGTGGGGGGAGGGAACACTGAGGAAGGGGAACCCTGTAGTGCAGGAGCAGGGAGGAAGCAGTTCCTGGGTGCATTGAGAAGGGAGTATAAAAGGTGGGCACCATCTTAGTTCAGTGCAGAGAAGTCTGAGCAGAAGTGGCAGGGAGCAGGGGCTCTGCATGAGCTCTGCTCCGGAGGCGGGCCTAGTAACAGAGGCCCAGGCCTGGAAGAGGGAGAAGGAAGGAAGAGGAGCGGAGAAGGCTCCAGGAACGAGGAATGAAGGGATCCCAGGGGTGCGGACGGGCGAGTCGCCACCGCACGCCCGAATCCACCTGCGTGGAGGGGTCAGGCCAAAGGGGGAGACCGGTCCCCGAAACTAGTGGAGGCAGGAAACGACCCTCAGCTAGAAACCGGAGGCTGTGACATTTTATGTGGCACAGCCCCTCGCTACACCCGCTAGGAAGGCACCACATAGGGTCAGGGAAACTGGCGCCAAGTTTACCAAGAGGAGGCCCGAGGCAGCCGGACAGAAGGGTTGGTAAGAAAGGCCAGACAAAGGACACACAAAGGGGGTCCTGTGAAGCGCTCCAAAGTTATCTGGGAGTTGTCTGAGCCCCTCACCTGGTGAGCACAGTACGACGTGGGCAGCCGTTACCTGCAGACGTGGTCTGGATAATAAGAACTGTGAGTAAAGCCCTGGACTGCATCACTGACTCCGTGTCGTTACTGCTGCTGCCCTGCACCATCACCCCCATCCTCCGCATACACTGCCCTGAGGCTATACTCCTCCCGATGGGAGTTATGCTACGCTCTGCTGCACCCACAACACCAGCCTCAGCGGTCTGCCCTGCAGCGGCGGTTCACTCTGACCGCAATCCACGGGTGGCGTAGTCGGACATTTAAACATCAAAACCACATAAATAGTTCCGCTACTGGTTTGACCACCCTGAGCCACGGAACCGGGTCGCCGCCACGAAGACTACGACCACCAGCATCCACCAAAAAGGGTCTGGCTCCGGGTGTCCCAAGGCCCAGGGGGTGCATCAGAACATTTTCATCACCTTTCACAATCACCAATGGGACAAGGCAGGGATGTCCTCTGTCCCCTCTCTTATACATCCTAGTGACGGAGCACCTGCTCTCATCAATTCGCCATAACCCCAATATTAGGTGGATTGAGGTGGGAGGCACCGAGTACAAGTGCTCTCTATTTGCTGATGATGTCCTAGTATATATCACTCAATCACATATATCCATCCATGCTGTTATGGCTGAAATAGATCACTTTGTTACATAGTCAAATTTTAAAATCAATGCAGCGAAGTCTGAGGCCCTTGATGTCTTCCTCCCCAAATCCATATAGGATTCCATCCAGTCCAACTTTCCCTTTGCCTGGCCCTCACAGGGTATCAAATACTTAGGAATTCCTATTCATAGAGACCTCTCCCATCTATGTTATCTTAATTTTGGGCCCTTTATTGAACAACTCCATACAGACCACGGTTGGCAAGTTAGAACTGTAAGATTCACTACGTGAACCACTGGTGTTTTGTGGAAAAGCACATGTACACTGCGTTCCAAATTATTATGCAAAAAGTGTTTAGGAGTGATAAGGGAAGAATTTGTTTGTTTGTCAGTTAAACTCATTGATGGTGATGTGTGTCAGGGCTCTTTATATCACTGTAAGCAATTGCAGACACCTGTGCTAATTAGTTTGGCAGGTGTGTCCAATGAAAGGCAAGACTACTTAAGAAGGTTGTCTCACATTATTAAGCAGCCTACATTTTCTGCCAAAATGGGAAAGAAAAAGGATGTGTCGGCTGCTGAGAAGCAACAAATTGTGGAGTGTTTAGGTCAAGGCATGACTACAATCAACATTGTGCGATGATCAGGATGAAGTGTCTTGGCAATGAAGAAGTATGTAGCTGATTCACAGTACACACGTGTGCGTGCTGATAAGGGCAAATTGAGGACTCTTTCCTACAGGCAATTACGTCAGGTTGAAAGAGCAGCGGCAAAAAAGCCTTGTCATAGCAGCAGACAAGTTTTTGAAGCTGCTTGTGCCTCCAACGTCCCCCGAACAACAAGATGCAGGGTCCTTCAGAGGTTTGCAGCTGTGCATACGCCATCCTGTCGACCTCCTCTATCCACTTCACACAAGCAGAAACGGCTCCAGTGGGCCAAACATTACATGAAGACTGATTTCAAAACTGTTTTGTTCACGGATGAGTGCCGTGCAGCGCTCGATGGTCCAGATGGATGGAGTGGAGGATGGCTGGTTGATGGACACCCCACGCAAACACGGCTACAGCGCCAACAAGGAGGAGGTGGAGTAATGTTTTGGGCTGGAATCATGGGGAGAGAGATTGTCGGCCCCTTTAGGATCCCTGAAGGCGCTAAAGATGAACTCCATAATGTATGTGGATTTTCTCAAACAGCACTTCCTGCCATGGTTCAAGAAGAAGAACCGTGTATTTCACAGCAAGATCATTTTTCTGCATGATAATGCACCATCTCATGCTTCACATAAAACATCTGCATCTCTGGCTGATATGGGCATAAAAGGGGACAAACTTATGGTGTGACCCCCATGCTCCCCTGACCTGTACCCCATTCAGAACCTTTGGAGCATCATTAAAAGGAGTGTCTATGATGGCGGGAGGCAGTTCACATCTAAGCAACAGCTCTGGGAGGGTATTCTGTCCTCATGCAAAACAATTGAAGCAGAAACCATCCAAAACCTGACAAATTCAATGGACGAGAGAGTTCAGAAGCTCCTTTCGAACAAGGGGTCCTATGTGAAAATGTAACATCACCTAGAATAAAGTTTTGAGTTGAAAACTGTTTGATTTCAGTTTCTAACAACCTGCTAATGCTTATCATTTCAAAAATGACCATTTTTTTTGGTCTTTATTAAAATGAAAAGGTTGATCGAAAAGTTTGGGGGATCTAAGAGTGTGGCAACCCAGTAGTCATGATTACTTCGAATTCTGACAATATGAGGGTCATGCTGCAGGTAGTGCAGCAAGAAGGCACTTATGTGTCTTGCGCATCTCGGAGCCCCAAAATTATTTTCCGGGCTAGATGCAGCTAAAAATTATTATTAATTTTAAATCTGGTGAAGCTTTAGTATAGATGGCCTAATAGGATCAGTGCTGCACACTGCTACAAAGCCCAAATTATTTTCCAGTCAAGATACAGATAAACATGATTAGTAATTTTAAATCTGGTGGAGCTTATTATAGATGGCCTAATAGAATCAGTGCTGCACACTGCTACAAAGCCCAAATTATTTTCCAGCCAAGATACAGATAAACATGATTAGTAATTTGAAAGCTTAAAACGGTTGGTAGGGTGATTTTAACCAATCATCAAGCTTTTACTCTCCCCAGGATGACACAGGGGTAGAAAAGTCCTTTCGGATCCATGATTTGTTCATCTTTATGAACGTGAGTCTGTCTACATTATCAGTGGAGAGCCGCGTGCGCTTATCTGTCAGCACACCACCAGCAGCGCTGAACACACGTTCAGACAGAACGCTGGCTGCGGGGCATGACAAGATCTCCAAGGCGTAAGTGGCTAGCTCCGGCCATTTATCCAGATTGGAAGCCCAAAAAGAGCAAGGGTCCAGTGACACAGTCGTGGCTTCAGTGTTTACTTGGAGATACTCCTGTACCATCGTCTCTAGGCGTTGACTATGTGTCAGACTTCTTGTCTCCTGTGGCCTTGCAAAGGATGGGCTAAAAAAGTGGTGAAATGATTCCGCAAAATTGATGTTACCAGCAGATACTGTGGTTCTGTTACGGTTTGAGTGCTGAACACTTGACGGTCCCACGGTTGGCAAGTTGGAACTGTGAGATTCACTACGTGCACCACTGGTATTTTGTGGAAAAGCACATGTAAGATTCTGCAACAGTCTCTGCTGATACTCCTGCATGCGTGCATCCCTTTCTATGGCAGGAATAATTTCTGCAAATTTACTTTTGTACCGGGGATCTAACAGTGTGGCAACCCAGTAGTCAGGATTATTTCTAATTCTCACAATTCGAGGGTCATGTTGCAGGTAGTGCAGCAAGAAGGCACTCATGTGTGTTGCGCATCCAGGAGCACCAAGTCCCTGTTGTGTTGGTGGCGAGGTAATAATCATGCTTCCTTCCTCTGTCCTCTCCCCCCAACCTCGCACAACAGAAATGTGATCAAGGTCTCCCTCATCTGATGAGTCTTCCATCAGTTCGTCCTCCACTTCTTCCTGGGCTCCTGCACCTTCCTCACTAGTTTGGCTGCTACCATGCGCCCTGGTAAAACCATCTCCCCCACCCTCACATGCCTGCCGCCTTGGTGCTGCCGACCGTCTGGACCTTGCAGATGTTAGCCCTTCCGCATACAACTCCTCCTCCTCTACTTCCTCCACCTCCTCTTGTGCCACCACCTGACTCCGAATTCTGTTTAACATGTGCTCCAGCATGTAAATCACCGGAATAGTCATGCTGATAATGGCATCGTCAGCACTAAACATCTTCGTCGCCATTTCAAAACTGTGCAGAAGGGTGCATAGGTCCCTGATCTGAGACCACTCCTCCAGCGTGATTTGCCCCACCTCTGAATCTCGTTGGCCCAGGCTATACGTCAGAACGTATTGCACCAGGGCTTGTCGGTGCTGCCACAGTCGCTGCAACATGTGCAGAGTTGAATTCCACCGGGTAGGCACATCGCATTTTAGCCGGTGAAGTGGCAGGCCCAACGACTTCTGTAGAGATGTAAGTCGCTGAGCTGCGGGATGCGAACGGCGGAAGTGAGCACACAGCGACCGTGCCCTCTGCAGAAGGCCATCTAGTCTGGGATAGTGGGCTAAAAATTGCTGGACAACCAGGTTCAACACGTGAGCCATACAAGGCACGTGTGTGACTTTGCCCCGGCGAAGGGCCGCACCCAGGTTTGCAGCATTGTCTCACACGGCCTTCCCTGGTTTCAGGTCCAGTGGAGACAACCATTCATGAAATTGGTTCTCCAGAGCTGACCACAACTCCTCAGCTGTGTGACTCACATTTCCCAGACATTTCAATGTAAAAACCGCCTGATGACGTTGAGCCCTACTGCCAGCATAGTAAGGAGGTGTGCAGGATCCCTTCTGCGCAGTTAGAAAGCTTGTGGCATGACCAGACAGGCTTTGGGTGCAGGTGGAAGACCGAGAGGAGGTTGAGGAGGCAGAAGTAGTGGAGGAACTTTGACATAAAGAGGATTGACGCACAACTCGTGGGGACGGCAAGACTTGGACAGCAGCCCCTTGTCCTGCTGTCACCATAGTTACCCAGTGCCCAGTCAGCGACATGTAACGCCCCTGTCCATGCCTACTCGTCCAAGTGTCTGTGGTGAAATGCACCCTGTCACACACAGAGTTTCTCAAAGAAGCGGTGATGTTGTGTGCGACATGCTGGTGGAGCGCAGGCACACCTTTCTTTGAGAAGTAGTGCCGACTGGGCATCTGGTACTGGGGCACTGCGACGGACATAAGGTCTCGAAAATCCTCTGTGTCCACAAGGCGGAAAGGCAGCATTTCTGTAGCCAAGAGCTTGCAGATGGTGAAATTCAACCTCTTAGCTTTCTCATGGCTAGGAGGAAATGGTCTTTTACTTGTCCACATCTGAGGGACCGAGGGCTGGCTATTGTGCTTAGACGGGGTTGATAAGGGTGTCCCCGGCAAACTGCCGGTCTGTGAGGAAGATGCAGGCGGACATGTTAGGTTGCCTTGATCCAAAGGTGGTGCTATCGATGTCGGACAGCGCTCAACACCAGCTGGTGTTACCACCTCCAAAGAAAATGATGACCTGCCAATCACGCTGGCTGTTGCGGGTAAAGAGGTGGCAGGTCTGCGCCCCAAAACAGGTGTGACTGCTGTCCCCCCAGTCACAGAGGATGAAGAGGCTGCGGATGCACAAGATATGGCAGACGGTGGTTGGCCCGGCCGGCTAGGCCGCATTGTAGCACACTGAGCTTCCCACTGCAACTTATGCTTCATGTCCATGTGCCGGTTCATGCATGAAGTACTCAAACTATGTATTTTTTGGCCTCTACTTAGCTTTTGCTGACAAATGTTACAGATAACACGAGTTGGGTCATCTTTATCGATCTGAAAAAATGCCCAGGCTATGCAAGGCTTAGCACCCATGCGACCTGAAGAGCCACCACGACTTGTGGTGAGAGGCAGAGTTGTGTTTGAGGATGCAGTTGTTGACGTGCTTCCAGTACTACGTCTCTGTCCAGGAAGGCGCAACCTGACCTCGTCGTCACTAGCATCTTCCTCCACCTCCTCTGCTGACCTCATCTCTTGGCTGACTGTGGGTTGACAGTAAGTGGGATCTCCAACCTCATCATCATCACCCTGTGCGTTATCACACCCGTCGTCCTCAGAGCCAACCTGTTCCTGCCCTGACAAAAAACTAAAGTTGTCGCTCCAATCAGGTATTTGAGTCTTATCATCGTCTTCCTCATTGTCTCCACCAACAGGAGTTACAGTTTGGGAATGAGGGTCTACATTATGGTCAGAACCTTCTGCGTCTGGTCCTGGATCCGACTCATAAAGATTCTGGGCATCAGTGCAGATCATTTCCTCGTCTGGATTCACAGAAGCGCTGGAGTCGACCTCTGATTCCCAGGCTATAGTATGAGTAAACAGCTCTGCAGACTCAACCATCTGTTCTACCTCATACTCAGACGGGCAGCTGGAGATTTGGGAGCTGTGAGGAAGCAAGTGCGATTGGGGTGACACCTTTGAGGACTGGAGTATTTGTGATGTTGAAGTTGATGTGGAGGAGAGCCCACTTAAAGGAGCACTTGATATCCGTTGAAGCATCTGCTGTTTTTGTGCCTCATCTGGAATTTGTAGCGATTGGCGTGGCCGTAAGAAAGGGATCTTATCACATTGTCCGCTAAAAGAAGTAGACATTTTAGTTTGGCTGGAAGATGGTCTTTCTTCTGCAGATGTTACTGTTGCTTTAACACCTACCCCACGGACACAACCTTTTTTCCCCTTCCCAACACGCCTATTCCCCTTTCCACCAGCAGCAGGCCTTTTTCCACTCATTTTGGTGGTTAACTAATTCACAACTCTGGAGTTGTTTGCACAAAAAAACAATGGATGGGAACCGAGCAGAGCTGAGTGGCCAAACTGTGGTATTAGGCCAAAACTATTGGCTGGGTTAGATGCAGAAAAAAATTATATTCAATTTGCAACCTGATGGAGGTCTGTATAGATGGATTAATAGAACAAGTCCCACACACAGCTAGAAGCCCAATATTTTTTCAGAGGTAGATGCAGAAAAAAATATATTCAGTTTGCAACCTGATGGAAGTCTGTATAGATGGATTAATAGAACAAGTCCCACACACAGCTAGAAGCCCAATATTTTTTCAGAGGTAGATGCAGAAAAAAATATATTCAGTTTGCAACCTGATGGAGGTCTGTATAGATGGATTAATAGAACAAGTCCCACACACAGCTAGAAGCCCAATATTTTTTCAGAGGTAGATGCAGAAAAAAATATATTCAGTTTGCAACCTGATGGAGGTCAGTATAGATGGACTAATACAACAAGTCCCACACACAGCTAGAAGCCCAATATTTTTTCAGAGGTAGATGCAGAAAAAAATATATTCAGTTTGCAACCTGATGGAGGTCAGTATAGATAGACTAATACAACAAGTCCCACACACAGCTAGAAGCCCAATATTTTTTCAGAGGTAGATGCAGAAAAAAATATATTCAGTTTGCAACCTGATGGAGGTCTGTATAGATGGATTAATAGAACAAGTCCCACACACAGCTAGAAGCCCAATATTTTTTCAGAGGTAGATGCAGAAAAAAATATATTCAGTTTGCAACCTGATGGAGGTCAGTATAGATGGATTAATAGAACAAGTCCCACACACTGCTAGAAGCCCAATATTTTTTCAGAGCTAGATGCAGAAAAAAATTATATTCAATTTGCAACCTGATGGAGGTCAGTATAGATGGACTAATAGAATGATGCTATGCCCAAAAGATTTTACTTCACTAGGTGCAGTAAAAAAATTGGTATTCTATACACAGGTGGTATATCTTGCAACAGAGATAGGCTACTCCACTGACTAACACACTCTGCAATAGGCCAAAAAGGATTAGCTTTGCTAGATTCAGCCAAATGCTGTGAAAAAAACTTGCACAGCACTGGCACAGACCTGCCTGGCAAAAACTGATAGGAACTGATGTAACCTAGTCCTGAAAAGGACTCCAATTACAATTAGTCTTTACTCCCACAATCTATCTATTTAAGAGCACAGATCTGCCTGATAAAAGTCGTAGGAAATGCTGTAACCTAGTCCTTAAAAGGACTGCAATCACAACTATTCCCTACTCCCAAGCTATCTGTAGATTTGTGCGAAAATTGGCTTGAAATTAACAAGGTATAGCGCACACAGCAACAGCGGTGCCATCTAACACGCAGCTGCAGCAGTGAGAAAATGGTGGCGACGGGGAAAATGACTTGGTCTTATAGGGCAAGGACATGTGACATACACTGCCAATGACACATGCCCTTGCTTGTGTGAAAAAAAGCACTTCGCTCCGTGTGTGCGCTGCTGATAGGCTGACAGATTGCACCTCCCCACTGCAAATGCGGGAAAGAGAAAAAAAAATGGAGATCTTCATTGTTCCTGCAGAGATCCATCCCCTGCCCCTCCCCCCACCCCGCTGTACACTCAAACTGCGTATTAACATTAATTTTCATCATTACTGAGAAAAAATCCAGTTATGATTTTGGTGCACGAACAGTTATCGAACATAACCTCGAACAGCCGAATTTTTCTCAAATTGTTCGTGTTCGCCGAACGGCTCGAACACCGCCCAAAACAGCTCGAATTTGAGATTGGCGAACAGTTCGAGTAGAACAACGCTCATCTCTAATTGTGACTCCGTCTGCACCAATATAGTCAATGACCCCGTCAATGCATACCATTTTGCTCAAGGTGCAGATATAAGCCTCGAAGGGGTCACCGAGCTTGGGATTGGACCGAACTGACCTTCACTGCAGAGTTATTCATCCTCTCTTGGTAACAGTCTTAGTACTTATTAGAGCTTCTCTGGCTGTTGTGACCTGCAGTCCCTCTGGCTGTTGTGACCTGCAGTCCCTCTGGCTGTTGTGACCTGCAGGCCCTCTGGCTGTTGTGACCTGCAGTTCCTCTGGCTGTTGTGACCTGCAGTCTCTCTGGCTGTTATGACCTGCTGCATGTGATGCACAGCCAGAGACCAAGTTTTTGCAGTGTTCTTGAGAAATCTTAGCCCATTCCTTGTGGGCAGTGGCCTTCAGGTCATTAATATTCTGCTGCAACTTTCATCTTCAAATCACACCAAATATTTTATATGGTGTTCAAGTCCGGCAATTGTGACAGCCGCTCCAGGACTTCTTCTGAAAGCAAGACTTGGTGACATTGAGGGATGCTTGGGATCATTGCCCTGTGGGAAGGTCTGATGGTGCCCACGCTTTAGCTCCCTTAGTGCAGGTGCATTGGTGTCAGGGCACTCCATGGTAGACATTGTAAGTAGGAGCAGCCCCTATACATGGTGGCGCCCTCTGCTGGTATATTATCACACATTTATTTTTCTAGACTGCTCCAATTTTTTCTTTTGTTACAATTACAGATCTTTTTGCTATACTCAACGTGTTCAGGCCGAGTATATCTACCCAGATCATCCCTTATCATATCCAGAATCACATGAAGGACTTCCTTGTTGCCGACCCAGAAAAAAAGATGGTTACTTTCGAGTCAAATGGACAAAAAAAAGGTATTCTTCTGATTTACCCATTGATTAGATTGAGAACTCTTGGAAACATTACACGGGTTGTCCAGGACTCACAATACAGTAGATCATCAAAATCAGATTGCTGGGGAGGGGGGGCCGAGAACACTCAGCACCTGCGGGGGTCACATGCAAACAGTAAAGGCACCCAGAGCTCAACAGCGCCGCACACCGTGTAGTATCCATTCTCGGTACTGCAGCTTATCTCCTATTAGGCCACGTTGAGTATTTGATCAGTATTTTACATCAGTACTTAGAAGCCAAAACCAGGAGTGGAACAATTACAGGAAAAGTATCATAGAAACACGTCAACACTTCTGTATTTATTACCCACTCCTGGTTTTGGCTTACAAATACTGATCTAAAATACTAAACGTGTGAACGTGGCTTAATAGGAGATGAGCTGCTGTACGCTGTCTCGGCTTTGAACACTGCATACATCTGACCCCAAGAGCTGCTGAACAGCTGATTGTGCTGGTGACAACTATTGGAACCCCATTGATCTGATGTAAGTAGTGAACAATCCCTTTAGGAATTTCATGCAGTGTCTTCTCTTGCAGAAAATCCACTGATTTTTACATTGCTAGCATATTGAGGTTTACAGCACAAATGCAAAGAAGGAGAACTTAATTTCTCCATCTTCTTCATTGTCTCTGTGCATATACATTATCGGATGCACTCACAGCATGCTGCCATTTTTTTCTCATGCTGAATCGGCACGAGAAAAAAATGGCAGATCTGCACTGCCCCATAGAATAACAAGGGGCCGTGTGCTATCCGATAAAATATTTTCTACGCTCGTGTGAGCGAGACTTAAAGTCCTGTGTGCACTGGACCTTAAACTATTAGCACCTTCCAACAAAGCCACCATATTTTCTCATGCAGTAGATTTAACATGATTTTTTCCCCACAATGAATATGCAGAAAAATTCTATATAAATATTTTACTGTATTATTTAGCTGTGAATTTGCATTGCAATGGGGAGAAATCCGCCATGAATTCCCTCCAAAGAATTGGCGCGCTGCAAATTTTATGATCCACACCGAATGTCAACTTCTGCACAGAAATTTTCCACATTGTCCCGTAAAGTCGGTTCCTTTATTTTTCTGCAGATTTTTTTTACTCTCCCACTGACGCCACAGGAAAGGGCTGCATGTAAACCATGGAACGGAGGTGATCCCACTCCCGCAGCAGGGACACCACCCATATGCTGTGATTTGCATTGTTGCGTCACATGCAAATTTTTATGCAGATTTCAGCTTAATTAAAACCTGGGGGAACTCTGTATGGCACTGGTAATGGGCGTAATCTCTGGGTAGTACTGTACTGTATATATGGCAGGCATAGGGGCACTGTGATGTGTAAGAGAAGTACCCACATACTGTATAAGGAAGAGATCTGTCAATCCAGCTGAACTGGGCGGAGAGAAGTTGGTAAGGACTGCCCCCTTCACTCTTCATCTGCAGAGAGCTATCCTGCCCCTGTATCACCTGACAGGTGCACTTTAAGAAAGATAAATATATTTATTTTTTTATATAGATGAACAATCAACGTTTTATGTGAACATGTACAGAGAGAGCAGCAGCAGTGACGGATTACCAGTGATCCTCAGTTGCAAGGTCCAGAATCACAATTACCTGGTGTGTGCAGCCAGCAAGTCCGTTATCCTTAAGGTAAGATCCGGGCCGCCGACCCTCCGTTTTGGCGCTTATCTCTGATCTGCGTGATCCACTCTGTAGACTGGGGAGCTGTTCACACAGTTGCTGTGAAGATGCAGCAGATTTTCTGGCCAGATTTTGTAAAATCTCATGCTCACACAGCAGAGGTTATCCACGGTGTGAATTCCCCCGAGCTGAGGATTTGAAATCCGCCAGTATAAATTCATGCTGTGGTCTCCCAGATTTGTGCGGATTCATTTATTTTCGCAGTGAAATCTGCAGCAGGAGGGAATGCCTTGTGTGCACGGACCCCAAAAAGGGGAAAATTGGCGATAAGTCTTAGATCAGTGCGAGTCCTGCCAGTAGCCAAAATGGGTCCAAACTGGTGGGATCCACAATCATCTAAAACGTTTCGCCTATATAGTGGACTGGTGATCTTATGTGTAAACTGGTGGGATCCACCACTAGTAGGATCCACAATCATCTAAAACGTTTCGCCTATACAGTGGACCGGTGATCATATGTGTAAATTGGTGGGATCCACCATTAGTAGGATCCACAACCATCTAAAACTTTTCGCCTATACAGTGGACTGGTGATCATATGTGTAAACTGGTGGAATCCACCACTGGTAGGATCCACAATCATCTAAAATGTTTCGCCTATACAGTGGACCGGTGATCATATGTGTAAACTGGTAGGATCCACCACTAGTAGGATCCACAACCATCTAAAACATTTTGCCTATAGAGTGGACTGGTGATCATATGTGTAAACTGGTGGGATCCACCACTGGTAGGATCCACAATCATCTAAAACTTTTCACCTATACAGTGGACTGGTGATCATATGTGTAAACTGGTGGGATCCACCACTGGTAGGATCCACAATGATCTAAAATGTTTCACCTATACAGTGGACTGGTGATCATATGTGTAAACTGGTAGGATCCACAATGATCTAAAATGTTTCGCCTATACAGTGGACCGGTGATCATATGTGTAAACTGGAAGACCCCTTTAAAGACCAACTTAAGATATGGAGTATTCATTGGGGTTGATTAGAGGTGTCGATTTTCCCAAAAGCACTTTGGCGATGAAGAATGGATCTAACGGACTCAAGAGATCTGACAAGTGCTCCTTACACGCGCACCTAAACATTCCCACAAGGCTTTAACCCATTATCTACCAATGTCCTTTTTTTGGGACGCCTAATTTTTTGCTTCTAGCAACTAAGATTTTCTAATTAGGTCCAAAAAAACAAAAAATGAAAATTGCTAATTTGGCAAGTAATGGGTTAAGGAGGACCCGTCAGTGAGCGCATTCTCTGGTATCTGACACTTATCTCTCTTCCCCTGAACCATCTTCTAAATTGATTTATGACCACATCAAAGTAAAACTTATTAAGGTTCAGGAGAAGAGAGATAAGAGTTACACATCCTACGGTCAGGAACAGGAAGATGGTGGTCGAGGGCCAATGACTGGAGGAACGGTATCATCACCTCACAGAAACTGACCGTGTACCGGAGTCTACAGAGAGACTACAGACTGGCCCCATATCTGGAGAAACTCCCGGACCCCAGAGACCGCCAGATCCTGAGCCACTATAGACTCGGTGCCCACAATCTGACCATAGAGTCCGGCCGGCATAGACAGCTACAAGCCCAGGGAGGACAGACTGTGCCCACACTGCGACCTGGAGGCCCTGGAGGATGAGACTCATCTCCTGCTACACTGCACCAAATACTCAGCAGTGAGACACACTCACTTCAGAAAACTCTCCCATCTCTTCCCGGATTTCAGCTACATGAAAGAGGAGAAACGCGGGGGAAGACGAAAGCACAGTGGAGATAGTCTATGCTATGGCATGCACTCATATACTGCACTAATATGAGAAAGATGACATTGTATGGACTTCTGTAGCCCCCACCCTGGATATGTCCTCTTATCCCTCATCCATTAAGGCACTTTCCCCCCAATTTCCTATTTTGCACTTGCTTTGGCAATACTAATTGTTATTCAGTCCAGTCGATGACTCACTGATGGATTTACTGTTAACTCCTTCTGTAGCCCGCTATGTACTGGGTACATAAAGGCTGTAGTAGACAAACTGTCCAAAAATGTTAATTCAGTCTTATTGCAAAAATAAATGTATTTAATTAAAGAAAAACACATCTAAAGATGCCATGTACTAGAACTCCTTCATCACCCTGAGGTTAGGAGTCCAGTGGGTAGGTCCTAGTTTGTGATTGACAGCCTTGCGTGTATGAGTATTCACATAGAAAATACTGTAAATCATCAAACGAGACCGCCCACTGGACTACTAAACACAGAATGAGCGGAGACTTTGATCAATAAATTACAATTTATCCTACATTATAGCAACCTTCTTCGTTCCTCCTGCACCAGTATTCTCACGGTGATGGCAGCATGCGCTGTTCAATATGTTAGACTCTTTGTTGTGCTCCTGACCGAGTGAGGGGCTGGCTGGCGGTCTGCTCAACTCAACAGTTCAGCCAGCTCCCTTCTACTAGGCATAGGCATTGGTTATTGAAATAAGCAGTCAGCCGGTCCCTTCACTTGTTCTGGTCATCTGCCTAAATTCTGGACTGGAGTGGTGGCTCCTGATCGAGTGAGGGGCTAGTTGGTGGACTGCTCAACTCAATAGTTCAGTCAGGCCCCTTCTACTGCACATATGCATTGGTCATTGAAATGACCAGTCGGCCGGTCCCTTAACTCATTCTGGTGATCTGCCAAAATGCTGGACTGGAGTGGTGGCTTTGATCGAGTGAGTGACTGGCTGGCAGACTGCTCAACTCAACAGTTCAGCCAGCCCCCTTCTACTGCTAATATGCATTGGTCATTGAAATGAGCATTCAGCCAGTCCCTTCACTCATTCTGTTCATCTGCCGAAATGCTGGACTGGAGTGGTTGGAGTGGTGGCTCCTGATCGAGTGAGGGACTGGCTAGCGGAGTAGCGAGGTGCTGCAAGTAATAAGAATATATTAATAGCGATGTCGCTTATTACTTACCGTACATCTAGGTGAGGACAGACCACGACTGATTCATTAATGCACTTTATTTTTGTTTACACAGATGAATGAATTGCCAGACTTAATCGAAGGAAGCAGCGAATTAATCTTCTATATGAAAGAATTTTCTCCCGGACATCCTACCGCCCGCCTCGAGCCATCGTCAGATCGGAAACTTTCCCTTGCATGCAACTTATCTGAAAAAAAGTTGATGCTTAAGCAGCACAATAACAACGGGGAAGTCGATGAAACCATGGAATTTACACTAGAAGACAAGACGAAACACACGCCACAAGCCTGAAATATGGAGCAACTACTCCCATCATCCATAATACGGATCTAGCTAAGAGTTATTTTTTTATTATTATTTCATGTATTATTTTGTAGTGCAGTGATAATGATCACCACTCTCTCCCCGCCGATGCCTTTACCTAACACCCCATTTGTGTTTTCTGGGGAAATATTTGTATTTCACATTTAAAACATTTTAAAAAATAAAAAAAACTATGGCAGGAGAATTTTTTTTTTCTTAACGTTGTGCACTTCCTCTTTTATTCCTCTTCAAATAAATTGACATATAGGTGTTACCATTCCTCTTGTCAAATATGGAGAATGTTGCTGATTGTCTGCACCTGCCCAGTTCTCTGCTGATTGGCTGCAGCGGTGACGTCACAGCGAGAGCGCTGCAACCAAACAGAGGCCAGAGCAGCAGGGGAGACACAATTATTTAATTCTACCTAGAGCATTTCTTTTTTTTTTTTAAGTACAATTTTATATCGTGCAGAGAACGTAGGTTTATTGCCAGGGCGCATATTACATCATCTGCAAAAATCCCCTTAGTCATAAAAGTGTTGGAAACCAAAAAAATAAGAAATTTCTCTGGCTAGTAGTTTGGTACAGTCCGTGGTAATAATAAGAGGTAGTGCGGAGGAAAAATCCGGGGCCCAGGTCCAATATTCGGAGAAAATAAACTATGCCTGTCTATATACTGTGCATAAAATGCTATATATGCATACTATACAATATATAATTCTGTACATACATACTTTACATTTATACATATCACACACCATTCTACATAATACAGGTGCTTCTCACAAAATTAGAATATCATCAAAAAGTTAATTTATTTCAGTTCTTCAATACAAAAAGTGAAACTCCTATATTATATAGAGTCATTACACACAGAGTGATCTATTTCACGTGTTTATTTCTGTTAATGTTGATGATTACGGCTTACAGCCAATGAAAACACAAAAGTCATTATCTCAGTAAATTAGAATAAGTAACAAAAAAACACCTGCAAAGGCTTCCAAAAAAGGCTTCTAAAAAGGTCCCTTAGTCTGTTTCAGTAGGCTCCACAATCATGGGGAAGACTGCTGACTTGAGAGATGTCCAGAAGGCAGTCATTGACAAGGAGGGTAAGCCACAAAAGGTCATTGGTAAAGAAGCTGGCTGTTCACAGAGCGCTGTATCCAAGCATATTAATGGAAAGTTGAGTGGAAGGAAAAAGTGTGGTAGAAAAAGGTGCACAAGCAACCGGGATAACCGCAGCCTTGAAAGGATTGTTAAGAAAAGGCCATTGAAACATTTGGGGGAGATTGACAAGGAGTGGACTGCTGCTGGAGTCATTGCTCAAGAACCACCACACACAGATGTATCCAGGACATGGGGTACAAGTGTCGCATTTCTTGTGTCAAGCCAATCATGACCAATAGACAACGCCAGAAGCGTCTTACCTGGGCCAAGGAGAAAAAGACCTGGACTGTTCTCAGTGTTCCAAGGTGTTGTTTTTAGATGAAAGTAAATTTTGCATTTCATTTGGAAATCAATGTCCTAGATAGTGTTGAGCCACCCCCGTAGTGTTCGAGTTCGGTTCGGTTCGTCGAACACCCGTGTGTTCGCCGAACTGTTCGTCGAACACCTTCGAACACCGTTAAAACCAATGGCAGGCAAACAAAAACACATAGAAACACATAGAAAACACCTTCAAAGGTGTCCAAAAGCTGACAAACTGCTCAGAAGACACAACTAACACATGGAAAAGTGACAAGTACATATAGTCATGCGAAAAGAAAAGAGGTGGAGGAGTAAAAGGAGGGGGAGACACAGATATAGGCATGTCATGCCCTTCTAAAATCCAAAAAGTGAGAAGCCGACACGTTCAGTCCGCTCCTGCCCGTGCCACCTCCGTGTCGCCGGGTTTGTGCCAGAGCCGCGGTGAAACCCCCCTCTCCCAATACTGGTGCCTGTCCGCTGGTGGGTCGAGCGAGCCCCCCTGTGGTGGAGGCAGCTCTAAGCTTTTTAATTTAAATTGTCTCTCTAATTTGAATGAATACACTTTAAATCCATTTACAAGGATCTATTGGAGGGCAAGTCTCATGCCAGCAGCCGCGTAATTCCAGCTCCAGTAGCGTCCACTAAAGCTGATGCAGTTAAAAAGCTTTTATAAGGATCGAGCTCGGCTGTCCACCGCAAGGCATCCTACTGCCAGTCCCAGCCCCTATGCCTTGGGGTGCCTCCTGATGCTCTTCACTGAGTATCCCGTGGTCCTGAAGCATTTCCTTTGAAAAAATTAAGTGTCCAAACTACAGGTGGTGTAGCTTGCTTAACAGCCGGGATAATCCGCTGACTAGCAGACACTGCTACTAGGCACAAAGTATTTCCTGGGCTAGATGCAGTTAAAAATTTGTAATTAGATACTCTCGTTGGATGCTGAGAAAGCATTCCATAGAGTCTCCTGGCACGCCATATATGATTCTCTTAAAAAGCTTGGGGTAGGGGTCTAGGGGACCCTTTTATAGCCAAAATCACGGCCCTGTATCACAATACGTCACCTAGGCTGAAGATAAATGGAACTGTAGCACCCTGAGGGCTCGGTTGCTACAGAGGTATTGCACCTCACCCAGAGGTGTGATATCTCACTCTCAGGTAAGGATGGAGTGTGGATCAGGACCCGACACCTGCATGCATTACACCACATTGCCGTGGGGCAGGGCGACCAATATGCCTCTGAGATGGGCACGACAGTCCCTGTCCCTGGCTGGAGTGGGGGGAGGGAACACTGAGGAAGGGGAACCCTGTAGTGCAGGAGCAGGGAGGAAGCAGTTCCTGGGTGCATTGAGAAGGGAGTATAAAAGGTGGGCACCATCTTAGTTCAGTGCAGAGAAGTCTGAGCAGAAGTGGCAGGGAGCAGGGGCTCTGCATGAGCTCTGCTCCGGAGGCGGGCCTAGTAACAGAGGCCCAGGCCTGGAAGAGGGAGAAGGAAGGAAGAGGAGCGGAGAAGGCTCCAGGAACGAGGAATGAAGGGATCCCAGGGGTGCGGACGGGCGAGTCGCCACCGCACGCCCGAATCCACCTGCGTGGAGGGGTCAGGCCAAAGGGGGAGACCGGTCCCCGAAACTAGTGGAGGCAGGAAACGACCCTCAGCTAGAAACCGGAGGCTGTGACATTTTATGTGGCACAGCCCCTCGCTACACCTGCTAGGAAGGCACCACATAGGGTCAGGGAAACTGGCGCCAAGTTTACCAAGAGGAGGCCCGAGGCAGCCGGACAGAAGAGTTGGTAAGAAAGGCCAGACAAAGGACACACAAAGGGGGTCCTGTGAAGCGCTCCAAAGTTATCTGGGAGTTGTCTGAGCCCCTCACCTGGTGAGCACAGTACGACGTGGGCAGCCGTTACCTGCAGACGTGGTCTGGATAATAAGAACTGTGAGTAAAGGCCCTGGACTGCATCACTGACTCCGTGTCGTTACTGCTGCTGCCCTGCACCATCACCCCCATCCTCCGCATACACTGCCCTGAGGCTATACTCCTCCCGTGGGGAGTTATGCTACGCTCTGCTGCACCCACAACACCAGCCTCAGCGGTCTGCCCTGCAGCGGCGGTTCACTCTGACCGCAATCCACGGGTGGCGTAGTCGGACATTTAAACATCAAAACCACATAAATAGTTCCGCCACTGGTTTGACCACCCTGAGCCACGGAACCGGGTCGCCGCCACGAAGACTACAACCACCAGCATCCACCAAAAAGGGTCCGGCTCCGGGTGTCCCAAGGCCCAGGGGGTGCATCAGAACATTTTCATCACCTTTCACAATCACCAATGGGACAAGGCAGGGATGTCCTCTGTCCCCTCTCTTATACATCCTAGTGACGGAGCACCTGCTCTCATCAATTCGCCATAACCCCAATATTAGGTGGATTGAGGTGGGAGGCACCGAGTACAAGTGCTCTCTATTTGCTGATGATGTCCTAGTATATATCACTCAATCACATATATCCATCCATGCTGCTATGGCTGAAATAGATCACTTTGTTACATGGTCAAATTTTAAAATCAGTGCAGCGAAGTCTGAGGCCCTCGATGTCTCCCTCCCCAAATCCATATAGGATTCCATCCAGTCCAACTTTTCCATTGCCTGGCCCTCACAGGGTATCAAATACTTAGGAATTCCTATTCATAGAGACCTCTCCCATCTATGTTATCTTAATTTTGGGCCCTTTATTGAACAACTCCATACAGACCACTGTTGGCAAGTTAGAACTGTAAGATTCACTACGTGAACCACTGGTGTTTTGTGGAAAAGCACATGTACACTGTGTTCCAAATTATTATGCAAAAAGTGTTTAGGAGTGATAAGGGAAGAATTTGTTTGTTTGTCAGTTAAACTCATTGATGGTGATGTGTGTCAGGGCTCTTTATATCACTGTAAGCAATTGCAGACACCTGTGCTAATTAGTTTGGCAGGTGTGTCCAATGAAAGGCAAGACTACTTAAGAAGGCTGTCTCACATTATTAAGCAGCCTACATTTTCTGCCAAAATGGGAAAGAAAAAGGATGTGTCGGCTGCTGAGAAGCAACAAATTGTGGAGTGTTTAGGTCAAGGCATGACTACAATCAACATTGTGCGATGATCAGGATGAAGTGTCTTGGCAATCAAGAAGTATGTAGCTGATTCACAGTACACACGTGTGCGTGCTGATAAGGGCAAATTGAGGACTCTTTCCTACAGGCAATTACGTCAGGTTAAAAGAGCAGCGGCAAAAAAGCCTTGTCATAGCAGCAGACAAGTTTTTGAAGCTGCTGGTGCCTCCAACGTTCCCCGAACAACAAGATGCAGGGTCCTTCAGAGGTTTGCAGCTGTGCATACGCCATCCTGTCAACCTCCTCTATCCACTTCACACAAGCAGAAACGGCTCCAGTGGGCTAAACATTACATGAAGACTGATTTCAAAACTGTTTTGTTCACGGATGAGTGCCGTGCAGCGCTCGATGGTCCAGATGGATGGAGTGGAGGATGGCTGGTTGATGGACACCCCACGCAAACACGGCTACAGCGCCAACAAGGAGGAGGTGGAGTAATGTTTTGGGCTGGAATCATGGGGAGAGAGATTGTCAGCCCCTTTAGGATCCCTGAAGGCGCTAAAGATGAACTCCATAATGTATGTGGATTTTCTCAAACAGCACTTCCTGCCATGGTTCAAGAAGAAGAACCGTGTATTTCACAGCAAGATCATTTTTTTGCATGATAATGCATCATCTCATGCTGCACATAAAACATCTGCATCTCTGGCTGATATGGGCATAAAAGGGGACAAACTTATGGTGTGACCCCCATGCTCCCCTGACCTCTACCCCATTCAGAACCTCTGGAGCATCATCAAAAGGAGTGTCTATGATGGCGGGAGGCAGTTCACATCTAAGCAACAGCTCTGGGAGGGTATTCTGTCCTCATGCAAAACAATTGAAGCAGAAACCATCCAAAACCTGACAAATTCAATGGACGAGAGAGTTCAGAAGCTCCTTTCGAACAAGGGGTCCTATGTGAAAATGTAACATCACCTAGAATAAAGTTTTGAGTTGAAAACTGTTTGATTTCAGTTTCTAATAACCTGCTAATGCTTATAATTTCAAAAATGACAATTTTTTTGGTCTTTATTAAAATGAAAAGGTTGATCGAAAAGTTTGGGGGATCTAAGAGTGTGGCAACCCAGTAGTCATGATTACTTCGAATTCTGACAATATGAGGGTCATGTTGCAGGTAGTGCAGCAAGAAGGCACTTATGTGTCTTGCGCATCTCGGAGCCCCAAAATTATTTTCCGGGCTAGATGCAGCTAAAAATTATTATTAATTTTAAATCTGATGGAGCTTAGTATAGATGGCCTAATAGGATCAGTGCTGCACACTGCTACAAAGCCCAAATTATTTTCCAGCCAAGATACAGATAAACATGATTAGTAATTTTAAATCTGGTGGAGCTTATTATAGATGGCCTAATAGAATCAGTGCTGCACACTGCTACAAAGCCCAAATTATTTTCCAGCCAAGATACAGATAAACATGATTAGTAATTTGAAAGCTTAAAACGGTTGGTAGGGTGATTTTAACCAATCATCAAGCTTTTACTCTCCCCAGGGTGACACAGGGGTAGAAAAGTCGTTTCGGATCCATGATTTGTTCATCTTTATGAACGTGAGTCTGTCTACATTATCAGTGGAGAGCCGCGTGCGCTTATCTGTCAGCACACCACCAGCAACGCTGAACACACGTTCAGACAGAACGCTGGCTGCGGGGCATGACAAGATCTCCAAGGCGTAAGTGGCTAGCTCCGGCCATTTATCCAGATTGGAAGCCCAAAAAGAGCAAGGGTCCAGTGACACAGTCATGGCTTCAATGTTTACTTGGAGATACTCCTGTACCATCGTCTCTAGGCGTTGACTATGTGTCAGACTTCTTGTCTCCTGTGGCCTTGCAAAGGATGGGCTAAAAAAGTGGTGAAATGATTCCGCAAAATTGATGTTACCAGCAGATACTGTGATTCTGTTACGGTTTGAGTGCTGAACACTTGACGGTCCCACGGTTGGCAAGTTGGAACTGTGAGATTCACTACGTGCACCACTGGTGTTTTGTGGAAAAGCACATGTAAGATTCTGCAACAGTCTCTGCTGATACTCCTGCATGCGTGCATCCCTTTCTATGGCAGGAATAATTTCGGCAAATTTACTTTTGTACCGGGGATCTAACAGTGTGGCAACCCAGTAGTCAGGATTATTTCTAATTCTCACAATTCGAGGGTCATGTTGCAGGTAGTGCAGCAAGAAGGCACTCATGTGTGTTGCGCATCCAGGAGCACCAAGTCCCTGTTGTGTTGGTGGCGAGGTAACAATCATGCTTCCTTCCTCTGTCCTCTCCCCCCAACCTCGCACAACAGAAATGTGATCAAGGTCTCCCTCATCTGATGAGTCTTCCATCAGTTCGTCCTCCACTTCTTCCTGGGCTCCTGCACCTTCCTCACTAGTTTGGCTGCTACCATGCGCCCTGGTAAAACCATCTCCCCCACCCTCACATGCCTGCCGCCTTGGTGCTGCCGACCGTCTGGACCTTGCAGATGTTAGCCCTTCCGCATACAACTCCTCCTCCTCTACTTCCTCCACCTCCTCTTGTGCCACCACCTGACTCCGAATTCTGTTTAACATGTGCTCCAGCATGTAAATCACCGGAATAGTCATGCTGATAATGGCATCGTCAGCACTAAACATCTTCGTCGCCATTTCAAAACTGTGCAGAAGGGTGCATAGGTCCCTGATCTGAGACCACTCCTCCAGCGTGATTTGCCCCACCTCTGGATCTCGTTGGCCCAGGCTATACGTCAGAACGTATTGCAACATGGCTTTTCGGTGCTGCCACAGTCGCTGCAACATGTGCAGAGTTGAATTCCACCGGGTAGGCACATCGCATTTTAGCCGGTGAAGTGGCAGGCCCAACGACTTCTGTAGAGATGTAAGTCGCTGAGCTGCGGGATGCGAACGGCGGAAGTGAGCACACAGCGACCGTGCCCTCTGCAGAAGGCCATCTAGTCTGGGATAGTGGGCTAAAAATTGCTGGACAACCAGGTTCAACACGTGAGCCATACAAGGCACGTGTGTGACATTGCCCCGGCGAAGGGCCGCACCCAGGTTTGCAGCATTGTCGCACACGGCCTTCCCTGGTTTCAGGTCCAGTGGAGACAACCATTCATGAAATTGGTTCTCCAGAGCTGACCACAACTCCTCAGCTGTGTGACTCACATTTCCCAGACATTTCAAAGTAAAAACCGCCTGATGATGTTGAGCCCTACTGCCAGCATAGTAAGGAGGTGTGCAGGATCCCTTCTGCGCAGTTAGAAAGCTTGTGGCATGACCAGACAGGCTTTGGGTGCAGGTGGAAGACCGAGAGGAGGTTGAGGAGGCAGAAGCAGTGGAGGAAAAATGACATAAAGAGGATTGACGCACAACTCGTGGGGACGGCAAGACTTGGACAGCAGCCCCTTGTCCTGCTGTCACCATAGTTACCCAGTGCCCAGTCAGCGACATGTAACGCCCCTGTCCATGCCTACTCGTCCAAGTGTCTGTGGTGAAATGCACCCTGTCACACACAGAGTTTCTCAAAGAAGCGGTGATGTTGTGTGCGACATGCTGGTGGAGCGCAGGCACACCTTTCTTTGAGAAGTAGTGCCGACTGGGCATCTGGTACTGGGGCACTGCGACGGACATAAGGTCTCGAAAATCCTCTGTGTCCACCAGGCGGAAAGGCAGCATTTCTGTAGCCAAGAGCTTGCAGATGGTGAAATTCAACCTCTTAGCTTTCTCATGGCTAGGAGGAAATGGTCTTTTACTTGTCCACATCTGAGGGACCGAGGGCTGGCTATTGTGCTTAGACGGGGTTGATAAGGGTGTCCCCGGCAAACTGCCGGTCTGTGAGGAAGATGCAGGCGGACATGTTAGATTGCCTTGATCCAAAGGTGGTGCTATCGATGTCGGACAGCGCTCAACACCAGCTGGTGTTACCACCTCCAAAGAAAATGATGACCTGCCAATCACGCTGGCTGTTGCGGGTAAAGAGGTGGCAGGTCTGCGCCCCAAAACAGGTGTGACTGCTGTCCCCCCAGTCACAGAGGATGAAGAGGCCGCGGATGCACAAGATATGGCAGACGGTGGTTGGCCCGGCCGGCTAGACCGCATTGTAGCACACTGAGCTTCCCACTGCAACTTATGCTTCATGTCCATGTGCCGGTTCATGCATGAAGTACTCAAACTATGTATTTTTTGGCCTCTACTTAGCTTTTGCTGACAAATGTTACAGATAACACGAGTTGGGTCATCTTTATCGATCTGAAAAAATGCCCAGGCTATGCAAGGCTTAGCACCCATGCGACCTGAAGAGCCACCACGACTTGTGGTGAGAGGCAGAGTTGTGTTTGAGGATGCAGTTGTTGACGTGCTTCCAGTACTACGTCTCTGTCCAGGAAGGCGCAACCTGACCTCGTCGTCACTAGCATCTTCCTCCACCTCCTCTGCTGACCTCATCTCTTGGCTGACTGTGGGTTGACAGTAAGTGGGATCTCCAACCTCATCATCATCACCCTGTGCGTTATCACACCCGTCGTCCTCAGAGCCAACCTGTTCCTGCCCTGACAAAAAACTAAAGTTGTCGCTCCAATCAGGTATTTGAGTCTCATCATCGTCTTCCTCATTGTCTCCACCAACAGGAGTTACAGTTTGGGAATGAGGGTCTACATTATGGTCAGAACCTTCTGCGTCTGGTCCTGGATCCGACTCATAAAGATTCTGGGCATCAGTGCAGATCATTTCCTCGTCTGGATTCACAGAAGCGCTGGAGTCGACCTCTGATTCCCAGGCTATAGTATGAGTAAACAGCTCTGCAGACTCAACCATCTATTCTACCTCATACTCAGACGGGCAGCTGGAGATTTGGGAGCTGTGAGAAAGCAAGTGCGATTGGGGTGACACCTTTGAGGACTGGAGTATTTGTGATGTTGAAGTTGATGTGCAGGAGAGCCCACTTAAAGGAGCACTTGATATCCGTTGAAGCACCTGCTGTTTTTGTGCCTCATCTGGAATTTGTAGCGATTGGCGTGGCCGTAAGAAAGGGATCTTATCACATTGTCCGCTAAAAGAAGTAGACATTTAAGTTTGGCTGGAAGATGGTCTTTCTTCTGCAGATGTTACTGTTGCTTTAACACCTACCCCATGGACACAACCTTTTTTCCCCTTTCCAACACGCCTATTCCCCTTTCCACCAGCAGCAGGCCTTTTTCCACTCATTTTGGTGGTTAACTAATTCACAACTCTGGAGTTGTTTGCACAAAAAAACAATGGATGGGAACCGAGCAGAGCTGAGTGGCCAAACTGTGGTATTAGGCCAAAACTATTGGCTGGGTTAGATGCAGAAAAAAATTATATTCGATTTGCAACCTGATGGAGGTCAGTATAGATGGACTAATAGAACAAGTCCCACACACAGCTAGAAGCCCAAATATTTTTTCAGAGGTAGATGCAGATAAAAATTATTTTTAATTTGCAACCTGATGGAGGTCTGTATAGATGGATTAATAGAACAAGTCCCACACACAGCTAGAAGCCCAATATTTTTTCAGAGGTAGATGCAGAAAAAAAATATATTCAGTTTGCAACCTGATGGAGGTCAGTATAGATGGACTAATAGAGAAAGTCCCACACACTGCTAGAAGGCCAAATATTTTTTCAGAGCTAGATGCAGACAAAAAATTATTTTGAATTTGCAACCTGATGGAGGTCAGTATAGGTGGACTAATAGAACAAGTCCCACACACTGCTAGAAGGCCAAATATTTTTTCAGAGCTAGATGCAGAAAAAAATTATATTCAGTTTGCAACCTGATGGAGGTCAGTATAGATGGACTAATAGAACAAGTCCCACACACAGCTAGAAGCCCAAATATTTTTTCAGAGGTAGATGCAGATAAAAATTATTTTTAATTTGCAACCTGATGGAGGTCAGTATAGATGGACTAATAGAGAAAGTCCCACACACTGCTAGAAGGCCAAATATTTTTTCAGAGCTAGATGCAGATAAAAATTATTTTTAATTTGCAACCTGATGGAGGTCAGTATAGATGGACTAATAGAGAAAGTCCCACACACTGCTAGAAGGCCAAATATTTTTTCAGAGCTAGATGCAGAAAAAAATTATATTCAGTTTGCAACCTGATGGAGGTCAGTATAGATGGACTAATAGAACAAGTCCCACACACAGCTAGAAGCCCAATATTTTTTCAGAGGTAGATGCAGAAAAAAAATTATTTTTAATTTACAACCTGATGGAGGTCAGTATAGATGGACTAATAGAGAAAGTCCCACACACTGCTAGAAGGCCAAATATTTTTTCAGAGCTAGATGCAGAAAAAAATTATATTCAGTTTGCAACCTGATGGAGGTCAGTATAGATGGACTAATAGAACAAGTCCCACACACAGCTAGAAGCCCAAATATTTTTTCAGAGGTAGATGCAGATAAAAATTATTTTTAATTTGCAACCTGATGGAGGTCAGTATAGATGGACTAATAGAGAAAGTCCCACACACTGCTAGAAGGCCAAATATTTTTTCAGAGCTAGATGCAGATAAAAATTATTTTTAATTTGCAACCTGATGGAGGTCAGTATAGATGGACTAATAGAGAAAGTCCCACACACTGCTAGAAGGCCAAATATTTTTTCAGAGCTAGATGCAGAAAAAAATTATCTTCAGTTTGCAACCTGATGGAGGTCAGTATAGATGGACTAATAGAACAAGTCCCACGCACAGCTAGAAGCCCAAATATTTTTTCAGAGGTAGATGCAGATAAAAATTATTTTTAATTTGCAACCTGATGGAGGTCAGTATAGATGGACTAATAGAGAAAGTCCCACACACTGCTAGAAGGCCAAATATTTTTTCAGAGCTAGATGCAGATAAAAATTATTTTTAATTTGCAACCTGATGGAGGTCAGTATAGATGGACTAATAGAGAAAGTCCGACACACTGCTAGAAGGCCAAATATTTTTTCAGAGCTAGATGCAGAAAAAATTATATTCAGTTTGCAACCTGGTGGAGGTCTGTATAGATGGATTAATAGAACAAGTCCCACACACAGCTAGAAGCCCAATATTTTTTCAGAGGTAGATGCAGAAAAAAAATATATTCAGTTTGCAACCTGATGGAGGTCAGTATAGATGGACTAATAGAGAAAGTCCCACACACTGCTAGAAGGCCAAATATTTTTTCAGAGCTAGATGCAGAAAAAAATTATATTCAGTTTGCAACCTGATGGAGGTCAGTATAGATGGACTAATAGAACAAGTCCCACACACAGATAGAAGCCCAAATATTTTTTCAGAGGTAGATGCAGATAAAAATTATTTTTAATTTGCAACCTGATGGAGGTCAGTATAGATGGACTAATAAAGAAAGTCCCACACACTGCTAGAAGGCCAAATATTTTTTCAGAGCTAGATGCAGATAAAAATTATTTTTAATTTGCAACCTGATGGAGGTCAGTATAGATGGACTAATAGAGAAAGTCCCACACACTGCTAGAAGGCCAAATATTTTTTCAGAGCTAGATGCAGAAAAAATTATATTCAGTTTGCAACCTGATGGAGGTCAGTATAGATGGACTAATAGAACAAGTCCCACACACAGCTAGAAGCCCAATTATTTTTTCAGAGGTAGATGCAGAAAAAAATTATATTCAGTTTGCAACCTGATGGAGGTCTGTATAGATGGATTAATAGAACAAGTCCCATACACAGCTAGAAGCCCAATATTTTTTCAGAGGTAGATGCAGAAAAAAAAATATTTTTAATTTGCAACCTGATGGAGGTCATTATAGATGGACTAATAGAGAAAGTCCCACACACTGCTAGAAGGCCAAATATTTTTTCAGAGCTAGATGCAGAAAAAAATGATATTCAGTTTGCAACCTGATGGAGGTCAGTATAGATGGACTAATAGAACAAGTCCCACACACAGCTAAAAGCCCAAATATTTTTTCAGAGGTAGATTCAGATAAAAATTATTTTTAATTTGCAACCTGATGGAGGTCAGTATAGATGGACTAATAGAGAAAGTCCCACACACTGCTAGAAGGCCAAATATTTTTTCAGAGCTAGATGCAGAAAAAAATTATATTCAGTTTGCAACCTGATGGAGGTCAGTATAGATGGACTAATAGAACAAGTCCCACACACAGCTAGAAGCCCAAATATTTTTTCAGAGGTAGATGCAGATAAAAATTATTTTTAATTTGCAACCTGATGGAGGTCAGTATAGATGGACTAATAGAGAAAGTCCCACACACTGCTAGAAGGCCAAATATTTTTTCAGAGCTAGATGCAGATAAAAATTATTTTTAATTTGCAACCTGATGGAGGTCAGTATAGATGGACTAATAGAGAAAGTCCCACACACTGCTAGAAGGCCAAATATTTTTTCAGAGCTAGATGCAGAAAAAAATTATATTCAGTTTGCAACCTGATGGAGGTCAGTATAGATGGACTAATAGAACAAGTCCCACACACAGCTAGAAGCCAAAATATTTTTTCAGAGGTAGATGCAGATAAAAATTATTTTTAATTTGCAACCTGATGGAGGTCAGTATAGATGGACTAATAGAACAAGTCCCACACACTGCTAGAAGGCCAAATATTTTTTCAGAGCTAGATGCAGAAAAAAATTATATTCAGTTTGCAACCTGATTGAGGTCAGTATAGATGGACTAATAGAACAAGTCCCACAAACTGCTAGAAGCCCAAATATTTTTTCAGAGCTAGATGCAGAAAAAAATTATATTCAATTTGAAACCTGATGGAGGTCAGTATAGATGGACTAATAGAATGATGCTATGCCCAAAAGATTTTACCTCACTAGGTGCAGTAAAAAAATTGGTATTCTATACACAGGTGGTATATCTTGCAACACAGATCGGCTACTCCACTGACTAACACACTCTGCAATAGGCCAAAAAGGATTAGCTTTGCTAGATTCAGCCAAATGCTGTGAAAAAAACTTGCACAGCACTGGCACAGACCTGCCTGGCAAAAACTGATAGGAACTGATGTAACCTAGTCCTGAAAAGGACTGCAATTACAATTAGTCTTTACTCCCACAATCTATCTATTTAAGAGCACAGACCTGCCTGATAAAAGTCATAGGAAATGCTGTACCCTAGTCCTTAAAAGGACTGCAATCACAACTATTCCCTACTCCCAAGCTATCTGTAGATTTGTGTGAAAATTGGCTTGAAATTAACAAGGTATAGCGCACACAGCAACAGCGGTGCCGTCTAACACGCAGCTGCAGCAGTGAGAAAATGGTGGCGACGGGGAAAATGGCTTGGTCTTATAGGGCAAGGACATGTGACATACACTGCCAATGACACATGCCCTTGCTTGTGTGAAAAACAGCAGTTCGCTCCGTGTGTGCGCTGCTGATAGGCTGACAGACTGCACCTCCCCACTGCAAATGCGGGAAAGAGAAAAAATAATGGAGATCTTCATTATTCCTGCAGAGATCCATCCCCTGCCCCTCCCCCCGCCCCGCTGTACACTCAAACTGCGTATTAACATTAATTTTCATCATTACTGAGAAAAAATCCAGTTATGATTTTGGTGCACGAACAGTTATCGAACATAACCTCGAACAGCCGAATTTTTCTCAAATCGTTCGTGTTCGTCGAACGGCTCGAACACCGCCCAAAACAGCTCGAATTTGAGATTGGCGAACAGTTCGAGTAGAACAACGCTCATCTCTAGTCCTAGAGTCTGGAGGAAGAGTGGAGAGGCCACAATCCAAGCTGCTTGAGGTCTAATGTGAAGTTTCCACAATCAGTGATGGTTTGGGGAGCCATGTCATCTTCTGGTGTAAGTCCACTGTGTTTTATCAAGACCAAAGTCAGCGCAGCCGTCTACTAGGACATTTTACAGCACTTCATGCTTCCCTCTGCCGACAAGCTTTTTGGAGATGGAAATGTCATTCTCCGGCAGGACTTGGCCCCTGTCCACACTGCCAGAAGCACCAATACCTGGTTTACACAACAGTATCACTGTGCTTGATTGGCAACAAACTCGCCTGACCTAATCCCCATAGAGAATCTATTATAGAGAATCTATGGGGTATTGTCAAGAGGAAGATGAGAGACACCAGACACAACAATGCAGACGAGCTGAAGGCTGCCATCAAAGCCACCTGGGCTTCCATAACACCTCAGCAGTGCCACAGGCTGATCGCCTCCATGCCACATTGCCGCATTGATGCAGTAATTGATGCAAAAGGAGCCCTGACCAAGTATTGAGGGCATTTACTGAACATACATTTCAGTAGGACAACATTTAGGATTTTAAAAACATTTTTCAAGCTGTTGTTATAAAGTATTCTAATTTACTGAGATAATGACTTTTGTGTTTTCAGTGCCTGTAATCCATAATCATCAACATTAACAGAAATAAACACTTGAAATAGATCACTCTGTGTGTAATGACTCTATATAATATAGGAGGTTCACTTTTTGTATTGAAGACCTGAAATAAATTAACTTTTTGATGATATTCTAATTTTGTGAGAAGCACCTGTATGTACATGTACATTAAATGCATAAATACTATACAGAAATACTGCATATACTCGTATAAGAACTTGCACAAGCCTCATACACAGAAGATTTTGAGTCGGTTCTCAAAGATGTTTGGAACAACCTCCGCAGAGTTCCTCCATAAACTGCGAGAAAATGTCAAGTGACTATGAAGAAGACCAGATACTGATGGGATTTAGATTTCTCTTGTGTTTATTCACTTTACATTTTGTTAATTGATACAAATAAACTCATCACTTCTACGTTTGTAAGCATTCTTACTTGAAAGCACTTTTTCAACGCCTGCCGAAAATGTTTGCACAATACTGTACATATAGACATACATTGCGCACATACAGTTAGGTTCAAAAATATTTGGCCAGTGACACAAGTTTTGGCATTTTAGCTGTTTACCAAAACATATTCAAGATACAGTCTTATAATCAATCTGGGCTTAAAGTGCAAACTCTCAGCTTTAATTTGAGGGTATTCACATCCTAATTGGAGGAAGGGTTTAGGAATTACACCTCTTTAATATGTAGCTGTCTCTTTTTAAAAGGAATAAAGGTAAGTGGACAATTATCTCGAAAGTTCTTTAATAGGCTGTATGGGCTATTCCCTCGTTAATCCATTATCATATAAGCAGGTAAAAGGTCTGGAGCTGATGCCAGGTGCGGCATTTGCATTTGGAAGCTGTTGCTGTTGACCCACAACATGTGATCAAAGGAGCTCTCAATGGAAGAGAAACAGACCATCATTAGGCTGAAATAAAGAAGAAATCCATCAGAGAGATAGCAGAAATGTTAGGAGTGGTCAAATCGACAGTCTGGTACATACTGAAAAAAAAAGCGCACTGGTGAGCTTGGGAACTCAAAAAGTCCTGGGCGTCCACAAAAGGCAACAGTGGTGGATGATCGCAGAATCCTTTCCATGGTGAAGAAAACCCCTTCACAACATCCACCTAAGTGAAGAACACTCTCCAGGAAGTTGGTGATTCAGTATCTAAGTCTGCCATAAAGAAAAGACTTCATGAGAGCAAATACAGAGGGTTCACCACAAGGTGCAAACCATTAAAGAGTCTTAAACAGAAAGGGCAGATTATACTTTGCCAAAAAACATCTAAAGAAGGTTCCCAGTTCTAGAAAAGCAAAACTAAGATCAACCTGAACCAGAATGATGGAAGAAGACAGTATGGAGGAGGCTTGAAACGGCTCATGATCAACGGCACAGTACTTCCTCTGTAACACATGGTGGAGGCAGTGTGATGGTGCGGACATTCATGGCTTCCAATGGCGCTGGGTCACTGGTAGTTATTGATGTGTCTGTAGACAGGAATATGTGGATGAATCCTGTGTGTACAGGGTGATACCTTCTGCTCAGATTCAACCAAATGCAGCAAGGTTGATAGGATGACGATTCACAGGACAGATGGACAATGACCCAAAACATCCTTCGAAAGCAAAGAAGTGGAATATTCTGCAATGGCCGAGTCATCACCGGATCTCACTCCATCGAGCAGCATTTCACAGGATAAAGACAAAACTTAAGGCAGAAAGACCCAAAAATGAGCAACAACTGAAGTCACTGCAGTAAAGGCGGCAAAGCATCACAAAGGGGGAACCAGCGTTTGGTGACGTCCATGGCTTCCAGACTTCAGGCCGTCATTAATAACCATAAGAAAGAAAAATGAGCTGCACTCACCAGTCCTTAAAAGCAGTATCTTTATTCCATAAGGATAAAAAGTCCGGCAAGCAGGGAGAGTGGGAAAGAAAAAAGCAGACAACAGCTGTTTCGCGTGAAGACGCTTCTACAGGTCTGTGTTACACACAAAACATGACATCACATCCTTTATATGCAAATTAAGCAAGAACACATGATCAGAAAAACAAAAAAAGCACAAATCAGAACAGAATCATAATAACAAAGAAAAATCCAGACGATCATTTAAGCCCAATGGACCATTAGCATTCAGGCGAATGATCCATTTAGTTTCGATTTGAAGCAGCAGCTTATTCAGATTGCCGCCTCTACTGGGAAAATGAAGCTGTTCTAAGCCAGCAAATCTCAATGATTTAGGGTTAGCATTATGAAATTCAGTAACATGCTTAATAAATCTTTTAGAGCCCTTTTGGGTTTCTAGGGAATGTAAATGCTCCCTGATCCTAATAAATAAAGAACGTATAGTCTTCCCTATGTAAAAAAAATTACAAGGACAAAAAATTACATAAACAATATTTTTGGACCTCCAGGTAATGAAATCCTTAACAAAATGTGTGATCGGGCCAATACGCAAGGGATTAGTCGTGAGGTGCAGATTACAAAAAGAACAAGAACCGCATCTAAAATTCCCGGAGGGAATGTTTTTCTGGAACCAATTTTTAGATTTTCTGGACGTTTCCATTTCAATTGACTAGGCCCTGCTCCTTTCTCCACTCCTCTGAGCAGAGATCCTACAGAGCTCCTGCTCCCAACTCTCTCTCCTCTGACTGATCTCTCCACAGAGTGATCTCATTCTAGATGGTTCCTTTCTTTCTTATACTCCTTCTGCCTGTGCTCCCCTGATCTACTTCCCACACCCACTACATGGTTTCCCCTCTCTTGATTCCCCCCCTTCCAGCCAGGGACAGGGCTCAGCACTGTACGCATGCATCTTGCCCCTCCTGCTGGTCTGGAATGGTGTAGTGTTGGATGCAGGTGGGTGGGTCCCGGGTAGTACCCCATCCTAACCTGAGAGTGGGGTACCACACCTCTGGGTGAGATGCAGTACCTCTGTGGTGACTGAACCCACAGGGGCGCCACATATACAGTACATGGATACTGTAACATTTCTCAGCTCGTGACGTGGGGGCGCCTGCATGGGTTAATTTATGTTATGGATCCGGGTGGTGGACCCTCTGTGCTGCGGTGCAAGGAGGGACCCAGAGGGGCGTAACTAGGTATCAACTCGGACCGACCAAGGTCGTATGGCGGCTCAATCGACTCCGTGACCAGGGAGGGACCGAGCAGAGGGACCAGGTGCTACTCTGGGGACTGACCTTGTATGAGAGCAGGTGACGCCCACGGGTCAGATGGCAGGAACTGACCGGTACAGCAGATGAGCACGGCAAGCAGACTGACGGGTGGTCCGGACTGACGGACTGGCAGACACGGCTGGTAACAACCAGGAGCCTCTAGGTAGGCTGACAGGTAGGCACGGCAGGTAACAGGCAGAAGCCTCTAGGTAGGCTGTCAGGCAGGCACGGCAAGTGACAGGCAGGAGCCTCTAGGTAGGCTGTCAGGTGGTCACGGCAAGTGACAGGCAGGAGCCTCTAGGTAGGCTGTCAGGCGGTCACGGCAAGTGACAGGCAGGAGCCTCTAGGTGGGCTGTCAGGTGGTTGCGGCATGTGACAGGCAGGTTCTCCAAGTAGGCAGGCTAGCCTAGCCCATAGATAGACTGGCGGGTTGACCGTAGGCAGACCGTCGGGCTGGAGAGTGTCCTTGGTTGGCGGAGACAGGTAGCAGGTGAAAGCTCCGGTTTAGCGGACTGGCCAAGCCCATAGACAGACTGGCAGACAGAGCTGTAAGCAGACTGTCGGGCTGGACGGATAGTCGGAAGTAGACTGGCAGACTGGGCTGGTAGTCAGGCAGGCAAAGGGACCTGAGGGCTGAAGCAGAGATTAACACACAAAGCTACAACCTTGCACGGGCATCTCCATTTTGGAGGAGGTGCCTTTTATAGGGGAAGTCCTCCGGCCATTGGCCGGAGACTTTTTAGGACGGCTCGCGTGGCCCCTTTAAGAGGGCAGGAGCGCGCGCGCGTGCCCTAAGCTCAGGGCCAGGGAAGCTGCGTGCACCAGCAGCAGCTGCAGGGAGGCCAGAAGACGCCGGAGCAGGACCGCGGCGGTAAGGGGGACGGCGTCTCTGCCGGGCAGGAGGCAGAGATGCCGATGCTACAGTACCTCCCCCCCCCCTTTAAGCCCCCTCTTTTTCAGGCCAGCAAGAATTTTTTTAAGGAGAAGCAGGGCGTGGATGTTCTCCCTGGGTTCCCAAGATCTCTCCTCTGGGCCAAACCCCTTCCAATCCACCAGAAAAAAGGTTTTTCCTCTTACCCTCTTGGTGGCCAGAATGTTCTCTACCTCATAGACGTCCTCAGCGGAGACCGGAGCTGGGGAGGTACCTGGATTGTCTGAAAAATAATTAAGCACAACTGGTTTGAGGAGAGATATGTGGAAGGAGTTGGGAATCCGTAAGGTGGCCGGGAGTTTTAACTTGTAGGCTACTGGGTTGATTTGCTTGAGGACTTCAAATGGGCCGATGAACCGTGGACCCAACTTATAGGAGGGTATTTTGAGACGAACATGTTTGGAGGAGAGAACCACCATAAATGAGGAGGGCACCATCTAATAAACGGGATCTACCTGCAGCATCTCATGAACTAACAAGTGAAAAATTATTTTTGGGAAAGAGGAGATGCTAACTAATAGAGATCACCAAAATGATCAAGAAATAAATAAATAGATAGTGATCAATAGCAACATCAATCTATGAAAATATGTCAATTTATTAAATACAAATGTTTCCTGACACATATACATGTAGTAACAAACTAACAAACATATAAAACACCATAAAATAGTGGAAAAACACCACTGTCTAAGGAGCCAGCTGATACATTATAATAGAATCACGTATATAATGATACAACAAATACTATATATGATAATTCAATGAATGAAGAAATACAGAGCGCACAGGCTCAGTGCAATATCTGTGATGGTCAATGATGTCTAGACCCTGCAATGCACTAGTTAAATAACAGGGTAAATGTGTAAAGGCAAGTGAAGCACATAAAAGGCTGAAAAGGCAGAGTATGGCAAAAAGCAGTACCTGTTTCCCCACACTGAATGGTGCCCCCACAAGGATAAAAGTACGATCCTAATGGATAACCAAATAGGTCCCTACAGCTAACATAAGCTAATGACCACAGCGGAACCTAAAGCACTAAATAAGGGGATGATACCAGAAAGTGAGAGCCTGTGCTGAAAAAAATATAATAAGAACAGCTGGCGCCGCGGAGCCCAACGCGTGTCCCTGATGAAGCCACCGTGAGTGGCGACACGCGTTGGGCTCCGCGGCGCCAGCTGTTCTTATTATATTTTTTTCAGCACAGGCTCTCACTTTCTGGTATCATCCCCTTATTTAGTGCTTTAGGTTCCGCTGTGGTCATTAGCTTATGTTAGCTGTAGGGACCTATTTGGTTATCCATTAGGATCGTACTTTTATCCTTGTGGGGGCACCATTCAGTGTGGGGAAACAGGTACTGCTTTTTGCCATACTCTGCCTTTTCAGCCTTTTATGTGCTTCACTTGCCTTTACACATTTACCCTGTTATTTAACTAGTGCATTGCAGGGTCTAGACATCATTGACCATCACAGATATTGCACTGAGCCTGTGCGCTCTGTATTTCTTCATTCATTGAATTATCATATATAGTATTTGTTGTATCATTATATACGTGATTCTATTATAATGTATCAGCTGGCTCCTTAGACAGTGGTGTTTTTCCACTATTTTATGGTGTTTTATATGTTTGTTAGTTTGTTACTACATGTATATGTGTCAGGAAACATTTGTATTTAATAAATTGACATATTTTCATAGATTGATATTGCTATTGATCACTATCTATTTATTTATTTCTTGATCATTTTGGTGATCACTATTAGTTAGCATCTCCTCTTTCCCAAAAATAATTTTTCACATGTTTGGAGGAGAGCCAAACCTTGTCTCCCGGACGGAATTGAGGTGGGTCCAGACGTCTTTTATCAGCATGCTTCTTCATCCGCTCAGAGGATTGGAGAAGTGCGGATCTAGTGACCTCCCAAATAGTGGAAAATTTGCTGACCAGAGACTCTGCGGCCGGGTTGTCCACAGAAGCGGAAACGGGAAACGGAATCCGGGGATGTTGGAAGAAGATTCACTCTCATGGTTGTTGTAGGAGAGCTCGGCCCATGGTAGGAGCTTCACCCAATCGGTATGGTGAGCGTTGACAAAGTGCCGGAGGTAGCTGGCAAGGATCTGGTTGATACGCTGCACTTGGCCATTGGACTGTGGATGATAAGCAGAGGAGAAATCCAGGGTGACATCCAGCAGTTTACACGTAGCTCTCCAGAAGCGCGAAGTGAACCGGACCCCTCGATCAGACACAATGTGGAGGGGTAGGCCGTGGAGACGAAAGATGTGATGGATGAAGTCCTTAGCCAGCACAGATGCAGACGGGAGACCAGGCAGAGGGATAAAGTGAGCAATTTTAGAAAATCTGTCAGCGACCACCCAAGCGACCGTACAACCGGCAGAAGCAGGGAGATCTGTAATAAAGTCCATAGCAATGTGTTGCCACGGGGCAGCAGGTACGGGAAGAGGCAGGAGACGGCCGGCAGGAAGAAGTCTGGGAACCTTGTTGAGGGCACAGGACGAACAGGCAGTGACGAAGTCTACCACATCCTGGCGCAGAGTAGGCCATCAGTAATGCCGAGTAATGAGCAGGAAGGTCTTCTTCTGGCCAGCATGGCCGACTAATTTCGATGAATGACCCCAGTGAAGAACCTTCTTACGATCCGGAACCGGTACCGCTACAAACGTCTTACCGGGTGGGAGACGAGACAGATCCAAGGGGGCCACATTCATCACTTTGGAGGGATCGATGATATGCATAGGCTCCTCCTCTTGATCGGAAGACAGAAAGGATCGGGACAAGGCGTCAGCTTTAATGTTCTTGTCCGCCGGGCGGTAATGTAGGGTAAAGTTAAAGCGGGCAAAGAACAAAGACCACCGGGCCTGACGCGGATTGAGTCTTTGGGCGTTCTGAAGATAAGCCAAGTTTTTGTGGTCAGTATAGATGACCACCGGATGCAGAGTCTCCTCGAGCAGGTAACGCCACTCCTCCAGCGCCAATTTGATGGCTAGCAGTTCTCGGTCTCCTATGGAGTAGTTGCACTCAGACGAGGAGAAGAGCTTGGAGAAGAAGCCGCAGGTTACCATTCTCGCGGATGGAGATTTCGGGGTGAGCACCTCTCCGGCTCCGGAAGCGGAAGCATCAACCTCCAGAAAGAACTGCTTGTTGCTATCCGGACGGTGCAGCACAGGGGCAGAAGAGAAGGCTTGTTTTAAGGAGAGGAAGGCCTCCTCCGCTTCAGACGTCCATTCCTTAGGATTTGCTCCCTTACGGGTGAGCGCAGAGATGGGAGCAGTCTGGGAAGAGAAATGTGGGATGAAGAAACGGTAATAGTTGGTGAAGCCCAGGAATCGCTGAATCACCTTCAACCCCTCCGGACGGGGTCACTTTAAGACGGCAGAGACCTTTTCGGGGTCTATCCGTAGACCTGTCTTAGAGATAATATAGCCCAGGAACGGAAGAGAGGACTGCTCGAAGAGGCACTTCTCAAACTTTGCGTACAGGTGATTCTGCCTGAGCCTAAGCAGAACCTGACGAACATCCCTCCGATGTGAGGGAAGATCCGGAGAGAAGACCAAGATGTCGTCCAGGTACACCACCACGCAAGAAAATAAGAGGCCACGGAAGATGTCGTTAACTAATTCTTGGAAGACGGCTGGAGCATTGCAGAGACCGAAGGGCATCACACGGTATTCATAGTGACCGTCCCGGGTATTAAATGACGTCTTCCACTCGTCCCCTTGGCGGATCCGGACCAAGTTATACGCCCCACGTAGATCTAGCTTGGTGAAGATCTTAGCGCCCTTAAGGCGGTCGAACAGCTCAGAAATGAGCGGGAGGGGGTATTTGTTTTTGATGGTAATTTGATTGAGACCTCTATAATCGATACAGGGACGTAGTGAACCGTCTTTCTTTTTGACAAAGAAAAATCCGGCTCCAGCCGGGGAGGTAGATTTCTGGATGAATCCCCTAGCCAGATTTTCTTCGATGTACTCTGACATGGCCCGGGTCTTGGCCGACGACAACGGGTAAATACGCCCACGGGGTGGAGTGGTACCGGGTACCAGATCGATAGGGCAATCATATGTCCTGTGAGGTGGCAGTGTCTCTGCTTCTTTCATGTCAAAGACATCTGCATAGGCCCAGTAGGGTGCCGGAAGACCAGGTAAATTAGCCGGAGTAGATGGAGGTCGAGCCTGGCGAACCGGAGCCAGGCAGGTCCCATGGCAATCCTGCCCCCAACAGAGCACCTCACCAGATCGCCAATTCAGGATGGGTTCATGTCTCTGTAGCTAGGGCAGGCCTAGTAATAGGGAGTGAGAGAGTCCGGGTAGCACATGGAAGGAGATTCTCTCCAAGAGCAGCATTCCCACCTGAAGAGTTACAGGCTCCGTAGCGAGCAAGATGGTCATCGGAAGGAGTCTTCAATCCACGGAGGTGACTGACAAAGGTTTGGCCAGGCGTTTGGTCTAGGACGACCTCTCCGAGCGGTCCTAGACACTGGAGTTTCCCGACCTCTCCGGGCAGGAATGGATCAGATGCTCCTTACTGCCACAGTAGAAGCAGCTCCCTTCGGCTCGGCGTGCCTCCTGACGAGACTTGACCATCTTGGTTTGGTCAATCTGCAAAGGTTCAGGCGAGCGTGCCCGGGGAATTGCTGGTTGGGAGGCAGGTCTCGGGAAAACAGGAGCGAGGCGGGGGAGTCCTCTACCGGGTAGCCTCCTTAGCTCGTTCCAGGAATCGGATGTCAATCCGGGTAGCAAGTGACACCAGGTCGTCCAGGGTGGTAGGAATGTCACGACCGGCTAGCTCGTCCTTGATCCGACCGGAAAGACCCTCCCAGAAGATGAATCCCTGGGCCTCATTGTTCCAGGCAGGCTCAGAAGCGAGGGTACGGAACTGTATGGCATATTGGCCCACGGTGAGACTCCCTTGGTGGAGACGTAGCAGAGAGGAGGCAGTAGAGGATTTTGGTCCAGGTTCATCGAAGACTTTCCGGAACGCAGCGATGAAAGACGATAGATCGGACACCAAGGGATCCTCTCTCTCCCACAGAGGGTTTAGCCATGCCAGTGCTTCTCCAGTGAGATGAGACATGATGAATGCCACCTTGGCCCGGTCGGAGATGAACTGGTGTACCAGGAGTTCAAAGTGCAGGGACCACTGGTTTATGAAACCCCGAGCTAAAGCGGGGTCGCCAGCAAAACGTAGGGGTGCCGAGAGCCGGGGTCCATAGCCGGATGCTATAATAGGACTGGGTTGCGATGCCGTGGGAGTAGGTGCCGCTTGGCCTGAGGCGGACACAGACGGGGCGGACAATGTGCCTAGGCGAGAGTTAACAGACCGCAGAGAGGACAGGACAGTCTCCTGTTGAACTCTCTGATGTAAGACCTCCTGGTGCTGGTCGGAGACCGCGGGGGTCTGGAGGTCACGGGTTCCATGGCCCGTACAAACTGTTACGGATCCGGGTGGTGGAACCTCTGTGCTGCGGTGCAAGGAGGGACCCAGACGGGCGTACCTAGGTATCAACTCGGACCGACCAAGGTCGTACGGTGGCTCAATTGACTCTGTGACCAGGGAGGGACCGAGCAGAGGGACCAGGTGCTACTCTGGGGACGACCTTGTAAGAGAGCAGGTGACTCCCATGGGTCAGATGGCAAGGACTGACCGGAACAGCAGATGAGCACGGCAAGCAGGCTGACGGGTGGTCCGGACTGACGGACTTGCAGACACGGCTGGTAACAAGCAGGAGCCTCCAGGTAGGCTGACAGGTAGGCACGGCAGGTAACAGGCAGGAGCCTCTAGGTAGGCTGGCAGGCAGGCACGGCAAGTGACGGGCAGGAGCCTCTAGGTAGGCTGTCAGGTGGTCACGGCAAGTGACAGGCAGGAGCCTCTAGGTAGGCTGTCAGGTGGTCACGGCAAGTGACAGGCAGGAGCCTCTAGGTAGGCTGTCAGACGGGCGTGGCAAGTGACGGGCAGGAGCCTCTAGGTGGGCTGTCAGGTGGTCGCGGCAAGTGACAGGCAGGTTCTCCAAGTAGGCAGGCTAGCCTAGCCCATAGACAGACTGGCGGGTTGAGCGTAGGCAGACCGTCGGGCTGGAGAGTGTCCTTGGCTGGCGGAGTCTGCAAGCAGACTGTCGGGCTGGATGGATAGTCAGAAGTAGACTGGCAGACTGGGCTGGTAGTCAGGCAGGCAAAGGGACCTGAGGGCTGAAGCAGAGATTAACACACAAAGCTACAACCTTGCACGGGCACCTCCATTTTGGAGGAGGTGCCTTTTATAGGGGAAGTCCTCCGGCCATTGGCCGAGGACTTTTTAGGATGGCGCGCGCGGCCCCTTTAAGAGGGCGGGAGCGCGTGCGTGCCCTAAGCACAGGGCCAGGGAAGCTGCGTGCACCAGCAGCAGCTGCAGGGAGGCCAGAAGACGCCGGAGCAGCACCGCAGCGGTAAGGGGGACGGAGTCTCTGCCGGGCAGGAGGCAGAGACACCGATGCTACAGCTTACCCTCTCAATCTTGCACTCAACCTCTATTATAGGCCACAAAATGAGAATAAATCACACCCTGACAGAGTCCATACAGCCCGGCTACATACACAACATGCTGCCACCACTCATCAAACACACGGGGTGATGAGTAGAGATGAGCGTTGTTCTACTCGAACTGTTCGCCAATCTCAAATTCGAGCTGTTTTGGGCGGTGTTCGAGCCGGTCGGCGAACACGAACAATTTGAGAAAAATTCGGCTGTTCGAGGTTATGTTCGATAACTGTTCGTGCACCAAAATCATAACTGGATTTTTTCTCAGTAATGATGAAAATTAATGTTAATACGCAGTTTGAGTGTACAGCGGGGCGGGGGGAGGGGCAGGGGATGGATCTCTGCAGGAACAATGAAGATCTCCATTTTTTTTTTCTCTTTCCCGCATTTGCAGTGGGGAGGTGCAATCTGTCAGCCTATCAGCAGCGCACATGGGACATATTCCTTTTTGAGGGGAATACCCGGCACCGGATCAGATGGGGGGTTGTAGTCTCCGAGCGGCTGTGACCCGGCCCGTGCCCAGGGCGTCAAACTCAGTGTTATGTGGCAGTCCTACAGATGTTATTAAGAGTTCTTTTGTGTCGACTACGCCACCCGTTGTGATGCGGTCACTGTGGCCGCCGCTGCAGCAGGGTCCGCTGAGGCTGATGGTGGGTGCGCAGCTTGGTGGGATAACCCCCAACGGGAGGGGTATAGCCTCAGGGGGGACAGGTGCAGAGGATGGGGGTTGTGGTGGTGCAGTGCAGACGGCAATGAAGACAGAGTCGGGTTGTGCAGTTAAGGGTGTTTACTTACTGCAGATGTTGTACTGGTCACTCCAGCTTCGAGTGACCACCCGAGCCGTGCTGCGTCCACCAGGTCCTGGATCCAGCCAACCCCCAAACAAGTCCGGAGCGTGGCCCTGAGCTCTCCTTCTGTCCCGTTCTCTGGCCGTCCCCACCAGTGATCCACCTAGGTCCAGCTCCCTCGGGCCTTCTGTTGGGACACCCTTGGCCCTGGGTTCCCTGACCCTTCATGTGGTGTGCCTTCGGGGTGGATGTGATGGGTGACCGTGGCAAACGCTGCCCACGGTCTCCGGTCTCTGGCTAGGGTGTGTTTTCTGCCCCCACCAGCTTGGGATCCGGTACCCTATGCCGACTCTTCACCCGGGGATTTAAGTTGGGATCTTGGAGTCCTTTTCTGCTGTTTCCCCCTCTGGGTCTCTTTCTCTCTTCTCCTCTCTCACTCTGGGTCTCTCTCTTCTCCTCTTCCTCTGCTTGCTGACTTGTTCTCTGCATCTGACCCTGTTCTTAGTTGGTGCCCACCTTATATACACCCTCTATGTGTGAGCTCAGGTGACCAGCACCCAATGAGCTCCTAACTTTACCCAGGCTGCTCCCCCTATCTGCCCCTACACTACTTGGGATGTACCACCCCCCTCCCACTCCAGCCAGGAACAGACTCGGTCGTACCTGCACATTTCTAAGTGGGAGTACCGTCGGCCTGTTCCTCGGAAATGGGATGTGTGTAGTGCATGCAGCCTACCGAGCTCAGTTCCACACTCCTTCCTTACTCGGGAGTGGAATATCACACCTCTGGGTTGAGGTGCAATACCCCTGTAGCAGCCGAATCCTCAGGGTGCTACATTCCCCCCTGGTAAATCACAGCACGTCCTCGGGCTGTAAGACATAAACACCAAACATACATTTTTTTTTCATAAACATATAAAACAACATATATTAGCAAATAAAACATTCTCGTCGCCTCTGGCTCCTCCTCCGGTCACTGTGCAACGTGTGACCGGGTACAGTGCGACAGTCTTTCTAGAAAAAATGGTTTTCCTATAAAACCAGTAGGGGGCGCTTTAGGAAGCGCAACTATATACAGGGGAAATTGGCCGCTCTCAGTCCTCGGCCAGGTAAAGGGAAGGGAATGGCTGCTCACAGTCCTCAGCCTGGTATGGATTACGGAATAACGGGTAAAAAGTTCACTCATGCTGGTCCCAACGGGGACTATATATATGTAGCAACAGTTTCTTTGGTACCCGGTCGGGTAACTATTTACATCTACTGCTCTGCCGCACTCAACGGCGTCTTCCTCCTGCTCTTTGCTTGTAGCTGGTTGTAACTTCAGACCCGTCCGGGTCCTCTTGCTCCTCCTCCTCGCACCGCAACTCCTCCTCCGTCAGGCGGTGTACGTGGAGAGCGTAAGGTCCTTTGGCACACTTGTGCCGGGTGAAAGTGACCTCGTCTCCGATGTAGAGGTCACGACCTCTGTGCCCCTCCGGCAGATGGGACTCCACGTCTCTGCGCGTGACAAAGACGTCGCCGGGGGTGTTGTTGTCTCGAATGAAGCCCCACCCATGCTGCTGGTTGAACTTGATCACTGTCCCGATGGTGCGGGGACAATGCGCTGCACGGGGGTCCCTCCTGGTCCGGCTCTTCTGCTCGGCGCTCCTTATTTGGGCCTGTTGTTCCCGGACCCGCCTCTCTCTCCGCTCCCTCGCAAACTCTTCGAGCTGCTGTCGGCAACACTCAGCGCGCTCTGCTGCAGCTGCCCTAGTTTCCTGAGTGAACCCCATTAGATCTTCTCCGGTGGGGTCCCACTCAAACTGTGCTTCCGCTAGCGGGGGCGAGATCCGTGTCACGGGCTTCGGAGCCGGAATCAGGGGTTCATCCAGGGGTCTTAGTCTCTGCTGCCGTTCCAGCTCATGGTATTCTTCGGGCCAGATGAAGGGCCGCCCGTCCGGCCATGTGAGCTGGCTGAACAAGTCCTCCCCCAGGTGTGGCACCCTTGGTTTTACGGGTGCGGGCGCGGTGGTGGTGGCGCCCGGGTTGCCCAGGCCTTGCGGCCAGGCCTGGGGCACCTGGAAGGTGAAGGGCACCGTTAGGACGGCGGCGCCCTGGGCTACCTGGCCTTGCGGCCAGGCCGGAGGCTCCGCGGAGGTAGGGGGCGCTGTCGGTGATGCGGCGCCCGGGGGTACTAGGCCTTGCGACCAGTCTGGTGGTATTTCCTGCTTTGTCACGCTCCGGGTCGAGGCGCGTGACGTCACAGGGGTCGCTGCGGCGGCTTCCGGTCGGGGCCTAGTCCATAGCGGTGACATGGCGGCTACGGGCACAGCAGGGGGACTTTCGGGCTCTGCGACGGGGAGCTGGGGCAGGTGGGCGGTTTCCCGGCTTGGGGTATAGGCGTCCCCTTTACCTGCCTCCATGCGTTCGGCTCCCTTCTCGGCGCCGTCTTCAGCCTTTGGTCCTCCCGCGCCATCCTCAGAGGCGGTCTGCTTCCTCTTCCAGGGTAGCGTGCTCCGTTGACTGGTCTCAGCTTGCTGGGCCATCTCCCGGCTCCATTCCGCCAATATCTCGCGCTGTACCCGGGCCATCCTCCGTGCGAGGCCCTCCAGGGCAGTCTGTGCACACTCCCGGTCTCGGGGGAGCTGTGCTAGGACCTCCACTAGGCCTAGTGGGGTCGTGGTGTCTAGCAGGCTCCTGACCAACGTGTCGGTGTTGCTCTGCTCTTCTTCCAGCAGGCTCCTGGCCAGCGGGCCGGTGCTGCTCTGCTCTCCTTCCTCGGTCTCTAGCAGACTCCTGGCCAGCGGGCCGGTGCTGTTCTGCTTTCTCTCCATATCCGGGTAAGCTCCTCCGCTACTCCTCGTTAGACTTCTTGCCTCCGGGTGCGCTCGCTCCAGACTGCTCCAGGCGGCACCCATCTTCGTTCTTTTCTTTCGTCTCCTCCCACTTAGAGGGCGGTCCCGGGGCAACTCGGTGACTGTCAGCTCCAGGGGCAGTTCTTTCACGCTGACAGACACCTCCAGCATCACAGTCTCTGTTGGTGGGGGCGGTTTCCACTTTTGGCGCCATTTTCTGTCCTGGCCCACGATGGGAGGCGGCCTCCTGCCCTCCTTTGGCACGCCCATAATGGCGTCCGCTGCTCTTCCAAGGCGGGAAATCTGCGGATTTGGCGGGAAGCGTCGCCCAGTGGCGGGAAACTCTGCAGATGGCGGGAACAAGCTGGAAATGGCGGACAATCGGCGGGAAACGACTGGTGATGGGGTCCGATGGCGGGGACCCTCCGGAACCGGCAGGAGACTTCTTTCTGAGGTAAACTTGCACTTTTCTTCAGGCACGCAGTACCCGGGTGTTGCGGGCACGTAATCCTGCCGACTACGCCAAAGTTGACGCGCCCCCTGGGACATATTCCTTTTTGAGGGGAATACCCGGCACCGGATCAGATGGGGGGTTGTAGTCTCCGAGCGGCTGTGACCCGGCCCGTGCCCAGGGCGTCAAACTCAGTGTTATGTGGCAGTCCTACAGATGTTATTAAGAGTTCTTTTGTGTCGACTACGCCACCCGTTGTGATGCGGTCACTGTGGCCGCCGCTGCAGCAGGGTCCGCTGAGGCTGATGGTGGGTGCGCAGCTTGGTGGGATAACCCCCAACGGGAGGAGTATAGCCTCAGGGGGGACAGGTGCAGAGGATGGGGGTTGTGGTGGTGCAGTGCAGACGGCAATGAAGACAGAGTCGGGTTGTGCAGTTAAGGGTGTTTACTTACTGCAGATGTTGTACTGGTCACTCCAGCTTCGAGTGACCACCCGAGCCGTGCTGCGTCCACCAGGTCCTGGATCCAGCCAACCCCCAAACAAGTCCGGAGCGTGGCCCTGAGCTCTCCTTCTGTCCCGTTCTCTGGCCGTCCCCACCAGTGATCCACCTAGGTCCAGCTCCCTCGGGCCTTCTGTTGGGACACCCTTGGCCCTGGGTTCCCTGACCCTTCATGTGGTGTGCCTTCGGGGTGGATGTGATGGGTGACCGTGGCAAACGCTGCCCACGGTCTCTGGTCTCTGGCTAGGGTGTGTTTTCTGCCCCCACCAGCTTGGGATCCGGTACCCTATGCCGACTCTTCACCCGGGGATTTAAGTTGGGATCTTGGAGTCCTTTTCTGCTGTTTCCCCCTCTGGGTCTCTTTCTCTCTTCTCCTCTCTCACTCTGGGTCTCTCTCTTCTCCTCTTCCTCTGCTTGCTGACTTGTTCTCTGCATCTGACCCTGTTCTTAGTTGGTGCCCACCTTATATACACCCTCTATGTGTGAGCTCAGGTGACCAGCACCCAATGAGCTCCTAACTTTACCCAGGCTGCTCCCCCTATCTGCCCCTACACTACTTGGGATGTACCACCCCCCTCCCACTCCAGCCAGGAACAGACTCGGTCGTACCTGCACATTTCTAAGTGGGAGTACCGTCGGCCTGTTCCTCGGAAATGGGATGTGTGTAGTGCATGCAGCCTACCGAGCTCAGTTCCACACTCCTTCCTTACTCGGGAGTGGAATATCACACCTCTGGGTTGAGGTGCAATACCCCTGTAGCAGCCGAATCCTCAGGGTGCTACACACACACGGAGCGAAGTGCTTTTTTTCACACAAGCAAGGGCATGTGTGATTGGCAGTGTATGTCACATGTCCTTGCCCTATAAGACCAAGCCATTTTCCCCGTCGCCACCATTTTCTCACTGCTGCAGCTGCGTGTTAGACGGCACCGCTGTTGCTGTGTGCGCTATACCTTGTTAATTTCAAGCCAATTTTCGCACAAATATACAGATAGCTTGGGAGTAGGGAATAGTTGTGATTGCAGTCCTTTTAAGGACTAGGTTACAGCATTTCCTACGACTTTTATCAGGCAGGTCTGTGCTCTTAAATAGATAGATTGTGGGAGTAAAGACTAATTGTAATTGGAGTCCTTTTCAGGACTAGGTTACATCAGTTCCTATCAGTTTTTGCCAGGCAGGTCTGTGCCAGTGCTGTGCAAGTTTTTTTCACAGCATTTGGCTGAATCTAGCAAAGCTAATCCTTTTTGGCCTATTGCAGAGTGTGTTAGTCAGTGGAGTAGCCTATCTGTGTTGCAAGATATACCACCTGTGTATAGAATACCAATTTTTTTACTGCACCTAGTGAAGTAAAATCTTTTGGGCATAGCATCATTCTATTAGTCCATCTATACTGACCTCCATCAGGTTGCAAACTGAATATAATTTTTTTCTGCATCTAGCTCTGAAAAAATATTTGGGCTTCTAGCAGTGTGTGGGACTTGGTCTATTAGTCCATCTATACTGACCTCCATCAGGTTGCAAATTAAAAATAATTTTTTTCTGCATCTAGCTCTGAAAAAATATTTGGGCTTCTAGCAGTGTGTGGGACTTGGTCTATTAGTCCATCTATACTGACCTCCATCAGGTTGCAAATTAAAAATAATTTTTTTCTGCATCTAGCTCTGAAAAAATATTTGGGCTTCTAGCAGTGTGTGGGACTTGGTCTATTAGTCCATCTATACTGACCTCCATCAGGTTGCAAATTGAATAAAAAAATTTTCTGCAACTAGCTCTGAAAAAATATTTGGGCTTCTAGCAGTGTGTGGGACTTTCTCTATTAGTCCATCTATACTGACCTCCATCAGGTTGCAAATTGAATATAATTTTTTTCTGCATCTAACCCAGCCAATAGTTTTGGCCTAATACCACAGTTTGGCCACTCAGCTCTGCTCGGTTACCATCCATTGTTTTTTTGTGCAAACAACTCCAGAGTTGTGAATTAGTTAACCACCAAAATGAGTGGAAAAAGGCCTGCTGCTGGTGGAAAGGGGAATAGGCGTGTTGGGAAGGGGAAAAAAGGTTGTGTCCGTGGGGTAGGTGCAGAAGAAAGACCATCTTCCAGCCAAACTAAAATGTCTACTTCTTTTAGCGGACAATGTGATAAGATCCCTTTCTTACGGCCACGCCAATCGCTACAAATTCCAGATGAGGCACAAAAACAGCAGGTGCTTCAACGGATATCAAGTGCTCCTTTAAGTGGGCTCTCCTCCACATCAACTTCAACATCACAAATACTCCAGTCCTCAAAGGTGTCACCCAAATCGCACTTGCTTCCTCACAGCTCCCAAATCTCCAGCTGCCCGTCTGAGTATGAGGTAGAACAGATGGTTGAGTCTGCAGAGCTGTTTACTCATACTATAGCCTGGGAATCAGAGGTCGACTCCAGCGCTTCTGTGAATCCAGACGAGGAAATGATCTGCACTGATGCCCAGAATCTTTATGAGTCGGATCCAGGACCAGACGCAGAAGGTTCTGACCATAATGTAGACCCTCATTCCCAAACTGTAACTCCTGTTGGTGGAGACAATGAGGAAGACGATGATAAGACTCAAATACCTGATTGGAGCGACAACTTTAGTTTTTTGTCAGGGCAGGAACAGGTTGGCTCTGAGGACGACGGGTGTGATAACGCACAGGGTGATGATGATGAGGTCGGAGATCCCACTTACTGTCAACCCACAGTCAGCCAAGAGATGAGGTCAGCAGAGGAGGTGGAGGAAGATGCTAGTGACGACGAGGTCAGGTTGCGCCTTCCTGGACAGAGACGTAGTACTGGAAGCACGTCAACAACTGCATCCTCAAACACAACTCTGCCTCTCACCACAAGTCGTGGTGGCTCTTCAGGTCGCATGGGTGCTAAGCCTTGCATAGCCTGGGCATTTTTTCAGATCGATAAAGATGACCCAACTCGTGTTATCTGTAACATTTGTCAGCAAAAGCTAAGTAGAGGCCAAAAAATACATAGTTTGAGTACTTCATGCATGAACCGGCACATGGACATGAAGCATAAGTTGCAGTGGGAAGCTCAGTGTGCTACAATGCGGTCTAGCCGGCCGGGCCAACCACCGTCTGCCATATCTTGTGCATCCGCGGCCTCTTCATCCTCTGTGACTGGGGGGACAGCAGTCACACCTGTTTTGGGGCGCAGACCTGCCACCTCTTTACCCGCAACAGCCAGCGTGATTGGCAGGTCATCATTTTCTTTGGAGGTGGTAACACCAGCTGGTCTTGAGCGCTGTCCGACATCGATAGCACCACCTTTGGATCAAGGCAACCTAACATGTCCGCCTGCATCTTCCTCACAGACCGGCAGTTTGCCGGGGACACCCTTATCAACCCCGTCTAAGCACAATAGCCAGCCCTCGGTCCCTCAGATGTGGACAAGTAAAAGACCATTTCCTCCTAGCCATGAGAAAGCTAAGAGCTTGAATTTCACCATCTGCAAGCTCTTGGCTACAGAAATGCTGCCTTTCCGCCTGGTGGACACAGAGGATTTTTGAGACCTTATGTCCGTCGCAGTGCCCCAGTACCAGATGCCCAGTCGGCACTACTTCTCAAAGAAAGGTGTGCCTGCGCTCCACCAGCATGTCGCACACAACATCACCGCTTCTTTGAGAAACTCTGTGTGTGACAGGGTGCATTTCACCACAGACACTTGGACGAGTAGGCATGGACAGGGGCGTTACATGTCGCTGACTGGGCACTGGGTAACTATGGTGACAGCAGGACAAGGGGCTGCTGTCCAAGTCTTGCCGTCCCCACGAGTTGTGCGTCAATCCTCTTTATGTCATTTTTCCTCCACTGCTTCTGCCTCCTCAACCTCCTCTCGGTCTTCCACCTGCACCCAAAGCCTGTCTGGTCATGCCACAAGCTTTCTAACTGCGCAGAAGGGATCCTGCACACCTCCTTACTATGCTGGCAGTAGGGCTCAACGTCATCAGGCGGTTTTTACATTGAAATGTCTGGGAAATGTGAGTCACACAGCTGAGGAGTTGTGGTCAGCTCTGGAGAACCAATTTCATGAATGGTTGTCTCCACTGGACCTGAAACCAGGGAAGGCCGTGTGCGACAATGCTGCAAACCTGGGTGCGGCCCTTCGCCGGGGCAATGTCACACACGTGCCTTGTATGGCTCACGTGTTGAACCTGGTTGTCCAGCAATTTTTAGCCCACTATCCCAGACTAGATGGCCTTCTGCAGAGGGCACGGTCGCTGTGTGCTCACTTCCGCCGTTCGCATCCCGCAGCTCAGCGACTTACATCTCTACAGAAGTCGTTGGGCCTGCCACTTCACCGGCTAAAATGCGATGTGCCTACCCGGTGGAATTCAACTCTGCACATGTTGCAGCGACTGTGGCAGCACCGACAAGCCCTGGTGCAATACGTTCTGACGTATAGCCTGGGCCAACGAGATTCAGAGGTGGGGCAAATCACGCTGGAGGAGTGGTCTCAGATCAGGGACCTATGCACCCTTCTGCACAGTTTTGAAATGGCGACGAAGATGTTTAGTGCTGACGATGCCATTATCAGCATGACTATTCCGGTGATTTACATGCTGGAGCACATGTTAAACAGAATTCGGAGTCAGGTGGTGGCACAAGAGGAGGTGGAGGAAGTAGAGGAGGAGGAGTTGTATGCGGAAGGGCTAACATCTGCAAGGTCCAGACGGTCGGCAGCACCAGGGCGGCAGGCATGTGAGGGTGGGGGAGATGATTTTACCAGGGCACATGGTAGCAGCCAAACTAGTGAGGAAGGTGCAGGAGCCCAGGAAGAAGTGGAGGACGAACTGATGGAAGACTCATCAGATGAGGGAGACCTTGATCACATTTCTGTTGTGCGAGGTTGGGGGGAGAGGACAGAGGAAGGAAGCATGATTGTTACCTCGCCACCAACACAACAGGGACTTGGTGCTCCTGGATGCGCAACACACATGAGTGCCTTCTTGCTGCACTACCTGCAACATGACCCTCGAATTGTGAGAATTAGAAATAATCCTGACTACTGGGTTGCCACACTGTTAGATCCCCGGTACAAAAGTAAATTTGCAGAAATTATTCCTGCCATAGAAAGGGATGCACGCATGCAGGAGTATCAGCAGAGACTGTTGCAGAATCTTACATGTGCTTTTCCACAAAATACCAGTGGTGCACGTAGTGAATCTCACAGTTCCAACTTGTCAACCGTGGGACCGTCAAGTGTTCAGCACTCAAACCGTAACAGAACCACAGTATCTGCTGGTAACATCAATTTTGCGGAATCATTTCACCACTTTTTTAGCCCATCCTTTGCAAGGCCACAGGAGACAAGAAGTCTGACACATAGTCAACGCCTAGAGACGATGGTACAGGAGTATCTCCAAGTAAACATTGAAGCCACGACTGTGTCACTGGACCCTTGCTCTTTTTGGGCTTCCAATCTGGATAAATGGCCGGAGCTAGCCACTTACGCCTTGGAGATCTTGTCATGCCCCGCAGCCAGCGTTCTGTCTGAACGTGTGTTCAGCGCTGCTGGTGGTGTGCTGACAGATAAGCGCACGCGGCTCTCCACTGATAATGTAGACAGACTCACGTTCATAAAGATGAACAAATCATGGATCCGAAACGACTTTTCTACCCCTGTGTCATCCTGGGGAGAGTAAAAGCTTGATGATTGGTTAAAATCACCCTACCAACCGTTTTAAGCTTTCAAATTACTAATCATGTTTATCTGTATCTTGACTGGAAAATAATTTGGGCTTTGTAGCAGTGTGCAGCACTGATCCTATTAGGCCATCTATAATAAGCTTCACCAGATTTAAAATTAAAAATAATTTTTAGCTGCATCTAGCCCGGAAAATAATTTTGGGGCTCCGAGATGCGCAAGACACATAAGTGCCTTCTTGCTGCACTACCTGCAGCATGACCCTCATATTGTCAGAATTCGAAGTAATCATGACTACTGGGTTGCCACACTCTTAGATCCCCCAAACTTTTCGATCAACCTTTTCATTTTAATAAAGACCAAAAAAATGGTCATTTTTGAAATTATAAGCATTAGCAGGTTGTTAGAAACTGAAATCAAACAGTTTTCAACTCAAAACTTTATTCTAGGTGATGTTACATTTTCACATAGGACCCCTTGTTCGAAAGGAGCTTCTGAACTCTCTCGTCCATTGAATTTGTCAGGTTTTGGATGGTTTCTGCTTCAATTGTTTTGCATGAGGACAGAATACCCTCCCAGAGCTGTTGCTTAGATGTGAACTGCCTCCCGCCATCATAGACACTCCTTTTAATGATGCTCCAAAGGTTCTGAATGGGGTAGAGGTCAGGGGAGCATGGGGGTCACACCATAAGTTTGTCCCCTTTTATGCCCATATCAGCCAGAGATGCAGATGTTTTATGTGCAGCATGAGATGGTGCATTATCATGCAGAAAAATGATCTTGCTGTGAAATACACGGTTCTTCTTCTTGAACCATGGCAGGAAGTGCTGTTTGAGAAAATCCACATACATTATGGAGTTCATCTTTAGCGCCTTCAGGGATCCTAAAGGGGCCGACAATCTCTCTCCCCATGATTCCAGCCCAAAACATTACTCCACCTCCTCCTTGTTGGCGCTGTAGCCGTGTTTGCGTGGGGTGTCCATCAACCAGCTATCCTCCACTCCATCCATCTGGACCATCGAGCGCTGCACGGCACTCATCCGTGAACAAAACAGTTTTGAAATCAGTCTTCATGTAATGTTTGGCCCACTGGAGCCGTTTCTGCTTGTGTGAAGTGGATAGAGGAGGTCGACAGGATGGCGTATGCACAGCTGCAAACCTCTGAAGGACCCTGCATCTTGTTGTTCGGGGGACGTTGGAGGCACAAGCAGCTTCAAAAACTTGTCTGCTGCTATGACAAGGCTTTTTTGCCGCTGCTCTTTCAGCCTGACGTAATTGCCTGTAGGAAACAGTCCTCAATTTGCCCTTATCAGCACGCACACGTGTGTACTGTGAATCAGCTACATACTTCTTGATTGCCAAGACACTTCATCCTGATCATCGCACAATGTTGATTGTAGTCATGCCTTGACCTAAACACTCCACAATTTGTTGCTTCTCAGCAGCCGACACATCCTTTCCCATTTTGGCAGAAAATGTAGGCTGCTTAATAATGTGAGAGAGCCTTCTTAAGTAGTCTTGCCTTTCATTGGACACACCTGCCAAACTAATTAGCACAGGTGTCTGCAATTGCTTACAGTGATATAAAGAGCCCTGACACACATCACCATCAATGAGTTTAACTGACAAACAAACAAATTCTTCCCTTATCACTCCTAAACACTTTTTGCATAATAATTTGGAACGCGGTGTACATGTGCTTTTCCACAAAACACCAGTGGTTCACGTAGTGAATCTTACAGTTCTAACTTGCCAACCGTGGTCTGTATGGAATTGTTCAATAAAGGGCCCAAAATTAAGATAACATAGATGGGAGAGGTCTCTATGAATAGGAATTCCTAAGTATTTGATACCCTGTGAGGGCCAGGCAAAGGGAAAGTTGGACTGGATGGAATCCTATATGGATTTAGGGAGGGAGACATCGAGGGCCTCAGACTTCGCTGCATTGATTTTAAAATTTTACCATGTAACAAAGTGATCTATTTCAGCCATAACAACAGGGATGGATATATGTGATTGAGTGATATATACTAGGACATCATCAGCAAATAGAGAGCACTTGTACTCGGTGCCTCCCACCTCAATCCACCTAATATTGGGGTTATGGCGAATTGATGAGAGCAGGTGCTCCGTCACTAGGATGTATAAGAGAGGGGACAGAGGACATCCCTGCCTTGTCCCATTGGTGATTGTGAAAGGTGATGAAAATGTTCTGACGCACCCCCTGGGCCTTGGGACACCCGGAGCCGGACCCTTTTTGGTGGATGCTGGTGGTTGTAGTCTTCGTGGCGGCGATCCGGTTCCGTGGCTCAGGGCGGTCAAACCAGTGGCGGAACTATTTATGTGGTTTTGATGTTTAAATGTCCGACTACGCCACCCGTGGATTGCGGTCAGAGTGAACCGCCGCTACAGGGCAGACCGCTAAGGCTGGTGTTGTGGGTGCAGCAGAGCGTAGCATAACTCCCCACGGGAGGAGTATAGCCTCAGGGCAGTGTATGCGGAGGATGGGGGTGATGGTGCAGGGCAGCAGCAGTAACGACACGGAGTCAGTGATGCAGTTCAGGGCCTTTACTCACAGTTCTTATTATCCAGACCACGTCTGCAGGTAACGGCTGCCCACGTCGTACTGTGCTCACCAGGTGAGGGGCTCAGACAACTCCCAGATAACTTTGGAGCACTTCACAGGACCCCCTTTGTGTGTCCTTTGTCTGGCCTTTCTTACCAACACTTCTGTCCGGCTGCCTCGGGCCTCCTCTTGGTAAACTTGGCGCCAGTTTCCCTGACCCTATGTGGTGCCTTCCTAGCGGGTGGAGCAAGGGGCTGCGCCACATAAAATGTCAGAGCCTCCGGTTTCTAGCTGAGGGTCGTTTCCTGCCTCCACTAGTTCGGGGACCGGTCTCCCCCTTTGGCCTGACCCCTCCACGCAGGTGGATTCGGGCGTGCGGTGGCGACTCGCCCGTCCGCACCCCTGGGATCCCTTCATTCCTCGTTCCTGGAGCCTTCTCCGCTCCTCTTCCTTCCTTCTCCCTCTTGCAGGCCTGGGCCTCTGTTACTAGGCCCGCCTCCGGAGCAGAGCTCATGCAGAGCCCCTGCTCCCTGCCACTTCTGCTCAGACTTCTCTGCACTGAACTAAGATGGTGCCCACCTTTTATACTCCCTTCTCAATGCACCCAGGAACTGCTTCCTCCCTGCTCCTGCACTGCAGGGTTCCCCTTCCTCAGTGTTCCCTCCCCCCACTCCAGCCAGGGACAGGGACTGTCGTGCCCATCTCAGGGGCATATTGGTCGCCCTGCCCCACGGCAATGTGGTGTAATGCATGCAGGTGTCGGGTCCTAATCCACACTCCATCCTTATCTGAGAGTGAGATATCACACCTCTGGGTGAGGTGCAATACGTCTGTAGCAACCGAGCCCTCGGTGCTACAGTTCCATTTATCTTCAGCCTAGGTGACGTATTGTGATACAGGGCCGTGATTTTGGCTATAAAAGGGTCCCCTAGACCCCTACCCCAAGCTTTTTAAGAGAATCATATATGGCGTGCCAGGAGACTCTATGGAATGCTTTCTCAGCATCCAACGAGAGTATCTACTTACAAATTTTTAACTGCATCTAGCCCAGGAAATACTTTGTGCCTAGTAGCAGTGTCTGCTAGTCAGCGGATTATCCCGGCTGTTAAGCAAGCTACACCACCTGTAGTTTGGACACTTAATTTTTTCAAAGGAAATGCTTCGGGACCACGGGATACTTAGTGAAGAGCATCAGGAGGCACCCCAAGGCATAGGGGCTGGGACTGGCACTAGGATGCCTTGCGGTGGACAGCCGAGCTCGATCCTTATAAAAGCTTTTTAACTGCAGCAGCTTTAGTGGACGCTACTGGAGCTGGAATTACGCGGCTGCTGGCATGAGACTTGCCCTCCAATAGATCCTTGTAAATGGATTTAAAGTGTATTCATTCAAATTAGAGGGACAATTTAAATTAAAAAGCTTAGAGCTGCCTCCACCACAGGGGGGCTCTCTCGACCCACCAGCGGACAGGCACCAGTATTGGGAGAGGGGGGCTGGCCGTCAGGGTTCACCGCGGCTCTGGCACAAACCCGGCGACACGGAGGTGGCACGGGCAGGAGCGGACTGGCCGTCTCGGCTTCTCACTTTTTGGATTTTAGAAGGGCATGACATGCCTATATCTGTGTCTCCCCCTCCTTTTACTCCTCCACCTCTTTTCTTTTCGCATGACTATATGTACTTGTCACTTTTCCATGTGTTAGTTGTGTCTTCTGAGCAGTTTGTCAGCTTTTGGACACCTTTGAAGGTGTTTTCTATGTGTTTCTATGTGTTTTTGTTTGCCTGCCATTGGTTTTAACGGTGTTCGAAGGTGTTCGACGAACAGTTCGACGAACAGTTCGGCGAACACACGGGTGTTCGACGAACCGAACCGAACTCGAACACTACGGGGGTGGCTCAACACTAGTGATGAGTCCTCGAAATATGCTACTGTCTGACAAACAAAGAGATCACACACTCTCTGAAGGACTATGGATTCTTTAGAGCATACAAGGACCAAACTTATTAAAGTTTTAAGCTTTAATATAAAAAGTACAGGGCTTACAAGAAAGGTATGAAAAGATAAAATAAAGCGACACACAAATATACAAAACAGTTATAAAATAAAAAGGGAGAAATAACAGAAATACCTAAACGTTTCCGTCTAAAGTTATTCTGTTTCCTTCAGGAAAGGAGAAATGGATTGTGGATCACATCCCGCAGAAGTTGACCTCCCTCATGTGAACATCTTTTCATTGTGTAACCCATCTTTTAATATGCCTAGTCATGGGCTCACAATTCCAGGATGGCCTAGATTATGATAATACAATTGCTGATCTGTGATTGGACCGCAGGCTAATTTAGGGGCGAACACCTTGTATTTTAAATACCTTGTGTCTCCAACCACCCCTCTCCATATAATAAATAGCAAATGTCCATCCTGGCTACAATGACCATCTGCCCTCACTTTGAAGCTTGGTTCACTAGGCTGAGACAAAACATATAAATCTCTTAAAAATTAATTTATTAGGTATGCATTACAAACGCACCAACAAACAAAATGGAAAGAAAATGCAAAAAATAATAAGAAACAGAATACCTCTGACTGTTTTTTAACCTAAGATCTCAGATGAATATGTCCACTAAAAACACCAGGCGACACCAGGGTAATTGTGAATCCCTTCAGTAATACCCTGTATACGGATACTGCCTAGCTGCGGGGGTTGGCACTCTAAAGGATAAATGAGAAATGGTGCCCCCACTCAACGGTGGATCTACCTAGTCAGCCCTGATAAGCCCTAACACAGTGAAGACCCAGGTACATATATCATCCACTGGTGGTCGAAAACAGATAATATATCTGCCCTGTAGGTCATGTATAGATATGGCGGATCTCCTAGAGAGGTCCCCTATCTATATCATCCCTGTAGGTCGTGTATAAAAATGGTGAATCTCCTAAAGATGTCTCCCATCTATATCTGCCCTGAAGGTCGTGTATAGACATGGGGGATATTCTGGAGATGTCCCCTACCTATATCTGCCCTGTAGGTCGGGTATAGACATGGCAGATCTCCTGGAGATGTCCCCTACCTACAGTATATCTACCCTGAAGGTCGTGTAAAGATATGATGAATCTTCTGGAGACATCCCCTACCTATGTCTGCCCTGTAGGTCGTGTATAAACATTGCCAATCTTCTGGAGACGTCCCCTACATATATCTGCCCTGTATGTCTTGTACAGACATGACAGATCGACTGGACAGGTCCCCTGCTTTTATCTACCTTGTAGGCCATGTATAGACATGGTGGATCTCCTGTAGACTTCCCCTATCTATATCTGCCCTGAAGGTCGTGTACCGACATGGCAGATATCCTTCTAGACTTCCCCTTACTATATCTTGCCTGTAGGTTGTATATAGACATGGTGGATCTCCTGGAGACGTCCCCTACCGATATCTGTCCTGTAGGTCATATTTAGACATGGCAGGTCTGCTGTAGATTAATGGAGCACAGTCTGCATTGCAAATCTACAGAAACTGTCGGAATTTAAGTGGATTTACGATAACATTGGCAGCACCTTCTAATTTTATCCCAAAGGCCAGAGGCATAGCTATGAGTTCATCTCGGGTGAAGAGGGTCGAAACATTTGAGTGTCCCTATTACTGCACCTACTTTTTGGCACAATAACAGTGCTTCTCTTAGTGCCCCACATAATAATGCCCACCACATAGTAGTAACGCCTCCTTTGTGCTCTCTAGATGGTAACATTGCCCCCTAGAAAATATTAATGCCCTGTGCAAATGCCCTAGAAAACAGTGTTCATATTTTGCCTGTTTGATGGCCACAATACTCTGAGTGCCCCTATAACAACAATGCTTCTTAAGTGCCCACTTAACATTTAATAATGTCCATTAAGTCTCCCAATGTACAGCTCCTCTATACACAGAATGATGTTCCCACAGCTCCCCTATACACAGTATGATGGGTCCACAACTCTGCTATACACAGTATAATGACCCCAACAATAGAATCCACATTGAATAATGGCCTCCACAGTAGTCACCACACTAGCTCCAAACAGTATAATGGGCCCCTCATTATCTCCCTCACTGTATAATGGCCCTCACAGTAAGCCCCAAACTATATAATGGACCCCACATTAGTTCCCATGCTGTAACGGCTCCCACACTTTATGACTGATGTCCCTTCATTGTATGAGAGCCCCTCAAACTGTATGAAGACCCCCCACAGTAGTCCCCACACTGTATGATAGCCCCCACATTAGTCCCCAAACTGTACAAAGGCCACCGCATTGGTCCCCAAACTTTATAATGGCCCCCACATTAGCTTCTATGCTATATAATGGTCCCACATTAACCCCCACACTGTAGAATGGCCCTTACCTTAGTCCCCCAAACTGTATAATGGTCATTACATTAACCCCCAAACTTCTTTTCTTTACCCCTACACTTTATAAGAGTTCCCATAGTAGTCCTTATAATGTATGAGCCCTTCACCTGTATCACGGTCCGCCATTGTTATGATTTCCCCATAAGTTTTAAAATAAAAATAAAAAACTTCATATACTCACCTAATCCAGGATCCTGAGTCTATAGGCGAGGCTCAGGCAGACCAACTTGCTGTCATAGTGAGCGGCGCACGCACAGAACGTCAGGGTGCCAGGACTCTCACAACCTATGCTCAATCTATGCTGCTAGTAGAGGCAGCTTTACCTCTGCAGAATCGGAGGGGCACGTGGGCATTGAAAATCAGAGCAACGCTTATAAGCTCTCAGCAAATATTTTGCAAGCACATATTCCATGTCTAGGAGAAAGTCCACCATGTAAAGTCTGCATAAGTAGCTGACTACCTATAAAACTGAGCAGTAAAGTATGGTTTTAAAAATCACTTCGTTCTTGAGTACAGAGAAGATTTTTAATAACAGATGAGTTGCAAAGTTGCTGATTTTTCCAAGCACTTAGCAATTGTATACATTTTTCAAATTTAAAGTTTTATTGGTTTTGCAATTTTACCAATTCAACAAGATGAGACGACACATCATGAAAAGCTAATGGCTGATCCTTTAAACAGATGCCATTTTAGTCATTGGCTGACAGGTTTCATCATCGCAGCCTCAATTTATGTATATATAATTGTGGCAGGATATTGCATTATCAGTTGTGGTACCTTGACATGATGTAATTACATTTTTGTTTTTGCTTTCTGTTCTTTGATCATTCTGCTAAAAAAAAAAAATCGACCTCTGGACGAAGCACTTTAATGCGAAACGCGCGTTGGGTGTGGTGGGTTCTTGGACTCCTATACTGCTGATGACGTTACCTTATACATTGGTTTCTATCTGTCTGGTATTTTTTGTGAAAGGTCTAAAAATACTATTGTACTTATACCATCTATTGTCATTACATTGCTATCATCACATTTAGGTGTGGAATCTCCTAGACCTAGTCCAACATCACTTATATGGTTGTGAGATACAGCTGTAAGAATTTACCAGGATTTTGCCAAGAGATTAAGCCCGTTAATATACGGATTTCTTGCTATCAAGTCCATTAAATGCTATGGTATTCTTTATATACATGAAATATAGATTTTGTACTATATCTTTATTTTATTGTTTAAACAATCATCTATAATATAATATTTAACAGATTTAGGATTGACCTAGCAGTATACTGTACTTTATCTCTAGCCAGGTATACCCACCTTTTTTCCGCATTTGTATTGCCCTGTTTTTAACATATTTATATGATTCTTTAGTCATTATTTTTAATGCATTATAATAAAGATGTATTTAACCCTTTCTAAAAAGCCTTATCTCTTTAAGTGATTGTCTTTGGTATGCTTTTTTGCTGTGATAATTTAGAGTTGAGGATATTGGTGCATTGAAATGTTACACAATAAGAGTCTGGGCACGAGATGGAAAAAGGAAACGGTCCTGCACTCGTCAAGCCACTAATAATAACTCAACTCAATCTTTTTTTCAGATTTTATGAAGGTTGATGGAAAGCGGTGTTACTACTTTTCTGCACTCGAGTGCCTTCTTACAACCCTGCAGATTCCATGCTGTTTTGATGAGTTTTCTACTTTCCTACATTAATTGTGTATGGACGTACAGCAGGTAATAATGTATCAGCCGGTAAAATGCACAGAATGAATAAACAGTATGCTGTACGCTCCTGAGCTCCCCCTAGTGGTGGCCGCAGGCAGACAGAATTCAACATTTGATTGGGACATAAAATGTTAATTGCAAAAAGAAACTTTTTTTAAACAATAGAAGTAACTAAAATACACATTAGATCAGCAAAAACATTCTACATTTTACACCCCCACTCTCCTGGTCAATGAACATCTAATATAGGCAGTGTTATAAAAAAAAAAAAAGGGATTGCTGTCAAGCCCTTTTACAACCATTCTCAATCTTTCGGCTGTGTGAACGTGCCGTCGACAAGATGAAGAATGAGCAAAATAATTTTTTTATTAACTGTTCTAGTTTGAAATAGTCATTTTATGGTGCCTGATTAAAGGAGTTTTCCACTACAATAACATTGATGATCGATCCATAGAAAAGCAAATGGAGATCAGATACCATAGATTGTGTCACCCGCTGCCACCTACATCTTGCATCACGTTCCTTATAAACTATAGGACTGAGGTTTGTTTGTTTGTTTGTTTTTTAACCCTTTAAAAAAAAAATTGCAATGTGATTTTACTGTGCCGAGATCGTAGTTACATTGCATCATCTGAAAAATTCCCTTATAAAACTAGAAGAAAAGAAGAACAAATCCCTCCTGTTAGAATTTTGGCACCGTCCATTGTAATAAGAGGCCGCACGGAGGGAAGCTGCTGTCACTTTTCTAGGAGCGCGAGTGAAAGAAGAACAGTCTCACGCCCTTTCATTCATAAGGATCTGCAGTATTTTAGGGTAAGAGAATCGTTGCATCTAATATATGTCTATCTATCTATTGTCTATCTATTATCTATCATCTATCTATAGATATATATCTATATATATATATACACACACACACGCATACTGTAGATACACACTATATGTATACTGTACACACATACCGTAATGTGCATGCATATTGTGTATACATGTATAAATATATTTTATTTTCACAAATTTTGGTACCTATTGGAAGTAGTGATCCTTATAGTCAATATCGACCCTTTAATGATCCTTACCACATGACTGAGAATAAAAGCAAAAGCAGAATCTCTATTTGCAGACGTGTTTCAGGGTGTTGTCCCCTCCTCAGTGAAATGATTGACCGTATGAGAGGCCTCTGACTGGGGCTTAAGGGGGTAACGTCTCTCATTGTGGAGAGTGACATGCCTGAAATGCCAGTGTAAGGAGACTTAAAGGAAACACCTGAAACTTGTGTCTAAAGCCCCCGTCTCACATAGCGAGATCGCTAGCGAGATCACTGCTGAGTCACGGTTTTGGTGACGCAACAGCGACCTCACCAGCGATGTCGCTATGTGTGACACTTTGCAGCGATCAGACCCCTGCTGTGAGGTCGCTGATCGCTGCAGAATGTCCTGGACCTTTTTTTGGCCGTTGCCCTCCCGCTGGTCAGCACACATCGCTGTGTGTGACCAGCGGGAGCAGCGATCAGGCTGGTAACCATGATAAACATCGGGTTACTAGGCGCACACGCGCACCTAGTAACCAGCTGTTTATCATGGTTACGAGCCTGCTAAAGTGAGCGGTAACCTCCCGCTCACCGTAGCAGAGTGGTAACCATGATAAACAGCGGGTTACTAGGTGCGCGTGTGCCCCTAGTAACCCGATGTTTACCATGGTTACCAGCCTGCTCCTGCTTCAGCAGGCTGGTAACCAGGAGTAGGACATCGTGGAAAGATTCTTTCCACGATGTCGCTGCTCCCCTGATCGTTGCTGAGCCTGCCTGTTTGACAGCTCACCAGCGACCACATAGCGACGCAGCAATGATCCCTGACAGGTCGTATCGTTGTCGCTAAACTGTGACAGGGCCTTAAATTGAGATTCTGATTTGTTTTGTATTACATGACAAGGCTCGTTAAAGGGTCAATATTGACTTTTAGGATTGCTACTTCCAATAGGTGGCGTTAGAGTTCAAGTACTCTTCCTCTCTGATGAGGCAATTTGCTTATTTAATTTCCCAGAAGAGCATTGCATGGCCTATATGTCTCCTTACACTGGCATGTCAGGCATGTCACTCTGCACAAGGAAAAATGTTACCCCTTAGACCCGAGAGTAAAAGACTGAAACACAGAGAGACACTGAAAAAGGAAGAGAAACCAAAATAGAGAGAGAGATCGTAACAGAGAGTGGGAGGACTTCCCTGTAGGCTTTAGTCTGGAGGTGATCGGAACCATTTGTGAGGAGGACCGTGTACAACATCTGGGGCACATGAGCGGTGGAGGGGAGGGGGATGGGATTAATACTTGTAGTACTGTATTACGTGAGCTCGTTAATAAAAGCAAACATTAAAAAAAAAAATTTCGAATTCCTTTTGTCCTTTTACAGAGGACATCCATTCCGTTCCTGGTCTCTCCATAACAACTAGGGAGTTTCCAAACTTCTAAAGTACAGAAAAATGTGACCGTTCAGGAACAGTACTTTCCATTTCCTTTTTTTTTTTTTTACCCAAACTTGTCACGTCATGAAGAATAAAATATCTGGATTACTTAACCCTTTACTAACCACCCTGTTGGCTTTTCACAGCTTTTTTTTTTACAGAAGATTCCAGCTCTGTAAAATCCTGATTCCTGGACCTCTGCTTGCATCATTGGGCATCAGGTAATTAGAGGAGATCACAAAAGGTCTACTTCAAATTTTTGTAACTCCTTAGATGCTGTGGTCAACCCATGGCCCACCTGCAATGTGATCTCAATGCCTTCTTACGGTAGACAAGGCGCTAAGAAAGCTCAATTATTTACCATAAGTATCTGACTATTAGACCATTCCAGGGGCGGATTATCTGAGGCAGATAACTAGGGATTTGAGGAAAATGGACACATGACAAAAAATAATATAGTGCTTAAATCTGCTGACCCACAGGTTATGTGTAATATCACAGCTCAGTCCCATTCATTTTAGTAGAGCTGGCCTGCATTACCAGACCCAACCTGTAGTCAAGGGTGGTGCTGTTTATGGAGGGAAGCAGACATGTTTTTCTAGTCCTGTATAAACCCTTTACGTATTATGAATAATTATAATTAATAATAATTATAAAAAATATATAAATAATTTAAGACAAGCAATTTTGGAACAGACGTACCTCTAAAGGAAGCAAGAAAAATAATTGCTATAATAATCTTTTTATTTATATAGTGCCAACGTATTCCACGGCGCTTTACAATTCAGGCAATTTTACAGACATTATGGGCAATGTCCCCATTGGGGCTCTCAATCTAGATTCCCTATCAGTATGTCTTTGGAGTGTGGGAGGAAACCGGAGAACCCAGAGGAAACCCACGCAAACACGGGGATGTGGCCATGGGCAGTTGTTTTGCTTATTTTTCTGAGGTTCATTAGCTGTAATTTTGCAAAAATTGTGTCAAATTAATATTTCTTTTTTTGCATCCGAAATGCAGTAACTTGGCAAACAGAGGTAAGAAGAACGGAAACCTCTGCAAACTACTTTGCAATTTAATATACCGTACTTGTGAGGGTAGGTTTGTAGGAAGCGAGCAGGTTCATGGCGGTTATGTATACAGTACAGACCAAAAGTTTGGACACACCTTCTCATTTAAAGATTTTTCTGTATTTTCATGACTATGAAAATTGTACATTCACACTGAAGACATCAAAACTATGAATTAACACATGTGGAATTATATACTTAACAAAAATGTGTGAAACAACTGAAAATATGTCTTATATTCTAGGTTCCTCAAAGTAGCCACCTTTTGCTTTGATGACTGCTTTGCACACTCTTGGCATTCTCTTGATGAGCTTCAAGAGGTAGTCACCAGAAATGGTTTTCACTTCACAGGTGTGCCCTGTCAGGTTTAATAAGTGGGATTTCTTGCCTTATAAATGGAGTTGGGACCATCAGTTGTGTTGTGCAGAAGCCTGGTGGATACACAGCTGATAGTCCTACTGAATAGACTGTTAGAATTTGTATTATGGCAAGAAAAAAGCAGCTAAGTAAAGAAAAACGAGTGGCCATCATTACATTAAGAAATGAAGGTCAGTCAGTCTGAAAAATTGGGAAAACTTTGAAAGTGTCCCCAAGTGCAGTTGCAAAAACCATCAAGTGCTACAAAGAAACTGTCTCACATGAGGACCGCCCCAGGAAAGGAAGACCAAGAGTCACCTCTGCTTCTGAGGATAAGTTTATCTGAGTCACCAGCCTCAGAAATCGCAGGTTAACAGCAGCTCAGATTAGAGACCAGGTCAATGCCACACAGAGTTCTAGCAGCAGACACATCTCTTCAACAACTGTTAAGAGGAGACTTTGTGCAGCAGGCCTTCATGGTAAAATAGTTGCTAGAAAACCACTGCTAAGGACAGACAACAAGCAGAAGAGACTTGTTTGGGCTAAAGAACACAAGGAATGGACATTAGACCAGTGGAAATCTGTGCTTTGGTCTGATGAGTCCAAATTTGAGATCTTTGGTTCCAACCACCGTGTCTTTCTGCGACGCAGAAAAGGTGAACGGATGGACTCTACATGCCTGGTTCCCACCGTGAAGCATGGAGGAGAAGGTGTGATGGTGTAGGGGTGCTTTGCTGGTGACATTGTTGGGGATTTATTCATAATTGAAGGCATACTGAACCAGCATGGGTACCACAGCATCTTGCAGCGGCATGCTATTCCATTCGGTTTGCGTTTAGTTGGACCATCATTTATTTTTCAACAGGACAATGACCCCAAACACACCTCCAGGCTGTGTAAGGGCTATTTGACCAAGAAGGAGAGTGATGGGGTGCTACCCCAGATGACCTGGCCTCCACAGTCACCAGACCTGAACCCAATCGAGATGGTTTGGGGTGAGCTGGACCGCAGAGTGAAGGCAAAAGGGCCAACAAGTGCTAAGCATCTCTGGGAACTCCTTCAAGATTGTTGGAAGACCATTTCCGGTGACTACCTCTTGAAGCTCATCAAGAGAATGCCAGGAGTGTGCAAAGCAGTCATCAAAGCAAAAGATGGCTACTTTGAAGAACCTAGAATATAAGACATATTTTCAGTTGTTTCACACTTTTTTGTTAAGTATATAATTCCACATGTGTTAATTCATAGTTTTGATGCCTTCAGTGTGAATGTACAATTTTCATAGTCAAGAAAATACAGAAAAATCTTTAAATGAGAAGGTGTGTCCAAACTTTTGGTCTGTACTGTATGTGCGATCATGAATGTATCAGTAGAAGTGAAGGTCTGAATGATCTGTAGCAGTCATCGGATGGATGCATAGTTTGCTTGCAGTATGTTTGTACCGGTAGTGTATGACGGTATTATTTCAGCACTCTATTCTTGTATTATTTGTTTATTAGGTGTCAATTTTGTATCGACTTAATTATTATGGAGGCCCTTTGTGTCATTGTGTTCCATCCATGATGGAACCGGGTGGATCCAATGGACGTGCAATGCTGACATCGGCAATTTTCTTGTTGTGTAGAAAAGCGGAAGATGATGATTACTACACATCTGCTCAGTCACGTTGCATATTTTATTGTTTTACTATGCACTTACGTTGCTTCATGCACTGAATGACCTCTTGTACTCTGGGGAAATCCCCGCTGCAGAGGAGGCTGGAGATGATGAAACCTGCTTAGACAAACTACTGTTACGTAAGCGTAAAGCATGGCATATTTAATGAGGTTGTCTACTGAAGACGTCCCCTACCTATATCTGGACATGGCTGATCTGCTGTAGAGTTGTAGGGCAGAGATTTGTAGAAATTGACCATATGTTGGAATCGCAGTGATCGGCAGCCGCTCTGGGGCATATGGACAGCATAGGGAGAAGGTCTCCTGCTTGGAACACTATGAACCAGAATGGAGAATTGATCCATAGGGAAAGCTCCTGTTCCGGTCTTGAACTCCATGGAATGGAAGCTTATAGGTGCCGGACGTGGAAGCATCCATTAAACTTATAGATCAATACCTTTTCATGCCATAACTAAAGTAAAGACCTTGCAAGAGCACGTTCCTTGCCTGGCTGATAAACTGGTGGTCGATAACCTGGACAGAAAACTACAGAATTAAAAAAATACCTTCCTTCTTGAGAGAGGAGAGGATTTTTAATAAGAATTAAATTGTAAAGTTGTTTTTAAAAGCACTTTAAAAAAAACTTAATTAATTAATTAATTAATTAAAGAAGTTGTCCACTACTTGGACAATTCCTTCTCATACCCCATGCTTGGCCCTGTGTTACGGATCCGGGTGGTGGAACTTCTGTGCTACGGTGCAAGGAGGGACCAGAGGGGCGTAACTAAGTATCTACTCAGCCTGACCAAGGTCGCATGGCGGCTCAATCGACTCCGTGAACCAGGGAGGGACCGAGCAGAGGGACCAGGTGCCACTCTGGGACCGACCTTGTATGAGAGCAGGTGATTCCCACGGGTCGGATGGCAGGAACTGACCGGTACAGCGGATGAGCACGGCAGGCAGGCTGACGGGTGGTCCGGGTAGACAAGCAGGCAGATTCGGCTGATAGCCAGATGGGTGCTCCGGGTAGGCAGGCTGGTGGGTACAACGGGTAACTGGCAGGTGCTTCCAGGTAAGCAGGCTGGCGGGCATGGCAGGTAACAGGCAGGTGCTGCCAGGTAAGCAGGCTGGCGGGCACGGCAGGTAACAGGCAGGTAACAGGCAGGTGCTTCCTGGTAAGCAGGCTGGCGGGCACGGCAGGTAACAGGCAGGTAACAGGTAGGTGCTTCCAAGTAAACGGACGGGTAAAGCCCATAGACAGACTGGCGGACTGTACTGTAGACAGACTGTCGGGCTGGATGGTAGTCAGACTGGCGGACTGGACTGAAGAACAGACTGGCGGACAGGACTGACTTGCAGAGGGTCCTGAGGGCTGAAGCATAGGTGAGAATCACAGAGCAACAACCTTGCACAGGCACCTCCATATTGGAGGAGGTGCTTTAAATAGGGAAAATCCTCCGGCCATTGGCCGGAGACATTTTAGGACGGCGCGTGCGGCCACATTAAGAGGGAGGGAGCGCGCGCACGCGCCCTAAGCACAGTGCCTGATTCTGCTTTACCGTAATTACCATCCTGCGGACAAGAAAATTAAAGCCGACGCTCTGTCCTGCTCATTCCTGTCTTCCGACCAAGAGGAGGAGCCTCTACATATCATCGACCCCTCCAAAGTGATGACTGTTGCTCCGTTGAACCTGTCTCGCCTTCCACCCGGTAAGACTTTTGTAGCAGTTCCGGATCGTAAGAAGGTTCTTCTCTGGGGCCATTCATCCAAACTAGCCGGCCATGCTGGCCAGAGGAAGACCTTCCTGCTCATCGCCCGGCATTACTGGTGGCCTTCCCTATGCAAGGATGTTGTGGATTTCGTCACGGCTTGTTCCTCCAGCGCCCGTAACAAGGTTCCCAGGCATCTTTCAGCCGGCCGTCTCCTTCCTCTTCCCGTGCCTTCCGCTCTGTGGCAACACATTGCTATGGACTTTATTACAGATCTCCCTGTGTCTGCCGGTTGTACTGTCATTTGGGTGGTCGCTGACCGCTTTTCTAAAATGGCCCACTTTATGCCTCCGCCTGGTCTCCCGTCTGCATCGGTGCTGGCTAAGGACTTCATCCATCACATCTTTCGTCTTCACGGCCTACCCCTCCACATTATGTCTGATCTCGGGGTCCAGTTCACTTTGCGCTTCTGGAGAGCTACGTGTAAGCTGCTGGATGTCTCCTTGGATTTCTCCTCTGCTTATCATCCTCAGTCCAGTGGTCAGGTGGAACGTATCAACCAGGTCCTTACCAGCTTTCTCCGGCACTTCGTCAACGCTCACCATAACGATTGGGTTGAGCTTCTACCGTGGGCCGAGTTCTCCTATAACAACCATGAAAGCGAGTCTTCTTCCAAGTCCCCGTTCTTTGTGGTCTACGGTCAACACCCCCGGATTCCGTTTCCCGTCTCCGCTTCAGTGGACAATCCTGCCGCGGAATCTCTGGTCTGCGAATTTTCTACTATTTGGGAGGAAACTAAATCCGCACTTCTTCAATCCTCCGAGCTCCTCTGCTGCTTCTGCTGTCGGCGAGCGCAGCTTCCCGGGCACTGTGCTTAGGACGCGCGCGTGCTCCCTCCCTCTTAAAGGAGCCGCGCGCTCTGTCCTAAGGAGGACTTCTCATATATAAGGCACCTCCTCCAAAATGGAGGTGCCCGTGCAAGGTTGTTGCTCTGTGTTCTAAACTCAGCTTCAGCCCTCAGGTCCCGCTGCCTGTCTGACTACCAGTCCAGTCCGCCAGTCTGACTACCAGTCCAGTAAGCAAGTCTGACTACCCGTCAAGCCCGACAGTCTGCCTACGGTCCAGTCCGCCAGTCTGTCTATGGGCTTGGCCAGTCTGCCTATCTGGAGCCTTTACCTGCTACCTGTCTCTGCCAGCCGGAATACACTCCAGCCCGACAGTCTGCCTACGGTCTAACCCGGCAGTCTGTCTATGGGCTTGGCCAGTCTGCCTACCAGGAGCACTTACCAGTAACCTGTCTTGCCTGCCAGCCAGCCTACCTGGAGGCTCCTGCCTATTACCTGTCGTGCCTGCCAGCTTGCCTACCTGGAGGCTCCTGCCTGTTATCTGTCGTGCCAGCCAGCCTGCCTGTTACCTGTTGTGCCCGCCAGCCTGCTTACCTGGAAGCACCTGCCAGTTACCCGTGGTGTCCGCCAGTCTGTCTACCTGGAGCACTCGTCTGGCTATCAGCCGAACCAGCCTGCCTGTCTACCTGGACCACCTGTCAGCCTGCCTGCTGTTCTCATCTGCTGTACCGGTCAGTTACTGCCATCTGACCTGTGGGAGTCACCTGCTCTCATACAAGGTCTGGCCCAGAGTGGCACCTGGTCCCTCTGCTCGGTCCCTCCCTGGTTCACGGAGTCGATTGAGCCGCCGTGCGACCTTGGTCAGGCCGAGTAGATACTTAGTCATGCCCCTCTGGTCCCTCCTTGCACAACAGCACAGAGGTGACAGTGACGCCAGCACTTTTTGGGTGCCTGGCTCACGTGTCACAACAACCACACAGGAGCCCCGGGACCACGAGTGCCGACAACACTGGAATGGCGCCGGCATGGGACGTGAATATAAGCTTTTTTATTTTATCGTGGTCAAACATTTAGATAAAGGAAGGGTTGTCCTAGTAGTGGACAACCCCTTTAAGATAAGACAACTCTTTTAATGAATACTTCATAAAAAAGCTCATTCTTTAACCCCTTTCCGACCTGGTCAGTAATAGTACGAAACAGGTCGGAAAGGCCGGTTCAGAGGGGGCTCCGGCGGTGAGCCCGCACTGAACCGAGCACATGTCAGCTGATTATTACAGCTGACATGTGCCCGCAACAGCCGCGGGTGGAATCGCGATCCACCCGCGGCTGTTAACATGTTAAATGCCGCTGTCAATCTCTGACAGCGGCATTTAACTCGCGCTTCCGGGAAGCGCGTCCTAAGCCCCGCCTATCGGTGACCCCGTCACGTGATCGAGGGTCACCAATGGGTGGGCATGACAACCCAGGGTCTGCAGCAGACGCCTGTGGTTGTCATGTCTCAATTGCTATGAGCACCACCTAGTGGTCAGCGCTCATATCAAGTGAGCATTTCTCCTGCATACAAGCGATCTGCTCATCGCTTGTATGCAGTAGAAGCAATCAGACAACTGCTGCTTCTAGTCTCCTATGGAGACTATAGAAGCAAGCAGAAAGTGTAAAAAAAAGTTTTTAAAAATATTAAAAATATAAAAAATATATAAAAGTTTAAAACACCCCCCTTTTGCCCCATTCAAAATAAAATATATATATATATTACAAAAAACCACATACACATATTTGGTATCGCCGCGTTTAGAATCGCCCGATCTATCAATATAAAAGAAGAATTAATCTGATCAGTAAACGGCGTAACGAGAAAAAAATTCTAAACGGCAGAATTACGTTTTTTTGGTCGATGCAACATTGCAATAAAATGCAATAACGGGCGATCAAAACAACAGATCTACTCCAAAATGGTATTAATAAAAACGTCAGCCCGGCGCGGAAAAAATAAGCCCTAACCCGGCCCCAGAGTCCGAAAAATGGAGACGCTACGGGTCTCGGAAAATGGTGTAATTTTTTTTCTTTTAGCAAACTTTGGATTTTTTTTTCACCACTTAAATAAAGAAGAACCTATACATGTTTGGTGTCTATGAACTCATAATGACATGGAGAATAATGATGGCAGGTCAGTTTTATCAATCAGTGAATGTGGTAAAAAAAGGACCCAAAAAACAACCGTGGAATTGCATTTTTTTTGCAGTTTCACCGCACTTGGAATTTTTTTCCTGTTTTCCAGCACACTATATGGTAAAACCAGTGATGGCGTTTAAAAGTACAACTTGTCCCGCAAAAAATAAGCCCTCACATGGCCATATTGAACGAAAATTAAAAAAGTTCTGGCTCTGGGAAGAAGGGGAGCAAAAAATGAAAACACAAAAACAGAAAGACCCAATGTCGTTAAGGGGTTAAATGGATGCCTTTATAGCCAATGGGTGATGGATGGCACCATCACAGCCTCCATTTCCGTGTTTATCTATGGCCGGGTGTTACATTATCTGTTACCTGATGTAATTAATTTGTATTTTCTCAAATTTTTCAGTAATTCTGCAAACAAGAAAAGAAATGTTGCAATGTGACCTTGCTGAGTGTTACACAATAGGAGTGTGAGTGCGGGATGCAAAGAGGTCCTAAATTCATCGATCCACTCTGTGAAGACCCGGGGTCTTCTGTGGGCGTAACACTACTCAGACAACACAGGGTGAGGGTAAGACAGAGTGGCAATACTTTATTGAACCACAATGCTGACAACAAAAAGGTAGAACAGTGTCAGCAAGTACCCAAGATGGTGCAAATTACAGAGTCCTCAACCTTCTGCTGAGGTTATGACAAGCTTAGGAAACTAGCTGAATACAGTGAGGTCTGGGGCCAGGTGACCTGTTTGTCCCAACCTGGATTCTTCAAGACGTCTCTGAGGGTCAAACAATGGTCAATGGAGCCGATCTGTATTCCTCCATCTGGGGCCGAAGTCCCCTAAGCTGACATGCTGTAGAATAACACTGAATAGAGGCAGAGACCCCTTTTTTATAGATCACAATTGTCCTTGCAGCCATCATTCACAGGACAAGGGTCAGGGATGAAGGTGGAAAGAGCTCATGACTCATTGTTTGAGCATTTAATCAACTTGCATAGTTTGTCCTCCATTGCTCGTCAAATCACCAACTCCCTTGACTTGGTATAATATGTAATCAGCATATTATTAAACAGTATGGCTCCATTAACCTATCTTGCAAGATTTGCAGACAATGAGTTGCAGACTCAGTACATCTTAACTCAAGTGTCAACATTCAGGATTATTCAAACAATAGTCTGTGTTAATCAACCAAAGAAGAATACAGGTTAAAAAAAGTCAACATAAAAATAAAGGTACATTGCTCTTGGTCATCAGAAAGTATGTCTGGCATAATTAAGAAGAAAAACTGTGTTGTCACACACTCATAGTAACTCAACTTTTTTTTTCAGCTTTTATGAACATGGATGAAAGGCCAAGTCAGCGTAAGTCGCAGTTACTACTTTTCCAAACTCTTGTGCTTTGTTAAAACATTGCGAGCTCCATGCAATTTTTTATTTAAGTATATTTATTGTATATGGACATACGGCAAATAATAATGTAATGCTGCATGAGCCAAAACAATGCACACAGTGAATAAATAGTATGCCGTATACTCCTAAGCTCTCTCTAGTGGTGGCTGCAGGCGGACGGAATTTCATAATTTGATGAGGACATAAAAAGATATTTGCAAATCAATTACAATTAATAAAACTAATAACTAATATACTTTATTTATTAGATCACCACTAATATTTCAATTGTATACCTCTACTCCAACGCAAGCAAGAAATATCAGTATGGGATGAAGGGGGCTGGCTGTCAGGCTTAGTTCATCAGCCATGGCAGACCCTGTCAGTGTTTTCACATCAACTATCCCTGTGGTCTCAGAAGTAAAGCCATATTGCATATTTAGCCATATTGCATCTAAAGTTGATTACCTAATTATCTCCATATACATCATCTGCCAGTAAAGGTCCTTTCACACCTGGCAATTATTCCCAATTATTGGAATGGATATACAATGCATTTGTTCGATTGATGAATGAGCCAAAGGCTCGTTCTATGGCTAATTGGATAGTTCATATCAGCTTCACATGGCAACGTGTAAACAGAGGATGTGCTGCCAACAACATGGCTGCTGTATCGGGACAGGACAACAACATGCCTTCTGTATGGGGACAGAACAACAACATGCCTGCTGCATGGAGACAGAACGACAACATGCCTGCTGCATGGGGACAGAACGGCAACATGTCTGCTGTATGGGGACAGAACGGCAACATGGCTGCTGTATGGAGACAGAACGACAACATGCCTGCTGTATGGAGACAGAACGACAACATGTCTGCTGTATGGGGACAGAACGGCAACATGTCTGCTGTATGGAGATAGAACGACAACATGTCTGCTGTATGGGGACAGAACGGCAACATGCCTGCTGTATGGAGACAGAACGACAACATGCCTGCTGTATGGAGACAGAACGACAACATGTCTGCTGTATAGGGACAGAACGACAACATGTCTGCTGTATGGGGACAGAACAACAACATGTCCGCTGTATGGGGACAGAACAACAACATGTCTGCTGTATGGGGCCAGAACGACAGCATGGCTGCTGTTTGGGGACAGAACAACAACATGCCTGCTGTATGGGGACAGAATGACAACATGGTTGCTATACGAGGACAGAACGACAACATGCCTGCTGTATGGGGACAGAACGACAACGTGCCTGCTGTATGGGGACAGAACAACAACATGGCTGTTGTATGGAGACAGAACAACAACATGCCTGCTGTATGGGGATAGATCGACAACATGCCTGCTGTATGGGGACAGGACGACAACATGTCTACTGTATGGGGGCAGAACGACAACATGCCCGCTGTATGGGGACAGAACGACAACATGTCTGCTGTATGGAGACAGACCAACAACATGACTGCTGTATAGGGTGTAAGGCGGCAGTGACCCAAGCAAGTCCAACATAAACAGCTTTTATTCAGCAACTCATGGGTAAACAGAAAGTCCTCCGGTTTGCAGCCCAGTTAACATGAGTCCATAAACAACGGTTGCCGGGGGCAACGGCCGCGCCAGGCCGCTCAGAGCCTGACGGGTGCAGAGCCTTCCCAGGCAGGAGTTCAGCCACACTCAATCCTGCTGAGCTTCCCTGCTATGCTCCTAGCAGGTCCCAACACTGTACAACACTAATCCTTAGTGCAGGGTTTATAAAGGACCTGTGGCAAGAGCCACTGGAAAACCAAGGTTGGAGGGAGGAGGCCGCCCCAATGCCTCCTGTGACCTCCTCCAAGAAATGAAGGCCCTGCCGGGTTTTACTTAATCTGCCTTAGCCAGGTGGTCTGACCAAGTCATTGCTCACCTTCATTCCTGCATTGCAGCTGCAGGTGAGTTTGTGACTGTGACGCGCCCCCTGGGACATATTCCTTTTTGAGGGGAATACCCGGCACTGGATCAGATGGGGGGTTGTAGTCTCCGAGCGGCTGTGACCCGGCCCCGTGCCCAGGGCGTCAAGCTCAGTGTTATGTGGCAGTCCTACAGATGTTATTAAGAGTTCTTTTGTGTCGACTACGCCACCCGTTGTGATGCGGTCACTGTGGCCGCCGCTGCAGCAGGGTCCGCTGAGGCTGATGGTGGGTGCGCAGCTTGGTGGGATAACCCCCAACGGGAGGGGTATAGCCTCAGAGGGGACAGGCGCAGAGGATGGGGGTTGTGGTGGTGTAGTGCAGACGGCAGTGAAGACAGAGTCGGGTTGTGCAGTTAAGGGTGTTTACTTACTGCAGATGTTGTACTGGTCACTCCAGCTGCTAGTGACCACCCGAGCCGTGCTGCGTCCACCAGGTCCTGGATCCAGCCAACCCCCAAACAAGTCCGGAGCGTGGCCCTGAGCTCTCTTTCTGTCCCGTTCTCTGGCCGTCCCCACCAGTAATCCACCTAGGTCCAGCTCCCTCGGGCCTTCTGTTGGGACACCCTTGGCCTTGGGTTCCCTGACCCTTCATGTGGTGTGCCTTCGGGGTGGATGTGATGGGTGACCGTGGCAGACGCTGCCCACGGTCTCCGGTCTCTGGCTGGGGAATGTTTTTACCCCCACCAGCTTGGGTTCCGGTACCCTGATGCCGACTCTTCACCCGGTGCTTTGAGTTGGGATCTCAGAGTCCTTCTCTTCTGTGCTCTGGGTCTCTCTCTTTTCTCCTCTCTCACTCTGGGTCTTTGTCTTTCTTCTCTCCTCTGCTCCTGACTTGTTCTCTGCAGCTGACTGACTCTCTGCATCTGATCCTCTGCATCTGACCCTGATCTTAGTTGGTGCCCACCTTATATACACCCTCTATGTGTGAGCTCAGGTGACCAGCACCCAATGAGCTCCTATCTTTACCCAGGCTGCTCCCCCTATCTGCCCCTACACTACATGGGATGTACCACCCCCCTCCCACTCCAGCCAGGAACAGACTCGGTCGTACCTGCACATTTCTAAGTGGGAGTACCGTCGGCCTGTTCCCCGGAAATGGGATGTGTGTAGTGCATGCAGCCTACCGAGCTCAGTTCCACACTCCATCCTTACCCGGGAGTGGAATATCACACCTCTGGGTTGAGGTGCAATACTCCTGTAGCAGCCGAATCCTCAGGGTGCTACAACTGCAATGCACTCCAATGGGTTTAATAGGTCTCTGTACACATTCTGGGGGATATATAACGTCCCTCGTATACGATCCCGTCACTGCCTCACAAGGGACAGAACGACAACATGGCTGCTGTATGGGGACAGAATGACAACATGTCTGCTGTAAGGGGACAGAACGACAACATGCTTGCTGTATGGGGACAGAACGACAACATGTCTGCTGTATGGGGACAGAACGACAATATGTCTGCTGTATCGGGGCAGAACGACACCATGTCTGCTGTGTGGGTTCATAACGATCTCATATTATTGATTGTTGCACCCATGCACAGTTTGTATTGGAACTGTGAATGAACGTTTATATGAGCACTATATTTGGACAGAAATTTGCCCATGTAATAGAACTTAAGACTCCATGAAGCTACAGACCCGTCATGGCTTGCTAACATAGCATTTTCCACATTACAATGAAAGACCAAGATAGCAACACAAATTCCAATAAGTTCCCCATACAGTCTTATAGTATGTTAACTTTACTACTATGAATTCTTTATGTGTTTTTATATCTTCTTTTTTCATTTATTGTAGATTATGTTCTGCAAATGAAACTACAATCACCTGGTAATATGATTTCAAGCTTATTTCTAGAAGTTACATACCCATGCTGAAATGAAACATGTCTGTACTAGATTTATGTATACCCTTTAGCCTGGTGGTCTAGGACATCAAAGGGGTAATAAAGACATTCCTTGAGGTCTAGGTTATTTAGGGGGGTTGATGTAGACCTCCCCAGAAGTCTTATTTAGTTAATAGAGAATTTCAGAAAATATATATTCTTGTACCGTGTTAGCCAGTAGATAGAAGAATATTTAGATTTGAGAGTCCTCAGTGGTTGATACCTTTTAATGGCTAACTGAAAAGATGGTAACAAATTGCAAGCTTTCGAGACTACTCAGGTCTCTTCATCAGGCATAGTATAAGACAAAATCTGAAGAGTCACATATTTATACACAATAAGACACACAAGAAAAAAAAATGCAATAGGTAAGACAGGTGATGAAAAGCAGAGTTATTATGGAAGAGATAAACAGTTCTGGCTATAAATATTTTAGCATTTAATAGATAAGGAGTGTGAAGGTTTTATTGTCCTGTGTCCAGTGTTGTGATGACCTCACAGGTCTGAGAGTCTGAGGAACACATTCCTTAGTTGATGTATAATGACATAAATCCATGCGACACATTCATTCCTGCTCTGAAAGTGTTAAAGGTCATCATCAGTTTATATTCTAAGACTCTTCTTTCTCTTTGAGATTTAAAGTTACCTTTCAATACCAGTAATTTCATATCTTTTATGCTGTGATCAGGGGAACAAAAATGCTTGGCTACAGGTAGATCTATTTTTTCTTCTTTTATTGTGTGGCGATGATGATTCATCCTTGTTCTAAGTTTTTGCCCTGTCTCCCCTACATAAAGACCCCCAGCTGGACATTTGGTACATATAATTAAGTACACTACATTAGATGTGATACAGCTGAACGTACCTGGGATCTTATAGTCCTGATGTGAATTGGGAATCTTTATCTTGTCTGTGGTCATTATAAACGGACAGGTTTTGCATTTTTTCTGGTTGCAAGGAAAGGTACCTGTAGCTGGAGGAGATGACAGGGAACTTCTGACAATGATGCTTCTTAGATTTGGGGGCTGCCTGAAACACAGAAGTGGGGGGTCTGGAAATATGGATTGTAATCGGGCATCTTTTTGTAGTAAGGGTTGTAGTTTCCGTGCAGCTCTTCTTAGCGCCTCCAGATTTGAATTGTAGGTGACTACTAGAGGCACCCGGTTGTTTTCTTGTTTGGTTTTGTAATGTAGGAGATGATTCCTTGATATTCTGGTGGCTCTTGTAATCTGGTTCTCAATTGTTCTTGGATGGTAGCCCTGTTTCAAAAAGGTCTTTCTGAGGCCATCAAGGTGTTTGTCTCTATCCATCTGGTTGGAACATATCCAATTGTATCTGATGGCTTGGCTGTAAACAATAGAGTTTTTATGTGTTTTGGATGGAAACTGTCCCATTTAAGGTATGTAGGACGGTCGATTGGTTTCCGGTACAAGGATGTCTCTATTTCATTGTTCTGTAGCTTGATGATGGTGTCCAAAAAGTTAATTTCAGTACAGGAGTAGTTGAGTGTTAGGTTGATGGTGGGATGAAATCGATTAAAGTGTTCATGGAACGTCTTCAGCTGTTGCTCAGACCCGGTCCAGATGATTAAAATATCGTCAATGAAATGATAGTAGGCAAGAGGCCTGATGGGACATGAGGACAGAAAGTCACTTTCAAGCTTGGCCATGAAAAGATTTGCGTACTGTGGAGCCATTTTACTTCCCATCGCTGTACCAGTTTCCAGTAGATATATGTTGTTATTAAATTCAAAGTAATTGTGGGTGAGGATGAATTCTGTAAGTTTGACCACAGAATCAGCAACAATTCCTGTATTTTCTATGAAGATTTTGCAGGCATTTAATCCATCCTTGTGTGGGATATTAGAATACAAAGATTCCACATCCATGGTGGCCAGGATGGTTCCTTCTGGTAGAGGACCTACTGCTGATAGTTTATTCAGTAGGTCAGTCGTGTCCTGAATGTAGCTGGGTGTACTCTTTACCAGGGGTTTAAGAACACACTCTACCCATCCAGAAAATTGCTCAGTAAGGGTGCCCACACATGAAATAATTGGTCTTCCTGGATTTCCAGATTTGTGGATTTTGGGGAGCATATAGAATGTCCCTAATCTTGGACTCTCTGCTATCAGGTCATCGGCTCTTATGGATTCTTCAGGAAGACACGATACCAACTTATTTAGTTCCTTGTAATAGTCCTGTGTAGGGTCAGTCTCCAGTTTTTTGTAGTAGCGGGTGTCCACCAGTTGTCTGTTTGCTTCCTTCATGTAGTCTGATGTGTTCATCATGACTATTGCACCACCCTTGTCAGCAGGTTTAATGATGATTTCTTTGTTGGGTGCCTCTAGTAGTCACCTACAATCCAAATCTGGAGGCGCTAAGAAGAGCTGCACGGAAACTACAACCCTTACTACAAAAAGATGCCCGATTACAATCCATATTTCCAGACCCCCCACTTCTGTGTTTCAGGCAGCCCCCAAGTCTAAGAAGCATCATTGTCAGAAGCTTTCTGTCATCTCCTCCAGCTACAGGTACCTTTCCTTGCAACCAGAAAAAATGCAAAACCTGTCCGTTTATAATGACCACAGACAAGATAAAGATTCCCAATTCACATCAGGACTATAAGATCCCAGGTACGTTCAGCTGAATCACATCTAATGTAGTGTACTTAATTATATGTACCAAATGTCCAGCTGGGGGTCTGTATGTAGTGAAGACAGGGCAAAAACTTAGAACAAGGATGAATCATCATCGCCACACAATAAAAGAAGAAAAAATAGATCTACCTGTAGCCAAGCATTTTTGTTCCCCTGATCACAGCATAAAAGATATGAAATTACTAGTATTAAAAGGTAACTTTAAATCTCAAAGAGAAAGAAGAGTCTTAGAATATAAACTGATGATGACCTTTAACACTTTCAGAGCAGGAATGAATGTGTCGCATGGATTTATGTCATTCTACATCAACTAAGGAATGTGTTCCTCAGACTCTCAGACCTGTGAGGTCATCACAACACTGGACACAGGACAATAAAACCTTCACACTCCTTATCTATTAAATGCTAAAATATTTATAGCCAGAACAGTTTATCTCTTCCATAATAACTCTGCTTTTGATCACCTGTCTTACCTATTGCATTTTTTTTTCTTGTGTGTCTTATTGTGTATAAATATGTGACTCTTCAGATTTTGTCTTATACTATGCCTGATGAAGAGACCTGAGTAGTCTCGAAAGCTTGCAATTTGTTACCATCTTTTCAGTTAGCCATTAAAAGGTATCAACCACTGAGGACTCTCAAATCTAAATATTCTTCTAGAGAATTTCACTAATTTGAAACTTCAGCTCTGACAGTTAAAGTCAAGAATCAGAGCTCCGAACACTGGAGAGCTGCAAAGATGTGATTTTATCATGCAATACAGTCCTGCTCATTGTTATTGGCACCCATGAAGTTTAAATACATAATGTGGAATATCTCCTGAAACTAATGAATCAAGTGAAACAGTTTTTTGTATAGAGACTCGTGTTAAATAAAAAAAGAGCAAATGATAAACAATAATTTTAAACAAAAAAACAATGGGAGGGAAAAATGGAAAAACCTAAAGCTTCCTGTGTCACTGGTATTGGCACCCTTTACATTAATTTAGTATGGAGACACATTTTGACTCACCTGTGGTAAATCACAAAAGAGATTCTCCTGTGATTAATTGTTGGTGAACATGTGACATGAATTAGCCAATGAATGACTTCAGTGTTTTAAAAAGTCACATGGTAGGCCCTGTTCCTTTGTCACAATGGTGAAGACAAAGGAGCTATCTGAGGATATCAGAACTGCTATTATTAGCAAACACAAGACTTCCAAAGGGTATAAGGCTATCTCCAAAAACCTTGGTATTCCTAGTTTCAACAGTGCACAATGTTATTAACAAGTTTGTCATGCATTGAACTGTCAAGAACCTCCCTGGACGTGGGGGAAAGAAGAAAATAGACAAGAGATGTCTTCGCAGTGGAAAAAATGGTGGAAAAAACACCACGTCAAACATCCGAAAGCTTGAAGGCCATCCTGGAACAGTCCGAGGTCATGGTTTTAACAAGTACCATATGCCACACACTAAACCAAGCAGAGATTTATGGGCAAGGGCCAAGGAAGAAACCATTGCTGAAGAAAATACATAAAAAGGAACGACTGATTTTTGCCAAAGAGTACCTTGACAAACCACAATCCTTCTGGGAAAATGTTCTGTGGACCAATGAAACAAAAATAGAGCTTTCTGGCAATGCAAAGCAGCAGTTTGTTTACAGAAGGCGCAATGAAGCTTAAAAGGAAAAGAACACCTTACCAAAAGTTAAGCATGGTGGACGATCCATAATGCTGTGGGGTTGCTTTGCTGCGTCTGGTACTGGAGGCCTTGACTGTATCACAGGAATCATGAAATCAGAAAATTATCAAGAGATTTTAGAGCGAAATGTCCTACCCAGTGTAAGAAGCTTGATTTGAGTCGAAGATCATGGGTCCTCCAGCAAGACAATGACCCAAAGCACACATCCAAAAGTACACAGGGATGATAGAAAAAGAAAAAATGGACTATTTTAAAATCGCTAGCAATGAGTCCTGACCTCAGTCCCATGGAAAATCTTTGAGGTGAGCTGAAATCTGCCATTGGGAAAAAGAACCCTGCAAACATTCAAGAGCTTGAACAAACTCCAAAGGAAAAGTAGGAGAAAATTCCAGCTGAGAAGTGCAAGAAGCTTATAGATGGCTACAAGAAATGTTTGTAGCCTGTCAGCAATGACAAAGGGTGTGCAACCAAGTATTAATAAGGGGTGCCTTTATTGCTACAAATGCTATTTATTCTATTTCTTCTTTGAAATTGCAACATAGAAGTTGAAAAACAATGTTTTACTGTTGTATTACTTTGGACCACTAATTAAAAAATCCTGAAGATACAACTTTGGTGCATTTCCATTTATTTCTAAAGATATTGTACAGTCTATGAAAAAATGAAGTGGTGCCAATAATGGTGAGCATCACTGTATAAAGACTACAATTACAGGAAGGCTCATAGATTTCAGGGAAAAACCCTTGTTTCTTTGCTTCAGCTCAAATAGTAATTCACACAGAAAAGCGATTGACTTGTTTGAACATGACCCATAATTGTAGCGTTATTGGGAGGATGGCGTAGACCTGAATTGGTGAGTGGAAAATGTAGAACAAACCACAATGGTTGTTCAAGAACTACAGTGGGTACGGAAAGTATTCAGACCCCTTTAAATTTTTCACTCTTTGTTTCATTGCAGCCATTTGGTAAATTCTAAAAAGTTCATTTTTTTTTCTCATTAAAGTACACTCTGCACCCCATCTTGAATGAAAAAAACAGAAATGTAAAAATTTTTGAAAATTTATTAAAAAAGAAAAACTGAAATATCACATAGTCATAAGTAGTGTTGAGCGATACCTTCCGATATCAGGAAATATCGTATCGGATTGGATCGGACCGATACCTAAAAAGTATCGGATATCACCGATTCCGATACCGGAAACCAATGCAAGTCAATGGGACACAAATATCGGAATGAAAATAAACCCTTTCTTTCCTTGTAGGTTAATTCTACATGAAGGAAAACAACTAAGAATAATGTAGAATGTATTACGCGAAAAGCCGGCAATTCATCAGCGGCATACACCGGTACCCGACAATTTACAACAGAAAGAATAGAGCTTCACACATAGATTAGATAGATAGAAACATGTCAGTCACATATATATGAAGTACAGTGACAGTGTTGCTTACTGTACTTGTCATTTAGTGTAAAGGATTTATTAAAAAAATAATAGTGTTTTCATGCACCGTCTCTTTAAAAAAGCCGGCCGGCAATTCAGCAGCGGTACCCGACAATTTAGAATAGAAGGAATAGAGCATCACACATAGATTAGATAGATAGAAACATGTCAGTCACATATATATGAAGTACAGTGACAGTGTTGATTACTGTACTTGTCATTTAGTGTTAAAATAAAGGATTTATTAAAAAAAAAATTGGCGTGGGGTTCCCCGTAATTTTAGGCTCTAGCAGAGGTTAAGCAGACAGCTGCGGCAGATGTTTGAAGCCTGGGAAGGGGGTAATACCCACGGGGCTTCCCAGGCTACTAATATCAGCCCCCAGCGGAATACCTAGCCTTTACTAGCTATTAAAATGGGGGACCCCCCTAAAAAAATGACGTGGGGTCCCCCCTAATTTAATAGCTAGCAAAGGCTAGGCAGACAGCTGCGGGCTGATATTAATAGCCCAGGAAGGGTGCCATGAATATTGGCCCCCTCCCAGGCTAGAAACACCAGCCATCAGCCGCCCCAGAAATGGCGCATCCATAGGATGCGCCAATTCTGGCACTTAGCCTCGCTCTTCCCACTGCCCTGTAGCGGTGGCAGTGGGGTAATAGGGCTGGGGTTGATGTCAGCTTATAATACCAGCTGACATCAAGCCCAGGTTAGTAATGGAGAGGCGTCTATAAGACACCCCCATTACTAACCCCATAGTTAAAGTTAAAAAAAAACACAAACACCCAGAATAAAGTCCTTTAATTGAAATAAAGACACAATTCTTTATTGTTCTAAATTAAACCATACTTACCACCACGCCCATTCCAGCTGAAGCCAACGATCTCCTGCAATAAAAGAAAAATAATAAAGCAACATCATCCTTACCTTTCCATGGTTCCCACGACAGCTTCAGCTCTGCTACATCGAGATGACAGGCTGGACCGCAGCAGAACGCTGCCATTCAGCCTGTCATCCCGCAGACACTGAGAAGCGCAGGCATGCTTGCACTCCTCAGTGTCTCTCTGTGACGGCATCCAGATGAGCCGAGTTCATGTCCAATGAACTCGGCTCACCTCATGCACATCACTGACAGCGTGGGAAAATTCTCCTGCACTCAGCGCTTCAGCGTGAGAATTTTCCCACGCTGTCAGTGATGTGCATGAGGTCAGCTGAGTTCATTGGACATGAGCTTACCTCAACACTAGTCATAAGTATTCAGACCGTTTGCTCAGTATAGAGTAGAAGCACCCTTTTGAGCTAGTACAGCCATGAGTCTTCCTGGGAATGATGCAACAAGTTTTTCACACCTGGATTTGGGGATTTCCAGTTCCATCAGGTTGGATGGTGAACGTTGGTGGACAGCCATTTTCAGGTCTCTCCAGAGATGCTCAATTGGGTTTAGGTCAGGGTTCTGGCTGGGCCAGTCAAGAATGGTCACAGAGTTGTTCTGAAGCCACTCCTTTGTTATTTTAGCTGTGTGCTTAGGGTCATTGTGTTATTGGAAGGTGAACCTTCGGCCAAGTCTGAGGTCCAGAGCACTCTGGAAGAGGTTTTCATCAAGGATATCTCTGTACTTTGCCGCATTCATGTTTCCTTCAATTGCAACCAGTTGTCCTGTACCTGCAGCTGAAAAACACCCCCATAGCATGATGCTGCCACCACCATGTTTCACTGTTGGGATTGTATTGGGCAGGTGATGAGCAGTGCCTGGTTTTCTCCACAAATACCGCTTAGAATTAGCACCAAAAAGTTCTATCTTTGTCTCATCAGACCAGAGAATCTTATTTCTCATAGTCTGGGAGTCCTTCATGTGTTTTTGAGCAAACTCTATGCGGGCTTTCATATGTCTTGCACTGAGGAGAGGCTTCCATCGGGCCACTCTGCCATAAAGGCCCAACTGGTGGAGGGCTACAGTGGTAGTTGGCTTGTGGAACTTTCTCCCATCTCCCTATAGCATCTCTGGCGCTCGCGATTGCTCAGTCTGGCTGGACGGCCAGGTCTAGGAAGACTTCTGGTGGTCCCAAACTTATTCCATTTAAGGATTATGGAGGCCACTGTGCTCTTAGGAACCTTGAGTAATGCAGAAATTCTTTTGTAACCTTGGCCAGATCTGTGCCTTGCCACAATTCTGTCTCTGAGCTCCTTTGGCAGTTCCTTTGAGCTCATGATTCTCATTTGGTCTGATATGCACTGTGAGCTGTGAGGTCTTATATAGACGGGTGTGTACCTTTCAAGATCAAGTCCTATCAGTATTATTAAACACAGCTGGATTCCAATGAAGGAGCAGAACCAACTCAAGGAGAATCACAAGGAAATGGATAGCCTGTGACTTAAATATGAGTGTCTGAGCAAAGGGTCTAAATACTTATGACCATGTGATATTTCAGTTTTTCTTTTTTAATAAATTTGCAAAAAATTCTACATTTCTGTTTTTTGTCAGTCAAGATGGGGTGCACTTTAATGAGAAAAAAATGAACTTTTTAGAATTTACCAAATGGCTGCAATGAAGCAAAGAATGAAAAATGTAAAGGGATCTAAATACTTTCCGTACTCACTGTATGTAAACTTCTTGTTTCAATTGTATATAAACTTCTGCTGTCATCTGTATGTAAACTTCTGGTTTCATTGTGGTATGGAGAAGTATAACCACATTAAGAGCATTGTCTTGTAAACTGTTTATTAGTATATAAATTGGTACTTCTGATGTAATGCAAACAGATCATAGGTTGAGTTTTAGCATCCATTTTTGTTCTGTAATTATAGATGAATTTGATGCCTGCAAAATGAGTGCCGGTAGGCAAAATGGATTTCCACAGATCATTAAAAATGACCTAGATGAATTGTTGATGGTCGACCCAGAAAACTCCCATGCCATTTTTGAACTGGTCCAGAATACTGTAGGTATGCAATAGCTTCTATTATTTACCTTATGTGGGAAATTGTTAAAAAATCATGCAGTATGGGGACAGAAAGACAACATGGCTGCTGTATGGGGACAGAAAGACAATATGGCTGCTGTATGGGGACAGAATGACAACATGGCTGCTGTATGGGGACAGAATGACAACATGGCTGCTGTGTGGGGACAGAACGACAACATGTCTGCTGTATGGGGACAGAATAACAACATGTCTGCTGTATGGGGACAGAACGACAACATATCTGCTGTATGAGGGCAGTATAACAACATGCCTGCTGTATGGGGACAGAACAACAACATGTCTGCTGTATGAGGACACAACGAACACATGTTTACTGTATTGGGACAGAACATCAACATGTCTGCTTTATGGGGACAGAACGACAACACGCCTGCTTTATCGGGACAGAACGACAAGATGTCTGCAGTATGGGGACAGAACGACAACATGGCTGCTGTATGGGGACAGAATGACAACATGGCTGCTGTGTGGGGACAGAATGACAACATGTTTGCTGTATGGGGATAGAACGACAATATGTCTTCTGTATAGGGAGAGAACGACAACATGTCTGCCGTATGGGGACAGAACGACAACATGGCTGCTGTATGGGGACAGAACGACAACATATCTACTGTATGAGGACAGAACAACAACATGCCTGCTGTATGGGGACAGAACAACAACATGTCTGCCGTATGAGGACACAACAAACACATGTCTACTGTATTGGGAAAGAACGCCTACATGTTTGCTTTATGGGGACAGAACGACAACATGTCTGCTTTATGGGGACAGAACGACAACATGACTGCTGTTTGAGGACGGAACGACAACATGCCTGCTTTGTGGGGACAGAACAACAACATATCTGCTGTATGGGGACAGAACAACAACAAGTCTGCTGTATGGGGACAGAACGACAACATGTCTTCTGTATAGGGACAGAACGACAAAATGTCTGCTGTATGGGGACAGAACGACAACATGGCTGCTGTATGGGGACAGAACGACAAAATGGCTGCTGTGTGGGACAGAATGACCACATGTTTGCTGTATGGGGACAGAACGACAACATGTCTGATGACTGTATGGGGACAGAACGACAACATGTCTGCTGTATGGGGACAGAACAACAATATGGCTGATGTGGTGAAGGAACAACAACATGCCTGCTGTATGGGGACATAACAACATGTCTGCTGTATGGGAACAGAGTGACAACAATCCTGCTGTATGGGGACAAAACAACAACATGTCTGCTGTATGGGGACAGAACGATAACATGCCTGCTGTATGGGGACAGAACAATGACGTGCCTGCTGTATGGGGACAGAACGACAATATTTCTGCTATATGGGGACAGAAAGACAACATGTCTGCTGTATGAGGACACAACGAACACATGTTTACTATATTGGGACAGAACATCAACATGTCTGCTTTATGGGGACAGAACGACAACACGCCTGCTTTATCGGGACAGAACGACAAGATGTCTGCAGTATGGGGACAGAACGACAACATGGCTGCTGTATGGGGACAGAATGACAACATGGCTGCTGTGTGGGGACAGAATGACAACATGTTTGCTGTATGGGGATAGAACGACAATATGTCTTCTGTATAGGGAGAGAACGACAACATGTCTGCCGTATGGGGACAGAACGACAACATGGCTGCTGTATGGGGACAGAATGACAACATTTCTACTGTATGAGGACAGAACAACAACATGCCTGCTGTATGGGGACAGAACAACAACATGTCTGCCGTATGAGGACACAACAAACACATGTCTACTGTATTGGGAAAGAACGCCTACATGTTTGCTTTATGGGGACAGAACGACAACATGTCTGCTTTATGGGGACAGAACAACAACATGACTGCTGTTTGAGGACGGAACGACAACATGCCTGCTTTGTGGGGACAGAACAACAACATATCTGCTGTATGGGGACAGAACAACAACAAGTCTGCTGTATGGGGACAGAACGACAACATGTCTTCTGTATAGGGACAGAACGACAAAATGTCTGCTGTATGGGGACAGAACGACAACATGGCTGCTGTATGGGGACAGAACGACAAAATGGCTGCTGTGTGGGACAGAATGACCACATGTTTGCTGTATGGGGACAGAACGACAACATGTCTGATGACTGTATGGGGACAGAACGACAACATGTCTGCTGTATGGGGACAGAACAACAATATGGCTGATGTGGTGAAGGAACAACAACATGCCTGCTGTATGGGGACATAACAACATGTCTGCTGTATGGGAACAGAGTGACAATAATCCTGCTGTATGGGGACAAAACAACAACATGTCTGCTGTATGGGGACAGAACGATAACATGCCTGCTGTATGGGGACAGAACAATGACGTGCCTGCTGTATGGGGACAGAACGACAATATTTCTGCTATATGGGGACAGAAAGACAACATGTCTGCTGTATGAGGACACAACGAACACATGTTTACTATATTGGGACAGAACATCAACATGTCTGCTTTATGGGGACAGAACGACAACACGCCTGCTTTATCGGGACAGAACGACAAGATGTCTGCAGTATGGGGACAGAACGACAACATGGCTGCTGTATGGGGACAGAATGACAACATGGCTGCTGTGTGGGGACAGAATGACAACATGTTTGCTGTATGGGGATAGAACGACAATATGTCTTCTGTATAGGGAGAGAACGACAACATGTCTGCCGTATGGGGACAGAACGACAACATGGCTGCTGTATGGGGACAGAATGACAACATATCTACTGTATGAGGACAGAACAACAACATGCCTGCTGTATGGGGACAGAACAACAACATGTCTGCCGTATGAGGACACAACAAACACATGTCTACTGTATTGGGAAAGAACGCCTACATGTTTGCTTTATGGGGACAGAACGACAACATGTCTGCTTTATGGGGACAGAACAACAACATGACTGCTGTTTGAGGACGGAACGACAACATGCCTGCTTTGTGGGGACAGAACAACAACATATCTGCTGTATGGGGACAGAACAACAACAAGTCTGCTGTATGGGGACAGAACGACAACATGTCTTCTGTATAGGGACAGAACGACAAAATGTCTGCTGTATGGGGACAGAACGACAACATGGCTGCTGTATGGGGACAGAACGACAAAATGGCTGCTGTGTGGGACAGAATGACCACATGTTTGCTGTATGGGGACAGAACGACAACATGTCTGATGACTGTATGGGGACAGAACGACAACATGTCTGCTGTATGGGGACAGAACAACAATATGGCTGATGTGGTGAAGGAACAACAACATGCCTGCTGTATGGGGACATAACAACATGTCTGCTGTATGGGAACAGAGTGACAACAATCCTGCTGTATGGGGACAAAACAACAACATGTCTGCTGTATGGGGACAGAACGATAACATGCCTGCTGTATGGGGACAGAACAATGACGTGCCTGCTGTATGGGGACAGAACGACAATATTTCTGCAATATGGGGACAGAAAGACAACATGTCTGCTGTATAGGGACAGAATGACAACATTTCTGCTGTATGGGGACAGAACTACAACATGTCTGCTGTAACGGGGACAGAACGACAACATGACTGCTGTTTGAGGACGGAACGACAACATGCCTGCTTTGTGGGGACAGAACAACAACATATCTGCTGTATCGGGACAGAACAACAACAAGTCTGCTGTATGGGGACAGAACGACAACATGTCTTCTGTATAGGGACAGAACGACAAAATGTCTGCTGTATGGGGACAGAACGACAACATGGCTGCTGTATGGGGACAGAATGACAAAATAGCTGCTGTGTGGGACAGAATGACCACATGTTTGCTGTATGGGGACAGAACGACAACATGTCTGATGGCTGTATGGGGACAGAACGACAACATGTCTGCTGTATGGGGACAGAACAACAATATGGCTGATGTGGTGAAGGAACAACAACATGCCTGCTGTATGGGGACATAACAACATGTCTGCTGTATGGGAACAGAGTGACAACAATCCTGCTGTATGGGGACAAAACAACAACATGTCTGCTGTATGGGGACAGAACGATAACATGCCTGCTGTATGGGGACAGAACAATGACATGCCTGCTGTATGGGGACACAACGACAATATTTCTGCTATATGGGGACAGAAAGACAACATGTCTGCTATATAAGGACAGAATGACAACATTTCTGCTGTATGGGGACAGAACTACAACATGTCTGCTGTAACGGGGACAGAACGACAACATGCCTGCTGTATGGGGACAGAACAACAACATGCCTGCTGTATGGGGACATAACAACAACATGTCTGCTGTATGGGGACAGAAAGACAACATGTCTGCTGTATGTGAACAGAAAGACAACATGTCTGCTGTATGGGGACAGAACAACAACTTGTCTGCTGTATGAGGACAAAACGACAACATTTCTGCTGTATGGGGTCAGAACGACAACATGCCTGCTGTATGGGGACAGAACGACAACATGTCTGCTGTATGGGGACAGAATAACAACATGTCTGCTGTATGGGGTCAGAACGACAACATGGCTGCTGTATGGGGACAGAACAACAACTTGTCTGCTGTATGAGGACAAAACGACAACATTTCTGCTGTATGGGGTCAGAACGACAACATGCCTGCTGTATGGGGACAGAACGACAACATGGCTGCTGTGTGGGGACAGAACGACAACATGTCTGCTGTATGGGGACAGAATAACAACATGTCTGCTGTATGGGGTCAGAACAACAACATGGCTGCTGTATGGGGACAGAACAACAACATGGCTGCTGTGTGGGACAGAATGACAACATGTTTGCTGTATGGGCACAGAACGACAACATGTCTGCTGGCTGTATGGGGACAGAACGACAACATGTCTGCTGTATGGGGACAGAACAACAATATGGCTGATGTGGTGAAGGAACAACAACATGCCTGCTGTATGGGGACATAACAACAACATGTCTGCTGTATGGGAACAGAGTGACAACAATCCTGCTGTATGGGGACAGAACGACAACATGCCTGCTGTATGGGGACAAAACGACAACATGCCTGCTATATGGGGACATAACAACAACATGTCTGCTGTATGGGGACAGAAAGACAACATGTCTGCTGTATGTGGACAGAAAGACAACATGTCTGCTGTATGGGGACAGAACAACAATTTGTCTGCTGTATGAGGACAAAACGACAACATTTCTGCTGTATGGGGTCAGAACGACAACATGCCTGCTGTATGGGGACAGAACGACAACATATCTGCTGTATGGGGACAGAACGACAATATTTCTGCTATATGGGGACAGAATGACATGTCTGCTGTATGGGACAGAAACAACAACTTGTCTGATGTATGAGGACAAAACGACAACGTTTCTGCTGTATGGGGTCAGAACGACAACATGCCTGCAGTATGGGGACAGAACGACAACATGTCTGCTGTATGGGGACAGAACGACAATATTTCTGCTATATGGGGACAGAATGACATGTCTGCTGTATGGGGACAGAAACGACAACATGTCTGCTGTATGAGAACAGAACGACAACATGTCTGCTGTATTAGGACAGATCGACAACATGGGTGCTGTATGGGGACAGAACAACAACATGCCTACTGTATGGGGACAGAACGACAACATGCCTGCTATATTGGGACATAACAACAACATCTCTGCTGTATGGGGACAAAAAGACAACATGTCTGCTGTATGGGGACAGAAAGACAACATGTCTGCTGTATGGGGACAGAACAACAACATGTCCGCTGTATGGGGACAGAACGAAACATGTCTGCTGTAGGGGGTCAGAACAACAACATGACTGCTGTATGGGGACAGAACGACAATATGTCTGCTGGCTGTATGGGGGCAGAATGAAAACATGACTGCTGTATGGGGACAGAACAACAATATGGCTGCTGTATGGTGAAGGAACAACAACATGCCTGCTGTATGGGGACAGAACGACAATATTTCTGCTATATGGGGACAGAACTACAACATGTCTGCTGTATAGGGACAGAATGACAATATTTCTGCTGTATGGGGACAGAACGACAACTTGTCTGCTGTATGGGGACAGAACGACAACATGCCTGCTGTATGGGGACAGAACGACAACATGCCTGCTATATGGGGACATAACAACAACATGTCTGCTGTATGGGGACAGAAAGACAACATGTCTTCTGTATGTGGACAGAAAGACAACATGTCTGCTGTATGGGGACAGAACAACAACATGTCTGCTGTATGGGGACATAACAACAACATGTCTGCTGTATGGGGACAGAACGACAACATGCCTACTGTATGGGGACAGAACGACAACATGTCTGCTGTATGAGGACAGATTGACAACATGGCTACTGTATGGGGATAGAAAGACAACATGTCTGCTGTATGGGGACAGAACGACAACATGCCTGCTGTATGGGGACAGAACAACAACATGCCTGCTATATTGGGACATAACAACAACATGTCTGCTGTATGGGGACAGAAAGACAACATGTCTGCTGTATGGGGACAGAAGAACAACATGTGTGCTGTATGGGGACAGAACGAAACATGTCTGCTGTATGGGGACAGAACAAGAACATGACTGCTGTATGGGGACAGAACGACAACATGTCTGCTGGCTGTATGGGGACAGAATGACAACATGACTGCTGTATGGGGACAGAACAACAATATGACTGCTGTATGGTGAAGGAACAACAACATGCCTGCTGTTTGGGGACAGAACAACAACATGTCTGCTGTATGGGGACAGAACAACAACATGTCTGCTGTATGGGGACAGAAAGACAACATGTCTGCTGGCTGTATGGGGACAGAATGACAACATGACTGCTGTATGGGGACAGAACAACAATATGGCTGCTGTATGGTGAAGGAACAACAACATGCCTGCTGTATGGGGACAGAACAACAACATGCCTGCTGTATGGGGACAGAACAACAACATGTCTGCTGTATGGGGACAGAAAGACAACATGCCTGCTGTATGGAGACAGAATGACAACATGGCTGCTGTATGGGAATAGAATGACAACGTCTGCTATATGGGAATAGAATGACAACACGCCTGCTGTTTGGGTTCATAATGATCATATTATCAATCGTTGTACCCCAGCACTGTTTGTATTGGCCTGCATAAATAAACGTTTAAATGAGCGCTAGATATGGGCAGAAATTTGCCCATGTAATAGCAACACCAATTCCAATAAGTTCCCCATACAGTCTTACAGTATGTTAACTGTACTACTATGAATTCTTTATGTGTTTTTATATCTTCTTTTTTCATTTATTGTAGATTATGTTCTGCAAATGAAACTACATTTATCTGGTAATATGATTTCAGGCTTATTTCGAGAAGCTACATACCCATGCTGAAACGAAACACAAAACATGTCTGTACTAGATTTATATATACCCTTTAGGTTGGTGGTCTAGGGCATCCGAGGGGTAATAAAGACATTCCTGGAGGTCTAGGTTATTTAGGGGGGTTGATGTAGACCTCCTCAGTATTCTTATTTAGTTAATAGAGAATTTCACTAATTTGAAACTTCTGCTCTAAAGTCAAGAATTAGAGCTCCGAACACTGGAGAGCTGCAAAGATGTGGTTTTATCATGCACTATAAAGACTACAATTACAGGAAGCCTCATAGATTTCAGGGAAAAACCCTTGTTTCTTTGCTTCAGCTCAGTTGGTAATTCACACAGAAAAGCGATTGACATTTCTGAACATGACCCATAATTGCACCGTTTTTGGGAGAATGGCGTAGACCTGAATTGGTGAGTGTAAAATATAGAACAAACCACAATGGTAGTGCAAGAACTATATCAGATCCTGTGGCTGTTTACACCAGAAGAAAAGTACTGAGACTCGCCTTCCCAGTTAATCTCAGCAGAAAAGAAACGTGCAAAAGTCTGATGCAGGCGTGGAAAAAATGCTGTAGAGGTTTGTTAAGGAGGTAAAAGAAATAGGCGTGTTGGCAAAGAGAGGTTCAGGTAAGGGTTTGGCCTCTAACAGGAGCGTGGAAAGGGCTAAATATTTCCATGACATTAAACTTCTCCCTGATGCCAACTTTGAAAAGTTATGAGTATGAGTTTCCAGTTATAGCTATTGGTATTGAGTAGTGATGAGTGAGCACTCAAATGCTTGGGTGCTCGTTGCTCGGGTCGAGCACATTGGAATACTCTGGTGCTCGACCCGAGCAACGAGCCCAATGTAAGTCTATGGGAAACGCAATCATTTTTCAGGCAGCTCCCCCCGGCGGTCTGCAGAGGGCCTAAAAATTGCCCAAATCGATGGGAACAGTGCTCAAATGGCATAAGAATAGCATGGGGAAGACCCCTGGAAGCATTTCTGACTCCCATGTCACTGCTGTCAACAAGGTTCTCAGAGTATTACGCCACTTTTACGGACTCACAATAAAACATACAAAAACAAAACCAAAATGGATTTTCCCTGGAAATATGTTAAAGAACATCCTTTCCAGGGTAATGACTTGTATATAAGGCAAAATAAATAATCAAAAGCAAAAATACTTCTCCACACCTTGGGCTATGTTCACACATAGCGTTTTTGATGCGTTTTTGCATTTTTGCATTGCTTTCAACCGTGACAAATGCATTCACCGGGAAATGTAATTTTTACAACTTTATATGGCCATGTGGTGTATGAGACATGATCACACACATCCTGTTTCATTTATGAAGGAGGGACTCTGAAAATCACAAAGCCTATTTTTATAGGGCCATCAGGCGGCCTTTACTATTCTTAAAGGGCCAGCAGTCGGCCCTCACTATTCTTAGAGAGCCATCAGCCGGCTATGCTTTGTTGATCCCATTACTAAAGAGTGGGTCTCCTATACTGTTATTGCGTATGCAGTGAGTGGCAGGGCTGCCCAAAATTTGGACACACCCCAATACCCCTTTGAAGAGACTTAGAGGAGGGCCTCCTAAAAACAATGTTCCCATTATCAGGAAGTGGGTCTCCCATACTGTTTGCCTATGCAGTGAATGTAAGGACTGCCAAAAATTTGGACCTACTACAATGTCCCTTGGAAGAGACGTAGAGGAGGGCCTCCTGAAAACAATGTTCCCACTATTAGGAAATGGGTCTCCCATTGTGTTTGCCTATGCAGTGAATGCAAGGGTTGCCAAAAATTTGGAGGCACTCCAATGCCCCTTGGAAAAGACGTGGAGGTCAGAGGGCCTCCTGAAAATCAATATTCTCATTATTAGGAAGTGGGTCTCCCATTGTGTTTGCCTATGCAGTAAATGCAAGGATTGCCAAAAATTTGGAGGCACTCCAATGCCCCTTGGAAGAGACGTAGAGGGCCTCATGAAAAAATATTTTCATTATTAGGAAATGGGTCTCCCATTATGTTTGCCTATACAGTGAATGCAAGGGCTGCCAAAAATTGGAAGGCACTCCAATGCCCCTTGGAAGAGATGTATAGGTCCTCATGAAAAATGTTCCCATTAGATTGGAGCGGGTCTCCTATACTTGTAATGCCCATGCACTAAGTGTATGGGCTGACAAACATTTACCCCTGGGAGGGTACACATGAACATTAATGTATAACAATTTTTTTTACAGGCATCATAAACACCCTTTAAAAAAATTATGTGGGTGTTGCATCACGGTCCACGGTCACCCTGGTGATATGGTGGTGGAGGATGAGGATGAGGAGAAGGAGGAGGACAAGAGCAAATAGCCAAAATCAGGAAGCGTATACCCATGTGTGGGTGTGAAGAGGTGCATGGGAATACACCTCCCAAAAAAGACAATGGATTTCAGTTTATGTTACGCTGCTATCATTTGGTGGTGCTGAGAAGTCTGACCCAATCCAGCCCTTGTTCATTTTTATAAGGGTCAGCCTGTCAGCATTTTAATTGACAGGCGGATGCGCTTATCAGTTATAATTCCACCAGTGGCACTAAAAACCTGCTCTGATACAATGCAGACGGCAGGGCAGGCCAGGACCTCCAAAGCATAGAGAGCCAGTTCATTCCACGTATCCAGCTTGGATACTCAATAATTATAAGGCACAGAGGAATTATGGAGGACGTTGGTACGGTCGGCAAGGTACTCACTCAGCATCTTCCCAAACTTTGCACTCCTTCTGAGAGTACCCTGCGCCTCAAGGCCTGTGCGATGGGAGGGGCTGAGAAAATTCTCCCAGAACTTGGACAGTGTTCCCCTACCTCTGCTGGAATCGAGTTGTGTCTCTCTCACCTGTAGTCCTTGGTTGTCTAACGAACTGTGACCTCTGCTGCCAGCGTTTTCAGATGGGAATTTTTTTAATAGTACCGCAACAAGGGCCTTCTGGTACTGCCCCATTTTTGTAGATCTGTCCACCTCAGGAATAAGAGATATAAAGTTCTCCTTGTAGCGTGGGTCTAGAAGCGTCACCAGCCAGTATTGACTGTCACCCAAAATTTTGAGAACGCGAGGGTCATGGGAAAGGCTGCCTATCATAAACTCAGCCATGCGTGCCAGACTGCTAACAGGCAAGACTTCTGTGTCTTCACCAAGAGGATGAGTGACAATGCTCTCCTCCTCCTCTCTGTCCTCAGGCCATCCACGCTGAACAGACGGTATGACAATTGTGCAGGTAGTACCGTCTATAGTGCATGAAACTAGCTCCTGTTCTTCCTCCTCCTCCTCTTTCTCATTGTCACCCAATCCACATTGGGATGAGATGAGGCTGGGCTGTATGTAATCACCCTGTATGGTTCCTTGCTCCATCTCATCGTGCTCCACCAGCAATGCATCCTCTTTGATTGTGAGCAGAGAGCGTTTCAGAAGACAGAGAGGCGGGATGGTGACACTAATTATGGCGTCATCACCGCTCGCCATCTTGGTGGAGTCCTCAAAGTTTTGGAGGATGGTACATATGTCTGACATCCATGTCCACTCCTGAGGTATTATGTGTGGAGTCTGAACTGAATACCGACGGCCTTGTTGATGCTGGTACTCAACAACTCTTCTGCTCACAAATCCTTCCCAACATCTGCAGTGTAGAGCTCCAACGCGTGGAGACATCACACACCAGTCTGTGAGCCGGAAGCTGCAAACGCTGCTGAAACACGACAAGGGCGGCGGAAGCAGTAGATGACATTCTAAAATGGGCACACAGGCGGCGTACTTTAGCAAGCAGATCCGGCAGCTCCGGGTAATGCGGGGATGGCACACTGGGAGAAATAGTGGCGGCTGGGGACCGAGTACCGAGGGATGGCCGCCGCCATCAGGTTGTGGAATGCTTCCATCGCCACGAGCCTAAAAGTCAACATTTCGAGCGCAAGCAGTCGCGAAATGTGGGAATTTAGTAGTGTGGCCTGTGGGGCGTTGGGCGTGGATTTGCGATTGCATTCCAAGGACTGGGGTATGGACAACTGAACGCTGTGCTGGGACAAGGACGTTGATGTGCTTCCTGATGCTGGTACTTGAGAGTGTGCAACGTCAAGTGCAGGGCAGGAGGCATCTTCGAATGCACCATGGACAGGGAATTGGCTTGCACGCACAATAGCGGAAGAAGCAGTGGTGCCACCCGCAGACACTGTTCCTGGACCCTGGGGTTCGGCCCACAAAGTCGGGTGCTTTGCTGTCATGTGCCTGATCATGGTGGTGGTGGTCAGGCTGTTTTGCTACCCCTGCTGATGCTGGCCTGGCAGGTGGTGCAAATGGCCTTTTTGGGGTTATCGGCAGAGCCTTTAAAAAACTACCAGACTCGGGAAGACCTAACAGTTGTACTGGCAACTTTCTTTGTGTTGGTGTTATGGAGAACGGTTGCCTGCCTTCTGTCTGCAGCCACCACACTGCTTCTTCCTGCCTGCTGCGGTGCTCTGCCTCCCTCCCCCTGTGTGCTGCTGTCCTTGCTCTGCATCTCCTCCTGCCAGGTTGGATCAGTTACTATATCATCCACCACCTCGTCTTCCACTTCCGCACCCTGGTCCTCCTCTGACTTTCTGGCAATTGTGTCTCATCACCGTCCACCTCTTGTGACACTTTCCCACCGTCGCCTTCATGTGACCGTGGCTGCTCAAATATTTGGGCATCGCTACATGCGATCTCCTCTTGCCCCGCTTCAAGTGGACCGGTCAAGAGGCCCAAATTTATAAATGGAAAAGTGAACAGCTCTTCGGAGTATCCAAGTGTGGGATCAGTTGTCTCTGGGCACTCGGCATGGTGGGAGGAAGGAAGTTCAGGGTGAGGAATATGCGGTCCAGACTCACGGCTACTGAGACTTGACCGTGTGGTGGTGGTGGCTAAGTGACTGGAAGCATTATCTGCTATCCAACCAATAACCTTTTCACACTGCTCTGTGTTCAATAGCGGTGTTCTGCAGTCCCCTATTAATTGGGACAGGAAGGTCGAGCGAGAAGATGTGGGTGTTTGTTGGGGCACAATTTCAGCTTGCCCACGGCTTCGGCCTCTGCATGCACCGTCACCATCACGTGCAGTTCCCGGTCCCTTGCCACATGCCTTGCCCATTTTAAATGGAGGACAATATCTTCAACGCGTACTACAAATGGCTGAATTTGGAGCGAACTTATATGTGATCCGTGTGACGGAGAAAACACAGTTTTAAATACCTGGCCTGTAGGTAACTGTTTCGAACAGCAAACTGGTGTCAATAGCTTCACTGACACACTGAAACAAATTTTTAATGGAGGCCAGAAATGGCAATATTTTCAGCGCAATTATGCTGTGATCAATTATATGATCCGTGTGACGGACAAACCACAGTTTTAAATAGCTGGATTTTTAGCGCTGTAATATGGAAAGGACCTGGCTGTATTCTGCAGTGCCAACAAGCAAATGAAGCAGAAAAACAGTGTTCTCTGGATTGCTTTTTAAGCAAATAATGAAGATTAAGATCCAAAAAAAAATTATTCCTGGCCCCTGAGACCTGGGCCTACGTCTAGAAATATCTAACAGCACCAGCAGCAGACAAAACTGGAATGGAGCCTCTTGTGCTATATGCACTGCAGTCTGCTATATACCCTGCCTGCCTATATAAACTGCCTGCCTGATATCTCTGCAGATGGATTAGTTGAGGACTGTTTGTTGAGATGGATATGTGTCTCTAATATAGTTTGGTACACCTACACTAACTAGAAACAAGTAAATCTCTCACTAGCTCAGCAGCACCTCTCCCTACACTGTCTGATTCTGGAGTGACTGTGACGAGCATGGCGGCGCCAGGTCTGATATAGATCTGATGATGCTGTGTGGCCAGCCAATCACTGTAATGCCACAACCAACATGGCTGCGGCATTACAGTGAGTGGCAGACAATCCCTGCATGTTCATTGGCTCTGTAAAGAGCGCCAAACATTCAGGGAGGGGACCCGAGCTCCGACCGAGCAACCCCAGAAATAATACTGCTCGGGCGAGCACCGAGCAGTAGCGAGCATGCTCGCTCATCACTAGTATTGAGTCAAGATCTGTGCCATTAACAGGCTAAAGGAAACCAGACCATATCAATAACTCTTTAATTAACATTGGGTGGGCTCACTGGGTTTAAGATTTAATATGTTGACGCTTATGGCCCTAATTCATCAAAGCTTTTTTCCCCAAAAGGTTGTGTAAAAACTTTGAAAAATTGAAAAATTTTGGATCAGCTCAAAGGTGCACGAAAATTTTGCAACTTTTGTCGTTTCCACCTATTTCGACGGAGTCTTGGCGGGAGGAGCACGTCTAATTCATGACGAGAGATTCCCTAAGCCAGAAACCACACTCCAGTCGCTCTTCATGAATAAGGAACATCTGAATCCATCAGGCCCAATGAAGACTGGTGAGGAAGTCAGAGATCTTGATGAATCGGAGCCACAGAGCTGGCAAAGCTGGAGAAGAATGAGAGCGCGGCGGGGACATGAAGCCAAGTCATATCTAATTCAAAACGAGAGATTCCGCTAGAAACCTCACTCCAGTCCGTCTTCACGATTAAGAAGCGTCTGACTCCACCACACCCCCTCATCAAGACCGGTGAGGAGATTGGAGGTCTTTATGAATCGAAGCCATAGAGTTGACCACCATTTACAATTGCATTATTTAATGGTTTCATTAGATCCCTTCTATAGATTATGCCGTAGTTGGGGACAGAAACATGCAGACATTGTGATTCGGAGAAGTATAGCCACATTAAGAGCATTGTCTTGTAAACTATTTGTATTTGTTAGTATATAAATCTGTACTTCTGATGTAACGCGAACAGATCATAGGTTGAATTTTAGAATCCATTTTTGTTCTGTAATTACAGATGAATGTGATGCCTTCAAAATGAGTGCCGGTAGGCAAAATGGATTTCCATGGACAATTAAAAATGAACTAGACGAACTGTTGATCGTCCACCCAGAAAACTCCCATGCCATTTTTGAACCGCTCCAGGATACCGTAGGTATGCAATAGCTTCTATTATTTACCTTGAGTGGGAAATACAGCGTTCGGTTATTTTGGCAGTCCCAGAGACAATTAACAGAGTGATGGTGGGCATGCACGGCCATTGATACATTTAAACCGGGACTTTAGAGACCCTTTCTCAGGATTTGGTGGGTCAGGCTTCCAATGAACAGCAAGTTATCACCCATCCTCTTGAGTTGGGAGTCATAATTCACAGATCTGTTTTGAAATAGATCCAAATTAATCGTAATGGATTCCGTTGATTTAGTGAATTCTGCTTTGAGCAGGGGGTTGGACCAGATGACCCAGAGGTCCCTTCCAACTCTACCATTCTATGATTCTATGATTTACGATGCATACGACAGGCATACAGCTGCAGACTAGCCTATACTTACAGTAAAAAAAAGGTTCAGAAACCCGATAAAACTGAAGAGTAGCCATAATATAAGGAATGTAAATTATTATTAATGTATCCACATTGTGGAGTTTGGTGACATTATGTCTGTGCTACAGAGGAGCAAGCGACATTATACCTGCAAATATATGGAGAGGATGCTCATCGCAGATCTGGATTACCGGTGGCCATCAGCTGCAAAATAGGAAAAATAAATTATGTCTTGAAGGCTGGAAACGTAGAAAGTGATGAGGTCTATGTTGAGGTAAGAGATGAACATGAATTTGGTGCATCTTTCAGATGTCCTCTGCCTCTGCAACAAATGTACTCCGGTATATTTCCGTTGTACTTCACACCCCTTTTAGTGGATGACATTATGATAAATTTGTCAGCTGCCCTTGAACATGCCCCCTTCTTGCCAAGTTCGATCCAAATTTTGAAAGTTGGCAAAGCTGTCCAAAAGTAAAAGTTGCCAAAAGTTGCAACATTTGTGCACCCCTACAAGTCATGCAAACATTTTTGCAACATTTAAAACACGTTAGAATATTGATGAAAACTATTTTATGAATTGGGGTAAGTCATAGAAATCGTTAGCACTATAATAATTCTTAGGAAGAGTTGCCCCCTTTCCTACCAGCATGTATGATATGTCTTAACAATCATGGGATGCCCATGTCATTCTTTGGGAAACCACATTTCTGATTACTCTTCTTTATAACGGAAAGTTCACACCACCATAAAGGGGTCACTTTTTGGTCGGTATCATGGCCACAGCTCATAACCTCACCACAAGTCTTAGGACCCAAGTTAAGAACAATCGTTGGAGCCAGTAATTGTTGAAAAAAAAATAAGTGAGAAAAAAAATGGCTGCATTAGCCTTCCTTAAACTGATTGCTTCTCAAATGAGGAGGTGTCTAAATTTTCTTTTACAACTTGTTATTTTACCCATGTTATCCATCTTTTTAATGGTTACATATTTATAGTATAGATTATGTATCTCTAGTAATATTTACAACTATTAACCAAAACCCTAATTTACTAGGAACATAAATTGCCACCAGAAATCTCAACAAAGACCAGTGAATTGATCTTCTACCTGCAAGAATTTTCGATTGGGTACAAAAGCTTCTGTTTTGAGTCATCATTGAAGGAAGGATTTTTCCTCGCATGGAACGCAGAAAAGAAGTTGATACTTAAACCTAAACCTAAAGTTTTCATTGATGAAACATTGAACTTTTTCCTTGTTAGAAAATACTGACAACAAAAACTTTGATACGACCACATAAGCTGTACAAGAAGGTAAAAATATACTGACTAATGTGATAAGGCAGGTTATAGCCACGTTATAATTTCCTTTTGGCAATAAACCAGAGAATTTGGCCAAATAATGTAAAAATATACTCGAGGGACCCATGTCAAAATATTATTATTTATTTATATAGCTCCATTGATTCCATGGTGCTGTGCATGAGAAGGGGTTACACAAAATACAGATATCACTTACAGTAAAAAAAACTAACAATGATAGCCTGGTACAGAGGGAAGAGGACCCTGCCCCTGCCGGCTTACATTCTACAGGATGGTGGGGAAGGAGACAGTAGCTCAGGTGGCATTGAGGAGGCAGCGGGGTCATTGCAGGCTGTAAGCTTTCTTGAAGAAATGGGTTTTCAGTTTCTGTCTGAAGGATCCGAATGTGGTGGCTAATCGGACGTGCTGGGGCATAGAATTCAAGAGGATGGGGATATTCGGGAGAAGTCTTGGAGGCAATTGGGTGAGGAACGAATAAGTGTGGGGGAGAGAAGGAGGTCTTGGGAGGACCGGAGAGGAAAGATATCAGGAGATTAGTTTGGAGATGTACAGAGGAGAAAGGTTATGGATGGCTTTGTAGGTCAGTGTTAGTAGTTTGAACTGGATATGTGTCATGCAAGGTGTAGGAAAGACTAAGTGCAACACGAAGGGAAGAGGGGAAACACTAGGGTAAGGGGGAGTGGAGACCTCCTAGGCTGATCTGATTTCACCCTGACTCCCCTATAGTCACTATATTGGTTCCTCACAAATCGCCGCACAGGAACCTAAGCCCTGTATATCCCTAGCGCTTGGCCTTGGATAGGGAGGGGGGATGAGCACTAGTCAGTCCCATTAGCAACTAAAGACAACAAGGGAGACACAAACGGGGAAAAGTAACTTAGCTTGGGCCGACTTCAGAGAGATACACCGAACGTCCTCCTAGACAGACACAAGAAGATGTCTGTAATGCCAAACGAAGAGATCTTCTGCAACCAACTGCAGGGCGACTGTCTGTCACATCTGACACACCCATGACAGTACCCCTCCTATCTACAAGTGGCCTCCGGACACTCAGGATCAGGTTTCTCAGGATAAGAGGTGTGAAATGAATGAACCAACCTGGAAACATTCACCTCTGATGCTGAAACCCACATCCTCTCCTCTGGATTATAACCCTTCCAGTGCACCAAGTATTGTAGGGAACGACGTTGGAGACGAGAATTCACAATCCTTGAAATCTGAAACTCCAGATTACCATCAACCATTATTGGGGTCTATGGGGTGTGGGCTCAAGAGGTTCCACATATTTTTGAGTAAGGACCTGTGGAAAACATTGTGGAACTTAAGGGCCTGAGAAAGATCAAGACGAAATGCTGTTGGGTTAATGACGGCGGTTATTTTATAGCCAGTAAAGGCTAGGTATTCAGCTGGGGGCTGATATTAGTAGCCTGGGAAGCTCCGTGGGTATTACCCCCTTCCCAGGCTTCAAACATCTGCCCCAGCCGTCTGCTTAACCTCCGCTAGAGACTAAAATTACAGGGAACCCCACGCCAATTTTTTTTTTAATAAATCCTTTACTTTAACACTAAATGACAAGTACAGTAACCAACACTGTCACTGTACTTATTATATATGTGACTGACATGTTTCTATCTATCTAATCTATGTGTGATGCTCTATTCTTTCTGTTATAAATTGTCGGGTACCGATGTATGCTGCTGATGAATTGCTGGCTTTTCATGTTTCACTGAGCACTGTTCCCATCGATTTGGGCAATCACTGTAATGCCACAACCAACATGGCTGCGGCATTACAGTGAGTGGCAGACAATCTCTGCATGTTGATTGGCGCTCTAAATAGCGCCAAACATGCAGGGCTGGGACCCGAGCTCCCGCCCGAGCATCTCGAAAGTACTTGGCGAGCTCCGAGCATCTCAAGTACTGAGATGCTCGGGTGAGTACCGAGCAGTGGCGAGCATGCTCGCTCATCACTATTGATCAATAAAGGCAGTGTCAGGGCCTGGAGGTCAGTATATTATGACTACTTGGAGGTTAGAGAGAGAGTAGATGCAGAAAGAGTGGACTTCAAAAGAAGAAAGGATAAGTGAGGGTAGAGGTAGGATTGGGTTGAAGGTGCAGTTGGTAAAAAGGAGAAGACCCACTCCTCTACCATGTCTGTTGCCAGGGCGAGGAGTGTGGGTAAAGTGGAGGCCGCAGTAACACGACACCATGTTTCGGTGAGGCCCAGGAAGGAAAGATTGCGAGCGGTAAAGAGATCATGAATCACATGGAGATGGAGTGGGTGTTCCAGAAAGAGGGAGCAGGGGGGTGGGCTTCAGGGGCATGGGTTTTACGTAGGAGAGATTGCGGTGGTTCATATTAGGTAGGAAGCGATAGGAGGGGGAATTAATGGGAAGTATCAGCTTTAGGGGTCCAGGATTGGGAGATACTTCGCCAACACCGAGGAGAAGCAGGGAGAGGAGGTGAGAGAAGTAGAGTGGTCGGTTTGTTTTCTGTTTTAGTAGGGGAGACCTGAGATTGAGGAGCAGGTTTGCAGATGAGGTCAGGTGGGGAGGTAAGAGGGAAGGAGAGATAATTATTTGGTTAGAGGGTGCTGGGGTTTGGAGATAGTGAGGAAGGAGAGTGTAAATTAGTGGACCAAAAACTCTAAGGCTGAGTTCACACGATGCGTATTTCATGCGTTTCCGCGGCGTTTTTGCAGTTGTGTAAACGCCGCGGAAACGCATGAAAAACGCATGGTAGAAGGGCAGCAATGTTACCCAATGGAAATCCGCATGTGCTGTGCCCATGATGTGGATTTTTCAAAAATCCGCAGCATGTCAATTAATTTTGCGGAAACGCGGCGATTTCGCCGCCATTGACTTGCATTAGAACGCGCCAATTCCGCAAGACAGCATCTGTACTTGCGCTATTGGCGCGTTCTAATATGCGGATGGTACCCGAGTGTGGAGGAGAGGAGAGTCTCATCCACACCCAGGTACCATTAAAAAAGCTGTAAAAAAAGAATAAAATAAAAAATAAATGTATTCTTACCTTCTGTCGGCCCGCGCAGCGCTCCCGCTTGGTTCCCGGCACTTGCAGTGAGTTGTAGGACCTGCGCTGACGTCAGAGTCATGTGACGGGTCACGTGACGCTGACGTCGGCAGGTCTTTCAATTCAAAGTTGCCGGCAGCCGGGAACTTTGTAAAGCAGGACAGCGCGGGCCATCGGAGGTAAGTATATACACTCTCTCGGGTCATACTATATAAATCCATGCTATTTGCATGGATTTATATAGTGTGACCTAGTTGTCAAGCACTTTCCAGATGATGCTAAAATCGCCTGGAAAGCGCTTGTCAATCTGCATGCGGAAACGCATGTGAATCTGCATGTGGATCCGCATGTATTCTGCAGGAAAAACGCATGCACAATCTGCATGCGTTTTTTCTGCCAGGGAGATGCAGAAATGATGCAGAAATTTTCTGCTTCATTTCTGCATCGTGTGCACATACCCTAAAGGCATATGTAAGCATGGTGAAAGAGTAAGAGTGAGAAAAGTACATTTAGTAAACAGTAGTTACTCGTACCTTCTGGTGACTTCTGGTACATTTCTGGCATATTTCTGCTGTACACTTAAAGAGCCACACTTGATGGAGCAATATCAAATATATATATATTTCTTTATTATTATACAGCCATTTATTCCATGGCGCTTTACATGTGAAAAGGGGTATACATAGCAAAAACAATTACAATAATCTTGAACAAAACATGATGGCGACTGGTACAGGAGGAGCGAGGACCCTGCCCGCGAGGGCTTACAGTCTACAAGAAATGGGTGAGGATACAGTAGGTGAGGGTAGGGCTGGTCGTGGAGCGATGGTTAATGCAGGATGTAGGCTTGTCGGAAGAGGTGGGTCTTCAGGTTCCTTTTGAAGGTTTCCACGGTCGGCGAGAGTCTGATGTGCTGGGGTAGAGAGTTCCAGAGTAGGGGGGATGCATGGGAGAAATCTTGTATGTGATTGTGGGAAGAGGAGTTAAGAAGGGAGTAGAGAAGGAGATCTTGTGAGGATCGGAGGTTGCTTGCGGGTATGTACCGGGAGACTAGGTCAGAGATATATGGAGGAGACAGGTTGTGAATGGCTTTATATGCCATGGTTAGGGTTTTGAACTAGAGTCTCTGAGCAATAGGGAGCCAGTGAAGAGATTGACAGAGAGGAGAGGCCGGGGAAAACGTGGGGGACAGATGGATTAGTCGGGCAGCAGAGTTTAAGATAGATTGGAGGGGTGCGAGAGTGTTTGAAGGGAGGCCACAGAGCAGGAGGTTGCAGTAGTCGAGGCGGGAGATGATGAGGACGTGCACTAGTGTTTTTGCAGATTCATAGTTGAAGAATGTGCGGATCCGGGAGATATTGTTAAGTTGGAGCCGGCAGGAAGTGGAAAGGGCTTGGATATGTGGTTTGAAGGAGAGTTCAGAGTCCAGGGTTACCCCAAGGCAGCGAGCTTGAGGGACTGGGGAGAGTGGACAGCCATTGACATTGATGGATAGGTCAGTTGGGGGGGTTGAATAAGATGGCGGAAAGACAATGAGTTTTGTTTTATCCATGTTAAGTTTTAGAAATCTAGCAGAGAAGAAGGATGAGATAGCGGACAGACATTGTGGGATTTTGGTTAGTAGGGAGGAGATATAGGGTGCAGAGAGGTAGATCTGTGTGTCATCAGCATAGAGGTGATAATGAAAGCCATGAGACTCTATGAGCTGTCCCAGGCCTAAGGTGTAGATGGAGAAGAGTAGGGGTCCTAGAACTGAACCTTGGGGGACACCAACAGATAGGGGGTGAGATGAGGAGGTGGTGTGTGAGTGGGAGACACTGAATGTCCGGTCTGTTAGGTATGAGGAAATCCAGGATAGGGCCAAGTCTGTGATGCCGAGAGATGAGAGAGTTTGGAGTAAGAGGGAATGGTCCACTGTGTCGAAGGCAGATGACAGGTCCAGGAGGTGGAGTACAGAGTAGTGTCGCTTGGATTTGGTAGTTGGTAGGTCGTTGGTGACTGTAGTCAGTGCAGTTTCAGTAGAATGGTGCGGTCGGAAACCAGATTGTAGGTGGTCAAAGAGGGAGCAGGAGGAGAGGTGGGAGGACAGTTCAAAATGGACGTGTTGTTCCAGTAGTTTTGAGGCATAGGGTGATAAGTGATATGGGGCGATAGCTAGTCAGAGAGGATGGGTTAAGGGAGGGCTTTTTGAGGATGGGTGTGATCGAAGCATGTTTGAAGCATGAGGGGAAGATGCCACTTGTTAGTGACAGGTTGAAGAGGTGGGCTAGGGTTGGGATGAAGATAGTGGTAAGGATTGGGGTGAGGTGGGACGGGATTGGGTCAAGTTCACAGGTGGTGAGGTGTGATTTGGAGAGTAAAGAGAAAAGTTGATCTTCCGTAATGGTGGAGAAGGTGGTTTTGGAGGAGGAGGGTTGAGTATGTGTGGGGAGGGGCTGTGGGGACTTTAGGCAACAGCTTTGTCTGATGGTGTCAATCTTCAGCTTGAAGAATGAGGCAAAGTATTCTGCTGAAATAAGAGGAGAGGGAGGAGGCACTGGGGGACGGAGGAGAGAATTGAAGGTGTTTTATAGTTGTTTAGGGTTGTGAGACAGGGATGATATGAGAGATGAGAAGTATGTGTGTTTTTTGGGACCTTTTCCATCTATGCTCAGCAACCCTGAAGGCCCGTCGCAGTTCTTTTGTTAGGCTGGTGTGTCAGGGTTGTCTGTTAATTGTGCGAGCTTTGGTATGTGTGAGGGGGGCAACCGAATTGAGAGCTGCAGCTGTTGTGGTGTTGTATAAAGTGGCAGCAACATCTGCATCATGTAAGGAACTAATGTCTGTAAGAGGGAGAAGGGATTCAGAGAGTGAGTGTCGGTCAAGGTGTTTGAGATTTCTGCAAGATTGTGCAAATTTGTGGAGTGGGGATTGTTGCCCTGGAGAGCAGAGGATAGAGAATGTAAGTAGGTTGTGGTCAGAAAGAGGGAGAGGTGAGTTAGAGAAGTTAGATCGGGAACAGAGGGTGAAGATGAGGTCCAGTGTGTGGCCGTCTTTGTGGGTGGCTGCGGAAGACCACTGACTAAGGCCGAAGGAGGCAGTGAGGGATAGAAGCTTAGAGACAGCTGGGAGGGAAGTGTTAATAGGGATGTTGAAGTCGCCCATGAGGATAGTGGGGATGTCAATGGAGAGGAAATAAAGTAGCCAGGTGGTGAAGTGGTCAAAGAAGGTGGTGGTTGATCCTGGGGGGGGGCGGTAAATGACTGCCAGTTGGAGGTTGGAGGGGCAGTGCACTTCAAAAGAAGGGAAAATAATGGAGGGCGGCAGTGGAATTTGCGTGAAGGAGCAGCTATCTGATAGGAGGAAACCTATTCCTCCACCATGCTTGCCGGTGGGGCGGGGTGTGTGGGAAAGGTGGAATCCACCGTACGAAAGTACAGCAGGAGAGGCCGTGTCGGAGGGGGTGAGCCAGGTTTCAGTGATGCCGAGGAAGGAAAGCTTGCTAGTGATGAAGAGATCGTGAATGTAGGAAAATTTGTTGCAAACGGAGTGAGCGTTCCATAGAGCTCCTGTTAGAGGGACTGGGGAAGTGGGGGCTGGGCAGATGGGTATAAGGTTAGAAGGGTTACAAGAGTTTGGCATAGATAGTGGGTAATAGGTGGAAGTGATTGTAGGGATGTGGTGAGGAGGGCCAGGATTTGGAGAGATGACGCCGGCAGTGGGGAGGAGCAGAGAAAGCATTAGTAGGTGGGAGCAGGAGAGGGCATGAGGTGGCTGTCTGTGTTTGGAGACAAAGGATTGTATGTGGAGGAATAGCTCATTAGTATATTGGAGCAGAGAGGTACAGAAAAATCTGCATGGAAATCAGGATGGGAATGCTGAGTCACGTACCTTTAGTATATAGAAGCAAAGAGGTACAGAGAAATCTGCATGGAAATCAGGATGGAAAGTTGAGTCATGTACCATTAGTATATGGGAGCAGAGAGGTACAGAGAAATCTGCATGGAAATCAGGATGGGAAATCTGAGTTGCGTACACTTAAGCAATGGACACACTTAAGGTGATGGACACAAATAGCTCCTTTCATTTCTTTAGGTGGTTCCAACCCTGTGACTCCCATCTCATGAAAGGATGACCTGTACCTTATCAGTTTTTCTTCCCATCTATTGTGAAAGAGATTGGCAACATGATATTGAACCAAAGGTGTTCCCTATCTGTTTTCAAACAGAATCACACTTATGACATTTGACACACAGATGATTGGCTATAACTAAGAACCCACAATGGGTTGGAAATGCCTTGGTTTAGTGGCCATTTTTTAGGAAAAAACTGTTTTGTTTATGGTTTTAATGAAGAATCAACTGAATGTTTTGATAAAGATGTGTTTCTGGAATACCTCTATTATTTTTATATTGCTTTAATCAAGTGCCAGGGCGTTAGCCTGACCATCCGAGCACCTCATACGTCTTTGGGAATCTGAGCTACTTCCACTTGAAGGGGTGAGTGTGATGCTTGTAAAGGTTCCTAATCACAGACACACCATGAGGCAAAGGTGTAACAGGTCACAGTCTGAGGTCAGAATTCTGGGGAGGTATTGGATCGAGATAAAGGGGCTAGGCAAACAGATGGTCAAAGGAAAGGTCCAAGGTCAGGCAGCAAAAGATAAGAATAACAAAGCACTGAGAGTCAAGGCACACACACCCCCCAGCTAAAGCTACGTCTGGCAATCGTCTAACCATTGTCAGCCAGCTAAATAGCCAGGCAATCTCCCTGAAAGAGTGACACATGGAGAAAACTCAGCAAGCCCGGCCTGATTGAGCTGTTGGGCAATCCTATTAACATTACTGACAGCCCGACATGCCCCCGCTATCCATAGTGTGGTTAAGCTGTCACTCACAGCGAGCGGCGGGATCGATCGTGACAGTGAGCTGATTATTTCTCTTGTTATTTTACAAATGAGTCCTCTCATACATTGTACCTTGCTTTTATGTCCCACTAAAAAGATGAACATCACTGAAAAGATGGTCAGATAGTTGTCTAAAATGTCTTATTTTGGACTCCGTATGCATCCCTCATGTGGCTCAATGGGCGGGCATATCTGAATCCTGTTTTTTGATGATTCAGATGGAGGCCCCAACAGTTATGGGAGCAATGTTGTGGTTGTGTTTTCAGAAAAAACGTCCATCTTGAACAGACGCCGATCCTTCCAGGTTGCTGCTTGTGGCAACCTTCATGATAAAAATTCCATAACTACCACCGCTACCAACTTATACGTTTCTCAACGTTGAAATTGCTACACCAAGAAGGAAAAGTCATGTAATTATTGAAATCACAGGATGGATAGACATGTTAATGATCTGCAATTGGTGAAAAAATGGAAACAACATTTTCAAAATCTCGATTTATTCATTGTTAAGTATGAGTTCCACATGAACAAATTGCTGCACATGTCTCCATCCTATGATTTCCAGAACTCCAGGACTTTTCCTTCTTGGTGTTGCAAGAGATAGAAAAGACAGCGCACATAGGGCTTTATCTGTATAATAGTAAATACCAGGTCCCACAATCAGTCTGACTCACCTTCTGAGGTTGTGTGAGTCACAACCAACTGTGAAGCACCTGTCAGATGGCCGCTGCAGGAGACCCCGCTGATCAGTAAACAATGAGAGGAGATAAGAAGCCGGGCTGATCCTCCGGGCTGGTCCAGACACACACAAGGGTTAATGATAAACCAAACCTTCTTTATTACTTGGCCTATGCATTTTGTGGCTACACTGCCACTTCCTTCTTGGTGTTGCAATTTCATTGTTGAAGAATGTACACTGCTCAAAAAAATAAAGGGAACACTGAAATAACACATCCTAGATCTGAATGAATGAAATATTCTCATTGAATACTTTGTTCTGTAAAAAGTTGAATGTGCTGACAACAAAATCACACAAAAATCATCAAAGGAAATCAAAGGTATTAACCAATGGAGGCCTGGATTTGGAGTCACCCCCAAAATTAAAGTGGAAAAACACACTACAGGCTGATCCAACTTTGATATAATGTCCTTAAAACAAGTCAAATTGAGGCTCAGTATTGTGTGTGGCTTCCACATGCCTGTATGACCTCCCTACAACGCCTGGGCATGCTCCTGATGAGGTTGCGGATGGTCTCCTGTGGGATCTCCTCCCAGACCTGGACTAAAGCATACGCCAACTCCTGGACAGTCTGTGGTGCAACGTGGCGTTGGTGGATGGAGCGAGACATGATGTCCCAGATGTGCTCAATTGGATTCAGGTCTGGAGAACGGATGGGCCAGTCCATAGCTTTAATGCCTTCATCTTGCATGAACTGCTGACACACTCCAGCCACATGAGGTCTGGCATTGTCCTGCAACCCAGGGCCAAGCGCACCAGCATATGGTCTCATAAGGGGTCTGAGGATCTTATCTCGGTACCTAATGGCAGTCAGGCTACCTCTGGTAAGCAAATGGAGGGCTGTGCGGCCCTCCAAAGAAATGCCACCCCACACCATTACTGACCCACTGCGAAACCAGTCATGCTGAAGGATGTTGCAGGCAGCAGATCGCTCTCCACGGCATCTCCAGACTCTGTCATGTCTGTCACATGTGCTCAGTGCGAACCTGCTTTCATCTGTAAAGAGCACAGGGCACCAGTGGCGACTTTGCCAATCCTGGTGTTCTGTGGCAAATGGCAAGCGTCCTGCACGGTGTTGGACTGTGAGCACAACCCCCATCTGTGGACATCGGGCCCTCATACCACCCTCATGGAGTCGGTTTCTAAGCGTTTGTGCAGACACATGCACATTTGTGGCCTGCTGGAGGTCATTTTCCAGGGCTTTGACAGTGCTGCTCCTGTTCCTCCTTGCACAAAGGCGGAAGTAGTGGTCCTGCTGCTGGGTTGTTGCCCTCCTACGGCCCTCTCCACGTCTCCTGATGTACTGGCCTGTCTCCTGGTAGCGCCTCCAGCCTCTGGACACTACGCTGACAGACACAGCAAACCTTCTTGCCACAGCTCGCATTGATGTGCCATCCTGAATGAGCTGCACTATCTGAGCAACTTCTGTGGGTTGTAAAGTCCGTCTAATGCTACCACGAGTGTGAAAGCACAACCAACATTCAAAAGTGACAAAAACATCAGCCAGAAAGCATTGGTACTGAGATGTGGTCTGTGGTCCCCACCTGCAGAACCACTCCTTTATTGAGGGTGTCTTGATAATTGCCAATAATTTCCATCTATTGTCTATTCCATTTGCACAACAGCATGTGAAATTGATTGTCAATCAGTGTTGCTTCCTAAGTGGACAGTTTGATTTCACAGAAGTTTGATCTACTCTGAGTTATATTCTGTTGTTTAAGTGTTCCCTTTATTTTTTTAGTAAATGTGAATAGCGGTACCAGAGCGCCAATAACAGGGCAAAAATATTAAAAGGACTGATTTATTAATACACACAAAGCGTTTCGGTGGACACAGCCACCTTCATCAGGTGACACCTGATGAAGGTGGCTGTGTCCACTGAAACGCGTTGTGTGTATTAATAAATCAGTCCTTTTAATATTTTGCCCTGTTATTGGCGCTCTGGTACCGCTATTCACATTTACTGATTGTCCCTTTCCCCCTGTTGGGGTGTGGTAGAGCTGCCTTTAATTAATTGCTCATTCACCTGTGGGAGGAATTTAATTAGAATTACTACCCTGGTTTTCCAACGCTGCCGGGGGTGTTGGTGAAGCTGGGCGTCCATCTCGGCGTTACATGCAACTAACCTGATCACGTGATCCACCACCGTGAGATCAGGATCTGTGAACGCCGCTGGAATCAGGTGACAGCCACCAACAGAGCGGAGCTTGTGGAGCTTTACACTGGGGTTGTGCAGAGGTGCACAACTCGATATGGTTAGTAGCCATTCCCACACCCCTCTAACAATTGTAATACTGAGTCACCCATTGCGCCTTGTTCTCTACTCTCTTTACCCTTTATTTTTTTGAGCAGTGTATAAAACAAAAAATGGAGAACAAGACTAAGTTACAAGAAAGAATTTTCTATCCCAGTTTCCCTCTGCAAAGTCACATCTCCTTCTTCCCTCACATTTCCTAACATCTCTGATCTAGATTATTTGTTTTGTCTCCATCCACTCATTTGCTCTTTGTTATGGACTCCTTACAGCTGCTCTTCTCCCCCCTGACTTCTTCATTCTGGTTTCATGATCTCGCCATATATACTCTTAGTTTTTACATATCCTCACTGACCTCCAAGTGGATGTAAATTAAAACACTTGGTTTTATTACAAAGAACATTTTGTGATTTACCAAACCCTGGGTTTCATTGTGACTGGTTCCAAGGCTGCGAATAAAAACTATTTGGTTCCCTATTCCTGGAGTACAGACAGACCTCATCTTCTCTATTTCTATTGCTTTGGATGGTTAAAATGCTAAACAAATTGTAAATTAATAAATACCTAAATAGAAACTGGGCAGTAAGTGATCTATTGTCATGCAGCGGCCGCACAGAGGAAATTAAGCAATAAACAGTTGGTTGTCCATGTAATACTGGACAAATTACTGGACACCCATCATCTCTTTATGAAAGGGAGTTTTCTAAACTTGGACAATCAGCATGCACAACAGAAAAAAAATGTAAACCAAGCCATAAAAACATAAGGGAAAAACACCTAATGATTAGTGATGAGCGAGCATGCTCGCCACTTCTCGATACTCGATAGAGAATCAGGGTGCTCGGGTACGCTTGTTACACCATGCTCTAGACAGGCAATAAACATGCGGTGATTGTCTTCCATACACGGTAATGCCGTAGCCATGTTGGCTACTGGCATTACTGTGATTGGCCGGCCGCATCGCAACATTGGGTCTTATGAAAGACACAGTGATGCGATACTCGGCACAAGATGGAAGCAGTTCAGGGAGAGTTGATCTAGGAGGAAAAGCTTAGATGAGAGCAGGCATATAGGCAGTGTTTAATAGCTATTGCAGTACTTGTATACCACTGCTGCACCGTTATAACAAAAGTCCTTTTCAGGGCTACATACTGTCTGTTCTCTAGTAAAACCACTGTTACCTGTATTCAGTGTACAGATAGCTGGTGAAGGAGGGATGGTTTTGGATTAAAGGCATATAGGCAGGGTTTATTGCCTTGCAGTACTTCTATAGGTATACTACTGCTGCAACCTGAAAACAAAAGTCCTTTTCAGGGCTACATATTTTCTTTTATCTATTAATGCTGGAAAGTTTGCAGACATACAGTATATTATACACCTAATTTAAAATGCGTAAGGCATGCAGTAAGGAACGGGGAAGTGGACGTGCTGCTGATGATGCACACTGAGGCTGAGGCCGTGGGCCTGGTGAAACTGTGCCTGCTGCAGGAACACAACAAACACGCTCATCCACAATACCTACCTTCCTGTCCCACATTGCAGAGGAGCACGGGACACCACTTTTGAAGCTAGAACAGTGCGAACAGGTGGTTGGTTGGATGGCAGATAATGCTTCCAGCATGTTTCCCAGCACCATCTTGTCTTCCACACGGTCCAGTCTCACTAGCCAAGAGTCCGGACCACATAATCCTCACCCTGATCCTACCCAAATTTGCTTGAGCTACTTGTGAAGGTACACCGCGTATATGCACCCATTTCCGCAAGTCAGCCACAGCTGCCGCTGGTCCCTCTTTCCTAAATTAAGCAGGATGTGTCTGACCAAGTCACACACATCACATGTCCAGATAAGGTAGTAAATGTTAAACTTACATTTACCTGCGACTACCAGTGAGCGTAGTTTTATTTCCCCCCTACAATGTCATCTACCATAGTCATAGGCGAAGGGGAAATACGGTGAGAGATGGCCCGGCTATTAAGGGGGGGAGGAAGCGTTTTTTTTTTAATTTTGCATTACATACAAGTCATTATACAGGAAAGAATGTTTCCTAACATTTTTTCCTGTAAAACCAATTTTATCTTCGGTTTTGTATGTTTTATTGTCAATCGGTAAAAGTGGAGTAATACTCTGACAACATCGTTCCCAGCAGCAACGTGGAAGTCAGAGATGCCTCCAGGCATCTTCCCCATGCGGTTTCCATTCCATTTGAGCACTATTTCCATCCATATCAGCGATTTTCCTCCCTCCCCAACCCTCCTTTAAGCGTCTTCCGGAAAAATAATCGATTTGCTTCTAACATATTTGATGCAAAATTAATGTTCTTAATGATGTTCTTAAATCTCTCCAGGCCCAAGAGCAGCATAATCGTAGGTTAAAAAAAGATTTAAAAATTACACTCACCCAGCCATTACCTGTCCCATTGCACAGCTCCTCACTCCGTCTCTATTTTCTGCCATCTTTGGCACCTCTGGTGCTGACAGGGGCCCATGACATAAGGACGTACTGGGGCATCACAACATTGTATGGTTTGGTTTTCTGGCATCTTCGACACCTTCGGGTCTCACAAGGGCTCATGATGTAAGGACTTACTGGGGCATCACAATGTCATATTGCTCAGTTTTCTGGCATCTTCTGCACCTCCTCACGAAATAAGGACCAAAACAACATCGATGGCTTGGCTTTCTGCCATCTTCGGTGCCTCTAACGCTGACAAGGGTTCATTTCATAAGGATGTACTGGGGCATCACAAAGATGTATGGCTTAGTTTTCTGGCTTCTTCAGCGATTTTGGGGGAAGACAAAGGCTCACGACATAAGGATGTGTCGGGGCATCATAAGGTTGTATCGATTGGTTTTCTGGCATCTTCAGTGCCTTTGGGGGCAGACAAAGGCTCATTACATAACGACATGCCAGGGCATCATAATGTTGTATGGACTTGTTTTCTGTCATCTTCAGTGCCTTCGGGGCAGACAAAGGCTCACTATATAAAGACGTGCCATAGCATCATAACATTGAATGGTTCGGTTTTCTGGTATCTTCAGCCCATATGGGCAAACAAAGGCTCACTACATAAGGACGTGCCATGGCATCATAACATTGAATGGCTTGGTTTTCTGGCTTCTTTGGCGCCTTCAGGGCTGACAAGGGTTCACCCCATAAGGACATGTCGGGCCATCATGACATAGAAACACCTAGTTAGCACCAGAGGCACAAAGATGCCAGAAGACGGAGTTGAAGTGAAGACTAGACTGGAGAGTGGCTACACAGCAAGAGAGGGGCTGAGGTCTACTTGCTTATCATTTTTTACATTTTTATTAACTCTTTACCGTCCATTTAAAATCCTGCCGGCCACCTTTTTTCTAGGTTCCCTTGAGGTGAGTTGCTGAAGACTTGCAGCAAATTCGATTCAACTTGAATAAATCTGCTTATCTCTAGTAAATACCAAAGAAAACTTTGGGCCTCCGATATCAAATTGCACTTATTGTCCATAGCAATCAATGTTTTGTTTTTTCTTCAGATCACGAATGAATTAAGTCTAAATTATAATTGTGCTTCCTTCACTTCCCTAACATTAGCCGTGTCATCGGCACTTGTACAAAACTGCGAAAAGGCTTAGATTTCACAGTCATGGTGATGTGAGACATTGTCATGTCCGACTTTCCTCTCCTTACACCTCATGTGAGAATTCATTCTTGACATCGCAGATACCTCTGCTCGGACCAGTCAGACAAGTTTGGATTGCAATATCCACCACATTGATTGAATATACACCACAAACCAGCTGGGCAACCCACGCCGGGTCAGAACAAATGCAGTGGGATTTATCAATGAAGTTACACAACCAACTCTCCAAACCCATCACATTCATACATATTTATGTACCATAGGTCACGCTCATGAGTTGAAAAAGGATTGGGGGGAGAAAGTTAATAAATCTGACATTCGGGCAAAAAAAAAATCAAAACTCTATCTTCATACTGCTATGCCAGAACTTTCTTGAAGAGGTTGTCCATATATGACATATATCATGCACCCACAGGATTGGTGATAGATGTGTAATTGTTGGGGGTCTGACCATTGGGACTCCCACTGATCTTGAAAACAAATGTCCCCAAATCCCCTATGTGAATGGAACTGTAGTGAGCATGTGCGACCACCTTTCTATAGGAGAGGTGGTCACTCATGCTCACTACCACTCTATTCACAAAGGGGACATTGGTCCCACCATTATCAAAATTGGTACTGGTCTGTCTCAGCAGCTGGGTCCCTAGTAATCATAGATTTATCTATTCTATGGGTGTGGTTTATGGGACAACCCCTTCAATTGGATTGATTGATCTCCATCACTTATTTGTGTCAGAAAATAGGGACCGGGCATTTCAAAACATGTGTGGTTTAGATGAATGAGGTCTAAAGTGGGAATGACTCCTCAGGGCTAATGGAATTGGAATCTGCCCCCACTTTCTGTAGAGAAATAGTCGCTTTCACTTCCTGTAGAAATACAAATAGCCACACCCACTTCCTGTAGCGAGATAAATAGCCGTCCCCAATTCCTGTAGAGAGATAAATAGCCGTCCCCAATTCCTGTAGAGAGATAGTCGCTTTCACTTCCTGTAGAAATATAATTAGCCACCTCCACTTCCTGTAGAGAGATAGTCACTTTCACTTCCTGTAGAAAGATAAAGTCACTTTCAATTCCTGTAGAGATAAATAGCCATCCCCACTTCCTGTAGAAATAAAAACCGCCCCAACTTCCTGTATGGAGATTAATAGCCATCCTCTCTTCCTGTAGAGATAAATAACCGCGTCCACTTCCTGTTTGGAGATTAATAGCCGTCCTCACTTCCTGTACAGATTAATAGCCGTCCTCACTTTCTGTATGGAGATTAATAGCTGTCCTCACTTCCTGTATGGAGATTAATGCCGTCCCCACTTCCTGTAGAGATTAATAGCCATCCACACTTCCTGTATGGAGATTAATAGCCATCCTCACCTCCTGCATGGAGATTAATAGCCATCCACACTTCCTGTAGAGATTAATAGCCGTCCTCACTTTCTGTAGAGATTAATAGCCATCCTCACTGCCTGTATGGAGATTAATAGTCGTCCTCACTTCCTGTATGGAGATTAATAGCCGTCCTCATTTGCTGTAGAGATTAATAGCCGTCCTCACTTCCTGTTGAGATTAATAGCCGTCCTCACTTCCTGTAGAGATTAATAGCCATCCTCACTTCCTGTATGGAGATTAATAGCCGTCCTCACTGCCTGTATGGAGATTAATAGTCGTCCTCACTTCCTGTATGGAGATTAATAGTCGTCCTCACTTCCTGTATGGAGATTAATAGCCGTCCTCACTTCCTGTTGAGATTAATAGCCGTCCTCACTTCCTATAGAGATTAATAGCCATCCTCACTTCCTGTAGAAAGATAAATAGCAGCCCCCTACTTTCTGTAGAGAGTTAAATAGGCGTCCCCACTTCCTGTAGAGAGATAGTCGCTTTCACTTCCTGTAGAAATATAAATAGCCACCTCCACTTCCTGTAGAGAGATAGTCACTTTCACTTCCTGTAGAAATATAAATAGTCACTTTCAATTCCTGTAGAGATAAATAGCCATCCCCACTTCCTGTAGAAATAAAAACCGCCCCAACTTCTTGTATGGAGATTAATAGCCGTCCTCACTTCCTGTAGAGATTAGTAGCCGTCCTCACTTTCTGTATGGAGATTAATAGCCGTCCTCACTTCCTGTATAGAGATTAATGCCGTCCCCACTTCCTGTAGAGATTAATAGCCATCCTCACTTCCTGTATGGAGATTAATAGCCATCCTCACCTCCTGCATGGAGATTAATAGCCATCCACACTTCCTGTAGAGATTAATAGCCGTCCTCACTTTCTGTAGAGATTAATAGCCGTCCTCACTGCCTGTATGGAGATTAATAGCCGTCCTCACTTCCTGTAGAGATTAATAGCCGTCCTCACTTCCTGTTGAGATTAATAGCCGTCCTCACTTCCTGTAGAAAGATAAATAGCTGCCCCCTACTTCCTGTAGAGAGTTAAATAGGCGTCCCCACTTCCTGTAGGGAGATAGTCGCTCTCACTTCCCCTAGAGAGATAAATAGGCGCCATTACTTCCTGTAGAGAGATAAATATGGTTTACCCAGCCCCACTCTGAGTCCACCATACGCTGTCACTAATTATTTTCTGGTAAGCCAATCACAGGATCTGAGGATCTGTCCCTATAGTACCATACATTTGAGCAAGCATTCCACCATGTCTTCAGAGTACATTAGCTCAGCTGTTGTTTGCATATGTCAAGAGACAAAGCAACAGCGCACTTCATGGCGGCAGCCATGTAAGTAAAGAAAGGAGAAGTATCGCTTGTGCCCCCATCTTTGGAAATAAAGAATGTACATATTAAATAAGGCAACGATGAATAATAGTTCATGATAAATAGTAGAATCTATAAGCATAATTGGATGCAACAGATATAAGCACCCGGAGATGCAAGAAATAGGGTAACAGCAAGGAGGATTCTTTAATAGGGGACAAGTCATCTTCCTCTACCACCCTAGAATGTGCTCTCGGAGAGGCCGCCGCAGACATAAAAAATAGAACATGGTTGTGAAACAACGATTTGAGAGAACTACCACAGAAAACGTCAATGGTGAGGAAGGAGGACAAAGAACTAGTCGAAAATATGAAAATATTTCCTCTAAACCACCTACCCATGCCCAGACGTCTATATTAAGTAAAGGACTGTCCTTTTGCCCTGGAACGAAAATAGACTACTTTCAATTCAGTTACATTTATATAATTTCTTCAGATCCAAACAAAGTTTGGTTTTCTCTTTGTCTATTGATAAATCTATTACTATTGAATTAACTTTGAAAAAGTTTTCATTGTCTAGAGGACCATTTACTTTGGCTGATAATTTTCCTAATTATCAACCTAAACAAGCCGTAAATCAACTCAACGACAAGCAAACCGCTCATGCGGCGGGGTGAAATGATTTTTTAGCTTGCGTAAACAGGAAATGTTCTGCCAAGAACAATGGCATTGTATGTGCACAGAACAATCGTATTAACCATTGTTCTGTGTGCTTGGAAGGGTGGTCGGCCTGTCTATGCAGACTATTAAACAGTCGTCGATCAGCTTAACTGTAGTCGATTGGCAGTCAGCTACAGCCCACGATCGGCCGGTGTAAATACACCCAACCAAGAGCAATTTTGTTCCACCCATGGTTTTATTTCAGCTGTACAAAATAATAAGATAAGATAAGATAAGATAAGATATACTTTATTTATCCCGGAGGAAATTGCGGTATCACAGCAGCAGAACACAGATCTCGAACATGACACATATGATAACATAACATTTGGAATGCTTTAGACATTGCTTTTCAGACATTTGTTAAACACCCCCATAGCTGTTGGAACAAACGATCTCCTGTATTTTTCTTTTTACACCTTAGTTGTATTAGGCGATTGCTGAATGTGCTCTTCTGTTTCGCAAACAGTTCATAAAGCGGGTGTGTGTTGTTGCCCATTATAGCTCTGCACTTCTTCTTAATCCTATCCTCTACCACCTCTTCAAAAGTCCCAAGCTGTAGGCCCACCGTCGCGCTAGCCTTCTTTATAAGTTTGTTGAGCTTGTTGGCGTCAGCAACACGCACACTGTTACCCCAGCAAATTATTGCCGCAAAGGTGGCACTAGCCACAATGGATTGGTAGAACACCTCAAGCATTTTGCCACACACATTAAAAGACCTTAACTTCCTTAGGAAGTACAATCTACTCATCCCCTTCTTGTAGACCTTCTCCATGTGGCACTTCCAGTCTAGCTTGCTATCCAGGTAAACCCCCAAATATTTGAAACTGTCCACCATCTCCACATCCTGACCGTCAATGGTAACAGGTAGGCATACCTTCTTGCACCTTCCATAGCTCATCACCAACTCCCTGGTTTTCTTAACATTTAGTTGTAGATGGTTAGCCTGGCACCATACTACAAAGTCTGCAACCACCCTTCTATATTCCTCTTCATCCTGGTCCTTCCCAATACTGCCAACTATCACAGAGTCAATGAATAATTTTAGGGAGATTAATACAATTGAATGATGCGCAAAGAGATTGGAGCCCTTCATGATCTTGTCCATGACACCACCTTGTCTGGTACCACGGAGCAGATCCAAGTTAGGTATAATGATCGCATGACAGAATAGGGTTGGAAAGGATTAATGTTTTCCTGGATGTACAGGGGTGATACTAAAAGTGTATATCAGAAGGGCCTGGATAATTGGAATATAGGGTCTGTGGGTGTGATTTTAGCGCAGGTTACGTAAGGAATTGGCGGGAAGATGACTCAGTTACCAGCCAAGAAAGAGAATTGTGCAATTAGAAGGTAAAATGTGACTGGTTGCCTAATTATATTATATTATATTACTTTCTTTAGATGAAAGTGACATCAGAGTGGATTGAGAGAGCAATAACAGTTCCCAATTATTCCGGCTCATGTGACATAGCAATGGCGCCACCATCACTGCAACAGTACGACACCGTAGGTGAGTACAGGCTGTTTTTACTTTACATGAGGGAATACAGTAATTGAAAAAACTTTTTCCGAGTAGTGACCAAAGCCTTTAAGGTCCATTTTCACTGCAAGATTACAGCTTCACTAGAGCTGTGCAGTCTATACAGGCTGCCGATCACCCGATAAATGAGCAAAAAGCTTATTCGTCGGGGAAATTGATCTTTTGGGCTCCTCAAAACATGATCGTTCTCGGCAGCACATGGTCCTGTGTAAACAGGGACAGCAATGACGGCCTATGTGCACTACAGCTCATACAGTGTGCATCTGAAGCTGGGTCCTCCTGCAGAAATAGGCTAATAAGTTGGCCGGTCAACAGTCTTTGAACACTGCGCGTCATAACAACACGTAGAATAGAAGGAAAAGATTTGGCCATCAGTACATGGTGTAAAAAAATGGTGTGATTTTTCTTTCTACATTACTTATAAAAAAAACAGTTAATACAAATGTAAAAATTTACATTCATGTTTGGCAAAATGCCACTTAGAAGAACAAGACTTAATATAGTGATGCTTAACCCCTTAAGCCCCGAGGGTGGTTTGCACGTTAATGACCAGGCCAATTTTTACAATTCTGACCACTATCACTTTATGAGGTAATTACTCTGGAACGCTTCAACGGATCCCCCTGATTCTGAGAATGTTTTTTCGTGACATATTGTACTTCATGATTGTGGAAAAATTTCTTCGATATCACTTGCGTTTATTTGTGAAAAAAACGGAAATTTGGTGAAAATTTTGAAAATTTTGCAATTTTCAAAATTTGAATTTTTAAGCCCTGAAATCAGAGCGATATGTCACACAAAAGAGTTAATAAATAACATTTCCCACATTTCTACTTTACATCAGCACAATTTTGGAACCAAAATTTTTTTTTGTTAGGGAGCTATAAGGGTTAAAAGTTGACCAGCGATTTCTCATTTTTCCAACAAAATTTACAAAACCATTTTTTTAGGGACCACATCACATTTGAAGTCACTTTGAGAGGTTTTTATGACAGAAAATACCCAAAAGTGACACCATTCTAAAAACTGCACCCCTCAAGGTGCTCAAAACCACATTCAAGAACTTTATTAACCCTTCAGGTGCTTCACAGGAATTTTTTGAATGTGGAAGAAAAAAATGAACATTTAACTTTTTTCACAAAAATGTTACTTTAGACCCAATTTTTTTCATTTTCACAGGGGTAACAAGAAAATATGGACCACAAAATTTGTTGTGCAATTTCCCCTGGGCACGGAGATACCCAATATTTGGGGAAAAAACACTGTTTGGGCGCACGGCAGGGCTCGGAAGGGAAGGAGCGCCATTTGACTTTTTGATTGTAAAATTTGCTTGAATAATTAGCGGACGCCATGTTGTGTTTGGAGAGCCCATGTGTGCCCAAACTTTGGAGCTCCCCCACAAGTGACCCCATTTTGGAAACTAGACCCCCCAAGGCACCTATCTAGATGCATAGTGAGCACTTGGAACCCCCAGGTGCTTCACAAATTGATTCGTAAAAATGAAAAAGTGAAAAAAAAAACACTTTTTCATTTTTATGAATCAATTTGTGAAGCACCTGGGGTTCCAAGTGCTCACTATGAATCTAGATAGGTGCCTTGGGGGGTCTAGTTTCCAAAATGGGGTCACTTGTGGGGGAGCTCCAATGTTTGGGCACACAGGGACTCTCCAAATGCAACATGATATCCGCTAACAAATTGAATGGAAAATCGGCTCAAATTGTTAGCGGACACCACGTTGCGTTTGGAGAGCCCCTCTGTGCCCAAACTTTGGAGCTCCCCCACAAGTGACCCCATTTTGGAAACGAGACCCCCCAAGGCACCTTTCTAGTTGCATAGTGAGCACTTGGAACCCCCAGGTGCTTCACAAATTGATTAGTAAAAATGAAAAAGTGAAAAAAAAAACACTTTTTCATTTTATGAATCAATTTGTGAAGCACCTGGGGTTCCAAGTGCTCACTATGAATCTAGATAGGTGCCTTGGGGGGTCTAGTTTCCAAAATGGGGTCACTTGTGGGGGAGCTCCAAAGTTTGGGCACACAGGGGCTCGCCAAACGCAACATGGTGTCCGCTAACAATTTGAGCCGAAAATTTGTTAGCGGATATCATGTTGCATTTGGAGAGTCTCTGTGTGCCCAAACATTGGAGCTCCCCCACAAGTGACCCCATTTTGGAAACTAGACCCCCCAAGGCACCTATCTAGATTCATAGTGAGCACTTGGAACCCCAGGTGCTTCACAAATTGATTCATAAAAATGAAAAAGTGTTTTTTTTTTCACTTTTTCATTTTTACGAATCAATTTGTGAAGCACCTGGGGGTTCCAAGTGCTCACTATGCATCTAGATAGGTGCCTTGGGGGGTCTAGTTTCCAAAATGGGGTCACTTGTGGGGGAGCTCCAATGTTTGGGCACACAGGAGCTCTCCAAACACAACATGGCATCCGCTAACAATTTGAGCCGATTTTCCATTCAATTTGTTAGCGGACACCATGTCGCGTTTGGAGAGCCCGTGATGTGCCTAAACAGTGGAGCTCCCCCACAAGTGTCCCCATTTTGGAAACTATACCCCTCAAGGATTTTATTAAGGTGTATAGTGAACATTTTGAACCCAGAGGTACGGCACAGAATTTGTTTACATTAGGTCATCATATTGAATAAGTTGTCATTATTCTTGAGCGCAAGTGCTCGCTACTTGAGTTTGCATCGGGTACTCAGGTATGCACCATGTACAGCGTGTGCTCGAGTGACATGCTCGAGTCCCTGCTCCGCATGTTTCACGGTTATTAGACACCCAAAAAAAAACATGCAGGAATCGCTCGTGCATGGCAGGCAATCCCCGTAAAGTTTTTTGGCCGCGAAGCATATGGGGCAGAGAATCGAGCATGTCACTCAAATACCCACGATACTCAATGCATACCAGAGCACCCGATGCAAACTCAAGTAGCGAGCACTTGCTCTCAACACTAGTCGCCATATCGTCATCTTTTTTCCTTACTTTTGAAAAAAATCCCAACCCCAGCCCTAACCCTAGCACAACCCTAACCATAGCGCAACCCTAGCCCTAGCACAACCCTAGCCATAGCACAACCCTAGCCCCAGCACAACCCTAGCCCCAAACCCAGCCCTAGCCCAATCCTAACCCAAGAGTTTATTTTTGGCGCCGTTCCTTGTGCGGTATAAGTGATTAGACGACTTTATTCTTCGGGTCGGTGCGATTACAGCGATACCAGAATCATATGGGGTTTTTATGACTGACAGCTGTCACACACTAAAAGATGCATTTTTTGTAAAATCTAGTTTTTGCATCGCCATATTTTGAGAGCTATAATTTTTCCAGATTTTGGCAGACAGTCATGTGACGGCTCGTTTTTCGCGGGATGACTTGACGTTGTTATTGGTACCATTTTCAGGCACGTGACATTTTTTGATCGCTTTCTATTCCGATTTTTGGGAGGCAGAATAAACAAAAACCAACAATTCAGGAATTGTTTTTTTTTTTATTTTATTCTGTTCTGCGTGTGGTAAAATTGATAAGGCAGCTTTATTCTTCGGGTCAGTACGTTTACAGCGGTACCACATTTGTATAATTTTTCTATGTTTTGGCGCTTATACACAATAAAAGCTATTTTATAGAAAAAAATATTTTTTAGCATCGCTTTATTCTGAGAGCTATAACTTTTTTATTTTTCGGCTGATGGAGCTGTATGGCGGCTTGTTTTTTGCGGGACGAGATGACGTTTTCAGCGGTATGATTTTTATTTATATGCGTCTTTTTGATCGCGTGTTATTCCACTTTTTGTTTGGCGGTATGGTGATAAAGCATTGTTTTTTGCTTCGTTTTTTTTTTTTTTTTTACCGTGTTCACTGAAGGGGTTAACTAGTGGGACAGTTTTATAGGTCAGGTTGTTCCGGACGCGGCGATACCAAATATGTGTACTTTTATTGTTTTTTTTTTATAATAATATTTATTGATGGGTACATTATATTTTTATTTTTGGTGGATTATTTTTTTTATTTTTTTTTTTATATTTTTGCAAATGTTTTTTTTTTTTTTTTTTCCACTTTCACACAGTTTATACACTTTATTACTTTGTCCCACTCTGGGACTTTCACTTTTTTTTTTCTGATCGCCTGCATGGCATAGGGACGGAGCACCATCCCTATGCCATGAAGGCTGTCAGCGGTGCACAATGTGAAGATTGCTTGGAGATGCACTGCGCATGTCCAAGCAATCTTCCTGCTCTCTGGTGACCCGGATGTTGTCATGACGACATCGGGTCGTCATGGCAATGACGCACCCCTGGGCCTGTGTCGCGCTGCGTTGCGCATGCGGGAGCTTACCCGGAGCCGGATCTCTTGAGGGTTGTAGTCTCGTGGCGGTGATCCGGTCCGTGCCCAGGGAGTCAGACTAAGTGGCGCTGTATTAGCGGTAGATGTTGGACGACTACGCCACCCGTTGAGTACAGCTAAGGAGCTGCTGCTGCAGGGCAGACCGCTGAGGCCGGTGGTAGGATTATGCAGCGTGATAGTATAACCCCCAACGGGAGGGGTATGGCCTCAGGGCAGCCGACGTGGATGATGGGGGTAGCAGGAACCACTCGGAGACGGTACGGTGTAGTTCAGGGTCTTTACTGGAGACAAAGATAGACCCTCCCGGAGTACTGGCTAGCGATTGGGGCCTGGTCAGTCCTTGAGCAGATGGGATCTCCCCTGGCCAGGCGGAGTTGTAGGCCTCCCAAACTAACTGTACTCTTCTGGCTACCTTGCTAGAGGCGGGTATAAGTAGCCCACGTCCCTGAGTGAACCGTGTGGTGCTCACCCGTATGGCCGGTGACTCGGGGCCTTCTAGTAGCTTCCGCTCCACGACGGCGGTGCTGGTCCCATGCGTGTGACCGTGCCTTCGGGTTTCTTGGCCAGAGGACCTGAAATCCCCTGCCTGACGGATTCTGCTGCTGGGTAGGAGTTAGTCCCCACAGCCTCGGACTCCGGGTCCGGTGATAGCTTCTCAGTCAGGGCGAGCTCTGCAGCTGCCAGCCCCTGACTCCTTGTAACACTGCTCCCACAGAGCTCCTGTTGTTTCTTCCCATAGCTGCTTCTCTTCTCTGTCTCTACTTCTGGCATGGCCCAGGAGCTGGGCCCAGCCGGAGCCACAGCTCCCTGTCAGCCCTCCTGGCTGAACTCTCCCTCTGAACTCTCTAACCCTGCCTCAGCCCCAGGTTTATATAGGGGAAGTTCTTCCCCTCCCAGGACTGGGCAGGAGGTGTGGCATGCATAGGATTCCTGACCAAGAGACCTCCCACCTGCTCTCAGACATAACATTGCTGTTACTGTGGAAACCAGACCCCTGGGGTGCCACATTCCCCCCTAGTGAAATTTAGTACTCCGGGACTAAACATATTTTTAGAAAAACATAACAAGGTATAAACAATAATAATACAATAAGAAAAACACATAAAGATGGTTACGGCGTGTCCGCAACCGGGTGCAGTTTTGAAGAAAAGCAAGGTGTCCATTTCACCAAAACAGGAAGACGTAACCAGGTAGGGGTCTGTCCTGCCCCGAGTCCTTAACAGTCTTTAGTCCATTCCTGGGTTACGCTCCAACCATGTACAAAGGATTCCCGGTAAATCCACCAAAGACTCCCATAAATTACTAGAAACACATAATTATTTACAGGATATGGCCGCTCTCAGTCCTCGGCCAGTGGGGATAAGGAATGGCTGCTCACAGTCCTCAGCCTGGTTTAAGATAGGGGCACATGGGGAACAATTCACTAATCCCAACGGGGACCATATTTTAATTAGCAGCAGTCCTTGTACCCTTACGGGTAACTATTTACAGCTCTTTATTCACGCTACTTCCCTTCAGTAGCTATGTCCTCTTTGTGCTCCCTCCTGAGGGTAGTCCTCAGACCCGTCCGGGTCCTCTTGGCTTTCCTCGTATTGGTAGTACTGCAGCTCCTCCTCGGTTAGCTGGGTTAGTATCTCTGCGACAGTCCTCCTCCCAGGTGGCCAGGACTTTACCTCCCTTTGGGCTGCCCCGGTTAATTGGGCCACCAGGATGCTCACTTTTTGCTCCTCTGTGAGGGGGTACACCTGGAAGAGGCTATCCAGCTTTTCTCTAAAGTCATGCAGGGTATGTGACTCCCCTGAGTACTGGGGTAGCCAGGCCGCCCCCGGGATATAGGGCATGGTGAAAGGCATGACCGCAACAGCGGTGGCGCTGGCGGGGGTTGAAGCGGTGAGGCTATCCTCCATATCCGACATCCTTCTCCCCCCTAGTGGACCGTGGCCTACCTTGCGATGATCCTCTTCCGTAGGCCGCGGCTCTGCAGTGGATCGTCAGGGTTGAGGACCTTCCGTCGCGCTCCTGTGACGTCGGCGTCTGCTGGGCTCCTTCCAGGACCTTACGCAACGTCCGAACGTGAGGCGGGGCTTCAGTTCTCGCGCGCTTTCGGAGTCCACGCCCTCTTCTTCCCGCGCGGCGTCCTCAAGATGGCGTCCAATGGCGGGAAAACTCCACGTATGGCGGGAAGAAGGCCGAAGATGGCGCCGGATGGCGGGAAAACTCCACCGATGGCGGGAAGGAAGCGGAAGATGGCGCCGGATGGCGGGAATCTTCACCACAGGTAAGTTTGAACAGTCTTTTTCAGGCACGCAGTACCCGGTGGTTGCGGGCACGAAATCCTGCCGACTACGCCAAAAGCTGACGCACCCCTGGGCCTGTGTCGCGCTGCGTTGCGCATGCGGGAGCTTACCCGGAGCCGGATCTCTTGAGGGTTGTAGTCTCGTGGCGGTGATCCGGTCCGTGCCCAGGGAGTCAGACTAAGTGGCGCTGTATTAGCGGTAGATGTTGGACGACTACGCCACCCGTTGAGTACAGCTAAGGAGCTGCTGCTGCAGGGCAGACCGCTGAGGCCGGTGGTAGGATTGTGCAGCGTGATAGTATAACCCCCAACGGGAGGGGTATGGCCTCAGGGCAGCCGACGTGGATGATGGGGGTAGCAGGAACCACTCGGAGACGGTACGGTGTAGTTCAGGGTCTTTACTGGAGACAAAGATAGACCCTCCCGGAGTACTGGCTAGCGATTGGGGCCTGGTCAGTCCTTGAGCAGATGGGATCTCCCCTGGCCAGGTGGAGTTGTAGGCCTCCCAAACTAACTGTACTCTTCTGGCTACCTTGCTAGAGGCGGGTATAAGTAGCCCACGTCCCTGAGTGAACCGTGTGGTGCTCACCCGTATGGCCGGTGACTCGGGGCCTTCTAGTAGCTTCCGCTCCACGACGGCGGTGCTGGTCCCATGCGTGTGACCGTGCCTTCGGGTTTCTTGGCCAGAGGACCTGAAATCCCCTGCCTGACGGATTCTGCTGCTGGGTAGGAGTTAGTCCCCACAGCCTCGGACTCCGGGTCCGGTGATAGCTTCTCAGTCAGGGCGAGCTCTGCAGCTGCCAGCCCCTGACTCCTTGTAACACTGCTCCCACAGAGCTCCTGTTGTTTCTTCCCATAGCTGCTTCTCTTCTCTGTCTCTACTTCTGGCATGGCCCAGGAGCTGGGCCCAGCCGGAGCCACAGCTCCCTGTCAGCCCTCCTGGCTGAACTCTCCCTCTGAACTCTCTAACCCTGCCTCAGCCCCAGGTTTATATAGGGGAAGTTCTTCCCCTCCCAGGACTGGGCAGGAGGTGTGGCATGCATAGGATTCCTGACCAAGAGACCTCCCACCTGCTTTCAGACATAACATTGCTGTTACTGTGGAAACCAGACCCCTGGGGTGCCACAGCAACACCCGGGAAGCCTTTGCAGACTGCGCTGGAAGCCGGAAGAGGAGGTGAGTATCGCCGATCACCTCCCCTTGCCCCCGCAATGCCGCGATCGATTTCGATCGACTTCGATCGCAGCATAGCGGGGGTTAATGTGCTGGGAGCGGTGCAGGACCGCTCCCTGCACATAGTACCGGGTGTCAGCTGTGACAATCAGCTGACACCCGGCGGCGATCGCGCCCGCACAGCCTGTGTGCGCGCGCGATCGCGATGACGTACTAATACGGGTCTGGGTCTTAAGTCCCAGGGCACAGACGCGTATTAGTACGTCAGATGTTGTTAAGGGGTTAAAGGGGTTGTGCCACGAACAAAAGTTCATTTTAATCAATAGATCTTGGCATAATAATAACTTCCACAATTGGATGTGTTTAAATAAAATGTTCCTGTGCTGAGATAATCTTATAAATGTGCCCCTGCTGTGTACTGTGTAATGGCTGTGTCTGACCGTGCTGGAACATGGTCTGATCATACCACAGCTCCTGGGCAGGGGAGGAAGCAAAAGAGTGTACAGACATTACAGCACAGGATCACAGCTGATTCTTTCTTTCAGATAAGATATTGTTTAAAAACAGGCAGTGAAATGTTTTACTCACAAAAAAAATCAGCTGTGATCCCCTGCTGTCCTGTCTGTATACTCTTTTGCTTCCTCCCCTGCCCAGGAGCTGTGGTATGATCAGACCATGTTCCAGCATGGTCAAACACAGCCATTACACAGTACACAGCAGGGGCACATTTATAAGATTATCTCAGCACAGGGACATTTTATTTAAACACATCCAATTATGGAAATTATTATTATTCCAAGATCTATTGATTAAAATGAACTTTTATATGTGGGAAAACCCCTTTAAGTAAAAAAAAAAAAAAGTCACGGTTGTTAAAATTATGAATGAACAACAACAAACATTTTTCTGTTTGTGTGAACAAGTGCACCATAAAAATGTCATTGTGTATGTGCAAGTATTATGTCTAGATGTGTATTTTATATATATACCTGTGTGCATGTGTATACTGTGTATATGTGTGTAATGCATTAGCCTATGTATATGTTATATATGTGTGTCTAATGTGAATAAGTGTTGCACAGGATCCCTTCACTGTCAGTGTCCACCCCCGGATAGATATTCTATGAATAGACAATCTTGATTATTTGGGCTTCCACCACCCATACTCCCCGATGACTTGACCCCATTTAATTTGGACATCTCATGGAGGATTTCTTGGTGGCTTGTTCCCTTTGGCTGTTGTTATGAATCACTATTGAATGTCATTGTTACGAACAGCTTTTTGCATTGTTGAGGACAACGTCTTCACTTTCTCGGTGCTGCAGGAAATCTGTATATGACTTCCCTATGTGAGAACACGTGACGTTGAACTCAGAAATGACCTCAGTGTGAGAAATCAAGTGGGTGGTTGTACTGTAGATGTCTATATACCTGTGCTCCGTCTGGGGTCACACACAACGAGCAGCACCATGGAGATGACAGCAGAAGGTAAGTGTGACCTTGGACTTGTGTACGGCAGCCGTATAGATAAATGTGTGTTTTTACTATAAGGGAAGTCACCATACATTGTAATGAACGATGCACAGATCAGATTTCAGCTCTGCAGCTCCGTAGTATTTGTCGTACCACACCCGGAGTCCTCAAGAAACAATAACTTTCTTGCTTACTGCAGAACAGATGGAAGCAATGTTTGGTTTCTCCGATACCTACTGTGGGATTCAATCTAATCTCTACTTTATCTCGTATAACTAATCCTGACAACCTCTGAAATAAAGGTCATCAATATTAGATCGGTGGGGTCGGACTTGGGGCTTCTGTACTTGCGTAGGAACTACCGGTACATCTCCTTTATTATTTCAGTTCACCTGCACAATATATTTTTTGAAAACCAGTAGACAATTATTACTGCTTTATCTCATTAGTCGGACCCCCCACTGAGCTAATATTTTTGGTCCATCCACCTCGATAAACCTTTTAAGATGGCCATGCACACTTGATTAACGGGGCAAGTGAAAATGCAAAAAAAAACTTTTTACTAAACTTTTCTAACCATCATTGTAAAAAAAAAAATTATATATATATTTTCCACCTCTTTATTAATAATTTGTGGGTGGTTGATGACCACCACTCACACTCTTCCCTTGCCAAAAGAACACCAAAGTAATCTTAGTGCCTCTGTTGTGATTCATATCCGGTCACCCCTTACATCCTAGGGGCCATTAAATGAAACATGCAAAAAGAAAGTACGCCAAAAATGAGAAGGAGCGGCCAGGAATACCAATGTGCCACGACTTATGAAAAACTTTTTTGGGGGGAGCAGCCATGTTCGTCATCTCTAGATAAACGTATCCCTTTAAATCTTGTTACAACACAAACTCCCAATTTCTAAGAGCATACCCTATTGGAGAGACCATAAATGTCTGAAATGCGAATGCCCTTTAAAAGCGCACCTGTCAGCACGATTATGCTAAGTAAACTACATACACTGTCAGGTGGTCGCCATTACACAGAATAAAATGATACCTGGGTTGATGAAATCCATCCTGTAGTTGATGAAAATAATGCCAGAGCACCAAAGAAAGCCCCGCCCACAGGCCGCCCTGAAGCAGGAGCATCTCATTATCTCCAAACTACAAATAAAGATTAAACAACAACCACAGGACGGATTTCATCAACCAAGGTATCATTTTAATCAGTGTAACGACGCCAACCTGACACTGCCAGTAGTTTACTTAGCACAATCCTGATGACAGGTAACTTTATATGCAAAAATTTATGTAATTTTGCTGTCAAGGGCAGCTGAATTTTTTTATCACAAAGGGTTTTCTTTAAAAAAAAAGAAAAAAAAGAAAGAAAATAAAACATTAAATTGTCTCAAGAAAGCCAACTAAAAATGTATACAGAAAAAAATGAATTATTGTCATTTCTATCTTTTTGATCAATACACTTTAATCAGATTTTGGATTTTTATGAGTTGCACAACCTAATTTAAACTAGCAATTTTTTTGGGAGCTGATAAAAAGGAAAACTACACTGCTCAAAAAACAAAGGGAACAAACAGAATATAACTCCAAGTAAATCAAACTTCTGTGAAATCAAACTGTCACTTAGGAAGCAACACTGATTGACAATCAATTTCACTTGCTGATATGCAAATGGAATAGACAATAGATGGAAATTATTGGCAATTATCAAGACACCCTCAATAAAGGAGTGGTTCTGTAGGTGGGGACCACAGACCACATTTCAGTACCAATGCTTTCTGGCTGAAGTTTTGGTCACTTTTGAATGTTGGTTGTGCTTTCACACTCGTGGTAGCATGTGACGGACTCTACCACCCACAGAAGTTGCTCAGGTAGTGCAGCTCATCCAGGATGGCACATCAATGCGACCTGTGGCAAGAAGGTTTGCTGTGTCTGTCAGCGTAGTGTCCAGAGGCTGGAGGCGCTACCAGGAGACAGGCCAGTACACCAGAAGACGTGGAAGGGGCTGTAGGAGGGCAACAACCCAGCAGCAGGACCACTACTTCCGCCTTTGTGCAAGGAGGAACAGGAGGAGCACTGCCAGAGCCCTGCAAAATGACCTCCAGCAGGCCACAAATGTGCATGTGTCTGCACAAATGGTTTGAAACCGACTCCATGAGGGTGGTATGAGGGCCCAACGTCCACAGATGGGGGTTGTGCTCACAGACCAACACCGTGCAGGACGCTAGGCATTTGCCACAAAACACCAGGATTGGCAAAGTCGCCACTGGTGCCCTGTGCTCTTCACAGATGAAAGCAGGTTCACACTGAGCACATGTGACAGACGTGACAGAGTCTGGAGACGCCGTGGAGAGCGATCTGCTGCCTGCAACAACCTTCAGCATGACCGGTTTGGCAGTGGGTCAGTAATGGTGTGGGGTGGCATTTCTTTGGAGGGCCGCACAGCCCTCCATGTGCTCGCCAGAGGTAGCCTGCCTGCCATTAGGTGCCGAGATGAGATCCTCAGACCAGACCCCTTGTGAGACCATATGCTGGTGCGGTTGGCCCTGGGTTCCTCCTAATGCAGGACAATGCCAGACCTCATGTGGCTGGAGTGTGTCAGCAGTTCCTGCAAGATGAAGGCATTGAAGCTATGGACTGGCCCGCCCGTTCCCCAGACCTGAATCCGATTGAGCACATCTGGGACATCATGTCTCGCTCCATCCACCAACGTCATGTTGCACCACAGACTGTCCAGGAGTTAGCAGATGCTTTAGTCCAGGTCTGGGAGGAGATCCCACAGGAGACCATCCGCAACCTCATCAGGAGCATGCCCAGGCGTTGTAGGGAGGTCATACAGGCAAGTGGAGGCCACACACAATACTGAGCCTCATTTTAACTTGTTTTAAGGACATTACATCAAAGTTGGATCAGCCTGTAGTGTTTTTTTCCACTTTAATTTTGGGGGTGACTCCAAATCCAGGCCTCCATTGGTTAATAAATTTGATTTCCATTGATGATTTTTGTGTGATTTTGTTGTCAGCACATTCAACTTTGTACAGAACAAAGTATTCAATGAGAATATTTCAATCATTCAGATCTACGATGTGTTATTTCAGTGTTCCCTTTATTTTTTTGAGCAGTGTATATTAAACTGCCATCAAAATAATTATGTGCAACCCCCCATAAAAATGCATAAAAAAACCCACCATAAACAGTTAAGATTCCCCCATACCTGAAATATCTGTCAGCCAAATGGGAGTTCTCTCTGTTTTTAAGGAGGAGAATGAAATTGGAGTAAGTGCAGATGGCGTCTTTTTCAGGTGGGCACGCTCCGTCAAAAGAATGAACATGAGCATAGGAATCAAAAAGACGACTCTGCATAGGTTCCATCTCTTTGAACTTTTTTTTTAACCGCTTCCAGTTTTCAAAGACGCAAAGAAGTTTAAAAGTTTCAAATATCTGATCCTTTTTGTTTTATAACAGATAAGTCTCCAGCAGAAATGTCTGGCATAGGCTTCATCCCCACTCCCCGTTGAGAACACATTCACGCTGGTTCGAGAGGAGGGCAGGAGGAATAGCTGTCTCCTGAACCTTTGACAGCTCTCTAAGCTGCGCTGCTCCTTTACTTACGGGTTTCTTCATAGATCACAGCTGATCTCCAGAGACATCTAACCAATAGGGATTTAATCACCGTTATCAATTGTATTTAATTCTTTTTTTCTTCTGCAGAAATTGACTTTGAAATATTTTCCATACTGAATGGGATTTTACATTTCAGAGGTGAGTATAAGTTAATCAAAACTTTACTAAAAACAACAATGTCCAAAGTTAACCTCTTTAAAGGGATCGGCAGGATTTCAAACCTCAAACTATTTATATGCGCATGCAGCTCTTTTAATGACAAGTCCAGCAATATCTTTACGTGACCAGTCCCTTCCTCCATTACTGAGAAATCAGTCTTTGAATTGATATGTAAATAAGGCTGAAGAGCTATAGTAGATCTGAAGCCTCTGTCACTCCAGCTCTATTCCTTGTCCAGCTTCGCCTCCTCCTCCTTAGCTGACAGCTCCTTTGCCGGAAGTGCACCAGGTAGGATGACTATACGGGATACTTATAAATCTCAGGGTGGAAGATCACTTTAATTCTTCAGATCATTATGTAAATATAAATGTATTATTATATTTTTACTACATATTTTTTCTTTATTTTTGCTGCATAATATGTCTTTTAAGAGGTAATAGCACTTTTTTCATTTTTTTATTGCTGTTTTTAACGCTAACTAGGGCATCTATAGGCGCTGTAGTTACAAAAAAAAAACAGCCAAGTCACAGGCAGACCTAATCCAGATCTGCTGGGTCAAGTAGAGGCATCAGAATGACCAATGTTTGTATTCAATACATGACACTAAACCACCTCTCTCTGTTCCCCAGGATCTTCCACTATTTTTTTTTATAGGGAGCCTGTCACCACGTTTTCCTCACATAAAGTACAGCCAGCACCTTTAAGCCCTCTTTACTAGTGTTGAGCCACCCCCGTAGTGTTCGGGTTCGGTTCGGTTCGTCAAACACCGGGATGTTCGAGGAACTGTTCGTCGAACTGTTCGTCGAACACCTTAGAACACCGTCGAACACCGTTAAAACCAATGGCAGGCAAACAAAAACACATAGAAACACATAGAAAACACCTGCAAAGGTGTCCAAAAGCTGACAAACTGCTCAGAAGACACTCTCTTTAAAAAAGCCGGCCGGCAAATTCAGCAGCGGCATACACCGGTACCCGACAATTTAGACAAGAAGGAATAGAGCATCACACATAGATTAGATAGATAGAAACATGTCAGTCACACATATAAGAAGCACAGTGACAGTGTTGGTTACTGCACTTGTCATTTAGTGTAAAGGATTTATTAAAAAAAATATTAGTGTTTTCATGCACCGTCTCTTTAAAAAAGCCGGCCGGCAATTCAGCATCTGTACCCGACAATTTAGAACAGAAAGAATAGAGCTTCACACATAGATTAGATAGATAGAAACATGTCAGTCACATATATAATAAGTACAGTGACAGTGTTGCTTACTGTACTTGTCATTTAGTGTAAAGGATTTATTTAAAAAAATAATAGTGTTTTCATGCACTGTCTCTTTAAAAAAGCCGGCCGGCAATTCAGCAGCGGTACCCGACAATTTAGAACAGAAAGATAGAGCATCACACATAGATTAGATAGATAGAAACATGTCAGTCACATATATATGAAGTACAGTGATAGTGTTGGTTACTGTACTTGTCATTTAGTATTAAAATAAAGGATTTATTATTAAAAAAATTGGCGTGGGGTTCCCCTTAATTTTAGGCTCTAGCGGAGGTTAAGCAGACGGCTGGGGCAGATGTTTGAAGCCTGGGAAGGGGGTAATACCCACGGAGCTTCCCAGGCTACTAATATCAGCCCCCAGCTGAATACATAGCCTTTACTAGCTATTAAAATGGGGGACCCCCCAAAAAAAATGACGTGGGGTCCCCCCTAATGTAATAGCTAGCAAAGGCTAGGCAGACAGCTGGGGGCTGATATTAATAGCCCAGGAAGGGTGCCATGAATATTGGCCCCCTCCCAGGCTAGAAACACCAGCCGTCAGCCGCCCCAGAAATGGCGCATTCATAGGATGCGCCAATTCTGGCACTTAGCCTCGCTCTTCCACGCTGCCCTGGTGCGGTGGCAGGGGGTAATAGGGTTGGGGTTGATGTCAGCTTATAATGCCAGCTGACATCAAGCCCAGGTTAGTAATGGAGAGGCGTCTATAAGACACCCCCATTACTAACCCCATAGTCAAAGTTAAAAAAAACACAAACACCCAGAATAAAGTCCTTTAATTGAAATAAAGACACAATCCTTTATTGTTCTAAATTAAACCATACTTACCATCACGCCCATTCCAGCTGAAGCCAACGATCTCCTGCAATAAAAGAAAAATAATAAAGCAACCTCATCCTTACCTTTCCATGGTTCCCAGGACAGCTTCAGCTCTGCTACATCGAGATGACAGGCTGGACCGCAGCAGAACGCCGCCATCCAGCCTGTCATCCCGCAGACACTGAGAAGCGCAGGCTTGCTTGCGCTGCTCAGCGTCTCTCTGTGACGACATCCAGATGAGCCGAGTTCATGTCCAATGAACTCGGCTCACCTCATGCACGTCACTGACAGCGTGGGAAAATTCTCACGCTGAAGCGCTGATTGCAGGAGAATTTTCCCACGCTGTCAGTGACGTGCAGGAGGTGAGCTGAGTTCATTGGACATGAGCTCACCTCATGCACATCACTGACAGCGTGGGAGAATTCTCCTGCACTCAGCACTTCAGCGTGAGAATTTTCCCACGCTGTCAGTGACGTGCATGAGGTGAGCCGAGTTCATTGGACATGACCTCGGCTCATCTGGATGCCGTCACAGCGAGACAGTGAGGAGCGCAAGCATGCCTGCGCTTCTCAGTGTCTGCGGGATGACAGACTGGATGGCAGCGTTCTGCTGCGGTCCAGCCAGTCATCTCGATGTAGCAGAGCTGAAGCTGTCGTGGGAACCATGGAAAGGTAAGGATGAGGTTGGTTTATTATTTTTCTTTTATTGCAGGAGATCGTTGGCTTCAGCTGGAATGGGTGTGATGGTAAGTATGGTTTAATTTAGAACAATAAAGAATTGTGTCTTTATTTCAATTAAAGGACTTTATTCTGGGTGTTGTGTTTTTTTTAAATACTTTACTAGAAATTCATGGCGGTCATGTCTAATACTGGCGTGACCCCATGAATTTTGGGCTTGGGGCCAGCTGATAATACCAAGCTGGCCCTAACCCCTTTATTACCCAGTGAGCCACCGCACCAGGGCCCTGGATGAGTTGGGTACAGCGCCAGAAGATGGCGCTTCTATGAACGCGCCATTTTCCGGGGTGGCTGCGGACTGCAATTTGTAGCGGGGGGGGGCCCAGAAAGCTTGGGCCTCCCTGCGCTGCAGATTCCAGCCCCCAGCTGCCTAGTTGTACCTGGCTGGACACAAAAATAGGGCGAAGCCCCACGTACTTTTTTTTTTAATTATTTCATGAAATTCATGAAATAATTAAGAAAAAAAGGCCTTCCCTATATTGTTGTGTCCGGCCAGGTACAAATAGGCAGCTGGTGGTTGGGGGCAGCCCGTTCCTGCCTGCTGTACCTGGCTGGACACAAATATAGTGCGAAGCCCCACTTCAATTTTTTTTAATTATTTCATGAAATTCATGAAATAATTAAGAAAAAAAGGGCTTCCCTATATTGTTGTGTCCGGCCAGGTACAAATAGGCAGCTGGTGGATGGGGGCAGCCCGTTCCTGCCTGCTGTACCTGGCTGGACACAAATATAGTGCGAAGCCCCACTTCAATTTTTTTTAATTATTTCATGAAATTCATGAAATAATTAAGAAAAAAAGGGCTTCCCTATATTGTTGTGTCCGGCCAGGTACAAATAGGCAGCTGGTGGATGGGGGCAGCCCGTTCCTGCCTGCTGTACCTGGCTGGACACAAATATAGGGCGAAGCCCCACATCAATTTTTTTTTAATTATTTCATGAATTTCCTGAAATAATTTAAAAAAAATTGACGTGGGGCTTCGCACTATATTTGTGTCCAGCCAGGTACAGCAGGCAGGAACGGGCTGCCCCCAACCACCAGCTGCCTATTTGTACCTGGCCGGACACAACAATATAGGGAAGCCCTTTTTTTCTTAATTATTTCATGAAATAATTTAAAGAAAATTGACGCGGGGCTTCGCCCTGTTTTTGTGTCCAGCCAGGTACAACTAGGCAGCTGGGGGCTGGAATCCGCAGTGCAGGGAGGCCCAAGCTTTCTGGGCCACCCCCGCTGCAAATTGCAGTCCGCAGCCACCCCGGAAAATGGCGCGTTCATAGAAGCGCCATCTTCTGGCGCTGTACCCAACTCATCCAGGGCCCTGATGCGGTGGCTCACTGGGTAATAAAGGGGTTAGGGCCAGCTTGGCATTATCAGCTGGCCCTAAGCCCGAAATTCATGGGGTCACGCCAATATTAGACATGACCACCATGAATTTCTAGTAAAGTATTTAAAAAAAACACAACACCCAGAATAAAGTCCTTTAATTGAAATAAACACACAATTCTTTATTGTTCTAAATTAAACCATACTTACCATCACGCCCATTCCAGCTGAAGCCAACGATCTCCTGAAATAAAAGAAAAATAATAAAGCAACATCATCCTTACCTTTCCATGGTTCCCATGACAGCTTCAGCTCTGCTACATCGAGATGACAGGCTGGACCGCAGCAGAACGCTGCCATCCAGCCTGTCATCCCGCAGACACTGAGAAGCGCAGGCTTGCTTGCGCTCCACAGTGTCTCTCTGTGAGGGCATCCAGATGAGCCGAGTTAATGTCCAATGAACTCGGCTCACCTCATGCACGTCACTGACAGCGTGGGAAAATTCTCCTGCACTCAGCGCTTCAGCGTGGGAGAATTCTCACACTGAAGCGCTGAGTGCAGGAGAATTCTCCCACGCTGTCAGTGACGTGCAGGAGGTGAGCTGAGTTCATTGGACATGAGCTCACCTTATGCACGTCACTGACAGCGTGGGAAAATTCTCCTGCACTCAGCGCTTTAGCGTGGGAGAATTCTCACGCTGAAGCGCTGAGTGCAGGAGAATTCTCCCACGCTGTCAGTGACGTGCAGGAGGTGAGCTGAGTTCATTGGACATGAGCTCACCTTATGCACGTCACTGACAGCGTGGGAGAATTCTCCTGCACTCACCGCTTCAGCGTGAGAATTTTCCCACACTGTCAGTGACGTGCATGAGGTGAGCCGAGTTCATTGGACATGAACTCGGCTCATCTGGATGTCGTCACAGAGAGACGCTGAGCAGCGCAAGCAAGCCTGCGCTTCTCAGTGTCTGCGGGATGAGAGGCTGGATGGCAGCGTTCTGCTGCGGTCCAGCCTGTCATCTCGATGTAGCAGAGCTGAAGCTGTCGTGGGAACCATGGAAAGGTAAGGATGAGGTTGCTTTATTATTTTTCTTTTATTGCAGGAGATCGTTGGCTTCAGCTGGAATGGGCGTGATGGTAAGTATGGTTTAATTTAGAACAATAAAGGATTGTGTCTTTATTTCAATTAAAGGACTTTATTCTGGGTGTTTGTGTTTTTTTTAACTTTGACTATGGGGTTAGTAATGGGGGTGTCTTATAGACGCCTCTCCATTACTAACCTGGGCTTGATGTCAGCTGGCATTATAAGCTGACATCAACCCCAACCCTATTACCCCCTGCCACCGCACCAGGGCAGCGTGGAAGAGCGAGGCTAAGTGCCAGAATTGGCGCATCCTATGAATGCGCCATTTCTGGGGCGGCTGACGGCTGGTGTTTCTAGCCTGGGAGGGGGCCAATATTCATGGCTCCCTTCCTGGGCTATTAATATCAGCCCCCAGCTGTCTGCCTAGCCTTTGCTAGCTATTAAATTAGGGGGGACCCCACGTCATTTTTTTTGGGGGGTCCCCCATTTTAATAGCTAGTAAAGGCTATGTATTCAGCTGGGGGCTGATATTAGTAGCCTGGGAAGCTCCGTGGGTATTACCCCCTTCCCAGGCTTCAAACATCTGCCCCAGCCGTCTGCTTAACCTCCGCTAGAGCCTAAAATTAAGGGGAACCCCACGCCAATTTTTTTAATAATAAATCCTTTATTTTAATACTAAATGACAAGTACAGTAACCAACACTATCACTGTACTTCATATATATGTGACTGACATGTTTCTATCTATCTAATCTATGTGTGAAGCTCTATTCTGTCTGTTATAAATTGTCGGGTACCGCTGCTGAATTGCCGGCCGGCTTTCTTAAAGAGACGGTGCATGAAAACACTAATATTTTTTTAAATAAATCCTTTACACTAAATGATAAGTACAGTAAGCAACACTGTCACTGTACTTCTTATATATGTGGCTGACATGTTTCTATCTATCTAATCTATGTGTGAAGCTCTATTCTTTCTGTTATAAATTGTCGGGTACCGCTGCTGAATTGCCGGCCGGCTTTTTTAAAGAGACGGTGCATGAAAACACTATTATTTTTTTTGATAAATCCTTTACGCTAAATGACAAGTACAGTAAGCAGCACTTTCACTGTACTTCGTATATATGTGGCTGACATGTTTATATCTATCTAATCTATGTGTGAAGCTCTATTCTTTCGGTTCTAAATTGTCGGGTACAGGTGTATGCCGCTGCTGAATTGCCGGCTTTTCATGTTTCACTGTTGGCACTGTTCCCATCGATTTGGGTAATCACTGTAATGCCACAACCACCATGGCTGTGGCATTACAGTGAGTGGCAGACAATCCCTGCATGATTGGTGCTCTAAATAGCGCCAGACATGCAGGACACGCTTTTGGTGCACGAACAGTTATCGAACATAACCTCGAACAGCCGAATTTTTTGCAAATCGTTCGGGTTCGTCGAACAACTCGAACACCGCCCAAAACAGCTCGAATTTGAGATTGGCGAACAGTTCTAGTCGAACACCGCTCATCTCTACTCTTTACCATGATTCTAGTGTGCTGTATGTCTGTCCCCAATCTCTTATGCAAGGCGAAAAAAAGAGCTTCTATTATGCTCATACATGGTGCGGTCCAGTCTGATGGGCGTCTCTGGTCTAGATCCGGCATCCTCCACTCTGCCTATGATCGCCGTCCTCCTTCTTGCTTCATGTGGATGATGCTTCCTACGTCATCCAGTGTCCCCTATCACACTCCTGTGCAGGCGCACGTCTCTCTGCCCTGTCAATGGCTGTCAATGGCTGAGCAAAGCACTGTTGTGCGCATGCGCCGGCGTTACCTACAGGTCATTGAAGCTCTTTGGCCTTTTTGGGCCCATGAGCACCGCAGTAATTTGCTCTGTCCTTGGCAGGGCAGGGAGAAATGTGCCTGCGCAGGAGGGAAATTGGGGGACACTTTGTGGATGACGTAGGACTCGTCATCCACATGAAGCAAGAAGGAGGACGGCGATCGTAAGAAGATCAAAACCAGGGACGCCCATCAGAACGGACCGCACCGTCTGTGAGTATAATAAAAAGTCTTTTTTGTGCCTTGCATAGGGGGTTGGGGGCATACAGGTAGCATACCAGAATGCTGTTGAAGAGGGCTTTACAGGTGCTGGCAGCCCTTTACACGAGGTTCCCTTTAAGTAACATAAGTTGCCAGAAATTCTCCCTTTTTACTTCCTGAATGTCGCAGCCGTTTTATTAGATATTTCTTTTGTTGTTTATTGAGAAGTACAGTATATGAATTAGAGAGGTTGCCGCAAAACTCTTCACATGGGAAAATCTGAAAAAGGGGAAGAAAGTGCTACGCTTGACTAATTGTTTAATTGCTACTCGCATGTTGCTTCAAATCATGGATGCAATGATCAGACGTGGTCAGTGGCTAGGTCACTTCATATACTAGGATGTAGCAGGAGTTAAGGCTCCCTGGTTTTCACCTTTTAACCTCTACACAGGAGTATGGCCTTCAATTCAGGGGCCCTTGGGTTGGATCAACAGAGTAGCTGCTTGCCAGTAAATCAAGCCGAGGGATTGAACCCAACAAGTCAGGTCTTTACCACAGAGTTGGGACAAAGACAAAATCAGGAACCAAATATTTTGGTCAGGGGGAAGACGGGTTCAAGTCCAGGGAGTCAATCAAAAATGGGTGTCAGGCAGAGAGAGGGCATCCGAAGGAATGAACAGGAACACCGACAGGTCAGAATACACTGTGTTCCAAATTATTATGCAAATAATATTTTCTCAGACTTTCCCAAATTACCTATATGAATTGCAGTCATTGTAATTTTCCAGTCAAATAACTATTAGAGTACAATTGAAAGGTTTTTGTACAAACTGCCTATGATAACAGTATATTTAAAAAAAAATTAAAAACTCAAACTGCACTCAAAATGCATGTTCCAAATTATTATGCACAGCAGAGTTTTCAACCTTTTCATTTCAATAAAGAACAAAAAAATGGTCATTTTTGAAATTATAAGCATTAGCAGATTATTACAAACTGAAATCAAACAGTTTTCAACTCAAAACTTTATTCTAGGTGATGTTACATTTGCACATAGGACCCTTTGTTCGAAAGGAGCTTCTGAACTCTCTCGTCCATTGAATTTGTCAGGTTTTGGATGGTTTCTGCTTCAATTGTTTTGCATGAGGACAGAATACCCTCCCAGAGCTGTTGCTTAGATGTGAACTGTCTCCCGCCATCATAGACACTCCTTTTGATGATGCTCCAGAGGTTCTCAATGGGGTTGAGGTCAGGGGAGCATGGGTGCCACACCATAACTTTGTCCCCTTTTATGCCCATAGCAGCCAGAGATGCAGATGTGTTATGTGCAGGATGAGAAGGGGCATTATCATGCATGAAATGATCTCGATAGTTCAGATGGATGGAGTGGAGGATGGCTGGTTGATGGACACCCCATGCAAACACGGCTACGGCGCTAACAATGAGGAGGTGGAGTAATGTTTTGGGCTGGAATCATAGGGAGAGAAATTGTCAGCCCTTTTAGGATCCCTGAAGGGGTAAAGATGAACTCCATAATGTATGTTGATTTTCTCAAACAGCACTTCCTTCCATGGTTCAAGAAGAAGAACCGTGCATTCCGCAGCAAGATCATTTTCATGCATGATAATGCCCCGTCTCATGCTGCACATAACACATCTGCATCTCTGGCTGCTATGGGCATAAAAGGGGACAAACTTATGGTGTGGCACCCATGCTCCCCTGACCTAAACCCCATTGAGAATCTCTGGAGCATCATCAAAAGGAGTGTCTATGATGGCGGGAGGCAGTTCACATCTAAGCAACAGCTCTGGGAGGGTATTCTGTCCTCATACAAAACAATTAAAGCAGAAACCATCCAAAACTTGACAAATTCAATGGACGAGAGAGTTCAGAAGCTCCTTTCGAACAAGGGGTCCTATGTGCAAATGTAACATCACCTAGAATAAAGTTTTGAGTTGAAAACTGTTTGATTTCAGTTTGTAATAACCTGCTAATGCTTATAATTTCAAAAATGACCATTTTTTTGTTCTTTATTAAAATGAAAAGGTTGAAAACTCTGCTGTGCATAATAATTTGGAACATGCATTTTGAGTGCAGTTTGAGTTTTTTATATTTTTTTTAAATATACTGATATCATAGGCAGTTTGTACAAAAACCTTTCAATTGTACTCTAATAGTTATTTGACTGGAAAATTACAATGACTGCAATTCATATAGGTAATTTGGGAAAATCTGAGAAAATATTATTTGCATAATAATTTGGAACACAGTGTATAAGTACACTAGGGAAATATCAATAATCTTAATAGGAGGCCGGAAAGGGGTTAGAAATATTATTATACTCACCTGTCCTCGACTTGGAATTCTTCTAGCTTCAGAATGGTCTTCCATCGTTGACTTTGCCTCTAGATGCCCCAATGCGGTCACATGGGGCATGACAATAACCTACATTGCTCTACAGGACTCATCCACACTGGAAGACCGATCTGAAGCTTGAGGAAGACAGGTAAGTGGCATGCCTAGAACAGGTGAATATATTTTCTTTTTAACCCCTTCCTGGGCCTATAAAAATACAGTCAAAGAGGTAGATTCGTGCAGGTCAAATCTCAAAAATGCTCTATTTTGTCAATTTTAAACTGTTCCGGAAATTCGGAATGAATTTGATTCTTTCTGAATCGATGCATTCATCTCTCACTAGAACGTGACACAGTGGTCTCTCTGTGTCTCACCGATTGTTGCCCAGTAGCGGCCTCAGGCGATTGTGCTCATTTCAAAAGGAACAATAATGAAAAAGGTAACAACAAATTATATAGGGATGTGGTGAAATAGAGTACCTAGAAATAACCAGGTGCTGGAATTTTCCAGCAATTATTTTATCTTTATTGACTTCCTTTGCAGTAAAATTCTTATCTCTACAAATAAGGAGACAGATTTATGGCCAGTTGGGAAAACATTGGTTCATGTTTATGGATACTTTCTAGGGTCAGCATTAATAGATTCAGTGTAAACGTGACCTTAAATTCACAGATAAGGAGTTATAAATCCTGATGCAGTCTGGGCAAACAACCAGTGACTATAAAGACCTGTGAGGAAGGGACCATGAGAAATCCTTGAATAAATAATAAACCACTCCCGATGGGTCTAGATCGCTCATTACACTTCCTGCTACGTATAGTCCAAAAGTGTAACTTCTAGCAACTTTGCAGGAGAATCCAACTTTATGGAGTTAAATCTTCTTTATTAGAGCAGTGTTGAGGTTAAAACTATGGTAAGATAACAACGTGTGCATAGTCTATGCCTGGGACAGCCCAGCTGTCGAAGCGTTTCTGGTGTTTCCACCCCTAATCATGAATTTATTTGTTCATGATTAAAGGTAGAACCACCAGAAACGAGTGGATAGCTGGGCTGGCCCAGGCATAGACTATGCACACGTTGTTATCTTAACATGGTTTTAACCTCAACACTTTCACTAAAAAGAAGATTTAACTCAGTGAAGTTGGAATCTCCTTCAAAGCTGCTTTGATTGCGTCCAAACAAAGACGTTTATCCTCCGGAACATATGGGACATAGATGATGGTGAGCTGGTTTTTCTCACATTCTTCGTAACTACTAGTAATCCCAAACCAGTCTACACATTAATTTCCAAAATGGACCAAACCAGTCTACACATTAATTTCCAAGATGGAATCGCCATCACTTTTATTAAAAGGGCTGTGATTTTGGACCTAACTCTGAAAGCCAAAACAGACAGCTCTAGGTCTGCTAGACCAAAGCGATTATTCATTTAGTAAGATGTAAGTAAAAGGAGAGGAAATGGATTGCCAACTCTTGAGGAACTTCCTGGAGGAAAAAGAGGAGGCCTACTGGAAGAGTAGGGAAATCTCCTGGGAGCTGCTAAAACGTCCTAGAAACTAGCACTTTCCAAAAGTTTATTTCAGAGCATCACATTAAACAAATACACATACAGTGGGGAAAGTAAGTATTTGATACACGGCCGATTTTGCAAGTTTTCCCACCTACAAAGAGAAGTCTATAATTTTTATTGTAGGTACACTTCAACTGTGAAAGACAGAATCTTAAAAAAAAAATCCAGAAAATCACATTGTATGATTTCTAAATTATTAAATTACATTTTATTGCTTGAAATAAGTATTTGATGACCTACCAACCAGCAAGAATTCTGGCTCTCACAGACCTGTTAAGTTTTTCTTTAAGAAGCCCTCCTACTCTGCACTCATTACTGTCCACAAAATCAATCACATTCCAACTTCTCCACCATGGCCAAGACTAAATAGCTGTCTAAGGACACTAAGGACAAAATTGTAGACCTGCACAAGGCTGGGATGGGCAACAGGACAATAGTCAAGCAGCTTGGTGAGATGGCAACAACTGTTGGTGCAATTATTAGAAAATGGAAGAAACACAAGATGACTGTCTTCCTCGGTTTGGGGCTCCATGCAGGATCTCGCCTCGTGGGGTAAGGATGTTTCTGAGAAAGGTCAGGAATCAGCCCAGAACTTCCTGTAGAGAGCTAAAGACCCGCCACCACTTTATGTTGAGAGACAAAGACCAACCCCACTTCCTGTAGAGGCAAAGACCGCCCCCATTTTGTGTCAAGACAAAGACACACCCCCACTTCCTGTAGAGAGGCAAAGACCCACTCCCCACTAACTGTAGAGAGACAAAGACCCACCCCCACTTATAGTAGAGAGACAGAGACGCACCCCCACTTCCAGTAGAGACAAAAACCCACCCCTACTTCCTGTAGAGAGACAAAGACCCGCCCCCACTTCCTGTAGAGACAAAGACCACCCCCATTTTGTGTCAAGACAAAGACACACCCCTACTTCCTATAGAGAGACAAAGACCCGCCCCCACTTCCTGTAGAGACAAAGACCCACCCCCACTTATAGTAGAGAGACAGAGACGCACCCCCACTTCCAGTAGAGACAAAAACCCACCCCTACTTCCTGTAGAGAGACAAAGACCCGCCCCCACTTCCTGTAGAGACAAAGACCACCCCCATTTTGTGTCAAGACAAAGACACACCCCTACTTCCTGTAGAGAGACAAAGACCCGCCCCCACTTCCTGTAGAGACAAAGACCCGCCCCCACTTCCTGTAGAGAGATAAAGACCCGCCCCCACTTCCAGTAGAGAGACAAAGACCCGCCCCCACTTCCTGTAGAGAGATAAAGACCCACCCCCACTTCCTGTAGAGAGATAAAGACTCGCCCCCACTTCCAGCAGAGAGACAAAGACCTGCCTCCACTTCCTGTAGAGACAAAGACCTGCCTCCACTTCCTGTAGAGACAAAGACCTGCCCCCACTTCCAGTAGAGACAAAGACCCGCCCCCACTTCCTGTATAGAGACCAAGATCTGCCCCCACCTCCTGAAGAGACAAAGACCCACCCCCACTTCCTGTAGAGAGATAAAGACTCGCCCCCACTTCCAGTAGAGAGACAAAGACCTGCCTCCACTTCCTGTACAGACAAAGACCTGCCTCCACTTCCTGTAGAGACAAAGACCTGCCCCCACTTCCAGTAGAGACAAAGACCCGCCCCCACTTCCTGTATAGAGACCAAGATCCGCCCCCACCTCCTGAAGAGACAAAGACCCGCCCCTACTTCCAGTTATCTCAGTGCCTTTGTTGCTAGAGATGAATTACATGTGAATACAGGGAGTAGGCAGCAATTTAGAAGGAACGTAGACATCTACAGACCGACACTTAGGGGTAAAACGCAATAATTGATAAAGTTATCTGTAGATTGTCTATCACTTTTTGAATTAAATTAGATCATCTGAAAATACAGGGGCAATTTAAATTAAAGGAAAAGTGTCTATATTTTTACCTTTCTCTAATGTCCATCATTGAAATTACAGACAACTTACAGACAGATGCATGGAAGAAGTCACAGAAGTGCATAACAGCAAGTATTGAGAACATTTTCAAACAATGCTTGGAAGCTCACCCGGATGACCCTGATGGTGGTACTGCGGTCTTTGCTAATCCAGGATCAGGTAGTGAAAGCAGCTTGTGGCCAATGCATTCTTAAAGAGGTTGTCCACAACAGTTAACATTGCCCCCATGGTTTTAAATTGTGGCAACAAGTCTTTTTGTAAATACCTTGCGTGTTCTTTATTGCCTGTGAGCGGCGCTATCGCCAGCTGCTCACCAGGCATCACGTGACCCCCGGCTGCAGCCGGCTCTGACATCCGCTGATGTCACGTTAAGTTCCGGCTGCAGCCGGGCGTGACCCAGTGACGCGCTCCCCTCTGATTTATGGGCTGTGGTTGGGGGTTTTACCGCACATCACAGCCAAGCATTCACCATGCGCTTTCCCAACGAAATAAAGAACACGCAAGGTATTTACAAAAAGACTTGTTGCCACAATTTAAATTGTTGTGGACAACCTCTTTAATGTTTAGCTTATAGTTAGACTTGTTCTGTATGTAAAGCAGACCTGACATCTTTTGGAAGTTTGCAACCCGGAGAGGATGAGTTTTTTTCATTTTAATTTTATTCAGGAGTTCAAAGATCCTTGTCCTAAGGGATGAGGAAAACCTTTCTTAAGCGGTCACTGTCGCATTACTAGAACGCCCAGAGACTCAGGTTCAGTTTATATGGCTACCTGTCTCACTGGACATTCTGGTAATATGTGCAAACTCTTTAATTGTCCTACCCCGGCTGTATGTGTTACAGTCTGTTGTGTGTCTGTTATGGGACAATTGTCGCTTTGTTTATTTCTTACATGTTACACCTATTGGGATGTGCGTTATATCGGCGTAAGTGGCCTTTTTCTTTTTTTTTTCTTTTACCTCTATGTGTAGTTTTATTTTGTATTATGCTGGTTTTAATCTAAGCAATACTGAAGATTTAAGTATTTTTGCAGGATTGAGTTCTATATATTGGCATAATAGCTGGTGGTTATTGCTTTCTTGTGTTTTATCTCAACCTAAAGCTGGATTCACAGCTACACTGCTCAGTACCGTTGTATGATATCCATGCTGCTGCTGACCATGAACATATGATACATAAAGACAGAAGAGCAAGAATCCTTCATGTCTGTGTGTATTGTGTATGAGAGACTCATAGCAGCTAACCTACACCCACTAGCTCAGAGGCAACTTGAAATTAGAGATAGAACCTGCAGAGGGAAAAACTAGTGAAAACATGCAGGATAGAAGTCTTATGATGGCCAGAAATAAGAAGAGCAGCAATCCTTCATGTCTGTGTGTGTGTTGTACATGAGAGACTCATAGCAGTTAACCCTACACCCACTAGCTCAGAGGCAACTTAAAATTAGAGATAGAGCCTGCTGCAGGGAAAAACTGGTGAAAACATGCAGGATAGAAGTCTTATGATGGCCAGAAATATGAAGAGCAGGAATCCTTCATGTCTGTGTGTGTTGTACATGAGAGACTCATAGCAGCTAACCTTCACCCACTAGCTCAGAGACAACTTAAAATTAGAGATAGAGCCTGTAGAGGGAAAAACTGGTGAAAACATGCAGGATATAAGTCTTATGATGGCCAGAAATAGTGTTATGCCTTATATTTCGACACCTGAAAGGACAAGTATGCTTAAAGTACCAGGGTAGAATTTGAAGCCAAAATATACAACACATACATGGAACTATATTGTTACTTACCAACATCAATATTGTAAAGACGTTTAAGTCCTGTCCTCAGAGCACCCCAAAATGCCAACATTTGTTACGGATTTACATTAATTCCTTATTTTAGGGCTCCGGTCATGCCCAAATTTGCTGGTATGGTTTTCAAAAATTCACAAGTGTCAGCAACTTTAGCCGTTAACAGTACAGATGAGCAAACCCGAACTTAAAAGTAATTAATGGTAAATTTAATGTTCGGAGTTCCAGGAGAAGGAGAGAGAGAGAGCTAGGAACAGAGAGACAGAGATTCAAAAGGACAGATATTCAAAAGTTCTGGGGTGAGGGTTGAAGTTGGTGGACAGTTCTGGTACCTAAACTGAACTTTGGACTAAAGTTCGGTCAAATACCAGAACCCAAACTACCACGGGTCTGTTCATCCCTAATTAACAGCTTAAAATAAGACAAAAATGTTCTGTGTTTTATTTTTTTGTTTTCAGACTGGCAGAGATTTGAGCTTCAGATATATAACTCTACTACCAAGAGTGATGGACTACCTGTGGCATTTGGTGTAAAGTATAAAGATAGGAAATATTACATGTGCTGCACAGAAGACATGCAGCTTTATTTCAAGGTAAGACAAAGTCAGAGGAGACTGAAGGTCAGAGACCATAGATCATCATTTGAAGTGATATGCAAATGAGGCTGAAGAGCTATGGTAGATCTGAAGCTTCTGTCACTCCAGGTCTATCCCTCGCCCAGCACCACCTCCTCCTGCTTGACTGAAAGCCTCTATGTTGTGTGACTTCAGGCCAAGGAGTCATCACTCAAGCAGGAGGTGGTGCTGAGTAGAAAATAGAGCTGGGGTTACTGATTTTTATTGCTAAGCCAGCCTTCTTCTATTTCTATACACTGTGGCAGAGAAGGGGGCTGGCCTTTCACACTGTACTGCCCCACAAGAACATAAGTGAGTTCACCCTTTCTGTCCTATTACTGATATTCTTTGAGAATGCAAAACAGTGAGCACCATGTGATTAAACGGGGTGACTCACTCACTACTTTACCCAGAAAAATTGCTATAACTTCTAAGACATGGTCGACCGTACTGAAATTTGGACTGGAAATACCTTGTTTCATTAGAACTAAGAGTGCAATGAACCTCAGCGACACTAACAAGATAAATCCTCACGAGTGGTCTCGCCAACTTATCGCCTCACCAGTCGTTTCCTATACGAGATAGACTTTCTGAGTGTCGGTAGTTTGTGCGTGATGCTTACATTTCACTCCTGCCGAATTCCTACTTCATGTTTTAATGTACAGATGTAATTCGGAGGAACGTCCTTTCATTGTGAAGACTTATTGGAAAACTGAGTCCTTAAACAGGTGCCGAAGTGAGTTTCTAAATAAGTTTGGAAGTTCGAAATCCGCCGTCCAAGTAATCTCCAGGGAACTCTGGCCACCAAGATCGCCTGATTTAACACCGCCGGATTTTTTCCTTTGGGGCCATTGAAAGTTCAGGTGTACAGTATCAAGTCACGAACATTACAGGCACTCCTAGAGAACATACAGCAAGAAATTCAGGCTATGACCCCAGTCCTCCTGCAGAATACATTCAACAACATAGAGCGGACCGTGCAGGCTTGGCTGCGAACGGTGGACATCTTCAACACCTGCTTTATAACATCAGTTTCTCATTAACCAATCCAAATTTTAGTACGAAGGATCATCTCTTTTAGACATTAAAGCAATTTTTACGGGTAAAGCAGAGAGTGAATCACCCTGTACTATACTTTTGGAAAGTCTCATCATTTTTAGTCAATTTCACATTTTTTTTTTACATAAACGCATGTTTTGTTTTTTTGTTTCTAAAATAGTATTTTTGCCTTTAAGTTTTCTTAAAATAGTTTTTTTTAAAATTTTATTGCAGAGCTCTAAAATAATTCACCTTCTCCAGGTCCAGCGCTGCCTCGCTGTCCCTGCTCTGGCCTTTGTTGATTGGCTTCAGCACTGTAGAAATTACATCCCCATTGCAAAGAGTAGAGCAGCGGCAAAGAGGCGGCACTGGTCCTCGGGGAGGGCGAAGAGCATCTTAGTTTGTTATTTTAGACCTCTGTACTTCTAAAGTACAATACATTTTAAAGAAGAAACAACTACTTTAAAAACGTGAGAGTGTTTGACTTCTATAGTCTTCAGAATGGGTTACCAATGAGATTTGGGCCGTGAGCTCGTTTTTATGTCTTCTCCTGAACCATCTTCTAAGCTTATTTTTGACTTCAACTAGGTTCAAGAGGAATGATAAGGGTTAAAAAGCTGTAATCGGACTGTGCTCGCTGACTGATTCACTGGTAACTTATCCTACAATCTGATATGTACGGTTATGCATGTACATATACACACACAGAGGTTGTAGAAGTCAAATGGTCCAAAATTTTTAATAAAACCCAATCGCAAAAATACATTTAGTTCAGGAAAAGAAAATTGGCTAAAAATGTGTCCATATGCTTTAATGTGTCGCTTGATATAATGCATGAAGAAGCAGAAGGGTTAATGAAGGGCGGACTTGGGGATGGACATGCTATCCAGTGCTTTACGTAATCTATAGATGCTTTCATTGTTACAGAAAGGAGACTTGCCCAACGATATTGCCGGAAACAGCAGCGATGCCATCTTTTTCCAAAAAGTATTCTGCGAAGGCGACGACGGCTTCAAATTCCAATCAGCTCTCAAATCGGGCTACTATTTAGCAGTCCGTAACGAAGGCGGAAAACAGAAGTTGGTTCTCCAGGAAAGTGAAAGTTTCAGTGAAAAAGAAAAGTTTATTGTAAATTGGTGAAAGATATGGACGGAGAAGCCAATCCAAAAGGGAAAGGAGTTGATGGAGTTCTGGCTGACGCGGAATCGTAAAGACTTGATGACACATTTACAGCTGGCATCGCCATGTTACTCAACAAGTTGGCATGTTATGAGTGGATATGGCACGTATGACCCTGCAAATACTAAACCTTATTCTTAATGGGGTATTCCACCTTTGACGTTTATGGCCTATCCACTTGTCCCTGTACCCTAGCCACCACATCATTGTAGCTCAATCTATTCACTTCTATGGGCCCCGCTAAGAAGAGGGGATCGGGAAGGCCAGTCTTGATGGGGTTAGCGAAATACTATTCTGCAGGATCAAGCGGTGGGATGCATATCAGACAGTTACAGCATATATTGTGGATATGCCATTAAAAGGAATGTCTGGTTTCATACTTTTCCCATCCACTGTGTCTATTGTATCATCGTTTCTCCTTGTGGACAGTGACAAGCCTGACATGCAAGAATAAGGAGACTTATAGGCTGGGGAGCATTGCACAGCCTATAAGTCTCCTTACTCTGGCATATTGTTCTCCACAAGGAGAAACGTTAGCCCTTAGACCCTAGTGAAAGGTCTCTCATACAGCCAAATCAGATCTCATGCTTTGCACTGAGGAGGGGCAACACCCAGAAACACGTGTCTACAAATTGAGATTCTCGTTTGGCTTTTTTTTTGTTTTGGCTCATTAAAGGGTCGATATAATGACTTTTAAGATTGTTAGTTCCAATAGGTGGCGCTAGAGTTCAAGTCCTCTTCGTCTCTGAAGAGACAATTCACATATCATGGCATGGCACACAACTTTCTAATTTATTATTTTTCATCCCCGGTAGTCCCCAGACTGCTATAGCTTTGCCACCTTCTGAAATGACTGCCTCCTAAGGCGTGCCCTGTACATATGTCAGCAGTACCGTGGTTCATTGGTACCATAGGACCGCACACAGTTCCTGTGGTTCCACTTTTGGAAAGGGCAAGATGGTCTGCAGACCTGGAGGAGGACTAGGCCGGGGAGATAAGAAATAGAAAGCGACCAGTAGGAAGAACTGTTTGAAGCTAAAACTACTACTATAACCTCCGCAGCTCTGGCACAAAGTAGTCTGCAAATGGGTAATGATTTGGCTAAACCCAAGTGAAAATTGTCTGTAGTTCCTTTTTTGGGGGGGGGAGACAGATGACCCCTTTAATGTTTAAAGGTGTGAATACCCTTTGAAGAAATCTTTCTCCATTTGTGAATACTAGAATTTGTTAGTTTTGTTTGTTTTTCATTGTCTTGTTTTATAAAACTTTATTAACCACTATAACATTTCCTTTATGTATTATTTCATTAATCTAAAACTATTGGCAAAAAAGAAAATAATTGATATAAAACACAGGGGAAATGGAGAAGGACTTATTATTAGCGGACGTCTAAAAAAAATGGAACTTCAGCAATTAGTGTCAGACATCTGCTGGAAAGCCAAATATATATCAGGATACAAGTAAACGGGCTCAGCCATTCATGATGAGTACACGGTTTTATCCGTAAATAAATTTTATCAGGCCAGACAAGGATACTGTATATACAGTTGAAACCAGAAGTTTACATACACTATATAAAAATACACATATGCATGTTTTTCTCAATATCTGACATGAAATCAGAATATTCCTTTCCCGTTTTAGGTCAATTAGGATTACCATCATTTTTAATATTTGCCAAATGCCAGAATAATGAGAGAATGTTTTAAAGGCATTTTTTATTACTGCAAAGTCAAAAGTTTACATCCACTAAGATTCCTATGCCTTTAAAAAATTCTGGACTGCCCATATGATGATGTCATGTGTTTGGAGACTTCTGATAGGTTTTTTGGCAACATCTGAGTTAATTAGAGACACACCTGTGGATGTATTTTAATGCACACCTGAAACACACTGCTTCTTTATGTAGCATCATGGGAAAGTCTAAAGAAATCAGCCAAGATATCAGGAAGAGAATTGTGGACTTGCACAAGTCTGGCTCATCCTTGGGTACAATTTCAAGATACCTTAAGGTGCCTCGTTCATCTGTACAAATAATTATACGCAAGTACAAACAAGATGGGAATGTCCAGCCATCATACCGCTCAGGAAGGAGACGGGTTCTGTGTCCCAGAGATGAACGTGCTTTGGTCCGACATGTGCATATCAACCCAAGGATAAAAGCAAAAGACCTTGTGAAGATGATGGCGGAAGCTGGTAAGATTGTGTCAATATCCACAGTGAAACGAGTACTGTATCAACATGGGCTGAAAGGCCACTCTGCCAGGAAGAAGCCATTACTCCAAAAGAAACATAAAAAAGCCAGATTAATGTTTGCAAATACACACAGGAACAAAGACCTTAATTTTATTTTTGGAGACATGTCCCGTGGTCTGATGAAACTAAAATTGAACTTTTTGGGCATAATGACCATCGTTACGTTTGCAGGAAAAAGGGAGAAGCTTGGAAGGCTAAGAACATCATCCCAACTGTGAAACACGGGGGTGGCAGCATTATGTTGTGGGGTTGTTTTGCTGCAGGAGGGACTGGTGCACTTCACAAAATAGATGGAATCATGAGAAAAGAAGATTATGTGGCAATACTGAATCAACATCTCAAGACATCAGCCAGAAAGTTAAAGCTTGGGCGGAAATGGGTCTTCCAAATGGACAATGACCAGAAGCATACTGTTAAAATGGTAACAAGTGGCTTAAGGATAAAAAAGTCAATGTTTTGGAGTGGCCATCACCAAGCCCTGATCTCAATTCTATTGAAAATTTATGGGCAAAGCTGAAAAGGCTGCGAGCAAGGCGGCCTACAAACCTGGATCAGTTAAACCAGTTTTGTCAGGAGGAATCGGCCCAAATTCCCACCAACTATTGTGAGAAGCTTGTTGAAGGATATCCAAAACGTTTCACCCAAGTCATTCGGTTTAAGGGCAATGGGACCAAATACTAATGAAATGTATGGAAACTTTTGACTTTGTAGTAAGTAATAAAAATGCCTTAAAACATTCTCTCGCTCTCATTATTCTGGCATTTCGCAAATATTAAAAATAATGGTAATTAATGTTGAGCGAATTTGTTCGGCATTTCAAATTCGTGTTCGTGTTCAGGGTTCCGGCTTGTTCAAATGCCGAACAAATTCACTCAACACTAATGGTAATCCTAACTGACCTAAAACGGGAAAGGTTTATTCTGATTTCATGTCAGATATTGAGAAAAACATGAATATGTGTCTTTTTATATAGTGAATGTAAACTTCTGGTATCAACTGTATATAAAAAAAATTATTGCTCAAGTGGAGCGTGGACTATGAGACTTAAAAGATTAGCAAAATTTTTATGTCTAAGTTTGCTAAGAAAGTCAAGGGGTGACACCATTAAGTCTAAATAAATGAAAGGTGTATTACTCTTCACCATTGAAGTTGCACTTCCCGAGATCAGAGCATGAGGTCCACATTGCACAATACAGATGACATTACAACCTTTGGGGATGATACTCAAAAAAAAAAGTTTAAATTAATTTATGTAATTTTCTCTTTTTTTGCCGTTTTTTTCCAGCCCAATTCATTGTGTTTTGAACTTTTTTTTTAAACTCTTCGACACTTAACTTTTCTTCAAATTTATGCGCCCAAGTGTTCTACACTGGTGGTTTTTTCTTTTGCGTAGTTGAAGGCCAATGTGTAACATTTTAATGGATCACATGACTTTTAACTCTAAAAAAACTAAGCCTACAATACAAGCAAAAGAGCCAGAAAATACATATTTGCAGTTGCACAACATACAGCCAAACATCTTGTTCCCTTTTCTTTGTTGGCAGATTTTACGTCAAATTCAACAAAATGAAGAACAAGACAAAAAATAGTGAATTAAAAAAAATGGAAATGATGACTAGGAGCTTTTGCAGTGTTCGAAAAATCTAAAAGGTGTCAAATTAGGTCACTTAAAAAAGCCGCCCATGATTAAAACACGTTTCTTACAAAAAACTACATTACATCTGTTCACAAGTTGTGCGTTTGGTACTCCTTTTATAAGGACAGGTGAAAACCACTAGAGCTGCAGTGCTGGAGTATTACAACTCACTACAATGAAGAGGAGCTGCAATACTCCAACACTTTAGTGGTTTTCACCTCTGTTTATAAAAGGAGTATCAGCAAAAAAAATACTGTTCAAACCAAGCACAGGTGCTTGATGCATCCTTGGTATGGCCAAACAATTCAGTGCACCCTTCCACCTTCTTGTTTTCCATCTGTCTATGCCTCCCTCTTCCTTGATGGACACCTCTGGCTTTAAAGGAACCAAAAGGAGTGCGGACATAGATGGAAAAAAACTAGCAGGTAAAAAAGGGCATTGAACTGTTCGGCCACGACAAGGGTGCCCTGAATGCCTGTGCTTGGTTTGAACAGTCATTATGTGAAGATAGACTCCTTTTATAAACAGAGGTGAAAACCACTAGAGCTGCAGTGCTGGAGTATTGCAGCTCTGCTTCATTGTAGTGAGTTGCAATATTTCAGCACCACAGCTCTAGTGGTTTTCACCTGTCCTTATAAAAGGAGTACCAAACGCACAAATTGTGAACAGATGTAGTGCAGTTTTTACCGCTTAGGCCACATAGAGAGGTCATGTTGCAGCTGTTACAATTGTCAGGGTGGTAGAAAAACTGCCCTTCTACAAAACAAAGCAACTATTACAAAAGCCATTAAAAACCAACACATTGGCCCCTTCCATCTGTTTTTTTTGGCAGTTCTATCTGGACTTACATTTACCTTTCTGTAGGGATCATATGTTTAACATCTACATAACCGTTGTAACCAATCATTGGCCTAAACATAGAGTTACAATCATGGAGACATCAAAGCGGAGGTCAGTGATTGGCTGCAGCTCACACAGAAGTGAATGTGAGCTGATTCGGATACGTGTTTTACACTGGGAAAATGCCAACAGATGTCGGATATCGATGATCTATCCAAGAGATAGGCCATAAACATGCAAAGTCCGGGACAACCCCTTTAAGTTATAAAATCCTAGCCAACAATCACCACCATTGAGTTCAACAGGACTTGAATAAATTTGAATTGGGGAACCCATAATGTATTGGGTTATTGACAATACAGACCACCTTCTCTTCTAGGACCCCAACCCCTGACCATCAAACCATCCATTACATCAAGGCGAGGATCAAACAGGTGGTTCAGCATTTCTCTACATACATTTCGATGGAAGTTATACAAACTGCTTTCTGGGAGATATCGAGGCAAATCCATATTTGACAACAAAAAACAAACAAAAAAATACTATCTTCTGGATGTATGTTACATGGATATTTTCACTCGAGACCTGTTCCCTGATGTCCGATGACTCTGACGTTGTGTAACCGTTCCCGCTAACAGTTCCCTCTGACTTCCTTTTAATTCTGTGGTTTTCACATTTTTCTAAATTTCCATTCTAACATTTGACACGAGAATACATGACTTCAATTTCCCAAAACTTAATCTTGTTTTCATGCAAAAAAAAAAAAAAAATCAAAAGTTCATCTTGAAAAGTGTGATGCCAATGAAAATTCCGGGAAGTCACCGAAGCCAGAAGCGGTAATGACTGCAAAAGTGCTAAAATGCCTTTAATACAATATCTGGTGGCTGCAGGATTATCACCTGGTCTGGATTGTCAGAGGATATGAGGAAAATATGTAAAAAATCACTTGTATTCGGGGAGGCATAAAAAAAACAACAAAGTGCTATCAGCAAATTTTGAGTAGATGAGTTTATTATTTCTACCTCGTCTTCTGCTCGAGCTTTTTGCGAAATTCCTTATTATTTTGCAATTTTGTGCTGGAAACAGGTTTTTAGATGCTACATTGAAGGAATTGCAATATCATTACCTTTAAGGTGCTTGGTTCTGGTGATTTATAACAACTCTGCTTAAAATCCAAACTTGCCATCTGTAATGATGCATTGGATAAATTGATTGTGATTTTTTACGTCACCACGGCCGGCAGCAAGGTGTAAATTTCCTGGAAATCATGAATTGGAATGATTTTTGCACATGGTTGGATTAGCAGGAAATCTGGATAAAAGGAGTCTAAAGTAGTGATGAGCGAGCATGCTCGCTACTGCTCGGTGCTCGCCTGAGCATCTCACTGCTCGAGATGCTCGGCGCTCGCTGAGTATTTCCGGGTTGCTCGGCGGGAGCTCGAGTCTCCTCCCTGCATGTCTGGCGCTCTTTAGAGAGCCAATGAACATGCAGGGATTGTCTGCCACACACTGTAATGCCGCAGCCATGTTGGTTGTGGCATTACAGTGATTGGCTGGCCGCACAGAGTCATCAGGTCTATATCAGACCTGGCGCCGCCATGTTCGTCACAGTCACTCCGGAATCAGACAGTGTAGGGAGAGGTGCTGCTGTGTCAGGGAGAGATTTGATCGTGTATTAGGTAGTGTAGGGAGAAAAAACGTACATTACACATATCCATGTTAACAGAGTCCTTTTGAGGACTAACTAATCCATCTGCAGAGATATCAGGCAGGCAGTGTATATAGGCAGGCAGGCAGTGTATATATCAGACTGCAGTGCATATAGAAAAGGAGGCTCCATTCCAATTCTGCCTTCTGCTGCTGTTAGATATTTCTATACAAATGATCCCACACTTGAACACTCTGAAGAGCTGTTCACTTTTCCATTTATAGATTCAGGCCTCTCGCCCAGTCCAGTTGAAGCGGGGCAAGAGGAGATCGCGTTTAGCGATGCCCAAATATTTGAGCAGCCACAGTCACAGGAAGGCGATGGCGGGAAAGTGTCACAAGAGGTGGACGATGATGAGACACAATTGCCAGAAAGTCAGGAGAACCAGGGTGCGGAAGTGGAAGACGAGGTGGTGGATGATATAGTAACTGACCTAACATGGCAGGAGGACATGCAGAGCGAGGACAGCAGCACACAGGGGGAGGGAGGCAGAGCACCCCAACAGGCAGGAAGAAGCAGTGTGGTGGCCGCAGGCAGAAGGCAGGCAACCGTTCCCCGTAACACCAACACGAATGAAGTTGCCAGTACAACTGTTAGGTCTTCCCGAGTCTGGTTGTTTTTTAAAGACTCTGCCGATAACCCCAAAAAGGCCATTTGCACCACCTGCCAGGCCAGCATCAGCAGGGGTGGCAAAACGACCAGCCTGACCACCACCAGCATGATCAGGCACATGGCCGCAAAGCACCCGACTTTGTGGGCCGAACCCCAGGGTCCAGGAACAGTGTCTGCAGGTGGCACCATTGCTTCTTCCACTGTTATGCATGCAAGTCAATCCCCTGTCCATGGTGCATGCGAAGATGCCTCCTGCCCTGCACCTGTCGTTGCGCACTCTCAAGTAGCAGAATCAGGAAGCACGTCCATGTCCTTGTCCCAGCGCAGCGTTCAGTTGTTCATACCCCAGCCCTTGGAACGCAAGCGCAAATATGCAGCCAACGCCCCACAGGCCACACTACTAAATTCTCACATTTCACGACTGCTTGCGCTCGAAATGTTGCCTTTTAGGCTCGTGGAGACGGAAGCATTCCGCAATCTGATGGCGGCCGTCCCTCGGTACTCAGTCCCCAGCCGCCACTATTTCTCCAGGTGTGCCGTCCCCGCATTACACAAGCAAGTGTCCCAAAACATTAGCCGTGCCCTCAACAAAGCAGTTACCGGGAAAGTCCACCTAACCAGAGACACGTGGACAAGTGCTTGTGGGCAGGGATGGTACATCTCGCTGATGGCACACTGGGTTAACATAGTGGAAGCCGGGACCCAGTCGGACCTTGGGACGGAACACGTCCTCCCGACGCCAAGGAATGAGGGCCCTAGGTCAATCAGGGTTGCCCCCATGGTCTACAGCTCCTGCACCTCATCCTCCTCCTCTTCTTCAGCCTCCATCTCCGAAATGACCACACCAGTCACAAGCTGGAAGCACTGCGACACTGCCTCGGCCAAGCGGCAACAGGCTGTGCAGAAGCTAATATGCTTAGGTGACAAACTGCACAATGCTGAAGAGTTGTGGACAGCTCTGAAAGAGCAGGCAGATCTGTGGCTCACACCGCTGAACCTACAGCCAGGCATGGTCGTGTGTGACAATGGCCGGAACCTGGTGGCGGCTCTGAGGCGAGGCGAGCTCACACACGTACCATGCCTGGCCCATGTGCTTAACCTCGTGGTTCAGCGGTTTCTCAAATCCTAACCGGAGCTGCCGGATCTGCTTGTTAAAGTACGCCACCTGTGTGCCCATTTTAGAAAGTCAGCTACAGCTTCCGCCGCCCTTGCAGTGTTTCAGCAGCGTTTGCAGCTTCCGGCTCACAGACTGGTGTGTGATGTCCCCACGCGTTGGAACTCTACACTGCAGATGTTGGGAAGGATTTGTGAGCAGAAGAGGGCAGTTGTTGAGTACCAGCATCAACAAGGCCGTCGGTATTCAGTTCAGACTCCACGCATAAGACCTCAGGAGTGGACATGGATCTCAGACATATGTACCATCCTCCAAAACTTTGAGGACTCCACCAAGATGGTGAGCGGCGATGACGCCATAATTAGAGTCACCATCCCGCTTCTCTGTCTTCTGAAACGCTCTCTGCTCACAATCAAAGAGGATGCAATGCAGGTGGAGCACGATGAGATGGAGCAAGGAACCATACAGGGTGATTACACACAGCCAAGCCTCCTCTCATCCCAACGTGGATTGGGTGACAATGAAAAGGAGGAGGAGGAGGAGGAGGAGGAAGGACAGGAGCTAGTTTCATGCACTATAGCCGGTACTACCTGCACAGCTGTCATACCGTCTGTTCAGCGTGGATGGCCAGAGGACAGAGAGGAGGAGGAGGAGAGCACGGTCAGTCATCCTCTTGGTGAGGACACGGAAGTCTTGCCTGTTAGTAGTCTGGCACATTTGGCTGAGTTTATGTTACGCTGCCTTTCCCATGACCCTCGCGTTTTCAAAATTTTGGGTGACAGTCATTACTGGTTGGTGACACTTCTAGACCTATGCTACAAGGAGAATTTTATATCTCTTATTCCAGAGGCGAACAGGTCTACAAAAATGGGGCTGTAGCCGAAGGCCCTTGTTGTGGAACTATTAAAAAAATTCCCATCTGAAAACGCTGGCGGCAGAGGGCACACTTCGTTGGACAACCAAGGAGTACAGGCGAGAGAGACACAACTTCAATTCAGCAGAGGCAGGGGAACACTGTCAAAGTTCTGGGAGAGTTTTCTCAGACCCTCCCATCGGACAGGTTCTGAGGCACGGGGTACTCTCACAAGGAGTGCAAAGTTTTCGAAGATGCTGAGGGAGTACCTTGCCGACCGTACCAACGTCCTCCATGATTCCGCTGTGCCTTATAATTATTGGGTATCCAAGCTGGATAAGTGGAATGAACTGGCTCTCTATGCCTTGGAGGTGTTGGCCTGCCCTGCTGCCAGCGTTTTATCAGAGCGGGTTTTTAGTGCTGCTGGTGGAATTATAACTGATAAGTGCATCGGCCTGTCAACTGAAAATGCTGACAGGCTGACTCTTATAAGAATGAACAAGGGCTGGATTGGGCCAGACTTCTCAACACCACCGAATGATAGCAGCGTAACAAACTCAAATCCAGTGTCTTTTCTTGGGAGGTGTATTCCCATGCACATTTTCACACCCACACATGGGTATACGCTTCCTGATTTTGGCTATTTGCTCTTGTCCTCCTCCTTCTCCTCATCCTTCACCACATCACTGGTGTGACCGTGGTCCGTGATGCAACACCAACATAATTTTTTTAAAGGGTGTTTATGATGCACGTAAAAAAAATTTTTTATACAGTATGTTCATGTATACCCCCCAGGGGGTAAATGTTTGTCAGCCCATACACTTAGTGCATAGGCATTACAAGTATAGGAGGCCCGCTCCTTTCTAATGGGAACATTTTTTTTATGAGGCCCTCCTCCTCGTCTCTTCCAAGGGGCATTGAAGTGCCTCCAAATTTTTGGCAGCCCTTGCACTCACTGCATAGGCCAACACTATGGGAGACTCTCTTTCTAATGGGAATTTGCCATTACTGTGGCCCTGCTCTATGTGTCTTTAATTTCTTACTGGGTTTTTTCCTAAATTTGGACAGCCGTTGGACTCACTGCATACCCTAGAACAGTATAGCAGACCCTCTCCTTTCTAATGGGAATTTGTCATTACTGTGGCCCTGCTCTATGTGTCTCTAATTTCTTACTGGGGTTTTTCCTAAAATTGGTCAGCCGTTGGACTCACTGCATACCCTATAACTGCATAGCAGACTCTCTCCTTTCTAATGAGAACATGTCATACCTTGTTACTCTGGCCCTGCTCTGTGTGTCTTTAAATTCTTAGTGGGGTTTTTCCTAAAATTGGTCAGCCATTGGACTCACTGCATACCCTATAACTGTATAGCAGACCCTCTCCTTTCTAATTGGAATTTGTCGCTAAATTCTTAGTGTGGTTTTTCCCAAATTTTGGCAGCCCTTGCAGTCACAGCATGGGCATTACCACTATAGGAGACAAGCTCCTTTATAATGGGAACATTTTTTTTACTGAGACCCTCCTGTTTCTCTTCAAAGGGGTATTGGGTAGCGTCCAAATTTTTGGCAGCCCTTGCAGTCACTGGATACGCAATAACAGTATAGGAGACCCACTTGTTAATAATGGGAACAACAAAGCATAGCCGGCTGATGGCTCTCTAACAATAGCGAGGGCCGACTGCTGGCCTTTTAAGAATAGTAAGGGCCATCTGATGGCCCTATAAAAATAGGCTTTATGACTTTCAGAGTCCCTCCATCATGAATAAAACAGGATGTGTCTGATGATGTGTCACACATCACATTGCCAGATAAGGTTGTAAAATGTTAAAATGACATTTCCCGGTGAATACATTTGTCTTAAAAAATAACGTAAAAAAAAACAAAATAGGATCTTTCTTTAGTATAAAAAACAGCGTCACCAATTTAACCTCAATGTAATCACATTGTTCAGCTCCTGCACCTCCTCCTCCATCTCCGAAATGACCATATCAGTCACAAGCTGAGCACTGCAGCACTGCCTTGGCCAAGCGGCAACAGGCTGTGCTGAAGATAACATGCTTAATTGACAAACCGCCCAGCGCTGCAGAGTTGTTGAAAGCTGTAACACAGCAGCCTGATCTGTGGCTCTCACAGCTGAACATACAGCCAGGCATGGTTGTGTGTGACAATGGGCGGAACCTGGTGACGGAGAAATGACACCCAGGGTAGATACGGTTTCCCTCTATGACAGTCCTTTCACCGAGCTACATACAACTCTGAGCAAAAAAAGCCGTGGACTGGCTCCGTATCGTCCCTGGCCACATTCACCTGTCCATGTGTTTGTGGTTGGGCGATCCTTCCCAGTAAGTGCACTGGGGACGGCACGGGTAATGTTGTGGGACCCATGCTTGTGGAAGGCGGAGACGATACTGGGAAATATAATGGCGGCTGGGACAGAGTATGGATACCCAGTCGCCGCCTCCATAAGATTGTGGACAGCTTCCGCCTCCACGAGCCTAAAAGGCCACATTTCAAGTGCAAGCAGCTGTCAAAAATTTGGCAGTATAGTATTGCAGCCTGTGGGTGGGTGGGTGGCTGGCTGCATACTTGCGCTTGCATTCCAAGTAACAGAAAACTAAGCAGATGGTGGCCTCTATCATCATCATGGCCTCACCTCGGCACTATGAACTCTCCTCAAGGAGAAGCCAGGGCCCACCAGAGTAGTCTCCGGTTCTCTGGTGGGCCAGTCCAACCCTGCCGAGAAGCAGCCCTGGCTAAGAAAAGTGTGGGGGAAGGTTCCCGGACACTCTATGGCTGCTTTTTTAATGTGGATCGGACATGCTTATGTTATTTCTTAAACCGTATTGAACATCAGGCCATTGTCCAACTCTGTATTCATGAAATTAAATGCGCAAAGAAAGATATTTGTGTGTCAAAGCACCACCGACAAGTGCGAGTTGATGTTGGACGGGCTGCCATTGCTTCTGCAACAAGCTGCATTAGAGGACTTCCTGGGAGAAATGACATGCAGGGTAGATACGGTTTCCCTCTATGCCAGTCCTTTCACCGAGCTAAATACAACTCTCAGCAAAAAAAGCTGTGGACTGGCTCCGTAACGTCCCTGGCCATATTCACCTGTCCACGTGTTTGTGGTTAGGCGGTCCTTCCCAGGAAGTGCACTGGGGAGGGCACAGGTAATGTTGTGGGACCCGTGCTTGTAGAAGGCGGAGACGATACCGGGAGAAATAGTGGCGGCTGGGGACCGAGTATGGACACCCGGTCGCCGCCGGCATGAGGTTGTGAAAAGCTTCCACCTCCACGAGCCTAAAAGACCACACTTCAAGTGAAAGCAGCTTTAGAGGACTTCCTGGGAGAAATGACAGCTGGGTAGACATGGTTTCCCAAATCCTTTCACCAAGCTAAAGAATATGGCTGTGGTGAAATACAACTCAGCAAAAAAAGCTGTGGACTGGCTCCGTACCGTCCCTGGCCACATTTACCTGTCCACGTTTTTGTGGTTAGGCGGTCCTTCCCAGTAAGTGCACTGGGGAGGGCACGGGTAATGTTGTGGGACCTGTGCTTGTGGAAGGCGGAGACGACACCGGGAGAAATAGTGGCGGCTGGGGACCGAGTATGGATACCCAGCCGCCGCCAGCATGAGGTTATGAAAACCTTCCGCCTCCACGAGCTTAAAAGGCCACATTACAAGTGCAAGCAGCTGTCAAAAATTTGCCAGTATAGTATTGCAGCCAGTGGGTGGGTGGGTGGCTGGGTGCATACTTGCGCTTGCATTCCAAGGAATGGGGTAGGGACAACTGAACGCTGCACTGGGACAAGGACGTGGACGGTGATTGTTGCAAGTCTGCAACGACAGGTGCATGGCGGGAGGCATCTTCGCATGCGCCAAGGATCACTTATGATGGGCACACTTTTAGGCAGTGACCTGGGAGTCAGAAATGCTTCCAGAGGTCTTCCCCATGCTGTTCCCATGTCTTTTCAGTGCTGTATGCATGTGTCTGATGATGTGTCACACACCACATGGCCAGATAAGGTTGTAAAATGTTAAAATGACATTTCATGGTGAATGCATTTGTCTTGGTTGAAAGCAATGCAAAAGTGCATCAAAAACGCTACGTGTGAACATAGCCCAAGGTGTGGAGGAGCATTTTTGTTTTCGGTTATTTATTTTGCCTTCTATACAAGTCATTACCCTGGAAAGGATGTTCCTTAACATATTTCCCAGGAGAATCCATTTTGGTTTCGTTTTTGTATGTTTTATTGTGAGTCTGTAAAAGTGGCATAATACTCTGACAACATTGTTGACAGCAGTGATCTGGGAGTCAGAAATGCTTCCAGGGGTCTTCCCCATGCTGTTCCCATCGATTTGGGCCCTCTGCAGACCGCCGGGGGAAGCCGCCTGAAAAATGCTCGGGTTTCCCATAGACTTACATTGGGCTCGTTGCTCGGGTCGAGCACCCGAGTATTCCAATTTGCTCGACCCGAGTAACGAGTACCCACTCATCACTAGTCTAAACTGTATTGTATATGGTAAAAGGTTGTTCCACCATGTTTATATTGATGATCTAGGGGCAGATCTGCAGTACTCAGCAGCGACCACTATACAGTTGACGAGGCTGTGCTATTCAGCTCCATAACTGCTAACATCCAGGCATTGATAACGGCCGATCGTTGGGGGTGCCAAGTGTCGGACACCCACTGATCTGATGTTGATGACCTATTCTAAAGGATAGGTCATCAATATAAAACTACCTATCTCTTTAAACCATTAATAACTTCATATTCTTTCCTTTGACAATCGCCGATATATTAAATAGGTCATCTCGAAAGAATTGACTTGCCTTCAAAATCCGCTCTGCTGATCGATTTATTGCAGGAAAAGGTTTTAAGATATATCTACTGTAGGAAAACCCACACCAAGTATTCTCTAATGTTGTGTGCATTTATTATCAAGTTTTATGGTTTCTATTAACATACGTAACAAATGTGCAAAAAGAAGCCTTGTTCAGTGACTTTCCAGAAAAAAAAGATCTATAAAGTGGCCAAAGCAATTTATTGGACATAAAAATTGGTTTCCCAGGGTCCAACAGTTCATATTGTCTGCTCATAGATAACGATTTGCATATAAAGAGAGAAAGTGAATGATCCATATAAAATGTAAAAAAAAAAATTTTCTTGAGTAGAAAAAATCTGTAGCCACCAACAAAAGCTTCGCAAGTTCCACACTATATTTGCTGTAGATGTCAAGATGGTATGCAAGGTGCTCCAAACCTACTGTAGAAAGTGGGAAATAGAGGAATTCAGTACATTAATATCACATTTGGTCCAAGGATATTCTTTTGTCAACTTTTCATGAAACTAAGAACATATTTATTTAGCAGCTGTGGATACTGAACATCTGACTAATAGATGAATACGGGAGAGACTTTGTGAATGAAAAATGACTGGAAGACTGAGTTTTCAAGGCGAGCTGTGTCCAGCTAGTTGTTTAGTGCTTGAGCTGCTCACATATGGTGACAAAGTTGTGCATCAATCTGGAATCGTTAAATTCTCTAGGACCAATCTGATGCAACATCTGATATGTCAAATGTCCATTTATTTTTTTTTTAATTTAACAGTTATCTATAGTGACGCTAGACACTACTCATGGACAAGCTGTGAGGCTGGGTAGTCAAGAGGTCCGGTGTGAGATACAGCTCGGCATAAATAAAGGGGTAAGACAAAGGTGTAGTCAGAGATCAGAATTCTGGAACGGCAGCAGATCAAGACAAAGGGGCAAGACAAATGGATTGTCAAGGCAAGGTCCAAGATCGGACAGCAAAGGTGAAATACAGGAAAACCGAGAACAGAGTAAGCACACACCACTTGATCAAAGCTACAACTGGCACTAATTGGAGGCAGAGAGCCAGCTAAATAGCAAGGTAATCACTCCAATAGCAGACACATGGAGGAAGGCACTGCACGTCCCGGCCCTGATTGGACTACTGAACTGTCACTCAACATACTGATAGCTCAGCATGCCCCTGTCCTATATTGGACGGCAGAACTGTCATTGACTGCGTCCAGACACACTGATAGGAAGAATCGTGAGGAATTGTGACAGATAAATCTTCTTGCAAAACATCATTCAAAACAACTAGTAGTGGAGTCAGAGGTTACATGGGGGGTAGAGTTCTTCTCTGTAGGTAAAGCATAAATTCATTTGAAAAAATAGTTGCAACATATTTAGGTCAATCAGATTGTAAGTAAATATCTTACTATATTGCTGCAAGATGATGTATTGTGGTGCTTTCCCCAACACCCTCATACACGAAATGGAGAAAAGCATAGACGACATTGAAGTCAGGTTTCTCTTTCAGTCCTGTCGCCCCCAGTATAAAAATCCAGCCTTAACTACCATGTGGCAGGACGGCTCGTGGTGCAGAGCTCACTGATACCAGCGCGGTCCTGTAATAGGAGCCACCGGGGTAACAAGTCCGTCCGTGACATTTCTTCCCTCCTGAATCTTCCCCATCACCTGTGAGTGATATTATTGAGAAGTGGAAGGAACCGCAGCAACTCAGCCACGAAGTGGAGACCCCGTAACATTACAGAGCGGTGGGCCGAGTGCAGAAAAGTCACCACCGCCCTGCTGACCCCATAACTGCAGAGTCCAGACCTCCTCGCCTCTGGGATTAAACTCAGCAATAAAAATGATGGAGATAAAGGTATCACCCCATGGAGAAGCCGCAGACTGAAGTGACACATTTGGGGTGGGGGGGCATGCTCTGAATTTGCTGTGCATTGCAGGCATCACCGCTTGCATATATGACAGGAATACAAATAATACTTTTGGTTCACTGCCCAGTTATGGTAGATCAGGACAAACATGATGTCAATAATTCTTGTTTCTTCCCATATGACCCAGCCCTACTCTTTGCTTCTTCATCCCTCCCTGATGTTTCTCCTATATATTTCCAAATCTGGGTGGGCTGAGTGCTCTCCCACCTATATGACTGCCGAGCAGAGGAGTCGTTGGACCAGATGGGTCAGCAGTGTTGCCTCCATCACTGTGAGGCAGAGGGACCGGGGCGATGTGCGAGAGGCGGAGGGACGCCACTGAGTCTGTATCGTTTATTTTAAGGACAGTTATCGCCACCTTCAGTCTTTCATTTTTAATGGATTCCTTAAATGCAAAAAAAAATTGAATAAAATTAAGAGATAATGATTAGACGTGATATGGGGCGGTGCACGAGAGGCGGAGCGACCGGGGGGGCGGTGCACGAGAGGCGGAGCGACCGTGGGGGGGGGGTGTACGAGAGGCGGAGGGACCAGAGGGGGCGGTGCACGAGAGGCGGAGGGACCAGGGGGGGCGGTGCACGAGAGGCGGAGGGACCGGGGGGGGGGAAGCGTACGAGAGGCGGAGCGACCGGGGGGGGCGGTGTACGAGAGGCGGAGGGACCGGGGGGGCGGTGTACGAGAGGCGGAGGGACCGGGGGGGGGGGAGCGTACGAGAGGCGGAGGGACCGGGGGGGGGGGGGAAGCGTACGAGAGGCGGAGCGACCGGGGGGGGGGGGCGGTGTACGAGAGGCGGAGGGACCGGGGGGGGCGGTGTACGAGAGGCGGAGGGACCGGGGGGGGGGGGGAGCGTACAAGAGGCGGAGCGACCGGGGGGGGGGGGCGGTGTACGAGAGGCGGAGGGACCGGGGGGGGGGCGGTGTACGAGAGGCGGAGGGACCGGGGGGGGGGAGCGTACGAGAGGCAGAGCGACCGGGGGGGGGGCGGTGTACGAGAGGCGGAGGGACCGGGGGGGGGGGGGGGGCGGTGTACGAGAGGCGGAGGGACCGGGGGGGGGGGGGGGGAGCGTACGAGAGGCGGAGGGGCCAGTGTACGAGAGGCGGAGGGGCCAGTGTACGAGAGGCGGAGGGGCCAGTGTACGAGAGGCGGAGGGGCCAGTGTACGAGAGGCGGAAGGGCCAGTGTACGAGAGGCGGAAGGGCCAGTGTACGAGAGGCGGAAGGGCCAGTGTACGAGAGGCGGAAGGGCCAGTGTACGAGAGGCGGAAGGGCCAGTGTACGAGAGGCATTCGCTGGATGAAGCATTATATCCCGGCTGGGTGCAGCAGATACAGAAGTGGTTTGCTCGATCCCGATTTGAAGACCTTAATCTGTGACGCTGTGTTGTCAAAACACGAAAAAAGGAGTTTCATGGACGCCACTGAGTTTGTATGGTTTATTTTAAGGACCGTTATCACCACTTTCAGTGACCGTCATTCATTTTTAATGGGTTCCTTAAATGCAAAAAAAAATTAAACAAAACTATGAGATAATGATTAGACGTGGAACCAGACGCCGACATGACGTTCATCAGTCTGGTCGATTGGAAATGTAACTTTCTGCAGAGCTGGAACAATAACGCCCAAAATGTAAGAGAATGAATCCCGGTGGCTGGCGGCGTCTCTCCGGGTCTCACACGGCGCAGTTCATGTACTGGACATACTAATACATAGTAAATGGCTGCATTAAGTGCTTTTACAGATCGCCATTTCTGCAGAAATCACATTGGTACAAACCAAACTGGACGGAGTGTCCTGCACCAGAGGCGGCGAATATCCCCAATCCTCCTCCACCTTCCCGCCGCCCCTCGTGTCCTCCTGCGTGCGGCGGTACATTCATAGACTCCACAGCATGGCCACTGCTTTGCAGATGCCCACGTCGTGGTAGTTGAAATAGCAAAGACCAGCGAATGTTAAGGAAGAGAGAGCCAGCAGTCCAGCGGTGGCCAGCTTTACCTTCGCCTCTCCGTGAACATAGTCCGTCAGCACCTGCCCAAGACCCCTGAGAAAGAAAGAACTAGAGATTAGGCCAAAGGCAATGCCCCTGACAACACATAAGACCCCACTCGTGTGCATACACCCAGCGTGCTGCATTACTTTATGTTTCTGTATCGCCCAAAAGCCGAGAGGTTTTAGTACAGTCTCAGCCTATGACCACGTTCACACATCCGCTGTACACATACGAGTTTTTCTCTGACTGATAGATTTTCCCCGATCCATGAGATTCGGGGCAGGCCCTACACTCATCTGTTTTTTTCGGATCAGACTCCACCATTAAATTCTATGGTGATCCGTACTAAACTAAAACTGTAATAATATAATAAAGTAGCCTTAACCCCTTAAGCCCCGCGGGTGGTTTGCACGTTAATGACCGGGCCAATTTTTACAATTCTGACCACTGTCACTTTATGAGGTAATTACTCTCGAACGCTTCAACGGATCCCCCTGATTCTGAGATTGTTTTTTCGTGACATATTGTACTTCATGATTGTGGAAAAATTTCTTCGATATCACTTGCGTTTATTTGTGAAAAAAACGGAAATTTGGCGAAAATTTTGAAAATTTTGCAATTTTCAAAATTTGAATTTTTAAGCCCTGAAATCAGAGCGATATGTCACACAAAAGAGTTAATAAATAACATTTCCCACATGTCTACTTTACATCAGCACAATTTTGGAACCAAAATTTTTTTTTGTTAGGGAGCTATAAGGGTTAAAAGTTGACCAGCGATTTCTCATTTTTCCAACAAAATTTACAAAACCATTTTTTTAGGGACCACATCACATTTGAAGTCACTTTGAGAGGTCTTTATGACAGAAAATACCCAAAAGTGACACCATTCTAAAAACTGCACCCCTCAAGGTGCTCAAAACCACATTCAAGAGCTTTATTAACCCTTCAGGTGCTTCACAGGAATTTTTTGAATGTGGAAGAAAAAAATTAACATTTAACTTTTTTCACAAAAATGTTAATTTAGACCCAATTTTTTTTATTTTCACAGGGGTAACAAGAAAAAATGGACCCCAAAATTTGTTGTGCAATTTCCCCTGGGCACGCAGATACCCAATATTTGGGGAAAAAATACTGTTTGGGCGCACGGCAGGGCTCGGAAGGGAAGGAGCGCTATTTGACTTTTTGATTGTAAAATTTGCTTGAATAATTAGCGGACGCCATGTTGTGTTTGGAGAGCCCATGTGTGCCCAAACTTTGGAGCTCCCCCACAAGTGACCCCATTTTGGAAACTAGACCCCCCAAGGCACCTTTCTAGATGCATAGTGAGCACTTGGAACCCCCAGGTGCTTCACAAATTGATTCGTAACAATGAAAAAGTGAAAAAAAAAAACACTTTTTCATTTTTATGAATCAATTTGTGAAGCACCTGAGTGTTCCAAGTGCTCACAATGCATCTAGATAGGTGCCTTGGGGGGTCTAGTTTCCAAAATGGGGTCACTTGTGGGGGAGCTCCAATGTTTGGGCACACAGCGGCTCTCCAAACGCAACATGGTGTCGCTAACAATTTGAGCCGATTTTCCGTTAAATTTGTTAGAGGACACCATGTTGCATTTAGAGAGTCCCTGTGTGCCCAAACATTGGAGCTCCCCCACAAGTGACCCCATTTTGGAAACTAGACCCCCCAAGGCACCTATCTAGATGCATAGTGAGCACTTGGAACCCCCAGGTGCTTCACAAATTGATTCGTAACAATGAAAAAGTGAAAAAAAAAACACTTTTTCATTTGTATGAATCAATTTGTGAAGCACCTGAGGGTTCCAAGTGCTCACTATGCATCTAGATAGGTGCCTTGGGTGGTCTAGTTTCCAAAATGGGGTCACTTGTGGGGGAGCTCCAATATTTGGGCACACAGCGGCTCTCTAAATGCAACATGGTGTCCGCTAACAAATTTAACGCAAAATTGGCTCAAATTGTTAGCGACACCATGTTGCGTTTGGAGAGCTGCTGTGTGCCCAAACATTGGAGCTCCCCCACAAGTGACCCCATTTTGGAAACTAGACCCCCCAAGGCACCTATCTAGATGCATAGCGAGCACTTGGAACCCCCAGGTGCTTCACAAATTGATTCGTAACAATGAAAAAGTGAAAAAAAAAACACTTTTTCATTTTTATGAATCAATTTGTGAAGCACCTGGGGGTTCCAACTGCTCACTATGCATCTAGATAGGTGCCTTGGGGGGTCTAGTTTCCAAAATGGGGTCACTTGTGGGAGAGCTCCAATGTTTGGGCACACAGGGACTCTCTAAATGCAACATGGTATCCGCTAACAAATTGAATGGAAAATCGGCTCAAATTGTTAGCGGACACCACATTGCGTTTGGAGAGCTTCTCTGTGCCCAAACTTTGGAGCTCCCCCACAAGTGACCCCATTTTGGAAACTAGACCCCCCAAGGCACCTTTCTAGATGCATAGTGAGCACTTGGAACCCCCAGGTGCTTCACAAATTGATTCGTAATAATGAAAAAGTGAAAAAAAAAACACTTTTTCATTTTTACGAATTAATTTGTGAAGCACCTAGGGGTTCCAAGTGCTCACTATGCATCTAGATAGGTGCCTTGGGGGGTCTAGTTTCCAAAATGGGGTCACTTGTGGAGGAGCTCCAATGTTTGGGCACACAGGGACTCTCCAAATGCAACATGATATCCGCTAACAATTTGAGCCGACAATTTGTTAGCGGATATCATGTTGCATTTGGAGAGTCCCTGTGTGCTCAAACATTGGAGCTCCCCCCACAAGTGACCCCATTTTGGAAACTAGACCCCCCAAGGCACCTATCTAGATTCATAGTGAGCACTTGGAACCCCAGGTGCTTCACAAATTGATTCATAAAAATGAAAAAGTGTTTTTTTTTTCACTTTTTCATTTTTACGAATCAATTTGTGAAGCACCTGGGGGTTCCAAGTGCTCACTATGCATCTAGAAAGGTGCCTTGGGGGGTCTAGTTTCCAAAATGGGGTCACTTGTGGGGGAGCTCCAAAGTTTGGGCACAGAGGGGCTCTCCAAACGCAATGTGGTGTCCGCTAACAATTTGAGCCGATTTTTCCATTCAATTTGTTAGCGGATACCATGTTGCATTTAGAGAGTCCCTGTGTGCCCAAACATTGGAGCTCCCCCACAAGTGACCCCATTTTGGAAACTAGACCCCCCAAGGCACCTATCTAGATTCATAGTGAGCACTTGGAACCCCAGGTGCTTCACAAATTGATTCATAAAAATGAAAAAGTGTTTTTTTTTTCACTTTTTCATTTTTACGAATCAATTTGTGAAGCACCTGGGGGTTCCAAGTGCTCACTATGCATCTAGAAAGGTGCCTTGGGGGGTCTAGTTTCCAAAATGGGGTCACTTGTGGGGGAGCTCCAAAGTTTGGGCACAGAGGGGCTCTCCAAACGCAATGTGGTGTCCGCTAACAATTTGAGCCGATTTTTCCATTCAATTTGTTAGCGGATACCATGTTGCATTTAGAGAGTCCCTGTGTGCCCAAACATTGGAGCTCCCCCACAAGTGACCCCATTTTGGAAACTAGACCCCCCAAGGCACCTATCTAGATTCATAGTGAGCACTTGGAACCCCAGGTGCTTCACAAATTGATTCATAAAAATGAAAAAGTGTTTTTTTTTTCACTTTTTCATTTTTACGAATCAATTTGTGAAGCACCTGGGGGTTCCAAGTGCTCACTATGCATCTAGAAAGGTGCCTTGGGGGGGTCTAGTTTCCAAAATGGGGTCACTTGTGGGGGAGCTCCAAAGTTTGGGCACAGAGGGGCTCTCCAAACGCAATGTGGTGTCCGCTAACAATTTGAGCCGATTTTTCCATTCAATTTGTTAGCGGATACCATGTTGCATTTAGAGAGTCCCTGTGTGCCCAAACATTGGAGCTCCCCCACAAGTGACCCCATTTTGGAAACTAGACCCCCCAAGGCACCTATCTAGATTCATAGTGAGCACTTGGAACCCCAGGTGCTTCACAAATTGATTCATAAAAATGAAAAAGTGTTTTATTTTCACTTTTTCATTTTTACGAATCAATTTGTGAAGCACCTGGGGGTTCTAAGTGCTCACTATGCATCTAGATAGGTGCCTTGGGGGGTCTAGTTTCCAAAATGGGGTCACTTGTGGGGGAGCTCCAATGTTTGGACACACAGGGGCTCTCCAAACGCAACATGGCGTCCGCTAACAATTTGAGCCGATTTTCCATTCAATTTGTTAGCGGACACCATGTCGCGTTTGGAGAGCCCGTGATGTGCCTAAACAGTGGAGCTCCCCCACAAGTGTCCCCATTTTGGAAACTATACCCCTCAAGGATTTTATTAAGGTGTATAGTGAACATTTTGAACCCAGAGGTACGGCACATTATTTGTTTACATTAGGTCATCATATTGAATAAGTTTTCATTATTCTTGAGCGCAAGTGCTCGCTACTTGAGTTTGCATCGGGTACTCAGGTATGCACCATGTACAGCGTGTGCTCGAGTGACATGCTCGAGTCCCTGCTCCGCATGTTTCACGGTTATTAGACATCCAAAAAAAAACATGCGGGGATCGCTCGTGCATGGCAGGCAATCCCCGTAAAGTTTTTTGGCCGCGAAGCATATGGGGCAGAGACTCGAGCATGTCACTCAAATACCCACGATACTAAATGCATACCAGAGCACCCGATGCAAACTCAAGTAGCGAGCACTTGCTCTCAACACTAGTCGCCATATCGTCATCTTTTTTTCTTACTTTTGAAAAAAATCCCAACCCCAGCCCTAACCCTAGCACAACCCTAGCCCCAGCACAACCCTAGCCCCAGCACAACCCTAGCCCCAGCACAACCCTAGCCCCAGCACAACCCTAGCCCCAAACCCAGCCCTAACCCTAGCCCAATCCTAACTCAAGAGTTTATTTTTGACGCCGTTCCTTGTGCGGTATAAGTGATTAGACGACTTTATTCTTCGGGTCGGTGTGATTACAGCAATGCCAGAATCATATGGGGTTTTTATGACTGACAGCTGTCACACACTAAAAGACGCATTTTTTGTAAAATCTAGTTTTTGCATCGCCATATTTTGAGAGCTATAATTTTTCCAAATTTTGGCAGACAGTCATGTGACGGCTCGTTTTTTGCGGGATGACTTGACGTTGTTATTGGTGCCATTTTCAGGCACGTGACATTTTTTGATCGCTTTCTATTCCGATTTTTGGGAGGCAGAATAAACAAAAACCAACAATTCAGGAATTGTTTTTTTTTTTTTTTTTTATTCTGTTCCGCGTGTGGTAAAATTGATGAGGCAGCTTTACTCTTCGGGTCAGTACGTTTACAGCGGTACCACATTTGTATAATTTTTCTATGTTTTGGCGCTTATACACAATAAAAGCTATTTTATAGAAAAAAATATTTTTTAGTATCGCTTTATTCTGAGAGCTATAACTTTTTTATTTTTCGGCTGATGGAGCTATATGGCGGCTTGTTTTTTGCGGGACGAGATGACGTTTTCAGCGGTATCATTTTTATTTATATGCGTCTTTTTGATCGCGTGTTATTCCACTTTTTGTTTGGCGGTATGGTGATAAAGCATTGTTTTTTGCTTGGTTTTTTTTTTTTTTTTTTTACCGTGTTCACTGAAGGGGTTAACTAGTGGGACAGTTTTATAGGTCAGGTTGTTCCGGACGCGGCGATACCAAATATGTGTACTTTTATTGTTTTTTTTTTATTTTTTTTATAATAATATTTATTGATGGGTACATTATATTTTTATTTTTGGTGTATTATTTTTTTTATTTTTTTATAATATTTTTGCACATTTTTTTTTTTTTTTTTTTTCCACTTTCACACAGTTTATACACTTTATTACTTTGTCCCACTCTGGGACTTTCACTTTTTTTTTTCTGATCGCCTGCATGGCACAGGAATGGAGCACCATCCCTATGCCATGAAGGCTGTCAGAAGTGCACAGTGTGAAGATTGCTTGGAGATGCACTGCGCATGTCCAAGCAATCTTCCTGCTCTCTGGTGACCCGGATGTTGTCATGACGACATCGGGTCGTCATGGCAACACCCGGGAAGCCTTTGCAGACTGCGCTGGAAGCCGGAAGAGGAGGTGAGTATCGGCGATCACCTCCCCTTGCCCCCGCAATGCCGCGATCGACTTCGATCGACTTCGATCGCAGCATCGCGGGGGTTAATGTGCTGGGAGCGGTGCGTGACCGCTCCCTGCACATAGTACCGGGTGTCAGCTGTGACAATCAGCTGACACCCGGCGGCGATCGCGCCCGCACAGCCTGTGTGCGCGCGCGATCGCCATGACGTACTAATACGGGTCTGGCTCTTAAGTCCCAGGGCACAGACGCGTATTAGTACGTCAGATGTTATTAAGGGGTTAAAAAAAAAAAAAAAAAGTAGCCAAGACTTCCATATACTTTTAACTTAAATGCATATATTTTGGGTTAAAAATTATTTTTGCAATTTGGCTTCATTAACCCCTTCACCACCTTGGGATTTTCCATTTTTTCCCATTTTCGTTCTTTGCTCCCTGTCTTCCCAGAGCCATAACTTTTTTATTTTTCAGTCACTATGGCCACGTGAGGGCTTGTTTTTTTGCAGGTCGGGTTGTACTTTTGAACGCACCATTGATTTTACCATATCGTGTACTGGAAAACGGGAAAGAAATTTCAAGTGCGGTGAAACTGCAAAAAAAAGTACAATTCCACAATTGTTTTTTTTTTTTTTACCACGTTCACTGAATGCTAATGCTTGTTATAGATACAATGTTTTGATCGCCCATTATTGCAATGTTGCGGCAACCAAAAAAAGTAATTCTGGCGTTTTGATTTTCGTTTCGCCATTTACCGATCAGATTAATTCTTTTTAGATTTTAATAAATCGGGCGTTTTGATTTTTTTTTATATCGTTTTATTTTGAGTGGGGCAAAAGGGGGGTGATTTGAACTTTTATATTTTTTACATTATTTTTAAAAACTTGTTTTTCTTTACTCGCTACAATAGTCTCCTTAGGGGACTTGAAGCTGCGATCGTTCGTGCTACACACAGCAGGGCTTCAGCTCGGCTATGTGTAGCAAAAATGACCATCTGCTATGAACACTGGCTAAGGGTCATGCCAACCCATCGGCACCCTGTCATCAAGTGACAGGGGCGCCAATGGGCGTGGTTTGTGACGCAGGGTGGGCCGGCAGAGACAGCAGTAGGGAGTTGATTGGCTGCAGTGGTCATATGGATGTACAGCACATGACTGCTGCAGCCAAAGAGACTGATGGGGAAACAAAACCCTGATCTCTGCATATGGCAGTGAATAGACACGCTGCCATCTGTGCTATATGGATTTATTTCTTACCAATGTCCATGAAGGGCGAGAGCTGCGGCAAGAGAATAGTCCATAGCGGCTCCAGGATACATATACGCCGCAGGTATAAGGCCTAGCAGAACCACGCTCACCGCTCTCTCACCAGTCCAGTGCAGGGAGGCTTTGGTGGAGGCTGGAAAAAAGAAAAAAAAAATACTCTAGACCTAGTAATAAAATGTCAGTTCAAAAGAACATAGTATGACCCGGCCTAATGTGTAACTATTACCATCCAAAATAAGTTCAGAGGGTTTATAACGTAAAAAAGACAGCGCCACCATTGTATGTAGGTTGTGTGCGGTATTACATCTCAACTCCATTCACTTCAATGGAACTGATCTGTAGTACCAGACACAAACCACGGACAGGTGCGACGCAGTTTCTGGAAAGAAGTAGCCATGTTTTTCTATTACTCTACAATCTCTTTAACCAGTTTCCAAAGTGACGCAAGTAAATGTATAAAGCGGCTCTAGGGGGTCACTGACTCCGAACCCCTGAGATGTCGCGGTGAATAACCAGTGAATTACCTAAGCAGTTAGAACCAGTCACCCCCTGTCCCACCGTCCGTTTCGGGTCCCCTTGGATTATTATGGCTGCTTCGGCCATGACTTATTACAGATCCATACAGAGAACGGCGTCTATGATGCAGTGCGAGCAAAATTTTGTAAGTCTTCAACTCAAGACAATTTGAGCTCAAAAAATTTGCAAACAGCAGCACAGACCTCAGCTTTCCGTGGGTATAACAAAGAAAAAAAATAAACTCAATTTTCCAACATTTCCTTTGTTTTCTTTTCCAAACCCCATTCAGTAAAGCGGAGATCTGCATTAAAGTTTGCAAAAAAAAAAGTACTAAAAGTAGGAGTCAGCGTGGCGGCCTCAGGGCTGTATACAATACACTGTATATAGACACCATATGGTTACAGATATATGTGGTGTAACATACCAGGACGGCCTGGGGACGGGAATGCTGGTACAGAAGTTCTGTCTTGCGGGAATATGGCGGCCGGTCGGATCAGCAAAGATTTACTAAAGGGGAAAACTGAAAATAGAAAATACAGAAGAATAAATACAGGAGACACAAGATCGGGATCAATCATCACATCCTTATCAATGTGAGAGTGACGGGGCGGCCGCGCTGGTTTACTTACCACAAAAGAATTCATTGTTTAAAGGGTAATCCCCCCCTCACCGGGAAAAAAAATAATCTGCTCTATTTCTTGTCTATGATACTGTCCCACAGACAATAAATGGAGAGGAGGTTGATCACGATGCACATCCACTCCCTCCTGGACGGGGCTGCCAAGGGGCATCTGAAGCCCGATCTTGGGAGATCTGTATCACTGGAGGTCCCAGTGGTCAGACCCCCAAAGATCACCATGTTATCCCGCTTCATAGATTATTTTTTTTAGGAATAAAAGTGCAGATAAAAGTTCTGTAGAGTGAGCTGATCGGGATCGGGCCCTCGTGTTACATCCATTCCCCAGGGCTGCATTCTCCTCTACAGAGGACGAGGCCACGTGACGAGAACACAATGGTGTCGTCCGCTGTGCATGAAGCCACAGCCTCAATACATGCAAGACGACCAACGTACCATACACTACTCAGTACAGGGGGATCCCGATGTCAGCAGATTATTAGGATAAAACATTATTTCACCGGAGAATTTTTCTTTTCTTTTTTTTCTCCTTCCCTTCTTCCAAGAGTCATATTTCTTTTGTCCTGTCAACAAAGCCGAGTGAGGGCCTGTTGCTTTTTTCTCGGTCTTGATACAACTCGTCACATAATCATCATTTTACCATATAACGTACTGAAGAACAGGTGGGGAAAAAAATCCCAAATGGGGCGGAATTGAAAGGGAAAAAAAAAAACATTGGGTTTTATCTTTACATTTGCTTGGTTAACCTTTTTCTCACAGGTTGGCACAATTCTGGCGATACCAAATGTATTAAAGGGGTTGTCCACTACTTTATATTCCCCCCACAATGTATTCCCTCGGGGCCCCTAAGACTTTTTGTAAATACCTTGTGTTGCTGATAATGCCTGTGAGCGGTGCTATCGGTGGCCGCTTACAGGCATCACGACAAGTGAGGCGTGACTCAGCGCTGGGGTCCCCGCGGTGGCTTCTGGGTTGTGGGCGGGGTTATTTCCCTGCATCACACCCGGCATCCACCGAGCGCTTTACCAATGAATGGAGAGAAGCAGAGCGTGTGGTGGATGCCGGGTGTGACGCAGGGGGGGGGGGGGGGTGTTAACCCCACCCACAGCCTGCCATCCACCTGGAACGTGGAAGAGAGAGACCCCGGCTGCTGATGCAGACGGGGGTCACATGATGCCTGTGAGGGCCAGTGATAGCGCCTATCACAGGCGTCATCAGCAACAGAAGGTATTTACAAGAAGTCTTAGGGGCCCCGGGGGGATACATGGGGAAGGGGGAGAATATAAAGTAGTGGGCAACCCCTTTAAGGTTCTTTTCCTACCTTTAAAAAAATTTGGGGGGCATATTTTTTTTGGTTTTCACTCTCCATATTCCGGGAGCGATAACTTCTTATTTGTGGTTGATAGAGTTGTATCAGCGCTCGGTTATCAGCTTTTATTATTACCATTTTTAGGGTATGCTCTTTACACTCCATTTTTTTTGGGAGGGTGAGAAATGAGGTGGCCATCAACACATAGCAGGGGGAGGGGGGGGGGGCGAGGACTTCCTAACTGCATTAATGCTGCCATGATTGACAGTGGGATCGAAGCAGTAATCACAGCGGATTCTATGGGCGCCAGCTGTATAACACGACCGTCACCCACCCTGTATGGAGCAGGCTCAGCTCCTGAGCCCGGACAATACATGCAGTGAGCACAACCACCGCAAATGACGACAGGACGTTAAAGGAGCAATTTGGGTCCTTTTTATTTGAAGCTATTTTTTCTGGTCTTTACAAGGGGGTGGTGCTCCTAGGATCCTCAGGGGCATGTCTTTAGCCTGCTTTGCATAATTACCCCTATGAGCCACACCCCTTTAGCTAAACACCATAAAAGTCAGCAGTAAATAAAAAAAAAAGGGCCGTATCTCTGGAACCGTAATGTAGATTAATAGGAAGCGAATACTCACGGGAGCAGCGGGAAGAAAATAAGAGCAGGAAACAGACGTTTTTTCACCTGGTGACGGCTCCTCTTTAAAGGGGGTTTCCATTTATTTATTTTTAAGTGACAAAGGGGAATAAAATAAGACACAGACTTCCTAGAGGTAATGAGGTTTTTTTTTTTAACCCCTTTAAGGAACCCCACGATCCTGAGAATGAAGGGGCCGCCGCCATCACATATCAGAAGGGGATATCCCTTTAAATTCCGCTCTGTGGTCACCGGTGGGTCATGGTCACTTGGGCGACGCAGCAACGGGTCGTACCGGCCACTGGGCTACATGAAGATGCCAATGACACATACGAAGTCCACACTGGCCACAATTCTGGTGGTGCGAGGTCGCCATCATAGATCAGGATGTCAGTCACATGACACAGGGTGCAAGGGGTGACCGCACATCACAAGCCCACCCATAAAAGCCCAACCACCCTGCACCCACTAGGCTACACTGCAACTTCTGATACCTTTGTTAAGAACAATAAAGATATCTTGAAAACATTGAAAAAAAAAAGGCCAGCTAAGTTTAGTAAAGAGCTATTCGGCCGCAGCGTCCGGAGCCCGCGCTCACCTCTGCCTGCCCTGCACACAGCACCCGCTCTCACCAGAGCCGCCATCTTGCCTGACACCCAACCAAGGTGACACCGCGACCAGGAAGTGAAAGCGCGCGCCGCGGTGTCAGCAAAACTTTATTGCTACAAAATGTCAACTATAGCACCGGTCAATCAAACTTTATGAAGCGCAGATAAACAGGTAACCAATCAGGAAAGGGAAACACTACGCGCTCAGCCAATAGTAACTCGCCGCAGCGTTTCACGCCTCGGTTTGGGTTTTACGACTCAGAGAGGAGCTTGGTAGACACAGCGAGCAGCAGTTTACAGACTAGCGGGGGAGGCTGAAGGTCGTCAGCATGGAGGGCTTTGATTCTGACCTCGACTTGTCCGGGGTGGGCGCTAGTCCCGCGGAGACGGCGGAGCTGCAGAGGATGCTGGCGGTGGAGCAGCAGAAGGCGCAGTTCACATCTCAGGTGGGTGGCGGCAGCACGTGTACAGGCATGAGGCGACCAGTGCTTAAATCATCCGGGGAAAATACTTATTAAATACTGGATGAATGTAACCACGGCGATGCATAGGTTACGCTGTGGAGCTGCGTACACGAAACGGTAGAAAGGAACGCTGGTCACAAATCGCTGTCGGTGCTCAGAAGATTGATAAAGATAATGTCATAACGATGGACGCGTCCCTTTAAAGGGTTTTATATGTACAAGGGGCACCAGAAATATCAGAATTACTTATTTAGTTTTTTATATTCAAGGTAATATCTTGAAAACATGAATCCCCTTCACAGCCCGTCCATCAGATGATCTGCACTTGTCCTGACTGTTTCTCCACTATTGGAAACATTTTTTTATATTCTTCTGATCTAATGCAGTTAAAGAGGTCGGCCATCAGTGTCGGGCAGGCCATCAGTGTCGGGCAGGCCAGGGTCTTACACCCGACACTCCCGCCGCTCAGGTGTTTTTGATGTTGGCGGCTGCCTTAAATAGGATACTGCACATCCGCCTCCTATTGATATGAATACAAGGCAGATGTGCAGTACCCCGCCTCGGCCACTACCAGAAGACGGAGTGAGTGTTTCCAGCTACCGAATCAGCTGATCGACTGGGATGCCAGGTGTTGACCCCGGCCAATCAGACACTGATGACCGATCCTAAGGACAGTCCACCAATGAAAAAGTAGTGGACAACCGCTTTAATGTTTTCAAGATGTTATCTTGAATAAAAATATATAATTAATTCTAGTATTTTGGGGGGGGGGTATATGTATCAAAAAATGGGGCACCAATCAAATCAATGGTGCCCTTAGTTTTTGGAATGGGGCCCCTGACAAAGGCTCGCACTGAAATTGGGGCTGGCGCCATTCCAGCAGGACAAACACAATGAGTAAAGATGAATTTTGACTTTTGATTTACGGTACTTATTAATATCTTATCTGCAGCTTTATTCACTGACCTCATTCCTATTTGTTTACTTTGCTGAATTTGTTACTCATTCATTCCTGTTTTCTGTTTTGTTACATTGGACAATTGCCATCTTTTTCTTCTTTATGCAGGATCATTCCCAATTTTTTTTGTTCATTTATTTATATTCTTTAGTATGTAGTGTATGTAATTATATGTACCAAATGTCCTGCTGGGGGTCTTTATGTAGGGGAGACAGGGCAAAAACTTATGACAAGGATGAATCCTCATCGCCACACAATAAAAGAAGAAAGAATAGATCTAACTGTAGCCAAGCATTTTTGTTCCCCTGATCACAGCATCATGGACATGAAATTATTGGTATTAAAAGGTAACTTCAAATCTCAGAGAGACAGAAAAGTTTGGGAATATAAACTCATGGTGACCTTTGACACCTTCAGAGCAGGAATGAATGTGTCGCATGGATTTATGTCAATCTACATCAACTAAGTAATGTGGTCATCAGAACTGTGGGGTCATCACAACCCTGGAGCAGACCTCAGTCACAGGACAATAAAACTTTCACAGTCCTTATCTATGAACTAATCCAATATTTACAGCCAGAACTGTTAATCTCTCTCCCACAGTAATAACTCTGCTTTCCATCACCTGTCTCATTTATTACATTATTTGTGTCCCATTGTGTATAAATATGTGACTCTTCAGACTTCGTGTTATACTAGCCCAATGAAGAGACCTGAGTAGTCTCGAAAACTTGCATCTTGTTACCATCTTTCCAGTTAGCTATTAAAAGGTATCAACCACTGAGGACTATCAAATCTAAATATTTTTTGATATTCTTTTTATTTAATCCCATTCACCATCTCCTCCTGCTCTTTGTCGCCCTCTAGTGTTATCCTTATTTTAAACATTGTCTTTTATCTAATTTCTTTCAATAACCTTTACATTCCTCCCTTTTGTGGCTGCACATTCTTTGTAGGCTTATCCATGTATGTATATAATCGACCTCTCCAGTCCCCGTTTACTCCTGGGCAGCTGATGACGTGACCGGGCGGTCAGCAGTGACCACCTAAAATCTCGTCATTGGCAAGTACTGTTGATCAGTCCCATACTCATTCGATCGTCTGCCCCCTGGGATGCAACAGCGGTGACTTAAAGGGTTATTCCAATTATTAAAGATGAGACAAGCAACTTTCTAATTTACTATGAATTAAAAATCTGATCTTTTGAGAAATTACAATTTTCACCTCTTTTGTTTACTGCTTGTTGTCTAGGAAACCAGCCGTCTCTGGTCCAGCAGTAGTGGCCGAGCACACACAGCACTTAGGCTGTGTGCCCACGATGCGTTTTTAAGCGTTTCCGCAGCGGCAGAAACGCTTAAAAAATGCTTGCTAGAAGGTCTGCCATGTTCCCCAATGATAATCCGCATGTGCTGTGCACATGCTGCGGAAATTTCCGCTGCGGATTATCATTGCGGAAAAAAACGCAGCACTACCAATTATTTTGCGGAAGCGCTGCGTTTTCGCCGCCATTGACTTGCATTGGAACGCATGGAATCCTCATCACTGCATCTGTACATGCAGAATACATGCGTTTTAATGTGCGGATGGTACCCGGGTGTGGAGGACAGGAGACTCTCCTCTGGACCCGGGTACCATAAGACCTGTAAAAAAAAAAAAAGAATGAAATAAAAAATAAATATTATACTTACCTTCTTATGGCCCGCGGTGTTCTCGTCTTCCCTTGCCGGCAGATCGCGGTGGACTGAAGGACCTCCGCTGACGTCATAGTCATGTGACGGCAGGCCCTTCAGTGTACCGCGATCTGCCAGCAAGGGAGGATGGAGCGAAGCAAGACTCCGGGGGCCATCAGAAGGTAAGTATAGATTTATTTTTTTATTTTTTACCATTCTTTCGGTCACACTATATAAATCCATGCCAGTTGCATGGATTTATATAGTGTGACCAAGTTTGCAAGCACTTTCCAAGTGATGCTAAAATCGCTTGGAAAAGCGCTTCACTTCCGCATGTCCCTGGCAGGAAAAACGCTTGTCAACCCGCATGCGGAAATGCATGTGAAGAACACTTCACATCCGCATGTCCCTGGCAGGAAAAACGCTTGTACAATCCGCATGCGTTTTTTCTGCCAGGGGAGATGCATAAACGATCAGGAAAAGTCCGGAGCATTTCTGCATCGAGGGCACATAGCCTTATAAGCTCTACTCTTGTTAGCTTTACTCTGAATTTGGCCAGGAGCGCTCTGGTAACTCCCGATCCCGTCCAGCTTGTAATTAACGTCTAATCACCTCTGTTGTGTTTTTTTTATTTTTCCCTCCAGGTTCACAAATTCATGGACGTTTGCTGGGACAAGTGCATGGACCGGCCGAGTACAAAGCTGGACTCCAGGACGGAGGGCTGCCTGGTCAGCTGCGTGGAGCGCTTCATCGACACCACCCTGTCCATCACCAATCGCTTCGCTCAGATTGTACAGAAAGGAACCTAGCGACTGACACACCCGGAGTCCTGACCCCAGAGACTGCTCCCCCTGCTGCTCTAGTGCTGATGATTCTTCCGTACGACCGCGTTTAATTTTGTTCTCATATTTGTATAAATCTGCGATAAAATCCTAAACCTCACGGTGTGCACTGCTCCTCTCCTGGGTGCTCATGTCATTGCTTTTCTAGGACTTTCTGATGTTGCTTGGAAGAAAATCTGTAAGTTGATGGCTTTCTCACTCTCCGCAGGTCCAGCGCTAAGTCTCCACCACTGATCCCGGTGTTTATTTGTGCTGTTCTGATGTCACATTAACAGTCGTTGAGCTCATCAGCTCACGCCATCACCTTAGGTGGAGCCACTGAGCTCCGTTATTAGAAGCAGCAGTGGAGACTTAGAGCCGGTCCGGGGAAGGGTGAGGAAAGTGCAGATTATTATTTTTTAAACAAATTCCAACAAAATTATAGTTTTATTCCAGCTCCATTCACATCCACCTGTAGATCGTGCACATGTCAGCAGGTATCACTAGACGTGGTGTCACTGAGCGAGAGAGCAGAGCTGAAAAAGCCCTTTAATGGGAACTTTTATACCTGTAAATGCAATACTTAAATACCTACCTGGGGTCATTAGGGAGGTGCATTTTAATTGGCAATCTGTGGGCCACTGTTGTGCGAAATCCTGCATATACTGCTCTTCTCCAGCCAATATGCTCCTAAGCCTAAAGCCTCATTCACACGTCCCTTTTTCCTGGATAGAACGTGTACCCATTATAGTCTGTGATGCTGTCCACATGTCCGTGTGCTTTGTGGATCGAGTATCCATTAAAAAAAAAAAAAATATCAGCGTGCAAAACGTAAATGGGCGAGTTTAGATGAGAATGATTGTTTAAAAAAAAAAAGGTAAAAAATTACACAGAGAAACAAAATCAGGTCATTTATTATTTTTAATTGTACAGGTGGAAAATGATTATCAGTAATGGATGATTTTTCATGCGCTCATCAGCCATGTCGGCGCACGGGAGAAGTACAAAGGAGGCGATGCGGGAAATGGTTATTATATGATGAATTAGCTTTAATATCCGTTTAAAAGGGTTCTCCGCTTTTAGATAAGTGGATCCCAAGTGTTACTAGTCATATATAATAATTAAATCAGGCCTTTCTCACCCTCATCAGGTCCAGTACCACCTCACTGCCGCTGCTGTGGTCTCTGATTAGCTGCAGTGTTGATGTGCACCAAATCACTGACGTCAGCGGCTCATATATAGGTGGCATGAGCCTCCGAGCTCTGTGATCGGCTAGCGTCCGGAGAGGTGGTACTGTCTGATTTCATTGACCATGTATAACACCCGGACCTTATATAATAATGCATCAAAAGAAGTCACACAATCTTCCCTGGTATTAGCAGGATTATAATCCGTCCACAGATCCATATATTCCAGTTTATAAATCTTGAGAGGATGAGGATTCTGATAAATTACACTGCACTGAGTAAAGTGTTACCATCTTCCCAGTCCTTGCAGTGTCACTACCGGACAAGCACAGGATATCATAGGAAATGCGTTCAATATCCATAAAAAGCAAAGGACGATATACAGAGTGATGCAAAAAAAAATCTCTTATCCATAAAAAGCTGAAGCAGACCTACACTGGGTTTCCCAGAATGGACACTGATCCGTTCCTGCAACGTATGTGTGAATATCACCAATGGATTATACGGGGCCCTCTGCTGGTAGTGAGGTGAAAAGCATCTGTTCCTACTGGATAAAGCTCAGTCCATTCTGTGGTCTGTGTTTATGGCAGTAGGAAGCAGCAGCAGTACCACTGCAACCTATGATTGGGCGCAGTGGCCAGGTGCCATCTTGATGCCCTGCGAAAGTCCCCTGACCTTGGTGGCTAATCACAGGCTGCAGCGGTCATGCTGTTTGGACGTCTCCCACCATGAACATAGACCATGGAGTGGCCTAAGCTAGATCCAGGTAAGTGCAGAGGTTTAATATACGAAGCTGTCGGAAGTTTTTTATTTTTCTTGGACAACCCCTTAAAGATATATTAAATACAAAATTGTAATATATCCCAGAACCTCTATTCTTAATCCCCTTTGTCATGAACGACACCGGCGGGACCATACAATATCCCACCACTGCCACCAATTTGTCAGGTACATCAGGAATTCGGCACGTGCACGATCTCGATTACTCACTACGTAGGTATTGTCAAGCGAAAAGTGAGTGTATGGCGTACACACCTCCAAATTCCAACGCATGGAATATGTGTATATGCCCCCGTACGATCACTGCCAGCTTCACAATAGCCCAGTTAAGATTATTTGCTGCCACCACAGATCAGTTTTAAAATATAATACAGGCCTGATTGAACATTTGCTTTGTGGTAACTTATGGCTTCGGCGGAGGGACAATTACAGAGCACAAGAAACAGAACTATTACATTTTATATATAATCCAAAAGGGAGGCAGTGTTTATGAAAAATATGCAAAGATTTTACAAAGGGGGACAGTACAGTACCGAATATACAGTTACACAAAATAAATGGGAACAATTGAAGAACTTACTAGACAGATCGCAGAGACTATTCAGTTTAGCTGGAGGGGAGGCGCTCCAATAGACCGTTATGGAATGGGACCCATGGTTATAGAATATACAGTATAACTCCTGGCATGAGTATGGATCCATCTCCAGTTGGATCTATTATGCCGAAGGGTGGCCCTGCCCACACGCTCCCCCCCCCCCCCCACCTATGCTGACCTCACTTGGGCTGGGCTCCACCCTTCATGTTTTTATTAAAATCTCTTCTGCGATAACTTCTTGCTGGTTGATTGCAGAAGTTTGCAAGTGAACTTATGAATTTACCTTTCTGTAGAGACCAGATATGACATGGCTACTGTCCGTTATTTTGGTACTTTAGCGTCATAGCTCACCGGCAGGGCTCTCAGATATGGGAAAATATGCATATTGTTCCTTAGCTGACCTTGCCGCTAAAAATGTGTCACATTATTATCAGAAGTATAGAACTTACGATATTCCATATTTCGTGTTGGTGCCTGTGAGACTGCAGATTGAACAGATATGCAAATGAGAGTGACCCGGCTTTTGTGAGGAGTGTGGTAGATCCCCTTTGAAAGAAAGAGGAAACCGCTCATTAAACTTCAATCTCTGGCTCATATGCTGAGGTGTTTATCACAGGTCTCTGCTACTTACAAGCTCCATTTGTATGGTAATCAGCCTGGAGAATAGAGTTTGCCACCTCTTCTGTACACTGCTAATTTGCATAGAAGCAACTGGTTAGCCAGTTAGCTCTTTCTCCTTTGAGAAATAGTTTAGGGGAGGGGGGATGCGTGGTTTGGAGGAAGATAGAGAGATTTCACAGGGAGTGAGAGGTTCATAATATGTTCTATGACACTCTTCTTTTATTTATGACTATATTCTAGCACTTCCATCCTTAATCCCCTCCTTTTTTATGACTATATTCCACCACTTCCATCCTTAATCCCCTCCTTTTTTATGACTATATTCCAGCACTTCCATCCTTAATCCCCCCCTTTTCTATTTTTATGACTATATTTCAGCACTTCCATCCTTAATCCCCTCCTTTTTTATTACCTTATTCCCGCACTTCCATCCTTAATTCCCTCCCTTTTTATTACTATATTCCAGCACTTCCATCCTTAATCCCCTCCTTTTTTTATGACTTTTATTTTGATTTATTTTTTCTTTTTCATTGAATCCAGTGGTGAAGCGGACTGGTCCGATGGCCTCTTCCTTGCTTGAGTATTGGTAGGAGTATACATTGCTGCTGGCGTATATGGGCCAGTAGGAGTAGATCTGATCTCTTGTGTACCGCTCAGCTCGGACTCATCACTGGACATCATTTCTTGAAGCTGTTGGACTCGCAGGGCGCTATTCATGTCCTCCAGTTTAGCGTGGAGACTGTTCAGACTTAGTTCCAAGATCCCGCTGCGATCACGCGATGTCTTCTGACTGGATAGGAGGGTTTTCTGCAGCTCTAGAAAGCTGCCCTTCACAAAGTTGTACATTTTGTTCTGGACGTTCAGACTCTCGCTCACACTCTTCTGAATGCTTTTTAGCGTCTCCATCATTTCCTTTTGCTGAGCCCTTAACTGATCCACCTGAGTCTCCAATGGTAGTGGGGACTTGGTGGCGGTATGTGGTGGTTTGGGCTTATCTGCTGCCTTGGTTTTGTGAGGAGGAGCTCTTGGTTTATTCGCAGCCTGAGGCTCTTCATGAGATTGAGAAATGAACTTATCCTGGTGACTGGTACTTGGCAAGCAAGTCATTGGCAGAAAGGGAGTGTTTTGGCTGGGCATTATTTCATCTTCAGACTCGATAATATAGGAGGGGGGCAGCACAAAGTCATCAGATGAAACACATTCTCCTAAAGGAAACATAAGTAGGAAGAAGAAATATGGATTAACATCGCGTGCGGCTTTAAAAGAGCAGTAAACACCAAAAATATCCCTTCCCTTCCTCCATTAATCTCCTTTTCTTCAATCCTATTATGTCTCATTTGAGAATTAACAATATATAAAAAAAATCGTCTTGCTGGGTCTCAGGAGCTCGGCCTTGTCCCTCATTGTCTTTTTCACTGACCCATGTGTGGCTCTAAGACACCTGGCTGCAGCAGGAGCCTCCCCCCCACTGCCCAGTCTTCAGTTGGACAAACCATTGGCTAAGGTGCAGGACAACACCCAGTCACCAGTTAATATGGAAGTGATCAGTAGGGGTATGCCCTCTTTTTTGGGGGTGAGGTGGGGTGTATTACATTTCTTAGAGTTGAGTAAAAAGATTTGCAGGACCATAGTCCAGCGGCCATGTCGGTAGTCCGTAGCAGTCGAACCTGAGCTCAGTAAACCTACTACTACCTGCCGGCATTTCTGGTGCTTCCTCTTATATGTAGATCTGGCTCCACATCATGCTGCAATTATGATGTACAAATCAGAAGAGGTCGATGCCGCCAGGTTAGGACCAGGATCTGGTCCGGGAGTCACGGACGAAAATCCTTATGCACAAATCTAAGATGGATCATTTAATCTAATCATTCATGTCTAGATTTTGTGTTAGTTTAAGTGAATTATCTGAAAAAAGTTTCCTCTAAAATAAAAAAAAAAGAAGCTATGAAATATTTTTTTTATTATACTCTTTTGGAGTTACTTAAAGGGTTGCTCCACTACTCTTATATTAAGGACCTTTCCTCAAGATAGGTCATCAATATCAGATTGCGGGTGTCCCACACCCAGCACCCCCTACTGATCAGCTGTTCTTGATGCTGGCAGAACCAGGACATTAGCAGTTGTAAAGCTGAACAGTACAGCCCGTCAAATGTGTAGTGGTCACTGCCAGGTACAAAGGAGTGGATCTGTGGTACCCAGCAGCGACCATTATACAATAAACTGAGCTGTTCAGCTCAACATCTGCTAACATCCGGCCGCATCTGAAGCCAAAAACAGCTGATTGGTGGGGGTGCTGGGTGTTGGCCCCCACTAATCTGATATTAATGACCTACCTTGAGGAAAGGTCCTTAATATAAGAGAAGTTGAGCAACCCTTTAAGACCTATTTTAGGAGTTGTATAAGATTAGAAAAAAATATCAGAATTTTTTGAAAAATTGTGTTTCTACTGCCTTTGAGGATAGCCTGGCACAGAAAAACCGTGAATGGGACCCAGTGGTGAATCAGCGCTGCTGTACTATCATTGTCAGGAGAATTCGGACCCATAGGGAACAATAGTTGATGGCATATATTACCAAATGCCATCACTTATTGAGATTGGGATATCACTTTAAAGTGTATATATCAATAGAATTATGATAGATAAAACTGATGTCAATACAGCAGGTCAACGACTGTCTCAGTCCCGGACAACCCAACGCCTTCAATAGTTTGTCCTTGGTCATGATTGTGAGTGAGGATGTTATGATATATTTACCGGTATCCAATGAAGATGCGTGATGCAGTTTTTCATTTCTTGGGGCTTCGCTGGCATCCAATTTAAAAAACTTAGCGACCTTTAGCTGACGTTCAGTGAAGGCATCTGAAAGAGGCACCATCGGGCCACCCATCCTAGACTGCTCCTTCCAATTTTCAATACCTTGTTTGATTTTCCTCCTATAGTCATGCCATCTCTTCTTACATTCTTGGATCGTGCGCCTCATGCCACCTACTTTATTAACCTCCTTCACCACCTTATCCCAGATGGCCGCTCTGCCAGACGCGTTGACTGGCTTAGGCCCAAAGAGTTTCTGAACGTGCGCTAAGATTGTGTCTACAAGTTTCTGGTTCTCGGGGTCAGTAAACCTTTCCCTTTTTTTCCTGGGAGTTTGTATTGTGATCGTTCCACTGATCCCGGGGAGAGGCATACTTTCCTCCTCTTGTTCTGCGTTGTTGATGGCTGGGGTACAGATGGGTGATTCTTTTCCTACAGGATACAACAAATGGGTCATATAATGTGGCACAAAATTACAAATATATCCTCTAGGGCAGGGGCCCTCAAACTACGGCCCGCTTTTATCCGGCCCGCCGGGCTTTGAGCGGAGGAGAGGAGAGGAGAGCGGTGCCATTGCCCGCCCTTCCCCCCGCTTGGTCAGGGCCCCGGCAGGCGGATACTTACCTCTCCCCGTGCCTCCGCAGATCCGCTGTCTTCCTGCTCTGCGCTCCCTGTGACGTCTCAGGTCAGAGGGCGTGGTGATGTCTTTACACCGCGCCCTCCCGAGTGCCGTCACAGGCAGTGCAGAGCGGGACAACGCCGCCGCGACGCTGGAGTCCTGACCAGAGTAGAGCAGCGGCAGCAAGTGAGAAGTGAGTATTGGATTTTTTTTTTTTTTTTTTAATGTATGGAGGCATAGGTCATTATATGGGGGGGGGGGGGGTGACATCCTGCATAGGGTATAATATGGGGGGGTGACATCCTGCATGGGGCATGATATGGGGGGTGACATCCTGCATGGGGCATTATATGGGGGGGAAAGGGACATCCTGCATGGGGCATTATATGGGGGGGAAAGGGACATCCTGCATGGGGCATTATATGGGGGAGAAAGGGACATCCTGCATGGGGCATTATATGGGGGGGAAAGGGACATCCTGCATGGGGCATTATATGGGGGGGAAAGGGACATCCTGCATGGGGCATTATATGGGGGGGAAAGGGACATCCTGCATGGGGCATTATATGGGGGGGAAAGGGACATCCTGCATGGGGCATTATATGGGGGAGAAAGGGACATCCTGCATGGGGCATAATATGGGGGGAAAGGGACATCCTGCATGGGGCATAATATGGGGGTGTGTGACATGCTGCATGGGGCATAATATGGGGGGGTGACATGCTGCATGGGGCATTATATGGGGGGGTGACATGCTGCATGGGGCATTATATGGGGGGGTGACATGCTGCATGGGCCATTATATGGGGGGGTGATATGCTGCATGGGGCTTATAAAGACGGGAGTGATATCCTGCATGGGGCATTATATGGGGGGTGGCATCCAGCATGGGGCATTATAATGGGGGAACAGCCTGCATGGGCCATTATAAGGGGGGGGGGGGCAGCCTGCATGGGGCATTATAAGGGGGGAACAGCCTGCATATGGCATTATAAGGGAGAAACAGCCTGCCTATTGGGAACATTTACCTGCCCATTGAGGACCTATGCTGCCTATTAGAGACCTATGCTGCCTATTGGGGACATTTACCTGCCTATTGGAGACCTATGCTGCCTATTGGAGACATTTACCTGCCTATTGGGGACCTATGCTGTCTATTGGGGACATTTACCTGCCTATTGGGAACATTTATTTGCCTATTAGGAACCTATGCTGCCTATTGGGGACATTTACTTGCCTATTAGGAACCTATGCTGCCTATTGGGGATATTTACCTGCCTATTGGGGACATTTACTTGCCTATTGGGAACTCTCGCACCACACCAGTCTGAGCTTGAGGTAATTTGTTAAAGAATGCCTTCTTTCTGTTCTCCAACCAGATCCAGACTAACTGATGCACACTTGCATCACTTGTTACGACTAGCAGTGACAAATATGGAACCGGACATTGACCATCTCATTAGCCAAAAGCAGGCCCATAGTTCCAATTGAAATACCGGTAAGTTTGTTGATTTAACTTTACTTCTTCTTCATTTTAAATATTATATTTGTTCCTGTTTTGTTTTTTACTTCAAAATAAGATATGTGCAGTGTGCATAGGAATTTGTTCATAGTTTTTTTTAAAACTATATTCCGGCCCTCCAATGGTCTGAGGGACAGTGAACTGGCCCCCTGTTTAAAAAGTTTGAGGACCCCTGCTCTAGGGATTCACGCTCTCAGGTAAGCATTAGGTAGCGCTCACACAGGCAATGAGCTGTGATCCTACCGGTCTCAGTATCACCTTCAGCCTGAGCTCCAGCAGCTTCCAGCGCCAAACAGAAGTCTTCAACTCCGGGCACATTTCACACTGAACAGGCTTCAGCTTCCACACGTTACTCTGCGGCTCCATCACACAGACTGCTCAGCTTTTCTAGCTGCCCCATGCAGTCTCCATTCACAGAGAGACCCTGGCAAGTCTCTCTCAGCTACAGCTCACATTTTGACTGGTCACTCACCAGCAGGACACTCGACTCTGCTCCATCCAGCAGACTGATACACCTAGTGAACACAGGCCCTACGTCTAGTAAAAAGCTAAGCAGGTGCGTCTAATCAAATCCTGCAGAGCTATGACTTAACCCTGTCATACCTGGTTTTGCTACAATACATATAGCAGTAATAATAGTTAATGGCACAGTTGGTATTCACTGAGCACTACAGAGAGAAGCATGCCATGCTATTTGCCGAATTGCTATACTTTCTTGGTGGATTTTGCCCCAAATTTTTATAGAATCAAGTGAAGGAAAGAGCCCTACGCAGAATAGCAATTCTCAAAACAGTTCATCTTCTCTTCCTCTCAAGAGGACTCTATATTTTCTCACCAGTCCTTGGTAAATATCTACTTTCATTCTAAGTTTAGAATTTTTCTTAGTTTTGGTTGAAGGATGTGATCTGCAAGGTTTGTACCAATCTCTCTGCGCATGCGCGGCTCTCTCCATTCATCTATATAGAAAAGTGCAGAACAAGTGTGCTTAGCACAATATTAAGAGCTTCCATACTAATAAATAGGGAGAGCGGTACATCCGCGGCCAACACTCGATAAAAGAAAGGTAACGCTGATCAGCACTGCCCCATAGAATAACATTGGTCCGAGTGCTATCCGATCTGATTTATCTGCTCGTGTGAATGAGCCCTACATGTTAAAGTGATGAAACCAGGCTGATAACAAAACATGTGGTTCAGCACTTACCTTTGTTGCTGAAGGGTTTTGAAGATTGGAAAAAATCAGTAATTTTCATCAGTCTCTTCGCCCCAAAATAAATTGCACAAAGACCTGATAGCTTAGAAACAAAATAAAGTGAATGAAGTAAATGAAAAGTAACAAGAATATAATTGTTATAGTTACATGCTTTGTACACCTTTGCTTAGAATTCTTCTTATTGCTCATTTTCTTTCTAAATGTAAAGTTCTGCAACTTTTTAAATATTGTAGTTTTCATTCAAATTGTATGCTTTGACTGTTGCAGAGCGTCTGTATGTCCTTTAGCTGAGCGCTCTGCAAACATTACAAATCTATTGGAGCTCCTGACCTCTCTTTGCTCCCTCTTCCTTCTCTTAAGGCCCCGTCTCACATAGCGATATCGCTAGCGAGATCGCTGCTGTGTCACGGTTTTGGTGACTCACCAGCGACCTCACCAGCAATGTCGCTACGTGTGACACTTTGCAACGATCAGGCCCCTGCTGTGAGGTCGCTGATCGTTGCAAAGTGTCCTGGACCATTTTTTGGTCGTTGGCCTCCCGCTGGCCAGCACACATCGCTGTGTGTGACCAGCGGGACCAACGATCTGGCTGGTAACCATGGTAAATATCGGGTTACTGGGGGCACGCGCGCACTTAGTAACCCGCTGTTTACCATAGATACCACTCTGCTACGGTGAGCGGAGGCTCCAGCGCACCGTAGCAGAGTGGTATCCATGGTAAACAGCGGGTTACTAGGGGCACACGCGCACTTAGTAACCCGATATTTACCATAGTTACCAGCCTGCTCCTGCTTCAGCAGGCTGGTAACGGGAGCAGGACATCGTGGAACGATTCTTTCCACGATATCGCTGCTCCCCTCATCGCTGGTGAGCCTGCCTGTTTGACAGCTCACCAGCGATGTATTAGCGATGCAGCAACGATCCCTGACAGGTCGTATCGTTGTCGGGATCGCTGCTGCATCGCTTAGTGTGACGGGGCCTTTAGTGTTAGAGATAGCAGCATGGAGGAGGAGAGGGTTGTATGCAGATATGTAGTGGACAGAGGGGAAAGCATCTCAATGGGCACAGAAAACAGGCTATATAGAAAAGGAGGAAAGCACATAAAGAGTACATTATTGGAGCTGTGCTGATACATGATAGCAAATAAAAATAGTACACCCAGAGCTCATATCCAGCCTATATTACACAAATATCACATCCAGCCTATATTACTGGGACACACAAATAACATATCCAGCCTATTTTACAGGGAAAGACACAGAGCTCACATCCATCCTATAATACTTGGAAAGACAAAGAGATCTCATGTCCAACCTATATTACTGGGAGAGACACATAGACCTCACATCCAGCCTATATTACTGGGAGAGACACATAGACCTCACATCCAGCCTATATTACTGGGAGAGACACATAGACCTCACATCCAGCCTTTATTACTGAGAGAGACACACAGACCTCACATCCAGCCTATATTACTGGGAGAGACACATAGACCTCACATCCAGCCTATATTACTGGGAGAGACACATAAAGCTCACATCCATCCTGTATCACTGGGTGAGACACACAGAACTCACATCCAGCCTATATTACTGGGAGAGACACACAGAACTCACATCCAGCCTATATTACTGGGAGAGACACACCGTGCTCACATCCAGCCTATATTACTGACAGACACACAGAGCTCACATCCAGCCTATATTACTGGGAGAGACACACAGAGCTCACATCCAGCCTATATTACTGGGAGAGACACATAGAGCTCACATCCAGCTTATAAGCTTATATTACTAGGAGAGGTACACAGAGCTCACATTCAGCCTATATTACTGGTAGTGACACACATAGCTCACATCCAGCCTATATTACTGGGAGAGACACGTAGAGTTCACATCCAGCCTATATTACTAGGAGGGACGAGTAGAGCTCACATCCAGCCTATATTACTGGGAGAGACGCATAGATCTCACATCCAGCCTATATTACTGGGAGAGACACACAGAGCTCACATCCAGCCTATATTACCGGGAGAGACACATAGAGCTTACATCCAGCCTATATTACCGGGAGAGACACATAGAGCTCACATCCAGCCTATATTACTGGGAGAGGCACATAGACCTCACATCCATGCCTATATTACTGGGAGAGACACATAGACCTCACATCCAGCCTATATTACTGGGAGAGACACATAAAGCTCACATCCATCCTGTATTACTGGGTGAGACACACAGAACTCACATCCAGCCTATATTACTGGGAGAGACACACAGAACTCACATCCAGCCTATATTACTGGGAGAGACACACCGTGCTCACATCCAGCCTATATTACTGACAGACACACAGAGCTCACATCCAGCCTATATTACTGGGAGAGACACACAGAGCTCACATCCAGCCTATATTACTGGGAGAGTCACATAGAGCTCACATCCAGCTTATAAGCTTATATTACTAGGAGAGGTACACAGAGCTCACATTCAGCCTATATTACTGGTAGTGACACACATAGCTCACATCCAGCCTATATTACTGGGAGAGACACGTAGAGTTCACATTCAGCCTATATTACTGGGAGGGACGAGTAGAGCTCACATCCAGCCTATATTACTGGGAGAGACGCATAGATCTCACATGCAGCCTATATTACTGGGAGAGACACACAGAGCTCACATCCAGCCTATATTACCGGGAGAGACACATAGAGCTCACATCCAGCCTATATTACCGGGAGAGACACATAGAGCTCACATCCAGCCTATATTACTGGGAGAGGCACATAGACCTCACATCCAGCCTATATTACCGGGAGAGACACATAGAGCTCACATTCAGCCTATATTACCGGGAGAGACACATAGAGCTCACATCCAGCCTATATTACTGGGAGAGGCACATAGACCTCACATCCAGCCTATATTACTGGGAGAGACACGTAGAGCTCACATTCAGCTTATATTACTGGGTGAAACACACATCGCTCACATCCAGACTATATTACTGGGAGAGACACACAGAGCTCACATCCTGCCTATATTACTGGGAGAGACACACAGAGTTCACATCCAGCCTATATTACTGTGAGAGACAAGTAGAGCTCACATCCAGCCTATATTACCGGGAGAGACACATAGAGCTCACATCCAGCCTATATTACTGGGAGAAACACACAGAGCTCACATCCAGCCTATATTACTGGGAGAGACACATTACTGGGAGAGATGAGTAGAGCTCACATCCAGCCTATATTACCGGGAGAGACACATAGAGCTCACATCCAGCCTATACTACTGGGAGAGACACATAGATCTCACCTCCAGCCTATATTACTGGGAGAGACACAGAGCTCACATCCAGCCTATATTACTGGGAGAGACACACAGAGCTCACATCCAGCCTATATTACTGGGAGAGACACACAGAGCTCACATCCAGCCTATATTACTGGGAGAGACACACAGAGCTCACATCCAGCCTATATTACTGGGAGAGACACACAGAGCTCACATCCAGCCTATATTACTGGGAGAGACACACAGAGCTCACATCCAGCCTATATTACTGGGAGAGACACACAGAGCTCACATCCAGCCTATATTACTGGGAGAGACACACAGAGCTCACATCCAGCCTATACTACTGGGAGAGACACATAGACCTCACATCCAGCCTATATTACTGGGAGAGACACACAGTGCTTACATCCAGCCTATATTACTGGGAGAGACACACAGAGCTCACATCCAGCCTATATTACTGGGAGAGACACACAGAGCTCACATCCAGCCTATATTACTGGGAGATACACACAGAGTTCACATCCAGCCTATACTACTGAGAGAGACACATAGACCTCACATCCAGCCTATATTACTGGGAGAGACTCACAGAGCTCACATCCAGCCTATATTACTGGGAGAGACACACAGACCTCACATCCTGCCTCTATTACTTGGAGAGACATACAGAGCTCACATCCAGCCTATATTACAGGGACAGACTATTTTTTGACATATTTTTTCCATGTTCAAGGTGTCGATAGCCTTTGAAGATGTATGAGTTACAATTCCAAATGTGCCCGCTGTCCACCACCTTTAGTACATATGCAAACATTACTTATGGATGTGAACTGGCCTGACAAATGCAGTGATCTTACAGGTTGTACCAAATATGCTGGGTTGTGCACGCGTCTTCTTGTGCAAAGTGGCTTCGGAGATAAGTGGCAGTTATTTCAGAGGCAGTTAGTCAGGGCAGGAGTCAGGTAACCAACACTTTGACCACTTACTCTCTTTAAACTATGTTTCTGTTAGCTCTCACTTTTTCCCCTATAGTCCTCCACTTTCTAGTAACCCCTCAAATCCCTACACCTAGTAAGAAACTCTTCATCTCTCCCTCCATCCTCCCCATTCATCTCACCTCCTCCTCCGAATTAGTCCTCAACATTCAATCCTCGATCTCCAAACACAGACAGCCACCTCATGCTCTCTCTTGCTCCCACCTGCTAACAATTTCTCTGCTCCTCCTCACTGCTGGAGAAATCTCTCCAAATCCTGGTCCTCCTCGCTATATCCCCACAGTTACTTCCACCTCCTATCCACGACCTTCCACAAACTGTCGCAACCCTTCTAACCTCATACCCATCCAACTAATCCCCACTTCCTCAGTTGCATTAACAGGAGCTCTATGGAACGCTCGCTCCGTCTGCAACAAACTTTCCTACATCCATGACCTTTTCATTACTAACAAACTTTCCTTCCTCGCCATCACTGAAACCTGGCTCACCCCCTCTGACACAGCCTCTCCAGCTGCACTTTCATATGGCGGGTTCCACCTTTCCCACACCCCCCGCCCCAACGGCAAACATGGCGGAGGAGTAGGTTTTCTCCTGTTGGATACCTGCGCTTTCACCCAAATACACTGCCACTGTTACGCTCGCGCCTGGACTGACTGGATTGAGTGTGATTAGTGATCCCACTGTACCATGAACCGAGGAGTGCCTGGAGGGGCGGAACTAAGTATCAACCCGGTCCGACCAAGGTCGCATGGCGGCTCAGTCGACTCCTTGAACCAGGGAGGAACCGAGCAGAGGGACCAGGTGCTACTCCAGGTCAGACCCCAGTCACAGCTGTTGACCCACACCGGGGAATGCAGGAACAGGCAGGTTAGCTGGTATGCAGACAGGTGGTTACTGGCAGGCACGGCTGGTGATGGCAGATGGTTACTCAGCAGGCACGGCTGGTATGTAGGCAGGTGGGTACTGGCAGGCGTGGCTGGTATGCAGATAGGCGGGTGCTGGCAGGCGCGGCTGGTATGCAGACAGGCGGGTGCTGACAGGCACGGCTGGAATGCAGACAGGCAGATACTGGCAGGTATGAACGCAGGCTGGATAGGGACCAGTACAGACTGGGATACAGGAACAGAGCCGCAGGTGCGGTGGACTAGCGGAGCAAAACCGCAGGAGCGGTGAACAAGCAGAGCGGAGCAAAACCGCAGGTGCGGTGAACAAGCAGAGCGGAGCAAAACCGCAGAAGCGGTGAACAAGCAGAGCGGAGCAAAACCGCAGAAGCGGTGAACAAGCAGAGCGGAGCAAAACCGCAGGTGCGGTGAGCAAGCAGAGCGGAGCAAAAGCGCAGGTGCAGTGAACAAGCAGAGCGGAGCAAAACCGCTGGTGCAGAGAACAAGCAGAGCAGAGCAAAAACCGCAGGTGCGGAGAACAAGCAGAGCGGAGCAAAACTGCTGGTGCGGTAAGCAAGCAGAGTGAAGCAAAACCGCAGGTGCGGTGAACAAGCAGAGCGGAGCAAAACCGCAGGTGCGGTGAACAAGCAGAGCAGAGCAAAACCGCAGGTGCGGAGAACTAGCAGAGCGGAGCAGAACCGCAGGTGCGGTAAACTAGTGAAGCAGAGCGGAAGCTCCGGAGCGGTGAACAAGCAGAGCAGAACAGAACCGCAGGTGCGGTAAACAAGCGGAGCAGAGCGGAACCGCCGGAGCGGTGAACAAGCAGAACAGAACTGCAGGTGCGGTAAACAAGCGGTGCAGAGCGGAACCGCTGGAGCGGTGAACAGGCCAAGCAGAACAGAGCAGAAGGTGAAGGCAGACAGGACAGGGCTCTGTTCACATGGAACAGACTGGAAAATACAGGAAGATGGTTAGAACACAGGAGGTAGATACGGAGGCAGGGAAAGGGGACAAGCAGAACCAGATACACACAAGGTACTTACAATGAAGTAGCGAGTGGACACAAAACTCACAAACAGAAGTACAGAGACAACGAATTGGAGTTAGGTGCGGGTTCAGACACTGCAGGCAAAGGGAAGGTACGGACATAGAGAGAAACAACTAACTGGCTAGGACACTGTTCAGACAGGAACTGAACTGGGAACAAGATACAGGAACGAGCCTGGGAACTCAGCCCCCAGGGTGGCGGAAACAGACTAGAAGTCACAGGTACAGGAAAAGGCCCTGGGTACTCAGCCCCCAGGGTGGCAGAGAGACAAGAGTCAGGACAGGACCCGGCACCTCAGTTTCAAAAGACAAACTGAGTGAAAGTGTTGCTCAGGCACCTCCTACTGGGTGGAGGGGGTTTAAGTATCCAGTGACTCACAGCAATAGGCTGGGGATGCATTAGGACTGCGCACACAGTAGCTATAAAAAACAAGCAGAAAGCCGCGCCGACGCCCTAAGCAATCAGACAAGAGACATGGACAGAGCAGGTACCGGAGCAAAGAGTGCAGCATGGACTGACAGGTAAGATTGCGGTCTTGCATGGTGGGAGGTGGTGCACCATGCAAGCACGCCGCCAGGGATGTTACAGCCACACTCCGTTACACTCCCCTCTTTTAAGGTGCACTGTGTGCACATCTATTCCCCCTCTGACCTCCAACTGGCCGTCATTTACCGACCCCCAGGGCTAGCCACCAATTTCTTAGACCACTTCACCACCTGGCTGCTTCACTTCCTTTCCGCTGACATCCCCACTATCATAATGGGTGACTTCAACATTCCCATTGACACTTCCAACTCGTCTGCTCTAAGTTCCTATCCCTCACTTCCTCCTTCGGCCTTGCTCAATGGTCTTCTGCAGCTACTCATAAAGATGGCCACACACTGGACCTCATCTTCACCCGCTTCTGTTCGCTATCTAAGGTCTCTAACTCACCACTCCCTCTCTCTGACCATAACCTCCTCATATTCTCTACCCTCTCCTCTCCAGGTGCACAATCCCCACTCCACAAACTTACACACGCTCGCAGAAACCTCAAACACCTTGACCTACACTCACTCTCTGAATCCCTCCTCCCTCTTACAGACATAAATTCCTTACACAATGCAGATGTTGCTGCCGCTTCATATAACACCACAATAGCCGCAGATCTCGACTCGATCACCCCTCTCACACATACCAAATCTCGCACAATCAACAGGCAACCCTGGCACACCAAACTTACTAAAGAACTGCGACAGGCCTCCAGGGTGGCGGAGCGGAGATGGAAAAGGTCTCACTCCATCGAGCACTTCATCACATTCAAACAATCCCTCACTATTTTCAAGTCCGCACTCTCTACAGCAAAACAAACCTACTTCTCATCTCTCATATCCTCCCTGTCTCACAACCCTAAACAGCTATTTAACACTTTCAATTCTCTCCTTCATCCCCCAGCACCTCCTCCCTCTTCTCTCATCTCAGCCGAAGACTTTGCCTCATTCTTCAAGCAGAAGATTGACACCATCAGACAAAGATTTTGCCTAAAGTCCGCACAACCCCTCCTCATATCTACTCAACCTTCCTCCTCCAAACCCCACTTTTCCACCATTACAGAATGTCAAGTCTCCTCTTTACTCTCCAAATCATACCTCATCACCTGCGAACTTGACCCAATCCCATCCCACCTCATCCCTAACCTTACCACAGTCTTCATCCCAACCCTAACCCACCTCTTCAAGCTGTCACTAACAACCGGTGTCTTCCCCTCATGTTTCAAACATGCCGCAATCACACCCATCCTCAAAAAGCCCTCCCTTGACCCAGCCTCTCTGACTAGCTACCGCCCCATATCACTTCTCTCCTTTGCCTCAAAACTACTAGAACAACATGTCCACCTTGAACTGTCCTCCCACCTCTCCTCCTGTTCCCTCTTCGCCTACAGTCTGGCTTCCGACCGCATCACTCGACTGAAACTGCCCTGACCAAAGTCACCAACGACCTACTAACCGCCAAATCCAAGCGACAATACTCCATCCTCCTCCTTCTGGACCTGTCATCTGCCTTTGACACAGTGGACCATTCCCTCTTACTACAGATTCTCTCATCTCTTGGCATCACGGACTTGGCCCTATCTTGGATCTCCTCATACTTAACAGACAGGACATTTAGCGTCTCCCACTCACGCACCACCTCCTCATCTCGCCCCCTATCTGTCTGTGTCCCCCAAGGTTCAGTTCTAGGACCTCTGCTCTTCTCCATCTACACCTTTGGTCTGGGACAGCTCATAGAGTCTCACGGCTTTCAGTATCACCTCTATGCTGATGACACACAGATCTACCTCTCTGGACCCGATATCTCCTCCCTACTAACCAAAATCCCACAATGTCTGTCCGCCATCTCATCCTTCTTCTCTGCCAGATTTCTAAAACTGAACATGGATAAAACAGAGTTCATCATCTTTCCACCCTCTCATTCATGTCCCCCATCTGACCTATCCATCAACCCTGGACTCGGATCTCTCCTTGAAACAGCATATCCAAGCCCTTTCCACTTCCTGCCGACTCCAACTCAAAAATATCTCCCGGATCCGTGCATTCCTCAGCAAAGACTCTGCAAAAACACTAGTGCATGCCCTCATCATCTCCCGCCTTGACTACTGCAACCTCCTGCTCTGTGGCCTCCCTTCCAACACTCTTGCGCCCCTCCAATCTATCCTAAACTCTGCTGCTCGACTAATCCACCTGTCCCCCCGCTATTCCCCGGCCTCTCCCCTCTGTCAATCCCTTCACTGGCTCCCCATTTCCCAGAGACTCCAGTTCAAAACCCTAACCATGACATACAAAGCCATCCACAACCTGTCTTCTCCATACATCTATGTCCTAGTACTCCACCTCCGATCCTCACAAGATCTCCCCTCTTGTCTCCTCTTTCCACAATCGCATACAAGATTTCTCCCGTGCATCCTCCCTACTCTGGAACTCTCTACCCCAACACATCAGACTCTCGCCTACCATGGAAGCCTTCAAAAGAAACCTGAAGACCTACCTCTTCCGACAAGCCTACAACCTGCAGTAACCACCGCTCCACCACATTACTGCATGACCTCCTCTACCCTCACCTACTGTATCCTCACCCATCCCTTGTAGACTGTGAGCCCTCAAGGGCAGGGTCCTCGCTCCTCCTGTACCAGTCGCTGACTCGTTTTGTTAAGATTATGTAAATGTTTTTGCTATGTATATCCCTATCACATGTGAAGTGCCATGGAATAAATGGCGCTATAATAATAAATAATAATAGTATATACCTGTATTGTTCAGAGCATTGTTCTATCACTTCTAGCCAAATCAATCAATAAGTGATATCTCAGGAGACCGGAAACAGAGAGGCGGGGGATATGTGAAGTTTTATGCCTTTAAAATGTTGTTTTCATTCCCTCTTGTTTCCTTTCATCTGCTGAGATGAACATAGGAATATAACCAAGTCATGGCACAATACCGAGGAATGCAGCTAAAAGTTCACAATAATCATCATTTTTTTTTATCACTTTTACAAAGTTTTGATTTGATTTTCACCACTTAAAAAAAAAAAAAAAAAAACCCCACAACTTTGTTATTGCTGTACTCGCACTGCTTGGGGAATCGCGCTACCGGGTCATTTGTATCATACAATGAACGCTGTAAAAATAAAACCTAAGAACAATGTCGTAATTGCGTTTCTTTTTTCATTATTTTACTCCATTTGGAATTTTATTCTTCTTTTTCAGAACATCATATGTTAAAATGAAGGGTGTTACTCAAAACGACAACTCCAGGAGTTCACAGGCCTAGGGGCCTCAGAAAAGCTGATCCCTCACCGGCGGGAATTCTGACGTTCAGTGTCCAGGGAGTTCTGACATCTGATAACAATACATGTCATTGAGTAGCTCGCTATATGACAGCGTGCAATGTTGGGGGTTGTAGTCCATGTACATTCACACGCTCCCACCCCTCATTTAAATAAATAAAGTCATAATCCACAATCCAGACTAAATTTACATGGTCGCTGCTTCTTGGAGCTGGAGGAAAACCCTTTGCTTTCACTTTCGGTGAGAATGAGTCATGGATGTAATAAGTGTCTCCACCCAGCGCAGAGGATTCTCCTTCACTTCTCACATGCATATTGTACTCTTATCATGTTTGCAAAGAAAATATTCTCTTTAACCGCGTAATAAAAGAACGTTTTTATTCTTAATACAGACTTTAATTTTTTTCTTACACATTTTTTTTTTTTTTTACTATTCATGTGTTCACCAAAAATAAAACATAATTACATCCGTCTGTGCTCGGCTTCAGAACATTCACATTTCCAGACGTTTATTCAAAGAGCCAGAACTTTTTTTTTCCCCGCAGACATAGACGTATCAGGGTTTGTTTTTCTGCAGGATGAGTTACTCTGATTACATCTTGTATAGCTTTTTGTTTTTTAAACTATTTTAGCAGCTTATGTTTGTGCCACCATTTTCAGGAACTTTTTTATTTTTCCATCAATGGAGCTGTTTGTAGGCTTGTTTTTGGCGTTGTGAGATGGGGTTTCTTCAATTTGTACCATTCTATGTTTCGAGTAATTTTTATAGCATTTTCTGTGGGAGGTGCAGCGGCAAAATTTTTATTTTTTATTTTTAATGATATTTAACGTGCAGATTAAACAATTTTATATTTTGAAAGATCAGACATTGTGATACCAGATTTAAGGTAATATACATATACACTGCTCAAAAAAATAAAGGGAACACTCAAATAACACATCCTAGATTTGAATGAATGAAATATTCTCATTGAATACTTTGTTCTGTACAAAGTTGAATGTGCTGACAACAAAATCACACAAAAATCATAATGGAAATCAAATTTATTAACCAATGGACGCCTGGATTTGGAGTCACCCCCAAAATTAAAGTGGAAAAACACCCTACAGGCTGATCCAACTTTGATGTAATGTCCTTAAAACAAGTCAAAATGAGGCTCAGTATTGTGTGTGGCCTCCACGTGCCTGTTTGACCTCCTTACAACGCCTGGGCATGCTCCTGATGAGGTTACGGATGGTCTCCTGTGGGATCTCCTCCCAGACCTGGACTAAAGCATCCGCCAACTCCTGGACAGTCTGTGGTGCAACGTGACGTTGGTGGATGTGTGGCACCCTGCTACCACATGTACCACAGAACCCAAAAGGGTGCATGGATGTGTGACGCCCAGCTGCGCTTGGTATCACAGATCCTAGAAGAGTGCATTGATGGATTCCTCCACAAGAGGCCCCCATAAACATTCACACATCTCCACCTTCCACCTCAGACCAGCAGAGGGAGCCCGTTAGGGATATAAATAGGGAAGGTGGAGCCAGGCAGAGTAGTTCCTCTGGAGAGTTCAGCAAGTGCAGGTCTGAATGCAGAGTTGAGCTCAGTTGAATTGTAGCTCAGAATAGTGAGCTTTAGGTGTGCCGGCGCCATAAGATCAGTGAAGCGCGGCAGGCTGCCGTTAGTGTGTATAGCCTAGTGAGGGCCCGAGTAGGCCGAAGGCGAGTGGAGAGTTAGTACGTAGGGGGCAGAGGAGCTTAACCGGCTCACCCCGAAGAAGTAACCGGACACCGGGTCCGAGCTTACTTGGATCTCTATGACCCAGTAAGGCATAACCGGAATCCCTGGAGAACTACAGGTCCCAGGATCGCTAAAGTGCTGATACGTAACAGAGCCGGGAGACACATAGGCCCCGCAAGCTGAGGAGCGTGTATTCCAAGAGAAGGCCCTACCACAAAGTCAGCCAGCGCAGGACAGAGACAAAGTTAGGCCTAGCTCCAGGCAGGTCAGAAACTTACTACGCAGAGGCAAGAAACAGGAGGCCCTACACCCGCTCAATGGGGAGGATCTTGATATGCACCCTTCACCCTATAGTGCTCCGGGATGTGCCTGAATTTCCACCAGTAAAAGGTACTGAAGTGACTATCGTGTCCGTCCCTGTTCTTGCTCTGACCCGGCTGGGTCTCGCCTGTCCTGCATCCCCCTTCCCGTACACTGCCCTGAGGCCTAGCTCCACCGGTGGGGAGCTATACCATTGATCTGCCTTATCACCGGCCTCAGTGGACTGCGCAGCGCTGGTGATTCTCACCAGAAGCCACAGGTGGCGTCACAAACTTTCATAAAACTAAGAAACCTATTAGCCCCTTTTTAAAGAGTGACCACAGGGTACAGGCCCGGGAGCCGACCACCGCGACATCCCCAAGGCCAGGCAAAGGCCCGGGTACCGAGTCATCCCCATCCCCTGGGCTGGTCATCTCTTCCTGGCGTCACGAACAGGATACGCGTGCCCGCTGCAACGACGAAGTGTTATGCCCGTTGCCACCGGGTACTGTGCGCCTTTAATCAGTGAACTGTATATTTGACTGTGGTGAAGAGTGCCGCCATAGCTGGGCCGCCGAGCGAGAAGAAGGGCGTAACCACTGGAAACTGAGGGGCGTACCTGCAAAAGAGCGCGAAGCCCCGGACACGCCCCACGCCTCGACATCAAACCAAGAAGCGCCAGGTCCTGGAAGGAGCGTCGCTGAACGCCCTGACATAGGACGCAAGCGACGCAAGGTCCTGAAGACAACCGTCACCTGCGGAGCTGCGGCCTACCGGAAGAAAAACTAGAAGGTAGGCCACGGTTAGTTAGGGTGGCGCCAGAATGTCCGACGAGCAGCATAACGCCGGAATACCGGTCAATGGCCCTGATGTCCAACCCGCGCCCGACGCCGAGCAGGCCGAGGCGGCCGCTCCACCAGCAGTGCCTGTAACTCCTGTTATTCCCATAACTCTACCGTACATTCCTGGAGCAAAGTGGCTCCCCCAGTACAGCGGCAAACCAGATACCCTGTCTGGATTCAAACGGAAGATATGTGGTATCTTGGACATGTACTCTATGACAGGCAAACAAAGAGCTGCCGTTGTATTAGGACAACTGACCGGTGCTGCGGAACGGGAAGTGGAAACATGGTCGGCTGCAGACCAGGAGTCAGTGTCCGCAATCTTTCAAAAGCTACAGACTGTCTTTGAGGATCTTACTGAGGCGGACCTCCGCATGAGGTTCTACAACTGTTCCCAACAGCCGGAGGACAATGTTCGGGACTATGCCTGGCGTCTACAAGGGGCCCTGCGGGCTCTGAAACAAGTTAGTCCGACCAGCATCGAAAACGAAAACAAAATGCTGAAGGGACAGTTTGTCCGGGGACTGAGGTCTCCAGAGGAAAGCAGGACTGTGCGTTGGTGGTCCCTGGATCATCCAGATGCCACCTTTGACAAGCTTAAGGACATGGCTATAAAAGGACTGCAGCTCCTGGAAACAAATGCCATCCAATGTTACCAGGGTGGGGCTACCCCAGTGCCTGCTACACCTACCTTTTTCCCAGTGGCTGCTGAAGCTAAAGTTCCAGCAACGTCCCCTAGGGAGCTGGACAGTCTGCGCTCTGAAGTGCCTCAGTTGAGCAAAACCCTGACCACTGTGCTGAGTGCCCTGCAGCTGCGGACGGAACCCGAGGAAGGAGGGAAAATCCTGCTAGCCGATAGCCCTGAGGATGTCCCCTGGATGGGAAGGAGTCGGAGGCCAACACCACCCTCTACGAGGACCAGTGACCAGCGCCGTCCACAAAAGGACCCTACCTGCTACCGCTGCCGCAAGACCGGACACACCGCCCAGAATTGTCCTTTAAACGAGAAAACCCTGGGGCTGAGGGCCGACACCCAGGAGTAAACTTCCCAGGCCCATCAGACTGGTACAACAGGTTCGTCGGAGGAAGACCTTTCCTGTCCATTGTGTTGGACGGGATCCCAACGCACGCTCTGCTGGACACAGGATCTCAGGTAACCATCATGCCTGACGTCCTCTACAAGAGGTTCTGGTCCATGGACGACCTACGTCCGCCAGCTCCAAATCTTTCTGTTTATGCCTCAAACGGACTCCCCCTTAACCTAATAGGGGTTAAGAATGTGACTGTAAAGGTGGGGAGAGTGGAGCTGAAGGACCAGGGGCTAATTGAAGTAGAGACTAATCCTGATGACATCAATCCATATATGGTACTTGGCACTAACATTGTTGGTAACTGTTTGGGAGAAGTTGTGTTCTTGCTCCAACAGATAGCTGATACTGCCAGACCAAGGCAGAGGAGGGCACTGCAGAAGGAGATCCGAGTCCTGATGTACCAACAGCAAGTAAGGTTAACAGAAGGTTAAATCAGTAATGTGCGGGTAACAGACCCCATACCCATTGTCATCCCCCCAATGAGTGAAATGCTCATCTGGTGTAGAGTTGCTATAGGTCTTAGAGGACAGAGCTACCAGGCGGTAGTAGAACCCCTTTGCTCCGAGCACAGACCCACGCTCTTAACCGCCAGAGGAGTGGTAGATGTACGCAATGGGAGGGTGCCCGTCCGTCTTCTCAATTGTGGGGAAGATGAGGTCAGATTGACCCGTTATGCCACTGTTGCCAAATTACATGCTGTAAATAACAACTGCATTAACAAGGCGGAGTCATTAACCTCACCAGATGAAGTGGAGCATAATGACCCTGCAACCCAGGTGGAGGATTGGTGTCAACAGCTCCATGTTGGGACAGACACCACTCCTGCCCATCAGAAACAGGGTGTACACTGGGTGGTTCAAGAATACTTGCAGGTGTTCAGTAAACATCCACTTGACTTTGGGAGGATTAAGGGGGTTCAACATCATATCCCCACAGGTGACCATCCACCCATCAAAGAACGTTACAGGCCTATACCACCAGCTCACTACCAGAAGGCTAAGGAAATGTTGCACGACATGAGAAAGGAGGGGGTAATAAGGGATAGTTGTAGTTCCTGGGCAGCTCTCCTAGTGCTAGTTAGGAGAAAGGACGGGAGAATGAGAATGTGTGTAGATTACCGACAAGTAAATCGCATTACACATAAAGATGCATACCCTTTACCACGCATAGAGGAGTCCCTAGCTGCCTTAAAGTCTGCAAATTACTTTTCCACCCTTGACCTCACTAGTGGTTACTGGCAAGTAGCTGTGGCTGAGGAGGATCGGGAGAAGATGGCCTTCACTACCCCGATGGGACTCTGCGAGTTCAACAGTATGCCATTTGGACTCTGCAATGCCCCTGGAACGTTCCAGAGATTGATGGAGTGCTGCCTGGGACATCGCAACTTCGAGACTGTGTTACTTTACCTGGACGATGTAATCGTGTACTCCAGAACGTACGAGGACCACTTGAAACACCTGGCAGAGGTATTTGAGTCACTGTCCCGGTACGGGATGAAGTTGAAACCCTCAAAGTGCCACCTGCTCAGGAGAAAGATACAGTACCTGGGGCACATTGTCAGTCCGGAAGGGGTAGCACCAGACCCGGAGAAGGTCACTGCCATCCAGAAGTGGCCGGAGTCGAAGAACCTCAAGGAGGTGCGTCAGTTCCTGGGACTAGTAGGATACTACCGGAGGTTTGTAAAAGACTACACCAAGAAAGCAGCTCCTCTGCAAGACCTCCTGGTAGGGCAGTCCCCCAAAGGCAGAAATCCCCCATTCCACTGGGGTAAGGAGCAAGCAAAGTCGCTTCAGGAGATGAAGGAGATCCTGACAGGTGATGAGATCCTAGCCTACCCTGACTACAGCCAACCGTTCCTGCTGTATATAGATGCCAGCAACGAAGGGCTGGGCGCTGTTCTAAGTCAGAAGCAGAATGGCCAAGAGAAAGTGATCGCATACGCAAGCAGGAAGCTCTGCCCGACCGAGAGGAACCCAGAGAACTATAGCAGCTTTAAGTTGGAGTTCCTGGCCTTGGTCTGGGCCATCACTGAAAGGTTTAAGCACTACCTGGCCTCCAGCAAGTTCACTGCCTTCACTGATAACAATCCATTGACCAATCTTGAAACAGCTAAGCTCGGGGCACTGGAACAACGATGGATGGCTCGGCTGTCAAACTACCAATTTACAATTAAATACCGGGTGGGCCACAAGAACGCCAATGCCGATGCCCTGTCCAGGATGCCTCACCAGTCAGACACAGAAGAAGAAGTGGATGACCTGGAAAAAATAGAGCTACCTACCTTTCATCGGAATGGAATGATCCACGAGCAACGAGCCTCCAGGAGGCAGCGTGAAAAGACGTTAAACCCCCTGCCTCACCACAGCTGGAAAGAGACTCAGGACAGTGACCCAGTTGTCAGCCGCATCAAGGAGCTGATAACCCAAGAAGGGTCCTCCCTGGAAAAAGACGCGTCTCTGCAAGCAAAGCAGCTGTGGAATGAGAGAAGCCGACTGTTTATTTACCGTGAGAAGCTGTGCCGGAGGTACGTTAATCCAAAAACCCAGGAGATGGTATGGCAGATAGTGGTCCCGAAGACAGACATCCAGATGGTATTAGAAGCTTACCACGATGAGGCAGGGCACTTTGGCTGGAAAAAGCTAGAGACCCTGCTGAAGTGTCGATTCTACTGGGTAGGAATGCGCAGCTCCATTGAGCAGTGGTGCCGAGACTGTGGACCCTGTGGCCTCAGAAGAAAAGACTACAGCAGCCAGAAGGCACCCCTGCAACCCATCAAGATGACTCGACCCCTGGAGATCGTGGCCCTGGACCATGTCAAGCTGTCCCCCAGCAGGTCACGGTACTCTTATGCTCAGACCATGGTGGATCACTACTCACGTTTCCTGGTGGTCGCCCCTGTCAAAGACCTGACGGCAGAGACAGCAGCAAAGACGTTCCAAGCGTATTTCTGTAGACCCCATGGATACCCTGAGCAGGTACTGATGGACCAAGGCCCGGCCTTTGAGGCTGAGTTGTTCAAGGAGTTCAGCCATCTCTATGGGTGTAAGAAGATAAGAACTACACCGTACCACCCACAAACCAACGGTCTCTGCGAAAAGATGAACAACATCATCATGGACCTGCTAAAGACCATACCACTTGAGGAGAGAAACCAGTGGCCAGACCTACTACCTGACCTAGTGGATCTGTGTAATCATATACCAGTAAGTTCCAGCAATTGCACTCCGGCATATCTCATGCGGGCAAGGCCAGGAAAGCTGCCCATGGACCTGGAGCTTGGTGTTGTTGAGCCTGAAGCTGATATGACCACTGAGGACTGGGACACGACCAGACAAGAGCAGTACAGGAGGGTACAAGCCTGTGTCGAGGACAGTCTCACTCGGGTGAGAGAAAAGCAGGAGGCGCACTACAACAAAAACGCACCCGCAGAATCCTTCACACCTGGTGAAACAGTATTGAAAAGGAAAAGACGAAACCACAAACTTGATGACCAGTGGGAGAGAGAACCCTACACTGTGTTACCTTCAAGGTTTGATAACAAGAAGACTTGCATAATCAGTCAAGATGGAGGAAGAACGTCTACAACAGTGTCCAGGGACCACCTAAAGTTGTGTCCAGACTTACTGAAACCCCAAGAAGAAGTGCCTCTCACCAAACCAGAGGAGCCTAAAGAAACAGTGACCCACACTGACTTAGGAGATTTCCCGGCAGATTGGCCTCAAATAGGAGAAGCAGTAGTCATCCCTGTAATTACCTTCTACCCACAGCAAGAAGAACCTATAAGTGCTGCAGAAGTGCCTGCTCAAGCAGAATCCCCAGAAGAAGGATCCCCGGTAGGAACAGAGCAAGAAGGCCCAGCCAATGGTATGCTTGCTAGTCCAGTAGAGAGGTCAATACAGTCATGTAGCCCCTCCACACCTAGTACTAACACATTGGGAGGTAGTACACCTACTAGTACTTCACGCATCCCGGTACTACGCAGATCAACACGTAGCACGCGAGGTAAACCCCCTGTCAGGTACACTCAGTAAAATAGTCAAATTCCTGAAAATGTAGATAGTTACCCCTGGGGTATTAAATTGTAATGTACTGCATTAATTGTGTACTTTCTTATATGTATGTCTTTATTAATTTGTGCTTTGCCTTGTAAGTAGACAATTCAAGTGATATGGACACCTTACCTTATTAATCCCTTTATTGTTTACCTAAGAACTCAGTGGCTGAGGACTTTGTGCAGCCCAAAAACTGCTTTTTGTATATATTTGCACTCCCTGGAGTGCCCCTTTTAGGTGACCTCAGAAAGAAAACCTGTCTGGAGTGGCTCTATTGGAGGTCCAACTCGGGATCTTCATGCCCTGCAGCCACCCCAGGGCCTATGTTGAGGGTTTGTGACAGGTCCCTCAAACCACCAAGTACTCTACCCTGTGAGATGGACATCCTGTCTGGGAACCTCACCACAAGAGACTTGAATCCTGAGGACGCTTTGTACTTGTTAATATTGTTATGCAACGTTTAAGCTTGGTGCCTCCCATAAAGGGAAGATTGTTCATGCTTCTTATTGTTGTTTTAAAATGTACTTCAGCCCGGGAGTGTTGAGCTTTGCTAGGGGAAAATGTGACGCCCAGCTGCGCTTGGTATCACAGATCCAAGAAGAGTGCATTGATGGATTCCTCCACAAGAGGCCCCCATAAACATTCACACATCTCCACCTTCCACCTCAGACCAGCAGAGGGAGCCCGTTAGGGATATAAATAGGGAAGGTGGAGCCAGTCAGAGTAGTTCCTCTGGAGAGTTCAGCAAGTGCAGGTCTGAATGCAGAGTTGAGCTCAGTAGAGTTGTAGCTCAGAATACAGAGCTTTAGGTGTGCCGGCGCCATAAGATCGGTGAAGCGCGGCAAGCTGCCGTTAGTGTGTATAGCCTAGTGAAGGCCCGAGTAGGCTGAAGGCGAGTGGAGAGTTAGTACATAGGGGGCAGAGGAGCTTAACCGGCTCACCCCGAAGAAGTTAGCGGACACCGGGTCCGAGCTTACCGGGATCTCTATGACCCAGTAAGGCATAACCAGAATCCCTGGAGAACTACAGGTCCCAGGATCGCTAAAGTGCTGATACGTAACAGAGCCGGGAGACACATAGGCCCCGCAAGCTGAGGAGCGTGTATTCCAAGAGAAGACCCTACCACAAAGTCAGCCAGCGCAGGACAGAGACAAAGTTAGGCTTAGCTCCAGGCAGGTCAGAAACTTACTACGCAGAGGCAAGAAACAGGAGGCCCTACTCCCGCTCATTGGGGAGGATCTTGATATGCACACTTCACCCTACAGTGCTCCGGGATGTGCCTGAATTTCCACCAGTAAAAGGTACTGAAGTGACTATCGTGTCCGTCCCTGTTCTTGCTCTGACCCACCTGGGTCTCGCCTGTCCTGCATCCCCCTTCCCGTACACTGCCCTGAGGCCTAGCTCCACCTGTGGGGAGCTATACCATCGAGCAGCCTTATCACCGGCCTCAGTGGACTGCGCAGCGCTGGTGATTCTCACCAGAAGCCACAGGTGGCGTCACAAACTTTCATAAAACTAAGAAACCTATTAGCCCCTTTTTAAAGAGTGACCCCAGGGTACGGGCCCGGGAGCCGACCACCGCGACATCCCCAAGGCCAGGCAAAGGCCCGTGTACCGAGTCATCCCATCTCCATCCCCTGGGCTGGTCAGATGGACTTCTCCACAAGAGGCCCTCACTACAAACAGACACCTCCACCCTTCCACCTCAGACCACCAGAGGGAGCCCTGTTAGGGATATATATACTGGAGGGTGGAGTTAGTCAGTCAGGGAGTGTGCTGGCACTGAGACCAGTGAAGAAGCAGTACGTCTGCTGCTGTACTGAGGGCCCCCGAGTGTGGCCGAGGCAAGGAGAGAGGAGTTAATGGGGCAGAGGAGCATCTGAAGCTCACCCCAAGACACAAGTCGGACATCGGGTCCACGCCTACAGGGTTCTCTACACCCAGTAGGAACAACCGGCATACCAGGAGGCTTCCAGACCCCTGGTCATCCTGAAGCTACCATCAATTACAGGACTAGGAACCACGAAGGCCCCAGCATCCAGGGATAGTGGTTGCCAGAGAAAAGTCTTACTACCAAGCCGACAGGTGAGAGAGTGAAACAGTATAGAAGCTACGCCAAGTTCCAGGCTGGCCAGAAGCTTTAGGGAGAGGAAGAAATGGATCAGGAGGCCTTATACTCGCTCACTGGGGAGAGTCCTGAAGTGCACCCTTCCTATCAAGTACCCTGGACCGTACCTGCCTTTATACCAGTAAAGGTACTGAAGCGAATCCCCTGTGTGCGTGTCCGTCATTCCCCTTGACCCGACCGGGCCACCTCTCACCTGCATCCCTTCCATAAACTCTGCCCCGGGGGGCCCGCTCCGCCTGTGGGGAGCAGAAGCATCCCAGCTGCCATCCCATCACCCCCAGAGGTCTGCAGCAGCGCTGGTACCCATTACCGGGAACCACAGGTGGCGTCACGAGACAAAAACTGTTAACAAACCCCTTTTAAAGAGTGACCCCAGGGTACAGGCCCGGGAGCCGACTGCCGTGACATCCCACAGAAGGTCAAGGCCCGGGTACCGAGTTTCCCCCATATCCCCCCTGGACGCGTCAGATGGAGCGAGACATGATGTCCCAAATGTGTTCAATCAGATTCAGGCCTGGGGAACGGGCAGGCCAGTCCATAGCTTCAATACCTTCATCTTGCAGGAACTGCTGACACACTCCAGCTACATGAGGTCTGACATTGTCCTTCATTAGGAGGAACCCAGGGCCAACCGCACCAGCATATGGTCTCACAAGGGGTCTCACAATCTCACCTCGGTACCTAATGGTAGTCAGGCTACCTCTGGCGAGCACATGGAGGGCTATGCGGCCCTCCAAAGAAATGCCACCCCACACCATTACTGACCCACTGCCAAACCGGTCATGCTGAAGGATGTTGCAGGCAGCAGATCGCTCTCCACAGCGTCTCCAGACTCTGTCACGTCTGTCACATGTGCTCAGTGTGAGCCTGCTTTCATCTGTGAAGAGCACAGGGCGCCAGTGGCGACTTTGCCAATCCTGGTGTTCCGTGGCAAATGCCAAGTGTCCTGCACGGTGTTGGGCTGTGAGCACAACCCCCATCTGTTGACATCGGGCCCTCATACCACCCTCATTGAGTCGGTTTCTAACCATTTGTGCAGACACATGCACATTTGTGGCCTGCTGGAGTTCATTTTGCAGGGCTCTGACAGTGCTCCTCCTGTTCCTCCTTGCACAAAGGAGGAGGTAGCGGTCCTGCTGCTGGGTTGTTGCCCTCCTATGGCTCCCTCCACATCTCCTGGTATCTGCTCCATGCTCTGGACACTCTGCTGACAGACACAGTTACCCTTCTTGCCACAGCTCGCACTGATGTGCCATCCTGGATGATCTGCACTACCTGAGCAACTTCTGTAGTTTGTACTGTAGACACCGCCTCAAGCTCCTGCACCTCTAGGGGTGAGAGCAATTGTAAAATGAAAAAGTGACCAAAACAACAGGCAAAAAGGATGAGAACAGAGAAATGGTCTGTGGTCACCACCTGCAGAACCACTCCTTTATAGGGGGTATCTGGCTAATTGCCTATCAATTCTACCAGTTGTCTATTCCATTTGCACAACAGCAGGAGAAATTGATTCACAATCAGTGTTGCTTCATAACTGGACAGGTAGATTTAACAGAAGTGTTATTTACTTGGAGTTACATTGTGTTGTTTAAGTGTTCCCTTTATTTTTTTGAGCAGTGTATTTTTTTTTATTATTTATTTATTTTATATATTTCCTTATTTTTAATTGGGGAAAAGGTGGATGATTTAATTTTTTTTTTAACTTTTCACTTCTTTTTTAGGTCCCCTTAGTGGTCTTGAACCTGAAATCGTTAAATTGCTTATACTATATGTAGCAATACTCCGGTATTGCTGTATATAGTAAAATCATGGTCTCCTATGATGCCCATCCTATAGCTGAATGTCACAGGAGGATTAACATGACAGGCACGGGGGTCTTCAGGAGGCCACCTGCTATCACGACAACCCATCAGCTTGCCACAATTACATCGTGCTGGTGGGATCTATGGGCCCTGACCAAATCGTGGTAATTGACAGCAGCATTTAAGAGGTTAACAGCAGCGCTTGTCGGTAGTGTTTATGTCAGCAGTGTAGTATTGTGATAGATCGGATTTTGATGGATGCGGCGATAAAAAAATATCTTCATGATTTTATTTTTTAAATTGGGGAAAAAAGGGATTAATTTTCCCACCATTTATCGGTGATTGACAGCAGCACATAAACGGTTGAGCTCAGCTCTGATCACTGCTAGCATCAGTCCGGTATGAAGCAGACCCCATACACGCACCATGACATAATAGTACGCCATCGTCAGGGTGCGTGAATGAGGTACACTGCTTTGGAAAAGTGAAAGCCACGCTGTAATTGGTTGCTATGGGCAACAAAGGTAGTTTTCCCAGCTTTGATAAATGAGGCCTAGATGTTAACAGAACGAAATCATCTGTCATGGCGAGATTCACGGGGATAGGGGTGTATTCTCAACCCAGAAAGGCGTATCCCTTGCCATTTTGTAGTAAAACCTGCAGCCGCATGTACAGTATCTGGGAAGTCCTGACATCCAAAAAAGAAAACATTTCCATATATAACTTTCTATATTAAAGCATCAATGTTGGGAGTTGTAGTTCTTGGACATTCACAGGCTCCTACCCCCCATTTACTTACGTGGTCGTCTTCTTCAGAGACCCCACGGAGAATCGAGGCCTTTACTTCTGCTTTCAGTCAGAACGAGTCATGGAGTCACTGACCGTTCACCCGCAGCGCGGAGCGATTCTCCTCCAATTATCTCATGTACTTTGTACTCTGAGATATTTCCAGTTCAAATATTCCCTTAATAAAGGTCCACAGACTCTTTTTTATTTTCTACTTTTTTAATTTTTTTGTTTTCTTTTTACATTTTTATGCATTTTTCATTATTTGTACCAAAAATAAAACACAATTACGGTACATCCATTCGTTCATTAGTTTTAGGCTGTTCACATTTTGGGGTCTGAAGTATGTCAAAAGAGTGTTACCTATCCCGGCACTGTACCTTTTTTAACCAGTTAAAAACCAGGCCATTTCCCCAACTCCCCTCCTCCATTTTACGACCGGGCTCTTTTTGGCTTTTTTCTCGTACATACATTTTTACGAGCTCTAGAATTTTTTTCTCATTCAGATATTCAAATAATTTTTGTCTTTTTTTTGTGATACAATTGGACCTAATTTTTTATATCATTTTTATATTCATATTTTTTTTTTTTAAGGAAAATGTAAAGTAAAAGGAGGTGCCTGTCTAATTTTCTATTTTCACATTATTTTAAGCCCACTAATGGCCACCAAAATACATAAATGTAATGTTTTACATTGTGATTATCTTTCTACCTTTCTATATATACAGTATTTTATATATTTTTTCTTATTTGGGTTGTAGCCAGAAACAGCAGTCTGGATTGACAGTGACTTTTTATTATTATTATTATTATTATTATTATTTTGTTTTATTTATTTACTTATATATATAATTTATTTCACACATTTTGACATAAGTTCATAAAAGACCTTTGAGGGGCATTTCAACCTTTAAAGAGGACATGTCAACAAATCATCAGTGTACGGTTTTTGCTCTTCTTTTATTCCCGCTGGTCCCCTGAGTATTTTACTTTTTGTTATTTTTAAACCCCTTCATGACTTTTGACGTACATTTACGTCAAAGGTCATGTCCTTGACTTTGATGTGGGCTCGCACGCATCTTTCCTTGTGACGCGCCCCCTGGGCCGTGGGGTACCCGGTGCCGGGCCGGTAGATGCTGGGGGTTGTAGTCACAGTGGCGGTAAATCAGTCCGTGACCCAGGGCGGTCAATCCAAGGGAAATTATATGTATAGGTTTTATTAAAGAGTCTGACTACGCCACCTGTGGAATGCGGCTAAAGGGGGCCGCCACTGCGGAACAGCTGGTGGTGTTGCAGCAAGGATGTTATGACTTCCCACAGGAAGAGTTAGCTTCAGGGCAGGGTGTGGATGTTGGTGGTTGTGCAGGGTGTCGTAGTGCAGTCCCAGGGTCTTTACTGATGACAATTAGGCAAGCCTGGATTGGGGGTACTGGCTAGAGGTAAGAGTCTGGTCAGCCTGGAAGCAAACATTGAGTCCTCCTTGCCAGGTGAAGTTGTAGGCCTCCCCTTCTCACTATACTCTTTGGCTTTGCTGCCTGTAGCGGTGCTATTGTGACGCTCGCAAGCCCTGCCCTGGGAAGATGGGGTACTCGGAGCCGGGTCAGATGTTGAGGACGGGGATGCAGTCGTGGCCTCGACCTGTTCCGTGCCCAGGGCCGTCACATTGAAAAATGATGTTAGGGCTTTCCGGGTTGAGTGGTAATTGTCGACTACGCCACCTGTGGTGTTTGGTGATGCGCCACCAGCGCCGCTAACAGTCCGCTGAGGCCCGATGTCATGGCGGCTAAAGTTCTCGCTGCTCCCCACAGGCGGAGCGCGGCCTCAGGGCAGGCAAGGCAGGATAAAGGGGGGTAGTAGTGTGGGAGTGCGGGCACCGTGTCGCGTGGTATGGCGCGTAATGAACAGTCCGGAGGCCATAGGGATGAATTTCCAAGGCTTTACTCACAGTTCTCATAAGCAGCGCACGGCTTCTCCCTGCTCCTCGCGGAGTCCTGCGGCCACCAGGGACGGGGGTCCGACTACCTCCGAGTAAGTCCAGTGTGAGGTAGCATCCCTACACCAGAGTGTTCCTGCACTACAGACTTTACCCTTTCCCGTCTGTGCGTGTGTAGATAGGCCAGGTCTCCCTCTGAGCTCCTCTCAGGTGTACGGCTCGGGTGGCAATTCCTCTCCATCCCAAGCCCGGCGGGATCCTCAAGGCCTAACCGGGCTTTCCCGTCCTGGACATAGAGTACGAGGTCGGGTGTCGGGGGCCGGTACCCCTCTTGCAGCCGGAATCCCTCTGAATAGATCAGGTAGAAGAGGACAGGTGGCGTGCTCCGCTCCGTCTGCATCCTCCTCGGGACCCATTTGCTAGGGAGCCACACTCTAAAGCTCCCGGGCCTTCTTGATCCTGGTCCTTGGCCGGGTTGAGACATTCCTTGTCTGCAACCTCCCTCTCGTCCCATAGATCGGTGTACGAGGGCTGTGTCCCATGCCGGTGCAGGCCCACACAGGATCTGCGCTCCCGGAGGGAAGTCACTTAACACACAGTATTTTGACAGCACAGTGCGACCACTTGACAGACACACCGTCGGAGACCACACGGGTCTGAAGGGCTGGACAGGTCCACACAGGACCAAAAGGACCAGCGAAGAACTAAGATCAAAGATGGCATACTATTAAATATGAAATTAGAAGTGTCACTAACTAACTGTTCCTCCACCCACACCCACTAACTGATTCCTACCACTTTGTGTTCCCCAGTCTCCCTGTAACCAGGGGAGCAGCACCTAGTGCATACTAGCTCCCTCTGGTGGAGAAATGTGGTGTTGGATGCAAAAACTAGGTAACTACCATCGCACCGGACTTACCTCAGAGGAGGAACACCACACTCCAATAAAGAAGTGCAGCATTCCTGTGGCGGCCGAACCCTCAGGGGCGCCACACTATAGCCCATGTCCCTGAGTGTAACGTACGGTGCTCAACCATATGGCTTGCAGCTCGGGCCTTACTCATGCGTTGCTCCCCCGTAGCGGTGCTGGTCCCTCTGTGCTGCTGAGCCTCCGGGCATCTGATGGGGCCAGGAGACCTTCAATCCCCTGCCCTACGGTATCTGCTGCTGGACCTTCAGTGCCACACAGCCTCGGACTCCGGTGTCCGGTCCTCTGTGCTTCTCTAGCTAGGACGAGCTACCTCAGCTCCAGTCCCTAGCTCTTGTCTCTTCCACGTCCTAAACTCAACTCCTCACACTAAGACTAACTAACTCTGCCCCCAGATCCCAGTTACCAAGGGGAGGGGACTCCCCTTGCTGGTCTGGAGCCAGGAAAGTGTTGCATGTTTAGTATCCCTGACTCAGGGACCCCTGCTTGCTTCCAGGCATGGCATTACCTCTTTTTAGGGAGGCAAAGCCACTGTGGCAACCGGACCCCTGGTGTGCCACATTCCCCCCTAGTTAATTTCAGTACTCTCGGACTGAGAATATTTTTCAAAAGTAACAAATAACAATAACAAGGCACACAGAAAATTATTAACATTACAGTCTTTAACAGGTTACAGTATAATCTGCAACCAGGTGTCCATTCCACTGAGGAAGGTGCAATTTGAACATGAGGGACCCGTCCGCAAACCCTCAACGTAGGCCCTGGGCGTGGCTGCAAGGCACAGATGATCCAGGTGTTGGACCACGTCTTCGGCCACGCCAAACGGGTTTTTGTTCTGAGGTCGTTTGTTATAATCATAAAACCAATAAGGGGGGTACTCTAATAAGTGCAACTATTTACAATGGAAAGTTTTTTGGTTATTCACCATCCATAACCTACAAGTCTTACCCTTTACAGCATACATTTTAATATTCTTATACTTTAAACTTTACATTTTAATTTCTCCAACGAGCAGGGAGCTGACCTTTTGTACTCCTGGTCGACATACGTAGTACACTGGTGGTCACTGCTCTACCCTGGTCCCTTGTGTCTACCCCTGGTGTGGTGAGTTCAGTGTGAACTACACTGCAGGTAGTCTGAGGTGGTACTGGTAGGCTGGGTAATCTCCTTCGGATTCTGTGGCTCACCATGGGTACGGCAGGTTCACTACTAGCAGAGGGTTGATTCTGCTGATAATGAAACTTCTGTCTCTGGGGCCGACTGGTCTTCCAGCTGTTCTGGGACTTCTGCAGCTTCCGGTGAGGCGGCTTGGAGAAAGGTAAGGACCGGTACTACAATTGCATTGTTCACCTGTGTCCACGATCGGGGAAATTCTCCGTGTACTGTTTGGACCACTTCCTCCACTTCTTCTGTGGGCTGAGGGTTGTCTTGATTTTCTTTAGTGTGTTTTAACTGCTCAGGACATATCTTCAAGTGGTCTCTTGAGACTGCTGCTGAAGTTTCTCCTCCATCTTTGCTGATGAGGCACACCTTGGTGTTATCGTAACTCGAGGGTAGGATGGTGTATGGCTCTACCTCCCACTCATCATCTAGTTTGTGGAGTCAACTCTTTCTCTTAAGGACTTATTCTCCTGGTAACAAGGGGACAGCAGGTGCGTGTTGATTATAAGTTTTCTCTTGCTTTCGTCTTGCCTGGGACAAGCTTCTTTCAACACTCTCTTGCACTTTGCTGTATTGTTGCTGCCGCTCGGTATCCCAATCCGCATCTGGTGAGGTTGTCTCTGGTGTTAGGACTCCCATGTCCAAGTCGATGGGCAGCTTACCAGGTCTTGCCCTCATCAGGTAAGCAGGTGTACAATTGGTGGAGTTCACCGGGATGTGATTATATAGATCCACCAGATCTGGCAACTTCTCTGGCCACAGGCTGCGTTCTTCCAGGGCAATGTCTTCAACAGGTCTATCACCACCTGGTTCATCTTTTCACACAACTCGTTGGTCTGGGGATGATACGGCGTTGTCCTGATTTTCTTGCAGCCGTACAGGTTGCAGAATTCCTGGAACACCTCCGCTTCGAAGGCTGGACCTTGGTCAGTAAGCACATGGTCAGGGCGACAGAAGTGCTGTTGAAATGCCTTGGCTGCCGTCTGAGCCGTCTGGTCTTTCACTGGCACTACTACCAGGAACCGGGAGTAGTGGTCTACGATGGTGAGAGCATAGACATAGCCTGACCTGCTTGGGGCTAGCTTCACGTGGTCCAAGGCTACCAGTTCGAGTGGCTGTTTGGTGATGATGGGCTGCAGGGGAGCCCTCTGGCTGTCATGGTCTTTTCGTCTCAGGTTGCATGGTCCGCATTCTTGACACCATCTCTCGATTGCTTTCCTCATGCCAGCCCAGTAGAATCGCTCACGTAGCAAATCTTCCAACTTCTTCCATCCGAAGTGTCCCGCTCTTTCGTGGTGCGCTTCTAAGACCATTGACGCATCCCGCCTCGGGACTACCACCTGCCAGACCAGTTCATGTGTCTGGGGGTTGATATTCCTTCGACACAGCTTCCCTTCATAGATGAACAGCTTGCCCTTCTCCTTCCACAGCTGTTTGGTCTCCTGTGGAGCATCTGAATCAGGGCGCGAGTCAGCCTGTGTCAGCAACTCCATTACCAGGCGGACAGCCGGGTCGCTATCCTGTGTCTCTGCCCATCCATGGTGGGGCAATGGGTTGAACGTGACCTCTCTATTGGCGTAGCACCTGTTCTTCACACAATGGGAGCACTGGGTCACCCCATGACGATGGAAAGCGGGGATCTCTATCTCTTCCAGCTCTTCCAGGTCTTTACCCCCATCTGGCAAGTTGGGCATCCTGGACAGCGTGCCAGCATTTGCATTTTTGTGCCCAGCCCGATACTTGATGGTGAACTCGTAGTTAGATAGTCTTGACGTCCATCGTTGTTCCAGGGCACCGAGCTTCGCAGTTTCCAGGTGCGTCAGCAGGTTATTGTCCGTGGAGACCGTAAATTTGGAGGAGGCGAGATAGTGCATGAAGCGCTCTGTAGTGCCAGCGTCCCTGCCCTCTGCTAGGCAGGGACGCTGCTCCCCTCACCGCTCTGCCCCGTGCCCGGCGTCCCTCTCCCGCTCTGCTGTCAGCGCGCGCTCCTTCCCGGCGTCCTCCTCCCGCTCTGCTCTCAGCGCGCGCTCCTTCCCGGCCCCTGTGCTTAGGGCGCGTGCGCGCGCGCTCCCCTCCTCTTAAAGGGGCCGCGCGCGCCGTCCTAAGGAGTCCCCGGCCAATGGCCGGAGGACTTCATCATATATAAGGCACCTCCTCCAAAATGGAGGTGCCCGAGCAATGTTGTTTGCACCTGTGTCTCACCTGTGCTTCAGCCCTCAGGTCCCGTTGCCAGTTACCTGCCAGTTACCTGTCAGATTCCTGCCTGATTACTTGCTACCTGTCTGCTAGTCTGAGGTCCGACGGTCTGCCTTACTACTCCTGTCAGTCTGTCTAAGGACCAGCCTGCCCGCTCACCTGAGAGCGCACATCAGCTACCTGCCTGCTTGCCTGAGGTCCGACGGTCTGCCTTCAACTCCGGTCAGTCTGTCTATGGACCAGCTTGCCCGCTCACCTGGGAGCGCTTCTCCGTTACCTGCCTGCTTGCCAGCCCGGAGGCTCCGCTGTCACGTGCTGTGACCACCAGCTACTCCAGACTCTTGCCCGCTCACCTGGGAGCGCTTCTCCGCTACCTGCCTGCTTGCCTGCCCGGAGGCTCCGCTGTCACGTGCTGTGACCACCAGCTATTCCTGAGACTCTTGCCCGCTCACCTGGGAGCGCTTCTCCGCTACCTGCCTGCTTGCCTGCCCGGAGGCTCCGCTGTCACGTGCTGTGACCACCAGCTATTCCTGAGACTCTTGCCCGCTCACCTGGGAGCGCTTCTCCGTTACCTGCCTGCTTGCCTACCTGGAGGCTCCGCCGTCACGTGCTGTGACCACCTGCTATTCCAGAGACTCTCGCTTGCTCACCTGGGAGCACACATTCTTCATCTGCCTTGCTAGCCTACCTGGAGGTTCAGCCATCACAGGTCGTACCTACCCTTTATCCAGAGACTGCCCCGATCACTTGCCGTGTCCTCCTGCCCGTACACCCAGAGACTGTCCTGGTCACCTCCTGTGACTACCTGCCTGGTCGCCACCCGCTCCCTTACAAGGACCGCCCCCTTGTATTGTAGCCCAGAGGTTCCGCCTCCCAGACCCGTTACAGTTTGCTCGGGCCATGGAACCCGGTGGCACCCAAGCTCCCTCGCTCTCGGACCTCTGTCTTGAACTGTCCCGTCAGAGGTCCCAACAGGAGTCCATCCTGGGTCACCTGCGGAATGTCAATACTCGCCTGAACACTCTGTCTGATCCACCAACAACCTCCGCCAGTGCCATATCTTGCAATCCGGCAGCTCCGCTGCCCACTAATACCATGGTATCCTACCCCGGACCCCGGCTTTCTGCACCTCCTCGCTTCGGAGGCGACTCCGTCCAGGCTCGGGGCTTCTTAAATCAGTGCACCCTGCACTTTGAACTTTTGTCCCACCAGTTTAACTCCGACCGGGCCAAAATTGCCTTCATCATGTCCCATCTCACCGGGGAGGCCCTGGCCTGGCTAAATCCTCTATGGGAGAGAGGAGACCCCCTGGTGTCCAACTTGCCTGCTTTTCTCACGGCTTTCCGGAAAGTCTTCGACGAACCCGGACGGAAGACCTCATCTGCATCATCGTTGCTACGCCTCCGTCAGGAGAGTCTCACCGTGGGCCAATATGCCATACGGTTCCGTACCCTTGCCTCGGAGCTGGCCTGGGATAACGACGCTCTGGTTTCCGTCTTCTGGGAGGGTCTGTCCGGCCGTATTAAAGATGAACTTGCCGGTCGGGACATTCCTACCACTCTCGATGACTTAATAACTCTTGCCACCCGGATTGACCTACGGTTCCAGGAGCGTGCCAGAGAGGTCACCCGTGAGAGGAGGTTACCACGTCTAGCTCCTACTTTTCAGAAACCCGTCACTCCTTCTGTCTCTAACCAGGTACACCCTCCTGAGCCTATGCAGGTCGACCAGACCAAGATGGTCAAGACCCGTCAGGACTTACGCCGTGCCGAGGGGACCTGCTTCTACTGTGGCAGTAAGGAGCACCGGATCCGTGCCTGCCCGGAGAGGTCGGGAAACGCCTGTGTCTAGGTTCGCTCAGAGAGGTCCACCTAGACAAGAATAAATCCTCTCCATCCCTGCTGTTGTCAGTTTCAATCGTCTACGGGGAGAACCGTTATTTCGAACTAGCCCAACTGGACTCTGGAGCAGCCGGGAATCTTATTTCACAGTCCCTGGTAGAGAAATACCGCATCCCCACCAAACCTCTGGCTGTACCCTTGTCTGTGGCTGCCGTGGATGGGGGGCTCTTACCACGCCCCATCCAACTCATCACCGAATCCATTACTCTGCAGGTGGGAATGCTGCATTCTGAAAGTATCTCCTTTCATGTTCTGCCTGGACTCTCTCACGCCCTCTTGCTAGGTCTGCCTTGGCTCCAGAAACATGCACCCGTGCTTGACTGGCAAACCGGAGAAGTCCTTCGCTGGGGACAAGACTGTCATAAGACCTGCCTGGTTCCCGTCCATCCCGTCCGTCCCTCTCCTACCCCAGCTAATCTACCTGGACTTCCAATTCCTTATTGGTCTTATGCTGATGTCTTTAATAAAAAGGAGGCAGAGACATTACCCCCTCATAGACCATACGACTGTCCCATCGACCTGTTACCCGGTACTACTCCTCCCCGTGGGCGTATTTATCCTTTATCCGCTGCTGAGACCCGGTCGATGTCCGAATATATTGAGGAGAATCTGGCCAGGGGATTCATCCGGAAATCTACCTCCCCGGCGGGAGCAGGCTTCTTTTTCGTCAAAAAGAAGGACGGCTCTCTCCGTCCCTGTATAGACTATAGAGGCCTAAACCAGATCACGGTGAAGAATAAGTACCCCCTTCCGCTCATTCCAGAATTATTTGATCGTCTGAGGGGGGCTAGAATCTTCACCAAACTAGACCTCCGTGGGGCGTACAACCTGGTTCGTATCCTTCAAGGGGATGAATGGAAGACGGCATTCAACACCCGGGACGGCCACTATGAATACCTGGTAATGCCCTTTGGTCTCTGTAACGCTCCTGCCGTCTTTCAAGAGTTGGTCAATGACATCTTCCGGGACCTTCTCTACTCCTGCGTAGTGGTGTACCTGGACGACATCTTGGTCTTCTCTCCGGATCTCCAGACTCACCGGAGGGACGTTCGTCAGGTCCTGCTCAGGCTCAGGCAGAATCACCTCTTCGCTAAATACGAGAAGTGCCTCTTTGAGCAGACCTCGCTTCCGTTTTTGGGCTACATTATTTCTCAGACCGGCCTACGAATGGATCCAGAGAAACTGTCTGCCATCGAGAAATGGCCCCGACCAGAGGGGTTGAAGGCCATTCAGCGGTTCCTGGGCTTCGCCAACTACTACCGCCTCTTCATACCACACTTCTCTTCCCGGACTGCCCCAATTTCCGCGCTCACCCGTAAGGGTACTAATCCCAAAGAGTGGCCGCCCGAAGCAGAAGAAGCCTTTCTTTCCTTAAAACAGGCCTTCTCTTCCGCCCCGATGCTGCATCGCCCGGACGGCAACAAGCAGTTCTTCCTGGAAGTGGACGCCTCCTCCTCTGGAGCTGGAGCGGTACTTACTCAAAAATCTTCTTCCGGGAGGATGGTAACTTGCGGCTTCTTCTCTAAACTCTTCTCCTCCTCTGAGCGCAATTATTCCATAGGAGATCGAGAGTTATTGGCCATCAAACTGGCATTGGAGGATGTGGCGTTACCTGCTTGAGGGGGCTCTTCACCCGGTAATAATTTACACTGACCACAAGAACTTGGCTTACCTCCAGCATGCCCAGAGACTTAACCCGCGCCAAGCCCGGTGGTCCTTGTTTTTTGCTCGTTTTGATTTTGTCCTTCATTTTCGCCCGGCTGACAAAAACTTCAAGGCGGACGCCTTGTCTCGATCCTTTCTGGTATCTGATCTCGAGGAAGATCCGAAACACATCATCGATCCCGCCAGAGTAATGCAGGTGGCTCCCGTGAGTCTAAATCGTCTCTAGTGTTGAGCCACCCCCGTAGTGTTCGAGTTCGGTTCGGTTCGTCGAACACCCGTGTGTTCGCCGAACTGTTCGTCGAACTGTTCGTCGAACACCTTCGAACACCGTTAAAACCAATGGCAGGCAAACAAAAACACATAGAAACACATAGAAAACACCTTCAAAGGTGTCCAAAAGCTGACAAACTGCTCAGAAGACACAACTAACACATGGAAAAGTGACAAGTACATATAGTCATGCGAAAAGAAAAGAGGTGGAGGAGTAAAAGGAGGGGGAGACACAGATATAGGCATGTCATGCCCTTCTAAAATCCAAAAAGTGAGAAGCCGAGACGGCCAGTCCGCTCCTGCCCGTGCCACCTCCGTGTCGCCAGGTTTGTGCCAGAGCCGCGGTGAACCCTGACGGCCAGCCCCCCTCTCCCAATACTGGTGCCTGTCCGCTGGTGGGTCGAGAGAGCCCCCCTGTGGTGGAGGCAGCTCTAAGCTTTTTAATTTAAATTGTCCCTCTAATTTGAATGAATACACTTTAAATCCATTTACAAGGATCTATTGGAGGGCAAGTCTCATGCCAGCAGCCGCGTAATTCCAGCTCCAGTAGCGTCCACTAAAGCTGCTGCAGTTAAAAAGCTTTTATAAGGATCGAGCTCGGCTGTCCACCGCAAGGCATCCTAGTGCCAGTCCCAGCCCCTATGCCTTGGGGTGCCTCCTGATGCTCTTCACTGAGTATCCCGTGGTCCCGAAGCATTTCCTTTGAAAAAATTAAGTGTCCAAACTACAGGTGGTGTAGCTTGCTTAACAGCCGGGATAATCCGCTGACTAGCAGACACTGCTACTAGGCACAAAGTATTTCCTGGGCTAGATGCAGTTAAAAATTTGTAAGTAGATACTCTCGTTGGATGCTGAGAAAGCATTCCATAAGGTCTCCTGGCACGCCATATATGATTCTCTTAAAAAGCTTGGGGTAGGGGTCTAGGGGACCCTTTTATAGCCAAAATCACGGCCCTGTATCACAATACGTCACCTAGGCTGAAGATAAATGGAACTGTAGCACCGAGGGCTCGGTTGCTACAGACGTATTGCACCTCACCCAGAGGTGTGATATCTCACTCTCAGATAAGGATGGAGTGTGGATCAGGACCCGACACCTGCATGCATTACACCACATTGCCGTGGGGCAGGGCGACCAATATGCCCCTGAGATGGGCACGACAGTCCCTGTCCCTGGCTGGAGTGGGGGGAGGGAACACTGAGGAAGGGGAACCCTGCAGTGCAGGAGCAGGGAGGAAGCAGTTCCTGGGTGCATTGAGAAGGGAGTATAAAAGGTGGGCACCATCTTAGTTCAGTGCAGAGAAGTCTGAGCAGAAGTGGCAGGGAGCAGGGGCTCTGCATGAGCTCTGCTCCGGAGGCGGGCCTAGTAACAGAGGCCCAGGCCTGCAAGAGGGAGAAGGAAGGAAGAGGAGCGGAGAAGGCTCCAGGAACGAGGAATGAAGGGATCCCAGGGGTGCGGACGGGCGAGTCGCCACCGCACGCCCGAATCCACCTGCGTGGAGGGGTCAGGCCAAAGGGGGAGACCGGTCCCCGAACTAGTGGAGGCAGGAAACGACCCTCAGCTAGAAACCGGAGGCTCTGACATTTTATGTGGCGCAGCCCCTTGCTCCACCCGCTAGGAAGGCACCACATAGGGTCAGGGAAACTGGCGCCAAGTTTACCAAGAGGAGGCCCGAGGCAGCCGGACAGAAGTGTTGGTAAGAAAGGCCAGACAAAGGACACACAAAGGGGGTCCTGTGAAGCGCTCCAAAGTTATCTGGGAGTTGTCTGAGCCCCTCACCTGGTGAGCACAGTACGACGTGGGCAGCCGTTACCTGCAGACGTGGTCTGGATAATAAGAACTGTGAGTAAAGGCCCTGAACTGCATCACTGACTCCGTGTCGTTACTGCTGCTGCCCTGCACCATCACCCCCATCCTCCACATACACTGCCCTGAGGCTATACTCCTCCCGTGGGGAGTTATGCTACGCTCTGCTGCACCCACAACACCAGCCTTAGCGGTCTGCCCTGTAGCGGCGGTTCACTCTGACCGCAATCCACGGGTGGCGTAGTCGGACATTTAAACATCAAAACCACATAAATAGTTCCGCCACTGGTTTGACCGCCCTGAGCCACGGAACCGGATCGCCGCCACGAAGACTACAACCACCAGCATCCACCAAAAAGGGTCCGGCTCCGGGTGTCCCAAGGCCCAGGGGGTGCGTCAGAACATTTTCATCACCTTTCACAATCACCAATGGGACAAGGCAGGGATGTCCTCTGTCCCCTCTCTTATACATCCTAGTGACGGAGCACCTGCTCTCATCAATTCGCCATAACCCCAATATTAGGTGGATTGAGGTGGGAGGCACCGAGTACAAGTGCTCTCTATTTGCTGATGATGTCCTAGTATATATCACTCAATCACATATATCCATCCCTGCTGTTATGGCTGAAATAGATCACTTTGTTACATGGTAAAATTTTAAAATCAATGCAGCGAAGTCTGAGGCCCTCGATGTCTCCCTCCCTAAATCCATATAGGATTCCATCCAGTCCAACTTTCCCTTTGCCTGGCCCTCACAGGGTATCAAATACTTAGGAATTCCTATTCATAGAGACCTCTCCCATCTATGTTATCTTAATTTTGGGCCCTTTATTGAACAATTCCATACAGACCACGGTTGGCAAGTTGGAACTGTGAGATTCACTACGTGCACCACTGGTATTTTGTGGAAAAGCACATGTAAGATTCTGCAACAGTCTCTGCTGATACTCCTGCATGCGTGCATCCCTTTCTATGGCAGGAATAATTTCTGCAAATTTACTTTTGTACCGGGGATCTAACAGTGTGGCAACCCAGTAGTCAGGATTATTTCTAATTCTCACAATTCGAGGGTCATGTTGCAGGTAGTGCAGCAAGAAGGCACTCATGTGTGTTGCGCATCCAGGAGCACCAAGTCCCTGTTGTGTTGGTGGCGAGGTAACAATCATGCTTCCTTCCTCTGTCCTCTCCCCCCAACCTCGCACAACAGAAATGTGATCAAGGTCTCCCTCATCTGATGAGTCTTCCATCAGTTCGTCCTCCACTTCTTCCTGGGCTCCTGCACCTTCCTCACTAGTTTGGCTGCTACCATGCGCCCTGGTAAAATCATCTCCCCCACCCTCACATGCCTGCCGCCCTGGTGCTGCCGACCGTCTGGACCTTGCAGATGTTAGCCCTTCCGCATACAACTCCTCCTCCTCTACTTCCTCCACCTCCTCTTGTGCCACCACCTGACTCCGAATTCTGTTTAACATGTGCTCCAGCATGTAAATCACCGGAATAGTCATGCTGATAATGGCATCGTCAGCACTAAACATCTTCGTCGCCATTTCAAAACTGTGCAGAAGGGTGCATAGGTCCCTGATCTGAGACCACTCCTCCAGCGTGATTTGCCCCACCTCTGAATCTCGTTGGCCCAGGCTATACGTCAGAACGTATTGCACCAGGGCTTGTCGGTGCTGCCACAGTCGCTGCAACATGTGCAGAGTTGAATTCCACCGGGTAGGCACATCGCATTTTAGCCGGTGAAGTGGCAGGCCCAACGACTTCTGTAGAGATGTAAGTCGCTGAGCTGCGGGATGCGAACGGCGGAAGTGAGCACACAGCGACCGTGCCCTCTGCAGAAGGCCATCTAGTCTGGGATAGTGGGCTAAAAATTGCTGGACAACCAGGTTCAACACGTGAGCCATACAAGGCACGTGTGTGACATTGCCCCGGCGAAGGGCCGCACCCAGGTTTGCAGCATTGTCGCACACGGCCTTCCCTGGTTTCAGGTCCAGTGGAGACAACCATTCATGAAATTGGTTCTCCAGAGCTGACCACAACTCCTCAGCTGTGTGACTCACATTTCCCAGACATTTCAATGTAAAAACCGCCTGATGACGTTGAGCCCTACTGCCAGCATAGTAAGGAGGTGTGCAGGATCCCTTCTGCGCAGTTAGAAAGCTTGTGGCATGACCAGACAGGCTTTGGGTGCAGGTGGAAGACCGAGAGGAGGTTGAGGAGGCAGAAGCAGTGGAGGAAAAATGACATAAAGAGGATTGACGCACAACTCGTGGGGACGGCAAGACTTGGACAGCAGCCCCTTGTCCTGCTGTCACCATAGTTACCCAGTGCCCAGTCAGCGACATGTAACGCCCCTGTCCATGCCTACTCGTCCAAGTGTCTGTGGTGAAATGCACCCTGTCACACACAGAGTTTCTCAAAGAAGCGGTGATGTTGTGTGCGACATGCTGGTGGAGCGCAGGCACACCTTTCTTTGAGAAGTAGTGCCGACTGGGCATCTGGTACTGGGGCACTGCGACGGACATAAGGTCTCGAAAATCCTCTGTGTCCACCAGGCGGAAAGGCAGCATTTCTGTAGCCAAGAGCTTGCAGATGGTGAAATTCAACCTCTTAGCTTTCTCATGGCTAGGAGGAAATGGTCTTTTACTTGTCCACATCTGAGGGACCGAGGGCTGGCTATTGTGCTTAGACGGGGTTGATAAGGGTGTCCCCGGCAAACTGCCGGTCTGTGAGGAAGATGCAGGCGGACATGTTAGGTTGCCTTGATCCAAAGGTGGTGCTATCGATGTCGGACAGCGCTCAAGACCAGCTGGTGTTACCACCTCCAAAGAAAATGATGACCTGCCAATCACGCTGGCTGTTGCGGGTAAAGAGGTGGCAGGTCTGCGCCCCAAAACAGGTGTGACTGCTGTCCCCCCAGTCACAGAGGATGAAGAGGCCGCGGATGCACAAGATATGGCAGACGGTGGTTGGCCCGGCCGGCTAGACCGCATTGTAGCACACTGAGCTTCCCACTGCAACTTATGCTTCATGTCCATGTGCCGGTTCATGCATGAAGTACTCAAACTATGTATTTTTTGGCCTCTACTTAGCTTTTGCTGACAAATGTTACAGATAACACGAGTTGGGTCATCTTTATCGATCTGAAAAAATGCCCAGGCTATGCAAGGCTTAGCACCCATGCGACCTGAAGAGCCACCACGACTTGTGGTGAGAGGCAGAGTTGTGTTTGAGGATGCAGTTGTTGACGTGCTTCCAGTACTACGTCTCTGTCCAGGAAGGCGCAACCTGACCTCGTCGTCACTAGCATCTTCCTCCACCTCCTCTGCTGACCTCATCTCTTGGCTGACTGTGGGTTGACAGTAAGTGGGATCTCCGACCTCATCATCATCACCCTGTGCGTTATCACACCCGTCGTCCTCAGAGCCAACCTGTTCCTGCCCTGACAAAAAACTAAAGTTGTCGCTCCAATCAGGTATTTGAGTCTTATCATCGTCTTCCTCATTGTCTCCACCAACAGGAGTTACAGTTTGGGAATGAGGGTCTACATTATGGTCAGAACCTTCTGCGTCTGGTCCTGGATCCGACTCATAAAGATTCTGGGCATCAGTGCAGATCATTTCCTCGTCTGGATTCACAGAAGCGCTGGAGTCGACCTCTGATTCCCAGGCTATAGTATGAGTAAACAGCTCTGCAGACTCAACCATCTGTTCTACCTCATACTCAGACGGGCAGCTGGAGATTTGGGAGCTGTGAGGAAGCAAGTGCGATTTGGGTGACACCTTTGAGGACTGGAGTATTTGTGATGTTGAAGTTGATGTGGAGGAGAGCCCACTTAAAGGAGCACTTGATATCCGTTGAAGCACCTGCTGTTTTTGTGCCTCATCTGGAATTTGTAGCGATTGGCGTGGCCGTAAGAAAGGGATCTTATCACATTGTCCGCTAAAAGAAGTAGACATTTTAGTTTGGCTGGAAGATGGTCTTTCTTCTGCACCTACCCCACGGACACAACCTTTTTTCCCCTTCCCAACACGCCTATTCCCCTTTCCACCAGCAGCAGGCCTTTTTCCACTCATTTTGGTGGTTAACTAATTCACAACTCTGGAGTTGTTTGCACAAAAAAACAATGGATGGTAACCGAGCAGAGCTGAGTGGCCAAACTGTGGTATTAGGCCAAAACTATTGGCTGGGTTAGATGCAGAAAAAAATTATTTTTAATTTGCAACCTGATGGAGGTCAGTATAGATGGACTAATAGACCAAGTCCCACACACTGCTAGAAGCCCAAATATTTTTTCAGAGCTAGATGCAGAAAAAAATTATTTTTAATTTGCAACCTGATGGAGGTCAGTATAGATGGACTAATAGACCAAGTCCCACACACTGCTAGAAGCCCAAATATTTTTTCAGAGCTAGATGCAGAAAAAAATTATTTTTAATTTGCAACCTGATGGAGGTCAGTATAGATGGACTAATAGAACAAGTCCCACATGCTGCTAGAAGCCCAAATATTTTTTCAGAGATAAATGAAGAAAAAAATTATTTTTAATTTGCAACCTGATGGAGGTCAGTATAGATGGACTAATAGACCAAGTCCCACACACTGCTAGAAGCCCAAATATTTTTTCAGAGCTAGATGCAGAAAAAAATTATTTTTAATTTGCAACCTGATGGAGGTCAGTATAGATGGACTAATAGACCAAGTCCCACACACCGCTAGAAGCCCAAATATTTTTTCAGAGCTAGATGCAGAAAAAAATTATATTCAATTTGCAACCTGCTGGAGGTCAGTATAGAAGGACTAATAGAACAAGTCCCACACACTGCTAGAAGCCCAAATATTTTTTCAGAGCTAAATGAAGAAAAAAATTATTTTTAATTTGCAACCTGATGGAGGTCAGTATAGATGGACTAATAGACCAAGTCCCACACACTGCTAGAAGCCCAAATATTTTTTCAGAGCTAGATGCAGAAAAAAATTATATTCAGTTTGCAACCTGATGGAGGTCAGTATAGATGGACTAATAGAATGATGCTATGCCCAAAAGATTTTACTTCACTAGGTGCAGTAAAAAAATTGGTATTCTATACACAGGTGGTATATCTTGCAACACAGATAGGCTACTCCACTGACTAACACACTCTGCAATAGGCCAAAAAGGATTAGCTTTGCTAGATTCAGCCAAATGCTGTGAAAAAAACTTGCACAGCACTGGCACAGACCTGCCTGGCAAAAACTGATAGGAACTGATGTAACCTAGTCCTGAAAAGGACTCCAATTACAATTAGTCTTTACTCCCACAATCTATCTATTTAAGAGCACAGACCTGCCTGATAAAAGTCGTAGGAAATGCTGTAACCTAGTCCTTAAAAGGACTGCAATCACAACTCTTCCCTACTCCCAAGCTATCTGTATATTTGTGTGAAATTTGGCTTGAAATTAACAAGGTATAGCACACACAGCAACAGCGGTGCCGTCTAACACGCAGCTGCAGCAGTGAGAAAATGGTGGCGACGGGGAAAATGGCTTGGTCTTATAGGGCAAGGACATGTGACATACACTGCCAATCACACATGCCCTTGCTTGTGTGAAAAAAAGCACTTCGCTCCGTGTGTGCGCTGCTGATAGGCTGACAGATTGCACCTCCCCACTGCAAATGCGGGAAAGAGAAAAAAAAATGGAGATCTTCATTGTTCCTGCAGAGATCCATCCCCTGCCCCTCCCCCCGCCCCGCTGTACACTCAAACTGCGTATTAACATTAATTTTCATCATTACTGAGAAAAAATCCAGTTATGATTTTGGTGCACGAACAGTTATCGAACATAACCTCGAACAGCCGAATTTTTCTCAAATTGTTCGTGTTCGCCGACCGGCTCGAACACCGCCCAAAACAGCTCGAATTTGAGATTGGCGAACAGTTCGAGTAGAACAACGCTCATCTCTAATCGTCTCCCTCCCGGAAAGACGTTCGTATCAGTACCTGATCGGGAGAAGATCCTTCACTGGGGTCACTCGTCTAAACTGGCTGGCCACGCTGGTCAGAAGAAGACCCTCCAGCTTATTTCCCGGCACTACTGGTGGCCTACCCTGCACAAGGATGTAATAGACTTTGTTTCTGCCTGTGTGTCCTGCGCCCGCAACAAGGTTCCGAGACATCTGCCAGCCGGTCGCCTCCTTCCGCTCCCAGTACCTGCTGCCCCCTGGCAGCATATTGCAATGGACTTCATAACTGACCTCCCACTCTCTGCCGGTTGTACGGTCATTTGGGTGGTCGCTGACCGCTTCTCCAAGATGGCTCATTTCGTTCCCCTGCCAGGCCTCCCGTCTGCACCCGAGCTAGCTAGAGACTTTATTCGTCACATCTTCCGTCTTCATGGCCTGCCCCTCCACATCGTGTCGGATCGTGGGGTACAGTTCACCTCACGCTTCTGGAGAGCCACTTGTAAACTACTAGACGTCACCCTGGACTTCTCTTCCGCTTACCACCCACAGTCCAATGGTCAAGTGGAGCGGATCAATCAGAACCTGACCAGTTACCTCCGGCACTTCGTTAATGCCCACCATTCTGACTGGGTGGATCTCCTACCATGGGCCGAGTTCTCTTACAATAATCACGAGAGTGAATCCTCCTCCAAATCCCCGTTTTTTGTAGTCATTGGTCAGCATCCTCGGATTCCTTTTCCTGTCTCCACCTCGGTGGACAACCCGGCTGCGGAATCTCTCGTTAGCAAATTTTCCTCCATTTGGGAGAGTACCCGATCCGCACTCCTTCAGTCGTCCGAGCGGATGAAAAGACACGCTGACAAAAAACGCCTGGATCCTCCTCAATTTCGTCCAGGAGATAAGGTCTGGCTCTCATCTAAATATGTTCGACTCAAGATACCCTCTTACAAGTTAGGGCCTCGGTTCATCGGACCTCTGGAGGTCACCAGTCAGATCAACCCGGTGGCCTATAAATTGAAACTCCCGGCCAACTTACGGATCCCTAACTCCTTCCATGTATCTCTCCTCAAACCTGTGGTACTTAACTCTTTTTCCAAGTCTACAGGTACGCCTCCTGCTCCGGTTTCTGCTGAGGACGAGTTTGAGGTAGAGAACATTCTTGCCACCAAAAGGGTAAGAGGAAAGACCTTTTTTCTGGTAGATTGGAAGGGGTTTGGTCCTGAGGAGAGAACGTGGGAGCCCCGGGAGAACATCCATGCCCCTCTCATCCTAGCTAAATTTCTGTCTGGCCTAAAAAAGGGGGGGCCTAAAGGGGGGGGTACTGTAGTGCCGGCGTCCCTGCCCTCTGCTAGGCAGGGACGCTGCTCCCCTCACCGCTCTGCCCCGTGCCCGGCGTCCTCCTCCCGCTCTGCTCTCAGCGCGCGCTCCTTCCCGGCCCCTGTGCTTAGGGCGCGCGCTCCCCTCCTCTTAAAGGGGCCGCGCGCGCCGTCCTAAGGAGTCCCCGGCCAATGGCCGGAGGACTTCATCATATATAAGGCACCTCCTCCAAAATGGAGGTGCCCGAGCAATGTTGTTTGCACCTGTGTCTCACCTGTGCTTCAGCCCTCAGGTCCCGTTGCCAGTTACCTGCCAGTTACCTGTCAGATTCCTGCCTGATTACTTGCTACCTGTCTGCTAGTCTGAGGTCCGACGGTCTGCCTTACTACTCCTGTCAGTCTGTCTAAGGACCAGCCTGCCCGCTCACCTGGGAGCGCACATCAGCTACCTGCCTGCTTGCCTGAGGTCCGACGGTCTGCCTTACAACTCCGGTCAGTCTGTCTATGGACCAGCTTGCCCGCTCACCTGGGAGCGCTTCTCCGTTACCTGCCTGCTTGCCAGCCCGGAGGCTCCGCTGTCACGTGCTGTGACCACCAGCTACTCCAGACTCTTGCCCGCTCACCTGGGAGCGCTTCTCCGCTACCTGCCTGCTTGCCTGCCCGGAGGCTCCGCTGTCACGTGCTGTGACCACCAGCTATTCCTGAGACTCTTGCCCGCTCACCTGGGAGCGCTTCTCCGCTACCTGCCTGCTTGCCTGCCCGGAGGCTCCGCTGTCACGTGCTGTGACCACCAGCTATTCCTGAGACTCTTGCCCGCTCACCTGGGAGCGCTTCTCCGTTACCTGCCTGCTTGCCTACCTGGAGGCTCCGCCGTCACGTGCTGTGACCACCTGCTATTCCAGAGACTCTCGCTTGCTCACCTGGGAGCACACATTCTTCATCTGCCTTGCTAGCCTACCTGGAGGTTCAGCCATCACAGGTCGTACCTACCCTTTATCCAGAGACTGCCCCGATCACTTGCCGTGTCCTCCTGCCCGTACACCCAGAGACTGTCCTGGTCACCTCCTGTGACTACCTGCCTGGTCGCCACCCGCTCCCTTACAAGGACCGCCCCCTTGTATTGTAGCCCAGAGGTTCCGCCTCCCAGACCCGTTACACGCTCTATCACAGCCCAGACTACGGCGAGGAACTCCAACTTGAAGGAACTGTAGTTATCGGGGTTCCTTTCCATGGGCCGGAGCTTCCTGCTGGCATAGGCAATTACTCTCTCTCTGCCCTGCTGTATCTGGGACAGCACCACTCCTAACTCCACGTTGCTCGCGTCCGTATGGAGTATGAAGGGTTGGCCATAGTCGGGGTAGGCAAGGACTTCGTCTCCCGTGAGGGCCATCTTTAGTCGGGTGAAGGATTCGTCTTCTGGCTTATCCCATTTGAACAGAGGCTTCGGGGTTTTGGCCTTCCTGGACTGGCCTACTAGGAGGTCCTGCATGGGTGCCGCTATCTTAGTGAAGCCTTTGATAAACCTTTGGTAGTAGCCTACCAACCCGAAGAACTGCCGCACTTCCTTAATAGTGGAGGGTCTTGGCCAGTCCTTAATTACGGTGACCTTTTCAGGGTCTGGTGCTACACCTTCGGCGCTTACCACATGACCTAGGTACTGTACCTTGGGCTTCAACAGGTGGCATTTGGACGGCTTCACCTTCAGGCCAAACTCAGCTAGGGCTTCAAACACCTCTGCCAGGTGCTTCAGGTGGTCTTCATAGGACTTGGAGTAGACAATGATGTCATCCAGGTACAGCAGGACAGTCTCGAAGTTCTTGTGTCCCAGACAGTACTCCATCAACCGCTGGAAGGTTCCTGGGGCATTGCAGAGCCCGAATGGCATGCAGTTGAACTTGCTGAGGCCCATCGGCGTTGTAAATGCGGTCTTTTCTTTATCCGCCTATGCTACAGGAACCTGCCAATACCCACTGGTTAGATCCAAAGTAGAGAAATAATTAGCAGATTTTAATGCAGCTAGGGACTCTTCAATTCTGGGTGTTAAAGGGCGGGATTCCCTCCAAAAATATCAGTAATTAATGGGGAAGCTCTCCTACACTTCTATTGAGGTCCGATATTAACTATTAACATCAAACTTGATTATTAATAATTAATACCCACTAACGTTATCTGTGCCTTATACTATACACCAACTGAGACAAAACCGTGTGCTAATAAAAGGTTTACATAGTTTACATAGTTTATAAGGCCGAAAAAAGACAAGCGTCCATCCAGTTCAGCCTATTTCTTGTGCACTGCAGCTATTCCGCAGCGTTGATCCAGGGGAAGGCAAAAAAAACCCATGCGGTATAGGCCAATTTACATCATTGAGGAAAAATTCACTTCCTGACACCAATCTGGCAGTCAGATTAAATCCCTGGATTAATTAACTAAGCATAAGATGTAATTTTATTGTTCTCAAGAAAGGCGTCCAGGCCTCTCTTGAACTCTTTAAGTGAGTTGGACATCACCACTTCCTCTCCCAGAGAGTTCCAGAGTCTCACGGCTCTGACCGTAAAGAATCCCCTTCTATGCTGGTGCAGGAACCTCCTTTCCTCCAGACGCATAGTGTGCCCCCTCGTCTTTGTCACCATCCTTGGTATAAACAGGTCATGGGAGAGATCTCTGTACTGCCCCCTGATGTATTTATACATGTTTATGAGGTCTCCCCTAAGCCTTCTCTTTTCCAACGTAAATAGGCCTAATTTTGACAACCTCTCTGGGTATTCTAGTCCCTCCATTCCCTTTATTACCTTAGTCGCCCTCATTTGTACCCTCTCTAGCTCCAATATGTCTTTCCTGAGCACCGGAGCCCAGAACTGTGCACAATATTCTAAGTGCGGCCTTACCAGCGCTTTATACAGAGGAAGAACAATGTTCTCATCATATGCACCTATTCCTCTTCTGATGCATGCCATGACTCTATTTGCCTTCGCAGCTGCTGCCTGACACTGGGCACTCCAATTTAATTTGCTATTAACCAAGACGCCCAGGTCCTTCTCCATGTCAGATTTCCCCAACGGTTTCCCATTTAATATGTATGGGTGACTGCTGTTTTTCTTTCCCATGTGCATGACCTTACATTTATCGGCATTGAACCCCATTTGCCATTTTTTGGCCCAACTCCCCAATTTATCTAAATCCTCCTGTAGCTGTGCCCTATCCTCATCTGTATTAACTACTTTACAAAGTTTAGTATCATCTGCAAATATTGCTATTTTACTATGCAACCCTTCCACTAGATCATTAATAAATATATTAAATAATATAGGGCCCAAGACAGACCCTTGAGGCACCCCGCTAGTAACCCTGACACACCCTGAGCTTACTCCATTGATAACCACCCTCGGCTTTCTATTACTCAGCCAGCTATTTACCCACTTGCACACATTATCCCCCAGACCAAGCATTCTCATTTTATATACCAACCTTTTGTGTGGCACGGTATCAAACGCTTTGGAGAAGTCAAGGTATACAACATCCACTGACTCTCCCTGGTCCAGCTGTGAGCTCACCTCCTCGTAGAAGGCGATCAGGTTTGTTTGGCAGGAGCGATCCCTCATGAATCCATGTTGATATGGAGTTAGACAGTTATTATCATTAAGATATTCTACAATAGCATCTCTAAGAAATCCTTCAAACAATTTACCCACAACAGACGTTAAGCTTACTGGTCTATAGTTCCCAGGGTCACTTTTAGACCCCTTTTTGAATATTGGTACCACATTTGCTTGGCGCCAGTCTAGTGGGACAGTCCCTGTCCATAAAGAGTGCTTGAATATAACATACAGCGGTCTGTCTATCACATTACTTAATTCCTTTAGTACCCGGGGGTGTATGCCATCTGGGCCTGGTGACTTGTCTATTTTGATATTATTTAGGCATTTCTGAACTTCCTCCTGGGTTAGGTGGGTGATATTTAGCGGAGGGTTTACTTTATCACTCTGCATTTCCTCCGATAAATTGTTTTCTTTTGTGAAAACAGTGGAGAAGAAGCTATTGAGTAGGTTCGCTTTACCCTCATCGCCCTCTATGATTTTACCCAGGTTATTCTTCAATGGGCCAACTCCATCAGTTTTAATCCTTTTACTGTTTATGTAGTTAAAGAACAGTTTGGGATTCGTTTTACTTTCCTTGGCAATTAGTCTCTCTGTCTCCTCTTTTGCTATTCTTATTTGTTTCTTACAGATTTTGTTTTTTTCCCTATAAGATATTAGCGCTTCCTCGCTGCCTTCTCGTTTAAGTTTACCGAAAGCCCTTTTTTTGTTTTTCATTGCCCTCTTGACTTCCTTATTTAGCCACATTGGCTTCCTCCTATTCCTAGCGCTTTTATTCCCATAAGGTATGTACCTTCTACAGTGACTATGTAGGACTGTTTTGAAAATTTCCCATTTTCTATCCATGCTCCTATTACTAAAGATACTATCCCAGTCTATAAAGTGAAGGGCATCTCTTAGCTGATCAAACTTTGCCCTCCTGAAGTTCAGTGTTTTTGTGACTCCCTTGCTGGGCACCCTACTGAAGCACATGTGGAATTGTATAATGTTGTGGTCACTATTTCCCAGGTGCCCCCCGACCTGCACCTCAGTTATTCCGTCTGGCCTGTTAGTTAATATTAAGTCTAAAAGGGCCGTCCCTCTAGTTGGTTCCTGCACAAGTTGTGACAAATAATTGTCTTTGATAATTGACAGAAACCTGTTTCCTTTCTGAGATCTACAGCTTTCGGTTTCCCAGTCTATATCGGGGTAGTTGAAGTCCCCCATAATAATCACCTCGTTATTTTTTGCTACTTCGTCTATTTGTCTCATTAATAGACTTTCCGTGGCTTCTGCTATATTTGGTAGTTTATAACAGACTCCTATGATAATTTTATTATTGTTTTTTGCCCCATGTATCTCCACCCATAAGGACTCGACCTCCTCATTTCCCTCCCATACATCCTCCCGTATTGTAGGCTTTAGACACGTCTTTACATATAGACAGACTCCACCCCCTTTCCGACTTCTTCGATCCCTTCTAAACAGACTGTAACCCTGTAAGTTAACTGCCCAGTCATAGCTTTCATCTAACCATGTCTCGGTTATTCCCACTATGTCATAGTTACCTGTAGATATTTCTGCTTACAGTTCATCCATCTTGTTTGTCAGGTTTCTGGCATTTGCTAGCACGCAGTTTACACGATTTTGTTTTGTTCCAATCTTCTCCCTGTGGATTGTATTAGAAATTTTCTTACCTCCTTTCCAAGTATCTTGTCTTGGACCTTCTTTGTCGCACTTCATATCTTTCATTAGTATGTTCTCTGGTTGCATGTTCGTGTCCGGCGTTTTTCTTCCCATCCCCTCTTCTTCTAGTTTAACGCCCTCCTGATGAGTGTTGTGAGGAGGGCTAGCCATGCTTGCAGATAAGTATACATGTATATATTGGCCCCCATCTCCTTATGTGTTTCAGTCTGCTTGCTGCTGTTGGGGGCAGGATCAACAAAATGTCCAGCCATGTACTAAAACAGGTTTTGCGAGTATGGCTGGACATGAACAAAGACCTTGGCCAGTGGGCGGGGAATAATACATCATTTCCTGTGCTGGACATAAAACCCCAGAGCACTCATGTGCTGGGCTCTTTGCTCTTGGGACACTTGGAGAGGATGGACACAACACATGGCTGAGTATCTCTCTTCCCCTGTAACTCTTTACTTCCTAGCCCTACATACCCTGTACTAAACCCCCTAGATCAGGGGTCTCAAACTCGGCTGGGTATATGGGCCGCACATGGAAAAAATTTGAATTTGGGGGGCCGCATTCTTTGTTCAATGTGACATTTTTAGTGATACCATTTTTTTTTGTATACACCTTTTGAACATTTTTTCCGTGTTTATTTTTTTATGGCTTGGGTCGTTATGGATGTGGAGATAATAAACGTGCACTTTTTTGTGTTTACTTTAGTTTACATATAAAACAGCATTTTTAGTGCCCAATATTTTTTCATGCTTTATTTTTATTTTTTGGATTTTTACAATTTTGTTTCCCCCAATTGGCCACATTCAGTAATATTGTCTTACAATTAGCATCATATAGTAATAATGGCAAACATCTTGTAGTAATGTTCCCCATCCAAGTCCCCATCTTGTACTAATGTGCCCCATCCAGGTCCCCATCCTGTGGCTATGTGCCCCATCCAGGTCCCCATCTTGTGGCTATGTGCCCCATCCAGGTCTCCATCTTGTGGCTATGTGCCCCATCCAGATCCCCATCTTGTGGCTATGTGCCCCATCCAGGTCCCCATCTTGTGGCTATGTGCCCCATACAGGTCCCCTCTTGTGGCTATGTGCCCCATCCAGGACCCCATCCTGTGGCTATGTTCCCCATCCAGGTCCCCATCTTGTGGCTATGTGCCCCATCCAGGTCCCCATCTTGAGGCTATGTGCCCCATCCAAGTCCCCTCTTGTGGCTATGTTCCCCATCCAGGTCCCCATCTTGTGGCTATGTTCCCCATCCAGGTCCCCATCTTGTGGCTATGTGCCCCATCCAGGTCCCCATCTTGAGGCTATGTGCCCCATCCAGGACCCCATCCTGTGGCTATGTGCCCCATCCAGGTCCCCTCTTGTGGCTATGTGCCCCATCCAGGTCCCCTCTTGTGGCTATGTGCCCCATCCAGGACCCCATCCTGTGGCTATGTTCCCCATCCAGGTCCCCATCTTGTGGCTATGTGCCCCATCCAGGTCCCCATCTTGAGGCTATGTGCCCCATCCAAGTCCCCTCTTGTGGCTATGTGCCCCATCCAGGTCCCCTCTTGTGGCTATGTTCCCCATCCAGGTCCCCATCCTGTGGCTATGTGCCCCATCCAGGTCCCCATCCTGTGGCTATGTGCCCCATCCAGGTCCCCATCCTGTGGCTATGTGCCCCATCCAGGTCCCCTCTTGTGGCTATGTGCCCCATCCAGGTCCCCATCCTGTGGCTATGTTTTCCCTGTGCTGTTCTTCACACACATAAAAAAAAAAAAAAGATGATTCTCACCTGTCCTCCGTTCCCTCGGCGTCCTTCCTGCAGATGTGGCCCGCAGGCACCACAGAGTCAGACCCCTTGACGATCCCGACCTGGTCCAGGAGGAGCCGCCGACAGCAGCGCTGCATTGCCGCACAGAGACTGTCTCCCAGCACAGCATTTCCAATGCCAGCCACCGGCCTATCAGAGGCCAGCAGCTGACATCTGCATATGGCAATGACGTCATACTCGCTGCGCTGACACGCAGATATCAGCTGCTGGCCTCTGATTGGCCGGCGGCTGGCATTGGAAATCAGTGCTGGGAAACAGTCTCTGTGCGGCAATGCAGCGCTGCTGTCGGCGGCTCCTCCTGGACCTGGTCGGGATCATCAAGGGGTCTGTGCCTGCGGGCCGCATAAAGCAGCCTCAGGGGCCGCATGCGGCCCGCGGGCCGCGTGTTTGAGACCCCTGCCCTAGATATTGATATCCTTGTATCTGTATACTGTATATATAGGGAAAGTTAGTATAGTTGGGTGGACCGCATGAGTGATTAGGAAACATTGGTGGAAAATAGGTAATTGGGAATTGTATATTGTTATTATTATTGTTATACTATGTTAGTGGGATAAATAGTAGTATATTAACTGTAGACTTTTGTGTAATAAATACCTTTCATTAGCACACGGTTTTGTCTCAGTTGGTGTATAGTATAAGGCACAGATAACGTTAGTGGATATTAATTATTAATAATCAAGTTTGATGTTAATAGTTAATATCGGACCTCAATAGAGGTGTAGGAGAGCTCCCCCATTAATTACTGATATTTTTGGAGGGAATCCCGCCCTTTAACAATGGTGAGCCAGGCCCAACTGTTGTGATTTTGTTTTTCGTGTTTTGCTCTGTGATTATCTGTCGTTTTTGTTTGTGAACTGATCAGGCCAGGGGGACATGGACAGATTACATTGATACAGAGTGAACTGTTGTGTAATTCTGTGTGTTCAGAGCGCTGAAAGTTCAGACGAATGACACAGCTTTTCAGCACGAGCCGTACACGGGACAAAAACTATAACAGAGAACAAAATCTTTTGTTTTCTTCTGATTTTAATGTTTTTCTGTTTGCTTTACAATCTTTGAGCATTTGGGGTGATCTATACCAAGGCATTCTTCCAAAGAGGCATAGTCGTTCTCAAGAGAAAGTCCAGCTGGTCAGGAAAAGGCGTTCTGGAGGTAAAAGGACCTTTTTCAAGCAGCACAGAACGGACAAGGAGGATGACCGTGATGGCTCCAGGAAGAGTGAGTATGGATTTATCCACCCTGAAATGCTTGGCAAAACAGTAAATTTAACCCAGTGCACCCCAGTATACCCAAATCTGCAGAATTGCTGTGGTGTGCTCTATTGGAGCAAGCATGTGCTCATGATAGCATGTGTATAGACAGACGGTCTGTTTTGAATAAAACAAGCAAACGGCTCCACATGTTAGCAAAACTGATTTGTGTATATGAGGACTCACTGTGTAAGGAAGATCCCCCAAAGTTTCACTGCCAGTGTTGTGTAACAAATTTGCAGAGAGTTTGTGCCTTACAGACAGAACTGGCAGAGAATGGTAAATGTGATATAGAGATAAGCAGATCTGCATGCTGGAATCGCAACTGCTTGAGATGAAAAATCATTGTGTTGATATTGGTGCACAGCTGACTTGGTCTGGGGCTGAGATCAAAGCTTTTAAGGACAAGGCAGCAGCTAGTGATGACATAATCAATCAGTTGAGTGTTGATCTTGATACTAGATCCCAACTGATTAAAAATTTGCAAAATATCATCAATGATTTTTCAAACATGGTGCCGGCCTTCTCTTTGTCTCTGAGACCAAGGCCAGATTCTCCACCAATTGTGCCCTGTGCAGGGCAAAAAGGGGGAGTGATGGATCAAATATTTCATCAAATTGTGATCCAATCAATAAATGTAACGATAAGTGTAAAATTATGAGAAAATTCAAATGTAAAATTGTTAAAAGTGCATCCCTAGTGATGGAACAGTTTAAAATATCCAGACAAAAGGAAGTATGTTCTGTTAGGGGCCCTACATCAAGCATGGCATCCAGTAGATGTTATACCTGTGATGGCTCAGGTCATATTGCCAGGTACTGCAAATTGTCAGGTGCAAGGAGAGAGAGGAAATATTGCTCTGTTAAATGTTTTAAATGTGGTCACTTTGGGCACATTGTAAGGAATTGTCATTGGAGAATTAATTGTGAGAAGTCCAGCATGGAGAACAGACATTTACAGAGACAAAATAGTATTTTCTCTCAGTCTCATGTGCCCCACCATGTGCAGATGTGTCAAAATGGCCGACTGCAAGCAAGGGATGAAAGGGTAAATTTTGCTCCCTAGTAATGCCTTGATTTATACTCTATCAGCAGAGTTTCTAACAGACCTGTACTGTTCTATATGTATACAGTTGTTTTGTCTTATTAGTTTATTTTACTGTTCTGTTGTTTACTAGGTTTGTTCTTTTACAGTTTAAATATATGGTTAGACCTGTGAGGCTCAGACAGGTGGCAGGAAGGCTTTATAGGAGTCTCAATGTGTATGTAATGTATAACAGAATTTGTTAGTATGCTAGTTGTTTTCTGTTTTCTATCAGACCCCCTGTCAAGTAGATGAGGTTTATTTGCTGGTACTTTTATTTTTAGCTCCAGTTTTTCCATAGGATTCATAAGGTTAGGAGTAGCACAGATCACAGGAATGTTTAGGGTATGTGCACACGATGCAGAAATGCTCAGGATTTTTTCCTGAGCATTTCTGCATCTCCCTGGCAGGAAAAAACGCATGCGGATTGTACATGCGGATTGTACATGAGGATTGTACATGCGGATTGTACATGCGTTTTCCTGCCAGGGACATGCGGATGTGAAGCGTTCTTCACTTTCATTTCCGCATGCGGGTTGACAAGCGCTTCCCAAGCGATTTTAGCATCACTTGGAAAGTGCTTGTCAACTTCACACTATATAAATCCATGCAACCGGCTTGGATTTATATAGTGTGTGAATGTCAAGAAAATAAAAAATAAATATATACTTTACCCTCTGATGGCCCCCGGTGTCCTGCTTCGCTCGGTCCCGGCTACCGGCAGCGAAGACTGAAGGACCTGCCGACGTCAGCGTCACGTGACCCGTCACATGACTCTGACGTCAGCGAAGGTCCTTCTTCATTCAACCGCGAAGTGCGGTTAACCAAGCAGGAGCGCTGCGCCTGCCGTCAGAAGGTGAGTATATATATATATTTTTTATTTTATTCTTTTTTTTTTAATGGTACCTGGGTCTGGATGAGAGTCCTCTCATCCACACCCGGGTACCATCCGCACATTAGACCGCATGAAAAGCGCATCAACATATACAGTGATGCGGATTCCATGCGGTCTAATGCAAGTCAATGGCGCCAAAAAAGCAGCGTTTCCGCAAAATTAATTGACATGCTGCGGATTTTTGAGCGCAGCGTTTACGCTGCGGAAATATCCGCATCATGGGCACAGCACATGCGGATTTCAATTGGGGAACATTGCTGCCCTTCTACCATGCGTTTTTCATGCGTTTCCGCGGCGTTTACGCAACTGCAAAAACGCAGCGGAAACGCATTAAAAACGCATCGTGTGAACTCAGCCTTATGATACTTTTTTGTTTTCATTTGGTAATAGAGCCACATCCGTGGATGAGCTGGTTTTGCTGCATGGACTAAGATAGGTAGAAAGGTGTGGACAGGTATATATTGTGCACCTAGGCCTTGAAGTTCAGGCGGATAACTTGTTAATGGTTTGTTTTTTTTTGTTTTCTGTGCATTTTGGATTGAATAAAGGGTGTATTACGTGAGCTAAGACAGGCAGAGAAGCATGGACAGGTAACTGACGTACATGATGGAGTGTCGTGTTATACTGTGTGCTTAGACCTTGAAGTTTGGACGGATAACCTGGTTTTGCTTAAATCTTGATGCAGGATACAACTTAAAACAGTGAACCTTAGTTTGACGTTTAGTCTTCCTAAGTGTATTAACATTTTCCCTTTGATAATAGAGCCATATCCACGAGTGAGCTGGTTTTGCGGCATGGGCTAAGATAGGTAGAAAGGTGTGGATAGGTATATATTGTGCACCTAGGCCTTGAAGTTCCAGCTGGTTGTGGTTGCCTACATATCTTAATCGGTAGTATGTGGCAACGGGGAGTACCGAACCCAGGGATGGGCAGTTTCATGATGAGGCATGAGGCTGGCAAACTGGGATGTTACTCCAGAAATCCTGAATTAGTTCAAGCCAACTATACACGATGAGCTTTTGTCTCTGTGTAGTCTGTTTGAAGCTATGTATAGGAGAATAAGTAGCTGCGAGGGCTGTGTGTTACTCTTTTGTATTGTGAAAAACTGGAAGGGGTGTCTGTATGGGAAGCAGAAGCAATTGACTAGGAGCATACTAAAGAAAAATTGCATTCATTTTGTGGGGTTCAAGAGAGTCAAGGCATTACCTATGAAATAGGAACTTGCTAGGCAGCTGAGGAAGGTTAACAGGGGGAGGTCACCCTAAAGGAACGGGAGTTTGATGGGACAGGGAAGATCAAAATAAGGAAGGTTATCCAGTGCCAGGATGTTGAATAACTGCACCGGGAGAACTCCCAGGAGCGTAGTGTTCCCTTAATCCCATTTTAGGTGTCGATGTAGAAGAGCATAGTGCTGAAGAACACCTATCACTCCTGAGAGAAGTCTTGACCTTCACCCAGATACCCCTGAGAGACGCCAGAAGACCCCTCTTGTGTTTGTCACAGAGCTGAAACATCTCCTCTCATATTTCAGCCATGAGGAGGAGACTGTAATAAAGCCCCAAAACTGCCTCTTCCGGTCATTGCCTCCTGGTCGTAATCTTATATATTGGACTGTTTCTGATTTGCAGGAGGATCTGACGCGCCCCCTGGGCCATATTCTTTAGGGGAATACCCGGAGCCGGATCAGATGGGGGTTGTAGTCTCCGAGTGGCTGTGACCCGGTCCGTGCCCAGGGTGTCAAGCTCAGTGTGTGGCAGTCCTTACTGATGTTACTAAAGTTCTTTATGTCGACTACGCCACCCGTTGAATTGCGGTCACTACGGCCGCCGCTGCAGCAGGGTCCGCTGAGGCTGATGGTGTTTGTGCAGCTTAGGTAGTATAACCCCCAACGGGAGGGGTATAGCCTCAGGGGGTCAGGTGCAGAGGATGGTGGTTGTGGAAGTGCAGGGATGATGGTAATGAGAGTCAGAGTCGGGTTGTGCAGTTCAGGGTTCTTTACTTACTGCAGATGTTCCGGTCACTCCGGCCTTGAGTGACCACCCGAGCTGTGCTGCGTCCACCAGGTCCTGGACTCGGCCAACCCCCAAGCAGTTCTGGAGCGTGGTTCTGAGCTCCCTTTCTGTCCTGTCCTCGTCTCTGGCCTTCCCCACCAGGGATCCACCTATGTCCGGCTCCCTCGGGCCTCTTGTTGGTGAACCCTTGTCTCTGGGTTCCCTGACCCTATGCGTGGTCTGCCTTCCGGGTGGATATGGTGGGTGGCCGTGGCAGATGTTGCCCACGGCCTCCGGTCTCTGGCTGAGGTATGCTGTAGCCCCCACCAGTTTGGGATCCGGTACCCTGTTGCCAACTCTTCACCCTGTGATTGTATTTGGGTTCTCAGAGTTCCTTCTTTCTCCCCCTCTGGGTCTTTCGTTCTCTCCTCTCTCACTCTGGCTCTGGGGCTGCTCTGCTCCTCTGCTCTCTTCCACTCCTCTGCAAAGACTGATGTCTCTCTGACTTCTCACAGACTGACCGTGGCTGACTGACCCTGATCTTAGATGGTGCCCACCTTAAATACTCCCTCTATGTGTGAGCTCAGGTGACCAGCACCCAATGAGCTCCTAACTTTACCCAGGCTGCTCCCCCTATCTGCCCCTACACTACTGGGATGTACCACCCCCCTCCCACTCCAGCCAAGGACAGACTCGATCGTACCTGCACATTTCTAAGTGGGAGTACCGTTGGTCTGCCCTCCGGAAATGGGATGTGTGTAGTGCATGCAGCTGACTGAGCTCAGTTCCACACTCCATCCTTACCCGGGAGTGGAATACCACACCTCTGGGTTGAGGTGCAATACCCCTGTAGCAGCCGAATCCTCAGGGTGCTACAGATCAAAAGACTGTCTGCCCAACTGCACAGAAGTCAGGCTGAGCACTATGAGCTCAGCCAGAGACGGGGGTTAAGGACTTAAGACAAACACAGTTCTTTACCCCAAATCCAATATATATTGTGTATATATAATTTAATGTAAATTTGAGTTTTACTGTATACTGAAATTCCATATGTGTACATACAGACACTTTAGGTGTAAGTGCAGAACTACCTGTGCATGGACATACTCAGTCCACAGTAAGTGTGTTCATGTGACGGTGTTCAAGCATTTGCAGACGGTAGTGAACTCCAATTGCACATGGGTCAATGATCAGCATGTGCTCTGTGGATCAGTTAGAATACATGCTATTTTAGCTCAAGTCTTTATATGCATTCAAACCAAAAGCTTATTTTGGAATGGAATTGTAATGTGTGTTCTGTGTGAATTGGGGAATATAGTTAGGTTTCTCTAGGGACAGGTCCCCTCACTTTATAAGGTATTTGCCACTTCAACCCTAGCTATTGTGAAGTTCGTAAGGGATGGATTGAATGTCTGTTAGAATCAGACGGTGTTTCTTCCCGCAGTCAACTTAGGTATTGTGACATCACTCCCTACTCGAGAAATTCTGACCTGCCTAGTAAAGATTTGCGTATCTATCCATGGAAGAAACTCTCAACGATCTTCAATCAAGACTACAGGAAAATTGCCTGATGAAAGTCGTGCCTGAGGGATGTCGTGCCTCTACTGAAAGACCACGATTGACCATACCCCAAAAAGAAGGAGGTGCTCTAAGAAACCACGTGGTGAGGCCCAACTACAGACTGTGACACCCAGCAGTCTCATCATGCCAGGAGTACTCATAACCCTGCAGAAGCAAGCTGCGGGAGAGGACTAGAAAGACTGGCAGGGTGAGAGGTGTACATAGGATAGTGACTCGGGCCAACCTATACACTGAGGGTAAAGCCATTCCAGAGTCTGACCAGCAAGACGACTTTGGGGTAGGCAGATACCTGAAGACTGGCAACGACAGGACCACAGCAAAAAGACTTTAACAACAAAAAGACTTTGATTAAAGATCCAAGAAAGAAGCAGAGTGTATTCTGTGGAGGGATACGTTGGATTACGGTGAAAGGCAGGGAAGAACTGATGGCCACGTGGCTGATGTCTAGGTACCTAAGTGCAGTATTATACTTCATTCCATCCTGAACTGTCACAACTTATAAATGGGGCTTGAGTAGGCAAATATATCCCAGTACAACACTTCCCTCAAATTTCATTGTCGTGTTCTCGACAACAGGGGGATTGTAAAGGGAAGTGTCCTAGGTTGTACATGTATATATGTATCTACATACTAGCCATGCTTGCAGATAAGTATACATGTATATATTGGCCCCCATCTCCTTATATGTTTCAGTCTGCTTGCTTCTGTTGGGGGCAGGATCAACAAAATGTCCAGCCATGTACTAAAACAGGTTTTGCGAGTATGGCTGGACATGAACAAAGACCTTGGCCAGTGGGCGGGGAATAATACATCATTTCCTGTACTGGACATAAAACCCCAGAGCACTGGGCTCTTTGCTCTTGGGACACTTGGAGAGGATGGACACAACACATGGCTGAGTATCTCTCTTCCCCTGTAACTCTTTACTTACTAGCCCTACATACTCTGTACTAACCCTATCCTTGTATCTGTATATATATATATATATATATATATATATATATATATATATATATATATATATATATAGGGAAAGTTAGTATAGTTGGGTGGGCTGATATTGCATGAGTGATTAGGAAACATGGGTGGAAATTAGGTAATTGGGAATTGTATATTGTTATTATTATTGTGTACTGTGTTAGTGGGATAAACAGTAGTATATTAACTGTAGACTTTTGTGTAATAAATACCTTTTATTAGCACACGGTTTTGTCTCAGTTGGTATATAGTATAAGGCACAGATAACGTTAGTGGATATTAATTATTAATAATCAAGTTTGATGTTAATAGTTAATATCGGACCTCAATAGAGGAGTAGGAGAGTTCCCCCATTAATTACTGATATTGTTGGAGGGAAAATCTCGCCCTTTAACACTGGGTAACGGGTAGGCATCCTTATGTGTAATGTGGTTAATTTGCCTGTAGTCAACACACATTCTCATTGTACCATCCTTTTTCCTGACGAGAACTAATGGAGCTGCCCAGGGGCTACAACTATCTCTTATCACCCCAGCCTCCTTCATCTCCCGTAACATTCCTTTGGCACATTGATAGTGAGCTGGGTATACAGGCCGGTACCGCTCTTTAATGGGTGGATGATCTCCCGTGGGGATATGGTGTTGTACCCCTTTTACCTGCCCAAAATCTAGTGGGTGTTTGTTGAAGATCCGCTCATACTCCTGGACCACCCGGTATACTCCATGTTTTTGGTGCTGAGGGGTGGAGTCAGTGCCCACGTGTAGCTTCTGACACCAATCCTCCATCTGTCCCTTAGAGCCATTATCCTCCGCCGGTTTGGATGGAGGCAAGGGTTCTACTGCCTTTATAGAGTTGTTACTAACTGTGAATAATTTAGCAAGGGTAGCATACCGGCGTTGATGGACCTCTTCCTCCCCACAATTCAGGATGCGGACTGGCACTCTCCCATTGCGGACATCAACCACCCCCCTGGCTGTCAAAATGGTGGGCCTACTGTCAGAGTATACGGGCTCTACCAGAGCCTGGTAATCTCGACCCCTGAGAACGATTGCTGCCCGACACCATATCAGCATTTCACTTCTAGGGGGCATGGCAATAGGGAATGGGTCACTCATCCTGACACTGCCAATTTCACCACCAGACAGTTCTACCTGTTGTCTTCTCATCAGGACTCTGATTTCTCTCTGCAGAACCCGCTGCTGACTGGAACTGGCAGTTTCCGCGACCTGCTGTAATAAGACAATAATTTCTGAAAGACAATTTTCTATAACATTAGTGCCTAAGGTTATCATGGGATGACTTTCTCGGCGATCAATATCAACAATTATCATTCCTTGCAATGGCAACTCTACTTTGCCGACTTTTATGGTCACCTCTTTATACCCCACCTTAGGCAAGGGCTGACCATTGCTGGCATAGATGTTAAGATGTTCATCTGGACGGCAAGTAATGTTTGAATCAGTCCAGTATTGCTTATAAAGGACATATGGCATCGTGGTCACCTGGGACCCAGTGTCCAGCAACGCGTTCATTGGGATGCCATCAAGCACGACAGGTAGGACCGGCCGTCCTCCCATGTACTTGTCTCGCCAACTTTGTGGGCCTGGTCGCCTTACTCCTGGGGGTTGGCCCTCTGCCCCAGGTGTTGCTCATTTAAATTACAGTACATTGCGTAGTGTCCCGCCTTTTGACAGCGGCGGCAGATGGGTTGTCCGTTCTGGTCGTAGCAATCGCTGTTCCTCCCACTGATCGGTGGAATCCTTTTCTGTCATCGCCACAGGACGTCATCTGGACTGGAAGCCAGCTCGATCTTTTCCTGGGGAGACACTTGCAGGGCCTGCACGGTTTTGGTTAACGCGGCCACGCTTTTGGTCAGCTCTTGGACCTGAAGGCGCAAGTCTGCAGACGGGTCATTGTCCAGCGTCTGCGCATCAGCCTCCACAGGTGTTGGAGAAAAGGATGCCACCTCCTGGTGGTAGGTGATAGCTGGGCACCAGTGGGATGCAGCGCCTACTGGTGTTGATTCAACCAGCACCCTGATGGCTCTGTCTTTAAATTGTGCAAAGTCCAGATCAGGGTTTTGTAGAGCCATATTGCGCAGCTGAGTCCCTCAATAAACTGTTCAGTTAGCAATCTGTTCTCATCATGCACACTGTCAGGGTCTACCTTTTTGATGGCCTGCAGCGCCTCCTGCAGGTTAAGAGCATAGTCCCGTACACTGTCCTGTACTCTTTGTTTGCACCCATAAAACTTCATTTTAATTTCCGCTGCGGTGCGGGTGTCAAAGGTATCCTTCAACCGGGCCAGTATTTCTTTTACAGTGCCTTTGTCTCTGCCTGGCCAGGACTTCACTTCTCTCTGGGCTGCACCGATTAGCTGACCTATGAGGATGCTTACTTTCTGCTCCTCAGACACGGGGTACACTTTAAACAGACTGCGCAGTCCCGGTATATACGGCATCGATAACGGCATTACGGTGGCAGCGGCCGCGCTTGCGGCTGAACCCTCTTCCATGTTGGGCATCTTCCTCCCCCCTAGTGAACCGCGGCCTACCTTCCTGCTTGACGTCAGGGCGTACGCCTCCTGGCACGGCGGCCTCCTTCCAGGACCTGACGCTGCGTCAGTGCGTGAGGCGGGGCTTGGGCTTCGCGCGCTTCCAGCGGTTACGCCCCTCTTCTTCCCACGCGGCAACTCGGAAATGGCGGACAATGGCGGGAAACAGCGGCAATTGGCGCAAAACTTCACCACGGTATGCGACACAGTTCGCTAAGGTGCACAGTACCCGGTGGCAACGGGCACGAAATCCTGCCGACTACGCCAAAGTTGATGCGCCCCCTGGGCCGTGGGGTACCCGGTGCCGGGCTGGTAGATGCAGGGGGTTGTAGCCACAGTGGCTGTGACCCGGTCCATGACCCACAGCAGTCAATCCAAGGGAAATTATATGTATAGGTTTTATTAAAGAGTCCGACTACGCCAACTGTGGAATGCGGCTAAAGGGGGCCGCCGCGGAACAGTCCTCTGAAGCTCGTGGTGTTGCAGCAAGGATGTTATGACTCTCCACAGGAAGAGTTAGCTTCAGGGCAGGGTGTGGATGTTGGTGGCTGTGCAGGGTGTCGTAGTGCAGTAATAACCACAGAGTCAGTATAGTGCAGTCCCAGGGTCTTTACTGATGACAATTAGGCAAGCCTGGATTTGGGGTACTGGCTAGAGGTAAGAGTCCGGTCAGCCTGGAAGCAAACATTGAGTCCTCCTTGCCAGGTAAAGTTGTAGGCCTCCCATTCTCACTATACTCTTTGACTTTGCTGCCTGCAGCGGTGCTATAGTCCACGTCCCTGAGTCTAACGTTCTGTGCTCACCCGTATGGCTTGCAGCTTGGGCCTTACTCATGCGTTGCTCCCTCGTAGCGGTGCTGGTCCCTCTGTGCTGCTGAGCCTCCGGGTGGCTGATGGGGCCAGGAGACCTTCAATCCCCTGCCCTACGGTATCTGCTGCTGGGCCTTCAGTGCCACACAGCCTCGGACTCCGGTGTCCGGTCCTCTGTGCTTCTCTAGCTAGGACAAGCTACCTCCGCTCCAGTCCCTAGCTCTTGTCTCTTCCACGTCCTAAACTCAACTCCTCACACTAAGACTAACTAACCCTGCCCCCAGATCCCAGTTACCAAGGGGAGGGGACTCCCCTTGCAGGTCTGGAGCCAGGAAAGTGTTGCATGTTTAGTATCCCTGACTAGGGGACCCCTGCTTGCTTCCAGGCATGGCATTACCTCTTTTTAGGGAGGCAAAGCCACTGTGGCAACCAGAACCCTGGGGTGCCACACTTGAACATGATGGCTGATTTAATCAGCCATCATGTGCCTTTAACAGCCGAGGGCTCTGCTCTACCCGCAGCTGTTAACCAGTTAGTCTCTGACAGCGGCATTTAACACACACTGGTAAGGGGGCGCATCATTACACGCTCCAATTGATGCGCCTGTGATGCTGATTGGTTGTCATGACAGCAGAGGGTCCACTTATGACCCCCGGGCCTGTCATTATGGATCTCCTGTGAACGCCAGCCTGTAGCCCGCGGTCATAGGAGATCGTGATTTCAGCTATACGTATCAGTATATTTATTAGTCCTTAAGGGGACTTGACAAAAAAATACCTTGATCGTACTGGTAGTACTCTGTATGCATATATAGTTCAGCGCATTACCCAGCATAACAGGTAGCCTACTAGAGTGTTTCTGAGGCATGTCTATTAGGCTTTGATATACAATAGAATCCGAAGTTCATCCTTAGGTCTCCTGATTGCCATAGCAAACATCATCTCTCTGCTATCACATTACAGAGAGCCACCGGAGAGATCAGAGGGAGCTTTTCTCTCTGTCACACCTTATACCTGCTGCAGTCTCTTTGACCGTGACAAGTAAAGATTTAATGGAGCTGTTACAAATACTGGTAGCACTCACTTTCCTCTGCTACATCTCCACAAGCAGGGCTAATTGAATGCTGCTAAGCTGCATTCACCTGGGAATCAGGATTCCTAGGTGAATAATTACTGCCCTTTCACATACTAATGGAAAGTGGCACGTCCATTAGGATGTGAGCGGGCAGTACAAAGTCTTTAAATCCCTCTGCTCCTCCTCACTGCTGGTAATATCTCCCCAAATCCCAGACCCCCCCACCACATCCCCACATTCACTTCTACCTTTCATCCTAGATCTAGCACACATTTCCGCAACCTCTCTAACCTTATACCCATCCTCCCAGCCCCGTTTCCCCAGTCCCACTAACAGGAGCTCTATGGAACGCTTGCTCCATCTGCAACAAATTTTCCTACATCCATGATCTTTTCATCACTAACAAACTTTCCTTCCTCGCCATCACCGAAACCTGGCTCAACCCCTCTGACAAAGCCTCTCCAGCTGCACTTTCGTATGGCGCACTCCACCTTTCCCACACCCTCCACCCTAGCGCCAAGCATGATGGAGGAGTTGGCTTTCTCCTGTCAAACAACTGCTCCTTCTCACATATCCCACTGCCACCCTCCATTACTCTCCCCTCTTTTGAAGTGCACTGCGTGCGTATTTTCTCCCCCTCCAACCTCCAACTGGCTGTCATCTACCGCCCCCCAGGGCCCGCCACCACCTTCTTATACCACTTCACCACCTGGCTACTTCACTTCCTTTCCGCTGACATCCCCACTATCATCACTTCAACATCCCCATTGACACTTCTCACCTGTCTGTCTCTAAGCTTCTATCCCTCACTTACTCCTTGGGCCTTGCTCAATGGTCTTCAGCCCCCACTCATAAAGATTGTCACACTCTGGACTTCATCTTCACCCACCTCTGTTCCCTATCCAACATCTCTAACTCTCCTCTCCCTCTTTCTGACCACAACTTACTCATATTCTCTCACCTCTCCTCTCCAGGTCCACAATCCCCCATCCAGAAACTTGCACACCCTCGCAGAAATCTCAAACACCTCAACCTACATTCACTCTCCGAATCCCTCCTCCCTCTTACAGACATAAATTCCTTACACGATGCAGATGCTGCTGCTGCTTTATATAACACCACAACAGCTGTAGCTTTTGAATTGGTCTCCCCCCCTCATACATACCAAAGCTCGCACAATCAACAGGCAACCCTGGCACACCAGCCTGACTAAAGAAATGAGACGGGCTTCCAGAGTTGCTGAGCGGAGATGGAAAAGGTCCCACTCCAACGAGCACTTCATCGCATTCAAACAAGCTCTCACTACTTTAAGGTCCACACTCACTGCAGCAAAACAAACATACTTCTCATCTCTCATATCCTCCCTCTCTCACAACCCTAAACAGCTATTCAGTACTTTCAATTCTCTCCTCCATCCCCCAGCACCTCCTTCCTCTCCACTCATCTCAGCTGAAGACTTTGCCACATTCTTCAAGCAGAAGATTGACACCATCAGACAAAGCTTTTGCCATAAGTCCCCACTGTCCCTCCTCATATCTACTCAACACTCCTCCTCCAAAACCAGTTTCTCCGCCATCACGGAAGATCAACTTTCCTCTTTACTCTCCAAGTTACATCTCACCACCTGCGAACTTGACCCAATCCCGTCCCACCTCACCCCAAACCTTGCCGCAGTCTTCATCCCAACCCTAACCCACCTCTTCAACCTGTCACTATCAACTGCTGTCTTTCCCTCATGCTTCAAACATGCCTCAATCACACCCATCCTCAAAAAGCCATCCCTTGACCCTTCCTCTCTGTCTAGCTATCGCCCCATATCTCTTCTCCCCTATGCCTCAAAACTACTGGAACAACACATCCATCTGAGCTGTCCTCCCACCTCTCCTCCTGCTCCCTCTTTGACTGCCTCCAATCTAGCTTCCGACTGCACCATTCTACTGAAACTGCCCTGACTAAAGTCACCAACGACCTACTGACCAGCAAATCCAAGCGACACTACTCTATCCTTCTCCTTCTGGACCTGTCATCTGCCTTTGACACAGTAGACCATTCCCTCCTACTACAGACTCTCTCAACTCTTAGCATCACAGACTTGGTTCTATCTTGGATCTCCTCACAGAGGAGACTAACAGACCGGACATTCAGTGACTCCCACTCACACACTACCTCTTCATCTCGCCACCTATCTGACGGTGTTCTCCAAGGCTCAGTTCTAGGACCCCTGCTCTTCTCCATCTACACCTTCGGCTTGGGACAGCTCATAGTCTTACGGCTTTGAATATCACCTCTATGCTGATGACACACAGATCTACCCCTCTAGACCAGATATCACCTCCTTACTAACCAGAATCCCACAATGTCAGTCCGCTATTTCATCTTTCTTCTCAGCTAGATTCCTAAAACTTAAAATGGATAAAACTGAATTCATCATCTTTCCACCATCTCGCTCAATTCCCCCATCTGACCTATCTATCAAAGTCAATGGATGTCCACTCTCCCCAGTCCCGCAAGCTCGCTGCCTCGGGGTAACCCTTGACTCTGATCTCTCCTTCAAACCTCATATCCATGCCCTTTCCACTTCCTGCCGACTCCAGCTCAAAAATATTTCCCGGATCCGCACATTGCTCATCCACGAATCTGCAAAAACACTAGTACAAGCCCTCATCATCTCCTGACTCGACTACTGCAACCTCCTGCTCTGTGACCTCCTTTCTACCACTCTCGCACCCCTCCAATCTATCCTAAACTCTGCTGCCAGACTAATCCACCTGACACCCCGCTATTCCCCGGCCTCTCCTCTCTGTCAATCCCTTCACTGGCTCCTCCAGTTCAAAACACTAACCATGGTATATAAAGCCATCCACAACCTGTCTCCGCCATACATCTGTGACCTAGTCTCCCGGTACTTACCTGCACGCAACCACTGATCCTCACAAGATCTCCTTCTCTACTCCCCTCTTATCTCCTCTTCCCACAATCGCATACAAGATTTCTCCTGTGCATTCCCCCTACTCTGGAACTCTCTACCCCAATACATCAGACTCTCGCTTACCGTGGAAACCTTCAAAAGGAACCTGAAGATCCACCTCTTCCAACAAGCCTACAATCTGCATTAACCATCGCTCCACCATACCGCTGCACGAACAGCTCTACCCTCACCTACTGTATCCTCACCCAACCCTTGTAGATTGTGAGTCCTCATGGGCAGGGTCCTCTCTCCTTCTGTACCAGTCGCTGACTCATTTTTGTTCAAATCATTGTACTTGTTGTTTGCTATGTATACCCCTTTTAAACATGTAAAGAGCCATGGAATTAATGGCGCTATAATAATAAATTATAATAATAATAATAATTATAAATAATAATAATTAGGAACTTTGTATACAATGCAGAGCGAGTGTCAGTCAGGGTCGGGGGGTGTGGTTACAGCCGCTGCTCTGTATTCTCAGTGGTGACTAAACCCGCGCTGGCACCGCCCCGTGACTGAAACCGGAACTCTGCGGGGAATAAAGTTATTTTTCTCCCCACTGCGTTTGGCTAAGTGTCAGGTTAATAATGCTATTAACCTGCCGATTAACCCCATATCTGCAGGTTAATAGCATTTTGTTCTGGTGACAGGTACCCTTTACTCTTACACAAATTTTGTGGAAGGACCTCAAGGAGGCAGTTCATTTTAGAAAACCCACCAACATAACAGAATTGAAGCTGCTTTGAAGAGATGTGCAGGGCAAATGAACAATTATAGGAAATGATTAGTTGCAGTTATTGTTGCACAAGGTGCCACACCAGTTAGTGAAAGCAAAGGTTCAGTCATGCAAGGTGAGGGAAGGAACAAGTATACAACGACGGGAATAGGGGGAAGGGAGCCCAACAACTAGGGAAAGGGGGAGTGGAGACTCCTAGGCAGATCTAATATCACCCTGCCTACCCTATCGTCCCTAAATAGGTTCCGAACCTATCACCGAGCAGGAAACCTAATCCCTGAATGTCCCTAGAGCTAGGCCCTAGGTAGGGAGGGAACAGGGTGAACACTAGTCAGACCTCACTGAAACTAAAGACAACAAGTTAAACAAACAAAGTGGGATACACTTAGTTTGAGAAGACACCAGAGAGATAATGCCAACTGTCCTGCAAGGGAAGTCCAAGAAGAAACTAGCCGGCTTCTAGTACTCCAAGCATGGACAGAGGAACATAGAACTATCACCAGCGACTCTCTGGAAACACTGAGAGTTTTTAACTACCAAGCAACGGTGTGTCAATTAGCAGCAGAAGGTGGAGGTTGCTGCTGGGTCCTAAAGGAAGAAGGATATCACTACACTACAGAGATAAGAGGATCAAGAAGGTGTCTGCAATGCCAAGTGCAGTGACCTTCTACAGCCGGATCCAGAGCGACTGTCTGTCACACTTGATACACACCTTGACAGGTTCACGTACTTTTTCCACTCACACACATGTAATATTGGATCATTTTTCTCAATAAAAACATGACAGTCTGATATATTTCACTCAGTTGTTTGATTTGGTTCTTTTTTATCTACTTTTAGGACTTGTGTGAAAACTCAAGTCTTCACAAAAATGACACTGGAATCTCTCTTAAAGTTATGGACCCTAGAGGGAAGCTAGAGCTGGTTTCAAATGCCACAAACATAGACAATTAAAGAAATACTGCATAACATGGAAGCAGAAGAACAAAAGCAATTTCCAAAAGAGACCAAACAAGAGGTGACAACTACAATCTCTAACTCTTAGTCGAGAAATTGACATGGCACCTTTTAACAAGACCTTTTACCAGGTCAAAAGTGGCCAGTTTTATGTCTTGAGTTTTTACACGTTGATCTCCTCAGTATTTTTTTTTTCATTTCTTCCTGGAATTCTCTATGTATCTGATAATGAATCTAATGGTTGCTGTATGTGCCAAATGAAACAGTTTATTCTCCCCCAATTTTCAAGTTCTGACACTTCTGCTGAAAGCTAAAATCTACAACACAGACAGCAATTACTCAGCATTTCACACAACAGCTCAGTGTGTTAACTTTTTATGCTCTGCATTCATAACTTCATGCATCACTTTTTCTACTCAGTGACATCCAGTCTGGGCATGTAAGAGCTCGGTCATATCTCCTACAAAATGTATTGATGCACACAATACCAACCCCTCACATACATATAAATAGGTGGTATAGTATAAACTTTGTATTGCATATGACAAAAGATATTAACATGACATGATCTCAATCCTGGACAGTTATAAAAGGAAGCAATGGGGGTTCGCATAGTAAAAGTGTGAGATATTTGTAAGAGGGTGGCAAACACATTTTCAACACTCTAACATGTACATTTTTAATATAAAGTAGAAGCTGCTCTCTGCATTACTTTGGCTTCACCCTATTAACTTTAAAATTAATCTTTATAAAGTGAAATCAATTTTTTATGATGTTCAAGGCTTTGTTTTTTTTAAAAAATGTTCCAAATTTGCTGTACAGCTGTAGATGTAAAAACTAACATGCTACTGCCTGTAGCCGCCACAATAGGGTGAATTACAGCTTACATATACTACTTTATTATTAAAGGGGTTGTACAGGATTGGGATGAAAGTCTGTAGTTACCCCCATAGCATGCGCACCGCACACTGTTAGGATTCTCCAGTGCCTGCGGCGAGAGTGGGCAGTCATGTGACCGCAAGTATGAGAATTTCATATTTCTGACTAATGGTGTGCATCTTCACCCAATTCACTTGTCTTGAATGAGGCTGCGCACATCTAGTTGGAATGTGGCTGGAAGTATGCAAATCACTCGCTCTCATCGCCGGCATCAGAGAATCCTGACAGTGCACAATGCACGCACTGTGAGGATTCAGAAGTCTTCAGACACATAATTACTTCAGACTTTCATCACAAACCTGGACAACCCCTCTAAATGGAATTTGTCACAGTTTTTTTTTTTTACGCCAAGTGAGAGCAGAATGATATAGGAGCAAAGACCCAGATTCCAGCGATATATTACTTACTGGGTTGCTTGCTGCAGTTTTAATAAAATCTCAGTTTTATCTGCTGCAGATCTACCAGTTTTCTAACTGCTTTGAATCTGAGTGATTCTCTGAATTCTATGATTTTTATACTGACTGTATAGCGGTATTGTACACACAGACACTGGCAGACATAGTGTGCATGTGCTGTGTGTATTCTGGCAATGATCAATCACTTTTTTATACTTCTCAAGAAGCTCATTCAGATATCTGAAGTTTTTGGTGGGGAATTGGCAATTCCTATCAATTTGATCCTTTTTAGTTTCCAAACGCATTCTTCCTCTAATCCAATTTTAACCCTGCCGCAGTACGCAAACTCCCAGGCAGAATCATACCCTTCATTCTGCCATGTTTTTCATGATGGATGGTCTTGGCAATATATTGTCTTTACTTTACCCACATTTACTCTCAAATTTAGGATAAGCTGAGCTTTTGAAGGCTATAATTAAACTTTCTGTACATCTCTACTGACATAGACACCTGCACCTAACATGCTATTGTGTAATGTCTTACAACCTTTGAATGCAAAAAGTGGTAACAAAGAGAGGGGACTTGACCTAAACTGTGAGAGTGAGCTGAACTGATAGCGACACAGGGACTATGACAGAATAAGCTGCTGAAGAGATTGCCAGCAGACTGTGACAACTCTCAGTAAAGTATCACATCTGTTACTAACTCTCTAACCCTGTGCAAGTCCAGTTGTTGGCTCTTGAGAGATTGTTGAAACTTCTAAGCCCATTGTCTCTTCTAAAACTTTATAACAATCAAGCTTGCTGCCTTTTGAAAGTAAAGTTATATAGCTATCTTTTGTATACACCTTCATTACCTTCGCCATCCCTAAGTGGGGGAAATACTCTACCATCTTGAACTACTCTACTACCTAGTGTCATTGTACTCTACCATATATTTAAAGGGGCTCACCACTAGTGTTGAGCCACCCCCGTAGTGTCCGGGTTCAGTTCGTCGAACACCGGCATGTTTGCCGAACGGTTCGTCGAACACCATTGAACACCGTCGAACACCGTTAAAACCAATGGCAGGCAAACAAAAACACATAGAAACACATAAAAAACACATAGAAAAGACCTTCAAAGGTGTCCAAAAGCTGACAAACTGCTCAGAAGACACAACTAACACATGGAAAAGTGACAAGTACATATAGTCATGCGAAAAGAAAAGAGGTGGAGGAGTAAAAGGAGGAGGAGACACAGATATAGGCATGTCATGCTCTTCTAAAATCAAGAAAGGCTGGAGTAAAAATCTAAAATCAGCCTTCCAACACCCAGACGTTGTGACAAGAAAATTAAAAAAAGAAATATCTTTAGGTAGAATGGCGGTTCCATTCAGAACACTTTCCTTACAGGACGTAGTGGTATCCCCGTTGGGAGTCGTGCCAAAAACGGAACCCAATACATTCGGACTAATCCACCATTTGTCATATCCAATGGGCAGGTCAGTAAACGACAACATCGACGCGGAACCAAGTACAGTAGTATATACTGTACCTCCTTTGACAAGGCAATCAGGCGGGTCAAGAAGTTGGGAAGGGGCACCCTAATGGCCAAAACAGACATTGAGGGGGCGTTCCGGTTACTTACTACCTGTGCCTCCGAATAGTGTCCGCCTATTGGGCTGCTTTTGGGAAGGAGCATAATATATAGATCGCTGTTTGCCCATGGGGTGCTCCATTTCCTTCTCACTATTTGATGCGTTTAGTTGCTTCCTCGAATGGGTTGTCATGGGTGTTTCTAACGGGGCACATATTATCCATTACCTCAACGACTTCTTATGCCTGGGCCCAAAAGATTCGCCACAGTGTGAATACACGTGGTAGTCCACCTATGAGAAGGAAAGAGCTGGAGGGAGAGCGGACACCACAGAGCCGAGGGGTTAGATGGAGAACGGAAAAAGGAAAGAGGGTAAGGGAGGTAAGGGAGTACGGTGGAAGGCCGACCTGAGCTCCCCCACGTTCCTGCTGGGTGGAGAACAGCCCTGGGAAGAAAAGCCGCTTGCGCATCCCTTTGAGGTTACGGGCGCGAGCGGGCAGAGGGACTACGCTGGAGTGCGGAGCCGACACGGCCAGGCTGTTATGATCTGCAACAAGAACTAAGGAAAGATAGGGGAAAGCTGTCCCTACAGTAAGACTAAACTGAATCCCTACGATGTAGTGGGCTGCCTGTTCCTAGTGAACAGACCCGCCTTAGTCCTCAGCTAGTCTGAACGAAGACCTATAGAATTAAGGGAGGGGTCCCTAAAAGAACTAAGGACAGGGACAAAAATGGGACACCTCCTAAACAGAAATTTCTGTAGAACACAAAAGACAAACTGACAAAAAGTACTAGAGGTCCCAGAGGACCAAGCAAACTGACAGAGATAGGCACCGAAGCACCAGGCTAGCAAAACAGTCAAACAACACTGAAGTCCAGCAAAGCCAGAAGGGCGGAGCTGGAATATATAGGCAGATGGTCACGTGACCGCAAAACACAAGATAGAAAAAACTAACAGGAGGGTTCTAACAGTACCCCCTCTTTTATGAGGATCCTCCAGATCCTCCAGGCCCAGGCCTATCCAGAAACCTCCTGTGGAAAGCTTTAACAAGCCTAGGAGCAGAGACATCATCCGTCCTTACCCAGGAGTTGTCTTCGGGACCGAAACCCTTCCAGGAGACAAGATACTGTAATCTCCCTCTATGCCATCAAGAATTCAAGATACGCGAAATTTCATACTCGCCGTCTTCCACCACAGGAGGAACTGTGACAGTGACGTCCCTATCAGATACGTCAGCCTTTTTCAACAAGGAAACATGAAACACAGGATTAATCTTCCAGGAAGTAGGGACATCCAACCTAACAGCAGACTGGTTAACAACCTGAAGCACTTTAAATGGACCCACAAACTTAGGACCCAGTTTGTTAGAGGGAATCCTCAACCGCAGGTTCTTCGAGGACAACCAAACCATGTCACCCACAGTAAACAAAACCTCTTTACGTTTCCTGCCAAAATGCTTCTTGGACTTTTTGTTAGCCTCTTGAAGGTTACAACGTACATTAGTCCAAACTCTCTCCAAATCACCGGAAAAATTCTCCTCCTCCAGCAGCGCCGACCCCAATTTGGAAAATGAACCAAAAGATGGATGTCTCCCAGTACAACAAAAAAAAGGAGAACATCCTGCAGAGGAGGATGTATGATTGTTAAGAGCAAATTCTGCGAGAGGCAGAAACTCCGACCACACCTCTTGATTGTCCGCCACAAAGCAATGCAAAAACTGTTCAACATCCTGGTTCTTCCTTTCAGTCTGTCCATTAGACTCAGAATGATAACCAGACGAAAATGACAAATGGACTCCCAACCTGTCACAAAAAGCACGCCAAAAGCGAGCCACAAACTGAGGTCCTCTATCAGAAACAATATCTGTGGGAACGCCATGGAGCTTGACAATCTCCTTAACAAACGCCTTAGCGAGTGTGTTGGCGCATGGCAACTTAATGAATGGAACCAAAGGACACATCTTACTAAAACGGTCCACGACCACCCAGATGACAGTAAATTCCTCGGACACAGGAAGATCAGTAATAAAATCCATAGTGAGATGCGTCCAAGGCGCACTAGGAACCTCCAGAGGGAAAAGCAACCCCACAGCAGGAGTATGTGAAGCCTTTGACCTAGCGCACACAGTACACTGACGCACCCACTTGATAACTTCCTTCTGCCATCCAGGCCACCAAAAACTGCGACTGATCAGTCTCTTAGTCTCCAAAATTCCTGGATGATCTGCCAACAGAGAGTCATGACACTCCACAAACAAATCTCTCCTAAAGGCTCTAGGCACGAACAACCTCCCATGGGGAGTGTTAGATGGAGCATAATCTTGAGCTTTCAGAATCCCATTCTCAAAAACGGAGTCCAAAGCCGCCACCACAACTCCTTTCTGTAAAATGCTCTCCTCCTCCTCGGCACCGACCGTAGGAGAGAAGCTGCGAGATAAAGCATCGGCTTTAACATTCTTAGTACCAGGGATATAGGTAACAGAAAAATGAAACCGAGAAAAAAAAAGTGCCCACCTAGCTTGACGGGCATTCAAGCGCTTGGCAGCATCCAGATAGATCAAATTCTTATGATCTGTGAAAACCTGAATAGGAAATCTAGTGCCTTCCAAAAAATGACGCCAATGTTCAAACGCGAGTTTAATAGCCAGCAATTTCCGATTTCCAACATCATAATTCAGCTCGGTTTCTGAAAATTTTTTCGAAAAGAAGGCACAAGGATGTACTCCACCCTTGTTCTCCTGAGACAAAACTGGTCCGACCCCCACCGATGAAGCATCGACCTCGACCAAAAAGGCTTGGCCTCATCAGGCAGCATAAGGATAGGGGCAGAACTGAACCTCTCTTTGAGATACTCAAACGCTTGAATGGCCTCAGTAGTCCACTGGGCCGTACTCGCACCTTTCCTGGTGAGATCGGTTAGAGGTTTAACAATTACAGAAAAATTCTTAATGAATTTCCTGTAATAATTGGCAAAACCCAAAAATCTCTGTATAGATTTCAAACCAATAGGCCTAGGCCATTCCTGCACAGCCTGAACCTTCACAGGGTCCATCTCAAAGCCCTCGCTGGAGACAATGTAGCCCAAAAAACAAATTTTCTGCACAGCGAACTCACATTTCTCCAGCTTAGCAAAGAGTGAATTATCACTCAATAACTGCAAAACTTCACGTACACTCTGCCAATGGGACTCCAGATCTGGTGAATAAATAAAAATGTCATCCAAATACGCAACCACATTCTTACCAATCAAAGGTCTCAGGATGTCATTAATAAAGTTCTGAAAAAATGCAGGTGCATTGGTAAGACTGAAAGGCATCACCAGATTCTCAAAATGACCTACCGGAGTGTTAAAAGCAGTTTTCCATTCATCACCCTCCTTCACACGTAACAAATTGTATGCCCCCCGGAGATCAATTTTGGAGAACCACTTGGCTCCCACTAACTGGTTAAACAAGTCAGGAATTAAAGGTAATGGGTAGGAATTGCGTACGGTAATCTTATTAATTTCATGAAAATCCAGACATGGAGGTAAACCGCCGTCCTTTTTTTTATCAAAGAAGAATCCAACTGCCACAGGCGACTTAGAAGGTCTAATGTGACCAGCAGCCAGGCTAGTCTCTATGTACTCCTCCAAAGCCTTTCTTTCAGGGATAGTCAGATTAAACAAGCGACTTTTGGGAAGAGTAGCTCCCAGAACAAACTCAATGGCGAAATCATAATCCCTATGAGGAGGTAAAACTTGCGACTCCTCCACTGAAAAAAACCTCCAAAAATCTTGAATAGGTACAGGTAATTCCCCTTTTTCCATAGCTGCAATGCGACCATTACAACATTTATCATAGCACTTCGGACTCCAAGGCTTAATCACATTAGTAGACCAGTCCAATAAAGGATTGTGCAGTTTTAGCCAAGGCAATCCTAGAACAACTGGAGAGGGCAAATTATCCAAAACAACTAAGTCCAAAATTTCTTGGTGAACTCCATTGATAGTGAGGGACAATGCAGCAGTCTTGTGAGTAATACATTTCAAAGGAGTGTTATCAATTGCAACCACAGAAATAGGTGATGACAAAGGTTTGGATTTCAATTTAAGGTTTTCCAAAAATCCTTTATCAATCACATTAAGTGTTGAACCACAATCCACAAATACCTGAAACTCAATCAAATCTCCCTGCAGAGTAGTACTCCCAGAAAGAAACACTCCTGCAGAGGGTAAACAAGCTATACGGGCGTAACTGACCTTTTTTTTTTCTTTACTTAAACGATGCTCACAATACTTAATCAAATGGTCAGCTTTACCACAATAAAGACATAACTCCTCGGCGAATCTCCGGTCTCTTTACTGAAAGCGGAGTGACATTGCCCCCACCTCCATTGGTTCTCCGCTGTCAGTGCAGATTTTCTGGGAACTAGGACCTGACGTTACAGGAATTTTTACATCATTCACCCTGGACCTCCGTCTCCTGTCCACTAGAGATGAGCGGTGTTCGACTCGAACTGTTCGCCAATCTCAAATTCGAGCTGTTTTGGGCGGTGTTCGAGCTGTTCGACGAACCCGAACGATTTGCAAAAAATCCGTCTGTTCGAGGTTATGTTCGATAACTGTTCGTGCACCAAAATCGTAACTGGATTTTTTCACAGTAATACTGTTAATCAATTTTAATAGACAGTTTCAGTGTAGAGTGGGCGGGGGGAGGGGCAGGGGATGGATCTCTGCAGAAATTTTGCCGATCTCCATTTTTTTTTTCTTTCCCACATTTACAGTGGGGAGGTGCAGTCTGTCAGCCTATCAACAGCGCACACACGCAGCGAAGTGCTTTTTTTTCACACAAGCAAGGGCATATGTGATTGGCTGTGTATTTCACATGTCCTTACCCTATAAGACCCCGCCATTTTCCCCGTCGCCACCATTTTCTCACTGCTGAGTGTTAGACGGCACCGCTGCTGCTGTGGGCGCTATACTTTGTAACTGTGTGAATTGCAAGTGAATTTTCTCTTAAATAGACAGATAGGTTTAGGGAGTAGGGACTAGTTGTAATTGCAGCCCTTTTGAGGGCTAGGTTACAGCAGTTCCTAGCACTTTTTGCCAGGCAGGTCTGTGCCAGTGCTGTGCAAGTGTTTTTCACAGCATTTGGCTAAATCTTGCTAAGCCAATCCTTTTGGGCCTCTAGCAATGTGTGTTGGTCAGTGGAGTAGCCTATCTGTGTTGCAAGCTACACCACCTGTGTATCTAATACCAATTTTTTACTGCACCTAGCCAAGTAAAACCTTTTGGGCATAGTAGCAGTGTCTGTTACTCATTGGAGTAGCCCATCTGTACCAAGCTACACCACCTTTGTATTTAATAACAATTTTTTACTGCATCTAGACCAGTAAATACTTTTGGGCCTGTAGCAGTGTCTGTTACTCATTGTAGTAGCCCATCTGTACCAAGCTACACCACCTTTGTATTTAATAACAATTTTTTACTGCATCTAGCCCAGTAAATACTTTTGGGCCTGTAGCAGTGTCTGTTACTCATTGTAGTAGCCCATCTGTACCAAGCTACACCACCTTTGTATTTAATAACAATTTTTTACTGCATGTAGCCCAGTAAATACTTTTTGGCCTGTAGCAGTGTCTGTTACTCATTGGAGTAGCCCATCTGTACCAAGCTACACCACCTTTGTATTTAATAACAATTTTTTACTGCAACTAGCCCAGTAAATACTTTTGGGCCTGTAGCAGTGTCTGTTACTCATTGGAGTAGCCCATCTGTACCAAGCTACACCACATTTGTATTTAATAACAATTTTTTACTGCATCTAGCCAAGTAAAATCTTTTGGGCATAGTAGCAGTGTCTGTTACTCATTGTAGTAGCCCATCTGTAGCAAGCTACACCACCTTTGTATTTAATAACAATTTTTTACTGCATCTAGCCAAGTAAAACCTTTTGGGCATAGTAGCAGTGTCTGATACTCATTGTAGTAGCCCATCTGTACCAAGCTACACCACCTTTGTATATAATAACAATCTTTTACTGCATCTAGCCCAGTAAATACTTTTGGGCCTGTAGCAGTGTCTGTTACTCATTGTAGTAGCCCATCTGTACCAAGCTACACCACCTTTGTATTTAATAACAATTTTTTACTGCATCTAGCCAAGTAAAACCTTTTGGGCCTGTAGCAGTGTCTGTTACTCATTGGAGTAGCCCATCTGTACCAAGCTACACCACCTTTGTATTTAATAACAATTTTTACTGCATCTAGCCCAGTAAATACTTTTGGGCATAGTACCAGTGTCTGTTACTCATTGTAGTAGCCCATCTGTACCAAGCTACACCACCTTTGTATTTAATAACTATTTTTTTACTGCATCTAGCCCAGTAAATACTTTTGGGCCTGTAGCAGTGTCTGTTACTCATTGTAGTAGCCCATCTGTACCAAGCTACACCACCTTTGTATTTAATAACAATTTTTTACTGCATCTAGCCCAGTAAATACTTTTGGGCTTGTAGCAGTGTCTGTTACTCATTGTAGTAGCCCATCTGTACCAAGCTACACCACCTGTGTATCTAATAAAATTGTTTTACTGCATCTAACCCAGCCAATCCTTTTGGGCTAGTACCACAGTTTGGCCACTCAGCTCTGCTCGGTTTCCATCCATTGTTTTTTGTGCAAACAACTACAGAGTTGGCAATTAGTTAACCACCAAAATGAGTGGCAAAAGGCCTGCTGCTGGTGGAAAGGGGAATAGGCGTGTTGGAAAGGGAAAAAAAGGTTGTGTCCGTGGGGTAGGTGTTAAAGCAACAGTAACATCTGCAGAAGAAAGACCATCTTCCAGCCAAACTAAGATGTCTACTTCTTTTCGTGGACAATGTGATACGATCCCTTTCTTACGGACACGCCCATTGCTACAAATTCCAGATGAGGCACAAAAACAGCAGGTGCTTCAACGGATATCAAGTGCTCCTTCAAGTGGGCTTTCCTCCACCTCAACTTCAACATCACAAATACTCCAGTCCTCAGAGGTGTCACCCCAATCGCACTTGCTTCCTCACAGCTCCCAAGTCTCCAGCTGCCCGTCTGAGTATGGGGTAACACAGACCTGTTTACTCATACTATAGCCTGGGAAACAGAGGTCTGCTCCAGAGTTTCTGTTAATCCAGACGAGGAAATGATCTGCAGATGCCCAGAATCTTTATGAGTCGGATCCAGGACCAGATGAAGAAGGTTCTGAGCATAATGTAGACCCTCGTTCCCAAACGGTAACTCCTGTTGGTGGAGACAATGATGAAGACGATGATGAGACTCAAATACCTGATTGGAGCGACAACTTGACTTTTCGGTCAGGGCAGGAAGAGGTTGGCTCTGAGGACGACGGGTGTGAGAACACACAGGGTGATGATGTCGAGGTTGGAGATCCCACTCACTGTCAACCCACAGTCAGCCAGTCGATGAGGTCAGCAGAGGAGGTGGAGGAGGATGCTATTGACGACGAGGTTAGGTTGCGCCTTCCTGGACAGAGACGGAGTACTGGAAGCACGTCAACAACTGCATCCTCAACCACAACTCTGCCTCTGACCACAAGTCGTGGTGGCTCTTCAGGTCGCATGGACTCTAAGCCTTGCATAGCCTGGGCATTTTTTCAGATCGATAAGGATGACCCAACTCATGTTATCTGTAATATTTGTCACCAAAAGCTAAGTAGAGGTCAAAAATCCATAGTTTGAGTACTTCATGCATGAACCGTCACATGGATATGAAGCATAAGTTGCAGTGGGAAGCTCACTGTGATACAATGCGGCCTAGTGGGACAGGCCAACCACCATCTGCCCCACCTGTGTCATCCTGGGGAGACTAAAAGCTTGAGGATTTTGGAAAATCACCTCACCAACCACTTTAAGCAGCTCTGGCACAATTGATGCCACTTAAGTGGTGTCTGTGCCACAATTTTTGGAAAAAATGGAGACTCTTTTTGGAGTCCCCTTGCTGTGTTTTACATGACGTTGGCATCGTCAATTCCAGGTGCGTCGGGTCTCTCCCCCCCCTTTTAACCGTAAGAAACTACATACACTATGGCTTGGGGTAACACAGATGGTTGAGTCTGAAGAGCTGTTTACTCATACTATAGCCTGGGGATCAGAGGTCTGCTCCAAAGCTTCAGTGTCTGCTAGTCAGTGGAGTAGCCACCGCCTGTACATCTAATTACAAATTTTTAACTGCATCTAGCCCAGGCAATACTTTGGGCCTAGTAGCAGTGTCTTCTAGTCAGCGGAGTATCCCAGCTGTTAAGCAAGCTACACCACCTGTGGTTTGGACACTTAATTTTTTCAAAGGAAATGCTTCAGGCCCCCGGGACACTCAGTGAAGAGCATCGGGGAGGCGCCCCAAGGCAAGGGGGCTGGGACTGGTGGTAGCACGCCTTGCGGTGGACCGCCAAGCTCGATCCTTATAAATGCTTTTTAACTGCAGCAGCTTTAGTGGACGGTACTGGAGATGGAATTACCGCGGCTGCTGGCATCAGACTTACCCTCCAATAGATCCTTGTAAAAGGATTTAAAGTGTACTCATTCAAATTACAGAGCCAATTTAAATTACAGAGCTTAGACCTGCCTCCACCGCGAGGGGGCTCGACCCACCAGCGGACAGGCACCAGTATTGGGAGAGGGGGGCTGGCCGTCGGGGTCCACCGCGGCTCTGGCACAAACCCGGCAACACGGAGGTCGCACGGGCAGGAACGGACTGGCCGTGTCAGCTTCGCACTCCAGCGTAGTCCCTCTGCCCACTCGCACCCGTAACCTCAAAGGGATGAGCAAGCGGCTTTTCTTCCCAGGGCTGTTCCCCGCCCAGCAGGAACGTGGAGGAGCTCAGGTCGGCCTTCCACTGTACTCCCTTACCTCCCTCGCCCTCTTTCCTTCTACCGTTCTCCATCTAACCCCTCGGCTCTGTGGTGTCCGCTCTCCCTCCAGCTCTCTCCTTCTCACAGGTGGACTACCGCGTGTATTCACACTGTAGCAAATCTTTTGGGCCCAGGCATAAGAAGTTATCGAGGTAATGGATAATATGTGCCCCATTAGAAACGTCCATTACAACCCATTCGAGGAAGCAACTAAACGCCTCAAATAGTGAGCAGGATCTGGACCACCCCATGGGCAAACAGTGATCTATATAGTATGCTCCTTCTCAGAAGCAGCCCAATAGGTGGACACTATTCGGAGGCACAGGTAGTAAGTAACCGGAACGCCACATCAATGTCTGTTTTGGCCATTAGGGTGACCCTTCCCAACTTCTTGATCCGCCTGATTGCCTTGTCAAAGGATGTACAGTATATACTACTGTACTTGGTTCCGCGTCGATGTTGTCGTTTACTGACCTGCCCCTTGGATATGACAAATGGTGGATTAGTCCAAATGTATTGGGTTCCGTTTTTGGCACAACTCACAACGGGGATACCACTACGTCTTGTAAGGAAAGTGTTCTGAATGGAACAGCCATCCTACCTAAAGATATTTCTTTTTTTAATTTTCTTGTCACGACGTCTGGGTGTTGGTAGGCTGATTTTAGATTTTTACTCCAGCCTTTCTTGATTTTAGAAGGGCATGACATGCCTATATCTGTGTCTCCCCCTCCTTTTACTCCTCCACCTCTTTTCGCATGACTATATGTACATGTCACTTTTCCATGTGTTAGTTGTGTCTTATGAGCGAGCAGTTTGTCAGCTTTTAGACACCTTTGAAGGTGTTTTTGTTTGCCTGCCATTGGTTTTAACGGTGTTCGACGGTGTTCGACGAACCGAACTGAAAACGAACACTATGGGGGTGGCTCAACTCTACTGTCCACACGAACAGCTTCCTGCAGAGTCTCAGGTGCAGGGAATGCAATTAGCAAATCCTTAACCCTTTCACTCAGACCAGCAAGAAATAAACATCTCAGCGCAGAATTATTCCATTTAACTTCTGAGGCCCATCTCCTGAAGTGTGTGCAATAATTTTCTACATCATCAGACCCCTGCTTCAAACGTCTAAGTTCTGATTCAGCAGATGAGATTCGATCAGGCTCGTCATATAATAGCCCCATAGCAGAAAAAAATTCTTCAACAGAACTTAAACACGGATCATTAGGCTGGAGAGAAAAGGCCCAACCCTGTGGTTCTTTGTGCAAAAGTGACATAATAAAACCAAGGCGCTGTGATTCATTCCCAGAGGATCTTGGTCTCAAATGAAAATATAACAAACAAGCATTTTTAAGGAAAAAAAAGCTTGCTGTTTACCAGAAAAAACATCAGGCAGTCCTACCTTGGGTTCGACAAAATGCGCTCCAGGACAGCTACTCACGTGTTGCTGATGCTCGGCCACCTCCAGAGACAATCCCTGCAGGCGTTGAGCCAACTCCTGGATGGAAACCATACTGATCCCCAAATTTCTTTCCTTTTAGCTTTTTGGGCTGGACTTACTGTTATGATCTGCAACAAGAACTAAGGAAAGGTAGGGGAAAGCTGTCCCTACAGTAAGGCTAAGCTGAATCCATGCGATGTAGCGGGCTGCCTGTTCCTAGTGAACAGACCCGCCTTAGTCCTCGGCTAGTCTGAACGAAGACCTATAGAATTAAGGGAGGGGTCCCTAAAAGAACTAAGGACTGGGACAAAAATGGGACACCTCCTAAACAGAAATTGTTGTAGAACACAAAAGACAAACTGACAAAAAGCACTAGAGGTCCCAGAGGACCAAGCAAACTGACAGAGATAGGCACCGAAGCACCAGGCTAGCAAAACAGTCAAACAACACTGAAGTCCAGCAAAGCCAGAAGGGTGGAGCTGGAATATATAGGCAGATGGTCACGTGACCGCAAAACACAAGATAGAAAAAACTAACAGGAGGGTTCTATCACAGGCCGTTCCTGGCCGTGCAACCTCCGTGTTGCCGGATTTGTGCCAGAGCCGTGGTGGACCCTGATGGCCAGCCCCCCTCTTCCAATACTGGTGCCTGTCCGCTGGTGGGTCGAGACCCCCCGCGGTGGAGGCAAGTCTAAGCTCTGTAATTTAAATTGGCTCTGTAATTTGAATGAGTACACTTTAAATCCTTTTACAAGGATCTATTGGAGGGCAAGTCTGGTGCCAGCAGCCGCGGTAATTCCAGCTCCAGTAGCGTCCACTAAAGCTGCTGCAGTTAAAAAGCTTTTATAAGGATCGAGCTTGGTGGTCCGCCACAAGGCGTGCTACCGCCAGTCCCAGATCCTTTGCCTTGGGGCGCCTCCCCGATGCTCTTGACTGTGTGTCCCGGGGACCCGAAGCGTTTCCTTTGAAAAAACTAAGTGTCCAAAGCACAGGTGGTGTAGCTTGCTTAACAGCTGGGCTACTCCGCTGACTAGCAGACACTGCTACTAGGCCCAAAGTATTGCCTGGGCTAGATGCAGTTAAAAATTTGTAATTAGATCTACAGGCGGTGTAGCTTGCTTAACAGCTGGGCTACTCCGCTGACTAGCAGACACTGCTACTAGGCCCAAACTATTGCCTGGGTTAGATGCAGTTAAAAATTTGTAATTAGATCTACAGGCGGTGTAGCTTGCTTAACAGCTGCGATACTCAGCTGACTAGCAGACACTGCTACTAGGCCCAAAGTATTGCCTGGGCTAGATGCAGTTAAAAATTGTTATTAGATACAAAGGCGGTGTAGCTTGCTTCAGATGGGCTACTCTGCTGACTACGAGACACTGCTACTAGCCCAAAAGGATTTTCTGGGTTAGATGCAGTAAAAAATTGTTATTAGATACACAGGTGGTGTAGCTTGCTTCAGATGGGCTACTCCGCTGACTACGAGACTCTGCTACTAGCCCAAAATGATTGGCTGGGTTAGATGCAGTAAAAAATTGTTATTAGATACACAGGCAGTGTAGCTTGCTTCACAGCTGGGCTACTACGCTGACTAGCAGACACTGAAGCTTTGGAGCAGACCTCTGATTCCCAGGCTATAGTATGAGTAAACAGCTCTGCAGACTCAACCATCTGTGTTATCCCAAGCCATAGTGTATGTAGTTTCTTACGGTTAAAAAGGGGGGAGGGCGACCCGACCCACCTGGAATTGACGATGCCAACGTCATGTAAAACACAGCAAGGGGACTCCAAAAAGAGTCTTCATTTTTTCCAAAAATTGTGGCACTGACACCACTTAAGTGGCATCAATTGCCCCAGAGTTGCTTAAAATGGTTGATGAGGTGATTTTCCAAAATCCTCAAGCTTTTAGTCTCCCCAGGATGACACAGGGGTATAAAAGTCCTTGCGGATCCATGATTTGTTCATTTTTATGAACCTGAGTGTGTCTACATTCTCAGTGGACAGCCGCGTGCGCTTATCAGTCAGCACACCACTAGCAGCGCTGAACACACGTTCAGAGAGAACGCTGGCTGCGGGGCACGAGAAGATCTCCAAGGCGTGAGTGGCGAGCTCAGGCCATTTTTCCAGATTGGAAGCCCAAAATGAGCAAGGGTCCAGTGACACAGTCATGGCTTCGATGTTCACTTGGAGATACCCCTGTACCATCTTCTCTAGGCGTTGACTATGTGTCAGACTTCTTGTCTCCTGTGGCCTTGCAAAGGATGGTCTAAAAAATTGGTGAAACGATTCCACAAAATTGCTGTTACCAGCAGATACGGTGTTACTGTTACAGTTTGAGTGATGAAGACTCGACAGTCCCACGGTTGGCAAGTTAGAACTGTGAGATTCACTACGTGCACCACTTGTTATGATCTGCTACAAGAACTAAGGAAAGATAGGAAAACTGTCCCTACAATAGGACTAAGCTGATTCCCTACGATGCAGCGGGCAACCTGTTCCTTGTGAACAGACCCGCCTTCGTCCTCAGCTAGTCTGAACGCAGACCTATAGATATAAGGGAGGGGTCCCTAAAAGTACTAAGGACTGGGACAAAATTGGACACCTCCTAGCAGAAGTTGTAACGGAGCAAAAAGACAAACAGACAAAAATACTTAGCGGTCCAAGGACCAAGCAAACTATAGAGATAGGTACAAAAGCACCTGGCTAGATAGAGAGTCAAATAACACTGAAGTCCAGCAAAGCCTGAAGGGCGGAGGTGGAATTAATAGGCAGCAGGTCACGTGACCACAAAATAGAAAAAAACTAACAGGAGGGTTCTAACAGTACCCCCTCTTCTATGAGGATCCTCCGGATCCTCCGGGCCCAGGCCTATCAGGAAACCTCCTGTGAAACGCTCTGATAAGTCTAGGAGCAGAGACATCATCTGCCCTTACCCAGGAGTTATCCTCAGGACCGAAACCTTTCCAAGTGACGAGATGCTGCAATCTCCCTCTATGCCTTCTGGAATTCAGGATACGAGAAATTTCATATTCACCGTCTTCCACCACCGGAGAAACTGTGACAGTGGCATCCCTATCCGATACATCAGCTTTTTTCAACAAGGAAACATGAAACACCGGATTAATCTTCCAGGAGGAGGGAACCTCCAACCTAACAGCTGACTGGTTAACCACCTGAAGCACCTTAAATGGTCCCACAAACTTCGGACCCAATTTCTTAGAAGGAATCCTCAACCACAGATTCTTTGAGGACAACCAAACCATGTCACCAACCGTAAACAAATCCTCTTGACGTTTCCTGTTAAAATACTTCTTAGACTTTTTGTTAGCCTCTTGAAGGTTACAACGTACATCAGTCCAAACTATCTCCAAATCACCGGAAAAATTCTCCTCTTCCGGCACAGCCAACACCAATTTGGAGAACGAACCAAATGACAGATGTCTCCCAGTACAACAAAAAAACAGAGAACACCCAGCAGAAGAGGATGTATGGTTGTTAAGAGCAAATTCAGCAAGTGGCAGAAACTCAGACCACCCCTCTTGATTCTCTGCCACAAAACAACGCAAAAACTGCTCAACATCCTGGTTCTTTCTTTCTGTCTGTCCATTAGACTCAGGATGATACCCAGATGAAAATGACAAATGGACTCCCAAGCTGTCACAAAAGGCACGCCAAAAACGACCCACAAACTGAGGTCCCTTATCAGAAACAATGTCGGTGGGAACGCCATGGAGTCTGACAATTTCCTTGACAAAAGCCTTAGCGAGTGTCTTAGCGCAGGGTAGTTTAATGAAAGGAACCAAGTGACACATCTTGCTAAAACGGTCCACGACCACCCAGATGACAGTGAAACCCTCGGACACAGGAAGATGCGTCCAAGGTGCACTAGGAACCTCCAGAGGGCAAAGCAACCCCGCAGCAGGAGCATGTGAAGCCTTTGATCTAGCACACACCGTACATTGACGCACCCATTTAATGATTTCCTTCTGCCATCCAGGCCACCAAAAACTGCGACCTACCAGTCTCTTTGTCTCAGAAATTCCTGGATGACCTGCCAACCGAGACTCATGATACTCCACAAACAACTCTCTCCTAAAGGTTCTAGGTACAAACAACCTCCCATGGGGAGTGTTAGATGGGGCATCCTCCTGGGCTTTCAGAATCCCATCTTCCAAAACAGAGTCCAATGCTGCTATCACAACTCCTTCCTGTAAAATGCTCTCCTCCTCCTTGGTACCAACCATGGGAGAAAAGCTGCGAGATATAGCATCAGCTTTAACATTCTTAGTACCCGGGATGTAAGTAACAGAAAAATTAAACCGCGAAAAATAAGTGCCCACCTAGCCTGACGGGCATTCAAGCGCTTGGCAGCATCTAGATAGATCAGATTCTTATGATCAGTGAAAACCTGAATGGGAAATTTAGCACCTTCCAAGAAATGACGCCAATGTTCAAATGCGAGTTTGATAGCCAGCAATTCCCGATTACCAACATCGTAATTAAGTTCAGTTTCAGAAAAAAATTTCGAAAAAAAAGCACAGGGATGAACCCCATCCTTGTTCTCCTGAGACAAAACCGCACCGACCCCCACCGAAGAAGCATCAACCTCGACCAAAAAAGGCTTGGTCTCATCAGGCTGCATAAGGATGGGGGCAGAACTGAACCTCTCCTTGAGATATACAAAAGCTTCATTGGCGTCAGTAGTCCACTGGACAGTAGTCGCACCTTTCCTGGTGAGATCGGTCAGCGGCTTAACAATTATAGAAAAATTCTTAATGAATTTTCTGTAATAATTGGCGAAACTCAAAAATCTCTGTATAGATTTTAAACCAATAGGCCTAGGCCATTCCTGCACAGCCTGAACCTTCACCGGGCCCATCTCAAAGCCCTTGCTGGAGATAATGTAGCCCAAGAAACTAATTCTCTGCACAGCGAACTCGCATTTCTCCAGCTTAGCAAAAAGTGAATTGTCACTTAATAACTGCAATACCTCACGTACGCTCTGCCAATGAGACTCCAGATCTGGCGAATAAATCAAAATGTCATCCAAATACACCACCACATTCTTACCAATCAAAGGTCTCAGGATGTCATTAATAAGGTTCTGAAAAAACGCTGGTGCATTGGTAAGACCAAAAGGCATAACCAGATTCTCAAAATGACCCACCGGAGTGTTAAAAGCAGTCTTCCATTCTTCACCCTCCTTCATTCGCAACAAATTGTATGCCCCCCGGAGATCAATTTTAGAGAACCACTTGGCCCCCACTAACTGGTTAAACAAGTCAGGAATTAACGGCAGTGGGTAGGAATTGCGTACGGTAATTTTATTAATTTCTCGAAAGTCCAGACATGGACGTAAACCGTCGTCTTTTTTTTTTACAAAAAAAAATCCAACAGCCACAGGTGGCTTAGAAGGTCTAATGTGACCAGCAGCTAAGCTCGTCTGTATGTATTCCTCCAAGGCTTTTCTTTCAGGGATAGTAAGATTAAATAAGCGACTCTTGGGAAGAGTAGCTCCAGGAACAAACTCAATGGTGCAATCATAGTCCCTATGAGGAGGTAGAATTTGCGACTCCTCCTCTGAAAAAAACTTCCAAAAATCTTGAATAGGTACAGGTAATTCCCCTCTTTCCACAGCAGCAATGCGACTGTTACAACATTTATCATAACACTTAGGACTCCAAGATTTAATCTCATTAGTAGACCAGTCCAGTAAAGGATTGTGCAGTTTTAACCAAGGCAAACCGAACACTACTGGAGAAGGTAAATAATTTATTACCACTAAATCCAAATTCTCTTGGTGAATACCATTAACAGTGAGGGGAAATTCAAAAACCTTGTGAGTAACACATTTCAAAGGAGTGTTATCAACAGCAACCACAGAAATAGGAGATGACAAAGGTTTAGGTTCCAATTTAAGTTTTTCCAAAAATCCCTTATCAATCACATTCAGTGTAGAACCACAATCCACAAATACCTGAAATTCAATCAACTCCTCCTACAATGAGGTACTCCCTGAAAGAAATACTCCCTTAGTGTTTAAACAAGCAATATGGGCGTAACTGACCTTTTTTTTTTCTTTGTTTAACAGAAGCTCACAGTTCTTAACAAAATGGTCAGATTTACCACAATAAAAACACAATCCCTTGGAAAACCTCCGGTCTTTTTCCTGAGAGCGGAGTGACATCGCCCCAATCTCCATCGGTTCTCTGTCGTCCGAGCAGACCCTCTGATGACTAGGAGCTGCCATAGCAGGAGTTTTCTCCTCATTAACCCTGGCACGCAGTCTCCTGTCCACCCGTATAGCTAATTGCATGGCTTCTTGCAAGTTTCCAGGTGCAGGGAAAGCAATCAGCAGATCTTTAACCCTTCCACTTAGACCAGCAAGAAACAAACATTTTAACGCCGAATCATTCCATCTCACTTAAGAAGACCACCTTCTGAAGTGTGTACAATAATTTTCAACATCACCTGACCCCTGCTTTAAATGTCTCAGTTGTGTCTCAGCAGAAGAGACTCGATCAGGATCATCATACAACAACCCCATAGCAGAAAAAAAATCTTCCACTTATCTAAAACATGGATCATTAGGTTGGAGAGAAAAGGCCCATCCCTGTGGTTCCTTGCGCAAAAGTGACATGATAAACCCAATGCGCTGTGATTCATTCCCAGAGGACCTGGGTCTCAAACGAAAATATAATAAACAAGCATTTTTAAAGGAAAAAAAATCTTGTTGTTTACCATAAAACAAATCAGGCAGTCCTACCTTCGGTTCAACAAAATGTTCTCAAGGACAGCTACTCACGTGTTGCTGGAGCTCGGCCATCTCAAGAGACAATCCCTGTAGACGTTGAGCCAATTCCTGAACAGACACCATGCGGATCTCCGGATCTCGTTCCCCAGGATTTTTTCCTTTTTCCTTTGATTTTTGGGCTGGACTTACTGTTATGATCTGCTACAAGAACTAAGGAAAGATAGGAAAACTGTCCCTACAATAGGACTAAGCTGATTCCCTACGATGCAGCGGGCAACCTGTTCCTTGTGAACAGACCCGCCTTCGTCCTCAGCTAGTCTGAACGCAGACCTATAGATATAAGGGAGGGGTCCCTAAAAGTACTAAGGACTGGGACAAAATTGGACACCTCCTAGCAGAAGTTGTAGCGGAGCAAAAAGACAAACAGACAAAAATACTTAGCGGTCCAAGGACCAAGCAAACTATAGAGATAGGTACAAAAGCACCTGGCTAGATAGAGAGTCAAATAACACTGAAGTCCAGCAAAGCCAGAAGGGCGGAGCTGGAGTAAATAGGCAGCAGGTCACGTGACCACAAAATAGAAAAAAACTAACAGGAGGGTTCTAACACCACTGGTGTTTTGTGGAAAAGCAGATGTAAGATTCTCTAACAGCCTATGCTGATTCTCCTGCATGCGTAAATCCCTTTCTATGGCAGGAATTATTTCGGCAAATTTACTTTTGTACCGGGGATCTAAGAGTGTGGCAACCCAGTAGTTGGGATTACTTCGAATTCTGACAATCCGAGGGTCATGTTGCAGGTAGTGCAGCAAGAAGGCACTCGTGTGTCTTGCGCAACCAGGAGGACCAAGTCCTTGTTGTGTTGGTGGCGAGGTAAGAATCATGCTTCCTTCCTCTGCCCTCTCCCCCCAACCTCGCACAACAGAAATGTGATCAAGGTCTCCCTCATCTGAAGAGTCTTACATGCCCATCGCCAGTTCGTCCTCCACTTCTTCCTCGGCTCTTGCACCTTCCTCAACAGTTTGGCTGCTACCATGCGCCCTCGTTAATCCCTCTTCCCCACCCTCCAATGCCTGCCGCCTTGGTGCTGCCGACCGTCTGGACCTTGGAGATGTTATCCCTTCCGCATATGACTCCTCCTGTACTTCCTCCCCCTCCTCTTGTCCCACCACCTGACTCTGAATACTGTTTAAAGTGTGCTCCAGCATGTAAATGACCGGAATAGTCATGCTGATAATGGCATCGTCAGCACTAAACATCTTCGTCGCCATTTCAAAACTGTGCAGAAGGGTGCATAGGTCCCTGATCTGAGACCACTCCTGCAGCGTGATTTGCCCCACCTCTGGATCTCGTTGGCCCAGGCTATACGTCATAACGTATTGCACCAGGGCTCGTCGGTGCTGCCACAGTCGCTGCAACATGTGCAGAGTTGAATTCCATTGTGTCGGCACATCGCATTTCAGCCGGTGAACTGGCAGGCCCAATGACTTCTGTAGAGATGTAAGTCGTTGAGCTGCGGGATGCGAATGGCGGAAGTGAGCACACTGCGACCGTGCCCTCTGCAGAAGGCCATCTAGTCCGGGATAGTGGGCTAAAAATTGCTGGACAACCAGATTCAACATGTGAGCCATACAAGGCACGTGTGTGCCATTGCCCCGGCGAAGGGCCGCACCCAGGTTTGCAGCATTGTCGCACACGGCCTTCCCTGGCTGCAGGTTCAGTGGAGACAACCATTCATGAAACTGGTTCTCCAGAGCTGACCACAACTCCTCAGCTGTGTGACTCACATTTCCCAGACATTTCAAAGTAAACACCACCTGATGCCGTTGAGCCCTGCTGCCAGCATAGTAAGGAGGTGTGCAGGATTCCTTCTGCGCAGTTAGAACGCTGGTGGCATTACCAGACAGGCTTTGGGTGCAGGTGGAGGACCGAGAGGAGGTTGAGGAGGCAGAAGCAGTGGAGGAACTTCTAGATAAAGAGGATTGAAGCACAACTCGTGGGGACGGCAAGACTTAGACAGCAGCCCCTTGTCCTGCTGTCACCATAGTTACCCAGTGCCCAGTCAGCGACATGTAACGCCCCTGTCCATGACTACTCGTCCAAGTGTCTGTGGTGAAATGCACCCTGTCACACACAGAGTTTCTCAAGGAAGCGGTGATGTTGTGTGCGACATGCTGGTGTAGCGCAGGCACAGCTTTCTTTGAGAAGTAGTGGCGACTGGGCATCTGGAACTGGGGCACTGCGACGGACATAAGGTCTCGAAAATCCTCTGTGTCCACCAGGTGGAAAGGCAGCATTTCTGTAGCCAACAGCTTGCGGATGGTGAAATTCAACCTCTTATCTTTGTCAAGGCTAGGAGGAAATGGTCTTTTACTTGTCCACATCTGAGGGACCAAGGGATGGCTGTTGTGCTTAGACGGAGTTGAGTAGGATGTCCCCGGCAAACTGCCGGTCTGTGAGGAAGATGCAGGTGGACATGTTATATTGCCTTGATCCAATGGTGGTGCTCTCGATGTTTGAGAGCGCTCAACACCAGCAGGTGTTTCCACTTCCAAATGAACTGACGACCTGCCAATCACACTGGCTGTTGCGGGTAAAGAGGTGGCAGGTCTGCGTCCAAAAACATGTGTGACTGCTGTCCCCCCAGTCACAGAGGATGAAGAGGCCGCAGATGCACAAGATGGGGCAGACGGTGGTTGGCCCGGCCCGCTAGGCCGCATTGTAGCACAGTGAGCTTCCCACTGCAACTTATGCTTCATTTCTATGTGACGGTTCATGCATGAAGTACTCAAACTGCGGATTTTTTGGCCTCTACTTAGCTTTTGGTGACAAATGTTACAGATAACAAGAGTGGGGTCATCCTTTGCGATCTCAAAAAATGCCCAGGCTATGCAAGGCTTAGAGCCCATGCGACCTGAATAGCCACCACAACTTGTGGTCAGAGGCAGAGTTGTGGTTGAGGATGCAGTTGTTGACATGCTTCCAGTACTCCGTCTCTGTCCAGGAAGGCGCAACCTAACCTCGTTGTCACTAGCATCCTCCTCCACCTCCTCTGCTGACCTCATCGACTGGCTGACTGTGGGTTGACAGTGAGTGGGATCTCCAACCTCGTCATCATCACCCTGTGTGTTCTCACATCCGTCGTCCTCAGAGCCAACCTCTTCCTGCCCTGACCGAAAAGTCAAGCTGTCGCTCCAATCAGGTATGTGACTCTCATCATCATCTTCCTCATTGTCTCCACCAACAGGAGTTACAGTTTGGGAATGAGGGTCTACATTATGCTCAGAACCTTCTTCATCTGGTCCTGGATCCGACTCATAAAGATTCTGGGCATCAGTGCAGATCATTTCCTCGTCTGGATTCACAGAAGCTCTGGAGCAGACCTCTGATTCCCAGGCTATAGTATGAGTAAACAGGTCTGCAGACTCAACCATCTGTGTTACCCCATACTCAGACGGGCAGCTGGAGACTTGGGAGCTGTGAGGAAGCAAGTGCGATTGGGGTGACACCTCTGAGGACTGGAGTATTTGTGATGTTGAAGTTGAAGTGGAGGAGAGCCCACTTGAAGGAGCACTTGATATTCGTTGAAGCACCTGCTGTTTCTGTGCCTCATCTGGAATTTGTAGCGATGGGCATGTCCATAAGAAAGGGATCATATCACATTGTCCACGAAAAGAAGTAGACATCTTAGTTTGGCTGGAAGATGGTCTTTCTTCTGCAGATGTTACTGTTGCTTTACCACCTATCCCACGGACACAACCTTTTTTTCCCTTTCCAACATGCCTATTCCCCTTTCCACCAGCAGCAGGCCTTTTGCCACTTATTTTGGTGGTTAACTAATTGCCAACTCTGTAGTTGTTTGCACAAAAAACAATGGATGGAAACCGAGCAGAGCTGAGTGACCAAACTGTGGTACAAGCCCAAAAGGATTGGCTGGGTTAGATACAGTAAAACTATTTTATTAGGTACACAGGCGGTGTAGCTTGCTTCACAGCTGGGCTACTCCAATGACTACGAGACACTGCTACTAGGCCCAAAAGGATTTCCTGGGTTAGATGCAGTAAAAAATTAGAATTAGATACACAGGCGGTGTAGCTTCCTTCACAGGTGGGCTACTCCGCTGAATAACAGACACTGCTACTAGGCCCAAAAGGATTTCCTGGGTTAGATGCAGTAAAAAAATTTAATTAGATACACAGGCGGTGTAGCTTCCTTCACAGGTGGGCTACTCCGCTGACTACGAGACACTGCAAATATGCCCAAAAGGATTGGCTGGCTTAGATGCAGTACAAAAATTGTTATTAGATACACAGGTGGTATAGCTTGCTTCAGATGGGCTACTCCACTGACTACCAGACACTGCAACAGGCCCAAAAGGATTGGCTGGCTTAGATGCAGTAAAAAATTGGTATTAGATACACAGGTGGTATAGCTTGCAACACAGATAGGCTACTCCAATGACTAATAGACACTGCTACAGGCTCAAAAGGATTGGCTGAGCTACATTTCGCCAAATTCTGTGAAAAACACTTGCACAGCACTGGCACAGACCCGCCTGGCAAAAAGTGCTAGGAACTGCTGTAACCTAGCCCTCAAAAGGTCTGCAATTACAACTAGTCCCTACTCCCTAAACCTATCTCTCTATTTAACTGCAAATTCGCTCGCAATTCACACAGTTATACTGTATAGCACCCACAGCAGCAGCGGTGCCGTCTAACACTCAGCTGCAGCAGTGAGAAAACGGTGGCGACGGGGAAAATGGCTGGGTCTTATAGGGCAAGGACATGTGACATACACAGCCAATGACGCATGCCCTTGCTTGTGTGAAAAAAAAGCACTTCGCTGCGTGTGTACGCTGCTGATAGGCTGACAGACTGCACCGCCCCACTGTAAATGCGGGAAAGAAAAAAAAAATGGAGATCGGCATTATTTCTGCAGAGATCCATCCCCTGCCCCTCCCCCACCCACTCTACACTGAAACTGTCTCTTAACATTGATTAACAGTATTACTGTGAAAAAATCCAGTTACGCTTTTGGTGCACGAACAGTTATCGAACATAACCTCGAACAGCCAAATTTTTTGCAAATCGTTCGAGTTCGTCGAACGACTCGAACACCGCCCAAAACAGCTCGAATTTGAGATTGGCGAACAGTTCGAGTCAAACACCGCTCATCTCTACTCACCACCACCTAACCACTCTTTCCACAGTCTAACCTTACAGATCACAAAATGAAAAGGAGAGATGTCTTCCTGGCCACCCATTGTGCAGGGAACTATAAAATCTTTGACCTCATCACCCTTCTATTCAAGCAAAGATTGAAGAGTTGTAGTTCCTTGCATCTGGTGGTTGGGTATCAATATGCATGAAAAAACTGTGTAAGAACAGCAGCATTAGTTAAAATGTAATCTTGATGGTCACTGGAGGTCTCAGCTATCTGACCCCCTTTGATTAAGTGGTGATGACATAATATAGAGTTATGCTATCACTTGTAATGGTGAAAAAACCCACAATGGGGCGATTAATTGAGACTGGCGTAAGTTACGTCACTTTAGTGGCATAACTTATGATGAATTTGATGGGCAGGCATGACCACGCCCTGTCCCGCCCAATCTACATCTTTATTAGTCGGGACTGATGTGTAAACGCTAAAAGTTGTAATATGTTTGCGCAACTTCCAAGTTGCACAAAAATATTGAGACTTATTAAGGTGTTTATGACAGATTTCAGAAGGTATCATCTGATGGCATGTTTTCCCAGCAGATATGGTACACCTGTCCTATTAGTCAGAATAGCATGAGTGCACAATTCCTGGCAGGCTGCTGATGGACTCACCATCTCTGTCTTCCCCGATGTGGAAGTAAAAGAAACACTACTAATTCACTTTGTGCACTGCGACTGCATGGGGACAAAAATTGAAGTAACACTGAACCAGCAGGTTTTCCAGTAAAAGTAAACTGTTGGTAAAACTTGGAAGTTACACATGTGGTTAAAATTGTTGCTACCCTTCATTTAAAGAAAGAAAAACCCACAATGGTCACAGAAATAACTTCAATCTGACAAAAGTAATAATAAATTAAAAATCTATGAAAATGAACAAATGAAAGTCAGACATTGCTTTTCAACCCTGCTTCCACATAATTTTTAAAAAAATGAAATAGGCCTGGACAGAAATGATGATACCCCTCAAAATAATGTGACAAAAGGGACATGTTAAATCAAGTTGTGTCCACTAATTAGCATCACAGGTGTCTACAATAATGTAATCAGTCAGTGGGCCTGTATATAGGGCAACAGATACTAACTGTGCTGTTTGGTGACATGGTGTGTACCACACCCAACATGGACCAGAGGAAGCAAAGGAAAGAGTTGTCTCAGGAGAATAGAAAGAAAATTATAGACAAGCACGTTAAAGGTAAAGGTTACAAGACCATCTCTAAAACAGCTTGATGTTCCTGTGACTACAGTTGCACATATTATTCAGAAATGTAAGATCCATGGGACTGTAGCAAACCTCCCTGGACGTCGCCGCAGGAGGAAAATTGATGACAAATCAAATAGACGGATAATACGAATGGTAACAAAAGAGCCCGGGATAACTTCTAAAGAGATTAAAGGTGAATTTCAAGCTCAAGGAACATCAGTGTCAGATCGCACCATCCGTCGTTGTTTGATCCAAAGTGGACTTCATGGGAGACGACCAAGGAGAACACCATTGTTGAAAAAAAATCATAAAAAAGCCAGTCTGGAATTTGCCAAACTACATATTGACAAACCAGAAAGCTTCTGGGAGAATGTCCTATGGACAGATGAGACGAAAATGGAAGTTTTTGGAAAGGCACATCAGCTCTATGTTCACAGATGGAAAAATGAAGCATATCAAGAAAAGAACACTGTCCCTACTGTGAAACATGGCGGAGGCTCTGATATGTTCTGGGATTGCTTTGCTGCATCTGGCACAGGGTGTCTTGAATCTGTGCAGGGTACAATTAAATCTCAAGACTATCAAGGGATTCTAGAGAGAAATGTGCTGCCCAGTGTCAGAAAGCTTAGTCTCAGTCACAGGTCATGGGTCTTGCAACAGGATAATGACCCAAAACACACAGCTAAAAACACCCAAGAAAGGCTAAGAGGAAAACATTGGACTATTCTGAAGTGGCCTTCTATGAGCCCTGACCTAAATCCTATTGTGCATCTTTGGAAAGAGCTGAAACATGGAAAAGGCAACCTTCAAACACCAGACAACTGGAGCAGTTTACTCATGAGGAGTGGGCCAAAATACCTGTCGAGAGGTGCAGAAGTCTCATTGACAGTTACAGGAATCGTGTGATTGCAGTGATTGCCTCAAAAGGTTGTTCAACAAAATATTAAGTTAAGAAGAACCATTATTTCTGTCCAGGCCTATTTCATGAGTGTAATTTTTCCTTGGGAGTAGTGAAGGCTGGCTCCATCAGTCCTTCTACAGGCTGTAGACCTTGGGCGTTTAGGGAATTTTCCTCAGAGTTTACCGCTTATTTTCCCCCAAGCTGCCTAACACTTTTCCAATCATCCGTCTGTATCTCTATTGACCTTCAGCCCCCAGGGCCTTGAGCTTCTCCTCAAGCCCCCGTCTCACATAGCGAGATCGCTAGCAAGATTGCTGCTGTGTCACGGTTTTGGTGACGCAACAGCGACCTCACCAGCAATGTCGCTATGTGTGACACTTTGCAACGATCAGGCCCCTGCTATGAGGTCGCTGATCGCTGCAAAGTGTCCTGGACCATTTTTTGGTCGTTGCCCTCCCGCTGGTCAGCACACATCGCTGTGTGTGACCAGCGGGAGCAGCGATCAGGCTGGTAACCATGGTAAATATCGGGTTACTAGGGGAACACGCGCACCTAGTAACCCGTTGTTTATCATGGTTACCACTCTGCTACAGTGAGCGGGAGGTTACCGCTCACTTTAGCAGGCTCGTAACCATGATAAACATCGGGTTACTAGGGGCACACGCGCACCTAGTAACCCGTTGTTTATCATGGTTACGAGCCTGATAAAGTGAGCGGTAACCTCCCGCTCACTGTAGCAGAGTGGTAACCATGATAAACAACGGGTTACTAGGTGCGCGTGTGCCCCTAGTAACCCGATGTTTACCATGGTTACCAGCCTGCTCCTGCTTCAGCAGGCTCGTAACCAGGAGCAGGACATCGTGGAAAGATTCTTTCCACGATGTCGCTGCTCCCCTGATCGTTGGTGAGCCTGCCTGTTTGACAGCTCACCAGCGACCACATAGCGACGCAGCAACGATCCCTGACAGGTCGTATCGTTGTCAGGATCGTTGCAGCGTCACTAAGTGTGACGGGGCCTTCAGTCTTCCTCCAGCACAGACTTAACGTTACCAACAGCAACATCTGCTCTTACTGAACTGTTTCCTGACAGGAATAACCGTTGCTCTCTCTGGCCCAAACTCCTCCCCCTTTCAACTGGACCAATCATCAACTGTCTCTGTCGGTTGCTGGGCAAACTACTCCATTACTAACCCGGCTCCTTCTACACTGGAGCTATTACTAAATATATTAACTATTTCTATCCTAAACTATTGTGCCCCCCACTGCACAGTACCCAATTCCGAATGTAATATACCATCCACTCCTAACATACTGTCCCAGTAACTAACATTAGACAATAGACATTTACATATTCATATATAAACACAGAGTAGAACAATACATTCACAAAAGGAAAAGAGGCGCATGACCGTCCCGGTCACCCTCTTACATCAGCATCCTGGATGCCGATACACGTGAAAGTAATAATGAAAAAGGGAGCGTCAGCTGATGCTTCCACCTCCATCATTCTGATGTCTCAGCCCAGCGGGCACAATGATGTCACTACAGAGAGCAGAGCAGCGGGGGAATGAGGAGGAGAGGTGAGTATTGCATTGTGTTTAAAAATATGGGAGTATATCCTTGCCAAAATTACCATAAGTAACCCATATTGTCCCCACAGTGGCTCACAACCTTGTTAGGCCCCTTTAAAATGGGCCACAATATTATATATGTGAGAACACAGAAACAGCCCCTGATAGAGGAGACAACATACACAGATCACCAGTGCATGCTATACCTGCTGTGGGCCAGGGGGTTCAGATACCCTACATACGTTTCGGGTTCCACAGCCTTCTTCCGGGGTACTGCCACATTCAGAGCAAGGCTCCATTAAATAGTCCCAACTGCCAATCAAATCCATTCATGCACACCTGTCATTCATCCACATTTACACCGATCCAGAAACTAGAGAGAGTAAACGCCACATTTACACCCGTACAAAGGTCCATGTCCATGTGACTCGCCCCCTGGGCCGTGGGGCACTCGGATCCGGGCAGTGGGGGAACGATGGGAGTAGTAGTGGCAACCCGGTTCCGTGGCTCAGGGTGGTCAGGCCAGTGGTAGTCCGTTATGTGCTGAAGTTTATGTCCGACTACGCCACCCGTGGATTGCGGTTATTAGGAACCACCGCTGCATGCAGACCGCTGGGGCTGATGAGGTGTGCAGCTAGGGTAGTGTGACTCCCCACGGGAAGAGTGCGGCCCCAGGGCAGTATAATGGATGTTGGGAGTGATGGTAGTGAGAGTTCCAGTGCTGATAGTGCTGGAGGAGCAAGGAGCATGCAGACAACAGGTTGCAGTCCAGGGTCTTTACTAGAACAGGTAAATTGACCCACAAACAGTCCCAGCTAGGAGGGGACCTGGATGCCTGAGAGCAATGGGGAAATTGGCCCTGGTCAGGGTGAGGGTGTAGGCCTACCGTGCTTTCTGCGCTCCTTCTGGCTAACTCCTCGTTATAGGGTAACAGCCCACGTTTCCGAGCTTTCCGTGTATTCTCGCCTGTATGGCCTGCGACGTGGGTTCCTTTCTGCTCCCGGCCTGGTACGGCTTTCCTGGTCCCTTCTGTTGTGGCAGGGCCTTCAGGCTTCTTAGGCCAAGGAATATACAGTCCCCTGCGGACTGGTTATCTGCTGGAGGATGTAGAATCCTCCCAGCCTCAGACACCAAAGTCTGGTAAAGTAAATCTTTTATCTGCCAAGACAGGCTTGCTTCGCCTCTTGTCTCTGGATTGTGGCTCTCCTCCTGCCACACTTCCTCTTAGGTGCAATACAACTGTCCCTCTCTGCTCTGGGACCTGAATCCTGAGACAGGTCGTCAAGTTCTCTCTAACCCTGCCCTCAGTACCAGCTTTTATAGGGGCAGCCTGCTCCCCCTACTGGCCTGAGACAGGAGGTACTGCATGCTAATGTTCCCCTGACTAGAGAACCTCCCCCTTGCTCTCAGACACAGCTTTATTACATTTTGTGGCATCCAGGCCAGGGTGACACATTCCCCCCTATTGAAATTTAGTACTCCGGGACTAAACAATAAACAAAGACAATATGCATAACCATAAAACATTAATAGACAGACGACGCACAAATTGAGTTCTTAAGGTCACAGTGTGATCTGTGACCGGGTGTCCATATCACCAATACAAAGGGGAGCCTTAACCAGGTGGGGGTCTGTCCTACCCCAAGTCCTTTACAGTCTTAGTTCATTCCTTGGTTAGGCTCCAAACGCAGTCCATACAAGGTCCCGGTTATAAAAAGTCCATAACCTTTGAGTCCTTACGGTAGCTGCAAGAAACTGAAACACAGAATTACCAAACAAGCATGTAACTAGGCAAACATTTCAACAGTTGGTAACAGGGTTATTTACAATCTTAGCGCGCTCTATATTTTCCAGCGAGAGGGTATCTGCCCCTTTGTGCTCCTGGTTGATCTACGTAGCCCACTGTCTGGTGGTGGACCAACCTGGCTTTCCCCACTAGCGTTAGGGGTACAGCTACCAGCTGGGTGTACAGGTAGGGCAGGCAGCTGTCTGCGGGTCCTTTGGCTTACCGCAGGCATGGCAGGCTCACTGTCAGCAGAGGGTTGACTCTCCTGGGCTGCTGGTACAGGCTCTTCTGCCTCTGGAACCGCTTGCTCCTCTTCACCTTCCGGCTCTGGTGTTGGTTGTTGCTGTGCCGGTTGCAGGAAATGCAGGACGGGTACCACTATGGCATCATTTATGCGAGTCCAGGACTGAGGGAACTCTCCGAGAACGGTGCTGATCATTTCTTCCTTGTCCTCTGCGGGTTCAAGGTCACTCTGATCCTCTTCTGCACTACGGAGTTGCTCGGGGCACCTTTTGAGGTGGTATCTGGAGACGGTGCTAGTGGTTTCTTCTCCGTCCTTGGTGATCACGCACACCTTCGGGTTGTCGTGATCAGACTGCAGTACGGTGTAGGGTTCCCTTTCCCACTGGTCGTCCAACTTATGTAGCCTTCTCTTCCGCTTCAGGACTTGCTCACCAGGTTCTAGGGGACCAGCAGGGGCGCGTTGGTTGAAGAGTCTTTCTTGCTTCTCTCTCACCTGGGCCAGGCTCTTCTCCACACTCTCCTGTACCTTCTTGTACTGCAGTTGCCTTTCCGTATCCCAGTCCGCGTCCGGGGAGGTGTCCTCAGGTATTAGCACTCCCATCTCCAGGTCTACGGGCAGCTTACCTGGTCTAGCTCGCATCAGGTAAGCCGGGGTGCAGTTTGTAGCATTCACCGGGATATGATTGTATAAGGCTATCAGATCCGGCAGTTTTTCTGGCCACAGGCTGCGTTCCTCCAGGGGCAACGTCTTTAGGAGATCAATGACTATGTTGTTCATTTTCTCACACATCCCGTTGGTTTGTGGGTGGTAAGGCGTTGTACGAATCTTCTTACAGCCATAGAGGTTGCAGAACTCCTGGAAGATTTCAGCTTTGAATGGTCGACCCTGGTCCGTCAATACTTCTGTGGACGGCAGAAGTATTGCTGGAAGGCTCTGGCCGCCGTTTGGGCTGTCAAATCTTTCACCGGGACCACCACTAGAAAACGGGAATAGTGGTCCACGATTGTCAGGGCGTAGATGTATCCTGACCGGCTTGGAGCCAATTTGACGTGGTCCAGAGCTACCAGCTCAAGAGGCTGCGTGGTGACGATGGGCCTCAAGGGTGTCTTCTGGCTGGCACGGTCCTTCCTCCTTAGGTGACAAGGGCCACAGTCTCTGCACCATTTTTCTACAGCTCCTCTCATGCCGACCCAAAAGAACCCTCCTCTTAGCAGGAACTCCAGTTTCTTCCAACCGAACTGTCCCGCTCTGTCATGGTAAGCCCCCAGGACCATAGCTGCATCCCGCCTTGGGACCACGACTTGCCAGGTCAGCTCGTGCGTCCGGTGGTTGACAATCCTTCTGCACAACTTGCCTTCGTAGAGGAACAGCTTGCTCTTCTCCTTCCATAGCTGCTTGGCTTCCTCTGGGGCATCCGGATCCATGCGGGCGTCTTCCTGGGTCAACAGATCTTTCACCAGGCGGATGGCAGGGTCACTATCTTGGGTCTCGGCCCAGCTGTGGTGAGGTAGGGGATTGATCATCACGGTTGTTAGATCCTCCTCCTTCACGCGGTGGAAGTATTGAGCGGCTCCATACCGGTGAAACGCGGGAAGTTCTACCTCCTCCAGCTCTTCTGGGTCTTCGTCACCTTCAGGTAAGTGAGACATTCTTGATAGGGGGTCCGCGTTGGCATTGGTTTTGCCTGCCCGGTACTTGATCACGAAGTCATAGTTGGAGAGACGGGCCATCCACCGCTGTTCCAGGGCACCCAGTCTCGCATTGTCCAGGTGTGTCAACGGGTTGTTGTCCGTGTACACGGTGAACTTTGCGGAGGCCAGGTAATGCTTGAAGCGTTCCATTATGGCCCACACCACTGCCAAGAATTCTAGCTTGAAGGAGCTGTAATTCTCCGGGTTCCTCTCGGTGGGCCTCAGCTTCCGGCTGGCGTATGCGATCACCCGTTCTCTGCTCTGTTGGTTTTGGGACAGTACGGCTCCCATCCCACATTATTGGCATCTGTGTGGAGAATGAAAGGCTGGCCATAATCAGGGTAGGCCAGGATCTCATCCCCCGTGAGGGCCATCTTTAGCTGGCGGAAGGACTCCTCTTCCGGTTTATCCCACTTGAAGGGTGGCTTTTGACTTCTGGAATTAGACTGTCCGATCAGGAGGTCCTGCATAGGAGCTGCCATCTTAGTGAACCCGGGGATGAACCTTCGGTAGTAGCCTACCAACCCGAGAAACTGTCTCACCTCTTTGATGTTCGAGGGGCTTGGCCAGCTCTTGATTGTCGTGACCTTGTCAGGGTCGGGGGCCACTCCTTCCGCGCTTACCACGTGCCCTAGGTACTGGACCTTTGGTTTCAGCAGGTGACACTTCGATGGTTTCACCTTCAGGCCATAGCCTGCCAGGGCTTCGAACACGTCGGCCAGGTGCTTTAGATGGTCCTCGCAGGTCTTCGAATAGACGATCACATCGTCCAGGTAAAGGAGGACCGTCTCGAAGTTTCGGTGCCCTAGACAGCATTCCATCAGCCGCTGGAAGGTCCCTGGTGCGTTGCAGAGCCCGAAAGGCATACAGTTGAACTCACTCAGTCCCATCGGGGTGGTGAAGGCGGTCTTCTCCTTGTCAGCCTCTGCCACAGGAACCTGCCAGTACCCGCTAGTAAGGTCCAAAGTAGAAAAGAAGTTAGCTGATTTTAGTGCGGCTAAAGACTCCTCTATTCTAGGCAGCGGATATGCGTCTTTGTGGGTGATACGGTTGATTTGTCTTTAGTCCACGCACATTCTCATGGTGCCGTCTTTCTTTTTGACCAGAACCAAGGGGGCTGCCCATTGGCTACAGCTGTCTCTAATGACCCCAGCTTCTTTCATCTCTCTTAGCATGCCCTTTGCGTTCTGATAATGTGCAGGGGGTACAGGTCGGTGTCTTTCTTTTATCGGTGGGTGGCTCCCTGTGGAGATGTGGTGTTCTATCCCTTTTACTCTGCCGAAGTCTAGCGGGTGCTTACTAAAGACTCTCTCGTACTCCTGTACCACCCGGTAGACTCCTTGTTTTTGGTGCAGGGGAGTGGAGTCAGCACCCACGTGGAGTTTCTGGCACCAGTCCTCCTTTTGTTTCTGGGAGCCATTACCCTCCACCTGAGGAGATGGAGGCAAGGGTTCCACGGCCCTGATAGCTTTGTGTTCGACAACAAACAGTTTGGCGAGTGTAGCGTACCTGGGTAAGTGTACCTCCCTCTCCCCAATGTTGAGGATGCGGACGGGCACCCTCCCATGACGGACATCAACCACCCCCCGGGCAGTCAAAATGGTGGGCCTGCTGTCTGAGTACACGGGTTCTACCATGGCTTGGTAGTCTCTACCTCTCAACCCGATTGCAGTCCGACACCAGATCATCATTTCACTTTTGGGAGGCATGGAAATGGGGAATGGGTCACTCAGTCTTACGCTACCGATCTCACCACCAGACAGTTCTACCTGCTGCCGTCTCATCAGGGCTTTTATCTCCTTGTTGAGGACTCTCTGTTGGCTGGAACTAGCATTCACCGCCACCTGTTGTAGAATTACAATTACCTCTGAAAGACAATTTTCAATTACGTTAGCACCCACAGTTATTTTAGGGTGACTTTCATTACGGTCAATGTCCACAACAATCACTCCCTGTGCCGGTAGTTCAACTTTACCAATTTTAATGGTCATCTCCTTGAACCCCATCTGAGGCACGGGCAAGCCATTACTGGCGATGATGCTCAAGTTACTGTCTGGATACCGTGTAATATCAGCATCAGTCCAATACTGCTTAAAACGTACATAAGGGATAGTGGTTACTTGTGACCCAGTATCCAGCAAGGCGCTCATGGGGATACCGTCCAGCACCACAGGTAAAACCGGGCGCCCCCCAACGTACTTATCACGCCAATTATAAGGGCCTGGTGATCTTATGCCTGGGGGTCGGCCCTCTGCCCCAGGTTGGACCCGTTTAAATTACAGTACCTGGAAATGTGTCCGGGCTGGTTGCATCGACGGCAAATGGGCTGTCCAACCTCTGCGTAGCGGTCTGTGGGCCTCCCTCGGAACGACGGTATCCTCCTCTGTTGACGCCACGGGACATCCTCCGGACTTGAAGCCAGCTCGATGGGTCTTGACGGGTCCACTTGCAACGCCTGGACGGTCCTGGTCAACACCGCGACGCTCCTGGTCAGCTCCTGGACTTGGTGCTGCAGGTCTTTCGACGGGGCTTGGTTCAGGGCCTGTGCATCAGCCCCCACGGGGTCCATAGAGGAGGGCGCTGCCTCCTGGTGGTAGGTGAGAGCAGGGCGCCGGGGGTTTATAGCGCCACTGGTTGCAGATTCACGGAGCACCCTTATGGCTCTGTCCTTAAATTGGGCAAAGGTCAGGTCGGGGTTCTGAAAGAACATGAGGCGCAGTTGGGCCCTGTGGGCGCTAGACAGCAGACCTTCTATGAATTGTTCTGTTAGCAGCTTATCCGTTTCCTGCACACTGCCAGGGTCAGTTTGTTGAATAGCCCTCAAGGCTTCCTGCAGATTTAGGGCATAGTCTCTGATGCTGTCCTGTGCCCGCTGCTTACATCCATAGAACCTCATTTTAATTTCAGCGGAGGTACATGTGTCAAAGGTACTCCGCAGCCGGGCCAGAATACCCTTCACGGTCCTTTTCTCCTCAGTGGGCCATGATTTTACCTCCCGCTGGGCTGCGCCAGTTAACTGCCCTGTTAATATGCTGACCTTCTGTTCCTCTGTCAGGGGGTAAACCTGGAACAAACTGTATAGCCTTTCCTTAAAATCAGTCAGGGCATGGGGCTCCCCTGAGTACTTAGGCAGCCAGGCCGCTCCAGGGATGTAGGGCAGGGAAAAGGGCATCACCGCTGCTGCAGTTGCGTTGGTGGTAGTTGGCGCCTCTGTATCCGACATCTTCCTCCCCCCTAGTTAAGCACGGCCTACCTTCCGACGATCCTCTTCTGTAGGCCGCGGCTCCGCTGATGCTGCTCCGGACGAGGACCTTGCGTCGCGTCCTGGTGACGTCAGCGTCGCTCTCTCTCCCTTCCAGGACCTTGCGCAGCGTCGGTGCGTGGGGCGGAGCTTCAGATCTCGCGCGGTGTGGATGTCCACGCCCCTCTTCTTCCCGTGTGGCGTCCTGAGGATGGCGTCCGACGGCGGGAAAACGACTTCGGATGGCGGGAAAACAGCTGAAGATGGCGGGAACCAACTGAAGATGGCGGGAAACGGCTCCGGATGACGGGAACCTTCACCACGGCAGGTATGACAGTCTTTTGAAGGCACGCAGTACCCGGTGGTTGCGGGCACGAAATCCTGCCGACTACACCAAAGCTGACTCGTCCCCTGGGCCATGGGGCACTCGGATCCGGGCAGTGGGGGAACGATGGGAGTAGTAGTGGCAACTCGGTTCCGTGGCTCAGGGTGGTCAGGCCAGTGGTAGTCCGTTATGTGCTGATGTTTATGTCCGACTACGCCACCCGTGGATTGCGGTTATTAGGAACCGCCGCTGCATGCAGACCGCTGGGGCTGATGAGGTGTGCAGCTAGGGTAGTGTGACTCCCCACGGGAAGAGTGCGGCCCCAGGGCAGTATAATGGATGTTGGGAGTGATGGTAGTGAGAGTCCCAGTGCTGATAGTGCTGGAGGAGCAAGGAGCATGCAGACAACAGGTTGCAGTCCAGGGTCTTTACTAGAACAGGTAAATTGACCCACAAACAGTCCCAGCTAGGAGGGGACCTGGATGTCTGAGAGCAACGGGGAAATTGGCCCTGGTCAGGGTGAGGGTGTAGGCCTACCGTGCTTTCTGCGCTCCTTCTGGCTATCTCCTCGTTATAGGGTAACAGCCCACGTTTCCGAGCTTTCCGTGTATTCTCGCCTGTATGGCCTGCGACGTGGGTTCCTTTCTGCTCCCGGCCTGGTACGGCTTTCCTGGTCCCTTCTGTTGTGGCAGGGCCTTCAGGCTTCTTAGGCCAAGGAATATACAGTCCCCTGCGGACTGGTTATCTGCTGGAGGATGTAGAATCCTCCAAGCCTCAGACACCAAAGTCTGGTAAAGTAAATCTTTTATCTGCCAAGACAGGCTTGCTTCGCCTCTTGTCTCTGGCTTGTGGCTCTCCTCCTGCCACACTTCCTCTTAGGTGCAATACAACTGTCCCTCTCTGCTCTGGGACCTGAATCCTGAGACAGGTCGTCAAGTTCTCTCTAACCCTGCCCTCAGTACCAGCTTTTATAGGGGCAGCCTGCTCCCCCTACTGGCCTGAGACAGGAGGTACTGCATGCTAATGTTCCCCTGACTAGAGAACCTCCCCCTTGCTCTCAGACACAGCTTTATTACATTTTGTGGCATCCAGGCCAGGGTGACACACATGTACTCCAGAAAGATGGAGGACGGAAGGTGATCATCCACCCAGATACTTTCACACAGATCCGGAAACTAGAGAGAGTGAACTCCCCATTTAGACCCATATAAAGGTCCATGTCTGTGTACTCCAAAAAAATGGAGGAGGCAATGTGATCATCCACGGGGGGGGGGGAGAGGGAGAGCACACAGAAAAAAACACACAACTGCATCCCCACCAATCCTCCCTAAACATACTCATTCTAAACAGCACCAGATAGCGGCGCGCGCCCGTCCATCCACCCTGGATGGTCAATCTGCCATTGCGACAACCTAACGCCCTTCAACAAACACAGACCCACCATCTGAACAGCCAAGTTCATAGACTGTGTCCTTTCTCAGGCAGATACCCTAAACCCCGATCCCATGGATTTCTGGGTCAACATATTGAAACAGTGGCAAGAACTGCCCCAGTTTGCTATGGGAGTACTGTCGTGTCCAGCCTCCAGTGTCATGTCAGAGGCGGTATTCAGCATGGCAGGTCAATTTGTCACACAGACCTAGTTATCTGTCACAAGATATGAAAACTTAACATTTGTCAAAATGAATCAGGCATGGATAGGTGCAGACTTTCACGCACCGTAAACTGATGACAATGTTTAAATCGGCCATACCATCTGTCTGCCTAATTGTCCATTGACTGTCATCTACACCGTTCTGCTGCTGCCAGTGTTCTACACCGTTCTGCTGCTGCCAGTGTTCTACACCGTTCTTCTGCTGCCACACTCTGCTGGGCATCTACTCACTGCCCATCATGTCATCTATGCTGAAATACTTCTGCTGCAGTGACTGCCATTGCAAGTTCAAAACAGTGCCAATGTTTTGTCTCTAGAAATAAAGGGATAATTTTTGGACAGCTTGATAAAAAGCCTTTGTATTTGCCTAATGATTTTGTGATTAGCAAACCAATTGAGGACCACAAAAAGGGATCTTTTTTCACTTCTAGATGGGAGCCCATTACTTATTCACATTCAGTACAGTACACCCATTTTGACTCCCTATTAAAGGTAGCATTTTTGGACTTACAAAAAGCTATTGCTTCTTCATTTAGGCAAGTGCAAAGCTCTTTATACTTCCCAAACAGGGATAATTGTTGTACGCAACTGTGTGAAAATGCCATGGCTTCTTCTGTTTGCACCACCTGTCTATAAATCACAGCAATGCATGAATCTACCTCACCCCAAATTAAATTTTTAGACCCCTTATACAATTTAGGTAGCCTAAAAAGTCTGATACTGCATTGTGTTGTAAAATACGCTGTTGGTTACTTGTGGTTACCATACATTTTTGCTTAGCCAGGAAGTCATTTAGACATTAACCCTTTAACCCACGAGGGTGGTTTGCACGTTAATGACCAGGCCAATTTTTACAATTCTGACCACTGTCACTTTATGAGGTAATAACTCTGAAACGCTTCAATGGATCCCACTGATTCTGAGATTGTTTTTTCATGACATATTGTACTTCATGATAGTGATAAATTTTCTTTGATATCACTTGCGTTTATTTATGAAAAAATTGGAAATTTGGTGAAAATTTTGAAAGTTTTGCAATTTTCAAAATTTGAATTTTCATACCCTAAAATCTGTTACACAAAATAGTTAACAAATATCATGTCCCACATGTCTACTTTACATCAGCACAATTTTGGAACCAAAATTTTTTTTTGTTAGGAAGTTATAAGGGTTGAAAGTTGACCAATGATTTCTCATTTTTCCAACAAAATTTACAAAACCATTTTTCAGGGACCACATCACATTTTAAGTGGGGCCTTTATGATAGAAAATACCGAAAGTGACACCATTCTAAAAACTGCACCCCTCAAGGTGCTTAAAACCACATTCAAGAAGTTTATTAACCCTTCAGGTGCTTCACAGAAATTCTTGGAATAGGGAAGAAAAAAAATTAACATTTAACTTTTTTCACAAAAAAAGACCCCGATTTTTTTATTTTCGCAAGGGTATCAGGAAAAAACGGACCTGAAAATTTGTTGTGCAATTCCTCCTGAGAACGCTGATACCCCATATGTGGGGGAAAACCACTGTTTGGGCGCACGGTAGGGCTTGGAAGAGAAGGAGCGCCATTTGACTTTTTGAATGTAAAATTTGCTTGAATTAGCGGATGCCATGTTGTGTTTGGGGAGCCCCTGATGTGCCTAAACAGTGAAAAACCTCCACAAGTGACACCATTTTGGAACCTAGATCCCTCAGGGAACTTATCTAGATGTGTGGTGAGAACCTTGAACCCCCAGGTGCTTCACAGAAGTTTATAACAATGAACCGCAAAAAATAAAATTTGGACCTTTTCCCCACAAAAATGTTTTTCAGCCTCCAATTTTGCATTTTCATAAGATTAACAGGAGAAATTGCATGATGCAGTTTGTTGTGCAATTCCTCCTGAGAATGCTGATACCCCATATGTGGGGGAAAACTACTGTTTGGGCGCATGGCAGGGCTCGGAAGAGAAGGAGCGCCATTTGACTTTTTGAACGTAAAAATTTGCTTGAATAATTAGCAGACGCCATGTTGCGTTTGTGGAGCCACTGATGCTCCTAAACAGTGGAAACCACCCACAAGTGACACCATTTTGGAAACTACACCCCTCAAGGATTTTATCAAGGGGTATAGTGAACATTTTGAACCCAGAGGTACAACACACAATTTGATAACATTAGGTCATCATATTGAATAAGTTGCCATTAGTCTTGAGCGCAAGTGCTTACTACTTGAGTTTGCATCGTGTAATAGGGCATGCACCTTGTATCGCGGGTGCTCGAGTGATATTCTCGAGTCCCTGCCCCGCATGTTTCACGGTTATTAGACACCCAAAAAAAACATGCGGGGATCACTCGTTCATGGCAGGCAAAACATAAGGGGTGGAGACTCGAGCATGTCACTCGAGCTCCCGCGATACTTGATGTATACCCGAGCACCCGATGCAAACTCAAGTAGGGAGCACTTGCGCTCAGCACTAGTCGTCATATCGTCGTCATTTTTTTTTCTTTAATTTTGAAAAAATCCCAACCCCAACACAGCCCTAACTCCAACCCTAATACATCCCCAACCCTAACCCTAGCCCAACCCTAAGCCTAGCCTAACCCCTAACTCTAAGCCTAGCCCAACCCTAACCCTAGCCCAACCCTTACCCTAGCCCAACCCAACCCTAACCCTAGCCCAACCCTAACCCTAAGCCTGGAGCAACCCTAACCCTAGAACAACCCTAACCCTAGAGTTTATTTTTTTACACCGTTCCACGTGTGGTATAAGTGATTAGACGACTTTATTCTTCGGGTTTCTGCGATTACAGCGATACCAGATTCATATCGGTTTTTTATGATTGACAGCTGTCACACACTAAAAGATGCTTTTTTTGCATAGACTAGTTTTTGCGTTGCCATATTTTGAGAGCTATAATTTTTCCATATTTCGGCCGACAGAGTCATTTGATGACTTTTTTTTTGAGTTGAGTTTTATTGGTACCATTTTCAGGCACGTGACATTTTTTGATTGCTTTCTATTCCGATTTTTGGGAGGCAGAATAAACAAAAAATGTTTTTTTAAATTTTTTATGCCGTTCTGCGTGTGGTAAAATTGATAAAGCAGCTAGTCTTCAGGTCAGTACGTTTGCAGCGGTACCACATTTATATAGTTTTTTTATGTTTTGGCGCTTTTACACAAGAAAAACTATTTCATAGAAAAAATATTTTTTTGTATCGCTTTATTCTGAGAGCTTGTTTTTTACTGGACAAGATGACGTTTTCAGCAATACCATTTTTATTTGCATTCGTCTTTTTGATCGCGTTTTATTGCATTTTTTATTTGGCGGTATGATGATAAAGCATCGTTTTTTGCTTTTTTTTTTTTTACCGTGTTCACTAAAGGGGTTAACTAGTGGGACAGTTTTATAGGTCAGGTCGTTCTGGACGTGGCGATACCACATATGTGTACTTTTATTGTTTTTTATTTTCATAAGAATATTTATTTATGGGTACAGTATATTTTTATTTTTTTCAATTTTTTTTTCCATTTTTTTATATCTTAAATGTATATTTTTTCACTTTCTGACACTTTTGGAACTTTTAGACTTTGTCCCACTATGGGCCTGTCACTTTTTGTATCCTGATCGCCTGTATAGCATAGAGATGCACAGCATCCCTGTGCTATACAGCCTGTCAGCGCTGCATAGGGAGAAGTTACTTTCATCGCACACTGCGCATGATCAAAGTAACTTCTTGCTGTCTGGTGACCCAGATGTTGTTATGACGACATCTGGGTCACTATGACAATCACTGGGACCCGGCTCAGACATTGCGGGACGCCGGAGAGGAGGTAAATGTCAGCGCTTACCTCCCCTTGCTACCGGAATGCTGCGATCAACTTCGATCGCAGAATTTTGGGGGTTTTTGTGCAGGGAGCGGTGCGGGATCGCTCCCAGCTCATAGCACTGGGTGTCTGCTGGGACAATCAGCTGACACCCGGCGACGATCGTTTGCTTGTGTGCGGGCGTGATCGCATTATGCTCAATAGTACGTCCCTGGCCCAATAGGCCCAGGGCAGAAGGACATACTATTACCACATACGTCAGAAAGGGGTTAAAAATGTTGTGTTTGCATTAGAGAGCTCCAATCATATTCGGTTGACTCCAAGGGGAACTTTCCCGGCAATTAGAGGATTTTTAATGATGCAATTCACGCAAATTTATTCACTGCATATCAAATTTTGAGGGGAAATTTGACAAAGCCAGCGATTTTCAAGTTTTAAAAGATTAACTCATCTTTACTAGTGATGAGCGAGCACTAAAATGCTCGGGTACCCGTTGCTCGGGTCGAGCAAATTGGAATACTCGGGTACTCGACCTGAGTAACGAGCCCAATGTAAGTCTATGGGAAACTCGAGCATTTTTCAGGCGGCTCCCCATGGCGGTCTGCAGAGGGCCTAAAAATTGCCCAAATCGATGGGAACAGTGCTCAAATGACATGGGAACAATATGGGGAAGACCCCTGGAAGCATCTCTGACTCCCAGGTCACTGCTGTCAACAACGTTGTCAGAGTATTATGCCACAGTATTATGCCAAAACAAAACCAAAATGGATTTTCCTGGGAAATATGTTAAGGAACATCTTTTCCAGTGTAATGACTTGTATATAAGGCAAAATAAGTAACCAAAAACAAAAATACTCCTACACACCTTGGGCTATGTTCACACGTAGCATTTTTGATGCATTTTTGCACTTTTGCATTGCTTTCAACCAAGACAAATGCATTCACCAGGAAATGTCATTTTAACATTTTACAACCTTATCTGGCCATGTGGTGTGTGAGACATCATCAGACACATGCATACAGTGCTGAAAAGACATGGAAGTAGCATGGGGAAGACCTCTGGAAGCATCTCTGACTCCCAGGTCACTGCCTAAAAGTGTGCCCATCATAAGTGATCCTTGGCGCATGCGAAGATGCCTCCCGCCATGCACCTGTCGTTGCAGACTTGCAACAATCACCGTCCACATCCTTGTCCCAGTGCAGTGTTCAGTTGTCCCTACCCCATTCCTTGGAATGCAAGCACAAGTATGCAGCCAGCCACCCACCCACCCACAGGCTGCAATACTATACTGCCAAATTTTTGACAGCTGCTTGCATTTGAAATGTGGCCTTTTAGGCTCGTGGAGGCAGAAGCTTTTCATAACCTCATGCTGGCGGCGGCCAGGTGTCCATACTCAGTCCCCAGCCACCACTGTTTCTCCCGGTGTTGTCTCCGCCTTCCACAAGCACGGGTCCCACAACATTACCCGTGCCCTCCCCAGTGCCCTTACTGGAAAGAACCGCCTAACCACAAACACGTGGACAGGTGAATGTGGCCAGGGACAGTACGGTGCCAGTCCACAGCTTTTTTTGCTGAGTTGTATTTCACCACAGCCATATTCTTTAGCTTGGTGATAGGACTTGGGAAACCATATCTATCCTGCTGTCATTTCTCCCAGGAAGTCCTCTAAAGCTGCTTTCACTTGAAATGTGGCCTTTTAGGCTCGTGGAGGCGGAAGCTTTCATAACCTCATGCCGGCGGCGGCCAGGTGTCCATACTCGGTCCCCAGCTACCACTGTTTCTCCCAGTGTCGTCTCCGCCTTCCACAAGCACGGGTCCCACAACATTACCTGTGTCCTCCCCAGTGCACTTACTGGGAACGACCGCCTAACCACAAACACGTGGACAGGTGAATGTGGCCATTGATGGTACGGAGCCAGTCCACAGCTTTTTCTGCTGAGTTGTATTTCACCACAGCCATATTCTTTAACTTGGCGAAAGGACTTGGGAAACCATATCTACCCAGCTGTCATTTCTCCCAGGAAGTCCTCTAAAGCTGCTTTCACTTGAAATGTGGCCTTTTAGGCTCGTGGAGGCGGAAGCTTTTCACAACGTCATGCTTCGTGTCCATACTCGGTCCCCAGCCGCCACTATTTCTCCCGTAGTTGTCTCCGACTTCTACAAGCGTGTGTCCCTGAACATTACTGCTGGTACTTTTCTGTGGGAATCTGCTTGCCTCCTACCAGCCTGGAATATTTCCAGTAAACTATGGTACGACGCTCTGGTATTAGCACTGCCCCCAGTACCAGTAGCAAAGCCTTCCCCAATTTCCTTCTCAGGAATTTTATTTGGTAGACTGAGTGGCTGCCCAAATACATTAGTTTCTCACAAAGGAGCTGAAGATAGAGTGGCAGTAGGTGCAAGTTTCTCCAGCCTGTTAGATATCAGATGGTGAACGGCAGCACATTGGATCAGTTGTTAGCACTGAAGCCTTGCAGCGCTGGGATCCTGGGTTCAAATCTCAGCACGGAGAACTTCTGCAAGGATTTTGTATGCTCTCCCCGTGTTTGCATGGGTTTCCACCTCAGTAAAAAAGCATCTATAGAGTGTCCGGGAACCTTCCCACTAGAGATGAGCGTTGTTCTACTCGAACTGTTCGCCAATCTCAAATTCGAGCTGTTTTGGGCGGTGTTCGAGCCGGTCGGCGAACACGAACAATTTGAGAAAAATTCGGCTGTTCGAGGTTATGTTCGATAACTGTTCGTGCACCAAAATCATAACTGGATTTTTTCTCAGTAATGATGAAAATTAATGTTAATACGCAGTTTGAGTGTACAGCGGGGCGGGGGGAGGGGCAGGGGATGGATCTCTGCAGGAACAATGAAGATCTCCATTTTTTTTTCTCTTTCCCGCATTTGCAGTGGGGAGGTGCAATCTGTCAGCCTATCAGCAGCGCACACACGGAGCGAAGTGCTTTTTTTCACACAAGCAAGGGCATGTGTGATTGGCAGTGTATGTCACATGTCCTTGCCCTATAAGACCAAGCCATTTTCCCCGTCGCCACCATTTTCTCACTGCTGCAGCTGCGTGTTAGACGGCACCGCTGTTGCTGTGTGCACTATACCTTGTTAATTTCAAGCCAATTTTCGCACAAATATACAGATAGCTTGGGAGTAGGGAATAGTTGTGATTGCAGTCCTTTTAAGGACTAGGTTACAGCATTTCCTACGACTTTTATCAGGCAGGTCTGTGCTCTTAAATAGATAGATTGTGGGAGTAAAGACTAATTGTAATTGGAGTCCTTTTCAGGACTAGGTTACATCAGTTCCTATCAGTTTTTGCCAGGCAGGTCTGTGCCAGTGCTGTGCAAGTTTTTTTCACAGCATTTGGCTGAATCTAGCAAAGCTAATCCTTTTTGGCCTATTGCAGAGTGTGTTAGTCAGTGGAGTAGCCTATCTGTGTTGCAAGATATACCACCTGTGTATAGAATACCAATTTTTTTACTGCACCTAGTGAAGTAAAATCTTTTGGGCATAGCATCATTCTATTAGTCCATCTATACTGACCTCCATCAGGTTGCAAACTGAATATAATTTTTTTCTGCATCTAGCTCTGAAAAAATATTTGGGCTTCTAGCAGTGTGTGGGACTTGGTCTATTAGTCCATCTATACTGACCTCCATCAGGTTGCAAATTAAAAATAATTTTTTTCTTCATTTAGCTCTGAAAAAAATATTTGGGCTTCTAGCAGTGTGTGGGACTTGTTCTATTAGTCCTTCTATACTGACCTCCAGCAGGTTGCAAATTGAATATAATTTTTTTCTGCATCTAGCTCTGAAAAAATATTTGGGCTTCTAGCGGTGTGTGGGACTTGGTCTATTAGTCCATCTATACTGACCTCCATCAGGTTGCAAATTAAAAATAATTTTTTTCTGCATCTAGCTCTGAAAAAATATTTGGGCTTCTAGCAGTGTGTGGGACTTGGTCTATTAGTCCATCTATACTGACCTCCATCAGGTTGCAAATTAAAAATAATTTTTTTCTGCATCTACCTCTGAAAAAATATTTGGGCTTCTAGCAGTGTGTGGGACTTGGTCTATTAGTCCATCTATACTGACCTCCATCAGGTTGCAAATTGAATAAAAAAATTTTCTGCATCTAGCTCTGAAAAAATATTTGGGCTTCTAGCGGTGTGTGGGACTTGGTCTATTAGTCCATCTATACTGACCTCCATCAGGTTGCAAATTAAAAATAATTTTTTTCTGCATCTAACCCAGCCAATAGTTTTGGCCTAATACCACAGTTTGGCCACTCAGCTCTGCTCGGTTACCATCCATTGTTTTTTTGTGCAAACAACTCCAGAGTTGTGAATTAGTTAACCACCAAAATGAGTGGAAAAAGGCCTGCTGCTGGTGGAAAGGGGAATAGGCGTGTTGGGAAGGGGAAAAAAGGTTGTGTCCGTGGGGTAGGTGCAGAAGAAAGACCATCTTCCAGCCAAACTAAAATGTCTACTTCTTTTAGCGGACAATGTGATAAGATCCCTTTCTTACGGCCACGCCAATCGCTACAAATTCCAGATGAGGCACAAAAACAGCAGGTGCTTCAACAGATATCAAGTGCTCCTTTAAGTGGGCTCTCCTCCACATCAACTTCAACATCACAAATACTCCAGTCCTCAAAGGTGTCACCCAAATCGCACTTGCTTCCTCACAGCTCCCAAATCTCCAGCTGCCCGTCTGAGTATGAGGTAGAACAGATGGTTGAGTCTGCAGAGCTGTTTACTCATACTATAGCCTGGGAATCAGAGGTCGACTCCAGCGCTTCTGTGAATCCAGACGAGGAAATGATCTGCACTGATGCCCAGAATCTTTATGAGTCGGATCCAGGACCAGACGCAGAAGGTTCTGACCATAATGTAGACCCTCATTCCCAAACTGTAACTCCTGTTGGTGGAGACAATGAGGAAGACGATGATAAGACTCAAATACCTGATTGGAGCGACAACTTTAGTTTTTTGTCAGGGCAGGAACAGGTTGGCTCTGAGGACGACGGGTGTGATAACGCACAGGGTGATGATGATGAGGTCGGAGATCCCACTTACTGTCAACCCACAGTCAGCCAAGAGATGAGGTCAGCAGAGGAGGTGGAGGAAGATGCTAGTGACGACGAGGTCAGGTTGCGCCTTCCTGGACAGAGACGTAGTACTGGAAGCACGTCAACAACTGCATCCTCAAACACAACTCTGCCTCTCACCACAAGTCGTGGTGGCTCTTCAGGTCGCATGGGTGCTAAGCCTTGCATAGCCTGGGCATTTTTTCAGATCGATAAAGATGACCCAACTCGTGTTATCTGTAACATTTGTCAGCAAAAGCTAAGTAGAGGCCAAAAAATACATAGTTTGAGTACTTCATGCATGAACCGGCACATGGACATGAAGCATAAGTTGCAGTGGGAAGCTCACTGTGCTACAATGCGGTCTAGCCGGCCGGGCCAACCACCGTCTGCCATATCTTGTGCATCCGCGGCCTCTTCATCCTCTGTGACTGGGGGGACAGCAGTCACACCTGTTTTGGGGCGCAGACCTGCCACCTCTTTACCCGCAACAGCCAGCGTGATTGGCAGGTCATCATTTTCTTTGGAGGTGGTAACACCAGCTGGTCTTGAGCGCTGTCCGACATCGATAGCACCACCTTTGGATCAAGGCAACCTAACATGTCCACCTGCATCTTCCTCACAGACCGGCAGTTTGCCGGGGACACCCTTATCAACCCCCTTCTAAGCACAATAGCCAGCCCTCGGTCCCTCAGATGTGGACAAGTAAAAGACCATTTCCTCCTAGCCATGAGAAAGCTAAGAGGTTGAATTTCACCATCTGCAAGCTCTTGGCTACAGAAATGCTGCCTTTCCGCCTGGTGGACACAGAGGATTTTCGAGACCTTATGTCCGTCGCAGTGCCCCAGTACCAGATGCCCAGTCGGCACTACTTCTCAAAGAAAGGTGTGCCTGCGCTCCACCAGCATGTCGCACACAACATCACCGCTTCTTTGAGAAACTCTGTGTGTGACAGGGTGCATTTCACCACAGACACTTGGACGAGTAGGCATGGACAGGGGCGTTACATGTCGCTGACTGGGCACTGGGTAACTATGGTGACAGCAGGACAAGGGGCTGCTGTCCAAGTCTTGCCGTCCCCACGAGTTGTGCGTCAATCCTCTTTATGTCATTTTTCCTCCACTGCTTCTGCCTCCTCAACCTCCTCTCGGTCTTCCACCTGCACCCAAAGCCTGTCTGGTCATGCCACAAGCTTTCTAACTGCGCAGAAGGGATCCTGCACACCTCCTTACTATGCTGGCAGTAGGGCTCAACGTCATCAGGCGGTTTTTACATTGAAATGTCTGGGAAATGTGAGTCACACAGCTGAGGAGTTGTGGTCAGCTCTGGAGAACCAATTTCATGAATGGTTGTCTCCACTGGACCTGAAACCAGGGAAGGCCGTGTGCGACAATGCTCCAAACCTGGGTGCGGCCCTTCGCCGGGGCAATGTCACACACGTGCCTTGTATGGCTCACGTGTTGAACCTGGTTGTCCAGCAATTTTTAGCCCACTATCCCAGACTAGATGGCCTTCTGCAGAGGGCACGGTCGCTGTGTGCTCACTTCCGCCGTTCGCATCCCGCAGCTCAGCGACTTACATCTCTACAGAAGTCGTTGGGCCTGCCACTTCACCGGCTAAAATGCGATGTGCCTACCCGGTGGAATTCAACTCTGCACATGTTGCAGCGACTGTGGCAGCACCGACAAGCCCTGGTGCAATACGTTCTGACGTATAGCCTGGGCCAACGAGATTCAGAGGTGGGGCAAATCACGCTGGAGGAGTGGTCTCAGATCAGGGACCTATGCACCCTTCTGCACAGTTTTGAAATGGCGACGAAGATGTTTAGTGCTGACGATGCCATTATCAGCATGACTATTCCGGTGATTTACATGCTGGAGCACATGTTAAACAGAATTCGGAGTCAGGTGGTGGCACAAGAGGAGGTGGAGGAAGTAGAGGAGGAGGAGTTGTATGCGGAAGGGCTAACATCTGCAAGGTCCAGATGGTCGGCAGCACCAGGGCGGCAGGCATGTGAGGGTGGGGGAGATGATTTTACCAGGGCGCATGGTAGCAGCCAAACTAGTGAGGAAGGTGCAGGAGCCCAGGAAGAAGTGGAGGACGAACTAATGGAAGACTCATCAGATGAGGGAGACCTTGATCACATTTCTGTTGTGCGAGGTTGGGGGGAGAGGACAGAGGAAGGAAGCATGATTGTTACCTCGCCACCAACACAACAGGGACTTGGTGCTCCTGGATGCGCAACACACATGAGTGCCTTCTTGCTGCACTACCTGCAACATGACCCTCGAATTGTGAGAATTAGAAATAATCCTGACTACTGGGTTGCCACACTGTTAGATCCCCGGTACAAAAGTAAATTTGCAGAAATTATTCCTGCCATAGAAAGGGATGCACGCATGCAGGAGTATCAGCAGAGACTGTTGCAGAATCTTACATGTGCTTTTCCACAAAATACCAGTGGTGCACGTAGTGAATCTCACAGTTCCAACTTGTCAACCGTGGGACCGTCAAGTGTTCAGCACTCAAACCGTAACAGAACCACAGTATCTGCTGGTAACATCAATTTTGCGGAATCATTTCACCACTTTTTTAGCCCATCCTTTGCAAGGCCACAGGAGACAAGAAGTCTGACACATAGTCAACGCCTAGAGACGATGGTACAGGAGTATCTCCAAGTAAACATTGAAGCCACGACTGTGTCACTGGACCCTTGCTCTTTTTGGGCTTCCAATCTGGATAAATGGCCGGAGCTAGCCACTTACGCCTTGGAGATCTTGTCATGCCCCGCAGCCAGCGTTCTGTCTGAACGTGTGTTCAGCGCTGCTGGTGGTGTGCTGACAGATAAGCGCACGCGGCTCTCCACTGATAATGTAGACAGACTCACGTTCATAAAGATGAACAAATCATGGATCCGAAACGACTTTTCTACCCCTGTGTCATCCTGGGGAGAGTAAAAGCTTGATGATTGGTTAAAATCACCCTACCAACCGTTTTAAGCTTTCAAATTACTAATCATGTTTATCTGTATCTTGACTGGAAAATAATTTGGGCTTTGTAGCAGTGTGCAGCACTGATCCTATTAGGCCATCTATAATAAGCTTCACCAGATTTAAAATTAAAAATAATTTTTAGCTGCATCTAGCCCGGAAAATAATTTTGGGGCTCCGAGATGCGCAAGACACATAAGTGCCTTCTTGCTGCACTACCTGCAGCATGACCCTCATATTGTCAGAATTCGAAGTAATCATGACTACTGGGTTGCCACACTCTTAGATCCCCCAAACTTTTCGATCAACCTTTTCATTTTAATAAAGACCAAAAAAATGGTCATTTTTGAAATTATAAGCATTAGCAGGTTGTTAGAAACTGAAATCAAACAGTTTTCAACTCAAAACTTTATTCTAGGTGATGTTACATTTTCACATAGGACCCCTTGTTCGAAAGGAGCTTCTGAACTCTCTCGTCCATTGAATTTGTCAGGTTTTGGATGGTTTCTGCTTCAATTGTTTTGCATGAGGACAGAATACCCTCCCAGAGCTGTTGCTTAGATGTGAACTGCCTCCCGCCATCATAGACACTCCTTTTAATGATGCTCCAAAGGTTCTGAATGGGGTAGAGGTCAGGGGAGCATGGGGGTCACACCATAAGTTTGTCCCCTTTTATGCCCATATCAGCCAGAGATGCAGATGTTTTATGTGCAGCATGAGATGGTGCATTATCATGCAGAAAAATGATCTTGCTGTGAAATACACGGTTCTTCTTCTTGAACCATGGCAGGAAGTGCTGTTTGAGAAAATCCACATACATTATGGAGTTCATCTTTAGCGCCTTCAGGGATCCTAAAGGGGCCGACAATCTCTCTCCCCATGATTCCAGCCCAAAACATTACTCCACCTCCTCCTTGTTGGCGCTGTAGCCGTGTTTGCGTGGGGTGTCCATCAACCAGCTATCCTCCACTCCATTCATCTGGACCATCGAGCGCTGCACGGCACTCATCCGTGAACAAAACAGTTTTGAAATCAGTCTTCATGTAATGTTTGGCCCACTGGAGCCGTTTCTGCTTGTGTGAAGTGGATAGAGGAGGTCGACAGGATGGCGTATGCACAGCTGCAAACCTCTGAAGGACCCTGCATCTTGTTGTTCGGGGGACGTTGGAGGCACAAGCAGCTTCAAAAACTTGTCTGCTGCTATGACAAGGCTTTTTTGCCGCTGCTCTTTCAACCTGACGTAATTGCCTGTAGGAAAGAGTCCTCAATTTGCCCTTATCAGCACGCACACGTGTGTACTGTGAATCAGCTACATACTTCTTGATTGCCAAGACACTTCATCCTGATCATCGCACAATGTTGATTGTAGTCATGCCTTGACCTAAACACTCCACAATTTGTTGCTTCTCAGCAGCCGACACATCCTTTTTCTTTCCCATTTTGGCAGAAAATGTAGGCTGCTTAATAATGTGAGAGAGCCTTCTTAAGTAGTCTTGCCTTTCATTGGACACACCTGCCAAACTAATTAGCACAGGTGTCTGCAATTGCTTACAGTGATATAAAGAGCCCTGACACACATCACCATCAATGAGTTTAACTGACAAACAAACAAATTCTTCCCTTATCACTCCTAAACACTTTTTGCATAATAATTTGGAACGCGGTGTACATGTGCTTTTCCACAAAACACCAGTGGTTCACGTAGTGAATCTTACAGTTCTAACTTGCCAACCGTGGTCTGTATGGAATTGTTCAATAAAGGGCCCAAAATTAAGATAACATAGATGGGAGAGGTCTCTATGAATAGGAATTCCTAAGTATTTGATACCCTGTGAGGGCCAGGCAAAGGGAAAGTTGGACTGGATGGAATCCTATATGGATTTAGGGAGGGAGACATCGAGGGCCTCAGACTTCGCTGCATTGATTTTAAAATTTTACCATGTAACAAAGTGATCTATTTCAGCCATAACAGCAGGGATGGATATATGTGATTGAGTGATATATACTAGGACATCATCAGCAAATAGAGAGCACTTGTACTCGGTGCCTCCCACCTCAATCCACCTAATATTGGGGTTATGGCGAATTGATGAGAGCAGGTGCTCCGTCACTAGGATGTATAAGAGAGGGGACAGAGGACATCCCTGCCTTGTCCCATTGGTGATTGTGAAAGGTGATGAAAATGTTCTGACGCACCCCCTGGGCCTTGGGACACCCGGAGCCGGACCCTTTTTGGTGGATGCTGGTGGTTGTAGTCTTCGTGGCGGCGATCCGGTTCCGTGGCTCAGGGCGGTCAAACCAGTGGCGGAACTATTTATGTGGTTTTGATGTTTAAATGTCCGACTACGCCACCCGTGGATTGCGGTCAGAGTGAACCGCCGCTACAGGGCAGACCGCTAAGGCTGGTGTTGTGGGTGCAGCAGAGCGTAGCATAACTCCCCACGGGAGGAGTATAGCCTCAGGGCAGTGTATGCGGAGGATGGGGGTGATGGTGCAGGGCAGCAGCAGTAACGACACGGAGTCAGTGATGCAGTTCAGGGCCTTTACTCACAGTTCTTATTATCCAGACCACGTCTGCAGGTAACGGCTGCCCACGTCGTACTGTGCTCACCAGGTGAGGGGCTCAGACAACTCCCAGATAACTTTGGAGCGCTTCACAGGACCCCCTTTGTGTGTCCTTTGTCTGGCCTTTCTTACCAACACTTCTGTCCGGCTGCCTCGGGCCTCCTCTTGGTAAACTTGGCGCCAGTTTCCCTGACCCTATGTGGTGCCTTCCTAGCGGGTGGAGCAAGGGGCTGCGCCACATAAAATGTCAGAGCCTCCGGTTTCTAGCTGAGGGTCGTTTCCTGCCTCCACTAGTTCGGGGACCGGTCTCCCCCTTTGGCCTGACCCCTCCACGCAGGTGGATTCGGGCGTGCGGTGGCGACTCGCCCGTCCGCACCCCTGGGATCCCTTCATTCCTTGTTCCTGGAGCCTTCTCCGCTCCTCTTCCTTCCTTCTCCCTCTTGCAGGCCTGGGCCTCTGTTACTAGGCCCGCCTCCGGAGCAGAGCTCATGCAGAGCCCCTGCTCCCTGCCACTTCTGCTCAGACTTCTCTGCACTGAACTAAGATGGTGCCCACCTTTTATACTCCCTTCTCAATGCACCCAGGAACTGCTTCCTCCCTGCTCCTGCACTGCAGGGTTCCCCTTCCTCAGTGTTCCCTCCCCCCACTCCAGCCAGGGACAGGGACTGTCGTGCCCATCTCAGGGGCATATTGGTCGCCCTGCCCCACGGCAATGTGGTGTAATGCATGCAGGTGTCGGGTCCTGATCCACACTCCATCCTTATCTGAGAGTGAGATATCACACCTCTGGGTGAGGTGCAATACGTCTGTAGCAACCGAGCCCTCGGTGCTACAGTTCCATTTATCTTCAGCCTAGGTGACGTATTGTGATACAGGGCCGTGATTTTGGCTATAAAAGGGTCCCCTAGACCCCTACCCCAAGCTTTTTAAGAGAATCATATATGGCGTGCCAGGAGACTCTATGGAATGCTTTCTCAGCATCCAACGAGAGTATCTACTTACAAATTTTTAACTGCATCTAGCCCAGGAAATACTTTGTGCCTAGTAGCAGTGTCTGCTAGTCAGCGGATTATCCCGGCTGTTAAGCAAGCTACACCACCTGTAGTTTGAACACTTAATTTTTTCAAAGGAAATGCTTCGGGACCACGGGATACTTAGTGAAGAGCATCAGGAGGCACCCCAAGGCATAGGGGCTGGGACTGGCACTAGGATGCCTTGCGGTGGACAGCCGAGCTCGATCCTTATAAAAGATTTTTAACTGCAGCAGCTTTAGTGGACGCTACTGGAGCTGGAATTACGCGGCTGCTGGCATGAGACTTGCCCTCCAATAGATCCTTGTAAATGGATTTAAAGTGTATTCATTCAAATTAGAGGGACAATTTAAATTAAAAAGCTTAGAGCTGCCTCCACCGCAGGGGGGCTCTCTCGACCCACCAGCGGACAGGCACCAGTATTGGGAGAGGGGGGCTGGCCGTCAGGGTTCACCGCGGCTCTGGCACAAACCCGGCGACACGGAGGTGGCACGGGCAGGAGCGGACTGGCCGTCTCGGCTTCTCACTTTTTGGATTTTAGAAGGGCATGACATGCCTATATCTGTGTCTCCCCCTCCTTTTACTCCTCCACCTCTTTTCTTTTCGCATGACTATATGTACTTGTCACTTTTCCATGTGTTAGTTGTGTCTTCTGAGCAGTTTGTCAGCTTTTGGACACCTTTGAAGGTGTTTTCTATGTGTTTCTATGTGTTTTTGTTTGCCTGCCATTGGTTTTAACGGTGTTCGAAGGTGTTCGACGAACAGTTCGACGAACAGTTCGGCGAACACACGGGTGTTCGACGAACCGAACCGAACTCGAACACTACGGGGGTGGCTCAACACTACTTCCCACACACTTTTCTTAGCCAGGACTGCTTCTCGGCATGGTTGAACGGTCCCACCAGAGAATCCTCTGGTGTGCCCTGGCTTCTACATCAGGAGAGTTCATGATAGCGCTAACTTTGCAGCTGCTATGGGGCTCTTGAGCGGGGGAGAAAGGTGAGCCCTCAGATTCAAATCCTCTGGTGGGCCCAATGTTTTTCAATCTGAAACAGCTTCTCAGTGGGAGTTGTATTTCGCCACAGCCATATTCTTTAGCTCAGTGAAAGGACTGGTATAGAGGGAAACCGTATCTACACCAGCTGTCATTTCTCCGTCACCAGGTTCCGACCATTGTCACACATGACCATGCCTAGCTGTATGTTCAGCGGTGAGAGCCACAGATCAAGCTGCTGTGTTACAGCTTTCAACAACTCACCTAAGCATTAAGCATGTTATCTTCAGCATAGCCTGTTGCCGCTTGGCCAAGGCAGTGCTGCAGTGCTTTCAGCTTGTGACTGATGAGGTCATTTCGGAAATAGAGTAGAAGGTGCAGTAGCTGAACATTGTGATTACATTGAAGTTAAATTGGCGACTCTGTTTTTATACTAAAGAAAGATCCTACTGTTTTTTTTTTACGTTATTTTTTAAGGCAAATGTATTCACCGGGAAATGTCATTTTAACATTTTACAACCTTCTCTGGCAATGTGGTGTGTGACACATCATCAGACACATCCTGTTTCATTGATGATGGAGGGACTCTGAAAGACACATAGAGCAGGGCCACAGTAACGAGTACAGCATGTTCCCATTAGAAAGGAGAGAGTCTGCTATACAGTTATAGGGTATGCAGTGAGTCCAACGGCTGACCAAATTTAGGAAAAGCCCCACTAAGAAATTAAAGACACATAGAGCAGGGCCACAGTAATGACAAATTCCCATTAGAAAGGAGAGACTCTGCTATACAGTTACATGGTATGCAGTGAGTCCAACGGCTGACCAAATTTAGGAAAACCAAACTAAGAAATTAAAGACACATAGAGCAGGGCCACAGTAACAACAAACTCCCATTAGAAAGGAGAGAGTCTGCTATACAGTTATAGGATATGCAGTGAGTTAACCGGCTGACCAAATTTAGGAAAAACCCCACTAAGAATTTAAAGACACATAGAGCAGGGCCACAGTAACAAGTATGACATGTTTCCATTAGAAAGGAGAGGGTCTGCTATACAGTTATAGGGTATGCAGTGAGTCCAACGGCTGACCAAATTTAGGAAAAACCCCACTAATAATTTAAAGACACATAGAGCAGGGCCACAGTAATGACAAATTCCCATTAGAAAGGAGAGAGTCTCCCATAGTGTTGGCCTATGCAGTGAATGCAAGGGCTGCCAAAAATTTGGAGGCAGTTCAATGCCCCTTGGAAGAGACGTGGAGGAGGGCCTCATAAAAAAATGTTCCCATTAGAAAGGAGCGGGCCTCCTATACTTGTAAAACCCATGTACTAAGTGTATGGGCTGACAAAGATTTACCCCTGGGGGGTATACATGAACATACTGTATAAAAAAATTCTTTTACAGGCATCATAAACATCCTTTAAAAAAATTATGTGGGTGTTGCATCACGGACCACGGTCACCCTGGTGATATAGTGGTGGAGGATGAGAAGAAGGAGGAGGACAAGAGCAAATAGTCAAAATCAGGCAGCGTATACCCATGTGTGGGTGTGAAAATGTGCATGGGAACACACCTCCCAAGAAAAAACACTAGATTTGAGTTTATGTTACGCTGCTATCATTCGGTGGTGTTGAGAAGTCTGGCCCAATCCAGCCCTTGTTCATTTTTATAAAAGTCAGCCTGTCAGCATTTTCAGTTAACAGGCGGATGCACTTATCAATTATAATTCCACCAGCAGCACTAAAAACCCGCTCTGATAAAAAGCTGGCGGCAGGGCAAGCCAGGACCTCCAAGGCATAGAGAGCCAGTTCATTCCACGTATCCAGCTTGGATACCCAATAATTATAAGGCACAGAGGAATCATGGAGGACGTTGGTACGGTCGGCAAGGTACTCCCTCAGCATCTTCCAAAACTTTGCACTCCTTGTGAGAGTACCCCGCGCCTCAGGGTCTGTGCAATGGGAGGGGCTAAGAAAACTCTCCCAGAACTTTGACAGTGTTCCCCTGCCTCTGCTGGATTGAAGTTGTGTCTCTCTCGTCTGTACTCCTTGGTTGTCTAATGAAGTGTGCCCTCTGTCGCCAGTGTTTTCAGATGGGAATTTTTTTAATAGTTCCGCAACAAGGGTCTTCTGGTACTGCCCCATTTTTGTAGACCTGTCCGCCTTAGGAATAAGAGATATAAAGTTCTCCTTGTAGCGTGGGTCTAGAAATGTCACCAACCAGTAATAACTGTCACCCAAAATTTTGAGAATGCGAGGGTCATGGGAAAGGCAGCGTAACATAAACTCAGCCATGCGTGCCAGACTACTAACAGGCAAGACTTCCGTGTCCTCACCAAGAGGATGACTGACCATGCTCTCCTCCTCCTCCTCTCTGTCCTCTGGCCATCCACGCTGAACAGACAGTATGACAGCTGTGCAGCTAGTACCGTCTATAGTGGATGAAACTAGCTCCTGTCCTTCCTCCTCCTCTTCCTCATTGTCACCCAATCCACATTGGGATGAGATGAGGCTTGGCTGTGTGTAATCACCCTTTATGGTTCCTTGCTCCATCTCATCATGCTCCGCCTGCAATGCATCCTTTTTTATTGTGAGCAGAGAGCGTTTCAGAAGACAGAGAAGCGGGATGGTGATACTAATAATGGCGTCATCGCCGCTCACCATCTTGGTGGAGTCCTCAAAGTTTTGGAGGATGGTACATATGTCTGACATCCATTTCCACTCCTGAGGTCTTATGTGTGGAGTCTGAACAGAATACAGACGGCCTTGTTGATGATGGTACTCAAAAACTGCCCTCTTCTGCTCACAAATCCTTCCCAACATCTGCAGTGCAGAGTTCCAATGCTTGGGGACATCATACACCAGTCTGTGAGCCGGAAGCTGCAAACACTGCTGAAACACAGCAATGGCGGCCGAAGCTGTAGCTGACTTTCTAAAATGGGCACACAGGCGGCGTACTTTAACAAGCAGATCCGGCAGCTCCATGTAGGATTTGAGAATCCGCTGAACCACGAGGTTAAGCACATGGGCCAGGCATGGTACGTGTGTGAGCTCGCCTTGCCTCAGAGCCGCCACCAGGTTCCGGCCATTGTCACACACGACCATGCCTGGCTGTAGGTTCAGCGGTGTGAGCCACAGATCTGCTTGCTCTTTCAGAGCTGTCCACAACTCTTCAGCATTGTGCGGTTTGTCACCTAAGCATATTAGCTTCAGCACAGCCTGTTGCCGTTTGGCCGAGGCAGTGCTGCAGTGCTTCCAGCTTGAGACTGATGTGTTCATTTCAGAGATGGAGGCTGAAGAGGAGGAGGCTGAGGAGGATGAGATGCAAGAGCTGTAGACCTTGGGGGCAACCCAGATTGACCTAGGGCCCGCAATCCTTGGCATCGGGAGCATGTATTCCGTCCCAAGATCCGACTGGGTCCCGGCTCCCACTATGTTAACCCAGTGTGCCGTCAGCGAGATGTACCGTCCCTGCCCACAAGCACTTGTCCACGTGTCCGTTGTCAGGTGGACTTTCCCAGTAACTGCGTTGTTGAGGCCACGGCTAATGTTTTTGGACATGTGCTTGTATAATGCGGGGACGGCACACCGGGAGAAATAGTGGCGGCTGGGGACCGAGTACCGAGGGACGGCCGCCGCCATCAGGTTGCAGAATGCTTCCGTCTCCACGAGCCTAAAAGGCAACATTTCGCGCGTAAGCAGTCGTGAAATGTAAGAATTTAATAGTGTGGCCTGTGGGCGTTGGCTGCATATTTGCGCTTGCGTTCCAAAGCCTGGGGTATGGACAACTGAACGCTTCGCTAGGACAAGGACATGGACATGCTTCCTGATGCTGCTACTTGAGAGTGTGCAACGACAGGTGCAGGGCGGGAGGCATCTTCGCATGCTCCATGGACAGAGGATTGGCTTGCATGCATAACAGCGGAAGAAGCAGTGGTACCACGTGCAGACATTTTTCCTGGACCCTGGGGTTCGGCCCACAAAGTCGGGTGCTTTACTGCCATGTGCCTGATCATGCTGGTGGTGGTCAGGCTGGTCGTTTTGCCACCCCTGCTGATGCTGGCCTGGCAGGTGGTGCAAATGGCCTTTTTGGTGTTATCGGCAGAGTCTTTATAAAACAAACAGACTCGGGAAGACCTAACAGTTGTACTGGCAACTTCCTTCGTGTTGGTGTTACGGGGAACGGTGCCTGCCTTCTGTCTGTGGCCACCTCACTCCTTCTTCCTGCCTGTTGGGGTGCTCTGCCTCCCTCCCCCTGTGTGCTGCTGTTCTCGCTCTGCATGTCCTCCTGCCAGGTTGGGTCAGTTACTATATCATCCACCAACTCGTATTCCACTTACGCACCTGGTCCTCCTCCTGACTTTCTGGCAATTGTGTCTCATCATTATCCACCTCTTGTGGGACTTTCCCACCATCGTGTTCGTGTGACCGTGGCTGCTCAAATATTTGGGCATCGCTACATGCGATCTCCTCTTGCCCTGCTTCAACTGGACCGGGCGAGAGGCCTGAATCTATAAATGGAAAAGTGAACAGCTCTTCAGAGTGTCCAAGTGTGGGATCAGTTGTCTCTGGGCACTCGGCATGTTGGGAGGAAGGAGGATCAGGGTGAGGAATATGCGGTCCAGACTCACGGCTACTGAGACTTGACCGTGTGGAAGAGAGGGTGGTGGTGGCTAAGTGACTGGAAGCATTATCCGCTATCCAACCAACAACCTTTTGACACTGCTCTGGGTTCAATAGTGGTGTTCTGCGGTCCCCTAGGAATTGGGACAGGAAGGTCAGGCGAGAAGATGTGGGTGTTTGTTGTGGCACAATTTCAGCTTGCCCACGGCCTTCTCCTCGGCCTGTGCATGCACCATCACCATCACATCCAGTTCCCCGTCCCTTGCCACGTGCCTTGCCCATTTTAAATGGAGGACAGTATCTTCCACGCTCACTACTAATGACTGAGTTTGGAGCGAACTTATATGTGATCTGTGTGATGGAGAAAACAGAGTTTTAAATACCTGGCCTGTAGGTAAGTAGTTTGAACAGCAAACTGCTGTGAATTGCTTCACTGACACACTAAAGGAAATTTTTAATGGAGGCCAGAAATGGCAGTATTTTCTGACAACGTGTATGTGATCTGTGTGATGGAGAAAACACGGTTTTAAATAGCTGGATTTCTAGCGCTGTAATATGGAAAGGACCTGGCTGTATTCTGCAGTGCCAACAAGCAAATGGCGCAGAAAAACGGTGTTCTCTGGATTGCTTTTTAATCAAATAATGAGGATTAAGATCCAAAGAAAAGTATTCCTGGCCCCTGAGACCTGGGCCTTTGTATAGAAATATCTAACAGCAGCAGAAGGCAGAATTGGAATGGAGCCTCTTGTGCTATATGCACTGCAGTCTGCTATATACCCTGCCTGCCTATACACCCTGCCTGCCTGATATCTCTGCAGATGGATTAGTTAGTCCTCAGAAGGACTGTTTGTTAAGATGGATAAGTGTAATGTACGGTTTTTCTCCCTACACTAACTAGAAACAAGCAAATCTCTCCCTGACACAGCAGCAGCTCTCCCTACACTGCCTGATTCCGGAGTGACTGTGACGAGCATGGCGGCCAATCACTGTAATGCCCACAACCAACATGGCTACGGCATTATAGTGAGTGGCAAGCAACCCCTGCATGTTCATTGGGTCTCTAAAGAGCGCCAAACATGCAGGGAGGAGACCCGAGCCACCGCCGAGCAACCCTGGAAATATTCGGTGAGCGCCGAGCAGTAGCGAGCATGCTCGCTCATCACTAATCTTTACTCTTGACATATGTGACTCATTACCAAGGAAAAACTTCTGAAAGTAAAATGTGTGATGTTAGGCAGAATTTCAGGGTGGCTCCTACGTGTCCCTGATGCATGGCTACCCAAAGCCGTTATACATTTGATATAAGATTAGAGTCTTGAAGACTAGCAGGGAAAATATTTTGGTGGGTGGTAAAATACATCTCCCATGCCCATAATTCATTCTATGTCAACACATTTAAAACCAAGTGTTAATATTTGTATAATTTTAAGGAGCAAATGGGTGCTCTTACATAAGGGTTGCCCCTAGGTGGCGGAATTCTATAAGCCACCCAGCATGTCCTGTAAGAGGAGTGATATAGTAAAAGACAAATTGGTAAGGATCGGTTAAATAAGTAGTACAAGCTGTGGGGAAAGCGCACACAATAGGGTAATCCTACTTAATTAGGAAGGAAAAAAAGCAAAATTGGTATGGTGGCCCTGTTATTTAAAATGCCACCTGCTTCTGCCTTTTGGCTAGGTAGAGGCCCAGGAAAAGATGTCCAAAAAAAGGAAAAAAGTTTTAAAAGGCTGCGCTGATGGAGAAAGAATCACTTGCTGCAAAAATGGACAATGAAGGTTCTGTTATTTTAGGACAACGCGATCCAACGCTGGACAGGCATCTTTATCAAGTCAAAAAGATCTGTTTTTTTTTTAACTTGAGAAAGACGCCTATCCGGCATTGAAACGTTGTCCTAATATAAGAACCTTCATCGTCCATCTTTGCAGCAAGTGATTCTTTCTCCATCAGTGCAGCCTTTTAAAGTTTTTTTCATTTATAAGTTCCAATGTAGGCACTCAGAACAACATTTTTTTTAGGCCCCCAGGAATTTTTTTCTTTGAGTGCTGTACCTGAGGGAAGCAAAATTAAGAGGAATACCTAATATCATCTACATATAAATCTGAGATATGACATCAGGGAAGATATACCAGCAGGAAGATTTTCATGCTGGGATGTCCATGTAGCATGATATATACAGGCGCTTCTCACTAAATTAGAATATCATCAAAAAGTTAATTTATTTCAGGTCTTCAATACAAAAAGTGAAACTCCTATATTATATAGAGTCATTACAGACAGAGTGATCTATTCCAAGTGTTTATTTCTGTTAATGTTGATGATTATGGCTTACAGCCAATGAAAACACAAGTCATTATCTCAGTAAATTAAAATAATTAACCAAAAATACCAGCAAAGGCTTCCTAAGAGTTTAAAAGGTCCCTTAGACAGTTTCAGTAGGCTCCACAATCATGGGGAAGACTGCTGACTTGACAGATGTCCAGAAGGCAGTCATTGACACACTCCACAAGGTCCCAGAGTCTGGAGTAAGAGTGGAGAGGCCACAATCCAAGCTGCTTGAGGTCTAGTGTGAAGTTTCCACAATCAGTGATGGTTTGGGGAGCCATGTCATCTGCTTGTGTACGTCCACTGTGTTTTATCAAGACCAAAGTCAGGACAGCCGTCTACCAGGACATTTTAGAGCACTTCATGCTTCCCTCTACCGACAGGCTTTTTGGAGATGGAAATTTCATTCCCCAGCAGGACTTGGCCCCTGTCCACATGGCCAAAAGTACCAATACCTGGTTTACACACAACAGTATCACTGTGCTTGATTGGCAGCAAACTCGCCTGACCTTAACCCTATAGAGAATCTATTATAGAGAATCTATGGGGTATTGTCAAGAGGAAGATGAGAGACCCCAGACCCAACAATGCAGACGAGCTGAAGGCTGCTATCAAAGCAACCTGGGCTTCCATAACCCCTCAGCAGTGCCACAGGCTGATCGCCTCCATGCCACATTGCCGCATTGATGCAGTAAGTGATGCAAAAGGAGCCCGACCAAGTATTGAGGACATTTACTGAACATGCATTTCAGTAGGACAGCATTTCGGATTTTAAAAACTTTTTTCAAGCTGTTGTTATAAAGTATTCTAATTTACTGAGATAATGACTCTTGTGTTTTCATTGGCTGTAAGCCATAATCATCAACATTAACAAAAAAAACACTTGGAATAGATCACTTTGTGTGTAATGACTCTATATAATATATGAGGTTCACTCTTTGTATTGAAGAACTGAAATAAATGAACTTTTTGATGATATTCTAATTTAGTGAGATGCACCTGTATATGGCTGGCTGGAAGGGCAAGATGCACTGTGTTTCCTGCTGAGCCCTGTCCCTGGCTGGAGTGGGGGGAACAAAAGGTAGGGGAACCAGTAGTGGGTGTGGGTGGAGGAAGTAGAGTAGTGGAGCACCATAGTAGGAGGTATTTAAAGGGAAGCCATCTTAGGGTGGCAGAACAGTTCGTTCAGTGAGTGAGGACAGTCAGTCAGGGAGCAGAGTCTCTTTAGGAGCTCTGCTCCACAAGTGGGGCCTAGTGATAGAGGCCCAGGAGGGGAGCAGGGAGTAGGCTCCGTTCTATAGAAGGGATCCCAGGGGGTACGGCGAGTGCAGGACGGCACCTGTATGCCCCGTATCTGCCAGGTGTCAGAGGGCTCAGGCCGCAAGAAGGGGACTGGCCCCTGGACCAGTCGTGTTACTCCAGGTCTCGGCTGGAAAAACCGGAGGCTTATGACTTTTATAGTGCAGTTGCCACAGCCTCATCTTAGTCACCGTGAGGGTCAAGCAGGTCCGGGAACTCCAGGTTGCCCAGAGGGACTTCAGAGCACCCGAGTGGGACTGTGAGTGGGGAAGCGCAGGGCAGGAGGGAGAAGACCCAGCGTGAAGTCGGTCAAGGAAAGGAATATAAGAAAGCGGGGTTCCGTCAAGCACTCCTGACACATCTGAGGAAGAGCTGAACCCCCGGTCTGGTGAACGCAGCACGACGTGGGAGGCTGGCACCCACGCAGTGTACCTGTGGAACTTACATTAGAACTGTGAGTAAAAACTCGGATGACTGCACTGCACTGCCTCCGTCAGTTATTTCAGCTGCACCATCTCTCCCTCTGCACTACAACGCCCAGCATCACCACCATCTGCACCTACACTGCCCCGGGGGCCCGCTCCGCCTGTGGGGAGCAGAAACATCCCAGCTGCCATCCCATCACCCCCGGAGGACTGCAGCAGCGCTGGTAATCCTTACCAGGTACCACAGGTGGCGTCACAAACACTTCCTAAAACTACAAACCCCATATAAATAACGACCCCCTTTTTGTTGACCGCCCTGGGCCACGGACCGGGCAAGCCGCCGTGACATATCCCTTTTCTCAGCGTTCACCGGTGTGCCACCGAGTACCCCACAGCCCTGGGGGCGCGTCAGTTGCATAAATCTGCACACCCATAAAATATTACTTTGTTGAAGTCCACTTTGAATTTCTAACAGCATTCATTCTTTTGGATCGGAGTCTATCAGAGCGGCACATGTAGATTTGGTGATCAGTGATAAGGGAGCATTAAAATGCTTGAGTGCTCGGAACTCGAATCAAGCAGGTCGGACTCTCGGGCGGGCTCGACTAGAGTACCAAGCATAATGGAAGTCAATGAGGAACTCAAGCATTTTTACTGAAGACCCTAACCGGGGGACTGGGGGGAGGGGGCAGTAAAATTGCTGATATGGATTTAAACAGTGCTGAAATGCAATGGGAACAACATGGGAAAGATGCCTGATCTCTGACTCCCAGGTCGCTGCTGGGAACAATGTTGTCAGAGTTTAAGCATATGTTCACACGATCAGTGTTTGTTCCCACGATCAGTGTTTGTTCCCACGATCAGTGTTTGTTCCCACGATCAGTGTTTGTTCAGGCTTTCATGCAGCTGAACTTCCACATGAATTCCGCACCTCAGCTCACTTGCATTTTTCCTTGCGTTTTTGCCGCATGCATTTTTGTCTCTCTTTGGTATGTTATTAGATGTGCAAAGATATAGATAGATAGATATGAGGGGTAATGGTAGTTGGCTTTGATGACAGCTGTGATTTGTTAAAAATCACAGCTGCCATCAACCCCTGTGGTTAGTAATGGAGAGGTGTCTATCAGACCCCCCCATTACTAATCCAGTAATAAAAAATAAAAACACATAGACACAGAAAAAAAAACACTTTATTTGAATAAAGACCCCCTCCAACTATCCCTCATTCACCAATTTATTATCCAAAATGTTGCTACGCAGGTCCGATGTAGTCCACATTCTCCGATTCTGTCTCCGGCATCTTTGAATAGCAGTAAAGTGACCGCTATTCACAGGCGCCGGGTTGTGACATCAATGCTCATCAAAGCCTCTGGGTCTTAATTTTTTTTAAATTATTTATTTATTAAAACCATGCAAAAAAACACCTTCGTAAATACACTAAGGCATTAAACCCTGCCTATATGCTTCTAATCCAAAACTATCCCTCCTCCAACAGCTATCCCTACACTGAATGCAGGTAACAGCGATTTTATTAGAGAAAAGACAGTATGTAGCCCTGAAAAGGACTTTTGTTATAACGGTGCAGCAGTGGTATACAAGTACTGCAATAGAAATTAAGCACTGCCTATATGCCTGCTCTCATCTAAGCTTTTCCTCCTAGATCAACTCTCCCTGAACTGCTTCCAGAGGAGAGTGTGCCGAGTATCGCGTCACTGGGTCTTATCCAATACCAAATGACGTGATGCGGCCAGTCAATCAGAGTAATGCCAGTAGCCAACATGGCTATGGCATTACCGTGTATGGCAGGCAATCCCTGCATGTTTATTGACTGTCTAACAGCCGCGAAACATGCCAGGTGGCGAGCATGCGCCCTCATCACTATTGGTGATCTCTGCCTGCTCCTCTTTGCAACAGCTTCACATCTGACAGATTGTGAGGACATCTTCTGTGTAAAGCACCCTCTTCAGTTTAACCACAGATTTTCTATTGGATTCACATCTGCGCTCTGACTATACTATTTCAAAACTTTGATCCTCTTCTGGTGAAGCCATTCTTTTGATGATTTTTCTTAGGGCTGTGGTCATGGTGAAAGGTGAAATTCTTCTTCATATTCAGCTTTTTAGCAGAGACCTTAAGATTTTGTTTAAAAAATTGACTGATATTTGGAAATGTCCATAATTCACTCCCCCTTGACTAAAGCCCCAGTTCCAGCTACCATAAAACAGCCCCAAAGCACAATTGTCCCTCCGCAATGCTTCACTGTGGGTATGGTGCACTTTTGTCCTTGTGCCAAACAAACCTTTATGAATGATGGCCAAAAGGTTCCACCTTGTTCTCATAAGACATAAGTTTTCCACATGCTTCTGGGAAATTTGATGTAGGTTTTGGCAAAACATAGCTGGGCTTGGATGTTTTTCTTTGCAATAAAAAGCATTTTTTTTAATAAAAGACCAATTTTCTTCTTCCCAATTCATCAATTTTTGAGGGACATCCAGTTCTAGGTAATGTCACTGTTTTGCCAAGTTTAAGACACTTCTTGATGACTGACTTCACAGTGCTACATGGTAGATCTAATGCCTTGGGATTTTTTTATACTCTTCTCCTGATTGATAACTTTCAGCAATGAGATCCCTTTACTGTGTTGTAAACTGTTTATGGACCATGTTTTCTACTGTAAAATGCATCTAAGAAAATGTGAAGAAAATCATCCTACAACAGTGAAATTGCTGTAAATGATGGCAGCTGTCTACTGACCACTATGTAACAGGAGGGTAGATGTGATTGGCTAATTCTGAGCACAATCTCATCCCCAATTAAAAAGGGTATTCCCCACTATGCAACCATATTATTACATTTTTATTTTTTTTTTATTGTCCCCTCAAAATTATTTCAATTTGTTTCACCATGGATTTGTACAGATTATGAGTGATATTAAAGGTGTAAAAGTTCTGAAATGATTCTTCTTGGTAGGATTTTTTTTACTTGACAAATACCTGACATTTTACCAGGGGTGTGCAGACTTTTTATTTCCAGTGTATATACCATTTATACTATACCATTTATACTTTAAATGCAGTAAAACCAAAAGGGTTCAATCTTGGCTAAAAGGTTAGTGACACCTGATCCATCTTTTGATCCTTGTGTTTTTATTTTCTTATTCTTTACTTTTATTCTCCAGTTTCATGTAGATTGGCGCTGGTGTTGCTCAGGAGCAGGAGGAAGAGGCCGAGACTACAGCAGAAGAGAGAGCAGGAGGATCCTCAGATCTTCCCTGTTTTTCAGGTGTGTACACCACTGCAGCTCGTGCTTTGAGTTCAGATGCCCATCATGCAGTTGGTGCTCAGGTTCAGAACATTTATGCCTCACTTAAGGCTCTGACTGCACAGCGTTCAAACCACCCATCTCTTGTCATCAGCGCAATGCTTGAAGAAATGCCACGCCAAGGAGCTCCTTTGAGCTGTCTTTGGTGTGCTCAGTTCCTTGGCGCGATGGATCCCCCCTGTTCCCTATTTTGCTGTGCAGCTGGGGCAGCATGGCCCCCTCCTTCTCCTCCAAAATGCTCATGTCACATGTATAGCCTTTACCCCATATGGAGTCAAGGACCTCATCATCCCCCGCATCATCTTCCACCCATTCCTCACCCCTACTCTCCTTGCCGGTCTGCACACTGCAGAAAAATGCAACAGTTGGCAACCTGAGTTTCATCATCATCAGAGATGTGCTGCGGTTGTCCACTGACCATGTGCCTAACCCTCCCACGTACTTATCCGCCAACTGAACAAGGGGTTGGGCATCAGTGCACTCAATTGTAGGGGGTGACTGGAAGACGTACTGGCAACAAGAGGGTTAACATGTAATGTGATGTGTTAATGTATTTTTTTATTTGTGTGATAAAAAGAGTTTTTCATTTGATCCTTTTGGCAGGTCTGTGTCTCGGTTTTCCTGGAGGTTTTATCCTTGAGGCTGTCCCTGGGAAGGGGGGAGGTCTGTCCACTAGGGGGAACCATTATAAAGGATAGGGATATAGTTTGCATCACACAGAGTAGTATGCAGTTAACACAAGGGATTAGCCCACTAGTTGGGAGGGGTTAGATCAGTTAGTAGGGGAAATACTTCCTACTTTAGTTAGTGAGAGTAGAGTGTGGAGTCTAGTCAAGTTCAGAGTCAGGTGTGTGAGTGGAGTTCAGAAGAAGGGCTAGACACTGCAGTGTTAACGGGTTCTAAGAAAGCGGATGCAGCAGAGGTGAAAGGGTGCTGTGAGTGCCAAGGATGCCGGGACAGTCTTGGGCCTAGGGCCTGGAAGAGGTATTGAGTGTCATATCTCTGTCTACCCTGTGAGGAAGTTGTCGGCCTGGTCTCAGCGAAGGGGAAGGATGGTGGGCCTCAGGGAAGCTGTTATGCCAGATAGAAGGTCCCTGGTACCAACAGAGGAAGTTGAGGTGGGGGCAGGTTGGCAGAACGGAGGAAAGGATTGATAGTACATAGGATAAAGGGAACATCACCAAAAAGAGACTTTTTCTTAATCTATAGGCTGCAGCCATGTGTAACCAAATTACACAGTAAAGCTGAACCTGTTAAACTGGACCCAGGGTCTCCTGACTTGTCTGTAGCCGGATCTGGTCCCATGAATGAGAAAGTGACAAGGACTCCTGAACAACAGGTGAGTAAAGAACGAACCCCACAACATAACACACATAAGTCAGACTCAGTTCCAGCCCACAGCCTACCGGCCTTGTACCCACCTTCACCATCTCTTCCACTTGTGGGGCAGGGCCAGGTGGACAGCCCACGGAACCCCAGCCAGTGGACTAATCAAAAAGCAGAAGTGACTGCTGCATGACTTGGAGCTCAGACTGCTTGGCTGATTTGCAAGGGAAAGTGCCAACTCTGTGTTTTCAACAGGGGACCGGGTGGAAGATAATGGAAAGGAACTGTAGGCACTCTCAGCCTTCCAATCTAAAACCGCGTCAACATGTTCGTGCCTCACCATTCGTCCAGCGGTACTTGGGCCTACGAAATTACACAGAACATCCTGTCGTCTGTGTGTGTAGCACCCTGAGGACTCGGCTGCTACAGGGGTATTGCACCTCACTCCAGAGGTGTGGTATTCCACTCCCGGGTAAGGATGGAGTGTGGGACTGAGCTCAGTAGGCTGCATGCACTACATACATCCCATTTCCGGGGACAGAACTACGGTACTCCCACCAGTATATGTGCAGGTACGACAGCGTCTGTCCCTGGCTGGAGTGGGAGGGGGGTGGAACATCCCAGTAGTGTAGGGGCAGATAGGGGGAGTAGTCTGGGTAAAGCTAGGAGCTCATTGGGTGCTAGTCACCTGGGCTCACACATAGAGGGAGTATATATGGTGGGCACCATCTTAGGACAGGGTCTTTTTAGCCTGAGGAGCAGAGCAGAGGAGCTCAGCCAGGAGGGCTGACAGGGAGCTGTGGCTCCGGCTGGGCCCAGCTCCAGAGCCAAGCCTGCAGAGGGAGAGAGGAGAAAAGAAGGACCCAGAGAGAAAGACAAGAAGGGAACCCCAAGATCCCAGAATAAAGACAAAAGCGTGAAGGGTTGGCGGACAAGGGTACCGGATCCCAAGCTGGCAGAGGCCAAAACAAACCTTAGCCAGGAACCGGAGGTCGTGGGCAGGATCTGCCACGACCCTCACCAAATCCACCAGAATGGCACACCGAGCATAGGGTCAGGGAAGCCAGGGAAGGTTCAACCAACAAGAGACCCGAGGGAGCCGGACACAGGTGGATCCCTGGTGGGAACGGCCAGAGAGAGAGAGTCAGAAGGGAGCTCAGGACCACGCTCTGGAATCGCCTGGGGGTTAGCCGAGTCCAGGACCTGGTGGACGCAGCACGGCTCGGGTGGTCACTCAAGGCCAGAGTGACCAAAAGAACACCAGTAAGTAAAAACCCTGAACTGCATCTCCTGACTCTGAGTCTTCTTTCTGCATCATCACAACCCCCATCATCCACACCTGCTGCCCTGAGGCCATACCCCTCCCGTTGGGGGTTATACCATCACTGCTGCACATATACCACCGGCCTCAGCGGACTGCTCTGCAGCGGCGGCGTCAAAGCCGCACTCAACGGGTGGCGTAGTCGACAATCAAGTTAACATCTACTGCCATAGACTGCCACTTAGTTTGACACCCTGGGCACGGACCGGGTCACCGCCACAAGGACTACTACCCCTATCCAGATCCGGCTCTGGGTATCCCCTGAACATGGCCCAGGGGGTGCGTCAACTTTGGCGTAGTCGGCAGGATAACGTGCCCGCAACCACCGGGTACTGCGTGCCTGAAGAAAAGTTCGCATTTACCTCAAAAAGAAGTCTCCCGCCGGTTCCGGAGGGTCCCCGCCATCGGACGCCATCTTGGATCGGTTCCCGCCATTTGCCCGTCATCTGCAGTCTTTTCCCGCCATCTGCAGTGTTTCCCGCCACTGGGAAGCGGTTCCCGCCATCTGAGAAGATTTCCCGCCCTGGCAGAGCGGACGCCATTATGGGCGTGCCAGAGGGTGGTAAGAGACGACCTCCCATCGTGGGCCAGGACCAAGAATGGCGCCAAAAACGAAGACCGCCCCCACCAGCAGAGACTGCAATGATTGAGATGTCCATCAGCGTGGGGGGTCTGCCCCTGGAACTGACAATCACCAAGTTGCCCCAGGACCGCCCTCAATGGGGGGCGGAGACAGAACAAAACAGAGAAGATGGGAGCAGCTTGGAGAAGTCTGGAGGAGCCGTACCCGGAGATGGAGGGAGAGTCAGGCAGCACCGACCCTGTGGTCAGGAGCCTGTTGCAAGCTACCACTCCACAAGATCTGGTGGAGATCCTGGCACAGCTTCCCCGAGACCGGGAGCGTGCACAGACCGCGCTGGAGGGTCTCGCACGGAGGATGGCCCAAGTGCAGCGAGAAACGCTGATGGAGTGGAGCAGGGAGATGGCCCAGCAGGCTGGAACCCGCCAGCGGAGCACACCACCCGCAACGAGGAGCACGTCTGACCCCGGAAGAGGATGCAGAAGGGACGGAGGCCGGAGACGACGCCGCAGAGGGAGCTGAAGAGACGGAGGCAAGTAAAGGGGACGTCACTACCCCAAGCCCAGCCGCCGTAAGTCTACCCCCGCTCCCTGTCGCAGAGCCCGAAATCCCACCGATCGTGCCCGTTGCCGCACCGCTACCGCTCCAGACTAGGCCCCAAGCAGGAGCCGCGACCACGCCCCCTGTGACGTCATGCGCCTCAACCCTGAGCGCGGCCAAGCAGGAGACGCCACCGGCCTGGTCGCAAGGCCGAGTGCCCCCGGGCGCCGCCGTCTTCACGGTGCCCTTTACCTTCAGGGTACCCCAAGCCTGGTCGCAAGGCCTAGTGATCCCGGGCGCCGCTGCCACCACCGCGCCCTCAACTTCCACTGTGCCGCACCTGGGTGAGGACTTGTTTGCCCAGCACACTTGCCCGGATGGGCAGCCCTTTGTGTGGCCGCCGGAGTACCACCATCCCCGACTCCGGAAAGAAAGACCCCTGGATGAGCCCCTAATCCCGGTTCCGGCGCCCGTCAAGATGACCCCGCTCTCGTTAGAGGAGGCGCAGTTTGAGTGGGACCCCGCAGGAGGAGACCTCATCGGGTTCACTCAAGAGACCCGGGCGGCTGCAACTGAGCGTGCGGAGTGCTGCCGCCAGCAGTTGGAAGTCTTTGAGCGAGAACGGAGAGAGAGACGGGTCCGCGAGGAGCGGCTGCAAGTAAAGAGTGCAGAACAAAAGAGCCGGACCCGAAGGAACCCCCGTGCAGCCCACGGTCCCCGTGCCACCGGGACTGTAATCAAATTCCAACTGCAGCACGGTTGGGGCTTCATCAGAGATCATCACACCCCCGGCGACGTCTTCGTGACCAGAAGAGATGTCGAGTCCCACCTACCGGAGGGACACAGAGGTCGTGACCTTTACCTGGGTGATGAGGTCACCTTCACCCGGCACCAATGTGCCAAAGGACCCTATGCCCTTCATGTACACCGACTGACAGAGAAAGAGCTGAGGTGTCAGGAGGAGCAAGAGGACCCGGACGGGTCTGAAGGGTACAGGGAGGAAGCATCAGGAGGACGCCGCTACTAAAGTACGGTAAATGGAACTGTAAAATAGTTACCCGTTAGGGTACAGGAACTGTTACCATTATAGTCCCCGTTGGGACCAGTGAACTGTACCCGTGTGTCCCTATCCCTTAACAGGTTGAGGACTGTGAGCAGCCATCCCCTTTTCCCACTGGCCGAAGACTGAGAGCGGCCATATCCCTTGTATATAGTTGCGCTTCCTAAAGTGCCCCCTACCGGTTTTATAGGAAACTGTTTTTTCTACCAGAGACTGTGGCACTTACCTGGTCACAATTTGCACAAGTGGCCAGAGGTCAAAAATGTTTTATATGAAAAGTTTTATTATGATGAAAGAGTTAATATTATTTTATGATGTGTCCGTAACATTTTAAAAGAGAAGTACCTCCCATAAAGGGATGATTGAAGGTTACTGTTTATATATTTTAAATGAAGTGCACTTTAAAAAGCTTGTATGTTTTATGTTTTTGCTCTTTTACAGCCCGAGGACGTGCTGTGATTTACCAGGGGGGAATGTAGCACCCTGAGGACTCGGCTGCTACAGGGGTATTGCACCTCACTCCAGAGGTGTGGTATTCCACTCCCGGGTAAGGATGGAGTGTGGGACTGAGCTCAGTAGGCTGCATGCACTACATACATCCCATTTCCGGGGGACAGAACTACGGTACTCCCACCAGTATATGTGCAGGTACGACAGCGTCTGTCCCTGGCTGGAGTGGGAGGGGGGTGGAACATCCCAGTAGTGTAGGGGCAGATAGGGGGAGTAGTCTGGGTAAAGCTAGGAGCTCATTGGGTGCTAGTCACCTGGGCTCACACATAGAGGGAGTATATATGGTGGGCACCATCTTAGGACAGGGTCTTTTTAGCCTGAGGAGCAGAGCAGAGGAGCTCAGCCAGGAGGGCTGACAGGGAGCTGTGGCTCCGGCTGGGCCCAGCTCCAGAGCCAAGCCTGCAGAGGGAGAGAGGAGAAAAGAAGGACCCAGAGAGAAAGACAAGAAGGGAACCCCAAGATCCCAGAATAAAGACAAAAGGGTGAAGGGTTGGCGGACAAGGGTACCGGATCCCAAGCTGGCAGAGGCCAAAACAAACCTTAGCCAGGAACCGGAGGTCGTGGGCAGGATCTGCCACGACCCTCACCAAATCCACCAGAATGGCACACCAAGCATAGGGTCAGGGAAGCCAGGGAAGGTTCAACCAACAAGAGACCCGAGGGAGCCGGATACAGGTGGATCCCTGGTGGGAACGGCCAGAGAGAGAGAGAGAGAGTCAGAAGGGAGCTCAGGACCACGCTCCGGAATCGCCTGGGGGTTAGCCGAGTCCAGGACGTGGTGGACGCAGCACGGCTCGGGTGGTCACTCAAGGCCAGAGTGACCAAAAGAACACCAGTAAGTAAAAACCCTGAACTGCATCTCCTGACTCTGAGTCTTCTTTCTGCATCATCACAACTAGAGATGAGCGGTGTTCGACTAGAACTGTTCGCCAATCTCAAATTCGAGCTGTTTTGGGCGGTGTTCGAGTTGTTCGACGAACCCGAACGATTTGCAAAAAATTCGGCTGTTCGAGGTTATGTTCGATAACTGTTCGTGCACCAAAAGCGTGTCCTGCATGTCTGTCGCTATTTAGAGCACCAATCATGCAGGGATTGTCTGCCACTCACTGTAATGCCACAGCCATGGTGGTTGTGGCATTACAGTGATTGCCCAAATCGATGGGAACAGTGCTCACAGTGAAACATGAAAAGCCGGCAATTCATCAGCGGCATACACCGGTACCCGACAATTTAGAACCGAAAGAATAGAGCTTCACACATAGATTAGATAGATAGAAACATGTCAGTCACACATATAAGAAGCACAGTGACAGTGTTGCTTACTGTACTTGTCATTTAGTGTAAAGGATTTATCAAAAAAAATAATAGTGTTTTCATGCACTGTCTCTTTAAAAAAGCCGGCTGGCAATTCAGCATCTGTACCCGACAATTTAGAATAGAAGGAATAGAGAATCACACATAGATTAGATAGATAGAAACATGTCAGCCACATATATACGAAGTACAGTGACAGTGTTGCTTACTGTACTTGTCATTTAGTGTAAAGGATTTATTAAAAAATATAATAGTGTTTTCGTGCACCGTCTCTTTAAAAAAGCCGGCCGGCAATTCACCAGCAGTACCCGACAATTTATAACAGACAGAATAGAGCTTCACACATAGATTAGATAGATAGAAACATGTCAGTCACATATATATGAAGTACTGTGACAGTGTTGCTTACTGTACTTGTCATTTACTGCAAAGGATTTATTAAAAAAAATAATAGTGTTTTCATGCACCGTCTCTTTAAAAAAGCCGGCTGGCAATTCAGCATCTGTACCCGACAATTTATAACAGAAAGAATAGAGCTTCACACATAGATTAGATAGATAGAAACATGTCAGTCACATATATATGAAGTACTGTGACAGTGTTGCTTACTGTACTTGTCATTTACTGCAAAGGATTTATTTAAAAAAATAATAGTGTTTTCATGCACCGTCTCTTTAAAAAAGCCGGCCGGCAATTCAGCATCTGTACCCGACAATTTATAACAGACAGAATAGAGCATCACACATAGATTAGATAGATAGAAACATGTCAGTCACATATATAATAAGTACAGTGACAGTGTTGGTTACTGTACTTGTCATTTAGTATTAAAATAAAGGATTTATTATTAAAAAAAATTGGCGTGGGGTTCCCCGTAATTTTAGTCTCTAGCGGAGGTTAAGCAGACAGCTGGGGCAGATGTTTGAAGCCTGGGAAGGGGGTAATACCCACGGAGCTTCCCAGGCTACTAATATCAGCCCCCAGCTGAATACCTAGCCTTTACTAGCTATTAAAATGGAGGACCCCCCCAAAAAAAATGACGTGGGGTCCCCCCTAATTTAATAGCTAGCAAAGGCTAGGCAGACAGCTGGGGGCTGATATTAATAGCCCAGGAAGGGTGCCATGAATATTGGCCCCCTCCCAGGCTAGAAACACCAGCCGTCAGCCGCCCCAGAAATGGCGCATCCATAGGATGCGCCAATTCTGGCACTTAGCCTCGCTCTTCCACGCTGCCCTGGTGCGGTGGCAGGGGGTAATAGGGTTGGGGTTGATGTCAGCTTATAATGCCAGCTGACATCAAGCCCAGGTTAGTAATGGAGAGGCGTCTATAAGATACCCCCATTACTAACCCCATAGTCAAAGTTAAAAGAAAACACAAACACCCAGAATAAAGTCCTTTAATTGAAATAAAGACACATTCCTTTATTGTTCTAAATTAAACCATACTTACCGTCACGCCCATTCCAGCTGAAGCCAACGATCTCCTGCAATAAAAGAAAAATAATAAAGCAACCTCATCCTTACCTTTCCATGGTTCCCACGACAGCTTCAGCTCTGCTACATCGAGATAACAGGCTGGACCGCAGCAGAACGCTGCCATCCAGCCTGTCATCCCGCAGACACTGAGAAGCGCAGGCATGCTTGCGCTCTGCAGTGTCTGGCTGTGACGGCATAAAGATGAGACGAGTTCATGTCCAATGAACTCGGCGCACCTCATGCACGTCACTGACAGCGTGGGAGAATTCTCTTGCACTCAGGACTTCAGCGTGAGAATTCTCCCACGCTGTCAGTGACGTGCATGAAGTCAGCTGAGTTCATTGGACATGAATGAGCTCACCTCATGCACGTCACTGACAGCGTGGGAGAATTCTCACGCTGTAGCGCTGAGTGCAGGAGAATTTTCCCACGCTGTCAGTGACGTGCATGAGGTGAGCTGAGATCATTGGACATGAATGAGCTCACCTCATGCACGTCACTGACAGCGTGGGAAAATTCTCCTGCACTCAGCGCTTCAGCGTGAGAATTTTCCCACGCTGTCAGTGACGTGCATGAGGTGAGCTCATTCATGTCCAATGAACTCAGCTGACCTCATGTACGTCACTGACAGCGTGGGAGAATTTTCACGCTGAAGTGCTGAGTGCAGGAGAATTCTCCCACGCTGTCAGTGACGTGCATGAGGTGCGCCGAGTTCATTGGACATGAGCTTGTCTCATCTTTATGCCGTCACAGCGAGACACTGAGGAGCGCAAGCATGCCTGCGCTTCTGAGTGTCCGCGGGATGACAGGCTGGATGGCAGCGTTCTGCTGCGGTCCAGCCTGTCATCTCGATGTAGCAGAGCTGAAGCTGTCGTGGGAACCATGGAAAGGTAAGGATGAGGTTGCTTAATTATTTTACTTTTATTGCAGAAGACATTGGCTTCAGCTGGAATGGGCGTGACGGTAAGTATGGTTTAATTTAGAACAATAAAGAATTGTGTGTTTATTTCAATTAAAGGACTTTATTCTGGGTGTTGTGTTTTTTTAAATACTTTACTAGAAATTCATGGTGGTCATGTCTAATATTGGCGTGACCCCATGAATTTCGGGCTTAGGGCCAGCTGATAATGCCAAGCTGGCCTTAACCCCTTTATTACCCAGTGAGCCACCGCACCAGGGCCCTGGATGAGTTGGGTACAGCGCCAGAAGATGGCGCTTCTATGAACGCGCCATTTTCCGGGGCGGCTGCGGACTGCAATTTGTAGCGGGTGGGGCCCAGAAAGCTTGGGCCTCCCTGCGCTGCGGATTCCAGCTCCCAGCTGCCTAGTTGTACCTGGCTGGGCACAAAAATAGGGCGAAGCCCCACGCATTTTTTTTTAAAATTATTTCATGAAATTCATGGAATAATTAAGAAAAAAAGGGCTTCCCTATATTGTTGTGTCCAACCAGGTACAAATAGGCAGCTGGTGGTTGGGGGCAGCCCGTCCCTGCCTGCTGTACCTGGCTGGACACAAATATAGTGCGAAGCCCCACGTCAATTTTTTTTTAATTATTTCATGAAATAATTTTTTTAAAAAAGGGCTTCCCTATATTGTTGTGTCTGGCCAGGTACAAATAGGCAGCTGGTGGTTGGGGGCAGCCCGTTCCTGCCTGCTGTACCTGACTGGACACAAATATAGGGCGAAGCCCCACGTCAATTTTTTTTAAATTATTTCAGGAAATTCATGAAATAATGAAAAAAAAATTGATGTGGGGCTTCGCCCTATATTTGTGTCCAGTCAGGTACAGCAGGCAGGAACGGGCTGCTCCCAACCACCAGCTGCCTATTTGTACCTAGCCGGACACAACAATATAGGGAAGCCCTTTTTTTCTTAATTATTCCATGAATTTCATGAATTTAAAAAAAAAATACGTGGAGCTTCGCCCTATTTTTGTGTCCAGCCAGGTACAACTAGGCAGCTGGGGGCTGGAATCTGCAGCGCAGGGAGGCCCAAGCTTTCTGGGCCCCACCCGCTGCAAATTGCAGTCCGCAGCCGCCCCGGAAAATGGCGCGTTCATAGAAGCGCCATCTTCTGGCGCTGTACCCAACTCATCCAGGGCCCTGGTGCGGTGGCTCACTGGGTAATAAAGGGGTTAAGGCCAGCTTGGCATTATCAGCTGGCCCTAAGCCCGAAATTCATGGGGTCACGCCAATATTAGACATGACCACCATGAATTTCTAGTAAAGTATTTAAAAAAAACACAAACACCCAGAAAAAAGTCCTTTAATTGAAATAAACACACAATTCTTTATTGTTCTAAATTAAACCACACTTACCGCCACGCCCATTCCAGCTGAAGCCAATGATCTCCTGCAATAAAAGTAAAATAATAAAGCAACATCATCCTTACCTTTCCATGGCTCCCACGACAGCTTCAGCTCTGCTACATCGAGATGACAGGCTGGACCGCAGCAGAACGCTGCCATCCAGCCTGTCATCCCGCAGACACTGAGAAGCGCAGGCTTGCTTGCGCTACTCAGTGTCTGGCTGTGACGGCATCCAGATGAGCCGAGGTCATGTCCAATGAACTCGGCTCACCTCATGCACGTCACTGACAGCGTGGGAAAATTCTCACGCTGAAGCGCTGAGTGCAGGAGAATTTTCCCACGCTGTCAGTGACGTACATGAGGTGAGCCGAGTTCATTGTCGGCTCATCTGGATGCCGTCACAGTCAGACACTGAGGAGCGCAAGCATGCCTGCGCTTCTCAGTGTCCGCGGGATGACAGGCTGGATGGCAGCGTTCTGCTGCGGTCCAGCCTGTCATCTCGATGTAGCAGAGCTGAAGCTGTCCTGGGAACCATGGAAAGGTAAGGATGAGGTTGCTTTATTATTTTTCTTTTATTGCAGGAGATCGTTGGCTTCAGCTGGAATGGGCGTGATGGTAAGTATGGTTTAATTTAGAACAATAAAGAATTGTGTCTTTATTTCAATTAAAGGACTTTATTCTGGGTGTTTGTGTTTTTTTTTTAACTTTGACTATGGGGTTAGTAATGGGGGTGTCTTATAGACGCCTCTCCATTACTAACCTGGGCTTGATGTCAGCTGGCATTATAAGCTGACATCAACCCCAACCCTATTACCCCCTGCCACCGCACCAGGGCAGTGTGGAAGAGCGAGGCTAAGTGCCAGAATTGGCGCATCCTATGGATGCGCCATTTCTGGGGCGGCTGACGGCTGGTGTTTCTAGCCTGGGAGGGGGCCAATATTCATGGCTCCCTTCCTGGGCTATTAATATCAGCCCCCAGCTGTCTGCCTAGCCTTTGCTAGCTATTAAATTAGGGGGGACCCCATGTCATTTTTTTGGGGGGGGTCCTCCATTTTAATAGCTAGTAAAGGCTAGGTATTCAGCTGGGGGCTGATATTAGTAGCCTGGGAAGCTCCGTGGGTATCACCCCCTTCCCAGGCTTCAAACATCTGCCCCAGCTGTCTGCTTAACCTCCGCTAGAGACTAAAATCACGGGGAACCCCACGCCAATTTTTTTTAATAATAAATCCTTTATTTTAATACTAAATGACAAGTACAGTAACCAACACTGTCACTGTACTTATTATATATGTGACTGACATGTTTCTATCTATCTAATCTATGTGTGAAGCTCTATTCTGTCTGTTATAAATTGTCGGGTACAGATGCTGAATTGCCGGCCGGCTTTTTTAAAGAGACGGTGCATGAAAACACTATTATTTTTTTTAATAAATCCTTTGCAGTAAATGACAAGTACAGTAAGCAACACTGTCACTGTACTTCATATATATGTGACTGACATGTTTCTATCTATCTAATCTATGTGTGAAGCTCTATTCTGTCTGTTATAAATTGTCGGGTACCGCTGCTGAATTGCCGGCCGGCTTTTTTAAAGAGACGGTGCACGAAAACACTATTATATTTTTTAATAAATCCTTTACACTAAATGACAAGTACAGTAAGCAACACTGTCACTGTACTTCGTATATATGTGACTGACATGTTTCTATCTATCTAATCTATGTGTGATTCTCTATTCCTTCTATTCTAAATTGTCGGGTACAGATGCTGAATTGCCAGCCGGCTTTTTTAAAGAGACGGTGCATGAAAACACTATTATTTTTTTTAATAAATCCTTTGCAGTAAATGACAAGTACAGTAAGCAACACTGTCACAGTACTTCATATATATGTGACTGACATGTTTCTATCTATCTAATCTATGTGTGAAGCTCTATTCTGTCTGTTATAAATTGTCGGGTACCGCTGCTGAATTGCCGGCCGGCTTTTTTAAAGAGACGGTGCACGAAAACACTATTATATTTTTTAGTAAATCCTTTACACTAAATGACAAGTACAGTAAGCAACACTGTCACTGTACTTCGTATATATGTGACTGACATGTTTCTATCTATCTAATCTATGTGTGATTCTCTATTCCTTCTATTCTAAATTGTCGGGTACAGATGCTGAATTGCCAGCCGGCTTTTTTAAAGAGACGGTGCATGAAAACACTATTATTTTTTTTAATAAATCCTTTGCAGTAAATGACAAGTACAGTAAGCAACACTGTCACAGTACTTCATATATATGTGACTGACATGTTTCTATCTATCTAATCTATGTGTGAAGCTCTATTCTGTCTGTTATAAATTGTCGGGTACCGCTGCTGAATTGCCGGCCGGCTTTTTTAAAGAGATGGTGCACGAAAACACTATTATATTTTTTAATAAATCCTTTACACTAAATGACAAGTACAGTAAGCAACACTGTCACTGTACTTCATATATATGTGACTGACATGTTTCTATCTATCTAATCTATGTGTGATGCTCTATTCCTTCATGTCTAAATTGTCGGGTACCGGTGTATGCCGCTGCTGAATTGCCGGCCGGCTTTTTTAAAGAAAGCGTCTTCTGAGCAGTTTGTCAGCTTTTGGACACCTTTGAAGGTGTTTTCTATGTGTTCCTATGTGTTTTTGTTTGCCTGCCATTGGTTTTAACGGTGTTCGACGGTGTTCTAAGGTGTTCGACGAACAGCTCGACGAACAGTTCCTCGAACATCCCGGTGTTCGACGAACCGAACCCGAACACTACGGGGGTGGCTCAACACTAATCACAACCCCCATCATCCACACCTGCTGCCCTGAGGCCATACCCCTCCCGTTGGGGGTTATACCATCACTGCTGCACATATACCACCGGCCTCAGCGGACTGCTCTGCAGCGGCGGCGTCAAAGCCGCACTCATCGGGTGGCGTAGTCGACAATCAAGTTAACATCTACTGCCATAGACTGCCACTTAGTTTGACACCCTGGGCACGGACCGGGTCACCGCCACAAGGACTACTACCCCTATCCAGATCCGGCTCCGGGTATCCCCTGAACATGGCCCAGGGGGTGCGTCATGTGCACCAGTGGAAGATGTTTCATTTGAGCACGTAGCAGGCACAGAACGGCCACATTCTCTCCCTGCAGCAGCTACACCACCTGCAGCACCATGGCCACGTCCACGTCCCCTATTTGATGCTCTCCTCATTTTTTCCACCCCAAAAAAGTGTACAGTAGAGGAGAGAAAGTGCCCAGCGGATTATTACACTGTTAGGATACTCTACACAATGCTGTTATGGTACTCTACAGCAGGCTGTTATAGCACTCTATACCAGGCTGTTAGAGTGCGCAGCACCAATCTGTTATGGAACTCTACACCAGGCTGTTATGGCACTGTGCACCTGGCTGTCAGGGCAGGCTGTACCAAGCTGTTAGGGCATACTGCACCAGGCTGTTGGAAAGGCTGGACCAGACTGTTAGGACATGCTGCACCAGGCTGTTAGGGCACTGTGCTCCAGGCTGTTAGGGCAGGCTGCACCAGGCTGTAATGGCACTGTGCACCACAGTTAGGGCACACTGTTAGCAGCCCCAAATCCCATTACCCCAATTGCCATTGCACTAGGACAATCTGGAAGAGTCGGGCAAAGGCCAGAATGGACACATCTAATGTGATGCGTGAATTATAACCAGGGACCTTACCAGCTTGAAAATATAAGCCCCAAGCTGTCTGCTTTACCTTGGCTGCAAAAATAGTGGGAACCCCACGTCATTTTTTAAAATGATTTATTTATTAAAACCAGGCAAAAAACACCTGTGTAAATGCACTAAAGCAGTAAACCCTTTCTATATGCCTCTAATGCAAAACTGTACCTACTCCACCAACTATCCCTACACTGAATGCAGGTAACAGCGGTTTTACTTGAGAAAGGACCGTATGTAGAAAAGGCCTTTTGTTTTAAAGGTGCAGCAGTGGTATGCAAGTACTGCAATAGCAAATAAACTCTGCCTATATGCCTGCTCTAATCTAAGATCTCACTTGTAGATCAACTCTTCCTGAACTGCTTCCTGAAGACAGTGACTTGAGCATCCTGTCACCGAGTCTTATCTAAGACAAGATGACGAGGTGCGGCCGGCCAATCACAGTAATGCAAGTAGCCAACATGGCTATGGCATTACCGTATATGGCAGGCGATCCCTGCATGTTTGTCTAACATGGTTGTCTAACAGTCGTGAAACAAATGGGCTGGGGACTCTAGCATGGCGCTCGAGCACACACGATACTCGATCGAGTAATGAGCGTACTCCGATGTTTAATCGAGTATCGAGCAGTGGCGAGTGTAGCATCGGCATCTCTGCCTCCTGCCAGGCAGAGACGCCGTTCCCCTCACCGCAGCGGTCTCGGTCCGGCGTCTTCCTGCTGCCCTGCTGCTGCTGTGGCACGCACAAATCCCAACAGGATACTATCCTGTCCTATCTGCGGACAGTCAACTGCCGCCTGGACGCGCTGTCTACCCCGACTGTGTTCGTCTCTAACTGAGCGGCACCCGCTCCGGTGGCACCTCAACCCAGTGGTGCTGTGGCACCCAGTTTTGGACTCCGGCTCTATGCACTTCCACATTTTGGTGGTGACCCTGTCCTATGTCGGGGCTTCATAAATCAGTGAATGCTGCACTTTGAACTTCTGGCACACCAGTTCACCTCCGAGCGGGCCAAGGTGGCGTTCATCATGTCCCACCTCACCGGAGAGGCGTTGGCATGGCTTAACCCTCTGTGGGAAAGAGGGGATCCCCTGGTGTCCGATCTTCTGGCTTTCCTCGCTGCCTTCTGGAAGGTCTTCGATGAGCCCAGATGAAAATCTTCTACTGCCTCCTCACTTCTCCGTCTCTGCCAAGGGAGTCTCACTGTGGGCCAATATGCCATACGTTTCCGAACCATCACATCTGAACTTGCCTGGAACAATGAGGCCCTGGTGTCCACCTTTTGGGAGGGTCTTTCTGGATGGATCAAGTATGAGCTAGCCAGTCGTGACATCCCTTCCATCCTGGACGAGCTGGTGTCATTAGCTATCCGGATTGACATCCGTTTTCTGGAACGTGCTAAGGAGAGAGAGGATTTCTGCATCTCGTTCCAAAATTCCAAAGGCCAATCCCGCAACCAGCAATCCCCCGGGCATGTTCATCAGAGCCTATGCAAATTGACCCAACCAAGATGGTCAAGTCTCACCTGGAGACACGCTGAGCCTAGGGGAGTTGCTACTACTATGGCAGTATAGAGCATCTGATCCGTTCCTACCCGGTGAGGCAGGGAAACTCCAGTGTTTAGGACCGCTCGGAGAGGTCGTCCTAGGCAAGAGTAAATCCTCTCTGTCCTTGATTCTGTCTGTTTCTCTTTCCAGTGGTGAGACCTGCTTCTCCGAGACTGCCCATCTGGATTCCGGGGCCTCTGGGAACCTCATTCAACAGGCTGTTGTGGAGCATTATCAGATTCCTACCGTACGTCTGGCTGAACCATTGGCAGTTGCCTCCGTGGATGGGAGGCTTCTTCCAGAGACCATCTTGCTTGTCACAGAGCCTGTAACCCTTCAGGTGGGAATGCTGCACTCGGAGAAGATCTCCTTTCATGTGCTGTTCGGTCTCTCATACTCCCTCTTGCTTGGTCTACCCTGGTTGCAAAGACATGAGCCCGTCCTGAATTGGAGATCTGGTGAAGTGCTCCGTTGGGGTCAGGAATGCCATGAGTCCTGCCTGGTTCCGGTTCGTCCTGCTCGACACCCGTCTACTTTGGCTAATCTACCTGGTCTGCCGGCACCCTACTGGTCCTATGAGGACATCTTTGACAAAAGGAGGCTGAGACACTACCACCTCATAGGCGCGAATAGCCGCGGACGAATCTACCCTACGTCGCTGGCCGAGACCCATACCATGTCTGAGTACATAGAGGAGAACCTTGCTAGGTGATTTATCCAGAAATCCACTTCCCCGGCTGGAGCAGGATTCTTCTTCGTCAAGAAGAAAGACGGCTCTCTACGCCCCTGTATCGATTACAGGGGCCTAAGTACCCCCTGCCTCTCATCTCGGAGCTGTTTGACCGCCTTAAAGGCGCGAAGATCTTCACCAAGCTCGATCTTTGTGGGGCGTACAATTTGGTCTCGATTCGCCAGGGAGACGAGTGGAAGATGGCATTCAACACCCGGGACAGTCACTACGAATACCACGTGATGCCCTTTGGTCTCTGTAATGCTCCAGCCGTATTCCAGGAGCTGGTTAACGACATCTTCCGAGATCTCATGTATTCTTGCGTGGTGGTGTACCTGGACGATATCTTGGTTTTCTCTCCGGATCTGCCCTCGCACCGGTGGGATGTTCGTCAGGTTCTGCTGAGGCTCCGGAAGAATCGCCTGTACGCTAAATATGAGAAATGACTCTTTGAGCAGACCTCTCTGCCATTCCTGGGCTATATTATCTCCAAGACTGGTCTGCGGATGGATCCTGAGAAGGTTTCTGCCGTCTTAAAGTGAGTGGCCCCTACTGTAGGGGTTAAAGGCGATTCAGCGATTCCTGGGCTTCGCAAACTATTACCGCCTCTTCATTTCTCATTTCTCCTCCCAGACTGCTCCCATCTCTGTGCTCACCCATAAAAGGAGCAAATTCCAGGGAATGGACTTCCGAAGCGGAGAAGGCCTTTGTCTCCCTTAAACAAGTCTTCTCCTCCGCTCCTGTGCTACACCGTCTGGATTGCAACAAGCAGTTCTTCTTGGAGGTTGATGCATCCTCCTCAGGGGCCGGAGCAGTGCTTACCCAGAAATCCTCGTCCGGGCGAATGGTGACCTGCGGATTCTTCTCCAAGCTCTTCTCCTCGTCTGAACGCATCTACTCTATAGGAGATTGAGAACTGCTGGCCATCAGGTTATCGCTGGAGGAGTGGCACTATTTGCTTGAGGGGGCTCTGCACCCGGTGGTCATCTACACTGACCATAAGAACCTTGCTTATTTGCAGAATGCCCAAAGACTAAATATGCATCAGGCCAGGTGGTCTCTAATCTTTGCCTGATTCTACTTCACTCTGCACTACCGCCCGGCGGACAAGAACATTAAAGCTGACGCTCTATCCCGCTCATTCCTGTCTTCCGATCAAGAGGAAGAGCCTCTACATATTATTGACCCCTCCAAAGTATTGACTGTTGCTCTGTTTGACCTATCTCATCTTCCACCCGGTAAGACCTTTGTAACGGTTCTGGATCATACGAAGGTTCTACTCTGGGGTCATTCATCCAAACTAGCCGGTCATGCTGGCCAGAGGAAGACCTTTCTGCTCGTTGCCCGACATTACTGGTGGCCTTCCCTGCGCAAGGATGATGCGGACTTTGTCGCGCCTTGTTCCTCTTGTGCCCGTAACAAGGTTCCCAGGCACCTTTCAGCCGGCCGTCTCCTTCCTCTTCCCGTGCCTTCCGCTCTGTGGCAACACATTGCAATGGACTTCATCACGGATCTCCCTGTTTCTGCCGGTTGTACTGTCATTTGGGTGGTCGCCGACCGCTTTTCTAAGATGGTCCACTTCATCCCTCTGCCTGGTCTTCCATCTGCATCTGTGCTGGCTAAGGACTTCATCCATCACATCTTCCGTCTTCACGGCCTACCCATGCACATTGTCTCGGATCGCGGAGTTCAATTCACTTCGCGCTTCTGGAGAGCCACGTGCAAGCTGCTGGATGTCTGTTTGGATTTCTCTTCTGCTTATCATCCTCAGTCCAGTGGTCAAGTGGAACGTATCAATCAGACCCTTACCAGCTTTCTTCGGCACTTTGTCAACGCTCACCATATAAATTGGGTTGAGCTCCTGCCTTGGGCCCAGTTTTCCTATAACAACCATGAGAGCGAGTCTTCTACTAAATCCCCGTTTTTTATGGTCTATGGTCGACACTCCCGGATTCCGTTTCCTGTCTCCTCTTCTGTGGACAATCCTGCCACGGAGTCTCTCGTCAGCGAATTTTCTACTATTTGGGAAGACACTAGATCTGCGCTTCTTCAGTCCTCCGAGCGGATGAAGAAACATGCTGATAAGAGACGTCTGGATCCACCGCAATTCTGTCCGGGAGACAAGGTCTGGCTTTCCTCCAAATATGTCAGTCTCAACATACCTTCTTATAAGTTGGGTCCGCGGTTCATCTGTCCTTTTGACGTTCTGAACCAAATTAATCCCGTCGCTTACAAGCTGAAACTCCCGGTCACCTTATGGATTTCCAACTCCTTTCATGTATCTCTCCTCAAACCAGTTGTCCTTAATTCTTTCTCTGACGATCCAGGTACCACCCCAGCTCCAGTCTCCGCTGAGGACGTCTTTGAGATAGAAAACATTTTGGCCACCAAGAGGGTAAGAGGAAAGACTTTCTTTCTTGTGGATTGGAAGGGGTTTGGCCCGGAGGAGAGGTTTTGGGAACCCAGGTAGAACATTCATGCCCCTCATCTTCTTAAAAAATTTCTCGCGTGCCTAAAGAAGAGGGGGTGTAAAGGGGGGTACTGTAGCATCGGGCAGAGATGCCGTTCCCCTCACCGCCGCGGTCCCGGTCTGGCGTCTTCCTGCTCCCCTGCTGCTGCTGTGGTGCACACCGCTCGCAGCTTCCCGGACACTGTGCTTAGGGCGCATGCGAGCTCCCTCCTTCTTATCGGGCCGCACGCGCCATCCTAAAGAGTCCCCCCCGGTCAATGGCTGGAGGACTTCCCCTATATAAGGCACCTCCTCCAAAATGGAGGTGCCTGTGCAAGGTTGTTGTTTTGTGTGCTAACACTTTCCTCAGCCCTCAGGTCCCGCTGCCTGTCAGTCCAGCCCGCCAGTCTGTCTAACAGTCCTGCACGCCAGTCTGTCTATCAGCTGTACCTGCCAGCCTGCCTACCCGGAGCACCTGCCAGTAACCTGCCGTGCCCGCCAGCCTGCCTACCTGGAGCACCTGCCAGTTACCTGCCGTGCCCGCCAGCTTGCCTACCTGGAGCACCTGCCAGTAACCTGCCGTGCCCGCCAGCCTGCCTACCTGGAGCACCTGCCAGTTACCTGCCGTGCCCGCCAGCTTGCCTACCCGGAGCACCTGTCTGGCTATCTACCGTATCTGGCTGCTTATCTACCCAGACCACCCGCCAACCTTCCTGCCATGCTCATCCGCTGTACCGGTCAGCTCCTGTCATCTGACCCGTGGGAGTTACCTGCTCTCACACAATGTTGGTCTGAGAGTGGCACCTGATTCACCTGCCTAGTCCCTCCCTGGTTCACGGAGTCGACTAAGCCGCCGTGTGACCTGGGTCGTTCGAGTAGGCACTTAGTTATGCCCCTCTGGCCCCTCCTTGCACCGAAGCACAGAGGTTCCACCACCCAGAACCGTAACAGCGAGCATGCTCGCTCATCACTAGTAGAATGTTATTGAAGTAGATATAATGTTTTTCAGAATAGCCCATATACAGGATAGCAGTTGATGTCGCAAAATAGCTGCCTATCGCATTTCCATGGGTTTGATTCTAAATTTGCAAATTAAATTCAAATGTGTTATTGTTGAGGAAACATGCAATGCCATGAACCAAAAGAAAATAAATTGCACAGTGGGCATGTGGGTCTTGAGAAATATATAAAGGGTTACTACAGCTTGTAAAACTTGTTTGTGGGTATGTTAGAGCATAGAGCACTGAGAAAAGTAACATATGCCAGAGTGTCCAATTCTAGTTCAAATAAGGTATTGATGAGCTGGATTGGATATTTTAGGGAAGATAGAAGGGATAACACTAGAGATAGGATAATTGATTATCAGGACTCCGGTCCATCGGCTATGTCTGTATTTTGTGACTGCTGGATGGGAGGCCTGTGAATCTCCTTACCTCCCAGTATTCCCAGCTCTTCCTCTCATTAGCCGAGCTTGCATGATGTCATCATTGCAGAGTGATGTGCAAGTGATGTTGCCCCAACCCAGCTAATCGAAAGAGGAGCCTAGAATCCTGAAAGGTAAGGAGATTCACAGGCCTCCCATCCAGCGGTAACAAAATACTGACATGGCCGATGGACCAGAGTCCTGCGAATTGATTCTCCCATCTCTAAATAAAACCCATTTCTGTAGCTGAAGATCAAATTACTTGTTAAAGGTGCAATGTCAGAAAAAATGGGCCAGATGGAAAATGCACTTAAGTTTCTTAGGAAGATGACAAAAGAATGTCGGGGCTGGTTCCTTGTTAATGAGAAAAGATCATTCTTTTTTGTTAAAGAGGATGTCTTAAAAGACTGTTAATCAGGTCATCATACTTTTTTGGCACATTACTCTTACAGCCTCTTGGAATTTGAATTTTCATTCTCTCAGAAAACTCCCACATACGGCTTCCGAATAGGCTGGTTACCACGGCCCCACGTTAGGGTGCCAAAACTATTGTAGCTGCTTTTGTTCTGACCCAAAGTCAGATATGCCGGATCACCAGTGAGGCCGAATTAAGAGATTAGGCCCTCAAATGACGAGCGCTCGGGGAAAAGACTGCACACTTGTTGTGAGCAAATCAATTTCTGTTTACTCACACAGAGAATACTTCTTATACCATTTACAAGCAATGTAACTCAATGTAACTCATCTACCCCAGCTGTTACCCATGTCATGATGACTTTATTTATTATGTACCCATAATATGTTTTGCAAACTGTTTTTGCAGAACATTGCATATGATAGAAGAAGTATCTACCCTTCAACATCAGTGCAGAACAGCAGATAGTTTCCCCATGCTGCCAACCTCTGCATAGTTAGGAAAAAATGGAAAATTGTCACGGTATGAAGCAGACACCTACTTAAATAGTCTCCTTTTTTGTGGAAATTCCTCTGTATGTCTCATGGGCGCACAAGCAGATCTTCAGTGAGGGCAACTGAAGAAATGGTGTGGAGACCTGCTCTACAGATCACACATGTCAAAAAAAATGACATTTTGGATGATATTCTAAGCTAAGTGCACCTGAATTGTGTTGCAATATACACCAAAAAAGATTCATATTTTTTAGGTGTTTTAGACTTTTTCAATGCCTGGTCTGACAGAAGAGCATAGCTTTTCTGAATGGCAGCAGGGTTTGTCGAAAAGGCATTGGGATTTAACATGCAGTTCGAGAATGTGACAACATTTCTAGCACAAAGTAAGGCAACAAATAGGTGGATGGAACTTAAAGGGGCTTTCCAGATTAGTTAACTAATGTCCTCAGGTGCAGTATAGTGTAAGAAAACATACTGAATTAATCCTCCCTGGGTCGTGTGCTGCTGCCTTGGTTTGTGTTGTTTGGCTGCATCGGTGACATCACATTGATTGTGCTGAAGCCATTCATTGAGCTAAATGTGACCTGACATCACTGCTGCAACCAAACTACACAGACCTGGGCAGCAATCAATCCGGAAAACTCCTTTAAGAGACCCATGCACTTCAGATTAAAGTTTTCCAAAACTGACAATAGCTGCGAACAATCTATTGTGTATGGGGACCTCCCAACTCTCCTCTAAGGCCATGTTCACACATACAGCATTAGGTCAGTATTTTACATCCTTATTTGGAAGCCAAAACCAGGAGTGGAACAATCAGAGGAAAAAAATAATAGAAACACGTCACCACTTCTGGATTTTTCACCTACTCCTGGTTTTGGCTTCCAAATACTGATGTAAAATACTGACCAAATACTGATAGTGTGAACGTAGCCTAACAGATAATGTTGGACGAGAAAGGGATCACCATGTTGGACCTATCCTTTTGTTCTCCCTGGAGATAAGCAGCGCTGTCATAGAAGATAGAAGAGAGGGGCATTTCTTTGTATGGGAGAGTCGAGCAAGATAGTTATCGGCCATTTGATTATTGTTTGACAGCTATCTAATGTGTATGAGGACCTTTAGACTAGATAATCTAAAGATGCACCAGATTTATCATTCAACATGAACCACTATGATAACCAAGGCACAGTTTATAGTGTCTAAGAATTAGGTTTAATAAATCTACGCAATGTCTTGTGTGGAGTAATAATAGGGCTGGAATATTGGTGTATGGAGCATTATCGCGCACAGTTTCAGATTTTTTGCAAAGAAAGCCCATGGATTTACATGTAGACTGTAATGCATATAATGGGTACTTTGTATGGCTGATGTTTTCACTGATGTTGGCACTCCATGGATTTCAAACACCTGGACAAGATTCCCCCAAAGATTACAGTTAATTACTAGGGTCTGAGCAGTTGGACACCCTATGTTTACCTTATTTTAAAGAGACTCTCAACAAAAGGGATTGTAAAATGTAGAGAACTTTTTTAAATCCAATTATAGAGGATCTTAAAAAATTGAGCAACAATTGACATATTTTTGGAGAATCTATATTTAATTACACATTCAGGATTACGGGTCAAGAAGGATAATTTATAGAGATGATCGAGTTTTTTACAATTCAAATTGGCCAAGTTTGACACATTTTTCTGAAAAATTTGATTCACAACAGATCAATTTGCCACAAATTGCAAAATTGAAAAGCCTCCAGTTGCCCTGAAAAAAAAAATATGTATAACTCCCTGAGGTCTGCTGGGACCATATGCAACCCCTTTCAAGGTCTTTAACACAAACACAGCCTTAGTAATGTCAAAGTGACCTTACTATAAAAAAGAATGGTAAACCGATAATAACCAACTGTCCATTTATTAGCACAACACAGTGACAGACTTTTTTTTTATTAAAAAAAACAGTCCAGAAATTATCCCTCTTAGTCCTTTGTGATCTGGCAAACTATCCCGAGGCAGAACACTGACTCAAACTGACAGTGTTGCTCTCAGAGGCAACTGTCACAATTCCACCCCTCATTGTGTCTAGGATGTAGTTACTGACAGCTCGGCTGTCCAATCTGGTACAGGGGCGTGCTGAAGCTGTCAGTACTTTGAATGACAGCTCAGTGTCCAGTCTGGAGCATGGGCGTGCTGAGCTGTTGGTGTTTTAATTGACAGCTCGGCCATCCAATCTGAGACTGGGAAGCACTGGCTATCTCCGGGTATTCATTGTCACAGGTGATTGCCTGGCTACTTAACTGGGCTGTTAGTCCCAAATCTCTCCCAGACATACGTACATTTAGCTAAGTGTGGTTTATCTCTCTGTGCCTTGTGTTTTGTTTGTTGATCTCTCGTTGCCTGACCTTGGACCTCGTTCTGACCATCCTTCTGTTTAACCCCTTTGTTCTGATCTGCTATCTTCCTGGTATTTTGACCTCAGACCGTTACCTGATTAAGCCTTTGTCTCTTCCCTCTGTTTATGACATACTCTCCTGGCTTTGACCTTGGACTCCTTGACTATCGCGACTCATGGCTTGTCTGTGAGAAGTGACTCAGCGTCACAGTAACATCATCCTCCTGTGACTTAGATGAGTGATTTGCCGTGTGATGCCGTATATTCCATAAGACTCTCCGCTTCCTCCGCACTAGTTTACATGCAGAAGACAAAGGGGTCATATTGTGCCTGCATTTGGTAGTATTATTGCCTGGATGGCTAGTGCTGGTGAGGTTTCTGCTGCAGCTGGTGAATTCCACATTCTTAGTCACGGTATGAGTTGTTTTTTTCTCTTATCGTATACTACTCCATCCATTGCCATTTTTTTCCCATACAATTTGTGCAATGCTATAATTAACTTTTGACGATCCTTTCAACACTAATTATTTAACCCTTACCAAATAGAAATTAACAGGAAATGCAAGGTAGGTAAGTACAAATACAGAATTCAAAATGTAGCATCAGGTTGGAGTATATGTGTGGTGTGTACAGATGTCAAATTTGACTAGTAAAACAGGTCTGCAAAAACTGACATGTACAGTTAAGTATGTACATTTAAAAAAAACTTTTTTTTTTTTTTACAAAATTCAACCCCCTTCCCAAAAATTATATAGTAATAAATACTATATAGGTACATGTACAAAAAAAAGTCAGCACCTCTAAAAGGCAGCTGTATTAGTCGATATAGAGAAGAAAAAGAAATAAATCCAGGGAGCGCCATATTGCAGAATTTTTGGTTAAGGCTAGGATAGCAATCAGGTATAAACAGGTTCTTAAGGTAAGCAATGCAAAAGAGGGTAGAACCAGCACCACTGCTGCACCTGTTACCGGTAGTAATAAGTTTCTAAGGATCGTCAAATGGACCGAGCCCTTGGACTCTCGGGTGCTCACCAAGGAGAAAAAACATAATAAAACATGTCCATGAAGAGAGAAAAAGGTGGCACTCACTGGTCCGGTAAAACAGTTCCTTTTTTCGGTTACATTAAAACATGGATGCAGGGGAGTCAGTGGAACACATATCGGATGATTACCATTTTGCGCCACCTACGCTTCAACGGGTCCTCACCAGAGTTCCACTGACTCCCCTGCATCCTTACTTTAATGGAGCCGAAAAAAGGAACTGTTTTACCGGACCGGTGAGTGCCACCTTTTACTCTCTTCATGGACACAGGTTCTTAAGGTACTATGCTCAGCTTTAAGAGATTTGCCACTACCAGGCATAACTCTGTTTTAAGGCTTCGTTTTTAGAATCTCAGCTGTGTCTGTTCCCATACACGTGGGTTAGGCAGGGCACCACTATTGCATATGAATGTATTAAAAAAAAACAAAAAGTTTAAAAAAATGTGAAAAAAAGTGCTGCTAAAGTAGAGAAGCAGTCCAGGGTATTTTTCACCACTTTTATCGGATCAACAAAATCAGGTTGAAAGGCAACACATTTCAGCATGGTTCCAATGCCTTCCTCAGGTCGAACACACGTAGATTTGTAACTTGAATTTATTGATCCAATAAATGTGAACAATACCATGTACTGATTCTCCAGTTCAGTAGTGCTTTTTGTCCCGTTTTTTCCAATTTTCCTTTTTTTAATGACACTGTATAGGCATGGGGTGTCTAAAAGTAAAATTTGACTAGTAAAACAGATGTGCAAAAAAACATGTGCAAAATAAATTGTTTGCAACACGTACACTATGTGAGGTAGACAGTTGCAGTTAAATGTCTGGATTTTGTCAAATTTTCTTTTTTCTTTTTAAAAAACAATTATTCCCCCCTTCACAAAAAAGGATTGCACAAGAAAAGCAAAAACTCACTACAGTTGCTTGGGACAAGCAAGCATATCGTCTCTGACTAACACTGATTTTAGATTTTTTTTTCTTTTAAAAATATTGAGATGGCTTGCTTCTTACTAGTCCATGAATAATTAACGGAACCTGTGATGAGCAAAAGCAGGGCTAATATAGGGTCAATCTGCAGGTAAATAGTGTTAAAGGGAATATGTCACCACATTTGACCTATCTAAACTATTAATATGGGTATACAGGTTATAGACTGCTGAGGATGGTGATCCCTGTCTGCCTCATAGCAGATGTGTTGTTTCTGAGAAATCATCTTTTATCACTTTATATAAATGACCTCTTCCAGGCTCTGGGGCAGATGGTGCCTGGAAGATAACGCTGCCTCCAGAGCTTGTTTTAAATATAAGGGGGAGTTCCCAGTGTGATGTGTGATGGCCGCTCCCTGCTCTCATGATCTCACTGCAGAGCTGTGTGTGGTTATAACTGACACATCTGCAGGCTTCTCTCAGTGCTTTAGCTTCTATCTCACAGGCAGACAGGACTGTAATATTGTTGCAATACAGCAGAGCTGAGAGAGAAGCAAAACATGTGTTTGTAAGAAGACAAATTCCACTTTTCCTGTTGTGTGTTAGTTACTTGTCTCACACTGGTAACTCCCCCTTCATGTAAAACACGCTCTGGAGGCGGTGTTATCTTTCAGGCACCATCCGCCCCAGAGCCTGGAAGAGGTAATTTACATAAAGTGATAAGATGATTTCTCAGCAACAAGGCTTCTGATATGAGGCATACAGATAAGACTTTCTTCAGTGTTCTATAACCTGTATTCCCATATTAATAGTTTAGATAGGTCAAAAGTGGTGACAGATTCCCTTTAAAATTCTGCCCGGCCACTTTACAGGAAGCAGAGCTACCAGGAGAAAATAAAGTTATATCCTCCCGAGAGCCACTTGCTTTCACTTATAGGACTGTACACAGTCATCGCTCACTGTAATGTGAGCCGCAGCTGTAATAACTTCCTGGCACTTTTAATGACAATTTGCTCTTCAGCGTATGTGTTCAAAGCAATCTGTCAAAGTATCAGGGAGCAATTACATCCACCGCTCATAGTATAGTAAGGGTTGACTGTAACAACTCTGTACAATGTCCTTATAACTGAAAGTCAGCGGCTCCCAGGAAGATAAAAGTTAATTTTCTTCTGGTAGCTGTGCTTTCTATAAGGTGGCAGATTAACCTGCAATTACCCTATATCTGCAGGTAAATAGCATTTTAACTCATGACAGGTTTCCTTTAAGAAAAGTAATATATAATTCAATTGATGCAGGACAGATGCAGCTACACCACATCACTGACCAATCACACTGAGTTTGGCAGTGCTGCTGGCACCTCTCCTATCTCTCTCTGCCCTATCAATTGAATCTCCATGTTGTTCTCAGACGTCTACACTCATCTTCACTGCTCGCTTGTACAGTAGATAACTGTCTCGAATAGCTATCTAATGTTTTAGGGCTTTCTCTTCTTATCTATATTACTGAGCTGTGAGTTCTGACGTCCTCTCACTATCTTAAATCACCCTAAAATGACTGCTTCATTCACTGCCTCAGCTTTTATACAGCCTTTGATAGTTCCTTCTGATAGGCTATGCCATGTAATGTGAAAGCTAGAAAGCATAATGCAGAAGCCCGTGTGGATGCGCCTGAGGTCATGTGAACCTTCTGTACTGATGCAATCTTCTCTAATGCCTAAATGCTGATAAGCATTTTTTTTTCGCTGATTCACGATAGTAAATCGCAAATTGTTCAAATTCACCAATGTGAGCAAAATCCACTCTCTTATTTGCCTTTTGAACTTTGACCACAGTGGGTGGAAAGTTGTATGCACTTAGCCTAAAATGCCAAGTTGCATATCTGCATTGACTAATGAGACAAGACCCCATTCTTGACACAGTTGCTGGTCGCAAAGTCACAGTAGGACCTTCATCTATCAGGCATTTATGGCTTATCCTTTGGTTTCTCACAATACAAAATAAATACATTAATGAAATGTAAGGAAAATCCTCTACAAGTCGTAATTCACATACATCATAGTCATCTCCCTCATAAGCAACTTTTCTTTAAAAAAAAAACTTTCTTGTACCACTCATCTCAGAATATGTTTAGCCAAGAAAGGTAAGAGGCAAGGCATATGTTCATGGAGTTACAAATAGACAATTACAAAAGACAACATCAACACATTTACATAAGGAGACAGCAACATTTGCCCCTTTTGTCACTTTGGTAATCTTCGTCACTTTCACCACTTTCGTTGTTTTCGTCATATTCATAAATTTCATCACTTATACCATTTTCCTCATCTTCGTACCTTTCTTCACTTTCGTTGCCTTCATCAATTTCATCACTTATGTAAACTTCATCAATTTCATAATTTTCTGCTCTTTCACCACCTTCATTACTTTCATACATTTCTTCTTCTTCACCACCTTCATACATTTCTTCTCCTTCACCACATTCTTCACCTTCATAAATTTCTACTCCTTCACCACCTTCATAGATTTCTTCTCTTTCACCACCTTCATAAATTTCCTCCCCCTCACCACCTTCATCTCCTTCATAAATTTCTTCTCCCTCACCACCTTCATCTCCTTCGTAAATTTCTTCTCCTTCACCACCTTCATCTCCTTCATAAATTTCTTCTCCATCACCATCTTCATAAATTTCTTCTCCTTCACCACCTTCATCATGTTCATAAATTTCTTCTCCTTCACTACCTTCATCGCCTTCATACATTTCATCTCTGTCAACAATTTCACAGTGTTCATTGCTTTCATTCTCTTCAGAAATTTCGTAATTCATGTAATTTTCCTCAATTTCAGTGCTTTCACTAGTTTCATGAAATTCGGAAATTCCTTCTCTTTCGCCACTTTCATCATTTTCATAATTTTCATTGATTTCATTCATTTTATCAATTTCACCACTTTCGTAAATGTCAACATTTTCACCGTTTTCATCAATTATGTAAATTCCTTCACTTTGGCTATTTTCATCACTGTCATAAATCTCTTCACTTTCATTATTTTCATCACTTTCAAGGTTTTGCTCCATAACAAAAAAATAATTCAGCTGTTCTTCATGTTCTGGTAATGCTTTAGCGATGCCCATTACCTTGATTCTTTTGGGATCCCAGACACAATCCTCTTCAAGTCCACTGTTAACCATTCCACAAAATGGTGGCACCCAGGCGGTATCGTAGCCATGTTCATGCCATGTCTTCTGCATAGGATGACCTTGGCGTTCGATTTTCTTGACCCTACCTACACTCACTCGAAGCTTCAGGACAACCTGTTCTGATTTGTCATATAAGGGGTATCTCAGAGCTTTGTTTATGTCTCTACTGATGTATACCCCTGGTCCCAGCATTCCAGATGGAGATTGCTCAAATCCACCTTCAAGAATTTGATGAGCTGAAAGAAATGTGGTCCCATGGTACATCACATAGATCTTCCCATCTTGTGGCAGATCATTACTGCGGAGAATGATTTCCTCAAAACCAGGCATATGCTCCTCTTTCCAAATATCTCCAATGTAGTTTGAAGAATCTCCATAGTGATTTGCCATGATCACTATAATAAAGAAAGATAATCAGTTTTTAAAAATGGCAAGAAATGTTTGTGGGGATAAGTGTGAGAAAGAAGAGCAATCATTGGTCAAACACATTTTATTAAAAAAGAATACTTACCACCTTTCGCAATCTTGTGCAGATGGCAACTCAGACTAGCCGACTTATACAGTGTCTTATATGGGTCTCATAGGTTTACACTGGAAAAGCAACTACCTGTTCACACAGGTGTCACTAGTTTGAACAGTGGTCATGTGGTTCAGAAGAGGATGAGAATGTCGCTGGAAACTGAAGAAGACAGAAATCGGTAAGTATTTAAATACATTTACGTGACATTACATGTATATTCATAAAGGATTAGGAAATAAACGCTTTGCATCTTAGGTCATGGGTCTCTTCAGGCAGGACAATGACCCCAAACATACTTCAAGAAGGACCCAGAAATGAATGGAAACAAAGCACTGGAGAGTTCTAAAGTGGTAATTCCAGCTCCAGTAGTGTCAAGTCTCCCACCAGTACCTCTTACATACAGAAGCTACAGAGAAACTGTGAATGACACATTAAATCAGTACATTTTGTTAACTTTGATGAATTTCTGTCAACTTTGATTAATTTCTGTCAACTTCGATGAATTTTGGTCAACTTTGATGAATGTCGGTCAACTCTGATGAATTTCTATCAACTTTGATGAATTTCTGAGTACAGATCACCATAAAAGTTATGAATTGGTCAATGAGTGTATGGAAAAAAGCAATTAAGTTGTGGACTGTGGAAGAGATGTATGCGACCAGAATGAACACTCATTTCCAGCAAATGATACCACCTAGAACCTATCCCTATACTAAATGCAGCTAACAGCGGTATCAATAGGGAATAGAATAGATTTTTCTTTTTTTTGTTTGGTTGCAGCAGCACGGACTATAAGGCAATAATCCCTGACTAGGTGCCTGTAATACAATATTCCTACTGCGACAGCTCACCCGTACATGAATTGCAGATAAGAGAGGTAATATTGTAGAATTATAAAATAGATTTTAACCGGCCCTGAAAAGTTTTTTGGGACGTGGTAGCACCACACTGTGAAGGAACGCAAGAAATCCTGCCTGCTTTGATGAATTTCTGAGTGCAGATTATATTAAAAAACATGAATCTGTCAATGATTTTTTGAAAAAATCAATCAAGTTATGGACAGTGTAAAAGATGTATGCGACTGCAATGAACACTCATTTCCAGCTGATGATAACTAGCACCTGTCACTTTTCTAAATGCAGCTAACAGCAGTATCAATAGGGAATAGAATAGAACTTAAAAATAGAAAAATAGATTTTAACTTGCCCCGAAGAGGTTTTTTTTTGGACGTGGCAGCACCAAACTGTGAAGGAACACAAGCAACAATGCCTGCTTTTATGAATTTCTGAATGCAAATCACCGTAAAAATTATGAATCGACCAATGAGTGTATGGAAAAAATCAATCAAGTTATAGACTGTGGAAAAGATGTATGAGACCAGAATAAAAACTCATTTCCAGCAGATGATACCTAGCATCTGTCCTTATTCTAAATACAGCTAACTGTGGTATCAATAGGGAATAGAATAGATTATTTTTTTTTGGTTGCTGCAGCAAGGAGTAAAAGGCAATTCCTGGCTGGATGCGTGTAATACACTATCCATAGTGCGATAACTCACCCATACACAAATTGCAGATAAGAGAGGTAAGATTGTAGAATATAGAATTGATTTGAATTGGCCTTCCCATTATTAAGGAGTGGGTCTCCTAGACTGATAATGCGTATACACTAAGTGCAAGGGCTGCGAAAAATTAGGAGGCACTCCAATACCCATTTGAAGAGATGTAGTGGAGGGTTTAAGTAAAAATAATTTTCCAATGATTAAGGAGTGGGTTCTAGTGGTTACCTAGACTGGTAATGCCCATGCACTAAGTGCATGAGCTGAAAAACATTTACCCCTGGGGTTAAATAAGAAAAGGAGGAGGTCAACATAAAAAAGAGGAATTCCTGAAGCGTATACTCATGCCTGGGTGTGAAAGGGTGCATGGGAATAGACCAGAAAAAAATTAAGACTTAATGCTCTGCTGCTGATATCCGGTGGTGTTGAGAAGTCTGGGCCAATCCAGCCCCTGTTTATTTTGATAAGAGTCAGCCTGTCAACATTTTTAGCTAACAGACGGATGAGCCTATCAGTTATAATATCCCCGGCGGCACTAAAAACCCGCTCTGACAAAACGCTAGCGGCAGGGCAGGCCTGGACCTCCAAGGCTTAAAGAGACAGTTCATGCCAAGTGTCCAGCTTGGATACCCAATAGTTGTAAGGCACAAAGGACACTGGTACGGTCGCCAAGGTACTCTTTCAGCATCTTCCAAAACTTTTCCCTCCTTGACAGAGTACTCCGCGCATCAGGGCCTGGGCGCTGGGAGAAAACTGTCCCAGACTTTTCAGAGTGCTCCCCTTCCTTTGCTGCATCTGGTGTGTGTCTCCCTTGCCTGTACTCCTTGGTTGTTCAAGGAACTGTGACCTCTGCCGCCAGCGTTGCATGTGGGATTTTTTTAAGACTTCTTCAACAAGGGCCCTCTGGTACTGCAACATTTTATTAGACCTCTCGCTATGGAAAGGAGAGATACAAAATTCTCCTTGTAGCGTGGGTCTAGAAGGTTGACCAACCAGTAATTACTGTTACCCAAAATGCGTACGGGAAAGGCAGCGAAACATAAAATCAGCTATGTGTGCCAGACTGCCAACAGCCAAGACTTCCCTGTCCCCACCAAGAGGGTGACTGTCCATGTTCTCCTCCTCATCATCCTCCTTGTCCTCCTCCTTATCCCCTCTCTCTTCAGGCCATCCACGTTGAACAGGTGGGAATGGATGAAGGTAGTGTGGGTAGTACTGTCTGTAGCGCAGGAAACTAGCTCTTGTTCCTCCTCATTATCACCCAATCCACATTGAGAAGATGAGATGAGGCTGGACTGTGTAGTATCATCCTGTATAGTTTCTTGCTCCATCTCAACTTGCTCCACCTGAAAAGCTTCCTCTTGAGTGTAAGCAGCAAGCTTTTCAGTAAACAGAGAAGCAGGATGGTGATGCTGATTATGGCGCCAATCGCCGCTCACCATCTTGGTGGAGTCCTCAAAGTTTTGGACAACCGCACAGATGTCAGACATCCATGCCCACTCATCAGCTCTTATGTGCGGAGGCTTACCGGAATACAGACAGGCGTGTTGGAGTCGGTACTCAAAAACTGCCCTTTGCTGCTCACAAAGCCTTGCCAACATATGCAGCATTGAGTTCCAATGCGTGGTGACATTGTGCACCAGTTGGTGAGCTGGAAGCTGCAAATCCTGCTGAAGCACTGCCATGGCGGCGGAAGCTGTAGCTGACTTGTGGAAACGGGCACACACACTGCGTACTTTCACAAGCAGCTCAGGCAGATCAGGGTAGGTTTTGAGCACATGGGCCAGGCATGGTACGTGTGCGAGCTTGCCAAGCTTCAAAGTCGCCACCAGGTAATGACCATTATCACACATGACCATGCCTGGTTGTAGGTTCAGGGGTGAAAGCCAAAGACCTGTCTTCTCTGTTACAGCTTTCCACTACTCTGTGCGCGGTTTGTCATCCAAGCAGATTAGCTTCAGAAGAGCCTGTCGTCACTTGGCCGAGGCAATGCTGCAGTGCTTCCAGCTTGCGAACGATGCTGTTGACATTTTGGAGATGTAGTATAAAAGGAGGAGGAGGTGCAGGAACTGCTGTAGAAGGTGGGGGCAACTCTGATAGAACTTGGGCCCGCAATCCTCAGAGTTAGTAGCATGTGTTCCGTGACCCAGGGTCCGACTAGGTCCCGGCTTTCACAATATTCACCCAGTGTGCCATCAGGGAAATGTAGCATCCCTTGCCACAAGCACTTGTCCACATGTCTGTGGTTAGGTGGACCTTCCCAGTAACTGCATTGGTAAGGTCACGGGTAATGTTATAGGACATGTGCTAGTTAAGGCGAGGACGGCACACCGGGAGAAATGGTGATAGTGGGGACCGAGTACCGAGGAAAGGACGCCACCATGAGGTTGCGGAAAAGCTTCCATCTCCACAAGCTTAAAAGGCAACATTTCCAGTGCAAGCAGTCTGAAAATTTGGCAGCTTAGCATTGTGGCCTGTGGGTGGCTGCGTATTTGTGCTTGCATTCCAAGAACTGGGGTAGGGACAACTGAGCACTGCGCTGTGCTGGGACAAGAACGTGGACGTGGTTGCAAGTGTGGTTGCAAAGAGAGATTCAGGGTGGGAGGTATCTTTGCCTGGACAGGGGATTGGCGTGCAATTACAACAGGGGAAGAGGCAGTGGTGTCACCCACAGACACTGTTTCTGGACCCTGGTGTTTGGCCCAACTAGTCAGGTGCTTTGCAGTCAAGGGCTGTCATCAGGCAGGTAGTTGTGCTGCCCCTGCTTGTGCTGGCATGGCAAATGTTGCAAATTGCCTTTTTAAGGTTAACTGGACAGTCTTTAAAAAAGCGCCAGGCTTGGGAAGAGCTAACCCTTGGACTGGCAACTTCACTCATGTTGCTGTTCTGGGGAACAGTTGCCCACCTTGTGTCTGTGGTCACCTGACTGCCTCTTCCTGCCTGTTGTGGTGCTACGGATCTCTCCCCCTCTGCGCTGCTGTCCTTGCTATGCATGTCACCTTCCCAGGTTGGGTCAGTGATTTCATCGTCCATCACCTCGTCTTCCAAGTCCGCACTCTGGTCCTCCTTCTGACTTTCTGGCAATTGTGTCTCATCATCATCAACCTCTTGTGACAGTAGTATCAGTTTACCACCGTTGCCTTATTGTGATCGTGACTGCTCAAATATTTGGGCATCGCTATGTGTGATCTCCTCATGTCCTACTTGAAGCAGGCAGGGAGGTAGGCCAGAATATATAAATGGAAATGTTAACAGCTCTTTGGAGTGTCCAAGTGTGGGATCACTAATCTCCGGGCACTTGGCATGGTGAGAGGTATGGAGGATGAGGGTGAGGATTATGTGGTCCAGACCCACAGCTACTGAGACTGGACCGTGTGGAAGACAGGGTTGTGCTGGCAAACTGACAGGAAGCATTACCTTCTATCCAACCAACAACTTTTTCACACTGGTCTGGCTTCAAGAGTGGTGTTCCACGCCCCCCTACAACGTGGGACAGGAAGCTAGGTTGACATGATGCGGGTGTTTGTTGTGCTCCCACAGCAGGCACAGTTTCACCTTGCCCACGGCCTCGGCCTCTGTGTGCACCATCAGCATCACGTCCACTCCCCGTCCCTTACCACACACCTTGCCCATTTTAAATGGAGTACAATATTTTACAGCTTCAACAAAATTTCACGATTATTACTGCAATAATATTTGACCACCTCAGATGGACAAGTTTCACTGCAATAACAGTGTAGCGATGCTATTGGTTAGCGGCCAAGTCTGGATGAATGTTTTGAACTCACAACTGGCGCAGTTTAAATGGAGTATAATATTTTGCAGCTTCAACAAAATTTAATGATTATTACTGCAGTAAAATCTGACAACCTCAGATGGACAAGTTTCACTGCAATAGCAGTATAGCGATGCTATTAGTTAGCGGCCAAGTCTGTATGGATGTTTTGAACGCAGAACTGGCACAGAATGGAGTATAATATTTTGCAGCTTCCAAAAAATTTTAGGATTAATATTACCTCAGTAATATTTGACAACCTCAGATAGACAAATTTCACTGCTTGCACTATATAGCAATGCTATAGATATTATACATGCGGGTTTGCTGCAATTCAATGCAAGTCAATAGGCGTGAATTTGTGGCGGAATCGCGCTAGAAATGGTCCTGCTGCGTTTTTTGCTGCAATGGTAATCCGGAGCGGAACTTTCCACATCATGTGCACAGCACATGCAGATTACCATTGCTATACATGGCAGACCTATTAGCAAGCTGTTTTAATGCATTTCCGTGGTGAAAAAAAAGCAGCGGAAACGCATAAAAACAGCATCGTGTGCACTCAGCCTAAGTTGTGTACAGGGGTGTGTTCTTCAGGATACAGCAGAGTCGAGGGCGGGAAAACCGATTCCTACACTCACTGTAATTATTTTACTTAGTTACGTGGATGATTTAACCAGAAAATAGAAAACATTCAAAACATTACAGTATACAGACATTCAGCCAAGAGGCTGAGACACTTGTGCTGTACTGTGTGGCACCCAGAGAATCTGTACCTACTGTATTTTCTATAAATCTACCTACTCCCATGCCTGCCTAAACCGGCCTCCTATTACCTATTTACACCCTGGGCACTGGGACGATTATATGATTGTGACGTACGGGCTAGCCTGCGGTACAGCACAGAAGTTTACAATTACTTCTATCTCCCAACCAAATATCCCTCTCCTGTCCCCATGTGACTTCAATGAACTCAGAGGAATATGTCCTCAATAGTGTTGAGCGAACATGCTCGACACTGCTCGGTACTCGCCCGAGCATCACGCTACTCGGGATGTTCGGCGAGCACCGAGCATTTCCGGGTTACTCGGGCGGGAGCTCGGGTCTCCGCCCTGCATGTTTGGGGCTCTTTACAGAGCCAATGAACATGCAGGGATTGCCAGCCAGTCACTGTAATGCCGCAGCCATGTTGTTTGTGGGCATTACAGTGATTGGCTGGCCGCACAGCGTCACCTCGAGTATTTAAAACCGGGCGCCGCCATCTTGGACACAGTCGCTCCGGATCAGACAGTGTAGGGACAGCGCTGCTGATTTAGGGAGAGATATATCCTGCAAAATAGTTAGTGTAGGGTCTGTAAAGGCTGCCAGATCAAACAAACAGTCCTTCTGAGGACTAATATCCATCCCAGGTATATCAGGCAGGCAGGCAGGCTGTATAGGAGATGCAGTGGTTATACCAGCAAACGCTGCATTACAGTCCTGTGTGCTGCTCCTGTTGCTGAAATTGCTGGACTTAGGTCCAGGTCCCGGGGGCCAGGAAAAATCCTTTTTTTTTATCTAAATCCTCTTTTTTTTTTTCCTCCTTCACAAATACCCATCTTATTAACCTTTTGGTGTCCCCCCCCCCCACAAAAAAAAAAAGTGTGCCTCTGATTTTTCAGACACAAATATATCTGTTGAAAATAGTCTGGTGTAGGCCAGAGAAATAGAAGTGTGGTTTTGCAGTTCTATGGGCCATTTGTATCTAAAAAAAACAGTTTGAGTGTGTTGCTCACTGTTCAGCCGCAAATATATATATATTTTAAAAAGCCTGGTATACACCAGTAAATTATTACTGTGGTTTTGATGTTCCACGGTAAAACATCTCTATTATCCTGTTTTTGGCATTTTTTGCTGTATAAAAATAATAATAGTGTCTCCCTGATTTTTCAGACACAAATATATCTGTTGAAAATAGTCTGGTGTAGGCCAGAGAGACAGAAGTGTGCTTTTGCTGTTCCACGGTAAAAAATCTCTATTATCCTGCTTTTTGTATTTTTTGCTGTAAAAAAAAAAAAAATAGTGTCTCCCTGATTTTTCAGACACAAATATATCTGTTGAAAATAGTCTGGTGTAGGCCCGAGAAATACAAGTGTGGTTTTGCAGTTCCACGGTACAAACCTCTGTATTATCCACTTTTGGGCCATTTGTATCTAAAAAAAACAGTTTGAGTGTGTCGCTTACTGTTCAGCCGCAAATATATATATATTTTAAAAAGCCTGGTATACACCAGTAAATTATAACTGTGGTTTTGCTGTTCCACGGTAAAAAATCTCTATTATTCAGGTTTTGGTAGTTTTTTCCGTAAAGAAAAACTGTAGTGTCTCCTGACTGTTGTGACACAAAAATATATCTGTTGAAAATAGTCTTGTGTAGGCCGACATCCCAGTGTGGTTTCGCAGTTCCACGGGTCAAATCGCTGTACTATCCAGTTTTGGGCCTTTGGTATTTAAAAAAAAAGCAGTTTGAGTGTGTCGCTCACTGTTCAGCCGCAAATATCTCTATTTAAAAAAGTGTGGTATACCCCAGTAAACAATAACTGTGTTTTTCCTCTTCCACGGTTCTAATCTACTCTTTATTACCCTTTTTCCATTGATAGTGCAAGTGTAAGCTATTTTACTTCATTTACAATGGGCAAGGCGCGTGGCAAGGGACGTGGAAGTGGACGTTCTGGTGATGGTTCGTGCAGAGGACGGGGCCGTGGCCAAGGTAAAAATGTGCCACAACTAGTGTTGAGCATTCCGATACTGAAATATCGGGTATCGGCCGATATTCGCGGTATTGGAATTCCGATACTTAATTCCGATACTTTTACAATATCGAATACCGGAATCGGAAGTTCCCATAATGCCTGCGCTCTGCAGTGTCTCTGAAGGATGACAAGCTGGGTGGCAGCGCTCAGCTGCGATCCAGCCTGTCATCAGAATGCCATCCCAGCGTGAGAGAATTCTCCTGATTGTTTAAAAGCCGGAGGGCGGTAAAAAGCCGCCGGCTTTTAAACAATCACACAGCCCCATACTGCTTCCCCGCAGCCTCCCACCCCGATCCTCCGCTCCCCTCGCCACCTCCCATCCCGATCGTAAGTTAGGACCGGGCGGGGAGCACAGCACCAAGGAGCGGGGTAGCGAAGGACCCGGGCGGGGAAGCCGGCAGTGAAAAGACTTCAGCGCCGGCTTTCCCGTTCTGTGCTGCGCTTTCCCGCCGGTTATTTCAAAGGAACAGCTGAGGTATCAGGTGATGCCGATCAGCTGTTCATTTGAAGTAGCCGCGGTGCCCTCGGAGGGTTCATGTGAGTTCATGCTTGACTGCATTGCATGAACTCACATGAACTTTCCCACGGCCGCACAGGTCAGCCTCACCTCCCAGACGATCAGACCCATCATGATTGGTGTGTGTGGGTGTCTGTGCGATGTGTGCGGGTGTGCGCGGTGTCTGTGCGATGTGTGCGGGTGTGCGCGGTGTCTGTGCGATGTCTGCGGGTGTGTGCGGGTGTGCGATGTCTGCGGGTGTGCACGGTGTCTGTGCGATGTCTGCGGGTGTGTGCGTGCAGGCAAACATAGGCCGATGTGACACTACTACTCCCATCGGCCTATGTCTGTCCCCCGTCCACTCGTGCCAGCAGGATCAGCTCGATGGGAGCAGTAGTTCCGATCAGCCTGATCCTGCTTTTTAAATTGCCCTACTGTGTCCCCAATAAATTTAAAATACATGTCATTGGTGGCCAGTGGTTACCTACAATAAATTAGTTTATACATTACCTGTCCCCGCCGATCGCCACCTAAAATAAAGTAAAAAATAAAAAACTACACCTATACTCACCTAGACACCTAATTCCCCGAAGCCACCGATCTCCTGTAATAAAATATAAAATAATAAACCACAACCTTATCCTTACCCCTCCGTAGTAGTCCACGAGTGTCCCACGAAGATCTCCAGTTTAGAGCAGCCACATAGAATGTGACCGCTCTGAACCGCCGCCGCCGCTAGAATGATGGGGCCGTAAAGCAGCCCCGTCATTGCATAAGCGGGTTCGCCGGAGTTCAGGCAGAGCTGCTCCGGTTAGCTGCTTTACGGCCCTGCTGTACCATGAGAAATTCCCACGGTACAGCAGTGCCGTAAAGGAGGTCTTCGGAGCTGCGCTGCCTGAATGCACTCCGGTGACCTCAGTCAGTGGCTCCCGCTGCCGGAAGCGGACGTGTTCCCGGCAGTGTGAGCTTACAGCAGCCATGCACAGCTGTCACCATCTCCAGATGTGACAGCTGTGCATGGGAGATCAGCGCAGGACCGTGGACAGGTAACTATTTTTTTTTTAGTAAACTAAGAATTAAATAAAATTGTGTGTTTTATTTCAAATAAATTATTTTTTTCTGGGTGTAGTGTGTTTTTTATTTTTAACACTTTGTAGGTTAGTAATGGGGGTGTCTTATAGACGCCCATCATTACTAACCTGGGCTTCATGGCAGCTGGCGCTGACATGAACTCCACCACTATTACCCCCTGCCACCGCACCAGGGCAGCGTGGAAGAGCGAGGCTAAGTGCCAGAATTGGCGCATCCTATGGATGCGCCATTTCTGGGGCGGCTGACTGCTGGTGTTTCTAGCCTGGGAGGGGACCAATATTCATGGCACCCTTCCTGGGCTATTAATATCAGCCCCCAGCTGTCTGCCTAGCCTTTGCTAGCTATTAAAATAGGGGGGACCCCACGTAATTTTTTTGGGGGGGTCTCCCATTTTAATAGCTAGTAAAGGCTAGGTATTCAGCTGGGGGCTGATATTAGTAGCCTGGGAAGCTCCGTGGGTATTACCCCCTTCCCAGGCTTCAAACATCTGCCCCAGCCGTCTGCTTAACCTCCGCTAGAGACTAAAATTATGGGGGATCCCACGCCAATTTTTTTTTTAATAAATCCTTTATTTTAACACTAAATGACACTTGAGGGGTTAATAAAGATGCAGTCCCTAAATTATTATTTATTTTTTAATTAATTTTTCCAAAAAATTTTGACGTGGGCTTTGCCATATTTTTGTATGCCAGCCAGGTACAGCATCCAGGAACGGGCTGGCCCCACCCCCCAGCTGCCTATTTGTATCTGGCCGGACACAACAATATAGGGAAGCCCTTTTTTTTTAAAATTATTTCATGAAATAATTAAAAAAAAATTGACGTGGGGATTCGCCCTGTTTTTGTGTCCAGCCAGGTACAACTAGGCAGCTGGGGGCCGGAATCCGCAGCGCAGGGAGGCCCAAGCTTTCTGGGCCACCCCCGCTGCAAATTGCAGTCCGCAGCCACCCCGGAAAATGGCGCGTTCATAGAAGCGCCATCTTCTGGTGCTGTACCCAACTCATCCAGGGCCCTGGTGCGGTGGCTCACTGGGTAATAAAGGGGTTAGGGCCAGCTTGGCATTATCAGCTGGCCCTAAGCCCGAAATTCATGGGGTCACGCCAATATTAGACATGACCGCCATGAATTTCTAGTAAAGTATTTAAAAAAATCACAACACCCAGAAAAAAGTCCTTCAATTGAAATAAACACACAATTCTTTATTGTTCTAAATTAAACCATACTTACCATCACGCCCATTCCAGCTGAAGCCAACGATCTCCTGCAATAAAAGAAAAATAATAAAGCAACATCATCCTTACCTTTCCATGGTTCCCAGACAGCTTCAGCTCTGCTACATCGAGATGACAGGCTGGACCGCAGCAGAAAGCTGCCATCCAGCCTGCCATCCCGCAGACACTGAGAAGCGCAGGCATGCTTGCGCTCCTCAGTGTCTGGCTGTGACGGCATAAAGATGAGCCGAGGTCATGTCCAATGAACTCGGCTCACCTCATGCACGTCACTGACAGCGTGGGAAAATTCTCCTGCACTCAGCGCTTCAGCGTGAGAATTCTCCCACACTGTCAGTGACGTGCATGAGGTGAGCCGAGTTCATTGTCGGCTCATCTGGATGCCGTCACAGAGAGACACTGAGGAGCGCAAGCATGCCTTCGCTTCTCAGTGTCTGCGGGATGACAGACTGGATGGCAGCTTTCTGCTGCGGTCCAGCCTGTCATCTCGATGTAGCAGAGCTGAAGCTGTCGTGGGAACCATGGAAAGGTAAGGATGATGTTGCTTTATTATTTTTCTTTTATTGCAGGAGATCGTTGGCTTCAGCTGGAATGGGTGTGATGGTAAGTATGGTTTAATTTAGAACAATAAAGAATTGTGTGTTTATTTCAATTAAAGGACTTTATTCTGGGTGTTTGTGTTTTTTTTTAACTTTGACTATGTGGTTAGTAATGGGGGTGTCTTATAGACGCCTCTCAATTACTAACCTGGGCTTGATGTCAGCTGGCATTATAAGCTGATATCAACCCCAGCCCTATTACCCCCTGCCACCGCACCAGGGCAGCGTGGAAGAGCGAGGCTAAGTGCCAGAATTGGCGCATCCTATGGATGCGCCATTTCTGGGGCGGCTGACGGCTGGTGTTTCTAGCCTGGGAGGGGACCAATATTCATGGCACCCTTCCTGGGCTATTATGTCAGTCCCCAGCTGTCTGCCTAGCCTTTGCTAGCTATTAAATTAGGGGGGACCCCACGTAATTTTTTTGGGGGGTCCCCCATTTTAATAGCTAGTAAAGGCTAGGTATTCAGCTGGGGGCTGATATTAGTAACCTGGGAAGCTCCGTGGGTATTACCCCCTTCCCAGGCTTCAAACATCTGCCCCAGCCGTCTGCTTAACCTCCGCTAGAGCCTAAAATTACGGGGAACCCCACGCCAATTTTTTTTAAAATAAATCCTTTATTTTAACACTAAATGACAAGTACAGTAATCAACACTGTCACTGTACTTCATATATATGTGACTGACATGTTTCTATCTATCTAATCTATGTGTGATTCTCTATTCCTTCTATTCTAAATTGTCGGGCACAGATGCTGAATTGCCGGCCGGCTTTTTTAAAGAGACGGTGCATGAAAACACTATTATTTTTATTTATAAATCCTTTACACTAAATGACAAGTACAGTAATCAACACTGTCACTGTACTTCATATATATGTGACTGACATGTTTCTATCTATCTAATCTATGTGTGATGCTCTATTCTTTCTGTTGTAAATTGTCGGATACCGGTGTATGCCGCTGCTGAATTGCCGGCTTTTCGTGTAATACATTCTACATTATTCTTAGTTGTTTTACTTCATGTAGAATTAACCTACAAGGAAAGAAAGGGTTTATTTTCATTCCGATATTTGTGTCCCATTGACTTGCATTGGTTTCCGGTATCGGAATCGGCGATATCCGATACTTTTTGGGTATCGGTCCGATCCAATCCGATACGATATTTCCTGATATCGGAAGGTATCGCTCAACACTAGCCACAACCAACAGCCACATCTTCTCGCTCCCACTTCTTGACCGAATTACTAGGGAAGCACAGAACAACACCAGTATTGAGAACTGATCAGTGTGAACAGGTTATTAATTGGATAGCAGATAATACTTCCAGTTACCTGGGCACCACCACCTCCGGTCTGTCTTCCACACGGTCAACTCTTAGTAGCCGTGAGTCTCAACCACATACTCCTTCTCACCCTGATGCTCCTTCCTCCCACCATGCCGAGTGTCGTCAGACAGCAAGTGATCCCACACTTGGACACTCTGAAGAGCTGTTCACTGGTCCATTTCCATATTTGGGCCCCTCGCCTGATACGCTTGAAGTGGTGGAAGAGGAGATCCCATGTTGCGATGCCCAAATATTTGAACAGCCACGGCCACAGGAAGTCGACGTTGGCAATCTGTCACAAGAGGTGGACGATGACGAGACACAATTGCCAGGAAGTGAGGAGGAGGATCGTGGTGCGCAAGTGGAAGAAGAGGAGGTGGTGGATGATCTAGTAACTGACCCAACGTGGAAGGAGGACATGCAGAGTGAGGCCAGCAGCACACAGGGGGAGGGAGGCAGAGTACCCCAACAGGCAGGAAGAAGCAGTGTGGTGGCCGCAGACAGAAGGCAGGCAACCGTTCCCCATAACACCAACACGAGGGACGTTGCCAGTACAAGCGGTAGGTCTTCCAGAGTCTGGAATTTTTTTAAAGACTCTGCTGATAACCCCAAAAAGGCCATATGTTCCACCTGCCATGCCAGCATCAGCAGGGGTGACAAAGCTACCAGCCTGACCACCACCAGCATGATCAGGCACATGGCAGCAAAGCACCCGGCTTTGTGGGGCGAAACCCAGGGTCCACGACCAGTGTCAGCGGGTGTCACCACTGCTTCTTCCACTGTTGTACGTGCAATAGAACCCCCTGTTGTGTGTGCAAGGCAATCCCCTGTCCATACTGCATGTAAAGATGCCCCCTCCTCTCAGTCTTCACTTGTTATGTCAGTTTCTCAAGAAACAGCATCAATGTCCACGTCCACGTCCCACCGCAGCGTTCAATTGTGCATATCCCAGACCTTTGAACGAAAGCGGAAATTCGCAGCTAACGCCCCACAGGCCACAGTGCTAAATTCTCATATTTCACGACTGCTTGCGTTGGAAATGCTGCCTTTTAGGCTGGTGGAGACAGAATCCTTCCGCAACCTTATGGCGGTGGCCGTCCCTCGGTATTCGGTCCCCAGCCGACACTATTTTGCCCGGTGTGCCATCCCCGCACTACACAAGCACGTGTCCCAAAGCATCTGTGGTGCCCTCAACAACGCAGTTACTGGGAGAGTCCACCTGACAACGGACACGTGGACAAGTGCTTGTGGCCAGGGACGGTACATCTCTCTGACGGCACACTGGGTAAACATAGTGGAAGCCGGGACCCAGTCGGACCTTGGGACGGAACACATCCTCCCCACACCGAGGATTGCGGGCCCTATGTCAGTCAGAGTTGCCCCCACAGTGTACAGCTCCTGCGCATCCTCCTCCTCCTCCTCATGTTCAGCCTCCATCTCAGATATCACCACATCAGTTACAAGCTGAAAGCATTGCAGTACTGCCTCCGCCAAGCGGCAACAGGCTGTGCTGAAACTCATAAGCTTAGGTGATAAACCTCACACTGCTTGTGAGTTGTGGACAGCTGTGAAAGAGCAGGCAGATCTGTGGCTGAGACCGCTGAACCTACATCCCGGCATGGTCGTGTGTGACAATGGCCGTAACCTGGTGGCGGCTCTGAGGCGAGGTGAGATCACACACGTACCATGCCTGGCTCATGTGCTTAACCTCGTGGTTCAGCGGTTTCTTAAATCGTACCCCGAGTTGCCAGATCTGCTCGTGAAAGTACGCCGCCTGTCAGCTCATTTTCGCAAGTCGGCTACAGCTTCCGCCGCCCTTGCTGTGTTGCAGCAGCGTTTGCAGCTTCCGGCACACCGACTGGTGTGTGATGTCCCCACACGTTGGAACTCTACCCTCCACATGTTGCAAAGGATTTGTGAGCAGAAGAGAGCAGTTGTGGAGTACCAGCTGCAACAAGGCCGTCGATATTCAGGTCAGACTCCACACATAAGACCTCAGGAGTGGACCTGGATGTCTGACATATGTACCATCCTGACAAACTTTGAGGAGGCCACCAAGATGGTGAGTGGCGATGACGCCATCATTAGTGTCAGCATCCCACTTGTCTGTCTTTTGCAACGCTCTCTGCAGAGAATTAAAGAGGAGGCATTGCAGCCTTAGTATGATGAGATGGATCAAGAAGCCGTAGCGGGCGATTACACACAGCCCAGCCTCATCTCATCCCAACGTGCATTGAGAGACAATGAGGGAGAGGAGGAGGAGGATGAGGAAGAACAGGAGCTGCTATCATGCGTTGTAGACGGTAGTACCTGTACAAGTGTCATACCGTCGGTTCAGCGTGGGTGGCCTGAGGACAGGGGGGAGGAGGAAGAGGAGGAGGAGAGCATGGTCAGTCGTCATCTTGGTGAGGACACGGAAATCTTGCCCGTTACCAGTCTGACACGCATGGCTGACTTTATGTTACGCTGCCTTAACCGTGACCCTCGCGTTGTCAAAATGTTGGGTGACAGTCATTACTGGTTGGTGACACTTGTAGACCCCCGCTACAAGGAGAACTTTCACTCTCTTATTCCTGAGGTGGAGAGGTCTACAAAAATGGGGCAATACCAGAAGGCCCTTGCTGCAGAACTCTTAAAAAAATTCCCATCTGAACACGCTAGCGGCAGAGGTCACAGTTCGTTGCCCAACCAAGGCGTACAGGCGAGAGAGATGCAACTCCAATCCAGCAGAGGCAGGGGAACACTGTCAACGTTCTGGGACAGTTTTCTGACACCCGCCCAGCTTACAGGCCCTGAGGCGCGGGGTACTCTCACAAGGAGAGGAAAGTTTCAAAAGATGGTGAGGGAGTACCTTGCCGATCGTACCAGCGTCCTCCGTGATTCCTCTGTGCCTTTTAATTATTGGGTATCCAAGCTGGACACTTGGAATGAACTCGCTCTGTACGCCTTGGAGGTCCTGGCCTGCCCTGCCGCTAGCGTGTTATCGGAGCGTGTTTTTAGTGCCGCTGGGGGAATTATAACTGATAAGCGCACTCGCCTGTCAACTGACAATGCTGACAAGCTGACCCTTATCAAAATGAACAAGGGCTGGATTGGGCCAGACTTCTCATCACCACCAAATGACAGCAGAGTAACATAAAGTCAAATCCACTGTGTTATTTCGGGAGGTGTATTCCCATGCATCGCTTCACACCCACACATGGGTATACGCTTCCTCATTTCTGCTGTTTTTTGCTCTTCTCCTTATCCTCAGCCTCCACGACCACTATACCACCAGGGTGACCGTGGTCCATGTTGACAGCATTGCAAGTTCCTCTGTCCTAATTTTTGGCAGCTTTTGCTTGGAAGGCATAGGCAAAGACTATGGGAGACCCACTCCCCAATAATGGGAATAATGTTTTTAATATGCTGTACTGCATGGCTCTTGTAAGGGGCATTAAAATCATCTTGTTAAGCTACTGTGACCTCCACGTCTCTTCCAAGGGTCGTTAATATTGTCTTTTTATTCCACTGCGACCTCCACCACTCTTCCATGAGGCATTAAAACCGTCTTGTTAAGCTACTGTGACCTCCACGTCTCTTCCACGGGGCATTGATATTGTCTTTTTATTCCACTGTAACCTCCACCACTCTTCCAAGGGGCATTAAAACTGTCTTGTTAAACCACTCTGAACTCCACGTCTCTTCCAAGGGGCATTAAAACCATCTTGTTAAGCTACTGTGACCTCCACATCTCTTCCAAGGGGCATTAAAACTGTCTTGTTAAACCACTCTGAACTCCACGTCTCTTCTAAGGGGCATTAAAACCGTCTTGTTAAACCACTCTGAACTCCACAGCTCTTCCAAGGGGCATTGACATGTTGTTTTTAATTACCTCTAACCTCCACGACTCTTGCAACGGGCATTGCATTTCCTCCTAATTTTTGTCAGCTTTTGCTTTTCAATGCATAGGCGAACACAAAGGGAGACACACTCCCCAATAATGGGTAGAAGGTTTTTAATATGCTGTAATCCACGTCTGTTTCAAGGGGCATTGCAGTGCCTAATAATTTTTGGAAAGCCTTCCATTCCCTGCTTAGGCCAACAGTGTACAGGAGACCCAGTTGCTATAAATGGAAAAAATGGTTTAGTTAAGGCCTTCTGACCTCCATGTCACTTCCAAGGGGCATTGGAGTGCCTCGAAATTTTTGGTAGGCATTGCATTCACTGTATGCCTTATAACTGTGTAGCTGAACCGCTCCTTTTGGTACAGAAACATATCCTACAAGACATGTGTGGTTGGCTGGCCTGATATTGATGTGAATGGTCCCTGTTCCTCCTGCTCTTTCTCCTTTGCCACCACCTCATCCATCATTCATCACCTGAAGCTTTGCTTTAACGGGAGTCATAGAACTGGGATAGTAGCAGGAAAACATCCAGCAATCCTCGAAGGAGGTAGAATATGCGCCAAAACGCTGACCACCTCAGGCCTAGCTGCTACTGACTCACCCCCTGGGCCAGTGCTGTAGTGCGGCGCGCGTGTGCGCGGGGGATACCCGGAGCCGGATCCGATGGGGGTAGTAGTCTTCGTGTGGCGGTGACCCGGTCCGCGCCCAGGGTGGTCAAACCAGTGGCAGTCTATTTGTATGGTAATAAGTGTCCGACTACGCCACCCGTGGATTGCGGTCAGTGGGGACCGCCGCTGCACTGCAGACCGCTGAGGCTGATGTTGTTTGTGCAGCTGAGTATGGGATGACTCCCCACGGGAGGAGTATTGCCTCAGGGCAGCTAGTGTGGATAATGATGGGAGTGATGGTGCGAGTGTCCCAGTACTGATGGTGCTGGTGCGGCGATGAAACACAGAGACTTGTGGTGCAGTTTCCAAAGCTTTACTCACTGTTGTTGTTCAGATCACTTCGGCCAGCAGTGACCGCCCGAGCCGTGCTGCGTCCACCAGGTGAGGGACTCGGTCAACTCCCAGGCAATTCCAGAGTGCGGTTCAGAGCTCCCCTCTCTTCCTTTCTACTGGCCGTCCCCACCAGTGACCCACCTTTGTCCAGCTTCCTTGGGCCTTCTGTTGGTGAAACCTCTCTCCGGTTTCCCTGACCCTATGCGGTATGCCTTTCTGGTGGATGTAGTGAGGGGTCGCACCAAGATGTGGTGACAACCTCCGGTTTTGGCTGAGGATTAGTCGCCTCCACCAATTTGGGTTCCGGTTCCCTGCTCTGCCAACCCTTCACCCAGTATCTCCTCTGGGAATCTGGGGTTCCTTCTGCCTTCGTGTCTCTGGGCCTTTCTCTGTGTTCCTCGCCTCCTTTCTCCTCTGTTTCAGTTCCTTTCTTACTCTCCTTGCTGTTCCTTCTCTTCTCTCCCTCTCTGCTGTCTCAGGCCTCTTCTCCAGGCCTGGCTCTGGAGCTGGGCCCAGACTGAGCCACAGCTCCCTGTCAGCCCTCTCTGGCTGAGCTCCTCTCTTCTTCTCCTCCTCTCTGAACTGAACACTGACCTAAGATGGTGCCCACCTTATATACCTCCTTCTGACACCCGAGCCCAGGTGACTAGCAACCAATGGGCTCCTTCCTATGCCCAGAAACCCACCCCTATCTGCTCCTACACCACTGGGTTTTCCTCCCCCTCCCCACTCCAGCCAGGAACAGAAGCTGTCGTGCCTGCACTCTGTCTAGTGGGAGCACCGTTGGTCTGTTCCTCGGAAATGGGGTGTGTGTGGTGCATGCAGCCTGTAGTGCCGGCGTCCCTGCCCTCTGCTAGGCAGGGACGCTGCTCCTCTCACCGCTCTGCTCCGTGCCCGGCTTCCTCCCCCCGCTCTGCTGTCAGCGCGCGCTCCGTCCCGGCGTCCTCCTCCTGCTCTGCTCTCAGCGCGCGCTCCTTCCCGGCCCCTGTGCTTAGGGCGCGCGCGCGCGCGCTCCCCTCCTCTTAAAGGGGCCGCGCGCGCCGCCCTAAAGAGTCCCCGGCCAATGGCCGGAGGACTTCATCATATATAAGGCACCTCCTCCAAAATGGAGGTGCCCGAGCAATGTTGTTTGCACCTGTGTCTCACCTGTGCTTCAGCCCTCAGGTCCCGTTGCCAGTTACCTGCCAGTTTCCTGCCAGTTTCCTGCTAGTTACCTGCCAGTACCTGCCAGTTACCTGCCTGATTCCTGCCTGAATACTTGTTACCTGTCTGCCAGTCTGAGGTCCGACGGTCTGCCTTACTACTCCTGTCAGTCTGTCTAAAGGACCAGCCTGCCTGCTCACCTGGGAGCGCATATCAGCTACCTGCCTGCTTGCCTGAGGTCCGACGGTCTGCCTTACTACTCCGGTCAGTCTGTCTATGGACCAGCTTGCCCGCTCACCTGGGAGCGCTTCTCCGTTATCTGCCTGCTTGCCAGCCCGGAGGCTCCGTTGTCACGTGCTGTGACCACCAGCTACTCCAGACTCTTGCCCGCTCACCTGGGAGCGCATCTCCGTTACCTGCCTGCTTGCCAGCCCGGAGGTCCCGTTGTCACGTGCGGTGACCATCAGCTATTCCAGAGACTCTTGCCCGCTCACCTGGGAGCGCTTCTCCGTTACCTACCTGCCTGCCAGCCCGGAGGTTCCGCCGTCACGTGCCGTGACCACCTGCTATTCCAGAGACTCTCGCTTGCTCACCTGGGAGCACACATCTACCACCTGCCTGCTAGCCTACCCGGAGGCTCTGCCATCACAGGTCGTACCTACCCCTTACCCAGAGACTGCCCTGATCACTTGCCGTAACTCCCTGTCCGTTCACCCAGAGACTGCCACCCGCTCCCTTACAAGGGCCGCCCCCTTGTATAGTAGCTCAGAGGTTCCGCCTCCCGGACCCGTTACAGTCCGCCTCCCGGACCCGTTACAGTTTGCTCGGGCCATGGAACCCGGTGGCACCCAAGCTCCCTCGCTCTCGGACCTCGGTCTTGAACTGTCCCGTCAGAGGTCCCAACAGGAGGCCATCCTGGGTCACCTGCGGAATGTTAATACTCGCCTGAACACTCTGTCTGATCCACCAACAACCTCCGCCAGTGCCATATCTTGCAATCCGGCGGCTCCGCTGCTCACTAATACTATGGTATCCTACCCCGGACCCCGGCTTTCTGCACCTCCTCGCTTCGGAGGCGACCCCGTCCAGGCTCGGGGCTTCTTGAATCAGTGCACCCTGCATTTTGAACTTTTGTCCTACCAGTTTAACTCCGACCGGGCCAAAATTGCCTTCATCATGTCCCATCTCACCGGGGAGGCCCTGGCCTGGCTGAATCCTCTATGGGAGAGAGGAGACCCCCTGGTGTCCAACTTGCCTGCTTTTCTCACGGCTTTCCGGAAAGTCTTCGACGAACCCGGACGGAAGACCTCATCTGCATCATCGTTGCTACGCCTCCGTCAGGGGAGTCTCACCGTGGGCCAATATGCCATACGGTTCCGTACCCTTGCCTCGGAGCTGGCCTGGGATAACGACGCTCTGGTTTCCGTCTTCTGGGAGGGTCTGTCCGGCCGTATTAAAGATGAACTTGCCGGTCGGGACATTCCTACCACTCTCGATGACTTAATAACTCTTGCCACCCGAATTGACCTACGGTTTCAGGAGCGTGCCAAAGAGGTCACCCGTGAGAGAAGGATTCCACGTTTAGCTCCTACTTTCCAGAAACCCGTCATTCCCTCCATCTCTCCCCAGGTACACTCTCCTGAGCCTATGCAGGTCGACCAGACCAAGATGGTCAAAACCCGTCAGGACTCACGCCGTGCCGAGGGGAGCTGCTTCTACTGTGGCAGTAAGGAGCACCGGATCCGTGCCTGCCCGGAGAGGTCGGGAAATGCCTGTGTCTAGGTTCGCTCAGAGAGGTCCACCTAGACAAGAATAAATCCTCTCCATCCCTGCTGTTGTCAGTTTCGATCATCTACGGGGAGAACCGTTATTTCGAACTAGCCCAACTTGACTCTGGAGCAGCCGGGAACCTTATTTCACAGTCCCTGGTTGAGAAATACCGCATCCCCACCAAACCTCTGACTGTACCCTTGTCTGTCGCTGCCGTGGATGGGGGCCTCTTACCTCGCCCCATTCAACTCATCACCGAATCCATTACCCTGCAGGTGGGAATGCTGCATTCTGAAAGTATCTCCTTTCATGTTCTGCCTGGACTCTCTCACGCCCTCTTGCTAGGTCTGCCCTGGCTCCAGAGACATGCACCCGTGCTAGACTGGCAAACCGGAGAGGTCCTTCGCTGGGGACAAGACTGTCATAAAACCTGCCTGGTTCCCGTCCATCCCGTCCGTCCCTCTCCTACCCCAGCTAATCTACCTGGACTTCCGATTCCTTATTGGTCTTATGCAGATGTCTTTAATAAAAAGGAGGCAGAGACATTACCACCACATAGACCATACGACTGTCCCATCGATCTGCTACCCGGTACTACTCCTCCCCGTGGGCGTATCTATCCTTTATCCGCTGCTGAGACCCGGTCAATGTCCGAATATATTGAGGAGAATCTGGCCAGAGGATTCATCCGGAAATCTACCTCCCCGGCGGGAGCAGGCTTCTTTTTCGTCAAAAAGAAGGACGGCTCTCTCCGTCCCTGTATAGACTATAGAGGCCTAAACCTGATCACGGTGAAGAATAAGTACCCCCTTCCGCTCATTCCAGAATTATTTGATCGTCTGAGGGGGGCTAGGATCTTCACCAAACTGGACCTTCGTGGGGCGTACAACCTGGTTCGTATTCGTCAGGGGGATGAATGGAAGACGGCATTCAACACCCGTGACGGCCACTATGAATACCTGGTAATGCCCTTTGGTCTCTGTAACGCTCCTGCCGTCTTTCAAGAGTTGGTCAATGACATCTTCTGGGACCTTCTCTACTCCTGCGTAGTGGTGTACCTGGACGACATCTTGGTCTTCTCTCCGGATCTCCAGACTCACCGGAGGGACGTTCGTCAGGTCCTGCTCAGGCTAAGGCAGAACCATCTCTACGCTAAATTTGAGAAGTGCCTCTTTGAGCAGACCTCGCTTCCGTTTCTGGGCTACATTATCTCTCAGACCGGCCTTCAAATGGATCCTGAGAAACTGTCTGCCATCGAGAAATGGCCCCGACCGGAGGGGTTGAAGGCCATTCAGCGTTTCCTGGGCTTCGCCAACTACTACCGCCTCTTCATACCACACTTCTCTTCCCGGACGGCCCCAATTTCTGCGCTCACCCGTAAAGGTACTAATCCCAAAGAGTGGCCACCCGAAGCAGAGGAGGCCTTTCTTTCCCTTAAACAGGCCTTCTCTTCCGCCCCGGTGCTGCATCGCCCAGATGGCAACAAGCAGTTCTTCCTGGAAGTTGACGCCTCCTCCTCTGGAGCCGGAGCGGTACTTACTCAAAAATCATCTTCCGGGAGGATGGTAACTTGTGGCTTCTTCTCTAAACTCTTCTCCTCCTCTGAGCGCAACTATTCCATAGGAGACCGAGAGTTATTGGCCATCAAACTGGCATTGGAGGAGTGGCGTTACATGCTCGAGGGGGCTCTTCACCCGGTAATAATTTACACTGACCACAAGAACTTGGCTTACCTCCAGCATGCCCAGAGACTTAACCCGCGCCAAGCCCGGTGGTCCTTGTTTTTTGCTCGTTTTGATTTTGTCCTTCATTTTCGCCCGGCTGACAAAAACGTCAAGGCGGATGCCTTGTCTCGATCCTTTCTGGTGTCTGATCTCGAGGAGGATCCGAAACATATCATCGATCCCGCCAGAGTAATGCAGGTGGCTCCCGTGAGTCTAAATCGTCTTCCTCCTGGTAAGACGTTCGTACCAGTACCTGATCGGGAGAAGATTCTACACTGGGGTCATTCGTCTAAACTAGCTGGCCACGCCGGTCAGAAAAAGACCCTCCAGCTTATTACCCGGCACTACTGGTGGCCTAACCTGCACAAGGATGTAATAGATTTTGTTTCTGCCTGTGTGTCCTGCGCCCGCAACAAAGTTCCGAGACACCTGCCGGCCGGCCGCCTCCTACCTCTGCCAGTACCTGCTGCCCCCTGGCAGCATATAGCGATGGACTTCATTACTGATCTGCCCGTCTCTGCCGGTTGTACGGTCATTTGGGTGGTCGCTGACCGCTTCTCCAAGATGGCTCACTTCATTCCACTGCCAGGTCTTCCGTCTGCACCCGAGCTGGCTAAAGACTTTATCCGCCACATCTTCCGTCTTCATGGCCTGCCCCGTCACATCGTGTCGGATCGTGGGGTACAGTTCACTTCCCGTTTCTGGAGAGCCACTTGTAAATTGCTGGACGTCACCCTGGACTTCTCCTCCGCTTACCACCCACAGTCTAATGGTCAAGTGGAGCGGATCAATCAGAACCTGACCAGTTACCTTCGGCACTTCGTTAATGCCCACCATTCTGACTGGGTGGATCTCCTGCCATGGGCCGAATTCTCGTACAACAATCACGAGAGCGAGTCTTCCTCCAAATCCCCGTTTTTTGTAGTCTACGGTCAGCATCCTCGGATCCCGTTTCCCGTCTCCACCTCGGCGGACAATCCGGCTGCGGAATCTCTTGTTAACAAATTTTCCTCCATATGGGAGAGTACCCGGTCCGCACTCCTTCTGTCATCCGAGCGTATGAAAAGACACGCTGACAAAAAACGTCTGGACCCTCCTCAATTCCGCCCTGGGGATAAAGTCTGGCTCTCGTCCAAATATGTCCGGCTCAAGATCCCTTCCTATAAGTTAGGGCCTCGGTTCATCGGCCCACTGGAGGTCATCAGTCAGATCAACCCGGTGGCCTATAAATTGAAACTCCCGGCCAACTTACGGATCCCTAACTCCTTCCATGTGTCTCTCCTCAAACCTGTGGTACTTAACTCTTTTTCCAAGTCTACAGGTACGCCTCCTGCTCCGGTTTCTGCTGAGGACGAGTTTGAGGTAGAGAACATTCTTGCCACCAAAAGGGTAAGAGGAAAGACCTTTTTCCTGGTAGATTGGAAGGGGTTTGGTCCTGAGGAGAGAACGTGGGAGCCCCGGGAGAACATCCATGCCCCTCTCATCCTAGCTAAATTTCTGTCTGGCCTAAAAAAGGGGGGGCCTAAAGGGGGGGGTACTGTAGTGCCGGCGTCCCTGCCCTCTGCTAGGCAGGGACGCTGCTCCTCTCACCGCTCTGCTCCGTGCCCGGCTTCCTCCCCCCGCTCTGCTGTCAGCGCGCGCTCCGTCCCGGCGTCCTCCTCCTGCTCTGCTCTCAGCGCGCGCTCCTTCCCGGCCCCTGTGCTTAGGGCGCGCGCGCGCGCGCTCCCCTCCTCTTAAAGGGGCCGCGCGCGCCGCCCTAAAGAGTCCCCGGCCAATGGCCGGAGGACTTCATCATATATAAGGCACCTCCTCCAAAATGGAGGTGCCCGAGCAATGTTGTTTGCACCTGTGTCTCACCTGTGCTTCAGCCCTCAGGTCCCGTTGCCAGTTACCTGCCAGTTTCCTGCCAGTTTCCTGCTAGTTACCTGCCAGTACCTGCCAGTTACCTGCCTGATTCCTGCCTGAATACTTGTTACCTGTCTGCCAGTCTGAGGTCCGACGGTCTGCCTTACTACTCCTGTCAGTCTGTCTAAAGGACCAGCCTGCCCGCTCACCTGGGAGCACATATCAGCTACCTGCCTGCTTGCCTGAGGTCCGACGGTCTGCCTTACTACTCCGGTCAGTCTGTCTATGGACCAGCTTGCCCGCTCACCTGGGAGCGATTCTCCGTTATCTGCCTGCTTGCCAGCCCGGAGGCTCCGTTGTCACGTGCTGTGACCACCAGCTACTCCAGACTCTTGCCCGCTCACCTGGGAGCGCATCTCCGTTACCTGCCTGCTTGCCAGCCCGGAGGTCCCGTTGTCACGTGCGGTGACCATCAGCTATTCCAGAGACTCTTGCCCGCTCACCTGGGAGCGCTTCTCCGTTACCTACCTGCCTGCCAGCCCGGAGGTTCCGCCGTCACGTGCCGTGACCACCTGCTATTCCAGAGACTCTCGCTTGCTCACCTGGGAGCACACATCTACCACCTGCCTGCTAGCCTACCCGGAGGCTCTGCCATCACAGGTCGTACCTACCCCTTACCCAGAGACTGCCCTGATCACTTGCCGTAACTCCCTGTCCGTTCACCCAGAGACTGCCACCCGCTCCCTTACAAGGGCCGCCCCCTTGTATAGTAGCTCAGAGGTTCCGCCTCCCGGACCCGTTACAGTCCGCCTCCCGGACCCGTTACACAGCCTACTGAGCCCCGGTTCACACTCCATCCTTACCCGGGAGTGGAATATCACACCTCTGGTTCGAGGTGCAATACCCCTGTAGCAGCCGAGTCCTCGGGGTGCTACATTCCCCCCTGGTAAATCACAGCACGTCCTCGGGCTGGAAAAGAGCAAAGACAAGTTAAAACATACAAATTTTTAAAGTGCACTCATATATAAGACATTAACTTTTCACTCATCCCTTTATGGGAGGTACTCTTCTCTTTTTAACGTTACTGGTATAAAACATTTTTATAAAACATTCTACTAATGCCACTGGAACTCTTTTTGCGAAACACCATATAAAACTTTTGGCATTACTATTTTAGCAGCATATTAAACTTTCCATTATAAGACATTTTCAAATAAACATTTTCAAAACATATTCTTGAGCCCTGGCCGCTGTGCAACTTGCGACCAGGTAAAGGTGCAACAGTCCATTTAACCCGTCTTGAGGTAGACGTTGCGGTTCTTGTATAAAACCAGTAGGGGGCGCTTTAAGAAGCGCAACTATGTACAAGGGTATGGCCGCTCTCAGTCCTCGGCCAGTGGGAATAGGGGAATGGCTGCTCACAGTCCTCAGCCTGGTTAGGGATTAGGGGCACACAGGTAACAGTTCTTTAACAGTTCCATACTAGTCCCAACGGGGACCACACTTCAATCAGCAAGAGTTCTTGTACCCTGACGGGTAACTATATACAGTTCCACTTTACCATTCTCTAATAATGGTGTCCTCCTGATGCTTCTTCCTTGTACTCTTCAGACCCGTCCGGATCCTCAGGGTAGTCCATGTCTGGGCGGTACCGCAGCTCCTCCTCAGATAGACGGTGGACATGGAGAGCATACAGTCCCTTTGCGCCCTTGTGCCGGGTGTAGGTGACCACGTCGCCGGGGTACAGGTCACGTCCGTGATGTCCCTTTGGCAGGTGGCTTTCGACGTCCCTTCTCGTGACGAAGACGTCGGTGTCAGCCTCCGGGTCTCTGATGAAGCCCCAGCCGTGCTCCAGCTGGAACTTGACTACGGTCCCGGTGGCTCTGGGTCCGCGGATGGCGTGGGTGTCTTGTCGGGCCCTGCGCTTCTGCTCCACGGTCCTGGCCTGGAGTCGCTGCTCCCTGATGCGCCTCTGCCGCCGCTCTCTCTCATACGTAGCTAGCTGCTGACGGCAGCACTCCAGGCGCTGGGCTTCTTCTGCCCGGGTCTCCTGGGTGAAGCCCATGAGGTTCTCGCCAGTGGGGTCCCATGCAAACTGGGCATCCTCCGGCAGGGGTGGAGCGATGTTGGCGGGCTCCGGGGCCGGGATCAAAGGCTCACTCAGGGGTCGCTCTTTCCGGAGACGGGGGTTGGCGAACTCCTTTCCCATTCAAAGGGTAGCCCGTCCGGGCAGGTATATTGGGCATACAGGTCCGCGCCCAAGGGTGGCACTATGGGCTTCGGACGGGTGGCAGCGCCCGGGGGCACTCGGCCTTGCGACCAGGCCGGCGGTCGCTTGTCGGTCGTGCCCGGGGGTGGCACCGCCAAGGTAGGGGGCGCTGGTGAGGCAGCGGCGCCCGGGTGTGCTGGGCCTTGCGTCCTGGCCTGTGACGTTTCACGCTCTACGGCGCCAGGGTTCAGAGGGCACAGCGCGGGGCGGGGCGTGACGATGGTGCTTGCTGCCTGAGGCCTAGCTGGTGGCGGTGGAGGCGTGGTGTCAGGTACGGTCCCCGGGGCTTCGGGTCCCGCAACGGAGAGTGAGGGCAGGCTGGTGTTCCCCGGGCTTGGGGTGGTGGCGTCCCCATTACTTGCTCAGTCTCCGTGGCCTCCTCCGCGGCGTCATCTGCAGCTGCCGGTCCCTCTTCTCCGCGCCCAGCAGTGAGCGCGTTGCCCGGTCCCGGCGGAGTCCTCTGCTGGTCACCTCCGTGCTGCTGGGCCATCTCCTCTCTCCACCCGGCAAACACATCCCGCTGCGCCCGGACCATTCTCCTGTTCAGATCTTCCAGCGCTGCGCGCGCACGGTCCGGGTCTCTAGGCAGCTGGGCCAGCAATTCCGTCAGGCTGCAGGGTGGTTCAGCTTGCAGCAGGCTGCGGGCCAGGGTGCTGGTGGAGTTTTCTGCTCCCTCCATCTCCGGGTGAAGCAGGTCCAGACTGATCCAGGCCACACCCAGCCCCTCAGTTTTCTTTCCTATCTGCCCCCATGGGGGTTGGTCTTGGGGGCATCTGCTGACAATCACCTTCAGGGGCAGCCCCCCCACGTTGATGGACATCTCCATTGCTGCATTCATGGCTGGTGGGGGCGGGCTCCTTCTTTGGCGCCACTCTGGGACCTGGCCCACGATGGGAGGTGGCTTCCTGCTGTCCTTTGGTGCGCACATAATGGCGTCCGCTCTGCCAGGGCGGGAAAAACTGATGAAGATGGCGGGAAACGGTCCAAGATGGCGTCTGATGGCGGGAATCGGCTCCGGATGGCGGGAAACGACTCCGGATGGCGGGAAATTTCTGGAAATGGCGGGAGACTTCTTTTTAAGGTACATGTGCAGTTTTCTTCAGGCACGCAATACCCGCTTGTGGCGGGTTGGTAATGATCCTGCCGACTACGCCAAAGTTGACTCACCCCCTGGGCCAGTGCTGTAGTGCGGCGCGCGTGCGCGCGGGGGATACCCGGATCCGATGGGGGTAGTAGTCTTCGTGTGGCGGTGACCCGGTCCGCGCCCAGGGTGGTCAAACCAGTGGCAGTCTATTTGTATGGTAATAAGTGTCCGACTACGCCACCCGTGGATTGCGGTCAGTGGGGACCGCCGCTGCACTGCAGACCGCTGAGGCTGATGTTGTTTGTGCAGCTGAGTATGGGATGACTCCCCACGGGAGGAGTATTGCCTCAGGGCAGCTAGTGTGGATAATGATGGGAGTGATGGTGCGAGTGTCCCAGTACTGATGGTGCTGGTGCGGCGATGAAACACAGAGACTTGTGGTGCAGTTTCCAAAGCTTTACTCACTGTTGTTGTTCAGATCACTTCGGCCAGCAGTGACCGCCCGAGCCGTGCTGCGTCCACCAGGTGAGGGACTCGGTCAACTCCCAGGCAATTCCAGAGTGCGGTTCAGAGCTCCCCTCTCTTCCTTTCTACTGGCCGTCCCCACCAGTGACCCACCTTTGTCCAGCTTCCTCGGGCCTTCTGTTGGTGAAACCTCTCTCCGGTTTCCCTGACCCTATGCGGTATGCCTTTCTGGTGGATGTAGTGAGGGGTCGCACCAAGATGTGGTGACAACCTCCGGTTTTGGCTGAGGATTAGTCTAGTCACCTCAACCAATTTGGGTTCCGGTACCCTGCTCTGCCAACCCTTCACCCAGTATCTCCTCTGGGAATCTGGGGTTCCTTCTGCCTTCGTGTCTCTGGGCCTTTCTCTGTGTTCCTCGCCTCCTTTCTCCTCTGTTTCAGTTCCTTTCTTACTCTCCTTGCTGTTCCTTCTCTTCTCTCCCTCTCTGCTGTCTCAGGCCTCTTCTCCAGGCCTGGCTCTGGAGCTGGGCCCAGACTGAGCCACAGCTCCCTGTCAGCCCTCTCTGGCTGAGCTCCTCTCTTCTTCTCCTCCTCTCTGAACTGAACACTGACCTAAGATGGTGCCCACCTTATATACCTCCTTCTGACACCCGAGCCCAGGTGACTAGCAACCAATGGGCTCCTTCCTATGCCCAGAAACCCACCCCTATCTGCTCCTACACCACTGGGTTTTCCTCCCCCTCCCCACTCCAGCCAGGAACAGAAGCTGTCGTGCCTGCACTCTGTCTAGTGGGAGCACCGTTGGTCTGTTCCTCGGAAATGGGGTGTGTGTGGTGCATGCAGCCTACTGAGCCCCGGTCCACACTCCATCCTTACCCGGGAGTGGAATATCACACCTCTGGTTCGAGGTGCAATACCCCTGTAGCAGCCGAGTCCTCGGGGTGCTACACTACTACATACATGCGCTTGCATTCCAAGGAACAGAAAGCTAAGGAGGTGGATGGCCTCATGATCATGAATAATTTACTCGTTGTGTAGGAGGCCGACCACTGCTGCTGTCTACCTTCTGAACTTTGTGTTGAAGCCTGATTGACCCAGGACCCGCAATCCTCTATGTCTGGAGGACGTGTTGCATCCCAGTGTCCAACTGTGTCCCGGCTTCCACAATATTAACCCAGTGTGAAGGCGTCAGTGAGATGGACCATTCCTGGCCACATTCACTTGTCCACGTGTTTGTGGTTAGGCTGTCCTTCCCACTAAATGCACTGGGGAGGGCACAGGTAATGTTTTGGTATGCGCGCTTGTGTATAAGGCGCATCGGGACAAATAGGGGCGGCTGGGGACCGTTTATGGACACCCGGCCACCCCCACGCGGCTGGGGACTGTTTGTGGGCACCCGGCCGCGGGGCGGCTGGGGACTGAGTATGGACACCCGGCCGACCCCTGGCGGCTGGGGACCAAGCGTGGACACCCGGCTGCCGGGCGGCTGGGGACTGAGTATGAATACCAGGCTACCGATGTAGACATGACATGGTGGCCAGATTCCACCTCCACATGCCTAAAAGGCCCAATTTCAAGTGCAAGCAAGCTAGCAGTATGGTATTGCAGCCTGGGGGTGGGTGGGTGGCAGGCTGCATACTTGCGCTTGTATTGCAAGTTATGGGGGAGGTACAATTGAACACTGCCCTGGGACAAGGACTTCCACGGGGATAGTTGCAAGTCTGCATCTTCTGATGCGGCAAGGATCACTTCTGATGGGCACACTTTTAGGCAGTGACCTGGGTGTCAGAGATGCTTCCAGGGGTCTTCCCCATGCTGTTCCCATGTCTTTTTAGCACTGTATGCATGTGTCACACAGCACATGGCCAGATAAGGTTGTAAAATGTTAAAATGACATTTCCCGGTGAATGCATTTGTCACGGTTGAAAGCAATACAAACGTGCAAAAACGCATAAAAAATGCTACTTGTGAACATAGCCCAAGGTGTGGAGGAGTATTTTTGTTTTTGGTTATTTATTTTACCTTATACACAAGTCTTTACCCTGGAAAGGATGTTCCTTAACCCCTTTCCGACCTGGTCAGTAATAGTACGCACCAGGTCGGGAAGGCCGGTTCAGCGGGGGCTCCGGCGGTGAGCTCGCACTGAAGCGAGCACATGTCAGCTGATTATTGGAATCGCAATCCACCCGCGGCTGTTAACATGTTAAATCTCTGACAGTGGCATTTAACTCGCGCTTCCGGGAGTCCTAAGCCCCGCCCATCAGTAACCCCGTCACGTGATCGCTGGTCACCAATGGGTGGGCATGACAACTCAGGGTCTGCAGTAGACGCCTGTGGTTGTCATGTCTCAATTGATATGAGCGCCACCTAGTGGTCAGCGCTCATAGCAAGTGAGCATTTCTCCTGCATACAAGCGATCTGCTCATCCTCTGGAGACTATAGAAGCAAGCAGAAAGTGTAAAAAAAAAAGTTTTTAAAAAAATAAAAAAAATAAAAAATATATAAAAGTTTAAGTCAACCCCCTTTCGCCCCATTCAAAATAAAATATATATATATAAAAAAAAACCCACATACACATATTTGGTATCGCCGCGTTCAGAATCGCCCGATCTATCAATATAAAAGAAGAATTAATACAATCAGTAAACGGCGTAACGAGAAAAAAAATTTAAACGCCAGAATTAAGTTTTTTTGGTCGCTACAACTTTGCAATAAAATGCAATAACGGGCGATCAAAACATCGGATCTACCCCAAAATGGTATCAATAAAAACGTGAGCCCGGCACGCAAAAAATAAGCCCTCACCTGGCCCCAGATCCCGAAAAATGGAGAAGCTAAGGGTCTCGGAAAATGGCGTCATTTTTTTTTGTTTTTGTAGCAAGCTTTGGATTTTTTTTTCACCACTTAAATAAAAAAGAACCTATACATGTTTGGTGTCTATGAACTCATAACGACCTGGAAAATAATGATGGCAGGTCAGTTTTAGCAATCTGTGAACGTGGTAAAAAAAGGACCCAAAAAACAACTGTGGAATTGCATTTTTTTTGCAGTTTCACTGCACTTGGAATTTTTTTCCCATTTCCAGCACACGATATGGTAAAACCAGTGATGGTGTTTAAAAGTACAACTCGTCCCGCAAAAAATAAGCCCTCACATGGCCATATTGAACGAAAATTAAAAAAGTTCTGGCTCTGGGAAGAAGGGGAGTAAAAAAGGAAAACACAAAAACAGAAAGACCCATGGTCGTTAAGGGGTTAACATATTTCACAGGAAAGCACTTTCACTTTCGTTTTTGAATGTTTTATTGTGAGCCTGTAAAAGTGGCTTAATACCTCTGACCACGTTGTTGACAGCAGTGACCTGGGGTCAGAAATGCTTCCTGGGGCGATCCCCATGCTGTCCCCATGTCATTTGAGCACTGTCACTATCGTTTTTGGCACTTTTTAGGCTTTCTACAGACTGCCGGGGGAGCCGCCGCAAAAATGTTCGGGTCTCCCATAGACTAACATTGGGCTCGTTGCTCGGGTCGAGCACCCAAGTATCACAGTGAGCTCGGCCCGAGCTTCGAGCACCCGAGCATTTTAGTGCTCGCTCAACACTAGTCCTCAACTATATCAAAAATGCCCTAAAAGCTAACCGATTGAGATGGCTATTCAGCCGTGAACGAAGTCTATTGAAGTTCAACACTTCTCCCATACTATAATGTTCCACAGAAACTCTCTCCTGAAACAAAAAGAAGTTCAAGTTTGGTCTGGGGTCTGTTGCATGCCATGTTGGTACCTAGGTGTGGATTAGGATTCTTAAAAAATTAAGGAACAAACAGGAAAAGTGGCAACAAATCCAGAAGTTCTGGATGCTGATTTTGGCAATAAACATGGCCTGAAAAAATCAAAATGTCTATCTACCTATCTAACTACAGGTTTTATCTCAGCCTTGAATATTTTGGCACCAGAATGTAGTAAGGTGCAAGCAAGGTTACCCACTGTGGTGGCGCAGTGGCCCTTAGTGTTCTTACAGACCCAGGTCTTCTCCGGACAATGGGTGTTGTAATGTAGCGGTTTTCATACAGTGCGGTAAACAGGCAGTGACCCCAAGAAAGTTCAACTCAAATGTTTTTATTTTCAAAACTCACAAAGTAAAGGCAAATGTTATCCTCTGGATCGCAGTCGGGTCGTCCAAACAGTCCATATCAAAACCCGTTGCCGTCAGCAACTGCACCGTCATATCACTCTTGGGTGCGCCAGAAGCTTTGGATTGCTTTGCTCTGTGTGCAACCTCACACAGGTCTGTATAGCATCGGCGTCTCTGTCTCCTGCCGGGCAAAGACGCCATTCCCCTCACCGCCGCGTTCCCGGTCCGGCGTCTTCCTGCTCCCCTGCTGCTGCTGCTGTGGCGCGCACTGCGCGCAGCTTCCCGGGCACTGTGCTTAGGGCATGCGCGCTCCCTCCTTCTTAAAGGGGCCACGCGTGCCATCCTAAAGAGTCCCCGGCCAATGGCCGGAGGACTTCCTCTTTATAAGGCAAAATGGAGGTGCCTGTGCAAGGTTGTTGTTCTGTGTGCTAACACTTGCCTCAGCCCTCAGGTCCCGCTGCCTGTCAGTCCAGCCAGCCTGTCTAACAGTTCAGCCCGCCAGTCTGTCTAACAGTCCTACCCGCCAGCCTGCCTACCTCGAGCACCTGCCAGTAACCTGCTGTGCCTGCCAGCCTGCCTACCTGGAGCACCTGCCAGTAACCTGCTGTGCCTGCCAGCCTGCCTGGAGCACCTGTCAGTTACTTGCCGTGCCCGCCAGCCTGCCTACCTGGAGCTCCTGCCAGTAACCTGCCGTGCCCACCAGCCTGCCTACCCGGAGCACCTGTCTGGCTATCCGCCGTACCCGCCTTCTTGCCTACCCAGACCACCCGTCAGACTTCCTGCCGTGCTCATCCGCTGTACATGTCAGCTCCTGTCATCTGACCCATGGGAGTCACCTGCTCTCACACAAGGTCGTTCCCAGAGTGGCACCTAGTTCACCTGCCCGGTCCCTCCCTGGTTCATGGAGTCGACTAAGCCACCGTGTGACCTGGGTCGGTCTGAGTAGGCACTTAGTTGCGCCCCTCCGGTCCCTTCTTGCACTGAAGCACAGAGGTTCCACCTCCCGGACCCGTAACAGCCTGTATTGCATAGAACCTCCTGCTTTGCAGCTTGCAAAACAAAACACTGACACACCCAAATCTCAACTGAAAGTTTAAATGTGTTTCATGGACATGAGCTACTCCCAAAACTCAGAGTGGAGGGAGAGCTCCATCCCACTACCATCCTATAGACCTCTCCAAAAATAAAAGCCAATGCCAGGTTCTCTTAAATCTGACTTGGTCAAATAGTTTGACCAAATCCACTTTCTTTTACTTTGCATTGTAACCACAGCAGTGTCTGTGATTAGAATGCACTCCAGTGGATTCAATATGCCTCTATGCGCATCCTGGGGTACACATACTGGCCCTCGCATACAATTCACCCCACCGTCTCACAGCGATGGATGGATGTAGGGCCCCTCCAGCAGATAAGCAGTACCATTGATGACTGTAGTTTAACTCCTCAGCAGCGTCCAACACCTCTCACGCTAGGTCCTGGCTTTTTCTGTCTCTTAGCAGTGTTCCTGGCAGAAATTTCCTTAGATCTGTACAGGTTCTCGTCACAGACACGATCAGCTCCAATCTGCCACCGCTCTGGTCTCAGTGGGAAGCTTCCACGAGAGGATGTGGTTGGATTCCCCCCCAGCACATCCTCTCCCTGTTCTGATTAACTGCAGACTGCCCTTAAGATGGCCGCACTTCCTCTTCCTGTGTTTCACATTAGTCAGATTGTAGTCCCTCCTCTGACATTTTGCATGCATCTCACCATCTTTCAACAATGCTTAGGCAACAGCAACTTCTTGTGACTGAATAACAACATTACTGCAGAGGAGCAAATCTATTTACAACAGGTACAGTATTATATGCGGACAGAAGTACAGGGCCGGTTTTAGACAAAGTGGGGCTCCGGGCAAAAGTTTAAAGTGGGGCCCCAAATGCTCACATTTTGCACCATCACACAGAAACATGTAGGTTGTATTTACATGTACTGAGTTCACGCCATTAAACGAGAATGATCAACAATACTGAAGTCGTTTGACACTTGTTTTCTGGCTTCTTTACACTAGCTGACGAAGAATGATGGGCACAGAACGATCACTAGGAGATCAATCTGTCACTATATAGTATCATGTTATCAGCAGCATATCTGCAGTTTTCAGTGGTTGATGTGCTGGTGAGAACAATGATTTTTGTTCTGGCATAAATCCAATCATTCGATGAATAGGCAGCATTTTGCTTGTTTAATATAATGCAACCCATAGTCTTCCATATAGTATAATGCACACCCCATAGTCCTCAATATAGTATAATGCACTCCCCATAGTCCTACACATAGTATAATGTACCCATAGTCCTCCATATAGTATAATGTGCCCCATAGTCCTCCACATAGTATAATGTGCCACATAGACCTCCTTGTAGTATAATGCACACCCCATAGTCCTCCACATAGTATATTGTGCCCCATAGTACTCCATATAGAATAATGCACACCCCATAGTCCTCCATATAGTATAATGTGCCCTATAGTCCTCCATACAGTATAATGCACTTCCCATAGTCCATCATATAGTATAATACACACCCCACAGTCATCCATATAGTATAATGCAGCCCCATATAATATAATGTAGCTCCCATATAGTATAATTTAGCCCCCATATAGTATAATGTAGCCCCCATTTATTATAATGCAACCAGCACATAGTATAATGCAGCCCCCATATAATATAATGTAGCCCCCATATAGTATAATGTAGCCCCCATATAATATAATGTAGACCCAACATAGTTTAATGCAGCCCGCATACAGTATAATTCAGCCCCATATAATATAATGTAGCCCCCATACAGTAGAATGCAGGCCCCATATAATATAATGCAGCCCCCATACAGTATAATGCAGCCCCATATAATATAATGTAGCCCCCATACAGTATAATTCAGCCCCCATAGAGCATAATGCAGCCGCCATACAGTATAATGCAGCCCCCATAGAGTATAATGCAGCCCCCATAGAGTATAATGCAGCCCCCTTAGAGTATAATGCAGGGCCATATAATATAATGCAGCCCCCATATAGTATAATGCACCCACAGTCCTCCAGTATTATGGCCATCGCACATACGCACTGATGTAAAAAATGAATAAATACAATACTTACCTTTCCTCATTCCTCCGGTCTCTGCAGCGTGCCTCAGCAGCTCCACTGCCCGGTGCGTGATGAAGAAGCAGAGAGGGAATGATGGGAGAGGAAGCGTTGCATGACGCTCACTCTTCCATTATTGCTTTCAACCACAGTTGAATGCGTGTTGTGGGGGAGCTGGTGCTGGTGCTGGGCACCGCAGACTCACGGGCCCCATAGCAGCCATGTGATGTGCTGCTATTAGCGGCACGCCACTGACTGGGAGCCCTCTGGGGGAGTGGGGACCCTAGGTAAATGCCTAGTCCGCCTGCCCCTTATGTCAGCCCTACAGAGGTATATACATTTATACCACCCTGGTGAGCCGACACACATCTCCCACACGGGCAAAGATCTAAGCAGTCAGTCAAGGAGAAGCGCAGCAATGGGCTGAGACTGAGGGAAAGAGTAATTGAAACCTGAGGAAGTATGAAGCCAGAGTTAGGGTATGTGCCCACGATGCGTAATTCATGCGTATTTTGTGCGGAAATTTCCGCAGCGTAAACGCATGGATTACGCATGTAAGCCTTCCCCCATGGTCCCCTATGGCATTCCGCAATTGCAATACCCATGCTGCGGAATTTTCCGCAGCGTTTTTGAGGTTGCGGAAAATTCCGCAGCATGTCAATTCTTTGTGCATTTACGCATGCGGAATTGCCATCTACAATGCAGTAGAATACGCAAGGCAATTCCGCATGTGCAAAACGCACGAATTCCGAGCGAAAAACGGATGTCAAATTCCGCATGCGTTTTTCCAGGAAAAGGACATGCGGAAATGAAGCGCAAATTTCCGCTTCATTTGCGCATCGTGGGTACATACCCTTACTAATACTGTATGTAAGAAGGAGAGAGTCAGAACCTGGAGACTGGAAGCTCTCTGAGAGATCACTTATGGGAAAAAGAGAGAGATGAGCCAAATTCTGGAATTTCCGTTTGGATTCAATTTGCCCAGTTCAGCCTAAAAATTAATTGTAAGCTAATCAATTCACCTCAGATTAAAAGTACTCCAAAGAATCTATTCGAACTGAAAATCATTTCTGAGGTTCCGTAGTATTGTATTTAATCCTATCACCTCAACATACTGTATATCGCTAAGGGAAATCGGATGGTAACTGGTGATAACAAGCAAGATTTTCTAATAGCACACTATATTGTTGGACTTTTTATGCATTTTAAAACCAAAAAAAATCAAAAAATGATCCCTTTTCGGGAGCTAATGCAGACTGATTTCACTGGAAGGTTCACACAAATCCATAGCTGTCATATAATGTAAAAGAAGATATAATTTATCAGACCACCTTATCCCTTATTGCTCCATAATTGAGTTCTAATGCTTACATGTTTCTAACAAGTGTTGCTTTTGATGATGGACATGATCATCATAAGAAGTTTTACTGGTCTGTGGTAGTGTTGAGCCACCCCCGTAGTGTTCGAGTTCGGTTCGGTTTGTCGAACACCCATGTGTTCGCCGAACTGTTCGTCGAACTGTTCGTCGAACACCTTCGAACACCGTTAAAACCAATGGCAGGCAAACAAAAACACATAGAAACACATAGAAAACACCTTCAAAGGTGTCCAAAAGCTGACAAACTGCTCAGAAGACACAACTAACACATGGAAAAGTGACAAGTACATATAGTCATGCGAAAAGAAAAGAGGTGGAGGAGTAAAAGGAGGGGGAGACACAGATATAGGCATGTCATGCCCTTCTAAAATCCAAAAAGTGAGAAGCCGACACGGCCAGTCCGTTCCTGCCTGTGCCACCTCTGTGTCGCCGGGTTTGTGCCAGAGCCGCGGTGGACCCTGACGGTCAGCCCCCCTATTCCAATACTGGTGCCTGTTCGCCGGTGGGTCGAGGCCCCCCACGGTGGGGGGGGAGTAACATCTGCAGAAGAAAGACCATCTTCCAGCCAAACTAAGATGTTGACTTCTTTTCGTGGACAATGTGATACGATCCCATTTTTACGGACACGCCCATCGCTACAAATTCTAGATGAGGCACAAAAACAGCAGGTGCTTCAACGGATATCAAGTACTCCTTCAAGTGGGCTCTCCATCACCTCAATTTCAACATCACAAATACTCCAGTCCTCAGAGGTGTCACCCCAATCGCACTTGCTTCCTCACAGCTCCCAAGTCTCCAGCTGCCCGTCTGAGTATGGGGTAACACAGATGGCTGAGTCTGCCCAGCTGTTTACTCATACTATAGCCTGGGAAACGGAGGTCTGCTCCAGAGCTTCTGTTAATCCAGATGAGGAAATGATCTGATCCGATGCCCAGAATCTTTATAAGTTGGATCCAGGACCAGATGAAGAAGGTTCTGAGCATAATGTAGACCCTTGTTCCCAAACTGTAACTCCTGTTGGTGGAGACAATGATGAAGACGATGATGAGACTCAAATACCTGATTGGAGCGACAACTTGACTTTTCGGTCAGGGCAGGAAGAGGTTGGCTCTGAGGGCGACGGGTGTGATAACACACAGGGTGATGATGACGAGGTTGGAGATCCCACTTACTGTCAACCCACAGTCAGGCAGTCGATGAGGTCAGCAGAGGAGGTGGAGGAGGATGTGACTAGCCCTGGGGATGGGGATGACTCGGTACCCGGGCATTTGCCTGGCCTTGGGGATGTCGCGGTGGTCGGCTCCCTGGCCCGTACCCTGGGGTCTCTCTTTAAAAGGGTGGATAATTGTTAATTTTATAAGAGTTCATGACGCCACCTGTGGTATCTGGTGACAAGCACCAGCGCTGCAGCAGTCCACTGAGGCCGGTGATAAGGCAGCTCGATGGTATAGCTCCCCACAGGTGGAGCTAGGTCTCAGGGCAGCGTATGCAGGGGGAATGCAGGACAGGCGAGACCCAGCTGGGTCAGAGCAAGAATGGGAACGGACACGGTAGTCACTTCAGTACCTTTTACTGGTGGAAATTCAGGCACATCCCGGATCACTGTAGGGTAAAGGGTGCATATCAGGATCCTCCCCAATGAGCGGGTGTAGGGCCTCCTGTTTCTTGCCTCTGCGTAGTAAGTTTCTGACCTGCCTGGAGCTAGGCCTAACTTTGTCTCTGTCCTGCGCTGGCTGACCTTGTGGTAGGGCCTTCTCTTGGAGTTCACGCTCCCAGTATGCGGGGCCTAAGCGTCTCCTGGCTCTGTTACATATCAGCACCTTAGCGATCCTGGGACTTGTAGTTCTCCAGGGATTCCGGTTATGCCTTACTGGGTCATAGAGATACCCGTAAGCTCGGATCCTGTGTCCGGTAAATGCTTCGGGGTGAGCTGGTTAATCTCCTCTGCCCCTTATGTACTAACTCGCCACTCGCCTTCGGCCTACTCGGGCCCTCACTAGGCTATACACACTAACGGCAGCTTGCCGCGCTTCACTGATCTTACGGCACCGGCACACCTTAAGCTCTATCTGGGCTCCCTGAATCTAGCAAGCAGGAGCCTCGTGCTCCACTGCTGAACTATTAACTGCGTTCTCTAGACTAGACTGAGCTCCACTGCAGACTGACCTCTCTTAGGCTTCTCTACTGCAGGAACTCTTCAGAGGAACTGAACTGCCTAGCTCCACCTTCCCTATTTATATCCCTAATGGGCTCCCTCTGCTGGTCTGAGGTGGAAGGTGGAGATGTGTGAATGTTTATGGGGGCCTCTTGTGGAGGATTCCATCAATGCACTCTTGTAGGATCTGTGATACCAAGCGCAGCGGGGCATCACAGATGCTATTGACGACGAGGTTAGGTTGTGCCTTCCTGAACAGAGACGGAGTACTGGAAGCACGTCAACAACTGCATCCTCAACCACAACTCTGCCTCTGACCACAAGTCGTAGTGGCTCTTCAGGTCACATGGGCTCTAAGCCTTGCATAGCCTGGGCATTTATTCAGATCGATAAGGATGACCCAACTCGTGTTATCTGTAATATTTGTCAGCAAAAGCTAAGTAGAGGCCAAAATATACATAGTTTGAGTACTTCATGCATGTACCGTCACATGGATATGAAGCATAAGTTGCAGTGGGAAGCTCACTGTGCTACAATGCGGCCTAGCCGGCTGGGCCAACCACCGTCTGCCCCATCTTGTGCATCCGCAGCCTCTTCATCCTCTGTGACTGGGGGGACAGCAGTCACACATGTTTTTGGACGCAGACCTGCCACCTCTTTACCCGGAACAGCCAGTGTGATTGGCAGGTCGTCAGTTCATTGGGAAGTGGAAACACCTGCTAGTGTTGAGCGCTCTCCGACATCGAGAGCACCACCTTTGGATCAAGGCAACCTAACATGTCCGCCTGCATCTTCCTCACAGACTGGCAGTTGCCGGGGACACCCTACTCAACACCGTCTAAGCACAACAGCCAGCCCTCGGTCCCTCAGATGTGGAAAAGTAAAAGACCATTTCCTACTAGCCATGAGAAAGCTAAGAGGTTGAATTTCACCATCTGCAAGCTGTTGGCTACAGAAATGCTGCCTTTCCACCTGGAGGACACAGAGGATTTTCAAGACCTTATGTCCGTCACAGTGCCCCAGTACCAGATGCCCAGTCGGCACTACTTCTCAAAGAAAGGTGTGCCTGCGCTCCACTAGCATGTCGCACACAACATCACCGCTTCTTTGAGAAACTCTGTGTGTGACAGGGTGCACTTCACCACAGACACTTGGACGAGAAGGCATGGACAGGGGCGTTACATGTCGCTGACTGGGCACTGGGTAACTATGGTGACAGCAGGACAAGGGGCTGCTGTCCAAGTCTTACCGTCCCCACGAGTTGTGTGTTAATCCTCTTTATCTCGAACTTCCTCCACTGCTACTGCCTCCTCAACCTCCTCTCGGTCCTCCACCTGCACCCAAAGCCTGTCTGGTAATGCCACCTGCTTTCTAACTGCGCAGAAGGAATCCTGCACACCTCCTTACTATGCTGGCAGCAGGGCTCAACGCATCAGTGTTTACTTTGAAATGTCTGGGAAATGTGAGTCACACAGCTGAGGAGTTTTGGTCAGCTCTGGAGACCCAGTTTCATGAAAGGTTGTCTCCACTGGACCTGCAACCAGGGAAGGCCATGTGCGACAATGCTGCAAACCTGGGTGCGGCACTTCGCCGGGGCAATGTCACACACGTGCCTTGTATGGCTCACGTGTTGAACCTGGTTGTCCAGCAATTTTTAGCCCACTATCCCGGACTAGATGGCCTTCTGCAGAGTGCACGGTCGCTGTGTGCTCACTTCCGCCGTTCGCATCCCGCAGTTCAACGACTTACATCTCTACAGAAGTCGTTGGGCCTGCCAGTTCACCGGCTGAAATGCGATGTGCCGACACGGTGGAATTCAACTCTGCACATGTTGCAGCGACTGTGGCAGCACCGACAAGCCCTGGTGCAATACGTTCTGACGTATAGCCTGGGCCAACGAGATCCAGAGGTGGGGCAAATCACGCTGGAGGAGTGGTCTCAGATCAGGGACCTATGCACCCTTCTGCACAGTCTAGAAATGGCGACGAAGATGTTTAGTGCTGACGATGCCATTATCAGCATGACAATTACGGTGATTTACATGCTGGAGCACATGTTAAACAGAATTCGGAGTCAGGTGGTGGGACAAGAGGAGGTGGAGGAAGTAGAGGAGGAGTCGTATGCGGAAGGGATAACATCTCCAAGGTCCAGACGGTTGGCAGCACCAAGGCGGCAGGCATGGGAGGGTGGGGGAGAGAGATTAACCAGGGCGCATGGTAGCAGCCAAACTGTTGAGGAAGGTGCAGGAGCCGAGGAAGAAGTGGAGGACGAACTGGCAATGGGCATGGAAGACTCATCAGATGAGGGAGACCTTGATCACATTTCTGTTGTGCGAGGTTGGAGGGAGAGGGCAGAGGAAGGAAGCATAATTCTTACCTCGCTACCAACACAACAAGGACTTGGTCCTTCTGGATGCGCAAGACACATGAGTGCCTTCTTGCTGCACTACCAGCAACATGACCCCCGGATTGTCAGAATTCGAAGTAATCCCGACTACTGGGTTGCCACACTCTTAGATCCCCGGTACAAAAGTATATCTGCCGAAATAATTCTGCCATAAAAAGGTATTGACGAATGCAGGAGTATCTGTTGCAGAATCTTACATGTGCTTTTCCACAAAACACCAGTGGTGCACGTAGTGAATCTCACAGTTCTAACTTGCCAACCGTGGGACTGTCGAGTCTTCATCACTCAAACAGTAACAGTAACACAGTATCTGCTGGTAACAGCAATTTTGTGGAATCGTTTCACCACTTTTTTAGACCATCCTTTGCAAGGCCACAGGAGACAAGAAGTCTGACACATAGTCAATGCCTAGAGAGGATGGTACAGGAGAATCTCCAAGTGAACATCGAAGCCATGACTGTGTCACTGGACCCTTGCTCATTTTGGTATTCCAATCTTGAAAAATCGCCGGAGCTCGCCACTCACGCCTTGGAGATCTTGTCATGCCATGCAGCCAGCGTTCTCTCTGAACGTGTGTTCAGCGCTGCTGGTGGTGTGCTGACAGATAAGCGCACGCGGCTGTCCACTGAGAATGTAGACAGACTCACGTTCATAAAGATGATCAAATCATGGATTCGCAAGGACATTTCTACCCCTGTGTCATCCTTGGGAGACTAAAAGCTTGGGGATTTGGTAAAATCACCTCACCAACCGTTTTAAGCAACAGTGGGGCAATTGATGCCACTTAACCCTAGAACGCATGACCATAAAAATCTACACTTTCACATACCTGGGGCCCTTTAGGCCCGTGTGCAAATAACATGGAATAACTCAAACTCAAATGACAAACAACTATATACATGAAGAATGCCTAGAGTTTCAAAATTCTAACTAAAGCAATCTTGCAGAAAATAGAAAACAATTAACTGGGCGGGCCTGCAAGGCCACAGGTATGCGTTCTAGGGTTAAGTGGTGTCTGTGCCACAATTTTGGGAGTCCCCTTGCTGTGTCTTACGTGATGTTGGCATCGTCAATTCCAGGTGGGTTGGGTCGCACCCCCCCCTTTTAACTGTAAGAAACTACATACACTATGGCTTGGGGTAACACAGATGGTTGAGTCTGAAGAGCTGTTTACTCAGAGGTCTGCTCCAAATCTTCAGTGTCTGCTAGTCAGCGTAGAATTTTTAACTGCATCTAGCCTAGGCAATACTTTGGGCGTAGTAGCCCAGCTGCGAAGCAAGCTGCACCGCCTGTGTATCTAATAAGAATTTTTAAATTAATCTAGCCTAGGCAGACTGTGGGGACCCCCAACCAAACCCAGATGCTCAGCCCCCCTACAGCCCCCCTTTCATGGACAACCCAATAATGTAACTCTTACAACTGGATGGGTGAGGATCGGTCACAGCTTTATTAACTCTTTATACTCATTCCATTAGAAAGGCATTTTATTTCTAAAATAATTCAGCTTGTTGCAGCATGCCCTGGGTCCCCACTCCGGCAAGTTGGCCAACAAGTGTAACTCTCCAACATGTCCTTTCTATTTCCAGGCCACGGAGGATCCAGCGTACTCGTATGCAGGACTCTGACCCCCACCCATCACTCTTAACGCTTGTTCCACTCCGTCCTGGAGTCCTGACAGGAATATGTCCAGTCCAATATCTATTAAGTGAACACCGTCGGGCCGTATGAGGCCTGCTTTATCTCCTTCCAGTTGTCGGTGTCGTATCACTACACCGCCTCTGTCTCTTCTAAATTTTGCCATCCGAATATTTATTCCCCTCCTTGTCCATTCGATGGCCGTGATGTCTCGCGCACCTTGCCATACCGCTATCGGCACAATCTCTGACCATACTATAGCTAATTTTGTGAAAAATTCTCTGAAGCGCTCAGTGTCTAGTTTCATTATTGCCATTAGTTATGCGCTCTTGTGATGACCTAGGTTGTTTCCCCCGGCCTGTATAACTAAGATGACCGGACCTCTTGCCTCTCTCCCTACCTTGATTACCTCCATTAGTACCTGTGGCCATAGCAGGCCTCTAATACCTCTCCAGTTGAAATATGTGTTATGAAACTCTAATTTCCTCCCGCCTGGGCGGACTTTCGCCCTTTTTTGTGCCCAATTTATATACGAGTGGCCTATCACTCACACTGTTGGCTTAGCGTCACCTGTAAAAGAAACAAACCACGTTGGGATAACAAGTCCGGTCTTATGTATCTCGCCAAACACGTGGATCGCCATCTCCCTATCCTCTGAACTTCCGTTTCTGACAGTCCTGCTCTTGCTGCTTCCGTGGCCGCACCTATGCGGAATGAGTGTGTCCCGTAATCTTTGGGGTGGTTCCCTGCCGATGTTATGCATTTATTAAATATAGCTTGGAACAGGTATCTTGATAATGGCGTTCCATCAATGTGTGATACGAAGAAATTACTTTGTGATCTGATGGTTAGATATGTTTTTACTATTGTTACCCGACTCAGTGTACCGTTTGTGGGTTGTAGAAGTACCCAAGTACCCCTGCCCGCTGGAACCGTTTTCGATTGGTGTATGCGTACACGTATTGCATTATTGGCTATGACTACTTCCTGGTGTAATAAGCGTCCACTGGTGGTAATTTTGGATTGAGGGACTAATTCGCTTATACATAGTGCCCCGAAGAAGGCGATCACAAATGCAGTAGACATTAGTGTTGCTTCAAATTGTGAGTGTCATGTTAATGGTGTTAGGGATAAGATGTGAGAAATCAGTTTTAGTGACACGGGACGGGACTAGAGATGAGCGTTGTTCTACTCGAACTGTTCGCCAATCTCAAATTCGAGCTGTTTTGGGCGGTGTTCGAGCCGGTCGGCGAACACGAACAATTTGAGAAAAATTCGGCTGTTCGAGGTTATGTTCGATAACTGTTCGTGCACCAAAATCATAACTGGATTTTTTCTCAGTAACGATGAAAATTAATGTTAATACGCAGTTTGAGTGTACAGCGGGGCGGGGGGAGGGGCAGGGGATGGATCTCTGCAGGAACAATGAAGATCTCCATTTTTTTTTCTCTTTCCCGCATTTGCAGTGGGGAGGTGCAATCTGTCAGCCTATCAGCAGCGCACACACGGAGCGAAGTGCTTTTTTTCACACAAGCAAGGGCATGTGTGATTGGCAGTGTATGTCACATGTCCTTGCCCTATAAGACCAAGCCATTTTCCCCGTCGCCACCATTTTCTCACTGCTGCAGCTGCGTGTTAGACGGCACCGCTGTTGCTGTGTGCGCTATACCTTGTTAATTTCAAGCCAATTTTCGCACAAATATACAGATAGCTTGGGAGTAGGCAATAGTTGTGATTGCAGTCCTTTTAAGGACTAGGTTACAGCATTTCCTACGACTTTTATCAAGCAGGTCTGTGCTCTTAAATAGATAGATTGTGGGAGTAAAGACTAATTGTAATTGGAGTCCTTTTCAGGACTAGGTTACATCAGTTCCTATCAGTTTTTGCCAGGCAGGTCTGTGCCAGTGCTGTGCAAGTTTTTTTCACAGCATTTGGCTGAATCTAGCAAAGCTAATCCTTTTTGGCCTATTGCAGAGTGTGTTAGTCAGTGGAGTAGCCTATCTGTGTTGCAAGATATACCACCTGTGTATAGAATACCAATTTTTTTACTGCACCTAGTGAAGTAAAATCTTTTGGGCATAGCATCATTCTATTAGTCCATCTATACTGACCTCCATCAGGTTGCAAACTGAATATAATTTTTTTCTGCATCTAGCTCTGAAAAAATATTTGGGCTTCTAGCAGTGTGTGGGACTTGGTCTATTAGTCCATCTATACTGACCTCCATCAGGTTGCAAATTAAAAATAATTTTTTTCTTCATTTAGCTCTGAAAAAATATTTGGGCTTCTAGCAGTGTGTGGGACTTGTTCTATTAGTCCTTCTATACTGACCTCCAGCAGGTTGCAAATTGAATATAATTTTTTTCTGCATCTAGCTCTGAAAAAATATTTGGGCTTCTAGCGGTGTGTGGGACTTGGTCTATTAGTCCATCTATACTGACCTCCATCAGGTTGCAAATTAAAAATAATTTTTTTCTGCATCTAGCTCTGAAAAAATATTTGGGCTTCTAGCAGTGTGTGGGACTTGGTCTATTAGTCCATCTATACTGACCTCCATCAGGTTGCAAATTAAAAATAATTTTTTTCTTCATTCATCTCTGAAAAAATATTTGGGCTTCTAGCAGCGTGTGGGACTTGTTCTATTAGTCCATCTATACTGACCTCCATCAGGTTGCAAATTAAAAATATTTTTTTTCTGCATCTAGCTCTGAAAAAATATTTGGGCTTCTAGCAGTGTGTGGGACTTGGTCTATTAGTCCATCTATACTGACCTCCATCAGGTTGCAAATTAAAAATAATTTTTTTCTGCATCTAGCTCTGAAAAAATATTTGGGCTTCTAGCAGTGTGTGGGACTTGGTCTATTAGTCCATCTATACTGACCTCCATCAGGTTGCAAATTGAATAAAAAATTTTTCTGCATCTAGCTCTGAAAAAATATTTGGGCTTCTAGCGGTGTGTGGGACTTGGACTATTAGTCCATCTATACTGACCTCCATCAGGTTGCAAATTAAAAATAATTTTTTTCTGCATCTAGCTCTGAAAAAATATTTGGGCTTCTAGCAGTGTGTGGGACTTGGTCTATTAGTCCATCTATACTGACCTCCATCAGGTTGCAAATTAAAAATAATTTTTTTCTTCATTTAGCTCTGAAAAAATATTTGGGCTTCTAGCAGTGTGTGGGACTTGTTCTATTAGTCCTTCTATACTGACCTCCAGCAGGTTGCAAATTGAATATAATTTTTTTCTGCATCTAGCTCTGAAAAAATATTTGGGCTTCTAGCGGTGTGTGGGACTTGGTCTATTAGTCCATCTATACTGACCTCCATCAGGTTGCAAATTAAAAATAATTTTTTTCTGCATCTAGCTCTGAAAAAATATTTGGGCTTCTAGCTGTGTGTGGGACTTGGTCTATTAGTCCATCTATACTGACCTCCATCAGGTTGCAAATTAAAAATAATTTTTTTCTGCATCTAGCTCTGAAAAAATATTTGGGCTTCTAGCAGTGTGTGGGACTTGGTCTATTAGTCCATCTATACTGACCTCCATCAGGTTGCGAATTAAAAATAATTTTTTTCTGCATCTAGCTCTGAAAAAATATTTGGGCTTCTAGCAGTGTGTGGGACTTGGTCTATTAGTCCATCTATACTGACCTCCATCAGGTTGCAAATTGAATAAAAAAATTTTCTGCATCTAGCTCTGAAAAAATATTTGGGCTTCTAGCGGTGTGTGGGACTTGGTCTATTAGTCCATCTATACTGACCTCCATCAGGTTGCAAATTAAAAATAATTTTTTTCTGCATCTAACCCAGCCAATAGTTTTGGCCTAATACCACAGTTTGGCCACTCAGCTCTGCTCGGTTACCATCCATTGTTTTTTTGTGCAAACAACTCCAGAATTGTGAATTAGTTAACCACCAAAATGAGTGGAAAAAGGCCTGCTGCTGGTGGAAAGGGGAATAGGCGTGTTGGGAAGGGGAAAAAAGGTTGTGTCCGTGGGGTAGGTGCAGAAGAAAGACCATCTTCCAGCCAAACTAAAATGTCTACTTCTTTTAGCGGACAATGTGATAAGATCCCTTTCTTACGGCCACGCCAATCGCTACAAATTCCAGATGAGGCACAAAAACAGCAGGTGCTTCAACGGATATCAAGTGCTCCTTTAAGTGGGCTCTCCTCCACATCAACTTCAACATCACAAATACTCCAGTCCTCAAAGGTGTCACCCAAATCGCACTTGCTTCCTCACAGCTCCCAAATCTCCAGCTGCCCGTCTGAGTATGAGGTAGAACAGATGGTTGAGTCTGCAGAGCTGTTTACTCATACTATAGCCTGGGAATCAGAGGTCGACTCCAGCGCTTCTGTGAATCCAGACGAGGAAATGATCTGCACTGATGCCCAGAATCTTTATGAGTCGGATCCAGGACCAGACGCAGAAGGTTCTGACCATAATGTAGACCCTCATTCCCAAACTGTAACTCCTGTTGGTGGAGACAATGAGGAAGACGATGATAAGACTCAAATACCTGATTGGAGCGACAACTTTAGTTTTTTGTCAGGGCAGGAACAGGTTGGCTCTGAGGACGACGGGTGTGATAACGCACAGGGTGATGATGATGAGGTCGGAGATCCCACTTACTGTCAACCCACAGTCAGCCAAGAGATGAGGTCAGCAGAGGAGGTGGAGGAAGATGCTAGTGACGACGAGGTCAGGTTGCGCCTTCCTGGACAGAGACGTAGTACTGGAAGCACGTCAACAACTGCATCCTCAAACACAACTCTGCCTCTCACCACAAGTCGTGGTGGCTCTTCAGGTCGCATGGGTGCAAAGCCTTGCATAGCCTGGGCATTTTTTCAGATCGATAAAGATGACCCAACTCGTGTTATCTGTAACATTTGTCAGCAAAAGCTAAGTAGAGGCCAAAAAATACATAGTTTGAGTACTTCATGCATGAACCGGCACATGGACATGAAGCATAAGTTGCAGTGGGAAGCTCAGTGTGCTACAATGCGGCCTAGCCGGCCGGGCCAACCACCGTCTGCCATATCTTGTGCATCCGCGGCCTCTTCATCCTCTGTGACTGGGGGGACAGCAGTCACACCTGTTTTGGGGCGCAGACCTGCCACCTTTTTACCCGCAACAGCCAGCGTGATTGGCAGGTCATCATTTTCTTTGGAGGTGGTAACACCAGCTGGTCTTGAGCGCTGTCCGACATCGATAGCACCACCTTTGGATCAAGGCAACCTAACATGTCCGCCTGCATCTTCCTCACAGACCGGCAGTTTGCCGGGGACACCCTTATCAACCCCGTCTAAGCACAATAGCCAGCCCTCGGTCCCTCAGATGTGGACAAGTAAAAGACCATTTCCTCCTAGCCATGAGAAAGCTAAGAGGTTGAATTTCACCATCTTCAAGCTCTTGGCTACAGAAATGCTGCCTTTCCGCCTGGTGGACACAGAGGATTTTCGAGACCTTATGTCCGTCGCAGTGCCCCAGTACCAGATGCCCAGTCGGCACTACTTCTCAAAGAAAGGTGTGCCTGCGCTCCACCAGCATGTCGCACACAACATCACCGCTTCTTTGAGAAACTCTGTGTGTGACAGGGTGCATTTCACCACAGACACTTGGACGAGTAGGCATGGACAGGGGCGTTACATGTCGCTGACTGGGCACTGGGTAACTATGGTGACAGCAGGACAAGGGGCTGCTGTCCAAGTCTTGCCGTCCCCACGAGTTGTGCGTCAATCCTCTTTATGTCAAAGTTCCTCCACTGCTTCTGCCTCCTCAACCTCCTCTCGGTCTTCCACCTGCACCCAAAGCCTGTCTGGTCATGCCACAAGCTTTCTAACTGCGCAGAAGGGATCCTGCACACCTCCTTACTATGCTGGCAGTAGGGCTCAACGTCATCAGGCGGTTTTTACATTGAAATGTCTGGGAAATGTGAGTCACACAGCTGAGGAGTTGTGGTCAGCTCTGGAGAACCAATTTCATGAATGGTTGTCTCCACTGGACCTGAAACCAGGGAAGGCCGTGTGCGACAATGCTGCAAACCTGGGTGCGGCCCTTCGCCGGGGCAATGTCACACACGTGCCTTGTATGGCTCACGTGTTGAACCTGGTTGTCCAGCAATTTTTAGCCCACTATCCCAGACTAGATGGCCTTCTGCAGAGGGCACGGTCGCTGTGTGCTCACTTCCGCCGTTCGCATCCCGCAGCTCAGCGACTTACATCTCTACAGAAGTCGTTGGGCCTGCCACTTCACCGGCTAAAATGCGATGTGCCTACCCGGTGGAATTCAACTCTGCACATGTTGCAGCGACTGTGGCAGCACCGACAAGCCCTGGTGCAATACGTTCTGACGTATAGCCTGGGCCAACGAGATTCAGAGGTGGGGCAAATCACGCTGGAGTAGTGGTCTCAGATCAGGGACCTATGCACCCTTCTGCACAGTTTTGAAATGGCGACGAAGATGTTTAGTGCTGACGATGCCATTATCAGCATGACTATTCCGATGATTTACATGCTGGAGCACATGTTAAACAGAATTCGGAGTCATGTGGTGGCACAAGAGGAGGTGGAGGAAGTAGAGGAGGAGGAGTTGTATGCGGAAGGGCTAACATCTGCAAGGTCCAGACGGTCGGCAGCACCAAGGCGGCAGGCATGTGAGGGTGGGGGAGATGATTTTACCAGGGCGCATGGTAGCAGCCAAACTAGTGAGGAAGGTGCAGGAGCCCAGGAAGAAGTGGAGGACGAACTGATGGAAGACTCATCAGATGAGGGAGACCTTGATCACATTTCTGTTGTGCGAGGTTGGGGGGAGAGGACAGAGGAAGGAAGCATGATTGTTACCTCGCCACCAACACAACAGGGACTTGGTGCTCCTGGATGCGCAACACACATGAGTGCCTTCTTGCTGCACTACCTGCAACATGACCCTCGAATTGTGAGAATTAGAAATAATCCTGACTACTGGGTTGCCACACTGTTAGATCCCCGGTACAAAAGTAAATTTGCAGAAATTATTCCTGCCATAGAAAGGGATGCACGCATGCAGGAGTATCAGCAGAGACTGTTGCAGAATCTTACATGTGCTTTTCCACAAAATACCAGTGGTGCACGTAGTGAATCTCACAGTTCCAACTTGCCAACCGTGGGACCGTCAAGTGTTCAGCACTCAAACCGTAACAGAACCACAGTATCTGCTGGTAACATCAATTTTGCGGAATCATTTCACCACTTTTTTAGCCCATCCTTTGCAAGGCCACAGGAGACAAGAAGTCTGACACATAGTCAACGCCTAGAGACGATGGTACAGGAGTATCTCCAAGTAAACATTGAAGCCACGACTGTGTCACTGGACCCTTGCTCTTTTTGGGCTTCCAATCTGGATAAATGGCCAGAGCTAGCCACTTACGCCTTGGAGATCTTGTCATGCCCCGCAGCCAGCGTTCTGTCTGAACGTGTGTTCAGCGCTGCTGGTGGTGTGCTGACAGATAAGCGCACGCGGCTCTCCACTGATAATGTAGACAGACTCACGTTCATAAAGATGAACAAATCATGGATCCGAAACGACTTTTCTACCCCTGTGTCATCCTGGGGAGAGTAAAAGCTTGATGATTGGTTAAAATCACCCTACCAACCGTTTTAAGCTTTCAAATTACTAATCATGTTTATCTGTATCTTGACTGGAAAATAATTTGGGCTTTGTAGCAGTGTGCAGCACTGATCCTATTAGGCCATCTATAATAAGCTTCACCAGATTTAAAATTAAAAATAATTTTTAGCTGCATCTAGCCCGGAAAATAATTTTGGGGCTCCGAGATGCGCAAGACACATAAGTGCCTTCTTGCTGCACTACCTGCAGCATGACCCTCATATTGTCAGAATTCGAAGTAATCATGACTACTGGGTTGCCACACTCTTAGATCCCCCAAACTTTTCGATCAACCTTTTCATTTTAATAAAGACCAAAAAAATGGTCATTTTTGAAATTATAAGCATTAGCAGGTTGTTAGAAACTGAAATCAAACAGTTTTCAACTCAAAACTTTATTCTAGGTGATGTTACATTTTCACATAGGACCCCTTGTTCGAAAGGAGCTTCTGAACTCTCTCGTCCATTGAATTTGTCAGGTTTTGGATGGTTTCTGCTTCAATTGTTTTGCATGAGGACAGAATACCCTCCCAGAGCTGTTGCTTAGATGTGAACTGCCTCCCGCCATCATAGACACTCCTTTTAATGATGCTCCAAAGGTTCTGAATGGGGTAGAGGTCAGGGGAGCATGGGGGTCACACCATAAGTTTGTCCCCTTTTATGCCCATATCAGCCAGAGATGCAGATGTTTTATGTGCAGCATGAGATGGTGCATTATCATGCAGAAAAATGATCTTGCTGTGAAATACATGGTTCTTCTTCTTGAACCATGGCAGGAAGTGCTGTTTGAGAAAATCCACATACATTATGGAGTTCATCTTTAGCGCCTTCAGGGATCCTAAAGGGGCCGACAATCTCTCTCCCCATGATTCCAGCCCAAAACATTACTCCACCTCCTCCTTGTTGGCGCTGTAGCCGTGTTTGCGTGGGGTGTCCATCAACCAGCCATCCTCCACTCCATTCATCTGGACCATCGAGCGCTGCACGGCACTCATCCGTGAACAAAACAGTTTTGAAATCAGTCTTCATGTAATGTTTGGCCCACTGGAGCCGTTTCTGCTTGTGTGAAGTGGATAGAGGAGGTCGACAGGATGGCGTATGCACAGCTGCAAACCTCTGAAGGACCCTGCATCTTGTTGTTCGGGGGACGTTGGAGGCACAAGCAGCTTCAAAAACTTGTCTGCTGCTATGACAAGGCTTTTTTGCCGCTGCTCTTTCAACCTGACGTAATTGCCTGTAGGAAAGAGTCCTCAATTTGCCCTTATCAGCACGCACACGTGTGTACTGTGAATCAGCTACATACTTCTTGATTGCCAAGACACTTCATCCTGATCATCGCACAATGTTGATTGTAGTCATGCCTTGACCTAAACACTCCACAATTTGTTGCTTCTCAGCAGCCGACACATCCTTTTTCTTTCCCATTTTGGCAGAAAATGTAGGCTGCTTAATAATGTGAGAGAGCCTTCTTAAGTAGTCTTGCCTTTCATTGGACACACCTGCCAAACTAATTAGCACAGGTGTCTGCAATTGCTTACAGTGATATAAAGAGCCCTGACACACATCACCATCAATGAGTTTAACTGACAAACAAACAAATTCTTCCCTTATCACTCCTAAACACTTTTTGCATAATAATTTGGAACGCGGTGTACATGTGCTTTTCCACAAAACACCAGTGGTTCACGTAGTGAATCTTACAGTTCTAACTTGCCAACCGTGGTCTGTATGGAATTGTTCAATAAAGGGCCCAAAATTAAGATAACATAGATGGGAGAGGTCTCTATGAATAGGAATTCCTAAGTATTTGATACCCTGTGAGGGCCAGGCAAAGGGAAAGTTGGACTGGATGGAATCCTATATGGATTTAGGGAGGGAGACATCGAGGGCATCAGACTTCGCTGCATTGATTTTAAAATTTTACCATGTAACAAAGTGATCTATTTCAGCCATAACAGCAGGGATGGATATATGTGATTGAGTGATATATACTAGGACATCATCAGCAAATAGAGAGCACTTGTACTCGGTGCCTCCCACCTCAATCCACCTAATATTGGGGTTATGGCGAATTGATGAGAGCAGGTGCTCCGTCACTAGGATGTATAAGAGAGGGGACAGAGGACATCACTGCCTTGTCCCATTGGTGATTGTGAAAGGTGATGAAAATGTTCTGACGCGCCCCCTGGGCCTTAGGACAACCGGAGCCGGACCCTTTTTGGTGGATGCTGGTGGTTGTAGTCTCCGTGGCGGCAAACCGGTTCCGTGGCTCAGGGTGGTCAAACCAGTGGCGGAACTATTTATGTGGTTTTGATGTTTAAATGTCCGACTACGCCACCCGTGGATTGCGGTCAGAGTGAACCGCCGCTACAGGGCAGACCGCTAAGGCTGGTGTTGTGGGTGCAGCAGAGCGTAGCATAACTCCCCACGGGAGGAGTATAGCCTCAGGGCAGTGTATGCGGAGGATGGGGGTGATGGTGCAGGGCAGCAGCAGTAATGACACGGAGTCAGTGATGCAGTTCAGGGCCTTTACTCACAGTTCTTATTATCCAGACCACGTCTGCAGGTAACGGCTGCCCACGTCGTACTGTGCTCACCAGGTGAGGGGCTCAGACAACTCCCAGATAACTTTGGAGCGCTTCACAGGACCCCCTTTGTGTGTCCTTTGTCTGGCCTTTCTTACCAACACTTCTGTCCGGCTGCCTCGGGCCTCCTCTTGGTAAACTTGGCGCCAGTTTCCCTGACCCTATGTGGTGCCTTCCTAGCGGGTGGAGCAAGGGGCTGCGCCACATAAAATGTCAGAGCCTCCGGTTTCTAGCTGAGGGTCGTTTCCTGCCTCCACTAGTTCGGGGACCGGTCTCCCCCTTTGGCCTGAGCCCTCCACGCAGGTGGATTCGGGCGTGCGGTGGCGACTCGCCCGTCCGCACCCCTGGGATCCCTTCATTCCTCGTTCCTGGAGCCTTCTCCGCTCCTCTTCCTTCCTTCTCCCTCTTGCAGGCCTGGGCCTCTGTTACTAGGCCCGCCTCCGGAGCAGAGCTCATGCAGAGCCCCTGCTCCCTGCCACTTCTGCTCAGACTTCTCTGCACTGAACTAAGATGGTGCCCACCTTTTATACTCCCTTCTCAATGCACCCAGGAACTGCTTCCTCCCTGCTCCTGCACTGCAGGGTTCCCCTTCCTCAGTGTTCCCTCCCCCCACTCCAGCCAGGGACAGGGACTGTCGTGCCCATCTCAGGGGCATATTGGTCGCCCTGCCCCACGGCAATGTGGTGTAATGCATGCAGGTGTCGGGTCCTGATCCACACTCCATCCTTATCTGAGAGTGAGATATCACACCTCTGGGTGAGGTGCAATACGTCTGTAGCAACCGAGCCCTCGGTGCTACAGTTCCATTTATCTTCAGCCTAGGTGACGTATTGTGATACAGGGCCGTGATTTTGGCTATAAAAGGGTCCCCTAGACCCCTACCCCAAGCTTTTTAAGAGAATCATATATGGCGTGCCAGGAGACTCTATGGAATGCTTTCTCAGCATCCAACGAGAGTATCTACTTACAAATTTTTAACTGCATCTAGCCCAGGAAATACTTTGTGCCTAGTAGCAGTGTCTGCTAGTCAGCGGATTATCCCGGCTGTTAAGCAAGCTACACCACCTGTAGTTTGGACACTTAATTTTTTCAAAGGAAATGCTTCGGGACCACGGGATACTCAGTGAAGAGCATCAGGAGGCACCCCAAGGCATAGGGGCTGGGACTGGCACTAGGATGCCTTGCGGTGGACAGCCGAGCTCGATCCTTATAAAAGCTTTTTAACTGCAGCAGCTTTAGTGGACGCTACTGGAGCTGGAATTACGCGGCTGCTGGCATGAGACTTGCCCTCCAATAGATCCTTGTAAATGGATTTAAAGTGTATTCATTCAAATTAGAGGGACAATTTAAATTAAAAAGCTTAGAGCTGCCTCCACCACAGGGGGGCTCTCTCGACCCACCAGCGGACAGGCACCAGTATTGGGAGAGGGGGGCTGGCCGTCAGGGTTCACCGCGGCTCTGGCACAAACCCGGCGACACGGAGGTGGCACGGGCAGGAGCGGACTGGCCGTCTCGGCTTCTCACTTTTTGGATTTTAGAAGGGCATGACATGCCTATATCTGTGTCTCCCCCTCCTTTTACTCCTCCACCTCTTTTCTTTTCGCATGACTATATGTACTTGTCACTTTTCCATGTGTTAGTTGTGTCTTCTGAGCAGTTTGTCAGCTTTTGGACACCTTTGAAGGTGTTTTCTATGTGTTTCTATGTGTTTTTGTTTGCCTGCCATTGGTTTTAACGGTGTTCGAAGGTGTTCGATGAACAGTTCGACGAACAGTTCGGCGAACACACGGGTGTTCGACGAACCGAACCGAACTCGAACACTACGGGGGTGGCTCAACACTAGACGGGACGTCTACATTCCTGACTTGGCTGACCCCTTTTCCACCCTTTTATGGATTGTCTGATGATGAATCTTTGTCACATCTCCCCAATTCAGTAGTTGGAAGTGAAATGCTACTCCGGTCAGACACCGCTGCGCTGACGCCCCTGATATGCCCCTCATCATTAGCTGGTGGAGAAATTCTATGGTGACTTGTGATCTGGCTTGTTCACATTGGTCAACCCGTCTGCCTGCTACTAGTCGTGTCCACTCTTCCCATGCCTTACCGTATGCTTGCCACGTTGACGGGGCAACTGACACTCTGATTAATGGCATCAACTATTCGCCACTAGATCCCATAGGGAGGGTGGGGAACTGTTGCCCGATGGGTGGGCGTTGTGGAAGAGCTCTGTGAAAATCTGCCAATTGAATTGTTATAAAGCGTTAGCAGCAGCTTTATACCCCTCAGCATAGTGGCTAGCGCGGACCCATACATTGTGTTTTAGGCACAGGAATACTAGCCTGCGTAGTAGGCCTAGCACTGGGAGAGACGATGATGCCATCTTATTAATGCAGTGCGCTAGGCTGGTGTTTTGTGTTATGAAGCGTATATTTTTGTTAGCCAGGCGCGCGCCCCATATTTCTATTGCTACCACTATTGGGAAAAATTATTTTCAGGGCTAGATGCAGCTAAAAATTATTATTAATTTCAAAGCTGGTGGAGCTTGGTATAGATGGCCTAATACAATGAGTCCCACACACTGCTAGAAGCCCAAATATATTTTCAGAGGTAGATGCAGATAAAAATTATTTTTAATTTGCAACCTGATGGAGGTCAGTATAGATGGACTAATAGAGAAAGTCCCACACACTGCTAGAAGGCCAAATATTTTTTCAGAGCTAGATGCAGATAAAAATTATATTCAATTTGCAACCTGATGGAGGTCAGTATAGATGGACTAATAGAGAAAGTCCCACACACTGCTAGAAGGCCAAATATTTTTTCAGAGCTAGATGCAGATAAAAATTATATTCAATTTGCAACCTGATGGAGGTCAGTATAGATGGACTAATAGAACAAGTCCCACACACAGCTAGAAGCCCAAATATTTTTTCAGAGGTACTGTAGATGCAGATAAAAATAATTTTTAATTTGCAACCTGATGGAGGTCAGTATAGATGAACTAATACAACAAGTCCCACACACAGCTAGAAGCCCAATATTTTTTCAGAGCTAGATGCAGACAAAAAATTATTTTGAATTTGCAACCTGATGGAGGTCAGTATAGATGGACTAATAGAGAAAGTCCCACACACTGCTAGAAGGCCCAATATTTTTTCAGAGGTAGATGCAGAAAAAAATATATTCAGTTTGCAACCTGATGGAGGTCAGTATAGATGGACTAATACAACAAGTCCCACACACAGCTAGAAGCCCAATATTTTTTCAGAGGTAGATGCAGAAAAAAATATATTCAGTTTGCAACCTGATGGAGGTCTGTATAGATGGATTAATAGAACAAGTCCCACACACAGCTAGAAGCCCAATATTTTTTCAGAGGTAGATGCAGAAAAAAATATATTCAGTTTGCAACCTGATGGAGGTCTGTATAGATGGATTAATAGAACAAGTCCCACACACAGCTAGAAGCCCAATATTTTTTCAGAGGTAGATGCAGAAAAAAATATATTCAATTTGCAACCTGATGGAGGTCAGTATAGATGGACTAATACAACAAGTCCCACACACAGCTACAAGCCCAATATTTTTTCAGAGCTAGATGCAGACAAAAAATTATTTTGAATTTGCAACCTGATGGAGGTCAGTATAGATGGACTAATAGAGAAAGTCCCACACACTGCTAGAAGGCCACATATTTTTTCAGAGGTAGATGCAGAAAAAAATATATTCAGTTTGCAACCTGATGGAGGTCTGTATAGATGGATTAATAGAACAAGTCTCACACACAGCTAGAAGCCCAATATTTTTTCAGAGGTAGATGCAGAAAAAAAAATATTCAGTTTGCAACCTGATGGAGGTCAGTATAGATGGACTAATACAACAAGTCCCACACACAGCTAGAAGCCCAATATTTTTTCAGAGGTAGATGCAGAAAAAAATATATTCAGTTTGCAACCTGATGGAGGTCTGTATAGATGGATTAATAGAACAAGTCCCACACACAGCTAGAAGCCCAAATATTTTTTCAGAGGTAGATGCAGATAAAAATTATTTTTAATTTGCAACCTGATGGAGGTCAGTATAGATGGACTAATAGAGAAAGTCCCACACACTGCTAGAAGACCAAATATTTTTTCAGAGCTAGATGCAGATAAAAATTATATTCAATTTGCAACCTGATGGAGGTCAGTATAGATGGACTAATAGAACAAGTCCCACACACAGCTAGAAGCCCAAATATTTTTTCAGAGGTAGATGCAGATAAAAATTATTTTTAATTTGCAACCTGATGGAGGTCAGTATAGATGGACTAATAGAGAAAGTCCCACACACTGCTAGAAGGCCAAATATTTTTTCAGAGCTAGATGCAGATAAAAATTATATTCAATTTGCAACCTGATGGAGGTCAGTATAGATGGACTAATAGAACAAGTCCCACACACAGCTAGAAGCCCAAATATTTTTTCAGAGGTACTGTAGATGCAGATAAAAATTATTTTTAATTTGCAACCTGATGGAGGTCAGTATAGATGGACTAATACAACAAGTCCCACACACAGCTAGAAGCCCAATATTTTTTCAGAGCTAGATGCAGACAAAAAATTATTTTGAATTTGCAACCTGATGGAGGTCAGTATAGATGGACTAATAGAGAAAGTCCCACACACTGCTAGAAGGCCAAATATAGTTTCAGAGCTAGATGCAGAAAAAAATTATATTCAGTTTGCAACCTGATGGAGGTCAGTATAGATGGACTAATAGAGAAAGTCCCACACACTGCTAGAAGGCCACATATTTTTTCAGAGGTAGATGCAGAAAAAAATATATTCAGTTTGCAACCTGATGGAGGTCAGTATAGATGGACTAATACAACAAGTCCCACACACAGCTAGAAGCCCAAATATTTTTTCAGAGGTACTGTAGATGCAGATAAAAATTATTTTTAATTTGCAACCTTATGGAGGTCAGTATAGATGGACTAATACAACAAGTCCCACACACAGCTAGAAGCCCAATATTTTTTCAGAGCTAGATGCAGACAAAAAATTATTTTGAATTTGCAACCTGATGGAGGTCAGTATAGATGGACTAATAGAGAAAGTCCCACACACTGCTAGAAGGCCAAATATTGTTTCAGAGCTAGATGCAGAAAAAATTATATTCAGTTTGCAACCTGATGGAGGTCAGTATAGATGGACTAATAGAGAAAGTCCCACACACTGCTAGAAGGCCACATATTTTTTCAGAGGTAGATGCAGAAAAAAATATATTCAGTTTGCAACCTGATGGAGGTCTGTATAGATGGATTAATAGAACAAGTCCCACACACAGCTAGAAGCCCAATATTTTTTCAGAGGTAGATGCAGAAAAAAATATATTCAGTTTGCAACCTGATGGAGGTCAGTATAGATGGACTAATACAACAAGTCCCACACACAGCTAGAAGCCCAATATTTTTTCAGAGGTAGATGCAGAAAAAAATATATTCAGTTTGCAACCTGATGGAGGTCTGTATAGATGGATTAATAGAACAAGTCCCACACACAGCTAGAAGCCCAATATTTTTTCAGAGGTAGATGCAGAAAAAAATATATTCAGTTTGCAACCTGATGGAGGTCAGTATAGATGGACTAATACAACAAGTCCGACACACAGCTAGAAGCCCAATATTTTTTCAGAGTTAGATGCAGAAAAAAATTATATTCTATTTGCAGCCTGATGGAGGTCAGTATAGATGGACTAATAGAATGATGCTATGCCCAAAAGATTTTACTTCACTAGGTGCAGTAAAAAAATTGGTATTCTATATACAGGTGGTATATCTTGCAACACAGATAGGCTACTCCACTGACTAACACACTCTGCAATAGGCCAAAAAGGATTAGCTTTGCTAGATTCAGCCAAATGCTGTGAAAAAAACTTGCACAGCACTGGCACAGACCTGCCTGGCAAAAACTGATAGGAACTGATGTAACCTAGTCCTGAAAAGGACTCCAATTACAATTAGTCTTTACTCCCACAACCTATCTATTTAAGAGCACAGACCTGCCTGATAAAAGTCGTAGGAAATGCTGTAACCTAGTCCTTAAAAGGACTGCAATCACAACTATTCCCTACTCCCAAGCTATCTGTAGATTTGTGCGAAAATTGGCTTGAAATTAACAAGGTATAGCGCACACAGCAACAGCGGTGCCGTCTAACACGCAGCTGCAGCAGTGAGAAAATGGTGGCGACGGGGAAAATGGCTTGGTCTTATAGGGCAAGGACATGTGACATACACTGCCAATGACACATGCCCTTGCTTATGTGAAAAAAAGCACTTCGCTCCGTGTGTGCGCTGCTGATAGGCTGACAGATTGCACCTCCCCACTGCAAATGCGGGAAAGAGAAAAAAAAAATGGAGATCTTCATTATTCCTGCAGAGATCCATCCCCTGCCCCTCCCCCCACCCCGCTGTACACTCAAACTGCGTATTAACATTAATTTTCATCATTACTGAGAAAAAATCCAGTTATGATTTTGGTGCACGAACAGTTATCGAACATAACCTCGAACAGCCGAATTTTTCTCAAATTGTTCGTGTTCGCCGAACGGCTCGAACACCGCCCAAAACAGCTCGAATTTGAGATTGGCGAACAGTTTGAGTAGAACAACGCTCATCTCTAGTCTGTGGGTTTGCAGACTCATACACAGCAAGCTAGGCTAGCATTCGCTTCCCATATGCATGAAAGAGTTTTGTTTATACATACATGGCAGGGCCGCCATCATGACATTACTACCATTACTTTTCAATGGGACCCAGTGAGCAGAAGCAAGGAGGGGGTCCCGGCTTCTGCTCACCAGGCCCCAGGGGCAGGATTCGGCTGGTTCAGTAACTGAAAGTGTGTCCTCGCATGAACGTTCAGTTAAAATCTATTGCCGTGCAGATACCAGCCAATCAGAGGCCAACAGCTGACGTTGGCATGCATGTCTCCGCCGTATGATGTCACTGCCAGGCGCCGACACGTCTGCGCCTTAAATGGATGAGGAAGAGGACGCCGCTGGACCGCGGCCAGGTAAGGAGAAACTTTTTTATTTTTTTACTTTTTTGTACTGAAAAACGCAATATCGGGGCAGGATGGGAGACCATATGGGGCTTGGAATAAAGACACTGGGGGGCCTGGAATGAAGACACTGGGGGCCAGGAATGGGGACACTGGAGGCCAGGAATGGAGACACTGGGGTCCAGGATGGGGCACGTTATTACAGGTTGGGGCCAGGATGTTGGACATTATTATTATTATTACCCTAGCAGGGGCTAGGGGATATTATTACTGCTGTGATGTATTTTATTTTTGAGGATACTGTCTTCAGTGATTGGGGGGGGTCCTGTTACTTTGCAGAGTGACACTATGTCCCTTTTTTTCTTTATCTGGTGTAGTGTAGGAGTTGGGGAAAAATTGCGGAATGTGCTCTGGAAGCCTTGATCTAGATAACTATGTGTTATTTTTTGCAGAGACAAGTCCTGGCTGGAAGAAGTGACGGCAGTCTGTGCTGAATGAAGAAGAAAAGCGAAGATGAAGGACTTCAACTAGAGATGTCAGTGTGTTAACTATACACTGACACTATACACTGCATACTATGTACAGAGCTCCTGTGTATAATGTCACTGGTGATCCTTGTATTACCTGTACACTATACACTATATACAGAGCTCCTGTGTATAATGTCACTGGTAATCCCTGTATTACCTGTACACTATATACAGAGCTCCTGTGTATAATGTCACTGGTGATCCCTGTATTACCTGTACACTATATACAGAGCTCCTGTGTATAATGTCACTGGTGATCTCTGTATTACCTGTACACTATACACTATATACAGAGCTCCTGAGTATAGTGTCACTGGTGATCCCTGTATTACCTGTACATTATATACTAAATGCAGAGCTCCTGTGTATAATGCCACTGGTGATCTTTGTATTACCTGTACACTATATACAGAGCTCATGTGTATAATGTCACTGGTGATCTCTGTATTACCTGTACACTATACACTATATACAGAGCTCCTGTGTATAATGTCACTGGTGATTACTGTATTACCTGTACACTATACACTATATACAGAGCTCATGTGTATAATGTCACTGGTCATCTCTGTATTACCTGTACACTATACACTATATACAGAGCTCCTGTGTATAATGTCACTGGTGATCACTGTATTACCTGTACACTATACACTATATACAGAGCTCATGTGCATAATGTCACTGGTGATCACTGTATTACCTGTACACTATACACTATATACAGAGCTCCTGTGTATAATGTCACTGGTGATCCCTGTATTACCTGTACACTATATACAGATCTCCTGTGTATAGTGTCACTGGTGATCCCTGTATTACCTGTACATTATATACTAAATACAGAGCTCCTGTATATAATGTCACTGGTGATTACTGTATTACCTGTACACTATACACTATATACAGAGCTCATGTGTATAATGTCACCGGTGATCACTATTACCTGTACACTACCGATAATTAACTCATAGCACACTCCCGAATTGCTATTGCAGTGTACATTTATTTACAGGCAACGAAAAATCAAAGCATAAGTATTATCAATACCTGGCAGCAGCAAGGCATGGGAATGTTGCACCCCCACCCTCCACAGCAGCACAAAGTGGGACTTCGCCCTAGCCACCATTACAGGCACAGGAGCGCCATCTCCACCTAATTGCAGATCCTTTCAGGCTGACAAGCAACGGAACCATATTAAAGCTTTCTACTGGATTATTTCCATACCTTGGCACCTGCTTAAATCCCTGGCATATGCTCAAATCTAAACACAACGACCTAATGAATAAGGCCTACTTAGTGGCCGAAACGTCTACTGTCACCTTCACGCTTATGTTTTGATTTTTTCTTGCCTGGAAATAAATGTACACTGCAATAGCCATTCATGAGTGGGCAATGAATTAATTTTCTGCATTGTTTGGGCATCACAAGCCCGTTCCATCAGCACTTCTTTTTATAGACAGAGTGCACACTGATTATCTACTTATCTGTACACTATACACTAGATACAGAGCTCCTGTGTATAATGTCATCGGTGATCACTGTATTACCTGTACACTCACACAGTATACTATCTACAGAGTTCCTGTGTATAATGGCACTAATGGTAATATTAGTATTGTGTTTTTTTTATTAATGATCAGTATTGTAATATTCGGTCATGTGGTGGTAATATGTGGTCTGGTCATGGTGTGGCGGTATTTATCACTTATATGTTGTATTATTCGGTCACTATGTGGTGGTAATATGTGGTTAGGTCATGATGTGATGGTTTTTGTTCCTTGTATGTGTAGCGCCCCGAGGGTTCGGCCACTACAGGGGTATTGCACCTCTGCCAGAGGTGTGATATTCCACTCCCGGGTAAGGATGGAGTGTGGACCACGGCTCGTTTAGCTGCATGCATCACACACACCCCATTTCTGGGGGACAGCTCAACGGTGCTCCCATTAGACAGTAATGCAGGCACGACAGAATCTGTCCCTGGCTGGAGTGGGGAGGGGGGAGGAAAACCCAGTGATGTAGGAGCAGGAGGGGACGGTTTCTGGGCATAGGTAGGAGCCCATTGGTTGCAAGTCACCTGGGCTCATACACAGAGAGGGAGGTATATAAGGTGGGCACCATCTTAGAACAGTGTTCAGTGAGAGAAGGAGTTCAGCCAGAGAGGGCTGACAGGGAGCTGTGGCTCAGTCTGGGCCCAGCTCCACGAGGCAGGCCTGGAGTGGAGGCCAGAACCAGCAGAGAGGACAGATACAGAAAGGAACAGAAAGGAAAGGAAGAAAGGAACAGAACACCCAGAGAGGCCCAGAGACACAAGGGCAGAAGGAACCCCAAAGGCCCAGGAGATTGCGGGTGACGGGTTGGCAGAACAGGGTACCGGATCCCAAGTTGGTGGAGGCGAATAATCCTCAGGCAAGGACCGGCGGTCGTGATCACATCTTGGTGCGACCCCTCACTACACCTACTAGAAAGGCACACCACATAGAGTCAGGGAGGTGAGCACGAAGCCCTCCCAAGAGAAGGCCCGCGGGAGCTGGACAGACGTAGTGTCACTGATGGGGCACGGCCAGAGAAAGGAATAGAAGGGAGTCCTGTGTCACACTCTGGAATTGCCTGGGGGTTGACCGAGCCCCCTGCCTGGTGGACGCAGCACGGCTCGGGCAGTCATTGCCGGCGGAATGACTAAGGATATAAAGAACTGTAAGTAAAGAATTTGAACTGCAACCCCACGTCTCTGCGCTTCATCGCCGTGCCAGGACTACTAGTGCTGGGACGCTCGCACCATCACTCCCACCATCAACTACACTGCCCTGGGACTGCACTCTTCCCGTGGGGAGCCACACTACCTTAGCTGCATACACCATCAGCCCCAGCGGTCTGCCCTTGCAGCGGCTGTTCGCACTGACCGCAATCCACGGGTGGCGTAGTCGGACAATTAACCTAGAACCCCCACAAAATACCGCCATTGGCCTGACCACCCTGAGCCACGGGACCGGGTCACCGCCACGGAGACTACAACCCCCCAGAGACCTGGTTCCGGGTAACCCACTACACGTGTACGCTAGGCTCAGGGGGCGAGTCATATGTGGTATTATTCGGTCACTATGTGGTGATAACATGTGGTCTGGTCACGATGTGGCGGTATTTGTCCCCTGTATGATGGTATTATTCGGTCAATATGTGGTGATAATATGTGATCTGGTCACGGTGTGGCTGTATTTGTTCCTTGAACGTGGTATTATTCGTCACTATGTGCTCTTGTCATAGTGTGGCGGTATTTGTTCCTTGTATGTGGTATTATTCGATGACTATGTGGTGATAATATGTGATCTGGTCATGGAGTGGCTGTATTTGTTCCTTGTATATATTATAATTTGGTCACTATGTGGTGATAGTATGTTGGTCTCGTCATGGTGGGGCAGTATTTTTCCCCTGTATGTGGTGTTATTTGGACACTATGTGGTGGTAATATGCGGTCCAGCCATGGTGTGATAGTATTTGTCCCTTGTATGCAGTATTATTCGGTCACTATAAGGTGGTAATATATGGTCTGGTCATGGTGTGATGGTATTTGTCCCTTGTATGTGTTATTATTCAGTCACTATGTGGTGGTAATATGTGGTCCGGCCATGGTATGACAGCATTTGTCCCTTGTATGTGGTATTATTGGTCATTTAAAAAAATGTATGTGACACATTCCTTTAAAGAAAAATAAATAAAAATTTCCTAAAACAGAGTATTGGGTATTTTAAGAAATGTTTAATAGGTTAAAGTAGAGTAGGGCCCTACCAAAAGAGTCTACCTTGTCGTGGTGACAGGCTGAAAAATCTTTTGACCAAAACAAAATCTGACGGCTATGTATGTGATCTGGTGTTTGATGGAAACTGTAATGTGTGATTACTGAGGATGGTGTACAGAAGTGAAGTTTTTCGAAGAGTGGGCGGTGGGACTGTGGAGGGTTTGGGGATGGAAATTTTGTCAGTATGGGGTCCTGAAATTCCTGGTGGCAGCCCTGAAACATGGTGCACAGTGGGTACGGAAAGTATTCAGACCCCTTTACATTTTTCACTCTTTGTTTCATTGCAGCCATTTGGTAAATTCTAAAAAGTTCATTTTTTTCTCATTAAAGTACACTCTTCAACCCATTTTGACTGAAAAAAACAGAAATGTTGACATTTTTGCAAATTTATTAAAAAAGAAAAACTGAAACATCACATGGTCATAAGTATTCAGACCCTTTGCTCAGTATTGAGTAGAAGCCCCCTTTTGAGCTAGTACAGCCATGAGTCTTCTTGGGAATGATGCTACAAGTTTTTCACACCTGGATTTGGGGATCTTCTGCCATTCTTCCTTGCTGATCCTCTCCAGCTCCGTCAGAATGGATGGTGAACGTTGGTGGACAGCCATTTTCAGGTCTCTCCTGAGATGCTCAATTGGGTTTAGGTCAGGGCTCTGGCTGGGCCAGTCAAGAATGGTCACAGAGTTGTTCTGAAGCCACTCCTTTGTTATTTTAGCTGTATGCGTAGGGTCATTGTCTTGTTGGAAGTTGAACCTTTGGCCAAGTGTGAGATCCAGAGCACTCTGGAAGAGGTTTTCATTCAGCATGTCTCTGTACTTGGCTGCATTCATGTTTCCTTCAATTGCAACCAGTCATCCTGTCCCTGCAACTGAAAATCACCCCCATAGCATGATGCTACCACCAGAATGTTTCACTGTTGGGATTGTATTGGGCAGGTGATGAGCAGTGCCTGGTTTTCTCCACACATAACGCTTAGAATTATCATCAAAAAGTTCTATCTTTGTCTCATCAGACCAGAGAATCTGATTTCTCATAGTCTGGGAGTCCTTCATGTGTTTTTGAGCAAACTCTATGCGGGCTTTCATATGTCTTGCACTGAGGAGAGGCTACCGTCGGACCACTCTGCCATAAAGGCCCAATTGGCGGAGGGCTGCAGTGATAGTTGACTTTGTGGAACTTTCTCCCATCTCCCTACTGCATCTCTGGAGCTCAGCCACAGTGATCTTGGGGTTCTTCTTTACCTCTCTCACCACCAAGGCTCTTCTCCCACAATTGCTCAGTTTGGCTGGACGGCCAGGTTTAGGAAGACTTCTGGTGGTCCCAAACTTCTTCCATTTAAGGATTATGTAGGCCACTGTGCTCTTAGGAACCGTGAGTAATGCAGAACTTCTTTTATAACCTTGGCCAGATCTGTGCCTTGCCACAATTCTGTCTCTGAGCTCCTTGGGCAGTTCCTTTGAGCTCATGATTCTCATTTGGTCTGACATGCACTGTGAGCTGTGAGGTCTTATATAGACAGGTGTGTGCCTTTCCAAATCAAGTGCTATCAGTTTAATTAAACACAGCTGGACTCCAATGAAGGAGTAGAACCATCTCAAGGAGGATCACAAGGAAATGGACAGCATGTGACTTAAATATGAGTGTCTGAGCAAAGGGTCTGAATACTTATGACCATGTCATTTTTCAGTTTTTCTTTTTTAATAAATTGGCAAAAATTTCTACATATCTGTTTTTTTTCAGTCAAGATGGGGTGCAGAGTGTACTTTAATGAGAAAAAAAATGAACTTTTTAGAATTTACCAAATGGCTGCAATCAAAGAGTGAAAAATTTAAAGTGGTCTGAATACTTTCCGTGCGAGAAAAAAATTGTATGCCATACGGACCATCAGTATGGCTTCCAAATTTTATGGATAAATTGCAATTCTTTAAGAGGAGAAACTATAAACGGTCCTGTAAAATATTAGTAGCTGCTGAGTAAAAAAAAACGATTGTATATAGACAGCACATGGATGACAAGTGAAAAAAAATCGGCCAACACTTCAGCGTCTTTAGACCACAGGGGGCGCACTTTTCATGAAATCACATCAACTTTGCTTGGACAGTTAAACACAGAATTTCTGCACACAAAAAACAGGAGAAAATATGCAGCATTTATGCTACATGTGAACATGACCTACATGTCCAAGTAACGTGGATGTGTTTTCATGCATCCTCCGCTCTCGGCGCATCTAAAAACGCTGCTGTACTCTGCGGTTTTGGTGCTTTTTTTCTCGATAGGTTTCTATGCAAAGCTTGAAAAGAAAGCATGTAAAAAATAAAACGCCATTGCATTCTTGAGTGAAGATTCAAAGGTTTTCTGCACTATAACACCACTTTAAAATCACGGCTTCACATCTGAACCAAATAAACATCAAATAAGTGGGAAACGGCATAAAGAAGGCAGCAAACATGCCCTTTACAGCCTGGGGCGTAATAGTACGCACCAGGCTGTCACTCCCTGTTCAGCAGGGGCTCCAGTGCTGAGCCAACACTGAACCGGGCACATGTCAGCTGATTCTTATAGCTGACATGTGCCGGCAACAGCCGCGGGTGGAATCGCGATCCAGGCGCGGCTGTTAACATGTTAAATGCCGCTGTCAATCTCTGACAGCGGCATTTAACAGCGTGTCTCTTACCCAACACATCGGTGACCCAGTCACGTGATCGCGGGTCACAGATGGGTGGGCATGATGACCCTGGGTCTGCAGCAGACTTGCTGTGAGCGCCACTTAGTGGTCATAGCACAGGAGCATTTCTGCTACATAGAGGTGATCTGCTTATCACCTCTATGTAGCAGAGGCGATCAGACAAGTGCTGCTTCTAGTCTCCTATGGTGACTATAGAAGCAAGCAAAAAGTGTAAAAAAATGTTTTTAAAAATATAAAAAAATTAAAAAAATATAAAAGTTTAAATCCCCCCTCTTTCGCCCCATTCAAAATAAAATAATAATAAAAAAAAACACATACACATATTTGGTATCACCGATCGGTAAATGGCGTAATGAGAAAAAAATTCTAAACGCCAGAATTACGTTTTTTGGTCGCCGCAACATTGCAATAAAATGCAATAACAGGCGATCAAAACATCGGATCTACCCCTCGATGGTCTCAATAAAAACTTCAGCTTGGCGCGTAAAAAATAAGCCCTCACCCAGCCCCAGATCCCAAAAAGTGGAGACGCTACGGGTCTCGGAACATGGCGCCATTTATTTATTTTTTTATTTTTTAGCAAACTTTGGATTTTTTTTTCACCACTTAAATAAAAAAGAACCTATACATGTTTGGTGTCTACGAACTCGTAATGACTTGGAGAATAAGAATGGCAGGTCAGTTTTAGCATTCATTGAACGTGGTAAAAAAAATAAAAAAAAATACATCTGTGGTATTGCATTTTTTTTGCAATTTCACCGCACTTTGAATTTTTTTGCCGTTTTCCCGTACACGATATAGGAAAACCAGTAATGTTGTTCAAAAGTACAAATCGTCCCCAAAAAATAAGCCCTGACACGGCCATATTGACCAAAAAATTAAATAAAATAAAAACGCTATGACTCTGGGAACAAGGGGAGCAGAAAACGAAAATGCAAAAATGGAAAATCCCAGGGTCCTAAAGGGGTTAATAATGTGATTGCAGAGTTGTGCAGGTTGTTACGATTACATGGACACCAAATATGTCTGTTATTTGCTGATTTGTGATACTTATTATTTTTTTTTTAAAAAGCGCAGAAAAATTATATTATTGTAATTGTGTTTATTTTTTAGTAATTTTATAGAAAGGAAAAAATGAGTTTTTTTCACCTCTAGAAAACAGGGACATGTAAATACACTGCTATATACATATACACTGCTCAAAAAAATAAAGGGAACACTAAAACAACAGAATATAACTCCAAGTCAATCAAACTTCTGTGAAATCAAACTGTCCACTTAGGAATCAACACTGATTGACAATCAAATTTCACATGCTGTTGTGCAAATGGAATAGACAATAGATGGAAATTATCGGCAATTATCAAGACACACTCAATAAAGGAGTGGTTCTGCAGGTGGGGACCACAGACCATATCTCAGTACCAATGCTTCCTGGCTGATGTTTTGGTCACTTTTGAATGTTGGTTGTGCTTTCACACTCGTGGCAGCATGAGACAGACTCTACAACCCACAGAAGTTGCTCAGGTAGTGCAACTCATCCAGGATGGCACATCAATGCGAGCCGTGGCAAGAAGGTCTGCTGTGTCTTTCAGCGTGGTGTCCAGAGGCTGGAGGCGCTACCAGGAGACAGGCCAGTACACCAGGAGACGTGTAGGGGGCCGTAGGAGGGCAACAACCCAGCAGTAGGACCGCTACCTCCGCCTTTGTGCAAGGAGGAACAGGAGGAACACTGCCAGAGCCCTGCAAAATTACCTCCAGCAGGTCACAAATGTGCATGTGTCTGTGACGCGCCCCCTGGGCCTGTGCTGTGCAGGGGATACCCGGAGCCGGATCGCTGGGGGTTGTAGTCTCCGTGGCGCTGACCCGGTCCGTGCCCAGGGTGGTCAAACCAGTGGCAGTCTGAGTGTGATAACAAATGTCCGACTACGCCACCCGTGGATTGCGGTCAGTGGGGACCGCCGCTGCGCTGCAGACCGCTGAGGCTGATGTAATTTGCGCAGCCGAGTATGGAATAACTCCCCACGGGAGAAGTATTGCGTCAGGGCAGCTAGAGTGAATGATGGTAGTGATGGTGTGGGCGTCCCAGTACTAATGGTGCTGGTGCGGCGATGAAACACAGAGACGTGTGGTGCAGTTTCCAATGCTTTACTCACAGTTCTCATCCAGGTCACTTGTGCACATGAAGGACCGCCTGAGCCGTGCTGCGTTCACCAGGCAAGGGGCTCGACCAACTCCCAGGCAATTCCAGAGCGTGGCACAGGGCTCCCTTCCTTTCCTTTCTCTGGCCGTCCCCACCAGTGACCCACCTTTGTCCAGCTTCCTCGGGCCTTCTGTTGGCGAAACCTCTCTCCAGTTTCCCTGACCCTATGCGGTATGCTTTCCTGGTGGATGTAGTGAGGGGTTGCACCAAGATGTGGTCACAACCTCCGGTTTTGGCTGAGGATTAGTCGCCTCCACCAATTTGGGTTCCGGTACCCTGCTCTGCCAACCCTTCATCCGTTATCTCGTGGGTTCTTAGGGTTCCTTCTTCACTCGTGTCTCTGGGCCTTTCTCTGTGTTCCTGTTCCTTGTTTCCTTTCTTACTTTCCTTTCTGTTCCTTCCTCTCTCTCCCAGGCTCCGGCCTCCTGACAAGGCCTGCCCGTGGAGCAGAGCCCATGCAGAGGCTCTGCTTCCTGTCTTCTCCTCTCACTCTTAACACTGACTCTAAGATGGTGCCCACCTTATATACCTCCCTTATGTGTGAGCCCAGGTGACTAGCAACCAATGGGCTCCTTCCTATGCCCAGAGACCCACCCCTATCTGCTCCTACACCACTGGGTGTACTTTCCCCTCCCCACTCCAGCCAGGGACAAATGCTGTCGTGCCTGCACTTCTGTCTAGTGGGAGCACCATTGAGCTGTCCCTCGGAAATGGGGTGTGTGTGGTGCATGCAGCCTACCGAGTCCTGGTCCACACTCCATCCTTACCCGGGAGTGGAATATCACACCTCTGGTTTGAGGTGCAATACCCCTGTAGCAGTCGAGCCCTCGGGGTGCTACATCTGCACAAATGGTTAGAAACCGAATCCATGAGGATGGTATGAGGGCCCGACGTCCACAGATGGGGGTTCTGCTCACAGCCCAACACCGTGCAGAACACTTGGCATGTGCCACAGAACACCAGGATTGGCAAAGTCGCCACTGGTGCCCTGTGCTCTTCACAGATGAAAGCAGGTTCACACTGAGGACATGTGACAGACGTGACAGAGTCTGGAGACGCCGTGGAGAGCGATCTGCTGTCTGCAACATCCTTCAGCATGACCGGTTTGGCAGTGGGTCAGTAATGGTGTGGGGTGGCATTTCTTTGGAGGGTGGCACAGCCCTCCATGTGCTCGCTAGAGGTAGCCTGAGTGCCACTAGGTACCGAGATGAGATCCTCAGACCCCTTGTGAGACCATATGCTGGTGCGGTTGGCCCTGGGTTCCTCCTAATGCAGGACAATACCAGACCTCATGTGACTGGAGTGTGTCAGCAGTTCCTGCAAGATGAAGGCATTGAAGCTATGGACTGGCCCGCCCGTTCCCCAGACCTGAATCCGATTGAACATATCTGGAACATCATGTCTAGCTCCATCCACCAACGTCACATTGCACCACAGACTGTCCAGGAATTGGCGGATGCTTTAGTCCAGGTCTGTGAGGAGATCCCACAGGAGACCATCCGCAACCTCATCAGGAGCATGCCCAGGCGTTGTAGGGAGGTCATACAGGCACGTGGAGGCCACACACAATACTGAGCCTCATTTTGACTTGTTTTAAGGACATTACATCAAAATTGGACCAGGCTGTAGTGTGTTTTTCCACTTTAATATCGGGGGTGACTCCAAATCCAGGCCTCCATTGGTTAATAAATTTGATTTCCATTTATGATTTTTGTGTGATTTTGTTGTCAGCACATTCAACTTTGTACAGAACAAAATATTCAATGAGAATATTTCATTCATTCAGATCTAGGATGTGTTATTTGAGTGTTCCCTTTATTTTTTTGAGCAGTGTACTGTATATCTCTAAGCACCTTTATTTCGCCTCTCCACAATAAAGATATTAGCGATCAAAGTATTTGGCATCTGATGAGTTCACTTATTTTAAGTCCAAGTGTGTGTTTTCACTGGGGGTGTGTACTTCTTCTCCCTATATGATGCTGACCAATTATAAGCAGGCAGCAACACTCAAAGGAAAAAACAAACTCTCACTATAGAGCAGGATTCTCAGTGTGTGAGATGTAATGATACAGTTCTGATTTCCTGGTCTAACTTGAATGATTAGAAAGTACTGGGAGTAGAGCACAGATGACTAACACCTTTCAGATAAGGTCCCTGTGGGGGGAGGGGCAGCAAAGTTGAGTTTAGCTGTGTCATATTATGAACACTTCTATCAGCTCTCCTAATTACTGAGTATGTCAGGATCACATTATTATGATTGGTCAGCATCACAGAGGTGGAAGAAGAACATGCCCCCACAATAGCTTAGAGCAGATTTCTCAGTGTGTGAGATGTAATAATACAGCCCTGATCTCCTGGTCTAATCTCCTGCATGAGTCAATGTGAGTGGAAATGGCAGTGCAGCTAAGTTCAGGTATGTCATATTACAAACCCTTCTTTCAGCTCTCTTACTGAGTGTAACAGTAATCACACTAATGTCTGCTGTGCTCAAGCAACTTGTACTCGCTCTGCAGTGAAATCAGGGCTGTTTTTGCATCTTATGCAGAAGTAACCTGCCTGTTATGGACTACTCCGGTGTGAGATGTCATGAGACCCTGCTCAGATCTTACTGCAGAGCAAGCACAAGTTGAGCACAACAGATAGTAATCATACTTATGACAGGTTGAAGTTTTATCTCTGGACAGGCAGTGTGGAAGGAGGAGCAGTACAGAAATGCTGATGGTGATAGGAGAGGAGGAGAGCTGATAGAAGGTTTTGTAATGTGACACAACTAAACTCAGTTGTGCTGTCCCTCCCTCACATGAACCTTATGTGAATGGTATTAGTCATCTGTGCTTTGTACTCATGCAGGACGTTAGATCAGGAGATCAGGACTGTCTATCATACTGCACACTGAGACACCTGCTTTAAGCTATGGTGGGGACGTGTTTTTCTTTCCTTTGAGTATTGCTGCCTACTTATGATTGGTCAGCATCATAAATGGAAAAGCAGTACATGGCCCAGGTGAAAACTGACATCAGCAACTTGGACTTTAAAAAGTTAAACACATTTGGTGCCAAATGCTTTGCTAATTTCCCCAAAACAGAGAGTTGAAATGCTAAAATGAAAGTTTTATTCCAATCTGCAGCCACTATTACATCATGTGTTCAATATGAAAAATTTTAAGATCTCCAACAGCTCCATTGAATAAAAAATAAAACAGTTATGGCTGTCAAAAAATGGCAACACAAAACATTTTTTTTATAAAGCAAAATAACAAAGAGAAGAAAAAAATGCCATCTCTCATAGTATTTCCCTGTCGTTTATAGAAATAAATTATTTTAAAAAATTACGTGAGGTCCGCCCTATTTCTAATAATCAGCTAAGGCAAAGCAAACAGCTGCGGGCTGATATTATCAGGCTGCGAAGGACCATGGTTATTGGCCCCTTCCCACTAGATGTGCCAATTCTCGTGCCCTGTCTCAGTTCTTTCTGATTGCTCTAGTGCGGTGGTAAACAGGGTAATGGGATTTGGGGTTGAAGACAGTTTGATTTGTCAAAAATCACAGCTGGCATCAACTCCTGGGGTTAGTAATGGAAAGGTGTCTGTCAGACATCCCCATTATTAACCCAGTAAGAAAAAGTAAAAAAACAGACAAAAATCCTTTATTCACAAAAACACTCCCAAACAAATGTCCTTGTTCTTCCATTTATTAAAAAAAACAATCCCATGCAGTTCCAACAATCCCACGATGTCTCACATCATCTGAAGCGTATGGAGCGCCGTACCGACTCTCCATAGGCTTTCGTTGCCACCACTGACTTTGTGACATGACGACAGCGCAGTCCGGCAGTCTGTTGTACCACAGCAATTCTACTGGGTCACGTGGACTGCGCTTTGCATGACCCAGTGACTGTGAGGCCCAGTAACCTTAAGGGAGCCTTTAATCCCTTTACTCCCGAGGGTGGTTTGCACGTTAATGACCAGGCCAATTTTTACAAATCTGACCACTGTCACTTTATAAGGTAATAACTCTGGAATGCTTTAATGGATCCCACTGATTCTGAGATTTTTTTTCGTAACATATTGTACTTCATGATTGTGGTTAAATTTCTTTGATAACACTTGTGTTTATTTGTGAAAAAATCGGAAATTTGTAGAAAATGTTGAAAATTTTGCAATTTTCAAAATTTGAATTTTCATGCCCTTAAATCAGAGAGATATGTCACACAAAATAGTTAATAAATAAGATTTCCCACATGTCTACTTTACATCAGCACAATTTTGGAACCAACATTTTTTTTATTAGGGAGCTATAAGGGTTAAAAGTGGACCAGCGATTTCTCATTTTTCCAACAAAATTTATAAAACCATTTTTTTAGAGACCACATCACATTTGAAGTGGCTTTGAGGGGCCTTTGTGACAGAAAATACCCAAAAGTGACACCATTCTAAAAACTGAACCCCTCAAGGTGCTCAAAACCACATTCAAGAACTTTATTAACCCTTTAGGTGCTTCACAGGAATTTTTGGAATAGGGAAGAAAAAAATTAACATTTAACTTTTTTCACAAAAATGTTATTTTAGACTCAAATATTTTTATTTTTGCAGGGGTAACAGGAAAAAAATGGACCCCAAAATTTGTTGTGCAATTTCCCCTGAGCACGCAGATACCCCATATGTGGGAGAAAAAAAACACTGTTTGGGCGCACGGCAGGGTTCGGAAGGGAAGGAGCGCCATTTGACTTTTTGAATGTAAAATTTGCTTGAATAATTATCGGACACCATGTTGCGTTTAGAGAGCCCCTGATGTGCCTAAATAGTAGAAACCCCCCACAAGTGACACCATTTTGGAAACTAGACCCCTCAGGGTACTTATCTAGATGTGTGGTGAGCACCTTGAACCCCCAGGTGCTTCACAGAAGTTTATAACATGGAGCAGTGAAAATAAAATTTTCACATTTCTCCCACAGAAAATGTTTTTCAGCCCCCAGTTTTGCATTTTCATAAGAGTAACAGGAGAAATTGCACCATGCAACTTGTTGTGCAATCTCTCCTGAGTAAGCTGATACCCCATATGTGGGGGAAAACCACTGTTTGGGCGCACGGCAGGGTTTGGAAGGGAAGTAGCGCTATTTGACTTTTTGAATGTAAAACTTGCTTGAATAATTAGCGGATGCCATGTTGCGTTTGGAGAACCCCTGATATGCCTAAACAGTGGAAACCCCCCACAAGTGATACCATTTTGGAAACTAGACACCTAAATCAAACTTTTTTCCACAAAAATGATCTTTTAGCCCCAAATTTTTTATTTTATCGAGGGTAAGAGGAGAAAATGGAAGCTAAAAAAATTTCTCCTGAGTAAGCCAATACCCCATATGTGGGGAAAATTCACTGTTTGGGCGCACGTCAGGGTTAAGAAGGGAAGGAGCACTGTGTGACTTTTTGAACGCAAAATTGGCCGGAATCAAGAGCGGATGCCATGTCGCATTTCAGGAGCCCCTGATGTTCCTAAATAGTGGAAACCACTCACAATTAACTCCATTTTGGAAACTATACCCCTCATGGATTTTATCAAGGGGTATAGTGTACATTTTGAACCCAGAGGTACGACAGAATTTGATAACATTAGGTCATCATATTGAATAAGTTGTCATTATTCTTGAGCGCAAGTGCTCTCTACTTGAGTTTGCATCGGGTACTCGGGTATGTACCATGTATCATGGGTGCTCGAGTGACATGTTCGAGTCCCCGCCCCGCATGTTTCACGGTTGTTAGACACCCAAAAAAAAACATGCGGAGATCGCTCGTGCATGGCAGGCGATCCCAGCAACGTTTTTTTGGCCGCGAAGTATATAGGGCAGAGACTCGAGCATGTCACTCGAACACCCCCGATACTCAGTGCATACCCAAGCACCCGATGCAAACTCAAGTAGCGAGAATTTGCACTCAACACTGGTTGCCATATCGTCATCATTTTTTTTTTCTTTACTGAAAAAATCCCAACCCTAACCCCAACTCTAATACAACCCCAACCCTAACCCAACCCTAACCCCAACCCTAGCCCAACCCTAACCCTAGCCCAACCCTAGCCCAACCCTAACCCTACCCTAACCCTAGCCCAACCTTAACCCTAGCCCAACCCTAACCCAAGCCCAACCCTAACCCAATCCCAACCCTAGCCCAACCATAACCCTACCCTAACCCTAGCCCAACCCTAACCCTAGCCCAACCCTATCCCAACCCTAAACCTACCCTAACCCTAGCCCAACCCTAACCCTAGCCCAACTCTAACCCTAGCACAACCCTAACCCCAACCCTAATACAACCCTAACCCTAGCACAACCCTAACCCTAGAGTTTATTTTTTTACGCAGTTCCTCGTGTGGTATAAGTGATTAGACGACTTTATTCTTCGGTATTGGTGTGATTACAGCGATACCAGATTCATATCGGGTTTTATGATTGACAGTTGTCACACACTAAAAGATGCTTTTTTTTTTGCAAAGACTAGTTTTTGCATCGCCATATTTTGAGAGCTATAATTTTTCCATATTTCGTCCGACAGAGTCATGTGATGGCTTGTTTTTTTGCGGGACAAGTTGACGTTTTCATTGGTACCATTTTCGGGCACGTGACATTTTTTGATCGCTTTCTATTACGATTTTTGGGAGGCAGAATAAAGAAAAACCAGCAATTCCGGAATTGTTTTTTTTATGCCGCTTCGTGTGTGGTAAAATTGATAAGGCAGATTTATTCTTCGGGTCAGTACGTTTACAGCGGTACTGCATTTATATCTTTTTTTATGTTTTGTCGCTTTTACACAATAAAAACTATTTTCTAGAAAAAATAAATTTTTTGTATCGCTTTATTCTGACAGCTATAACTTTTTTATTTTTCGGCTGATGGAGCTGTATGGCAGCTTATTTTTCATGGGACAAGATGATGTTTTCAGCGGTACCATTTTTATTTACATTTGTCTTTTTAATCGTGTGTTATTTCATTTTTTGTTTGACGATGTGATGATAAAGCATTGTTTTTTGCTTCGTTTTTTATTTATTTCTTTTACTGTGTTCACTAAAGGGGCCAGGTCGTTCCGGACACGGCGATACCAAATATGTGTACTTTCATTGTTTTTGTTTTTTTCATAATAATTTTTACTTTTACACTATGTACCCCTATGGGACTTTCACTTTTTGCAGCCTGACTGGCTATATAGCATAGAGAGCAGCAGCTCACTATGCTATGCAGCCTGTCAGCGATGCACACAGGGGAGACATTACTTTGGTCATGCACTGCGGATGACCAAAGTAACTTCCTGGCTCCTGGTGACCCGGATGTTGTCATGATGACATCGGGTCGTCATGACAACATCCGGGAGCCGCCGCAGACATCTCTGGAGGCCGGAGAAGAGGTGAGTACCGGCACTTACCTCCCCCCTTGCCTCTGCAATGCTGCGATCGACTTAGATTGCAGCATTGCGGGGGTTAATGTGCTGGGAGAGGTGCGGGACCGTTCTTGGCACATAGCACTGGGTGTCAGCTGTGTCAATCAGCTGACACCCGGCAGCAATCACCCCGCACCGCTTGTGTGTGGGCGCGATCGCATTATGCGTAATAGTACATAGCTGGTCCATAAGTCCCAGGGCACTGCTACGTACTATTACTGACGTCGTCAGAAAGGGGATAAGGGATACTTTAAGGTTACTGGATTTTCCAGCTGCCTGAATATCTGGAGGCTGAGAACTCTGGTAACCTTAGTTCACATCCTCCAGGTGTCCCAGGAGCTGGGAACTCCAGTAACCTTAAGGTCTCCCAGCTATGTGCACACTTTGCATTTTTGTTGCGTTTTTGCCTGTTTTTTATAAAATTTTTCTCTTGCATTTTTGTACAGCAATGAATGCTGCTTAAAGCGCACCTGTCAGCAGGATTGTGCTCAGTAAACTACATACACTGTCAGGTGGACGACATTACACTGATTAAAATGATACCTTGGTTGATGAAATCAGTCCTGTGGTTTTTGCGTAATCTTGACTTTCAGTTTGGAGATAATGATATTCTTGTGCTCCAGGGCAGCCTACGTGGGGCGCTCTATCTGGTGCTCTGTTTACATATTCATCTGTATGCTCTTATGACAGCTCACTGTGCCTTCACTGACCTGCCTCCTATTTTACATAATGCATCTAGCAGTTAGGGGCTAGGTAAAATAGGAGGCAGATCAGTGAAGGCATAGTGAGCTGTCATAAGAGCATACAAATGAATATGTAAGCAGAGCACCAGATAAAGCACCACCCACAGGCAGTCCTGGAGCACGAGCATATCATTATCTCCAAACTGAAAGTAAAGATTACTCAAGAACCACAGGATGGAATTCATCACCCAGGTATCATATTAATCAGTGTAATGTCTCCCACCTGACAGTGTATGTGTTTTACTGAGCACAATCCCACTGACAGGTGCGCTTTAAAGCTAGATGAAAAAAAAAGGAAAAAAGGCTTAGTTAAAGAGTTAGATAGAAGGATGAATAGATAGATAGAAACATAGCGATAGATAGATAGATAGATAGATAGATAGAAAGATAGATAGATAGATAGATATATAGATAGATACAGTAGATAGATACAGTCCTGCTCATCGTTATTGGCATCCATGAAGTTAAAGCACACAAAGTGGAATATCTCCTGAAAAAAATGAATCAAGTGAAACAGTTTTTTTGTATAGAGACTCGTGTTAAATAGAAACCAGCAAATGATAAACAATTTAAAACCAAAAACAATGGGAGGGAAAAATAGAAAAACCTAAAGCTTGCTCTGTCACTGGTATTGGCACCCTTTACATTAATTTAGTCTGGAAACACATTTTGACTCGCCTGTGGTAAATCACAAAAGAGATTCTCCTGTGATTATTTGTCAGTGCCCATGTGACATGAATTAGCCAATGAATGATGACTTTACTGTTTTAAAAAGCCACATGGTAGGCCTTGATCCTTTGTTACAATGGTGAAGACAAAGCAGCTGTCTGAGAACATCAGAACTGCTATTATTAGCAAACACAAGATTTCCAAAGGGTATAAGGCCATCTCCAAAGACCTTGGTATCAAAGTTTCAACAGTGCACAATGTTATTAAGAACTTTGCCAAGCATGGAACCGTCAAGAACCTCCCTGGACGTGGGGGAAAGAGGAAAATTGACAAGAGATGACTTTGAAGGTTGGTGCGAATAGTGGAAAAAAACACCACGTCAAACATCCAAAGGCCTGAAGGCCAACCTGGAACAGTCTGGGGTCATGGTTTCAACAAGTACCATACGCAGAACACTAAACTAAGCAGAGCATTATGGGCGAAGGCCTAGGAAGAAACCATTGCGGAAGAAAAGACATAAAAAAGAATGACTGATCTTTGCCAAAGAGTACCTTGACAAACCACAATCCTTCTGGAAAAATATTCTGTGGGCAGATAAAACAAAAATAGGGCTTTTTGGCAATGCAAAGCAACAGTTTGTTTACAGATGGTGCAATGAAGCTTATAAGGAAAAGAACACCTTACCAACACTTAAGCATGGTGGAGGATACATAATGCTGTGGGTTGCTTTGCTGCGTTACACTGAGGGCAGCGTAAGAACTGATGGCTGTGACCGGCGGTAACCTTCCTGAAGTCATTGCTCGTCGCAGCAGTCGGCTCTCGCACTACCCTGAGAGTGAGAAATGGCAGCGGCTGCTACAGCATACTAAGCTTTGTTCTGTGAAAAAGGCTTCATATCGGCGCAGTGATCGTGGTGACGTGGACTACGGAAGACCTGCGCGGGACCTTTACTTTGTAATAAATGGGTAAATGAGGGGAATGTTTTTCTAAATAAAAGACTTTTGTGTGTGTTTATTTAAAAAAAAAAAAAAACATCTGCCAGTGAAGCAGTTGTAAATGCATAATGAATATTCACTGCTTCTCTTGGCGCAGAGAGATGGGCGAGGGAAGGAGTGAATATTTATTGTATCACTGATTTTAGAGGTCAGTGGGCCGAACATCGGCTCCTCGGGTCTTAGATAGACCAGATGACTGGATGTGGCTGACCAATCACAGTAATGCCAGTAGCCAACATGACTACTGCATTACTATGTATGGCAGATAATCCACGCATGTTGATTGGCTATCTAACATCCACAAAACATGCAGGACAGGGACTCAAGCGTTGCTCTCGAGCACCCCTGATACTCGGCCAAGTAATGAGTATGCCCAAGCACCCTTAGGCTAAGTGCCCATGAAGCAGAAATGCTCCAGATTTTTTCTGCATCTCCCTGACAGGATGTGGATTTTACATGTGTTTTTCCAGCCAGGTAGAAGAGTTTGTCAAGCGTTCTTCACATGCGTTTTCGCATGCGGGTTGTCAAGCGCTTTCCAAGCGATTTTAGCATCACTTGGAAAGTGCTTGACAACTTGGTCACACCATATAAATCCATGCAACCGACATGGATTTATAAAGTGTGACCAAGTTAATAGTTAAAAAAAGAATAAAAATGGTAAAAATAAAAAAAAAACATAATGCTCACCTTCCGATGGCCCCTGGTCTCTTCAGCGATGTGTCCTGGCTCCCCAGCGGTTCGCAATGGTGTAAAAGGGCCTTCCATGACGTCATTTAGTCATGTGTCAGGTCACGCGACCGCCAACGTCAGCGGTCGCGTGACCTGACACATGACTAAATGACGTCATGGAAGGTCCTTTTACGCCATTGCGAACCGCTGGGGAGCCAGGACGCATCGCTGAGGAGGCCGGGGGCCATCGGAAGGTGAGCATAATGTTTTTTTTTATTTTAATTCTTGAAAAACGCATAGTGGGCACGCAGCCTAATGCTCCATCGAGTAACGAGCAGTGCCGAATAAGCTTTCTCATCACTACACACAAGCAGGCTTTTATGCACATATATAGTAAATGGAATCCAATTCTCGAGATACTTTAAACAAAGTTTTTTATTTATTTATCCATAACAGCACATTATAGAAAAATAGTAAAAATTGGCGACACCCGCATGTTTCAGGTGGTGAGACTACCATTACTCATTGTACAAACAAACATGATATTTTATGCACATACTTTTACACATTTAGGCACACTTTACTTACACTCATACATCTACAGTATATATGCAAACAAATGTTTACACAAATACAAACATTATTTTACACATGTAAATATAAATACGCTTTTACCCACATACGGTACTTCTACACATTAAGGTACACTTTCACACACATACTTAGATAAATCCAAGCATATTTTTACACACATACTTCTACAAATGTGGGTATGCTTTTACACATGTTCTTTCACACATTCTGGCAGACTTTTATTCACATACTTCTGTACACGTAGGCAAACTTTTTACACTTTACACACATGCTTCAAGATATTCAAGCAAACATTTACTCAACTACTTCTACACCTGCAGTTATACTTTTAGGCTATGTGCCCACGATGCAGAAATGCTCAGGATTTTTTAAAACTGTGAGTAAAGACCCTGGGCTGCATCACTGGACTCTGAGTCATTACTGTTGCTCCCGCGCACTATCACCCCCACCATCTGCACTCACTGCCCTGAGGCTATACTCCTCCCGTGTTGAGTTGTACTACACTCTGCTGCGCATACAACATCAGCCTCAGTGGTCTGCCCCGCAGCGGCGGTTCTCAGTGAATGCAATCCACGGGTGGCATAGTCGGACATTTAAACATTACAAAACCAAGTAAACAGATCCGCCACTGGTTTGACCACCCTGAGCCACGGGACCAGGTCGCCGCTACGGAGACTGCAACCCCTAGCATTACACAGAGACCCGACTCTGGGTATTCCCCCCACACACGGCACAGGGGGCGCGTCAACTTTGCCGTAGTCGGCAGGATCGAAACCAACCCGTTATCATCGGGTATTGTGTGCCTAGAGACTGTTTCACTGTATTCAATGTGGCACCCGCCCCAGAAGAATGGGCGCCATTATGTGCGCGCCAAAAGATAACAAGAAGCCACCTCCCATCGTGGGCCAGGTCCCAGAATGGCGCCAAAGAGGGAGCCCACCCCCAACGGCCATGAGTGCGGCTGTAGAGATGTCCATCAACGTGGGGGGCTGCCCCTGAGAGTGATTGTCAGCAGATTGCCCCGGGACCACCCCCAACAGGGGCGGAAGGGAAAGAAAACCGAAGGGCAGGATGTGGTTTGGATCAGTCTTGGCAGACCACACCCGGAGATGGCGGGGAGCGCCAGCCCCAGTACCCTGACTAGTGGCCTGCTGCAGGCCGAAGCAGCTCCGTAGAGCCTCGCGGAGCTGATGGCCCACCCAGGAGAGGACCCTGAATTCCTCCGGGCTGGACTGGAAGATTTGGATCGGAGGATGGTCCAGGCGCAGCGGGAGGCCATCGCGGGGTGGAAAGAAGAGATGGACCGGCGGGTCGCAACCCGGCAGCAAGTGGCGCTGCAGGCACCCGACAGCGTGCCTGCCCCTGAGGACAGAGAGAGACCACTGGAGGCTGAGAGCAGTGCAGCAATGGGAGCAGGTAAGGGGGATGCCCCTGCCACAAGCCCTGATGCCGCTAGCCTGCCCCTGGACCCCGTCGCGGACCCGATCGCCTCGGGAGTCGCTGCATCTCCTCCGCTCCCGCCGCCTACACCTAGGCCCCAAGCCCCGAGCGCAGCCGCCGGACCACGCCCCATGCCGTGCACCTTGATCCCGGGTACGGCTGGAGGCGACCCGCTCCAGGCCTGGTCGCAAGGCCTGATGCTCTCAGGCGCCTTCCACCAACTAGCGCCCCCAGTCCCAACACTACCACCCCTGGGCACGGACTTATATAGCCAGATTACCGGTCCTGATGGAGAGCCGGTCCCCATACTGCGAGGATGGGTTCACCCTTGCCACCGGAGGGACCCGTCCGCGGAGGCAAAAGCCCCGCTTCTGTGGCGCCCCTGAGGGTTCGACCGCCACAGTGATGCTGCACTTCTCTAATGGAGTGTAGTGTTCCTCCTCTGAGGTAAGAACAGTGTGATGGTCGGGACCCAACCTTTGCATCCAACACCACATTTCTCCACCAGAGGGGGCTAGAATGCACTAGGTGCTGCCCTCCTGGTTACAGGGAGACTGTGGAACCAAGAGTTAGGGGAACCAGTTAGTGGGTGAGGGTGGAGGACTTACAATTTAGTGACACTGTAAATTTCATATTTAATAAAAAGCCATCTTTGGTTTTGGTCCTTTGTGCTGTCAATTACTGAGTTGTGCTGTGATCTTCCACCCTGAACGCGGATCCTGTGTGGGCCTGCATCGGATGGGGACACAGCCCTCGTACCCCGGCCTTGGGATGAGGGGCAGGTTGCAGATGAGGAATGTCTCAACCCGGGCAAAGACCATGACCAAGAAGGCCCAGAGCTTAAGAGCACACAGAGAGCTTAAGAGCACACAGAGCTCCACAGCAAATGGATCCCAGGGAGGATGCAGACGGAGCGGTGTACGCCACCTGTCCTCACCACTGGATTTATTCAGAGGGAGTCCGACTGCAAAAGGGGTACCGGCCCCCGACTCCCGACCTTGCTACTCCATGTCCTGGTCAGGAAAGCCCAGTAGGCCCTGAGGATCCCATCGGGTATCGGAAAGAGCGGAGCTGCCACCCGTGCCCTTGTTCTGAGAGGAGCTCAGAGGGAGACCCGGCCTATTCACACACACAGACAGGAGAGGATACGGTCTGTAGTTCAGGAACACTCTGGTGCGGGGTCCCGATTGTATTCTGGACTTGCTCGGAGGTTGTCGGACCCCCGTCCCTGGTGACCGCAGGACTCCGCGGGGAGCAGGGAGTCGCCTCCCTTCTGTCATCTCTAATGTGAGTAAAGCCTTGGAAGTTCACTCCTATGGCCTCCGGACTGTTTATTCTGCGCTACACCGCACGTCACGGCACCCGTACTCCTCTACTACTACCCTCTCCATCCTGTCCCTCTGCCCTGAGGCCTTGCTCCGCCTGTGGGGAGGAGTAGTAATAACAACGGCCGCCAGAACACCATGCCTCAGCGGACTGCAGCGGCGCTGGTGGCCTTCACCAGGTACCACAGGTGGCGTAGTCGGAATCAGTCACACAACCCGGATAAGCCCACACCATCCTTTTTAATGTGACGGCCCTGAGCACGGGTCGGGTCCGGGCCACGGCTGCACCCCATCTCTCCATCACAGGACCCGACTCCGAATCCCCCAACTCCCAGGGTAAAGAAAAGGGCTTTTCGAGTAGAGGCGTCACACTTCCTCCGCTCCTGCCCGCTCCGCTGCCAATCACCATTCCCCAGCTCCCGGATTAAGAGGTCCAGATTGAGTGGGATCAGGCCGGGGAGGACCTGATGGGGTTCTCGCAAGAGACGCAGGCAGACGCAGCCCGCAGGCGAGAATTCTGCCGCCGGGAGATAGCGCAGTTGGAGAAGGAAAAACAGGCGCGGCGCCAGAAACAGGAACAGCAACAGGCCCAGAGAGTGGAGGAAAAGACCCGGACCCGCCGAGACCCCCAGGCTGCATGCGGTCCCAGAGTCACTGGGATTGTGGTCAGGTTCCACCAGGAGAAGGGGTGGGGGTTCATTCGGGACCCGACGACAAACACAGACCTCTTTGTTAACCGGAGGGATGTGGAGAGTCGCCTGCCCGCGGGTAACCCGAAACGGGATCTGTTTCCGGGGGATCAGGTGTCATACACCCGACACCGAGGTCTGCGGGGGTGGTACGCCCTCAACGTTCAGTGGGTAGAGGAACAGCACTGCCCTGAACCCTGCTACACGGAGGACCCGGATGGGTCTGAAAAATTGGACGAGCAGGAACGTCCACCAGGGGGACACCGCTACTAGAGAGCAGCAGCACGGACTGTACATAGTTACCCGTCAGGGTATAAGAAAAGGAGTCCCAAGTTATGCCCGTTTGGGGATTATAAAGAGTTTACCCGGTTCGGGATTGTTGTTCATGTGTTTGTTAAAGTTACCCGAAAAGGGTCCGTGAACTATCCGGCTGAGGACTGGGAGCAGCCAACCCTTGTAAATAGTTGCATTTCTTAAATTCCCCCCTTATTGGTTTTATAAATTCCTACCTCAATAGATACCTGAAGGTGTTTGAAAGTTTGCACTTAGTAAAATTGCACCTTGTTGGTTGACATGGACACCTGGTCGCGGCAAGGACTGTGGCCTGTTAAAGAGACTTCGCCGCTGAAATGTTGCTGATAATGTTTCATATTTTTCTACTTAAAAGAATGTTTTATATGTGTATATTGAAAGTTATATCAAGGAAAGAGTAACCGTAAATGAAAAGGATGTTGTATATGTTGATAAAAAGAGAAAAGTTTTATGACAAGTAACGTTAAAAAAACAACAAAAAAATCAACTTTAATTCTGCATGTCTTGAAATCAATTGTCTTTTGCTCTGTTCCAGTCCGCGGACGTGCTTTGATTTACCAGGGGGGAATGTAGCGCCCCGAGGGTTCGGTCGCTACAGAGGTATGATATCTCACTTCCAGGTAAGGATGGAGTGTGGCTCAGGACCATAACACCCACATGCACTACACCACATTTCCGGGGGACAGGGCGACAATGCTCCCAAGGGTGAGCACAACTGCCCCTGTCCCTGGCTGGAGTGGGGGGAGGGAACACCTAGAAAGGGGGAACCCGGTAGTGTGTGGGTGGGGAGAGTAGATCCCGGGTGCACTGTAAGGAGGAGTATATAAGGTGGGCGCCATCTTGGAGTCAGAAGGAGAGAGTGGTGAGAGAGGAGAAAGAGAAGGAGAGCGGGAGCAGGGGCTCTGTACGAGCTCTGCTCCGCGGGTGGGCCATGTCACAAGGCCTGATCCTGGAGGAGGAGAAGAGAGAAGAGAGGAACGGAGGAGGCTCCTGGAGTGGAGTGAAGGGACCCCAGGGGTGCGGACCGGCCAGTCGCCACCGTACGCCCGCCGCTACCAGAGTAGGGGGGTCAGGACAAGAAAGGGAACCGGATCCCTCATCTAGTGGAGGAGAGCAACTACCCTCAGCTAGTAACCGGAGGCCGTGGCATTGCAAGTGTTACGGCCCCTCACTACACCCGTTAGGAAGGCACCATATAGAGCCGAGGGAAACGGAACATTCGTTTGCCCGCCAAGGCCCGAGGCAGCTGGACAGAAACGTGGTCAATTGTGGGGTACGACAGGCCAGAGAAAGGACACACGAAGGGGGTCCTGAAAAGCATTCCAAAGATACCTGGGAGTTGGCCGAGCCCCTCACCTGGTGAGTACAGTACGACATGGGCAGCCATTACCTGCAGAAGTGGCTTGGAGTGTAAAACTGTGAGTAAAGACCCTGGACTGCATCACTGGACTCTGAGTCATTACTGTTGCTCCCGCGCACCATCACCCCCACCATCTGCACTCACTGCCCTGAGGCTATACTCCTCCCATGGGGAGTTGTACTACCCGCTACTGCGCATACAACATCAGCCTCAGCGGTCTGCCCCGCAGCGGCGGTTCTCAGTGACCGCAATCCACGGGTGGCGTAGTCGGACATTTAAACATTACAAAACCAAGTAAACAGATCCGCCACTGGTTTGACCACCCTGAGCCACGGGACCGGGTCGCCGCCACGGAGACTACAACCCCTAGCATTACACAGAGACCCGGCTCCGGGTATTCCCCCCACACACGGCCCAGGGGGCACGTCACAGGTACTTCTATACATGCTTTTGCACACATTCTGGGCACACCTAATTCTATATGTGCAAACATCCTTTTACACATGTGCATTTGCACAATTAAGTACACCTTTTCATGCATACTTCTGTATATATATACTGTGTATATATTTGTATATATGTATATACTGTATATGCACACATTCTTATACAATTAGTTCTATACTTGAAAACACACAAATTCAAACACACTTACACATGCATTTTGGCATGCTTTCACACATGTTCTTCTATGCATACAGGCAGTCTTTTGCACATATTCTTATACAAATTAGACACACTTTTACACACATACTTCAATATAGCCAAACACAGTTTTACACATGTACTTATACAGAGGAGTATAACAATTGCAGCCGCAGCGCCTGTGAGGGTGAGGGTCACGCTGCAGTGCTGCAATACATGCTGCTGGCCAATCAGCCACCAGCAGTTGACGTCAATGTGCATGTGACTGGGGGCACATGGCAGTGACGTCATGTGAGACCGCATCAAAGGCAGGGATATGGCCGATGACGTTCATGTACGTCATTGGTCGTGAAGGGATTAAGCACATTTTTATATGCTTGCTTCTGCACATTGAGGCTCACTTTCGCACACATACTTCTACACTTGCCAATACACTTTTACACACATACTTCTACACACAAAGGCAAGCTTAAACCCATGTAAGTCTGCACATGCAGGCATGCTTTTACACACATACTGCACTACAAATATACAATCTTTACCTGCTTGAGATGGTGGACGTTTAGCAGGTATGTATTGGTTGGTGGGACCAGTTGGTGGTCTTCGAGTGATTATTCAGCCTCTGACCCTCTTACTACCAGAGCTCCATAGTAAATAAGTGTCCACATGTTCTGTCTTACCTGAAAATTATGTAAAAATACCTTGTTTTAGTCAAGATTTGTAGACATATCCTAAGTTACCACCTGATTGGAGGAGCATCGGTCAATTAAAACTACTGACAGTTTTTCCTCCAATGAACCAGCACTTTTATTTAGTAAGTATGCCTATACAAGGTGCTTGTACCAGCAGGGTCCCAAGCAGCAAAGACAACTGCATAGTGCAACATTATTACTGATATCCTCCTTCTTGAAGGAGAGGACCATTGAGAAAGGAGATTGGCCTAACTTTGCTGTGAAAATGATAAGAAACAAGATGTTATCTTTAACACACTCTTTGCATTCTCTGCAGGTGGAGCAGAGCTTATGAAGGAATCAGGGAACTCATACACAGCGAGACCCTCTTTTTGGCTTGAGGGCCCACCAGAGGACTTGAAGGTTCTCTTGTGGACCAGTCTGAGCCTGGACATGGAGCTTAATGGAATGCCCCAACTCAATCACTTTGCAGATTAATGGCGGTTCCAGCAGTTGTAACCCAAACAATCTTTAATTGATTAATCCTAAGAAGCTGGAATCACTTAGGCAGGTTTTAACCCCTTACCGACATATGACGTACTGAGTACATCTTATGCTGGTTCCCTGGCTTTGATGTAGTCTCATCTTACAAGCACGCATTTTTGCTGGCAGATGATGGCTGTGATAATCAGCCATCATCTGCCTCTAACAGCTGCGGGTGCAGAAGAGCTCTTCTCGCGGCTGTTAATCTGTGAGATGCCACTGTCAATCTGTGACAGCGGCAGTACAAAGCGCCGGCAAGAGAGGTGCATCATTCTATTCACCCATTGGCTCTCTTGTTATGTGATCGCGGGGCACTGATGGAGCGCCATGGTGGTCATGGTTCTGCTGAAGATCTTCGTACTTGCAATGACGATTCTTCTGCAAAAGCCAGCCTATGGTTGACGTTAATAGAAGACGGTGATTTTTACTACATGCAGGAGTGTTGTGGAATTGCTGCATATAGCACAAGCGATCAGACAATCGCAGGTTCAAATCCCCCCAAAGGGACTAACAAATACAATGAAAAGTAAATTAAAAAAAATGTTTTAAAAATATAAAAAAAAATCCATAAACCTTCAAATCACCCATCTTTTCCCCCATTAAAGCTTAAGAAATAAAAAAATGTAAAAAAAATCCACATATTTAATATTGCTGTGTTTGTAAAAGTCCGATCTATCAAAATCTAAAATAAATTAATCTGATCGATAAATGGCGTAACAAGAAAAAAAAAAATCAAAAACGCCAGAATTGCGTTTTTTTCGGTTGCCGCAACAATGCAAAAAAGGTAAATAAAACATCACGTGTAACCCAAAATGATAAAACAAACCCTAATACGGCTCTGTATCCCAAACATTAAAAATGTTAAGACTCTCAGAGAATAGCGTCAGGAGGAAAAATTATTATTATTATTTTTTTTTTTTACAAGCTTCAGAATTTTGTTTTCACCACTTAAATAAAACAAAACCTATGCGTGTTTGGTATTTTCATAATTGTACTCACCTAGAGAATCCTATTACCAGGTCATTTTTACTGTAACATGAATTCTGTAAATAAAAAAAATAATAAAAACGATTGCAGAATTTTTTTGCTATTTCACCAAACTTGGAAATTTTTTCCCCACTTTCCAGTGTATCATATGATAAAATGGACTGTATCATTCAACAGTACAACTTGTCCCACAAAAGAAAAGCACTCACATGGCTATAGCGAGGGAAAAATAAAAAGGTTATGGTTCTTGGAATAAGGGGAGGAAAAACCTAAAGAGCAAAAAAAAAAAAAAAAAATCGCCTCGTCTTTAAGGGGTTAAGGCAGTTTAGGGGGTAAATAGGAGTGGGTGTAAAAGGGAAGTGCTGGTCTTTCCTTTATACTTGACTTTCTTTTTGAATATAGACTTAAATTCATAAAAATGGATTATATTTTAAGTCATCTCTTTTGCTTTGAATATTTAGAAACAAGTATAGAAGTGAAACCAATGCCATATAATAAGCCAACTCCTATAGCTACTCACCAGATGTAAGAGAAAGCAGGAGTGAATCGGCTTTTCGCACTGCTTCACTGTATTTTAATTTCCCCACTATTTCTAGTGTTATTTCTAGCGAACTTTGTCTTGTGATATGATTTTTTTTAAGCTGATAGGCTAAGTTACATATTACTTAGACTAGTTAAAGAAAGACATAAATTCATCAAATTCAACCAGCGAAAGGGAGGAACTAATGAGCAATAAAGACATATTCTGATCTACAGTACAAGCACACCTGACTGACACACTACATGCACTTATTTAACATCCCATTCCAAACCAACAGAATAAATATGGAGTTAGATCCTCTTTTTGTAGGTATAACATCCTCCATTCTTGAGGAAAACTTTTAGACTATGTACCCACGATGCAGAAATGCTCCAGATTTTTCCTGAGTGTTTCTGCATCCCCCTGGCAGAAAAAAACTCATGTGGATTGTACATGCGGATTGTACATGCGGATTTTACATGCGTTTTTTCAGCCAGGGACAAGCGTTTGTCACGCATTTTGCACATGCGATTTCGATTGCGGGTTGTCATGCTCTTTTCCAAGCGATTTTAGCATCACTTTGGAAAAGTGCTTGACAACTGGGTCACACTATATAAATCCATGGATTTATATAGTGTGACCAAGTTAATAGTTAAAAAAAAAAGAATAAAATGGTAAAAAATAAAAAAAAACATTATACTCACCTTCCGATGGCCCCCGGTCTCCTTCTCCGGTCTCCCCGGTGGCATAAAAGGACTTTCCATGACGTCATTTAGTCATGTGACAGGTCACGCGACCGCCGACATCAGCGGTCGCATGACCTGTCACATGAATAAATGACGTCATGGAAGGTCCTTTTACACCATCGCTAGCCACCAGGGAGCCAGGACGCAACGTACAGGAGACCGGGGGCCATCAGAAGGTAAGTATAATGTTTTTTTTAATTTTAAATTCTTTTTTTTACAGGTTCTATGGTACCCGGGTCCGGAGGAGAGTCTCCTCTTCTCCAGACCCGGGTACCATCCACACATTGAATCGCTTAATATCCGCATGTGCACATGTAGTCATGCGGATATTAAACGTTTCAATGCAAGTCAATGGCAACAATTACGCTGCGTGTACGGAAAAATAATGGACATGCTGTGTTTTTTTCCGCAATGATAATCAGCAGTGGAAATTTCCGCAGCATGTGCATAGCACATGCAGATTATCATTGGGGAACATGGAAGACCTTCTACCAAGCGTTTTTTAAGTGTTTTCGCGGGGGAATTGCCGCTGCAGAAACGCTTAAAAAACGCATAGTGGGCACACAGCCTTAGAGTTTATCAAGCAATATTTGCTCATTCATACAAATGAGCATTTGTGACTATGGTCAAAGAGACGGTCTGCATTGAAAATAGTGTTTCACTTGTAGTTCTATGCTGTAGCTGAGACTGCTTTTTCTGTCTTTAAATCATCTGCGACATTGAAGGAGAATGATATAGATGATGAAATGATCTAGTCAGCCAACACACTTCTGGTCGCGCGCTGAACTCGGATAGAAATAAGATTTGCACTGCCAATATGGAAAGCTTTGTTTTTATTAACTGAGAAAACATTCAGTTTAACAAGAAAATAGACTATGTAGATACTCAGAAACCAAGAAGTATAGGGAAAATATTATCTTCATTCCATAGCATAATTACAAGTTATAAGACTAGACAAAGCTTCTAAAAATATGCAGAATGTAAGCCGGCAGGGGCAGGGTCCTCCTCCCTCTGTACCGGGCTATCATTGTTAGTCATTTACTGTAGGTGATATCTGTATTTGGTATGTAACCCCTTCTCATGTACAGCACCATGGAATCAATGGTGCTATAGAAATAAATAATAATAATATGTATCACCCCGCCCACACCCCTGATTGGCAACTTTAAGTGTGCACTGTGCATTGTCAGTAAACTGTGGTTGAGGCGGGATTGGACAGATTACCTCCTCGACTGCCTAGCCAATTTCCTGCTGATAAATTCAGACTGTGTTGAAACTACAACACACAGCCTAATAAGTGACAAATCGCTGGAATCAGGCTCTCATTCTGTATTATGCTGCTCTCAGATTAAATAGCAAAAATCTGCTGACAGATTCCTTTTAAGTATAAATTGGCAGATTACTCCTCATGCCAATGAAAGCAACTGAATGATAAAGAGTCCCTAAAGACTCAAGAATCAAAAGTTATTATTATTTATTTCTATAGCGCCATTGATTCCATGGTGCTGTACATAAGAAGGGGTTATATCACAAATACCGATATCACTTACAGTAAATGAGCTAACAATGATAGACTGGCACAGAGGGAAGAGGACCCTGCCCTTGCGGGCTTACATTCTACAGGAATGCGGAAGGAGACAGTAGGTTGGGGGGTTGCAGTAGCTCCGGTGGTGGTGAGGCGGCAGCGGGGTCATAACAAGTTGAAAGCTTTCTTGAAGAGATGGGTTTTCATGTTGCGTTTGAAGGCTCCAAATGTGGTGGATAATAGAATGTGTTGGGGCACAAAATTCCAGAGTATGGGGGAAGCTCTGGAGAAGTTTTGGAGGTGATTGGGTGATGAAGATATAAGTGTGGAAGACAATAGGAGGTTTTGAGAGGATCAGAAGTTACGTGTTGAAAAATATCAAGAAATTAGTTCGGAGATATATGGAGGAGACAGATTATGGATGGCTTTGTATGTCAGTGTTAGACGTTTGAAAAAGATATGTTGGGGAATTGGGAGCCAATGAAGGATTTGCTGAGGGGAGAAGCAGAGGAGTAGCGAGGAGAGAGATAGATTAGTCGTGCAGCAGAGTTTAGGACAGACTGGAGAGATATGAAAGTGTTAGCAGAAAGGCCACAGAGGAGAATATTGCAGTAGTTGAGGCAGGAGATGATGAGGACATGCACTCACCTTTTAGTAGATTCAGGGTTGAGGAAGTGATGGATTCTACAAATATTTTTGATCTGGAGGCAGCAGGGTGTGGCAAGAGCTTGGATTTGCAGTTTGAAGAACAGGGCAGAGTCAAGGTTACTCCAAGGCAGTGGACTTTCGGTACTGCCGAGGGCGTAGTGTCATTAATTGTGATAGATCAGATAGGGGAGTTAGATGAGATGGAGGAAAGATGCTGAGTTCGGTTTTGTCCACATTGAGTTTTAGGAAGCGAGATGAGAAGTAGTGTTGAGTGAATTTGTTCAGCATTTCAATTTCGGGTTCGTGTTCGGGGTTCTGGCTTGTTCCCGCCAAAAATAATCGGCTCAGCCCATGAACATCGCTGATTTGCCACGCTGTCACGCAGGTAACATTTTTTGGCACGAACAACCCAGAAAACCCAACATGAACCCGAATTTCAAATGTCGAACAAATTCGCTCAACACTAATGAGAAGAAGGAGGATATGGCTGATAGACACTCTGAGGTTCTGGACTGCAGAGTAGTGACGTCTGGGCCAGAGATGTAGATCAAGTTCGACAGTAGTAAAAGTAAGCCAATAAAAAAGCGACTAAGATACATATATACATACTAAATAGTGAGTACACATGCAAACAAGAAAAGTGCATACAACACACAGAGGAGTATACCAGGCAGTATATTGTATCAAAGGGTGGCAGGCAAATGATAGGGAATGAGAGTCTCTGCACACCGCGGCTTCCTCATTGATGGCGAAAAAGCTTATTGCAGTCTTTAAATGGTATTCAGTAACCATATTGATTAGTAAATTACCTGTAATATGAGTTGAAGGGAAGGGAGGAGGTTAGCAACACACTAAGACAGTATTCAATGATTAGCATGGTCATATATCATGGTTTACTGAGATTCATATGGTGTTGTTGAGGATAATAGGCTTCAGTAGTGACATCACATAGCAAGCGCTAAAGTGCCGCAGAGAAGCTGAGCTCAGTGATTTTTTGCAGCACTCGCTATGTGATCTCACCGCTGCAACCCTCAGTAAAGACCAGACAAGTACTGGAGAGGCATTACTGGACCCAGGAAAAGCTCAGTTTGTTAGCTTTTAAGGCAACAAGTCTATGGTGTAATAATATTTGAAATAAGACAGCTTCTTTAAAGGGGTTGATTTGTTACAACAAATTGATGACCTATCCATTGGATTGATTATCAGTATGGGATCAGTTGGGGTACAATACCCACACTAATCTGTAATGCTGGCTGGTGTGGATCCACTGTGCCATGGGCTGGGTTTACCATTGAGAGGCGTGACTAAGTGTCTACTGGGTATTCACTAGGGCCTCTGATGGTGAGGATAGGCTGGGCTGCTGATAGACACCAGCTGCCACTCCAGGGCAGTCTCCAGGACTGCAGCAGCTGACCGGAGAGTCAGTGGTGCAGGTGCGAGGTACAGAAGGGCGAGACAGACGGGTAGTCAGAAGGTCCAAGGTTGGGGCAGGCGGCACAGGTTCAATACATGTAGCCAAAGTCAGGAGTAGAGGGGTCAGACAGGACGGGTAAACAGGCCGGGTCATTAACAAGAAACCAATGTTCGGGTTGGGAATGGGAATGGAAGGAGGCGCTGTCAATTATAGGCCCTGCTGGTGATAGGCCGGGGAAGCTAATCTCTGCAGGGCACAGCAGGGTTAAATTCCTGAAGATACCGGCCATGCCCCCTAAGGCTAGATGGAAGTCACAAGCAGATGCACCAGTGCTGCATATGTCCAGAGTAAAGATGAGTGAATTTTTTACATTTTGAAAATCGCTGGCTTTGCCAAATTCCCCTCAAAATTTGATATGCAGTGAATAAATTTGCGTGAATTGCATCATTAAAAAGCCTATAATTGATGGGAAAGTTCCCCTTGGAGTCAACTGAACATGTTTGGAGCTCTCTAATGCAAACACAACCTTTTTATCCCCATTCTGACGTATGTGGTAATAGTACGTCCTTGTGCCATGGGCCTATTGGGCCAGGGACATACTATTAACCACTTCGCGCCAGAGCCTGTTTTTGCCTTCGTGACCAGGCCAATTTTTTCAATTCTGACCACTGTCACTTTATGAGGTAATTACTCTGGAACGCTTCAACGGATCCACCTGATTCTGAGATTGTTTTTTTGTGACATATTGTACTTCATGATAGTGGTAAAATTTCTTCGATATCACTTGCGTTTATTTGTGAAAAAATCGGAAATTTGGCGAAAATTTTGAAAATTTTGCAATTTTCAAACTTTGAATTTTCATACCCTTTAATCAGAGAGATATGTCACACAAAATAGTTAATGAATAACATTTCCCACATGTCTACTTCACATCAGCACAATTTTGGAACCAAAATTTTTTTCTGTTAGGAAGCTATAAGGGTTAAAAGTTGACCAGCGATTTCTCATTTTTACAACAAAATTTAGAAAAACATTTTTTTAGGGACCACATCTTATTTGAAGTGACCTTGAGGAGCCTTTATGACAGAAAATACCCAAAAGTGATACCATTCTAAAAACTGCACCCCTCAAGGTGCTCAAAACCACATTCAAGAAGTTTATTAACCCTTCAGGTGCTTCACAGGAATTTTTGGAATGTGGAAGAAAACAATGAACATTTAACTTTTTTTCACAAAACTGCTACTTTAGCCTCAAATTTTTAATTTTCACAAGGGCAGCCAGAAAAAATGGACCCCAAAATGTGTTGTGCAATTTCTCCTGAGCACGATGATACCCCATATGTGGTGCAAAGCCACTGTTTGGGCGCACGGCATGGCTCGGAAGGTAAGGAGCGCCATTTGACTTTTGGAATGGAAATTTGACTGGAATCGATAGCGGACGCCATGTTGCATTTGGAGAGCCCCTGAGGTGCCTAAACAGAGGAAACCCCCAACAAGTCACCCCATTTTGGAAACTAGACCCCTCAAGGAACTTATCTAGATGTGTGGTGAGCACCTTGAACCCCCAGGGGCTTCACACAATTTTATAATGTTGAAGGGTGAAAATAAAAAAACACATTTTTATCACAAAACTGCTACTTTAGACTCAAATTTTTAATTTTCACAAGGGCAGCCAGAAAAAATGGACCCCAAAATGTGTTGTGCAATTTCTCCTGAGCACGCTGATACCCCATATGTGGTGCAAAGCCACTGTTTGGGCGCACGGCATGGCTCGGAAGGTAAGGAGCGCCATTTGACTTTTGGAATGGAAATTTGACTGGAATCGATAGCGGACGCCATGTTGCATTTGGAGAGCCCCTGAGGTGCCTAAACAGAGGAAACCCCCAACAAGTCACCCCATTTTGGAAACTAGACCCCTCAAGGAACTTATCTAGATGTGTGGTGAGCACCTTGAACCCCCAGGGGCTTCACACAATTTTATAATGTTGAAGGGTGAAAATAAAAAAACACATTTTTATCACAAAACTGCTACTTTAGCCTCAAATTTTTATTTTTCACAAGGGCAGCCAGAAAAAATGGACCCCAAAATGTGTTGCGCAATTTCTCCTGAGCACGCTGATACCCCATATGTGGTGCAAAGCCACTGTTTGGGCGCACGGCATGGCTCGGAAGGTAAGGAGCGCCATTTGACTTTTGGAATGGAAATTTGACTGGAATCGATAGCGGACGCCATGTTGCATTTGGAGAGCCCCTGAGGTGCCTAAACAGGGGAAACCCCCAACAAGTCACCCCATTTTGGAAACTAGACCCCTCAAGGAACTTATCTAGATGTGTGGTGAGCACCTTGAACCCCCAGGGGCTTCACACAATTTTATAATGTTGAAGGGTGAAAATAAAAAAACACATTTTTAACACAAAACTGCTACTTTAGCCTCAAATTTTTAATTTTCACAAGGGCAGCCAGAAAAAATGGACCCCAAAATGTGTTGCGCAATTTCTCCTGAGCACGATGATACCCCATATGTGGTGCAAAGCCACTGATTGGGCGCACGGCATGGCTCGGAAGGTAAGGAGCGCCATTTGACTTTTGGAATGGAAATTTGACTGGAATGGATAGCGGACGCCATGTTGCATTTGGAGAGCCCCTGAGGTGCCTAAACAGAGGAAACCCACAACAAGTGACCGAATTTTACAATCTACTCCTCTATATAAATTAATCTAGTTGTGGGAAAATAAGTAGGTAAATGGTCACTAAACCCATAGATGAATTCCCACAGAGGTGTCATTTCCATAATGGGGTCACTTCAGGGGGGATTATGCTGTTCTGGCACTTTTCAGAGTACCAGAGCTAAAGAATCCCCCCTGAAGTGACCCCATTTTGGAAATGACACCCCTCTGGGAATTCATCTATGGGTTTAGTGACCATTTTAACTCGATGGATGATTTCCAGAAACAAGCACGCAATGGAAGGTTTAGATTCTGGAGAACCCCCCCTGGAAATTAAGTGAGCTCTACTCGAATATGTCATTCACTAAATGAACCAAATGTTTGAATGACAAATTGGGATACATTTTTACAGTTTAAAAACGTGGTTCTGTGTGGTAGATTTTAAAGCAGTCAGTGACGCATAAGGTTGGCAATGATGGGCATTGTGGGCAATAGTAGCGGGTATCACGCCTCATTCCTCTCTTAGTACATACACGACATCTTTTCTGGGGGTTCCTTCTTGTTTCCGTTGCTGGAATAAGTGCAATAAAATGTCGCTCAGTGAGTCTTTTCACATCCTCAGATTCTAATGGATGAGCGGGGCTAACATTTTGGAAGACAAGATTTTCAATGACCTTTTCTTGATAATCAAGAAAAGGATCTGAATTTCCTGCTTTTTTGTACAACACAAAAGAATTGTATGTGGCCACCTGAAACAAATAGATAACCAACTTTTTATACCAGGTATAGGACTTTCTTGATACCTGGTATGGCTGTAGAACCTGGTCTGCAAGGTCCACACCCCCATGTGTTTGTTGTAGTCAATGACTGACACAGGTTTTTGCTTCGGAGTGGTGGATCCTAGTTCTACAGTGGCCCTTGTGGCATCTGTGTGGATCGAGCTGAGGACAAAAATATCCCTCTTATCCCTATATTTCAGGGCAAGCAGCTCTCCGTTGCGTACAGCCCCTGACTGCCCCTTTTGGAACTTTTGGTTGACCAATGGTTGTGGAAACCCCTGACGGTTTTTACGGATGGTCCCACAAGCCCCGATGTTGTGTTCAACCAGACTTTTAAATAGGGGTATGCTGGTGTAATAATTGTCCACATATAGATTGTAGCCTTTTTGAAAAAATGGACTTATCAGCTCCCAAACAATTTTTGCAGATGTCCCCAGATAAGTAGGGCATCCTGGTGGGTTTAGTTGGCTGTCTTTCCCCTCATATATGCGGAAAGCGGATGTGTATCCGGTTGAACTTTCGCACATTTTATAGATCTTTATTCCAAACCTTGCCCTTTTAGATGGGATAAATTGCTTGAGGTGCAGTCTTCCTTTGAATTTTACAAGGGACTCATCTATAGAAATATTTTGTGTTGGGGTGTAGAGGCTTAAGAATTTTTCTGTCAAATTTTCAATGATGGGTCTAATTTTATATAACCTGTCATGTTCTGGGGCATTTCTGGGCAGGCATTGACTATTGTCGTTAAAATGCCAAAACCGCATGAGCATTTCATAACGGGTCCTAGGCAGAATGACTGAAAACATAGGGGTGGCTTGAACAGGGTGGTTGGACCAGTAGGATCGAATGCTCGGTTTTTTAACAAGCCCCATGGCAAATGTAAGTCCTAAAAATTTTTTTATTTCCGGGACATTAGTTGGTGTCCATAAATTTGCCCTAGCATAGTAAGATCGGGGATTCTGGCTTATGAATTGGGATGCATATAAATTTGTTTGCACGACAATATGCTCTAGCAAGCTGTCTGTAAAAAACAAATTAAAAAAATGAATTGGTCCAAAATCTTCCACCTCCACATTTATACCAGGAGTGGCGTTGAAATCAGGGCTGAATGGAGCAGCCGAATCCGAAGCCTCCCATCTGGGAAATGCTAGATCATGTGGCAAAGCCCCTTGTACACTGGCGTGCGCCAATTCACTAGTAGCAGGGACAGCGCTTGTACTGGGCAGTGTTCCCTGATTTGGAGACGTTTCTCCAGTAGCGCTATTTGCCCCTATTGCTGTACTGGTCCTTGGGCTTGAGGATGGACCAGAATCACTGCTCATTTCTGAGCTCTCAGTGTCGCCGCTACTAAAGCCCTCAAAATCCACATCGCCATCTGAGATTGCGCTGTCATCAGTGTCAGAACACAGCAGGGCAAACACCTCCTCTGCGGTATAAGTCTGACGGGCCATTTTATTTTTAGATTTTTTGACTGGACTGAACGGACCGGACTGAACGGACGGGACTGATCTGACAGGACTGACTGACCTGACAGGACTGACTGACTGATCTGACAGGACTGACTGACTGATCTGACAGGACTGACTGACTGACAGATCTGACAGGACTGACTGACTGACAGATCTGACAGGACTGACTGACTGGACTGATCTGACAGGACTGACTGACTGGACTGATCTGACAGGACTGACTGACAGGACTGACTGACTGACAGATCTGACAGGACTGACTGACTGACAGATCTGACAGGACTGACTGACTGACAGATCTGACAGGACTGACTGACTGACAGATCTGACAGGACTGACTGACTGACAGATCTGACAGGACTGACTGATCTGACAGGACTGACTGACTGATCTGACAGGACTGACTGATAGATCTGACAGGACTGACTGACTGATCTGACAGGACTGACTGACTGATCTGACAGGACTGACTGACTGATAGATCTGACAGGACTGACTGACTGATAGATCTGACAGGACTGACTGACTGACAGATCTGACAGGACTGATCTGACAGGACTGACTGATCTGACAGACTCACGAACCCTAACTCTTACTTTCTTTTTTATTTTATTTTTTTTTTACTTTCACAGTGGCAAGGCTGACACAGCTCTTGTCACACTGTTTCTCCTCTGCTCTCTCACTGAGATCGGAGGAGAAACAGTGTATTTATCAGGCAGATCGCCCGGGAAAGTTTGTTGCTAAAACAAACTTCCCTGGTGATCTCTCTGATTGGCTGGTGTGACGCTGACATCATCGAGACCTGAGCCAATCAGGTCTCAATGATGTCAGAGGTCACAGCACCGGGATCCCCGCCGCTCCTGAGGTATGTGGGGGGTCCCGATCGCCGACCACCAGCTGTTACTATCTTTTAAATGCCGCGATCGCTATGGATCGCGGCATCTAGAAGATAGGAACAGGTTAACATCATGGGGACCTGATCCATTCAGGTCCCCATGATGCCACATGTCAGAGCTATCGCTCTGAACCGGTACCGCAGCGCTAGCAGGACCCTGGGGGTCCTGAGCGCTGCGGGACCACCCACCGTTTTTAAACGTCGGCGCTGCACAGAGCCCGGGCAGCGCCGACGTTTATGTACAGTGGGCGGTCCTGAACCGGTTAAGCATAATGCGATCGCGCCCGCACACAAGCTGTGCAGGGCGATCGCCGCCGAGTGTCAGCTGATTGTCACAGCTGACACCCAGTGCTATGTGCTGGGAGTGGTCCCGCACTGCTCCCTGCACATTAACCCCCAAAATGCTGCGATCGAAGTCGATCGCAGCATTCCGGGAGCAAGGGGAGGTAAGTGCTGATACTTACCTCCTCTCCGGCATCCCACGATGTCTGAGCCGGGTCTCAGTGATTGTCATGTGACCCAGATGTCGTCATAACAACATCCGGGGCACCAGACAGCAAGAAGTTACTTTGATTATGCACAGTGCGCTAAAAGTAACTTCTCCCTGTGAAGCGCTGACAGGCTGTATAGCACAGGGATGCTGCTGCATCTCTATGCTATACAGGCGATCAGGATACAAAAAGTGAAAGTCCCATAGTGGGACAAAGTATAAAAGTTCCAAAAGTGTCAGAAAGTGAAAAAAATATACATTTAAAATACAAAAAAATGAAAAAAAAAAATGAAAAATATAATGTACCCATAAATAAATATTCTTAGGAAAAAAACAAACAATAAAAGTACACATATGTGGCATCTGGAACAACCTGACCTATAAAACTGTTCCTCTAGTTAACCCCTTTAGTGAACACGGTAAAAAAAAAAAAAACGAAGCAAAAAACGATGCTTTATCATCATACTGCCAAACAAAAAATGCAATAAAACGTGATCAAAAAGACGAATGCAGATAAAAATGGTACTGCTGAAAACATCATTTTGTCCTGTAAAAAGCAAGCTCTCAGAATAAAGCGATACAAAAAAAATATTTTTTCTATGAAATAGTTTTTCTTGTGTAAAAGCGCCAAAACATAAAAAAACGATATAAATGTGGTACCGCTGTAAACGTACTGACCTGAAGGCTAAAGCTGCTTTATCAATTTTACCACACGCGGAACGGCATAAAAAAAAGGTTTTTGTTTATTCTGCCTCCCAAAAATTGAAATAGAAAGCGATAAAAAAATGTCACGTGCCTGAAAATGGTACCAATAAAAACGTCAACCCAAAAAACAAGTCGTCAAATGACTCTGTCGGCTGAAATGTGGAAAAATTATAGCTCTCGAAATATGGTAATTCAAAAACTAGTCTTTGCAAAAAAATCGTCTATTAGTGTGTGACAGCTGTCAATCATAAAAACCCGATATGAATCTGATATCGCTGTAATCGCACCAAGCCAAAGAATAAAGTTGTCTAATCACTTATATCGCACGAGGAGCGGCGTAAAAAATAAACTCTAGGGTTAGGGTTGTTCTAGGGTTAGGGTTAGGGTTGCTGCAGGCTTAGGGTTAGGGTTGTGCTAGGCTTAGGGTTGGGCTAGGGTTAGGGTTGGGCTGGGGTTAGGGTTGGGGTTGTATTAGGGTTGGAGTTAGGGCTGTGTTGGGGTTGGGATTTTTTCAAAATTAAAGAAAAAAAAATGACGACGATATGGCGACTAGTGTTGAGCACAAGTGCTCGCTACTTGAGTTTGCATCGGGTGCTCGGGTATGTACCGCGTATCGCGGCTGTTGAAATGACATGCTCGAGTCTCCGCCCCATATGTTTTGCAGCTGTTAGGCTATCTGCCCACGATGCAGAAATGCTCCAGATTTTTTCCTGCAACCGGCATGGATTTATATAGTGTGACCGTAAAAGAATAGTAAAAAATAAAAAATAAATATTATACTTACCTTCTGATGGCCCCCGGTGTCCTTGTCTTGGCTTTCCGGCAGCTCGCGGTAGATTAAAGGACCTGCCAACATCAGCGGTCGCGTGACCCGTCACATGACTAAATGACATCACCGCAGGTCCTTTAGTCTACCACGAGCTGACGGCAAGCCGAGACAAGGACACCGGGGGCCATCAGAAGGTAAGTATAATATTTATTTTTTGGAGGGTAATACAGACTACAGAGACAAAGGCCAAGAGACATGGAGTAGCAATGAGTGGGGCCTGCGATCCTCATGTATGGCTGAACTCTGTGAACCGGAAAAATAAAGCTGCACTAGTCAACTGGATGACGAGCTCAAATATACAGTATCACTTGTGCAAGTCAATGGATAAAGGATATATGGTGCCCCCCCTTCAGGATGGGTTGGAGAAGCTTCTCCAAATGGCTCAGAGATTTTGATTGTCAATATTCCCCAGATTATATAGGAAGAGAAGACTTCTTGATACTGTACTACTTGGTCCAGTGCAGAATGTGCATCGTATTTCCAAAAATTACTCCTAGTGTCATAGGTGCAGGGAGATTCCATGACAAGGGCCTTCCTTGTCAAACATTATCTACGATAATACGAGAGTACTGTAGTAGTTGTGGCCCTCAATTCAAGTTTTCCGAAAGCCATCAGTCGGTCATCAACAGTGTAAATTTCTATTGAATATTGTTATGGTTAATATCTAGATATCATTATTAATTTAGAAAAACCAATTTATATTTGTGCTATGTCTGAAGTCTGCTTGAGTGTTTTCTAATTTTACATTGTGGAATGTCTGACTAAGATACTTGTTTCCTGTAAAGTCATTGACAAGAAGGTTTACGCTGGGCCAAGGGAAATTTGTTACTAATGAGTCAATTTTGGTTTTCTGTTCAGTTGTATGTAACAATGAAGTATTGTTCTGTCAAGCTAATAAATATGGTGAGTCTTTGTTGCCACACCAGAAGACTCTACCTGCTGACAATGCATGTCACATGTATTCTGTCTCTCTTCCTTCATCGATTAAGTATCTTAATTTGAATCTAACTGGCAATGTGAAGACCCTTTGCTGTCTATTCCAAAGTTCTCCTTAAAACAAAGAGGGTCTCCGTAACAGTACATGGTGCCGAAACCCGGGATTGTCATAACCGGACCTCCTCTGGACCCGTCAATAAGGATCTCTCTGGGAATTGCTGAATAAAATCTGTGGTAAGTAATACCCTGCATTACTACTAATTCAGTACTACCTAGAGGGCTCCAGGATGGGTAATTGGTGGTCCTAACAAGACAATCATTTTTGAACCCTTGCCAGTGATTGAATTTGTTGTCTTATATGTTTCAATGTGGTTTTTAGATGTATAATTGACGATTGAATGACGGTTGAATGATAATTGAATGAAGTGATGAGTAACCAACCTTGCCCAGCGTGTCGGGATTAGGCACCTCCGCAGTTCTTCTGTATATTTCAGGAGTCGGAGGAATGTTTTATGTTGTTTTGTCTACGTCATAAATGTCTGGTATGATATTGTAAACTATGAGGATCTTTGAATGTGGGACTGAATGATTTTTGATTGACCAATAAGGGACTATGGTCTCTGCTTGATAAGGGATCCCGTTAGGTGTGTTCCTTCACATGTGGTGGAGAGGAAAATCAGTCCGTAAGAGGATCAGGGAAGTGTGATTGCCTATAACAGTGGAATCCTTCATGGTAAGGTAGTACTCTGAGGGTATTGAATTCCCCTGTAAATTGGTGAGGGCACCCTCAAAAAAGGGGTAACTGAATGCAGTTTTTAGCAGGGGGATTAATATCAGCGATTGTGCAGTGTGCGTTGAATGATTGACGTATTGTTAAGTCATTTTTGATGAATCAGAATCGTTGTCCTCAGTGTCTGTGTTCTGTTTTGTGTAAGCTCAAAAGAGGGAAAATGATAGTAGCTGAAGTTCTTGCTTAGCCTGTATACCCAGACTGGGAAACATATGGTATAAAAAGTAATACTTATTGCAGATATAATTGTCACGCAGTGCCTTTACAAGGTGTAGAAGGAAGACCTTTGAACTAGGAAATGTTATATGATCATGCAGAAATAATTGCAATAGTAGGTGGAGCAGTAGGCTGGGTATTGTTATTTGGTTGTGTGTAAGAATCTCCCTAGCTCACAGGGCTGGAAAATCTGTGTTAGTACTTCCTTAAAGATCTGTCTTCCGAGGCTCAGAGGAGACTGGGACAGGATCAGATCTGTCTTTCGAGGATCAGAGGAGACTGGGACGGGATCAAATTTTAGAGTCTGAGAGGCTCTAGGTGTGCTGAAGAGAGTTCTGCGGTAACTCTGGCACAGTGGTTGCAGTCATGAGGACTGGCAACAGTAAGGAATTGACTAACCTAAAGGGCGTGGCCCCAGTTCCAGCATGTGAGATAGTGGAGAGACTGAAAGGGAAAGAAGAGGGATGTGAAATAATATTGAGGAAATTTGGTATGGGAAAGTGAGGAAATTTGGAGGAGAAGGAATGGGAGAAATATATCTGCAATTGGGAAGGATGGTTGAAAGATAAAAACAAACTAGAGCAGGCTAGGATGCGGTTAGAAGTAGCAAAATGTCTCTCAATGAGTGAACATAAATCAGAGGAAACCAGGCATGGAACTGTCTATGTAATCTATGATAGTTTGAAAAACTCTCAAACCCCTGTAGTCTCTGTACCTGATATAAATTCTGCACCCCCCTTCAGCACCCCCGCCTTATGCTGGGTCAATGGCATGGACTTGCAGACATTGTGGTCAACAGAATCCCCCTGAGGTTAATTGTTGCAGGTCCTGTGGGTCTTCACACCCAGGGACAACACCCAGGGTGCCTCTGTTCCCTATGAGGACCACTAGTCATGTACAGTTTCAACCTACTAGGATGGTTGATAATGTTCAGGTACACGATCCCCCCCAAGTATGGCCAATAGAAACATATCGGACTTGGTCCCCCAGTGAACTTATTGCCCTCACTGCACAGCTCCCAGATCCCCGAAAACCCCCCTTAACATTTAGAATGCGCCTCCAGGGTGTTCAGGAGGCATATCGGGCCAAAGGGGATGATCTAGTTTCTGTCATTCTGCAGAAAGGCAGTGACCCCTTACTTATGGAAATTACTCAGATGCTGCCAGGTCAGGAACCAGCCATTAAAAATACATCAGAGTTAGGTCGGGTGTTTATACAAAGGATGCAAAACTGGGCACGGGCAGAGCAGGATAAAAAACAAGACCTGTTACAAACTGTAGTACAGGATAAGGCTCAGTCAGTCTCAGAATATGCCTCTGTATTAGAAGAAACATGGTTGGATTTTGGATATGAGCATAATGATATTAAGGATCGCAAAAAGAAAACCCCACCTGGACAGCCAGTAGCCTATCGTATGGTATGACGCGCCCCTGGGCCTGAGTCGCGCAGCGTTGCGCACGCGGGAGCCTACACGGAGCCGGATCAGATGGGGGTAGTAGTCTCGTGGCGGTGACCCGGTCCGTGCCCAGGGAGTCAGACTAAGTGGCAGTCTATTAGCAGTAGATGGTGGATGACTACGCCACCCGTTGAATGCAGCTATGGAGCTGCCGCTGCAGGGCAGGCCGCTGAGGCCGGTGGAAGGATGGTGCAGCGTGGATGGTATAACCCCCAACAGGAGGGGTATGGCCTCAGGGCAGCCGACGTGGATGATGGGGGTAGCAGGAATCACTCAGAGACGATACGGTGTAGTTCAGGGTCTTTACTGGTGACAAAGATAGACCCTCCCGGAGTACTTGCTAGCAATCGGGGCCTGGTCAGTCCTTGAGCAGATGGGATCTCCCCTGGCCAGGCGGAGTTGTAGGCCTCCCAAACTGACTGTACTCTTCTGGCTACCTTGCTAGAAGCGGATATAAGTAGCCCACGTCCCTGAGCGTACCGTGTGGTGCTCACCCGTATGGCCGGTGACTCGGGGCCTTCTATTGGCTTCCGCTCCACGATGGCGGTGCTGGTCCCACACGTGTGACCGTGCCTTCGGGTTTCTGGGCCTGAGGACCTGAAATCCCCTGCCGGTCGGCTTCTGCTGCTGGGTAAGAGTTAGTCCCCACAGCCTCGGACGTCGGGTCCGGTAAGAAAGCTTCTCAGTCAGGGCGAGCTCTGCAGCTGCCAGCCCCTGACTCGTAGTAGTATTGCTCCCACTGAGCTCCAGCTGTTTCTTCCTATGACTGTTTCTTGTCTCTACTCTCCTGGACTCCTAACCCTGCTTCAGCCCCGGGTTTATATAGGGGAAGTTCTTCCCCTCCCAAGACTGGGCAGGAGGTGTGGCATGCACAGGATCCCTGACCAAAGGACCTCCCACCTGCTCTCAGACATAACATCTCTATCACTGTGGCAACCAGACCCCTGGGGTGTCACATTCCCCCCTAGTGAAATTTAGTACTCCGGGACTAAACATATTTTAGAAAAACATAACAAGATAAAAACAATAATAATACAATAAGAAAAACATATAAAGATGGTTACGGCATGTCCGTAACCGGGTGCAGTCTTTGAAGAAAAGCAAGGTGTCCATTTCACCAAAACAGGGAGACGTAACCAGGTAGGGGTCTGTCCTACCCCGAGTCCTTAACAGTCTTTAGTCCGTCCTGGGTTACGCTCCAACTATGTACACAGGATTCCCGGTAAATCCACCAAGGACTCCTACAAATAACTAGAAACACCAAATTATACACAAGCAACAATACACAGGTAAATATAAATAAAACAATTTATACACTTCAAATCCTCCACCGTGCGGGTAACTGGCCTCTAGTGGCCCTAGTGGACCTACGGAGCTGACTGCCTAGCCCTGAACTACAGGGTGTAGGAGCTGTCAAGGGTAAACTGGGCAGCTGTCTACCGGCTCTTTGGCTCACTAGGGATATGGCAGGCTCACTGCAAGCAGAGGGTTGATCCTCCTGGTCTGCGGGTGTGGGGTCTTCTGCCTCCTGGACCGGCTGTTCTTCCAGCTCTACCTGTTGCTCCGTAGGTGCTTGGGAGGCTGGTTGGAGGAAGGTGAGTACGGGTACCACAACCGCACCATTGACTTGAGTCCAAGACCGAGGGAAGTCCCCGAGCACAGTACTAACCATATCTTCCCTTTCCTCTACGGGTCGATGGTCTTCTTGTTCCTCTTCAGGGTTCCTCAGTTGTTCGGGACACTTCTTCAGGTGGTCCCGGGATACAATAGCTGTGGTTTCCCCTCCGTCTTTACTGATGGTACAAACCTTCGGGTTCTCGTGGCTTGAGGGCAGTACGGTGTACGGGTCCTTTTCCCACTGGTCGTCCAACTTGTGGAGCCGTCTCTTCCTCTTCAAGACCTGCTCTCCGGGTACCAGGGGAACAGCGGGAGCATACTGGTTGTAAGTTTTCTCTTGTCTTTCCCTAGCCTGACAGAGACTTCGCTCCACGCTCTCCTGTACTCTCCGTTACTGCTGCTGCCTCTCTGTGTCCCAGTCTGTTTCTGGTGAAGTGTCCTCGGGTGTCAGGACTCCCATTTCCAGGTCAACAGGTAACTTACCAGGTCTTGCCCTCATTAGGTAAGCCGGGGTACAGTTGGTGGAACCTACCGGGATGTGGTTGTATAGGTCCACCAGATCGGGCAACTTCTCAGGCCACAGACTGCGTTCTTCCAGGGGCAACGTTTTTAAAAGATCCATTACCACCTGGTTCATTTTCTCACAAAGTCCATTAGTTTGCGGATGGTAGGGTGTCGTCCTTATCTTCCGGCAGCCATACAGATTGCAGAATTCCTGGAAGACCTCCGATTCAAAGGCAGGTCCCTGGTCCGTCAGCACTTGGTCCGGGTACCCGTGTGGACGGCAAAAGTGCTGCTGGAAGGCTCTAGCTGCTGTTTGAGCCGTTAAGTCCTTGACGGGGACGACAACCAAGAACCAGGAGTAATGATCCACGATGGTTAACGCGTAGACGTAGCCACTTCTGCTTGGGGTCAGTTTTACATGATCCAAGGCTACCAGTTCCAACGGTTGCCGGGTGACGATGGACTGCAGGGGAGTCTTCTGGCTGGCACGGTTCTTCCTTCTCAGGTTGCACGGGCCACAGTCTCTGCACCACTACTTGCCAGAGTAGTTCATGCGTCCGGGAGTTAACCATTCTGCGGCACAACTTCCCCTTGTAAAGGAACAGTCGACTCTTCTCTGCCCATAGTTGTTTGGCTTCCTCCGGAGCGTCTGGTTCAAGGCAAGCCTCCGGGCGAGTCAGCATCTCCTTCACCAGTCGGACGGCAGGGTCGCTGTCTTGCGTTTCCGCCCAGTTGTAGTGAGGTAAGGGGTTCAACGTAGCAGCCTGCTTACTCCTTACCCGGTGGGAATACTGGATAGTCCCATGACGGTGGAACGCAGGGAGTTCAACTTCTTCCAGTCCCTCCGGATCTTCTCCTTCGTCCGGCAGGTTGGGCATCCTGGACAGGGCATCCGCGTTGGTATTGGAGCGTCCGGCCCGGTATTTGATTGTGAACTCGTAGTTGGACAGACGGGCCATCCACCTCTGCTCCAGGGCACCGAGTCTTGCCGTGTCCAGGTGTGTCAACGGGTTGTTATCCGTGTACACGGTGAACCGGGAAGAAGCGAGGTAATGCTTAAAGCGCTCGGTGACTGCCCATACTACGGCCAGGAACTCTAGCTTAAATGAGCTGTAATTCTCGGGGTTCCTTTCGGTGGGTCGCAGTTTTCGGCTGGCATAGGCGATTACTCGTTCCTTCCCCTGCTGGATCTGGGACAGTACGGCTCCTAGCCCGATGTTACTGGCGTCGGTGTAGAGGATAAAGGGCTGGCTATAATCTGGGTACGCCAGGATTTCGTCCCCCGTGAGGGCCATCTTCAGCTGGCGGAAGGACTCTTCTTCCAGCTCCTCCCATTTGAAGGGCGGCTTCTGGTTCTTGGCCTTCCGGGACTGGCCTATCAGGAGGTCCTGCATAGGTGCTGCCTTTTTGGTGAAACCGGGAATAAACCTTCGGTAGTAGCCTACCAACCCGAGGAACTGCCGCACTTCTTTTACGCTGGAGGGGCTTGGCCATTCCTTAATTGCGGTGATCTTATCAGGGTCGGGAGCCACTCCGTCAGCGCTCACCACGTGTCCCAGGTACTGCACCTTTGGTTTCAGGAGGTGACACTTGGAGGGTTTCACCTTTAGGCCGTAACTCGCCAGAGCTTCGAACACTTCCGCCAGGTGTTTCAGGTGGTCCTCATACGTCTTGGAATATACGATGACATCGTCCAGGTACAACAGGACCGTCTCGAAGTTTCTGTGGCCCAGACAACACTCCATTAGTCGTTGGAAGGTTCCTGGTGCGTTGCAGAGTCCGAACGGCATGCAGGTGAACTCGCTAAGTCCCATCGGGGTGGTGAATGCGGTCTTCTCCCGGTCCGCCTCTGCTACAGGAACCTGCCAGTACCCGCTAGTGAGATCCAAGGTAGAGAAGAAGTTAGCAGATCTTAAAGCAGCCAATGACTCCTCTATCCTTGGTAAGGGGTACGCATCCTTGTGTGTGATACGGTTGATTTTCCGGTAATCTACACACATCCTCATGGTGTTGTCTTTTTTTCTGACTAAGACTAGTGGAGCTGCCCAGGGGCTACAGCTATCCCTGATCACCCCAGCCTCCTTCATGTCTCTAAGCATCCCCTTGGCGTGTTGGTAGTGGGCAGGGGGTACGGGTCGATACCTCTCTTTTATAGGAGGATGGTCTCCCGTGGGGATGTGGTGTTCTACCCCCTTGACTCGCCCGAAGTCTAACGGGTGTTTACTGAACACTCTCTCGTACTCCTGAACCACCCGATAGACTCCTTGTTTCTGGTGTGAGGGAGTGGAGTCAGTACCCAGATGTAGTTGCTGACACCAGTCCTCCATGTTTTTCTTAGAGCCGTTACCTTCCTCCGGGTGAGATGGAGGCAAGGGTTCCACAGATTGTATAGAATTTTGGTTAATGGTATATAATTTGGCTAGCGTGGCATACCGGGGCAGGTACACTTCCCTCTCCCCGATATTTATTATGCGAACGGGCACCCTCCCATGGCGTACATCAACCACCCCCCGTGCTGTCAAAATGGTGGGCCTACTGTCTGAGTAAACTGGTTCTACCATTGCCTGGTAATCCCTACCTCTCAGACCAATAGCTGCCCGGCACCAAATCATCATTTCACTTTCTGGGGGCATGGCAATAGGAAAAGGGTCACACATTCTTACGCTACCAATCTCACCGCCGGAGAGTTCCACCTGTTGCCGTCGCATCAGTGCCCGGATCTCTTTCTGGAGCACCCGCTGCTCGCCGGAGCTGGCGTTCTTGGCAACCTGCTGTAAAAGGAAAATCACCTCTGCAAGACAATTTTCAATTACATTAGTTCCTAGAGTTATTTTTGGGTGACTCATGTTTGTCAATATCTACAATGATCAGTCCCTGTGCTGCCAGTTCGACTCTACCGATTTTGATGGTCACCTCTTTAAATCCGATCTGTGGCATGGGCTGGCCATTGCTGGCGATGATACTCAAGTCGTCGTCAGGGTAGCGGGTAATATCCGAGTCATTCCAGTACTGCTTAAAGAGCACGTACGGGATGGTGGTGACCTGTGACCCGGTGTCCAGTAGGGCACTCATGGGAATGCCATCCAGTACCACAGGCAAGACTGGACGTCCTCCCACATATCTGTCGCGCCAGTTCAATGGGCCTGGTGATCTTTTTCCTGGGGGTTGGCCCTCTACCCCAGGTTGTGCCCGTTTAAAGAACAGTACCTTGCCATATGTCCGGGTTGATTGCAGCGGCGGCAGATGGGTCATCCGTCCTCGCTGTATCGGTCACTGGGTCTTCCTCTGGCCGGTGGGGTCCTCCTTGGTCGACGCCACGGGATGTCCTCCGGTCCGGATGCCAGCTGGATCTTCCCTGGGGTGGAAACCTGTAAAGACTGCACAGTTCGGGTTAGCGCAGCAACGCTCTTAACTAGCTCTTGGACCTGATGGTGTAGGTCTGGAGCCGGGTCATTGTCCAAAGCCTGCGCATCAGCTCCCACAGGCCCTGCCGACAAGGGCGCCGCCTCCTGGTGGTAAGTAATAGCTGGGCGCCTGTGGGTCATAACGCCACCCGGTGCCGGTTCTCGGAGCACCCGGATGGCTCTGTCCTTGAACTGTGCAAAGCCCAGATGGGGATCCTGTAAGGCCATCGCCCGCAACTGGGTTCGGTGGGCATTACAATACAGTCCCTCTATAAATTGTTCAGTCAACAGCCTGTCCTCGTTTCCCACTCCATCAGGGTCGGTCTGCTTAATGGCCCTCAGGGCCTCTTGTAGGTTTAGTGCATAGTCCCTTATACTCTCATGCGCTCGCTGCTTGCACCCGTAGAATCTAAGCTTAATCTCGGCTGAGGTGCGGGTATCAAAGGTATCCTTCAGCCGGGTTAGTATCCCTGCGACAGTCTTCCTCCCAGGTGGCCAGGATTTTACTTCCCTTTTAGCTGCCCCGGTTAGTTGGGCCACCAGGATGCTCACTTTTTGCTCTTCTGTGAGGGGGTACACCTGGAAGAGGCTATCCAGCTTTTCTCTAAAGTCATGCAGGGTATGTGACTCCCCTGAGTACTGGGGTAGCCAAGCTGCTCCCGGGATATAGGGCATGGTGAAGGGCATAACTGCAGCAGCGGTGGCGCTGGCGGGGGTTGAGGCAGTGAAGCTCTCCTCCGTATCCGACATCTTCCTCCCCCCTAGTGGACCGTGGCCTACCTTGCGATGATCCTGTTCCGTAGGCCGCGGCTCCGCAGTAGATCGTCAGGGTTGAGGACCTTCCGTCGCGCTCCGGTGACGTCGGTGTCTGCTGGGCTCCTTCCAGGACCTTACGCAACGTCCGGACGTGAGGCGGGGCTTCAGTTCTCGCGCGCTTTCGAAGTCCACGCCCCTCTTCTTCCCGCGCGGCGTCCTCAAGATGGCGTCCAATGGCGGGAAAACTCCACGGATGGCGGGAAGAAGGCCGAAGATGGCGCCGGATGGCGGGAAAACTTCGCGGACGGCGGGAAGAAGGCAGAAGATGGCGCCGGATGGCGGGAAACCTCACCACTGGTAAGTTTGAACAGTCTTTGCTTTTCAGGCACGCAGTACCCGGTGGTTGCGGGCACGAAATCCTGCCGACTACGCCAAAAGTTGACGCGCCCCTGGGCCTGAGTCGCGCAGCGTTGCGCACGCGGGAGCCTACCCGGAGCCGGATCAGATGGGGGTAGTAGTCTCGTGGCGGTGACCCGGTCCGTGCCCAGGGAGTCAGACTAAGTGGCAGTCTATTAGCAGTAGATGGTGGATGACTACGCCACCCGTTGAATGCAGCTATGGAGCTGCCGCTGCAGGGCAGGCCGCTGAGGCCGGTGGAAGGATGGTGCAGCGTGGATGGTATAACCCCCAACGGGAGGGGTATGGCCTCAGGGCAGCCGACGTGGATGATGGGGATAGCAGGGACCACTCAGAGACGATGCGGTGTAGTTCAGGGTCTTTACTGGTGACAAAGATAGACCCTCCCGGAGTACTTGCTAGCAATCGGGGCCTGGTCAGTCCTTGAGCAGATGGGATCTCCCCTGGCCAGGCGGAGTTGTAGGCCTCCCAAACTGACTGTACTCTTCTGGCTACCTTGCTAGAAGCGGATATAAGTAGCCCACGTCCCTGAGCGTACCGTGTGGTGCTCACCCGTATGGCCGGTGACTCGGGGCCTTCTATTGGCTTCCGCTCCACGATGGCGGTGCTGGTCCCACACGTGTGACCGTGCCTTCGGGTTTCTGGGCCTGAGGACCTGAAATCCCCTGCCGGTCGGCTTCTGCTGCTGGGTAAGAGTTAGTCCCCACAGCCTCGGACACCGGGTCCGGTAAGAAAGCTTCTCAGTCAGGGCGAGCTCTGCAGCTGCCAGCCCCTGACTCGTAGTAGTATTGCTCCCACTGAGCTCCAGCTGTTTCTTCCTATGACTGTTTCTTGTCTCTACTCTCCTGGACTCCTAACCCTGCTTCAGCCCCGGGTTTATATAGGGGAAGTTCTTCCCCTCCCAAGACTGGGCAGGAGGTGTGGCATGCACAGGATCCCTGACCAAAGGACCTCCCACCTGCTCTCAGACATAACATCTCTATCACTGTGGCAACCAGACCCCTGGGGTGTCACATGGTACATGATCTTAGGGCAGTTAATGCAGTAACTATAGTGGATACTCCACTTGTACCCAACCCCCATACTCTCCTGAATCAGGTCCCCTCCACAGCCACCTGTTTCACAGTGATTGATCTGGCCAATGCTTTTTTCTCTGTCTTCTTGTCCATGGAGTGTACCTCTTATTTTGCCTTCACCCACAGAGGTGCCCAGTATGCATAGGCAGTCCTTCCTCAGGGAGCTGCTAACTCCCCTTCCTTATTTTCCACATCCCTAAAGACTGTACTCGATAACTGGTGCCCCTTTGATTCATCCACCATACTCTTATAATATGTGGATGACCTTTTCCTTTGCTGCACCACTGACCAGATATGCCACAATGAATCTCAATCTCTGCTGATATTCTTAGCAGAAAATGGGTGAAAAGCTTCAAAAGATAAACTCCAATTGTGCAAGTCCACAGTCACTTTCCTTGGGTATTGCCTGTCTCCAGGCATTAAGCATCTCAGCCCAGGGAGGATTGAGGCTACACTAAAAATACCCCTTCCAAGATCTACCAAGTCCCTTCGGGCATTCTTGGGCCTAGTCCAGTACTGCCGTCTCTGGATACGAAATGCCTCTAGTATTATGGCCCCATTGTTTCAATGCCTCAAAACTAAGCCTTTCACCATTAATTCTGAGGCTATTGATGCATTTCACACCCTCAAGCTCACTCTTTCTACCTCACCAGCTCTAGGTATACCGAATTATGACAAGATTTTTACTTTGTACTGCCACGAACAGGCTGGACATGCATCTGGTGTCCTTACCCAAGAACATGGTGGTAGGCAGCGCCCTCTATGCTATTACTCTGTAACCCTTTATCCAGTCATTATGGATTTTTCTACTTGGTTTAGAGCTGTGGCAGCTGCTTCAGAACTTGTTAAAAAGACAGAGGACATAGTGTTAGGAAGCCCCCTCACTCTTCAAGTTCCTCATGCTGTATCTGAAATACTTCAACAGGCTCAGACCCGTCACCTCTCAGCATCAAGGTTGACAAAATATGAAGTCTCACTCCTTACACCTCCCCATATAACTATCAAACGCTGTAATGTTTTAAATCCGGCTACACTACTTCCAGTGGATTTAGAAAAGGGAGGAAAGTATCAGGATGGGGAAGTGGGAGAGACCATGAGCCAAGATTTGCCCCTGTTTTTCAAGTTAGCAGATGAGGAAGCTCAGTTTGATCTGGCACATGAACATGATTGTCAGGCATTGATGGAAGCTGAAATAAAGGGCTTGGCAAATATTACTGATGTGCCACTCACTAACCCCTCTGCTGAGTATTTTGTAGATGGATCCAGAGCTTGGGACAAGGACGATTCATCACCGGGTATGCAGTAGTCCACAATGGTAAGGCAGTATTACAAGAACCACTCCCCTCCAGCTGCTCTGCGCAAGAGGCAGAGCTTAAAGCACACGCTGCAGCATGTAATCTGGGAAAAGGTAAAGAAATTAATGTATTTTCTGACTCGCAAAATGCTTATGGTGTTGCACATGACTTTGGCGCCTTTTGGCAAAGCCGTAATTTCTTGACCTCTGCTGGCAAACCTATAAGGAATGTGCAAGCGGTAGAGCAGCTACTCACAGCACTCACCCTTCCCCAAAGGGCAGCCATAGTCAAAGTGTCAGCACACACTTGGGAACAAACTCCCCTTGCAGTAGGGAATGCTTTGGCCGACCAGGCGGCTAAGGAAGCAGCACGATTACCTCTGACAGAGATACTGGCTATCGCAAGTGCGGGAACCCCAGGAGACTCAGAGTCAGGGAGTGCAGGAAGCCCCCTTTCAAATAATGAGACATCCCCTGCCCAGTGGCCGTGGACCTCAAACTACTGCAGGTCTTCCAGACCCAGGCTCCCTCCCACGAGCAGAATGCATGGGTCAAAGCGGGCGCCATACAGTCAGTGTCAGGGGTATGGCAGGTACAGTAAGCAAACATATTTGCCTTCCACGCTGCCTATTCCCCATGATGGCTGCCCTTGCACACTCTCCGGTGCATAACTCAAAGGGTGTTATGTGTGCAGTGGTGCTACAAAACTGGTGTGCCCCAGGGTTCCCGAATACGGCTGCAAAGTATGTTCAAGAATGTCTAGTTTGTGCAAAACATAACCCTGGTAGGCCTATTCGAGTCCCACGAAAATGCACACCAAAACCAGATTACTAATTTCAGAGACTGCAGGTGGACTACATAAAGCTACCTAATGTGGGTAATTATGAATACGCCATGGTATGCATTGACCTTTTCTCTGGGTGGCCAGAAGCTTGGGCGGTGACTAGAGATGAGCGTTGTTCTACTCGAACTGTTCGCCAATCTCAAATTCGAGCTGTTTTGGGCGGTGTTCGAGCCGTTCGGCGAACACGAACAATTTGAGAAAAATTCGGCTGTTCGAGGTTATGTTCGATAACTGTTCGTGCACCAAAATCATAACTGGATTTTTTCTCAGTAATGATGAAAATTAATGTTAATACGCAGTTTGAGTGTACAGCGGGGTGGGGGGAGGGGCAGGGGATGGATCTCTGCAGGAACAATGAAGATCTCCATTTTTTTTTCTCTTTCCCGCATTTACAGTGGGGAGGTGCAATCTGTCAGCCTATCAGCAGCGCACACACGGAGCGAAGTGCTTTTTTTCACACAAGCAAGGGCATGTGTCATTGGCAGTGTATGTCACATGTCCTTGCCCTATAAGACCAAGCCATTTTCCCCGTCGCCACCATTTTCTCACTGCTGCAGCTGTGTGTTAGACGGCACCGCTGTTGCTGTGTGCGCTATACCTTGTTAATTTCAAGCCAATTTTCGCACAAATATACAGATAGCTTGGGAGTAGGGAATAGTTGTGATTGCAGTCCTTTTAAGGACTAGGTTACAGCATTTCCTACGACTTTTATCAGGCAGGTCTGTGCTCTTAAATAGATAGGTTGTGGGAGTAAAGACTAATTGTAATTGGAGTCCTTTTCAGGACTAGGTTACATCAGTTCCTATCAGTTTTTGCCAGGCAGGTCTGTGCCAGTGCTGTGCAAGTTTTTTTCACAGCATTTGGCTGAATCTAGCAAAGCTAATCCTTTTTGGCCTATTGCAGAGTGTGTTAGTCAGTGGAGTAGCCTATCTGTGTTGCAAGATATACCACCTGTGTATAGAATACCAATTTTTTTACTGCACCTAGTGAAGTAAAATCTTTTGGGCATAGCATCATTCTATTAGTCCATCTATACTGACCTCCATCAGGTTGCAAACTGAATCTAATTTTTTTCTGCATCTAGCTCTGAAAAAATATTGGGCTTCTAGCTGTGTGTGGGTCTTGTTCTATTAATCCATCTATACTGACCTCCATCAGGTTGCAAACTGAATATAATTTTTTTCTGCATCTAGCTCTGAAAAAATATTTGGCCTTCTAGCAGTGTGTGGGACTTGTTCTATTAGTCCACCTATACTGACCTCCATCAGGTTGCAAACTGAATATATTTTTTTCTGCATCTACCTCTGAAAAAATATTGGGCTTCTAGCTGTGTGTGGGACTTGTTGTATTAGTCCATCTATACTGACCTCCATCAGGTTGCAAATTGAATATAATTTTTTTCTGCATCTAACCCAGCCAATAGTTTTGGCCTAATACCACAGTTTGGCCACTCAGCTCTGCTCGGTTACCATCCATTGTTTTTTTGTGCAAACAACTCCAGAGTTTTGAATTAGTTAACCACCAAAATGAGTGGAAAAAGGCCTGCTGCTGGTGGAAAGGGGAATAGGCGTGTTGGGAAGGGGAAAAAAGGTTGTGTCCGTGGGGTAGGTGTTAAAGCAACAGTAACATCTGCAGAAGAAAGACCATCTTCCAGCCAAACTAAAATGTCTACTTCTTTTAGCGGACAATGTGATAAGATCCCTTTCTTACGGCCACGCCAATCGCTACAAATTCCAGATGAGGCACAAAAACAGCAGGTGCTTCAACGGATATCAAGTGCTCCTTTAAGTGGGCTCTCCTCCACATCAACTTCAACATCACAAATACTCCAGTCCTCAAAGGTGTCACCCAAATCGCACTTGCTTCCTCACAGCTCCCAAATCTCCAGCTGCCCATCTGAGTATGAGGTAGAACAGATGGTTGAGTCTGCAGAGCTGTTTACTCATACTATAGCCTGGGAATCAGAGGTCGACTCCAGCGCTTCTGTGAATCCAGACGAGGAAATGATCTGCACTGATGCCCAGAATCTTTATGAGTCGGATCCAGGACCAGACGCAGAAGGTTCTGACCATAATGTAGACCCTCATTCCCAAACTGTAACTCCTGTTGGTGGAGACAATGAGGAAGACGATGATAAGACTCAAATACCTGATTGGAGCGACAACTTTAGTTTTTTGTCAGGGCAGGAACAGGTTGGCTCTGAGGACGACGGGTGTGATAACACACAGGGTGATGATGATGAGGTTGGAGATCCCACTTACTGTCAACCCACAGTCAGCCAAGAGATGAGGTCAGCAGAGGAGGTGGAGGAAGATGCTAGTGACGACGAGGTCAGGTTGCGCCTTCCTGGACAGAGACGTAGTACTGGAAGCACGTCAACAACTGCATCCTCAAACACAACTCTGCCTCTCACCACAAGTCGTGGTGGCTCTTCAGGTCGCATGGGTGCCAAGCCTTGCATAGCCTGGGCATTTTTTCAGATCGATAAAGATGACCCAACTCGTGTTATCTGTAACATTTGTCAGCAAAAGCTAAGTAGAGGCCAAAAAATACATAGTTTGAGTACTTCATGCATGAACCGGCACATGGACATGAAGCATAAGTTGCAGTGGGAAGCTCAGTGTGCTACAATGCGGCCTAGCCGGCCGGGCCAACCACCGTCTGCCATATCTTGTGCATCCGCGGCCTCTTCATCCTCTGTGACTGGGGGGACAGCAGTCACACCTGTTTTGGGGCGCAGACCTGCCACCTCTTTACCCGCAACAGCCAGCGTGATTGGCAGGTCATCATTTTCTTTGGAGGTGGGAACACCAGCTGGTGTTGAGCGCTGTCCGACATCGATAGCACCACCTTTGGATCAAGGCAACCTAACATGTCCGCCTGCATCTTCCTCACAGACCGGCAGTTTGCCGGGGACACCCTTATCAACCCCGTCTAAGCACAATAGCCAGCCCTCGGTCCCTCAGATGTGGACAAGTAAAAGACCATTTCCTCCTAGCCATGAGAAAGCTAAGAGGTTGAATTTCACCATCTGCAAGCTCTTGGCTACAGAAATGCTGCCTTTCTGCCTGGTGGACACAGAGGATTTTCGAGACCTTATGTCCGTCGCAGTGCCCCAGTACCAGATGCCCAGTCGGCACTACTTCTCAAAGAAAGGTGTGCCTGCGCTCCACCAGCATGTCGCACACAACATCACCGCTTCTTTGAGAAACTCTGTGTGTGACAGGGTGCATTTCACCACAGACACTTGGACGAGTAGGCATGGACAGGGGCGTTACATGTCGCTGACTGGGCACTGGGTAACTATGGTGACAGCAGGACAAGGGGCTGCTGTCCAAGTCTTGTCGTCCCCACGAGTTGTGCGTCAATCCTCTTTATGTCAAAGTTCCTCCACTGCTTCTGCCTCCTCAACCTCCTCTCGGTCTTCCACCTGCACCCAAAGCCTGTCTGGTCATGCCACAAGCTTTCTAACTGCGCAGAAGGGATCCTGCACACCTCCTTACTATGCTGGCAGTAGGGCTCAACGTCATCAGGCGGTTTTTACATTGAAATGTCTGGGAAATGTGAGTCACACAGCTGAGGAGTTGTGGTCAGCTCTGGAGAACCAATTTCATGAATGGTTGTCTCCACTGGACCTGAAACCAGGGAAGGCCGTGTGCGACAATGCTGCAAACCTGGGTGCGGCCCTTCGCCGGGGCAATGTCACACACGTGCCTTGTATGGCTCACGTGTTGAACCTGGTTGTCCAGCAATTTTTAGCCCACTATCCCAGACTAGATGGCCTTCTGCAGAGGGCACGGTCGCTGTGTGCTCACTTCCGCCGTTCGCATCCCGCAGCTCAGCGACTTACATCTCTACAGAAGTCGTTTAGCCTGCCACTTCACCGGCTAAAATGCGATGTGCCTACCCGGTGGAATTCAACTCTACACATGTTGCAGCGACTGTGGCAGCACCGACAAGCCCTGGTGCAATACGTTCTGACGTATAGCCTGGGCCAACGAGATTCAGAGGTGGGGCAAATCACGCTGGAGGAGTGGTCTCAGATCAGGGACCTATGCACCCTTCTGCACAGTTTTGAAATGGCGACGAAGATGTTTAGTGCTGACGATGCCATTATCAGCATGACTATTCCGGTGATTTACATGCTGGAGCACATGTTAAACAGAATTCAGAGTCAGGTGGTGGCACAAGAGGAGGTGGAGGAGGTAGAGGAGGAGGAGTTGTATGCGGAAGGGCTAACATCTGCAAGGTCCAGACGGTCGGCAGCACCAAGGCGGCAGGCATGTGAGGGTGGGGGAGATGGTTTTACCAGGGCGCATGGTAGCAGCCAAACTAGTGAGGAAGGTGCAGGAGCCCAGGAAGAAGTGGAGGACGAACTGATGGAAGACTCATCAGATGAGGGAGACCTTGATCACATTTCTGTTGTGCGAGGTTGGGGGGAGAGGACAGAGGAAGGAAGCATGATTGTTACCTCGCCACCAACACAACAGGGACTTGGTGCTCCTGGATACGCAACACACATGAGTGCCTTCTTGCTGCACTACCTGCAACATGACCCTCGAATTGTGAGAATTAGAAATAATCCTGACTACTGGGTTGCCACACTGTTAGATCCCCGGTACAAAAGTAAATTTGCAGAAATTATTCCTGCCATAGAAAGGGATGCACGCATGCAGGAGTATCAGCAGAGACTGTTGCAGAATCTTACATGTGCTTTTCCACAAAATACCAGTGGTGCACGTAGTGAATCTCACAGTTCCAACTTGCCAACCGTGGGACCGTCAAGTGTTCAGCACTCAAACCGTAACAGAACCACAGTATCTGCTGGTAACATCAATTTTGCGGAATCATTTCACCACTTTTTTAGCCCATCCTTTGCAAGGCCACAGGAGACAAGAAGTCTGACACATAGTCAATGCCTAGAGACGATGGTACAGGAGTATCTCCAAGTAAACATTGAAGCCAAGACTGTGTCACTGGACCCTTGCTCTTTTTGGGCTTCCAATCTGGATAAATGGCCGGAGCTAGCCACTTACGCCTTGGAGATCTTGTCATGCCCCGCAGCCAGCGTTCTGTCTGAACGTGTGTTCAGCGCTGCTGGTGGTGTGCTGACAGATAAGCGCACGCGGCTCTCCACTGATAATGTAGACAGACTCACGTTCATAAAGATGAACAAATCATGGATCCGAAACGACTTTTCTACCCCTGTGTCATCCTGGGGAGAGTAAAAGCTTGATGATTGGTTAAAATCACCCTACCAACCGTTTTAAGCTTTCAAATTACTAATCATGTTTATCTGTATCTTGACTGGAAAATAATTTGGGCTTTGTAGCAGTGTGCAGCACTGATCCTATTAGGCCATCTATACTAAAGCTTCACCAGATTTAAAATTTAAAATAATTTTTAGCTGCATCTAGCCCGGAAAATAATTTTGGGGCTCCGAGATGCGCAAGACACATAAGTGCCTTCTTGCTGCACTACCTGCAGCATGTCCCTCATATTGTCAGAATTCGAAGTAATCATGACTACTGGGTTGCCACACTCTTAGATCCCCCAAACTTTTCGATCAACCTTTTCATTTTAATAAAGACCAAAAAAATGGTCATTTTTGAAATTATAAGCATTAGCAGGTTGTTAGAAACTGAAATCAAACAGTTTTCAACTCAAAACTTTATTCTAGGTGATGTTACATTTTCACATAGGACCCCTTGTTCGAAAGGAGCTTCTGAACTCTCTCGTCCATTGAATTTGTCAGGTTTTGGATGGTTTCTGCTTCAATTGTTTTGCATGAGGACAGAATACCCTCCCAGAGCTGTTGCTTAGATGTGAACTGCCTCCCGCCATCATAGACACTCCTTTTAATGATGCTCCAAAGGTTCTGAATGGGGTAGAGGTCAGGGGAGCATGGGGGTCACACCATAAGTTTGTCCCCTTTTATGCCCATATCAGCCAGAGATGCATATGTTTTATGTGCAGCATGAGATGGTGCATTATCATGCAGAAAAATGATCTTGCTGTGAAATACACGGTTCTTCTTCTTGAACCATGGCAGGAAGTGCTGTTTGAGAAAATCCACATACATTATGGAGTTCATCTTTAGCGCCTTCAGGGATCCTAAAGGGGCCGACAATCTCTCTCCCCATGATTCCAGCCCAAAACATTACTCCACCTCCTCCTTGTTGGCGCTGTAGCCGTGTTTGCGTGGGGTGTCCATCAACCAGCCATCCTCCACTCCATCCATCTGGACCATCGAGCGCTGCACGGCACTCATCCGTGAACAAAACTGTTTTGAAATCAGTCTTCATGTAATGTTTGGCCCACTGGAGCCGTTTCTGCTTGTGTGAAGTGGATAGAGGAGATCGACAGGATGGCGTATGCACAGCTGCAAACCTCTGAAGGACCCTGCATCTTGTTGTTCGGGGGACGTTGGAGGCACAAGCAGCTTCAAAAACTTGTCTGCTGCTATGACAAGGCTTTTTGGCCGCTGCTCTTTCAACCTGACGTAATTGCCTGTAGGAAAGAGTCCTCAATTTGCCCTTATCAGCACGCACATGTGTGTACTGTGAATCAGCTACATACTTCTTGATTGCCAAGACACTTCATCCTGATCATCGCACAATGTTGATTGTAGTCATGCCTTGACCTAAACACTCCACAATTTGTTGCTTCTCAGCAGCCGACACATCCTTTTTCTTTCCCATTTTGGCAGAAAATGTAGGCTGCTTAATAATGTGAGAGAGCCTTCTTAAGTAGTCTTGCCTTTCATTGGACACACCTGCCAAACTAATTAGCACAGGTGTCTGCAATTGCTTACAGTGATATAAAGAGCCCTGACACACATCACCATCAATGAGTTTAACTGACAAACAAACAAATTCTTCCCTTATCACTCCTAAACACTTTTTGCATAATAATTTGGAACGCAGTGTACATGTGCTTTTCCACAAAACACCAGCGGTTCACGTAGTGAATCTTACAGTTCTAACTTGCCAACCGTGGTCTGTATGGAGTTGTTCAATAAAGGGCCCAAAATTAAGATAATATAGATGGGAGAGGTCTCTATGAATAGGAATTCCTAAGTATTTGATACCCTGTGAGGGACAGGCAAAGGGAAAGTTGGACTGGATGGAATCCTATATGGATTTGGGGAGGGAGACATCGAGGGCCTCAGACTTCGCTGCATTGATTTTAAAATTTGACCATGTAACAAAGTGATCTATTTCAGCCATAACAGCAGGGATGGATATATGTGATTGAGTGATATATACTAGGACATCATCAGCAAATAGAGAGCACTTGTACTCGGTGCCTCCCACCTCAATCCACCTAATATTGGGGTTATGGCGAATTGATGAGAGCAGGTGCTCCGTCACTAGGATGTATAAGAGAGGGGACAGAGAACATCCCTGCCTTGTCCCATTGGTGATTGTGAAAGGTGATGAAAATGTTCTGACGCGCCCCCTGGGCCTTGGGACACCCGGAGCCGGACCCTTTTTGGTGGATGCTGGTGGTTGTAGTCTCCGTGGCGGCAACCCGGTTCCGTGGCTCAGGGCGGTCAAACCAGTGGCGGAACTATTTATGTGGTTTTGATGTTTAAATGTCCGACTACGCCACCCGTGGATTGCGGTCAGAGTGAACCGCTGCTCCAGGGCAGACCGCTGAGGCTGGTGTTGTGGGTGCAGCAGAGCGTAGCATAACTCCCCACGGGAGGAGTATAGCCTCAGGGCAGTGTATGCAGAGGATGGGGGTGATGGTGCAGGGCAGCAGCAGTAACGACACGGAGTCAGTGATGCAGTCCAGGGCCTTTACTCACAGTTCTTATTATCCAGACCACGTCTGCAGGTAACAGCTGCCCACGTCGTACTGTGCTCACCAGGTGAGGGGCTCAGACAACTCCCAGATAACTTTGGAGCACTTCACAGGACCCCCTTTGTGTGTCCTTTGTCTGGCCTTTCTTACCAACACTTCTGTCCGGCTGCCTCGGGCCTCCTCTTGGTAAACTTGGCGCCAGTTTCCCTGACCCTATGTGGTGCCTTCCTAGCGGGTGTAGCGAGGGGCTGCGCCACATAAAATGTCAGAGCCTCCGGTTTCTAGCTGAGGGTCGTTTCCTGCCTCCACTAGTTCGGGGACCGGTCTCCCCCTTTGGCCTGACCCCTCCACGCAGGTGGATTCAGGCGTGCGGTGGCGACTCGCCCGTCCGCACCCCTGGGATCCCTTCATTCCTCGTTCCTGGAGCCTTCTCCACTCCTCTTCCTTCCTTCTCCCTCTTCCAGGCCTGGGCCTCTGTTACTAGGCCCGCCTCCGGAGCAGAGCTCATGCAGAGCGCCTGCTCCCTGCCACTTCTGCTCAGACTTCTCTGCACTGAACTAAGATGGTGCCCACCTTTTATACTCCCTTCTCAATGCACCCAGGAACTGCTTCCTCCCTGCTCCTGCACTACAGGGTTCCCCTTCCTCAGTGTTCCCTCCCCCCACTCCAGCCAGGGACAGGGACTGTCGTGCCCATCTCAGGGGCATATTGGTCGCCCTGCCCCACGGCAATGTGGTGTAATGCATGCAGGTGTCGGGTCCTGATCCACACTCCATCCTTACCTGAGAGTGAGATATCACACCTCTGGGTGAGGTGCAATACGTCTGTAGCAACCGAGCCCTCAGGGTGCTACAGTTCCATTTATCTTCAGCCTAGGTGACGTATTGCGATACAGGGCCGTGATTTTGGCTATAAAAGGGTCCCCTAGACCCCTACCCCAAGCTTTTTAAGAGAATCATATATGGCGTGCCAGGAGACTCTATGGAATGCTTTCTCAGCATCCAACGAGAGTATCTAATTACAAATTTTTAACTGCATCTAGCCCAGGAAATACTTTGTGCCTAGTAGCAGTGTCTGCTAGTCAGCGGATTATCCCGGCTGTTAAGCAAGCTACACCACCTGTAGTTTAGACAGTTAATTTTTTCAAAGGAAATGATTCGGGACCATGGGATACTTAGTGAAGAGCATCAGGAGGCACCCCAAGGCATAGGGGCTGGGACTGGCATTAGGATGCCTTGCGGTGGACAGCCGAGCTCGATCCTTATAAAAGCTTTTTAACTGCAGCAGCTTTAGTGGACGCTACTGGAGCTGGAATTACGCGGCTGCTGGCATGAGACTTGCCCTCCAATAGATCCTTGTAAATGGATTTAAAGTGTATTCATTCAAATTAGAGAGACAATTTAAATTAAAAAGCTTAGAGCTGCCTCCACCACAGGGGGGCTCGCTCGACCCACCAGCGGACAGGCACCAGTATTGGGAGAGGGGGGCTGGCCGTCAGGGTTCACCGCGGCTCTGGCACAAACCCGGCGACACGGAATTGGCACGGGCAGGAGCGGACTGGCCGTGTCGGCTTCTCACTTTTTGGATTTTAGAAGGGCATGACATGCCTATATCTGTGTCTCCCCCTCCTTTTACTCCTCCACCTCTTTTATTTTCGCATGACTATATGTACTTGTCACTTTTCCATGTGTTAGTTATGTCTTCTGAGCAGTTTGTCAGCTTTTGGACACCTTTGAAGGTGTTTTCTATGTGTTTCTATGTGTTTTTGTTTGCCTGCCATTGTTTTTAACGGTGTTCGAAGGTGTTCGACGAACAGTTCGACGAACAGTTCGGCGAACACACGGGTGTTCGACGAACCGAACCGAACTCGAACACTACGGGGGTGGCTCAACACTAGCAAACTAAAGCAAACACAAAAACTACTGCTAAAAAATTGATCAGTGAAGTGGTTTGTAGATATGGGGTGCCCGAAACTATAGAAAGTGACAGAGGAACCCATTTTGCTGGGGAACTAATGAAACAAATCATTGTCACTCTTGGGATAGAACAGGCTTTCCATGTTCCCTATCATCCACAAAGTAGTGAGAAGGTGGAACGTCTCAATGGTACCTTGAAACTAAAAATTCAAAAGTGCATGGAAGAAACACACTTGTCCTGGTTAGATTGTTTGCCCATAGCATTGTATTCAGTGAGGACTGCCCCAAGGGGGAGGGAGAAGCTGTCCCTATATGAAATACTATTTAGTAGTGTCCCTAAGACAAGGTTGTATTTCCCACAGCAGCTGCAGGCCTCCTATGGTTCTCTCACTCAATATGTTCTGGAGTTGCATAAACATTTGACTGTTACTCATAATCATGTTCTTTCCTCTATCCCAGACCCCAATTGCCTCAGCAGCACTCACACTTTGGTACCAGTAGACTGGGTCGTGGTAAAGATACATATGAGGAGACCACTGGAGCCCAGATACAGTGAACCATTCCAAGTGCTGTTAACCACTGCCACTTCAGTCAAGCTTCAAGGCAAGGACACTTGGATCCACGCCAGCCATTGTAAAAAGATTTTGAACCCCAGCAGCAGCAAAGATGATGACCCTGTTTGTTTGGACTATGGTGATAGCAACCGTACCTTTTGCCCTAACTCTCCATGAAGTACTTAAAGAGAACTGGGATAACAAACTGATTAAGCATCACAGGCCTACAAAATATAATGCCACTTCTCCTATAAACATATATGATGAGATTTACAAGCAAGATATTTGTCGGTGAACGGGATTCGTCCCCTCCAGGCTTTCATAGCATGGGGAAGTAGCTGATGAATAAATTGTTTTGTAAAATAATAAAAAGGGAGGAGTTGTTATGGTTAATATCTAGATATCATTATTAATTTAGAAAAAACTTTTTATATTTTTGCTATGTCTGAAGTCTGCTTGAGTGTTTTCTAATTTTACATTGTGGAATGTCTGACTAAGATACTTGTTTCCTGTAAAGTCCTTGACAAGAAGGTTTATGCTGGGCCAAGGGAAATTTGTTACTAATAAGTCTATTTCGGCTTTCTGTTCAGTTGTATGTAACAATGAAGTTCTGTTCTGTCTAGCTAATAAATATGGTGAGTCTTTATTGCCACACCAGAAGACTCTACCTGCTGACAATGCATGTCACATGTATTCTGTCTCTCTTCCTTCATCAATGAAGTATCTTAATTTGAATCTCACTGGCAACGTGAAGACCCTTTGCTGTCTATTCCAAAGTTCTCCTTAAAACAAAGAGGGTCTTCGTAACAAATATGTATCCCCTATCTCAGTCACAATGTGGCACAATCTGTGACAAGGGCTTCCAATGACAAATATTAGTTTGGTAGGACCACTGTACATTCCATATTTGTCCACTTCACAATATGCATAGGGTTTGTAAAATTGAACCCTATGGGCTGAGTCATGGTTGACGTAGGTAGCCACCATCCCAAGGGCCTCCAATCACAAATAGTAGTTAGGCTGGAGTAGGAATACTGTCCTGGTTTGTCCACTGCACGATGTGCATAGGGTTTGTAAAAATTAGCCTTATGGGCTGAGTCATGGTTGACGAAGGAAGGAAACGGGTTTTTATGGGAAGGGGATGACGTTAACAGCAGTAGCATGAATCTGCATTTTTGGTGAATTTAGTTTAGTCATCTGGAGGGATTACAAGCTGTGGAGATATCCAGTCCTTGTTGAATTTAATCAGAGTAAGTCTGCCGGCATTTTCCGTGGAGAGGCGTGTGCGCCTATCAGTGATGATTGCCCCAGCGGAACTGAAAACACGCTCAGACACCACACTAGCAGCCGGGCAGGCCAGCACCTCCAAGTCATATAAGGAAAGGTCGGGCCAAGTGTTCAGCTTAGACACCCAGTAATTAAAGGGAACTGAAGAGTCAGAAAGGATGCACTTATGGTCACTTAAGTACCCCTTGACTACCCCTTCACCATGTTCTGTAACTTATCCCTCCTTGGCATTGTTACAGGTACAGATAGCCCTTGCTGTTGTGCTGGTTTATTGAAAATTGCCCAATTTGTGCCCATTTTCCCCCCACCTCTGTTGGAGCTGGTGTTCGGGTCTCTCCCCATTATCCCTTGGTATTGAAAAGAGCCGGTACCTCTGCCACCAGCATTGTCTGAGGGTGATATTTTCAGCAACTGATCTACAAAGGCCCTCTTGAACGATTCCATTGTAAAACTCTTTGATGACTCCAAAAGGAGAGAAGGAAATTTCTCCTTGTACCGTGGATCGAGAAAGGTGGCCAACCAGAATTGGTTGTTGGATAAAATGTGTATCACGCGAGGGTCTTGCCACAGACACTTACACATGAACTGTGCCATGTGGGCCAAGCTGCAAAAAGGCAAATATTCTGTCCCCAAAAGTAGAAAAAGTACCCATCCTCTCCTCACGCTGACTCGCCTCCTCCTCCTCCTCCACCTCCTCATCCTCCTCTCCAGCCCATCCAGCCTAGACAGACATGAAGCTTTGGTTGGGTGTCCCCTCTGTAGCATTACTAGTCCCCTCGGTAGCACAGAAAAACAAGTCCTCTTCCTCCTCATCTTCTTCCTCATCACCCATTGTTGCCTCAGAATATTGGTTGGGCTGGGTAGTAACACCCTTTGGGAAATCTGGCTACATACCAACATGCTGGGCACTCAAAGCTTCCTCTTTGAGATTATGCAGTGATTGTTTCAAGAGACACAGAAGCAGGATAGTTACGCTGATAATAGCCTGATCACCGCTCATGAGGTTGGTGCAGTACTCAAAGTTCTCAAGAACCTCGAAAATTTCAGCGATCCACACCCACTCGACAGTTGTTATGTGTGGTGGCTGACTCTCAGCCTGACAGGCATGCTGAAGCTGGTATTCAGCTACTGCCCTCTGCTGTTCACTAATCCTCACCAACATATGATAGGTGAAGTTTCACCGCGTGGGCAGGTCGCAAATGAGTCGGTGACTTGGAAAATTCAAGCGCTTTTGCAGCGCTGTAAGAGCAGCAAAAGCGGTAGAAGAATGGTGGAAATGGGCGCTAATATGGCGCACGTTTTCAAGTATGTACGGTAAGTCATGGTAAGTTTTCAGAAATTTCTGAACAACTAGGTTCAGCACGTGAGCCATGCATGGCACGTGTACCAGCTTGCCGACCTTTAAAGTCGACACCAGGTTACGCCCATTATCGCAGATGACCAGACTGGGTTAGAGGTGCAGCGGGGAGAGACACTAATCGGTCTGTGGTGTTAAAGCTTGCCACAGCTCTGCTGCAACGTGTTCTTTCTGACTTAAACAGATCAGCTTCAGCAGAGCGTGTTGCCGCTTTGCTGATGCGCTGCTGCACAGGTCCCAGCTTGGCAGTGATGGGGAGGGTAATTCAGCAGAGGATGAGGAGCAGGAGGAGGGGAGAGAGGAAGTGGAATATGAAGAGGCGGAAACCCTGACAAAAGTTGGGCCCGCTATTCTTGGCGTGGGTAGGACGTGTGATGTTCCCATTTGCGCCTTTGTCCCACCCTCCACCAAGTTCACCCAGTGTGCCGTGACAGAAATGTATCGTCCCTTTCCACAACAACTTGTCCAGGTGTCTGTTGTTAGGTGGACCTTCCCGGTTACGGCGTTGGTGAGAGCACGGTTCAGTTTGTTTAACACGTGCCTGTGTAATGCAAGGACGACACACTGGGCAAAATAGTGGCGGCTGGGAACACTGTATCGTGGGGCAGCCACAGCCAAGAGATCATGGAAAGACTATGTTCCCACAAGCCTAAACGACAACATCTTCACAGCTAGCAATTTGGAAATCTGCGAGTTTAGTATTTGTGCCTGTGGGTGCGTGGCTGGGTATTTACACTTTCTTTCCAAGCTCTCACGCACGGACAATTGGATGCTTTGCTGGGACAAGGAAGTGGATGTGGTTGATGTTTGTTGTGTGTGAGCAACCGCAGCTTGTGGGCAGAAGGTATGAGCGCCTGCTTCCTGAACAGCAGATTCTGAAGGACATAGCCCAGTCGACATGGCATTGGTTTGACTCACAGACACAGATTTGGTACCCTGGTGTTCCGCCCACCTACTGGGGTGCTTGGCTGCCATGTGGATTCACATACTGGTGGTGCTTCAGTTGCCTTTGCCCTGGCCTCTGCTCAACTTGGTATGGCAGATGCTACAGACTGCAATGTTTTTCTCTGAAGTACTTTCAGAAAAAAAATTCCACACAGCAGCTGAACGCCCCCTTGCCCTGAATTGGTGCACAGGGGGGGTGCTCTTGGGAACAGTTGACCCAGTTCTCACTCTGGGCAAACCATGACCCCTGGTGCCTGTGTTGGTGCTACATATTCATCTTCCTCTGTGTTACCGTCATGGCTATGCATGGCAACGGTCCAGGTCGGATCAGTGGAGTCATCATCGAACACCTCGTCTTCCATCTCATCCTCCTTCCCAGTTGACATTGTAGGCTGACCTGATGGCAACTGTGTCTCATCTTCATCAGCCTCCACCTCTGGAGACATTAAATGACGTTCCGCCAAGTGGCTTTCTTTTGGCCGTAGGTCCTCAAATATTTGAGCATCAAAGCACGCCACCTCCTCTTGTCCATCTTCAATGCTGCATGGTGATAGGCCAAAGCCAACCAAAGGATACTTACCAAACAGATCCTCGGAGTGACCAAGCTTGGGGTCATATGTCTCCTGTCACTGATAACGGCGGGAGGAAGGAGAACCAGCTTCAGGATTGGATGGGCCAGCCTTCTTTGTATCCACAGTAGACTGTGTGGTCGTGGAAGATTTGTTGCTGCTTGACAAATGCGTAGAGGCCTTGTCTGCTATCCAAGACAGAATCTGCTCTCGCTCTTCTGGCTTCCACACACGTTTACGTTCCAGACCGGGAAATTTTTCATAGTGGATGCATCAAGCTTCTTCTGACCTGACACAGACTGAGTGCCTTCTCGCGCACCACTGACAACACCACGTCCACATCCCTTAACAACAGGCTTTTTTGGCATTTTGGGTTTCGTTGACAGATTTTCAGATGTTGATGGCATAAGTCAAGCTAGCTGTCACAGCCAAAATAGTGGTTAAAATGTGCTGGTGTGTGCCTTGTAGCAGGCAGTAAGAAATGTTTGGACTACTGCTTTGTGTAGGGCACAAAACGCTTTTTTAAGTGGACTAATATGGACAGAAGGCAGGCTGATACCCCAAAAGAGTGGAAACTGGAAGAACACTTTAACCTCTCCCTACCTAACACACAATAACTACCTCCCTGTACTCTGACTTTGTTGTGTGCCTTCAGCTCTGAAAACAGCTATTTTTTGATGGTATTATGGAGCTAGTGACGCGCCCCCCAGGCCTATGGATGCTGGTGGGGGGTATGTCACAGTGGCTGGCCCGGTCCGTGGCCCAGGGCGGTCAACCAAAAAGGGGGATTGTAACTTGGATAGGAAAAATAAAATAAATAGAATAGTTCGTGACGCCACCTGTGGTACCTGGTAAGGTTTATCAGCGCTGCTGCAGACCTCCGGGGAGTGATGGGATGGCAGCTGAGGTGTTTCTGCTCCCCACAGGTGGAGCGGGCCCCCGGGGCAGTGTGGAGTTTGATGGTGGTGATGCTGGGACTTGCAGTGCAGGCGGATGTCAGGAGTAACTGACAGAGACAGGGGATTCGCTTCAATACCTTTACTGGTGCGGATTTCAGGTACGGTCCAGGGTACTCAGTAGGATGGGTGCACTTCAGGACTTCTCCCCAGTGAGCGAGTATAAGGCCTCCTGGTCCGTGTCTGCCTCTCTGTATGCTCCTGGCCAGTCTGCAACTGGGCCTAGCTTATGTGTCGTGCTGTTCCTTCACCTGTCGCTCGGTAGTAGGACCTTCTGCTGGCAACCACTATCCCTGGGTGTCGGGGCCTTCGTGGTTCCTGGTCCTGTAATGGGTCTAGCTTCAGGTCGTCCAGGGGCTTGTAGTCCTCCTGGAATGCCGGTGATCCCTACTGGCTATAAAGGAATCCTGTAGGCGCGGACCCGGTGTCCGGTTTGTATATCGGGGTGAGCCTATGATGCTTCTCTGCCCCCTTTACTCCTCTCTCCTCTCCTCCTTGCCATCGGCCACACTCAGGGCCCTCAGAGCTCAACTCGTGCTGTAGGCCTTGGCTCGCCTAAGCACAGCAGCCAGCGTGCTGCGTCTTCACTGGTCTAAGTGCCAGTACACTAACTAACTGCCTGGCTCCACCCTCCATATATATAACCCTAACGGGCTCCCTCTGGTGATATGAGGTGGAAGGGTGGAGGTGTTTGTATGTAATGAGGGCCTCTTGTGGAGAAGTCCGTCCATGCACCCTGGGTCCTGTGGTACCTGCGCGCAGCAGCGTGCCACATTCCCCCCTAGTACAATTCAGTACACCTGGACTGAAGCATTTTGTAACAGGTTACAACAATAACAATTCTAATAACAACAAGCAAAATGACATTAATAAAGTTACAGTAAGTCCCGTAACCTGGTGTCCATTTCACCGATGAAAGAACATGAGGGACCTGCCTGAAAACCCTCAACGTAGGCCCTGGGCGTGGCTACAGGGCATAAGTGATCCAGGTGCTGAACCACGTCTTCAGCCACGCCAAACGGGTTTTTGTTCTGTGGTCATTTATAGGGCATTTTGATAAGTGCAACTATTTACAAATAAAGTTTTTGGCTGCTCACAGTCCTCAGCCTACAAGTCTTTGTACCCTGACGGGTAACTACATGCACATATATTTTCAGTTTACATAATAAACAATAACAGTAGGCAATACCCAACTGGGTAACTATTTACAATTTAGGCACTTAGTGCTTATTCCCTAAGCCTGGCAGGGATTTGTCCTTGTGTGCTGCGTGTGGACCTTCGTAGCACCGGGATATCACTAGTGTCTGTGCGTGCACTTTCTGTTAATCTAGTGTGACACCCCAGGGGTCTGGTTGCCACAGTGATAGAGATATTACGTCTGAGAGCAGGTGGGAGGTCCTTTGGTCAGGGATCCTGTGCATGCCACACCTCCTGCCCAGTCTTGGAAGGGGAAGGACTTCCCCTATATAAACCTGGGGCTGAGGCAGGGTAGGGAGTTCTGAGAGGAGAAGACAGGGAGCAGAGCTGCTCTATAGGCTCTGCTCCACAGGCAGGCCCTGTCCAGGGGCCTGAGCCTGGAGTCAAGGAGAGTAGAGACAAGAAACAGCAGAAGCAATACTACTACGAGTCAGGGGCTGGCAGCTGCAGAGCTCGCCCTGACTGAGAAGCTTTCTTACCGGACCCGGCGTCCGAGGCTGTGGGGACTAACTCTTACCCAGCAGCAGAAGCCGACCGGCAGGGGATTTCAGGTCCTCAGGCCCAGAAACCCGAAGGCACGGTCACACGTGTGGGACCAGCACCGCCATCGTGGAGCGGAAGCCATTAGAAGGCCCCGAGTCACCGGCCATACGGGTGAGCACCACACGGTACACTCAGGGACGTGGGCTACTTATATCCGCTTCTAGCAAGGTAGCCAGAAGAGTACAGTCAGTTTGGGAGGCCTACAACTCCGCCTGGCCAGGGGAGATCCCATCTGCTCAAGGACTGACCAGGCCCCGTTCACTAGCAAGTACTCCGGGAGGGTCTATCGTTGTTACCAGTAAAGACCCTGAATTACACCGCACCGTCTCTGAGTGGTTCCTGCTACCCCCATCATCCACATCTGCTGCCCTGAGGCCATACCCCTCCCGTTGGGGGTTATACCATCTACGCTGCACCATCCATCCACCGGCCTCAGCGGACTGTCCTGCAGCGGCAGCTCCATAGCTGCATTCAACGGGTGGCGTAGTCGTCCTGCATCTACCGCTGTTACATCGCCGCTCAGTTTGACTCCCTGGGCACGGACCGGGTCACCGCCACGAGACTACAACCCTCAAGAGATCCGGCTCCGGGTAAGCTCCCGCGTGCGCAACGCAGCGTGACACAGGCCCAGGGGCGCGTCACTAGCAGGTGTACGTGCTGGTAGATTGTAGAACTGCCTTAATCTCTCTATGGGACTGGCAAGTGCACTGTCCACTGGGCTTTCAGGCTCTGCTTCAATGGGTGATTCTCCTCTTACTGGGGACTCTTCCTGTTCCTGAGTAGCCTCTTCCAAGGTGCTTACAGGTTCTTCTGGTTGTTGATAGAAGTGTATAACCGGTATTATAACTGCTCCATCAAGTTGAGGCCAGTCTGCAGGGAAATCTCCTAGAACTGTGTGAAGCACTTCTTCCTTGGGTTCCTCTGGTGCTATAGGAAGTACTTCTTCCTCCGTTGTCTTCAGTAGACCTGGGCACACTTTCAGGTGGTCTCTTGGACTGTTGCAGTTGTTTTTCCTCCATCTTTGCTAATCAGGCAAGTTTTACTGTTGTCAAATCTGGAGTTCAGCACTGTGTAGGGCTCTCTTTCCCACTGGTCATCGAGCTTGTGACTTCTTCTCTTCCGCTTTAGCACTATCTCTCCAGGTGCCAAGGGTTCTGCTGGTGCATGTTTATTGTACTGCTCTTCCTGTCTCTCCCTTACTCGGTTCAGACTGTCTTCGACACAGGCCTGTACTCTCCTGTACTGCTCTTGCCGATTTGTATCCCAGTCTTCAGTGGACATATCTGCTTCCGGTTCTACCACTCCGAGTTCCAGGTCCATGGGCAACTTTCCGGGTCTTGCTCTCATGAGGTACACTGGAGTACAATTAGTAGAACTCACAGGTATGTGATTGTACAGATCTACCAGGTCAGGTAGTTTGTCTGGCCACTGGTTTCTTTCTTCCAAGGGTAAGGTTTTCAGCAGGTCTATGACGATGTTGTTCATTTTCTCACACAAACCATTGGTCTGAGGGTGATACGGCGTAGTCCGGATCTTTTTGCACCCATACAGATGACAGAATTCTTTAAACAGCTCGGCTTCAAAGGCAGGGCCTTGATTCATCAGCACTTTGTCCGAGTATCCATGGGGCCTGCAGAAGTATGCTTGGAACATTCTTGCTGCAGTTTCTGCTGTCAGATCCTTGACAGGGGCTACCACCAGGAACCAGGAATAATGATCCACCATGGTCAGGGCATAGGAGTAGCCTGACCTGCTGGGTGACAGCTTGACGTGATCCAGAGCGACGATCTCCAGGGGCTGGGTTGTCTTGATGGACAGCAAGGGTGCTTTCTGGTTGCCGTAGTCTTTTCTTCTGAGGCTACAGGGCCCACAATTCCGGCACCACCTCTATATGAAGCTCCGCATTCCAACCCAGTAGAACCGGTCCTTCAGCAGGGTATCCAGCTTCTTCCAGCCAAAGTGACCTGCATGATTGTGGTAGGCTTCCAACACCATCTGGATATCTGTCCTGGGTACAACAATCTGCCACACCATTCATGGGTCTTGGGGTTGACATATCTTCTGCACAGCTTCTCTCTGTAGATGAACAGTCGGCTTCTATCATTCCACAGTTGCTTGGCTTGTGGAGGATCATCCTTCTCCAGGTGGGAACCTTCCTGGGTGATCAGTCTTTTGATTAGGCTGACAACCGGGTCACTGTCATGGGTCTCCTTCCAACTGTGATGGGGTAGAGGGGTAGCGCCCTTCCCTGACTTCTTCTGGTGACGTGTTGCTCATGGACCACTCCGCTTCGGTGGAAAGCAGGTAATTCAACTTCCTCTAAATCATCCACTTCATCCTTGGTGTCTGACCGGTGGGGCATCCTTGACAGGGAATCAGCATTGGTGTTCTTGTGACCTGCCCGATACATGATGGTGCACTGATAATTTGACAGTCTGGCCACCCAACGCTGTTCCATGGCTCCCAACCTGGCTGTTTCCAGGTGTGTCAAGGGATTGTTGTCAGTAAAAGCTGTAAACTTAGTTGAGGCTAGGTAATGCTTGAACCTTTCAGTCATATCCCAGACCAAGGCCAGGAACTCCAGCTTGAAGGAACTGTAGTTCTCCGGGTTCCTCTCGGTAGGGCGTAGCTTCCTGCTGGCATACGCAATTACCTTCTCTCTTCCATTTTGCTTCTGGGACAACACAGCTCCCAGTCCCTCGTTGCTGGCGTCGGTGTACAGCAGGAAAGGCTGCCTGTAGTCAGGGTAAGCCAGGTTTCCTTCACCAGTCAGGATTTCCTTCATTACTGCAAAGGATTTGGCCTGTTCTTTGCCCCACTGGAATGGGGGACTCTTTCCTCTTTTGGACTATCCTACCAGGAGGTCTTGTAGAGGTGCTACCTTTTTGGTATAGTCCTTTATGAACCTCCTGTAGTACCCGACCAGTCCCAGGAATTGCCGTACTTCCTTGATGGTTCTCGGTTCAGGCCACTTCTGGATGGCAGTGACGTTCTCCGGGTCTGGTGCTACTCCCTCCAAGCTGACTACATGCCCCAGGTACTGAACCTTCTGCTTGAGCAAGTGGCATTTAGAAGGCTTTAGTTTCATCCCATACCGGGACAATGCTTCAGATACCTCCGCCAGGTGCTTCAGATGGTCCTCATATGTCCTCGAGTACACGATAACGTCATCCAGGTACAGCAGCACTGTCTCGAAGTTCCTATGTCCCAAGCAACACTCCATCAGCCTCTGGAACGTTCCGGGTGCATTGCAGAGTCCAAACGGCATACTGTTGAACTCGCACAGTCCCATCGAGGTGGTGAAGGCCATCTTCTCCCGGTCTTCCTCAGCAACAGAGACTTGCCAGTACCCGCTAGTGAGATCCAGTGTAGAGAAGTAATTGGCAGATTTTAGTGCAGCCAGGGATTCCTCTATACGGGGCAAAGGGTATGCATCTTTATGTGTTATGCGATTAATCTGTCTATAATCTACACACATCCTCATGCTACCATCCTTTTTCCTGACCAGGACCAGGGGAGCTGCCCAAGGGCTACAGCTATCCCTTACTACCCCTGCCTTTTTCATATCATGCAACATTTCCTTGGCTTGCTGATAATGTGCTGGTGCTATGGGTCGGTAACGCTCCTTAATGGGTGGATGGTTACCGGTGGGTATGTGGTGTTGTACCCCTTTAACCCTTCCAAAGTCAAGTGGGTGTTTACTAAACACTTGTTCATATTCCTGAACCACTCTGTAAACACCGTGTTTCTGGTGGACAAGAGTGGCGTCAGTTCCAACATGGAGCTGTTGACACCAATCCTCCAGCTGAGCTTCGGAGTCATTGTCCTCCATTGTATCTGGTGGGGTCAAGGATTCCACTGTGTGTATGGCATCATCATTCACAGTATACAATCTGGCAACAGTGGCGTATCTTGGTAATTTAACTTCCTCCTCCCCACAATTTAGGAGACGTATGGGTAGCCTCCCATTGCATACATCAACTACCCCTCTAGCAGTTAGGAGTGTAGGTCTGTGCTCTGAGCTAATGGGCTCCACTACCACCTGGTAGTTCTGTCCCTTGAGACCTATTGCTGCCCTACACCAAATCAGTCACTCATTGGGGGAATCACAATGGGTATCGTGTCTGTCACCCATACATTACCAATCTCACCACCTGTTAGCTTTACCTGTTGCTGGTACAGGAGGGCTCGAATCTCTCTCTGGAGCACCTTCTTCTGCCCTGGTTTGGCAGTGTCAGCAATCTGTTGGAGCAAAAACAACACTTCTCCCAAACAGTTACCAACAATATTTGTACCAAGTATCATATACAAGTCTGCATCACCAGGGTTAGATTCTATGACAATTAGTCCTTGGTCCTTTAGTTCCACTCTCCCCACCTTCACTGTCACGTCCTTAACCCCTACTAGGTTAAGGGGGAGGCCGTTAGAGGCATACACAGAGAGGTTCAGGGCTGGCGGGTGGACTTCATCTATGGACCAGTACCTTTTGTAGAGAACATCAGGTATGATGGTTACCTGTGAGCCGGTGTCCAGTAACGCAGGTGTTGCTATGCCGTCCATCACGATGGACAGGAAAGGCCTTCCTCCTACGAACCGGTGGTACCAGCTTGATGGGCCTGGCTGATTTACTCCTGGGTGTCGGCCCTCGGCCCCAGGGTTTGCCCGTTTAAAGGACAGTTCCGCGCGGTGTGGCCTGCCTTGTGGCAGCGGTAGCAGATGAAGTCTCCTGGAGGGCGACGTTGGTCGTTAGTCCTTCCACGGGGTGGCATTGTCCTCCTCTGGGGTGGCGTTGTCCTCCTTCTTCTCCTCATCCAGGGGACATCCTCAGGGCTGTCGGCGAGTAGGATCCTTCCCTCCGGCTCGGGCTCCGCCTGTAGCTGCAGGGTGCTCAGGACAGTGGCCAGGGTTTTACTCAGCTGATGCACTTCAGAGCGCAGGTTGTCCAGCTCGCTAGGGGGCACTGTCTGCATTTTTGTTTCAGCCGTTAATGAAGGAGCAGTGGGTGCTGCGGGCACTGGGGTGGCCCCACCCTGGTAACACTGGATAGCAGTCCCTGATGTTTCCAGGGGCTGTAGACCCTTAATAGCCATGTGTTAGAACCCTCCTGTTAGTTTTTGCTATCTTGTGTTTTGCGGTCACGTGACCAGCTGCCTATATATTCCAGCTCCGCCCTTCTGGCTTTGCTGGACTTCAGTGTTATTTGCCTGTCTCTCTAGCCAGGTGCTTTGGTGCCTATCTCTGTTTAGTTTGCTTTTTCCTCTGGGACCTCTAGTACTTTTTGTCAGTTTGTCTTTTTGCTCTGCAACAACTTCTGTTAGGAGGTGTCCCATTTTTGTCCCAGTCCTTAGTTCTTTTAGGGATCCTTCCCTTTATTCTATAGGTCTCCGTTCAGACTAGCCAAGGATGAAGGCGGATCTGTTCACAAGGAACAGGCTGCCCGCTACATCGTAGGGATTCAGCTTAGTCTTACTGTAGGGACAGCTTTTCCCATTCTTTCCTTAGTTTATGTTGCAGATCATAACACCATGTCCTTCAGGGTGTCAAACGTGGCGTCTGGATGATCTAAAGCCCACCACCGTATAGTTCTGCTCTCCTCCTGGGACCTCAACCCCCGGATGAACTGTTCCGTCAGCATTTTATTTTCATCTTGTATGCTGGCTGGACTAACCTGTTTCAGGGCCCGCAAGGCTTCCTGTAAGTGCCAGGAATAGTCCCGGATACTGCCCTCAGGTTTCTGGGCACAGTGGTAGAACCTCATCCGGAGATCTGTCTCAGTGCGGTTTTCAAAGACAGTTTGCAGTCTCTTAAAGATAATGGATACTGATTCCTGGTCTGTGGCTGGCCAGGTTTCAACTTCCCGCTCTGCGGCACCAGTCAATTGTCCCAGCACCACAGCGGCTCTCTGCTTACCAGTCATAGAATACATGTCCAGTACACTGCATATTTTTCTCTTGAACCCAGACAGGGTGTCTGGTTTGCCATCATACTGGGGAAGCCATTTCGCTCCGGGGATATACGGCAGGGCCATGGGTATCAACGGAGTCACGACCCCTGCTGGTGGGGCGACCGCTCCGGCCTGTGCAGCGCCGGGCGCAAGTTGAGCATCAGGAGCGTTAACCAGTGCTCTGGCAGCTTGATGGTCGTCGGCCATGGTTGCGCCCCCCTAGTAAACCGTAGTCTACCTTCTTTACTTGGATCGGGTAGGCCGCAGCTCCGCAGGCGACGGTCTCCTTCCAGGACCTGACGCTTCCTGGTGCTGTGTCAGAGCGCGAGGCGGGGCTTGAGCTTCGCGCTTCCAGCAGTCACGCCTTTCCGATTCCCACGTTTACGCCCCTCTTCTTCCCGTGCGGCGACTCGAAAATGGCGGACAATGGCGGGAAACAGTGGCAATTGGCGGGAAAACTTCACCATGGTATGCGACACAGTTCTTTAAGGCGCACAGTACCCGGTGGCAACGGGCACGCAATCCTGTTCGTTGCAATGGGCACAAAATCCTGTTCGTGATGCCAGAAGTTGAAGCGCCCCCAGGGCAATGGGGTACTCGGCAGCCGGGCCTATGGATGCTGGTGGCGGGTATGTCACAGTGGCTGGCCTGGTCCGTGGCCCAGGGCGGTCAACCAAAAAGGAGGATTGTAACTTGGATAGGAAAAATAAAATAAATAGAATAGTTTGTGATGCCACCTGTGGTACCTGGTAAGGTTTACCAGCGCTGCTGCAGACCTCCGGGGGGTGATGGGATGGCAGCTGAGGTGTTTCTGCTCCCCACAGGTGTAGCGGACCCCCGGGGCAGTGTGGAGTTTGATGGTGGTGATGCTGGGACTTGCAGTGCAGGCGGATGGCGCAGCAGGAGTAACTGACAGAGACAGGGGATTTGCTTCAATACCTTTACTGGTGCAGATGTCAGGTATGGTCCAGGGTACTTAGTAGGATGGGTGCACTTCAGGACTTCTCTACAGTGAGCGGGTATAAGGCCTCCTGGTCCGTGTCTGCCTCTCTGTATGCTCCTGGCCAGTCTGCAACTGGGCCTAGCTTATGTGTCGTGCTGTTCCTTCACCTGTCGCTCGGTAGTAGGAACTTCTGCTGGCAACCACTATCCCTGGGCGTCACGGCCTTCGTGGTTCCTGGTCCTGTAATGGGTCTAGCTTCAGGTCGTCCAGGGGCTTGTAGTCTGCCTGGAATGCCGGTGATCCCTACTGGGTATAAAGGAACTCTGTAGGCACGGACCCGGTGTCAGGTTTGTATATCAGGGTGAGCCTATGATGCTCCTCTGCCCCCTTTACTCCTCTCTCCTCTCCTCCTTGCCGTCGGCCACACTCGTGGCCCTTAGAACTCAACTCGTGCTGTAGGCCTTGGCTCGCCTAAGCACAGCAGCCAGCGTGCTGCATCTTCACTGGTCTAAGTGCCAGCACACTAACTAACTGCCTGGCTCCACCCTCCATATATATATCCCTAACGGGCTCCCTCTGGTGGTATGAGGTGGAAGGGTGGAGGTGTTTGTATGTAATGAGGACCTCTTGTGGAGAAGTCCATCCATGCACCCTGGGTCCTGTGGTACCTGTGCGCAGCAGGGTGCCACACTAGTGAGTGGCTCCTTTAAACACTGAACTAGTATACACTGCAGGTAGCCCTTACAAGGGCTTTTGTTTTATCAAGAGGCCTATACACTCTCCCTAGCAGCTCAGTGATCTATCCTTAGGCTATTACAACGCAGGCTCCAGATGCAATGTGCACAAAATGGCAGCAGCAGGGCTTAAATAGACCCTATGACACTGGGCGGCCAGCCAATCACAGTAATTCCACATCCAAGATGTCTGCGGCATTACTGTGATGGGTTAAGAAGCCCAGCATGTTTAGTGGCTGCAAAAAAGGTGCCAAAACTGCAGGGCTGGACATCCGAATATAGCAAGGCGAGTACACAAATACTCGCAATAAAACGAGTAACCCGAATACCGTACTATCTGTGCGAATAGTAACGTATACACTCGCTCATCACTAGTCATTCATCTATGGGACAAAAACCATTTCCAAGTTTTCAGATGATAATGGTCCCGGGCCCCGAGTTCAGAGGGGCCCACCTGGAGCTACGCTACCTTTAACTGTATCAGCGTGCGCAGCTTGCCGAAACAGTTAAGCCCCGCGGTAGAGCAGGGAGAGACGATCTCCTTACTCTTCTGCTCTCTGTTCTGTAGACCGCAGGTTGTTTTCTTTCTGTGGTCTACAGAATGGCCGAGGCACCGATGCACACGGAGGATGCCAGAGTCCTGGCGCATTGACGTTATCTCGCCTCACCGGGACTCTGACGTCTTGTTCATGCACTAGCACAGTGGTCCACCCAAGCTTCACCGGAGGACTCGTCAGGATCCTGGATTAGGTGAGTATATCATGTTTTTTATATTGATTAAAACTTGTGAGGGCATCATAAACAATTGCGGACCCTGTTACAAGGGGTGCTCATACATTATAGGGACTACTATGGGGACCCTTATAAAGTGTGGGGAAAATTAAATAGTTTGAGGGATAATGTAGAGGCCATTATACTGTTTGGGGGCTAATGCGGGGGCACTTATATAGTTTGGAGGGTTATGTGAGGGCCATTATTCAGTTTGGGGGCTAATGCGAAGGCAATTATACTTATACACTTTGGGGGGGGGATATAGGGCGTAGCTTGGGGGCAAAGGGGGGCATGTGCCCCAGGCGCAGCCGGCAGGGGGGCGCTGTCTGGCCGTTTAATGCGGCGGTCCGAGGTATCTTCCCTGGCAGCCGCGTTCTGCCGCCCCCCGGACCGGGATTCGACGGTTCTCTGAGCGGGCGTCATGCTGACAGCGACGTCAGCAGCATGATCAGGTTATGTGATCATACTGCTGACGTCACTAGCCGATGCCCACAGAAGGGAACTGCAATGGTGGTAAGTGCTCCTGTGGAACTGAAGACACCACAGATGGGGGGAGGCATATTAATTGTGCAGAGGGGTATTTATTATGCAGGGGAGGTATTGTGCAGGGGGGGGTATCTATTATGCAGGGGAGGTATTGTTCAGGGGGGTATTTATTATTCAGGGGGGTATTGTGCAGGGAGGTATTTATTATGCAGGGAGGGTATTGTGCAGGGGGGTATTTATTATGCAGGGGAGGTATTGTGCAGGGGGGGGTATCTATTATGCAGGGGAGGTATTGTTCAGGGGGGTATTTATTATTCAGGGGGGTATTGTACAGGGGAGGTATTGTGCAGGGGGGTATTTTACAGGGAATGTATTGTGCAGGGGGGAAGATTTATTATGCAGAGGAGGTATTGTGCAGGGGGTATTTATTATGCAGGTGGGTATTGTGCAGGGGGTATTTATTGTGCAGGGGGTATTTATTTTGTAGGGGGGTATTGTTCACGGGGTATTTATTGTGCAGGGGGGTATTTATTATGCAGGGGGTTATTGTGCAGGAGAGGTATTTATTATGCGGGGGGTATTGTGCAGGGGGGTATTTATTATGCAGGGGGGTACTGTACAGGGGAGGTATTGTGCGGGGGGGTATTTATTATGCAGAGGAGGTATTGTGCAGGGGGTATTTATTATGCGGGGGGGTATTGTGTGTGGCGCCCCTGAGAGTTCAGTCGCCACAGGGGTACTGTACTTCAGAACGAGGTGTGGTATCTCCTCTCCCATGTAAGGATGGAGTACCTCACAGGACCCCAACCACACACTCAACACTACACCACTCCAGTTCTGAAGGGGGCCTAAAGCACCATAGTGCTGCCCCGGGCCTGAATGAAGGAGTTGGGGGGAACCAAAGTTAGGGGAAACCATGTAGTGAGTGAGGGTGGAGGAAGCACTTTACTTAAGCACTTAATTAGAATCATTTATATTTGGAGGCCATTTTTATAACCGGGTCTTTGGTCGTCGGTCTTTGGGACGGCAAGTCAGTACAAAGCTGCAGCCGGCTGAGAGGTCCACGATTCCCAGTCTCAGGCCTCGAGATGGGGGATTGGGGCAGAGTTATAACCGGCTCTGTCCCCGGTCAGAGTCCAACCAAGAAGGCCCAGGAGGGGAACAGAGGAGTTAGGCTCCACAGGCGAAAGGATCTCAGGGGGTGCGGACGGAGCGGAGTCGCCACCTGCATACCTTATGCTGGCCCCGCCAGAGAGACCCTGCCGCAAGAGGGGGTACCGGTCCCCGATTATCTGACTTTGTACTTCACGTCTCTGTCGGAAAAGTCCGGAGGCTTATGTGGATCCCAGGGGGATACGGACGGAGCGTAGTCGCCACCTGTATGCCCTAATTTGAGTTTATTAAGAGGGACCCGGCCTAGCGCCACGTTCTCACCACAAGTCACCAAAAAGGGCACCCAGTCGGTCCGGGAGCTATACGCTACCCATAAGGGACATCGCAGTACCCGTACGGGGCTCGCTGGGGGACACAAGGCGGGAGAAGTTCAACAAGAGAGGAACACACTAGAGCGGGGGTCCTGTCAAGCGCTCCTGAACTACCTGGAGTGTGCTGAACCCCACCCTGGCGGTCGCAACTCGCCGTGTGACAGCAGAGAGAAGCTCTGAGCTGAGAAAGCACCACTGTGAGTAAAGACTCGGATGACTTCAGTTACTGCCTCTGTCTGTTCTTTCCTCCGCGGCTCTGCACCCGCCAACGCTCTATTCGGCACCCCCTCTCTACGCTGCCCTGAGACCCTGCTCCACCTGTGTGCAGCCGCACCAACTAAGCTGCCTGAACACTGGCTTCAGAGGACTGTAGAAGCGCTGGTGACTCTCACCAGACACCACGGGAGGCGTCACGAACATTCCCCTTTCCCATACAACTTTCCCCCTATTCCCTTGGCTTTTAAGAGTGACCCGAATACCGTACTATCCGTGCGAATAGTAACGTATACACTCGCTCATCACTAGTCATTCATCTATGGGACAAAAACCATTTCCAAGTTTTCAGATGATAATGGTCCCGGGCCCCGAGTTCAGAGGGGCCCACCTGGAGCTACGCTACCTTTAACTGTATCAGCGTGCGCAGCTTGCCGAAACAGTTAAGCCCCGCGGTAGAGCAGGGAGAGACGATCTCCTTACTCTTCTGCTCTCTGTTCTGTAGACCGCAGGTTGTTTTCTGTCTGTGGTCTACAGAATGGCCGAGGCACCGATGCACACGGAGGATGCCAGAGTCCTGGCGCATTGACGTTATCTCGCCTCACCGGGACTCTGACGTCTTGTTCATACACTAGCACAGTGGTCCACCCAAGCTTCACCGGAGGACTCGTCAGGATCCTGGATTAGGTGAGTATATCATGTTTTTTATATTGATTAAAACTTGTGAGGGCATCATAAACAATTGCGGACCCTGTTACAAGGGGGGCTTATACATTATAGGGACTACTATGGGGACCCTTATAAAGTGTAGGGAAAATTAAATAGTTTGAGGGATAATGTAGTGGCCATTATACTGTTTGGGGGCTATTGCGGGGGCACTTATATAGTTTGGAGGGTTATGTGAGGGCCATTATTCAGTTTGGGGGCTAATGCGAAGGCAATTATACTTATACAGTTTGGGGGGGGAATGTAGGGCGTAGCTTGGGGGCAAGGGGGGCATGTGCCCCTGGCGCAGCCGGCAGGGGGGCGCTGTATGGCCGTCTAATGCGGCGGTCCGAGGTATCTTCCCTGGCAGCCGCGTTCTGCCGCCCCCCGGACCGGTATTCGGCGGTCCTCTGAGCGGGCGTCATGCTGACAGCGACGTCAGCAGCATGATCAGGTTATGTGATCATACTGCTGACGTCACTAGCCGATGCCCACAGAAGGGAACTGCAATGGTGGTAAGTGCTCCTGTGGAACTGAAGACACCACAGATGGGGGGAGGCATATTAATTGTGCAGAGGGGTATTTATTATGCAGGGGGGTATTGTGCAGGGAGGTATTTATTATGCAGGGAGGATATTGTACAGGGGGGTATTTATTATGCAGGGGAGGTATTGTGCAGGGGGGGTACTTATTATGCAGGGGAGGTATTGTTCAGGGGGGTATTTATTATTCAGGGGGGTATTGTACAGGGAAGGTATTGTGCAGGGGGGTATTTTACAGGGAATGTATTGTGCAGGGGGGAAGATTTATTATGCAGAGGAGGTATTGTTTAGGGGGTATTTATTATGCAGGGGGGTACTGTGCAGGGGGTATTTATTATGCAGGGGGGTATTTTGCAGGGGGTATTTATTGCGCAGGGGGTATTTATTATGTAGGGGGGTATTGTTCACGGGGTATTTATTGTGCAGGGGGGTATTTATTATGCTGGGGGTTATTGTGCAGGAGAGGTATTTATTATGCAGGGGGGTATTGTGCAGGGGGGTATTTATTATGCAGGGGGGTAATTGTGCAGGAGAGGTATTTATTATGCAGAGGAGGTATTGTGCAGGGGGTATTTATTATGCAGGGGGGTATTGTGTGTGGCGCCCCTGAGAGTTCAGTCGCCACAGGGGTACGGTACCTCAGAACGAGGTGTGGTATCTCCTCTCCCAGGTAAGGATGGAGTACCTCACAGGACCCCAACCACACACTCAACACTACACCACTCCAGTTCTGAAGGGGGCCTAAAGCACCATAGTGCTGCCCCGGGCCTGAATGAAGGAGCTGGGGGGGAACCAAAGTTAGGGGGAACCATGTAGTGAGTGAGGGTGGAGGAAGCACTTTACTTAAGCACTTAATTAGAATCATTTATATTTGGAGGCCATTTTTATAACCGGGTCTTTGGTCGTGGGTCTTTGGGACGGCAAGTCAGTACAAAGCTGCAGCCGGCTGAGAGGTCCACGATTCCCGGTCTCGTGCCTCGAGACGGGGGATTGGGGCAGAGTTATAACCGGCTCTGTCCCCGGTCAGAGTCCAACCAAGAAGGCCCAGGAGGGGAGCAGAGGAGTTAGGCTCCACAGGCGAAAGGATCTCAGGGGGTGCGGACGGAGCGGAGTCGCCACCTGCATACCTTATGCTGGCCCCGCCAGAGAGACCCTGCCGCAAGAGGGGGTACCGGTCCCCGATTATCTGACTTTGTACTTCACGTCTCTGTCGGAAAAGTCCGGAGGCTTATGTGGATCCCAGGGGGATACGGACGGAGCGTAGTCGCCACCTGTATGCCCTAATCTGAGTTTATTAAAAGGGACCCGGCCTAGCGCCACATTCTCACCACAAGTCACCAAAAAGGGCACCCAGTCGGTCCGGGAGCTATACGCTACCCATAAGGGACATCGCAGTACCCGTACGGGGCTCAGTGGGGGACACAAGGCGGGAGAAGTTCAACAAGAGAGGAACACACTAGAGCGGGGGTCCTGTCAAGCGCTCCTGAACTACCTGGAGTGTGCTGAACCCCACTCTGGCGGCCGCAGCTCGCCGTGTGACAGCAGAGAGAAGCTCTGAGCTGAGAAACCACCACTGTGAGTAAAGACTCGGATGACTTCAATTACTGCCTCTGTCTGTTCTTTCCTCCGCGGCTCTGCACCCGCCAACGCTCTATTCGGCACCCCCTCTCTACGCTGTCCTGAGACCCTGCTCCACCTGTGGGGAGCCGCACCAACTAAGCTGCCTGAACACTGGCCTCAGAGGACTGTAGCAGCGCTGGTGACTCTCACCAGACACCACGGGAGGCGTCACGAACATTCCCCTTTCCCATACAACTTTCCCCCTATTCCCTTTGCTTTTAAGAGTGACCCCAGGGTACGGGCCCGGGAGCCGGCCACCGCGACATCCCCCAAGATCAGGCAACAACAAGGCCCGGGCACCGAGTCGTTCCCCATCCCCTGGGCGCATCATGTGCAGGGCGGTATTTATTGTGCAGAAGGGTATTGTGCAAGGGAGGTATTGTGCAGGGGATATTTATTATGCAGGGGGGTATTGATTGTGCAGGGGAGGTATTGTGCAGGGGATATTTATTATGCAGGGGGCTATTGTGCGAGGGGGTATTTATTATGCAGGGGAGGTATTGTGAAGGGGGTATTTATTATGCAGGGGGGTATTTTGCAGGGGGATATTTATTGTGCAGGAGGCTATTGTGCAAGGGAGGTATTGTGCAGGGGATATTTATTATGCAGGGGGTATTGTGCAGGGAAGGTATTGTGCAGTGGATATTTATTATGCGGGGGGTATTGTGCAGGGGAGTATTTATTGTGCAAGGGGTATTAATTGTGCAGGGGCTATTTATTGTGCAGGGGGTATTAATTGTGCAGGGGGCATATTTATTAATTGTGCAGGGTGTCATATTTATTTATTGTGCAGGGGCCATATTTATTCAGTGTGGATTGGAGATTTAATCTGTGGGGAGCGAGTGGGGAGTAGGTGCAGACACATTATTGGTAGCAAGGGGGAAAGTGTGTGTGGACACAGTATGGGAAGCGAGGGTGATGGGATGTGTGCGGACCCAGTATGGGGAGTTGGGGAGATATGCAAGGAGGAAATATGAGGATGTAGGTGTGGCGCCCCTGAGGGTTCAGTCGCCACAGAGGTACTGCACCTCACCCAGAGGTGTGGTGTCTCCCTTCTCTCAGGTAAGAAGGGAGTGCTGCACGGAACCCCAACACCTACATCCAACACTACACTACCCCATGCCAGCCGGAGGGGCAAGATGCAATGTAGTTTTCTGCTGAGCCCTGTCCCTGGCTGGGGTGGGGGGAACCCAAAGGTAGGGGGAACCAGTAGTGGGTGTGGGTGGAGGAAGTAGTTCATGGGAGCACTCATACAGTAGATATATAAAAAGGTAGACATCTTAAAGTGGTTGGTGATTTGAGTAGGGACAGTTCAGAGGAACAGTCTGGGAGCAGAGTCTCTGTAGGAGCTCTGTTCCATTACAAGGGCCTAGGACTGAGGCCCAGGAGGGGAGCAGGGAGTAAGCTCCGTTCTGCAGAAGGGATCCTAGGGGAGTACGGCGAGTGCAGGCGGCACCCGTACACCCCGAAACTGCCAAGTGTCAGGAGGATCTAGGCCGCAAGAAGGGGACCGGCCCCTAGCCCAGTCGTGCAGCTTCAGGCCTCGGCTGGAAAAACCGGAGGCTTCTGGCTTTTATACCCAGAAGCCAAACCCCCACTCCAAGCCAAGTAAGGTCAAGCAGGTCTGTGCAACTCCGACGGACAGGGGGGGACCTCGCAGCACCCGAACAGGATTCACAATGGGAAGCACAGGGCAGGAGGGAGTAAAGACCCAGCGTGAAGTTGGTCTAGAGAGGCACATGAGAAAGTGGGGTTCTGCCAGGTACACCCAAGCTGCCTGAGGAAGGACTGGACCCCTGCCCGGTGAACGCAGTGCAGCGTGGGAGGCTTGCACCAGTACAGTGTACCTGTGGACTGTCTAAGAACTGTGAGTAAATGTTGGATGACTGCACTGTATTGCCCCCATCCCTTTCTTTCGCCATTTCCCTCCCTGCACTACAATGCCCAGCACACCTCCATTTCATCTACACTGCCCTGAGACCTGCTCCGCCTGTGGGGAGCCGTTCCATCTCAAGCTGCCCTAACTTGCCTCAGAGGACTGTCGCAGCGCTGGTGATCCTCACCAGACACCACAGGTGGCGTCGCGACAAATCCCCTATAAATATCCCCTTTTAGCACTGACCGCCCTGGGTCACGGACTGGGCCAGCCACCGTGATCTCCCCCAAAAGCAGCCATAAGGCCCGGCTGCCGAGTACCCCACGGCCCTGTGTGATATTTTGTGCAGGGAATATAGCGAGGGGCAATTATTTATTCAGGGGCTTGGCACAGGGCAGATATTGTTTTTCAGGAGCATTATAATGACACTGCTATCTTTCAGGGCATCGTGTGGGGATGTGCTGCAGAAGACCGGAGAAGATGGAAGTCTGCAGAGACAAGCTGTGGATGAGAACAGTCATCATGGTGTCTGGACAAGAGGAAGAAAAGAAACAGAATGACAGCGTCATCTATAAGGTACCTGGATGTAAATGTTTTTTATGATGCTGACATTTTTTTTATTTTATTTATGTTAGGAGCATTAAAGATGTTGTCCACGTTAATGATGAGTCTGCACTCATTCTATGTGACTGCAGACTTCTGAATTCTCACAGTGCACACTGCACACTGTCAGAATTCTCTCATGCCGGAGATTTGTATACATGCGGTCATGTGCTGACTAGACATGTGTGGACTCACTCAATGACAATGAATTGAGCGAGGGCGGACATGTCTAGACGGAATGTGACCAGAAGTATACAAAATGCATACTTGTGCTCACATGACCGTCCACTGTTGCCACGGCAAGGGAAAATCCTAAAAGTGCGCAGTGCATGTGTGGCGCCCCTGCGGGTTTAGTCGCCACAGAAGTAGTGCATCTCACCCAGAGGTGTGGTATCTCACTCTAAGGTAAGGAAGGAGTACTGCCAGGGACCCTAACACCAGCATCCAACACTACACTACTCCAGACCAGCAGGAGGGGCAAGATGCATCACTTCCCTGCTGAGCCCTGTCCCTGGCTGGAGTGGGGGGAACCAAAGTAGGGGGAACCATGTAGTGGGTGTGGGTGGAGGAAGTAAATCAGGGGAGCATTGGAAGAAGTGATATAAAAAGAGGGAGTTCAGTCAGATCAGTCAGAGAGGAGAAGTAGAGGGAGCAGGAGCTCTGCTCAGGAGGAGGGCCTAGCCAGTGATGCCCAAGACTGGAGAGAGAGAGAGAGAGAGGAGCAGGAAAGGCTCCAGGAACGTTGAAAGGACCTCAGGGGTACGGGAAGTGCTGGAGGCCACCCGTACGCCCGAATCTACCAGGAGGTGGAGGGGTCAGGTCGCACAGAGGGGACCGGTCCCTAAACTAGCGGAGTTCTTTAAGCCTCAACTAGGAAACCGGAGTCTGCAGTATTTCAGGTACTGCAGCCACAAGCCACATCTATCTTACCAAGAAGGTGGCCATGGAGGACCCAGGGGACAGAGAAGATGTCGCCCGGCAAGGTTCGCGGTCACTAGACTGGGACACTAGGTGTGAGATGCAGGGAGACGACCAGAGGGAATACACAGAAGGGGGTCCCGTTAGACCTGGGAGAGACCTGGGAGTTTGCTGAACCCCTCCCTAAGTGAGCACAGAACACCGTGGGAAGTTACTCTAGTACTGGTAACTGGAAGTCTAAGAAAACCGTGAGTAAACCCTGAAGACTGCACCTTACTGTCTCTGTGATCATTATCTGCGCCATCCTCTGCACTACACCATAACAGCAACATTTACACTGCTCTGGAGCTAAGCTCTACCTGTGGAGCGCTAAACCAACTCTGCTGCATTCACACCAGCTCCAGAGGACCTGCTCCGCAGCGGCGGCTCCCTTTAGCCGCACACCACAGGTGGCGTCACGTACTGTATATGTTATGTTCTGCTATCAGAGCTAAGGAAAGAGAGGAGATCTGTCCCTACGATAGAACTCAGCTTAATCCCTACGATGTAACAGGGAACCTGATCCTGCGATCAGACCTGCTAAAGTCCTAAGCTAGTCTGTACGGAGACCTATAGATGTGGGGGAGGAATCCCTACAAGTACTTAGGACTGGGAGGAAAATGGGACACCTCCTAACAGAAATAGTAGCAGACAGACGAACAAACAAAATATATAGAACATAGAGGTCAGTAGACCAAGCAAACTAACAGAGCAAGACACAGAGCACAGGCTAGCTAGAAAGTAGATATACAATGAAGTCCAGCAAAGCCAGAAGGGCGGAGCAGGATTAAATAGGCCAACAAGGTCATGTGACCAGCAAAGGAAAAAAAAACTAAGAGCAAGGTTCTAACAGTACCCCCCCTTCTAAGAGGATCCTCCGGATCCCCTAGGACCAGGCTTATCAGGAAATCTCCTGTGAAACGCTCTGATAAGTCTGGACGCGGAAACATCATCCGACCTCACCCAAGAGTTATCCTCGGGACCGAAACCTTTCCAGGCCACAAGATACTGCAAACTACCTCTATACCGTCTAGAGTTAAGGATGCGAGAAATTTCATATTCCCCGTCCTCCACCACCGGAGGAACAGAGGCAGAGGCGTCACAACCCGATACAACAGCTTTTTTCAACAGAGAGACATGAAATACCGGATTAATTCTCCAGGAGGTAGGAACCTCCAACCTAACAGCAGATTGGTTGACAACCTGAAGCACCTTAAAAGGCCCTACAAACTTGGGACCCAATTTCTTTGAAGGAATCCTCAACCGCAGATTCCTAGAGGACAACCAAACCATGTCACCAACAGCGAACAAAACCTCCTGTCGTTTCCTATCAAAGTAGTCTTTAGATTTTCTGTTGGCCTCCTGAAGATTACCACGCACATCCGTCCAAACTCTCTCCAAATCACCGGAAAAATTCTCCTCCTCAGGCACGGCAGATCCCAACTTGGAGAACGACCCAAACGACGGATGTCTCCCAGAACAACAAAAAAAAGGCGAACAACCAGCAGAAGAAGATGTATGATTGTTCAGAGCAAATTCAGCAAGTGGCAGAAACTCAGACCACCCCTCTTGATTGTCTGCCACAAAACAACGCAAGAACTGCTCAACATCCTGGTTTTTCCTTTCTGTCTGGCCATTAGATTCAGGATGATATCCGGACGAGAACGACAAATGAACTCCCAACCTATCACAAAAGGCACGCCAAAAACGAGCCACGAACTGAGGACCCCTATCAGAAACAATGTCAGTAGGAACGCCATGAAGTCTGACAATTTCCTTGACAAAGGCCTTAGCGAGAGTTTTAGCGCAGGGCAGTTTGACGAAAGGAACCAAGTGACACATCTTGCTAAAACGGTCCACGACCACCCAGATGACAGTAAAACCCTCAGAGGGGGGAAGGTCAGTTATAAAGTCCATAGCCAAATGTGTCCAAAGAGCACTGGGAACCTCCAAAGGACAAAGCAACCCCGCAGCAGGAGTATGTGAGGACTTAGATCTAGCACATATAGTACATTGACGCACCCACTTATTGACTTCCTTCTGCCATCCAGGCCACCAAAAACTGCGACCCACCAGTCTCTTGGTCTCAGAGATTCCGGGATGACCTGCCAACCGAGATTCGTGACACTCAACAAACAAATCTCTCCTAAAGGTCCCAGGCACAAACAACCTCCCATGAGGAGTGTTAGATGGGGCATCCTCCTGGGCTTTAAGAATCTCATTTTCCAAAACGGAGTCCAAAGCAGCTATCACAACACCTTCTTGTAAAATGTTCTCCTCTTTCTCAGCACCGACTATGGGAGAAAAACTGCGAGACAAGGCATCCGCCTTAACATTCTTAGTACCAGGGATGTAAGTAACGGAGAAATTAAACTGCGAGAAAAACAGTGCCCACCTAGCCTGACGGGCATTCAGGCGCTTGGCAGCATCAAGATATATCAGATTTTTATGATCCGTAAGAACCTGAACGGGAAAACCGCACCTTCCAAGAAGTGGCGCCAGTGTTCAAATGCGAGTTTAATAGCCAATAATTCCCGATTACCAATATCGTAATTCAGTTCAGTCTCCGAAATTTTTTTTGAAAAAAAGGCACAGGGATGTAATCCATCCCCGTTATCCTGAGACAATACTGCGCCAACCCCCACAGAGGAAGCATCAACCTCAACCAAAAACGGCCTAGTAACATCAGGCTGCATAAGGATGGGAGCAGAGGTGAACCTCTCCTTGAGATACACAAAAGCTTCAATGGCCTCAGAAGACCACTGAACCGCATCAGCACCTTTCCTGGTGAGATCAGTCAGAGGTTTGACAATACTAGAAAAATTTTTTATGAATTTTCTATAGTAATTGGCGAAACCCAAAAACCTCTGTATCGATTTCAAACCAATAGGCCTAGGCCATTCCTGCACAGCCTGAACCTTAACCGGATCCATCTCAAAACCTTTGCTGGAGATAATGTAGCCCAAAAAACTAATTCTCTGTACAGCGAACTCACATTTCTCCAGCTTAGCAAAAAGCGAATTGTCCATTAATAACTGTAATACCTCACGCACGCTCCGCCAATGAGACTCCAGATCCGGCGAATAAATCAAAATGTCATCCAAATACACAACCACATTTTTACCGATCAAAGGTCTAAGGATGTCATTAATCAGATTCTGAAAAAATGCAGGAGCATTAGTAAGACCAAAAGGCATAACCAGATTCTCAAAATGACCCACAGGAGTGTTAAAAGCAGTCTTCCATTCGTCACCCTCCTTCATGCGCAACAGATTGTATGCCCCCTTAAGGTCAATTTTAGAGAACCACTTGGCCCCCATTAACTGGTTAAACAGATCAGGAATCAATGGCAGTGGGTAAGGATTGCGTACAGTAATTTTGTTAATCTCACGAAAATCCAGACAAGGACGTAAACCGCCGTCCTTTTTTTTTACAAAAAAAAATCCAACCGCCACAGGAGACTTAGAGGGCCTAATGTGACCGGCGGCCAAACTTGTCTGTATGTATTCCTCCAAAGCCTTCCTCTCAGGAATAGTAAGGTTAAATAAACGACTTTTAGGAAGAGTCGCTCCAGGGACAAATTCAATAGAACAATCATAGTCTCTATGGGGAGGCAAAACCTGCGATTCCTTCTCAGAAAAAACTCTCCAAAAATCCTGAATAGGAACAGGCAATTCTCCCCTATCCAAAGCTGCAATACGCCCATTACAACACTTGTCATAACATTTATGGCTCCAGGATTTAATTTCACTGGTAGACCAATCCAGTACAGGATTGTGAAATTTTAACCAGGGCAATCCCAATATTACTGGAGAAGGCAAGTTATTCAACACTACCAAATCCAATTTCTCATGGTGAACACCATTAATAGTGAGAGGAAATTCACAGACCTTGAGAGTAATATTCTTCAAAGGGGAACCATCCACAGAAACCACAGCAATGGGGGATGATAAAGGTTCAGGTTTTAAATTGAGTCTTTCCAAGAATCCCCCATCAATTACATTCAGAGTAGACCCACAATCGACAAACACCCGAAATTCCATTAATTTTTCCTGAGCAATCGTGGAAGCAGCTAAAAATACACCCTTGGAATTTAAACAGGCAATGCGGGCATGACTGACCATTTTTTTTTCTTTCTTCATACGAAGCTCACAGCCTTTAATCAAATGACCAGATTTTCCGCAATAGAAACACAAGCCTTCAAAAAATCGACGGTCTTTTTCTTGAGAGCGAGGTGCCACCGATCCAATCTCCATCGGTTCACCACTGTTAGTACACACATTCTTATAACCAGAAACTGACATAGCAGAGGATTTGCTCTCATTAACCCTTGCACGCAGTCTTCTATCCACCCGTATAGCTAATTGCATAGCCTGTTGCAAATCTTCAGGTGTAGGATAAGCAATTAGCAGGTCTTTAACCCTTTCACTGAGCCCAGCAAGAAATAGACTTTTCAGAGCAGAATCATTCCACCCTGTTTGAGTAGACCAACGACGGAAATGAGTACAATATTTTTCCACATTACCTGATCCTTGTTTTAAACGTCTCAACTCAGTCTCAGCTGATGCGACACGGTCAGGATCATCATATAATAGTCCCAAAGCAGAAAAAAAACTATCCACTGATCTGAAGCATGTATCACTAGGTTGCAAAGAAAAGGCCCACTCCTGAGGCTCTTTGCGCAAAAGTGACATTATGAACCCTACGCGCTGGGATTCATCCCCAGAGGACTTAGGTCTCAAACGAAAATACAATAAGCAAGCATTTTTGAATGAAAAAAATTCTCGGTGTTCACCAAAAAATAAATCCGGCAAACATACCTTAGGCTCCAAGAAATGTGCTCCAGGACAGTTACTCACATGCTGACGGAGCTCGGCCACCTCCAGAGAGAGTCCCTGCAGGCGATGAGCCAAATCCTGAACCGACACCATGATGGAACAGAAAAATCTTTCCTTAGAGAATTTGCAGGCTGGACTTACTGTTATGTTCTGCTATCAGAGCTAAGGAAAGAGAGGAGATCTGTCCCTACGATAGAACTCAGCTTAATCCCTACGATGTAACAGGGAACCTGATCCTGCGATCAGACCTGCTAAAGTCCTAAGCTAGTCTGTACGGAGACCTATAGATGTGGGGGAGGAATCCCTACAAGTACTTAGGACTGGGAGGAAAATGGGACACCTCCTAACAGAAATAGTAGCAGACAGACGAACAAACAAAATATATAGAACATAGAGGTCAGTAGACCAAGCAAACTAACAGAGCAAGACACAGAGCACAGGCTAGCTAGAAAGTAGATATACAATGAAGTCCAGCAAAGCCAGAAGGGCGGAGCAGGATTAAATAGGCCAACAAGGTCATGTGACCAGCAAAGGAAAAAAAAACTAAGAGCAAGGTTCTAACAGTATATATAAAAATTATAAATCCCCTGTAAATATTCCCCTTTTGATTGACCGCCCTGGGTCACGGACCGGGTCACCGCCACTGTGAGATCTCCCCTAGCAACGACCGGCCCGGCACCGAGTACCCCACGGCCCAGGGGGTGCGTCACATGCGCTGTGAAAATTCAGAAGCCTGAAGACACATAGAGTGACTGCAGACTTTCATCTCAAACCTGGATGAGCCCATTAATTATAAAATGAAACTCCGTAGTCAAACCTGACAGCGTGTAATATCCTCACTGTCAGGATTCAGCTGTGCTTGCAGGTTCCAGCAGTCATCACATGGCCACTTCTCTCATATGCGATTTTCATACTTACAGTCACATGACAATGAGCTTTTCTTTCTGCTTCTCTCAGAGAGCATTAGGAAGAGTGTGGCGCCCCTGCTGCGCATTAGTGCCACAGATCCTAGAGGGGTGCATGAATGGATTTCTCTACAAGAGGCCCCCACAGCATACATACACCTCCACCTTCCACCTCAGACCACCAGAGGGAGCCCGGATAGGGATATAAATAGGGAAGGTGGAGCTAGGCAGTTCAGTCTAGTCTGTGAGAGAGTCCCTGCTCAGAGCCAGAGAGGGACAGAGCTCTCAGTTCAGTTTTCCTGCAGTAGAGAAGCCTGAGAGAGGTCAGCCTGCAATGGAGCTCAGTCTAGTCAAGAGAACACAGCTAATAGTTCAGCAGTGGAGCACGAGGCTCCTGCAAGCTAGACACAGGGAGCTCAGTTAGAGCCCAAGGCATGCCGACGCCCTAAGAGCGGTGAAGCGCGGCAAGCTGCCGCTACTGTGTATAGCCTAGTGAGGGCCTCGAGTGCGGCCGAAGGCTAGAGAAGTGAGTAGCATTGGGGGCAGAGGAGCTGTACAAGCTCACCCCAGAAAACATATACCGGACACCGGGTCCGCGTCTACAGGGCTGTATACCCCCCTGTAGAGACAACCGGAGACCCCTGGAAGACTTCAGGTCCCAGGATCACCCAAGAGCTGATACGTACCAGAACCAGGAGTCACAGAGGCCCCGCAAGCTGGGAGTGTGCACTCCAAGAGAAGGCCCTACCACAAAGTCAGCCGGTGCAGGACAGAGACAAAGTTAGACCTAGCTCCAGGCAGGTAAGAAACTTACTACACAAAGGCAAGAAACAGGAGGCCCTATACCCGCTCACTGAGGAGAATCCTGATATGCACCCTTCACGCTACAGTGCTCTGGAATGTGCCTGAACTTCCATCGGTAAAAGGTACTGAAGTGAACTGTGTGTCTGCCTTCTTCAGACCCGGCTGGGTCCCCCCCTGTCCTGCATCCCTACATCCACGCTGCCCTGAGGCCTTGCTCCACCTGTGGGGAGCTATACCACCCAAGCTGCTTTAACATCAGCCTCAGTGGGCTGCCGCAGCGCTGGTGAACCTCACCAGACACCACAGGTGGCGTCACGAACTTTCACATAATTATCCACCCTTTTAAAGAGAGGCCAAGGGTACGGGCCCGGGAGCCGACTACCGCGACATCTCCTAAAGTCAACAACAAGGCCTGGGCGCCGAGTCATCCCCATCCCCTGGGCGCATCATCTCCTTCCTGGCGTCACGAATAGGATTCCGTGCCCGCTGCAACGACGGAGTGTTGTGCCCGTTGCCACCGAGTACTTTGCGCCTTTAATAAAAACTGTGTATTTGACTGTGGCGAAGATTGCCGCCATTGTTGGGCCGCCGAGCGAGAAGAAGGGCGTAACCGCGGGAAACTGAGGGGCAGACCTGCAAAAAGCGCGCGAAGCCCCGGACACGCCCCACGCTCGACGTCAAACCAGGAAGCGCCAGGTCCTGGTAGGAGAGTCACTGAACGCTCTGACGTAGAACGCAAGCGACGCAAGGTCCTGAAGAAGACCGTCACCTGCGGAGCTGCGGCTTACCGGTTGAAAAGAAAAGAAGGTAGGCCACGGTTCATTAGGGGGGCGCCAGGATGTCCGAGGAACAGCACAACGCCGGAATACCGGTTAACCGCCCTGATGCTTAACCCGCGCCCGACTCCGAGCTGGCCGAAGCAGCCACTCCACCAGCAAGGCCTGTAACCCCTGTCATACCCATGGCCCTACAGTACATCCCTGGAGCGAAGTGGCTCCCCCAGTACAGTGGCAAACTAGCTACCCTGTCTGGATTTAAGCGGAAAATATGCGATATACTGGACATGTACTCTATGACAGGCAAGCAAAGAGCCGCTGTTGTATTAGGACAACTGACTGGTGTTGCGGAGCAAGAAGTAGAAACCTGGTCGGCCGCAGACCAAGAGTCAGTGTCCGCCATCTTTAAAAAGTTACAGACTGTCTTTGAGAATCGTACTGAGACAGACCTCCGGATGAGGTTCTACAACTGCTCCCAGAAACTGGAGGACAGTGTTCGGGACTATGCCTGGCGTTTACAAGAGGCCCTGCAGGCTCTGAAACAGGTTAGTCCAACAAGCATCAATGATGAAAATAAAATGCTGAAAGAACAGTTTATCCGGGGACTGAGGTCCCAAGAGGAGAGCAGGACTGTGCGTTGGTGGTCCCTGGATCATCCAGATGCCACCTTTGACACCCTTAAGGACATGGCTATAAAAGGACTGCAGCCCCTGGAAACAACTGCTATCCAATGTTACCAGGGTGGGGCCACCCCAGTGCCTGCAGCATCCACCTTTTCCCCGGTGGCTGCTGAAGCCAAGGTGCAAGCAACGTCCCCTAGTGAGCTGGACAGCCTGCGCTCTGAAGTGCGTCAGTTTAGCAAAACCCTGACCACTGTACTGAGTGCCCTGCAGCTGCGGACGGAGCCCGAGGAGGAAGAAAGGATCCTGCTAGCCGATAGTCCTGAGGATGTCCCCTGGATGAGAAGAATGAAGAGGACAACGCCACCCCCTGGGAGGATCAGCGACCAACGCCGTCCACCGAGGGACCCTGTCTGCCACCGCTGCCACAAGACAGGTCACACCATCCAGAGCTGTCCTTTAAACGAGAAAACCCTGGGTCCGAGGGCCAACAACAAGGAATAGACTCAGCAGGCCCATCAGACTGACACAGCAGGTATGTGGGAGGAAGACCTTTCCTGTCCATAATCCTGGACGGCATTGCGATACCTGCCCTGCTGGACACTGGATCTCAGGTAACAATTATGACTGATGTCCTTTACAAGAGATACTGGTCCATGGACAGTCTAAAACACCCGAACCCAGATTTTTCAGTATATGCCTCTAACGGCCTACCACTTAACCTAGTTGGGGTTAAGGATGTGACGGTAAAGGTGGGGAGAGTGGAGCTGAAGGACCAGGGACTCATTGTAGCAGAGACTGTCTCTGAGGAATCAGGACTGAATATGGTACTAGGCACTAACATTGTTGGTAACTGTTTGGAGAAAGTGGTGTTTTTGCTCCAACAGCTCGCTAACGCCGCCAAACCGGGGCAGAGAAGAGTGATCCAGAAGGAGATCCGAGCCCTGCTGTACCAGAAGCAAGTAAAGCTATCCGGTGGTGAGATTGGTAATGTGCGGGTAACAGACCCCATACCCATTGTGATCCCCCCAATGAGTGAAATGCTTATCTGGTGTAGAGCAGCAATAGGTCTTAAAGGACAGAGCTACCAGGCGGTAGTAGAACCCCTTAGCTCAAAGCACAGACCTACACTCTTAACTGCTAGAGGGGTAGTGGATGTACGCAATGGGAGGGTGCCCGTCCGTCTTCTCAACTACGGGGAAGATGAGGTCAGATTACCACGCTATGCCACTGTTGCCAAGTTACACTCTGTAAATAACAACTCTATACACACGGTGGAGTCCTTAACCTCACCAGACGAAGTGGAGGATAATGACCCGGCAACCCAGGTGGAGGATTGGTGTCAACAGCTCTATGTTGGGACAGACACCACTCCTGCCCATCAGAAGCAGGGTGTACACCGGGTAGTTCAGGAATACGCCCAGGTATTCAGCAAGCACCCACTTGACTTTGGGAGGATTAAGGGGGTACAACATCACATCCCCACAGGTGACCATCCACCCATTAAAGAACGTTACAGGCTTATACCACCAGCACACTACCAGAAGGTGAAGGAGATGTTGCACGACATGAAGAAGGCGGGAGTAATAAGGGATAGTTGTAGTCCCTGGGCAGCTCCCCTAGTGCTAGTCAGGAAAAAGGATGGAAGCATGAGAATGTGTGTAGATTGCAGACAAGTAAATTGCATTACACATAAAGATGCATACCCTTTACCACGTATTGAGGAATCCCTGGCTGCCTTAAAGTCTGCAAATTACTTTTCCACCCTTGACCTCACTAGTGGGTACTGGCAAGTAGCTGTGGCTGAGGAGGATCGGGAGAAGACGGCCTTCACCACCCCGATGGGACTCTGCGAGTTCAACAGTATGCCGTTTGGACTCTGCAATGCCCCCGGAACGTTCCAAAGATTGATGGAGTGCTGCCTGGGACACCGCAACTTCGAGACTGTGTTACTATACCTGAATGACGTGATAGTGTACTCCAAGACATATGGGGACCACTTGAAGCACCTGGCAGAGGTATTTGAGTCACTGTCCCGGTATGGGATGAAGCTGAAGCCCTCAAAGTGCCACCTGCTCAAGAGAAAGGTACAGTACTTGGGGCACATTGTCAGTCCAGAAGGGGTAGCACAGGACCCGGAGAAGGTCACTGCCATCCAGAAGTGGCCGGAGCCGAAGAACCTCAAGGAGGTGCGTCAGTTCTTGGGACTAGTAGGATACTACCGGAGGTTCGTAAAAGACTACACTAAGAAAGCAGCCCCTCTGCAAGACCTCCTGGTAGGACAGTCCCCTAAAGGCAGAAATCCCCCATTCCACTGGGGTAAGGAGCAAGCCGAGTCATTTCAAGAAATGAAGGAGATCCTGACAGGCAACGAGATCTTAGCCTACCCTGACTACAGCCAACCGTTCCTGCTGTATACTAATGCCAGCAACGAAGGACTGGGAGCTGTCCTAAGTCAGAAGCAGAATGGCCAAGAGAAAGTGATCGCATACGCAAGCAGGAAGCTCCGCCCGATTGAGAGGAACCCAGAGAACTATAGCAGCTTTAAGTTAGAGTTCCTGGCCTTGGTCTGGGCCATCACTGAAAGGTTCAAGCACTACCTAGCCTCCAGCAAGTTCACTGCCTACACTGACAATAACCCCTTGACCCATCTTGAAACAGCCAAGCTAGGAGCCATGGAGCAGCGATGGATGGCTCTGCTGTCAAACTACCAATTCACAATTAAATACCGGGCGGGCCGCAAGAACGCCAACGCCGATGCCCTGTCCAGGATGCCTCACCAGTCAGACACAGAAGAAGTGGATGACCTGGAGGAGATTGAGCTACCTGCCTTTCACCAGGCACCGAGCCTCCAGGAGGCAGTGTGGAAAGACGTTAAACCCCCTGCCTCACCTCAGCTGGAAAGAGACCCAGGACAGTGACCCGGTTGTCAGCCATATCAAGGAGCTGATAACCCAAGAAGGTTCCTCCCTGGAGAAGGAAGCGTCTCTGCAAGCAAAGCAGCTGTGGAATGAGAGAAGCCGGCTGTTTATCTACCGTGAGAAGCTGTGCTGGAGGTACGTCAATCCAAAAACCCATGAGATGGTATGGCAGATAGTGGTCCCCAAGACAGACATCCAAATGGTGTTGGAGGCCTACCACGATCAGGCGGGGCACTTTGGCTGGAAGAAGCTGGAGACCCAGCTGAAGTGTCGATTCTACTGGGTAGGAATGCGCAGCTACATTGAGCGGTGGTGCCGAAACTGTGGACCCTGTAGCCTCAGAAGAAAATACTACAGCAGCCAGAAGGCACCCCTGCAACCAATCAAGACGACTCGACCCCTGGAGATCGTGGCACTGGACCATGTCAAGCTGTCACCCAGCAGGTTAGGGTACTCTTATGCCCTGACCATGGTGGATCACTACTCCAGGTTCCTGGTGGTCTCCCCCGTCAAAGACCTGACGGCAGAGACAGCAGCAAAAACATTCCAGGCGTGTTTCTGCAGACCCCATGGATACCCTGAGCAGGTGCTGACGGACCAAGGCCCAGCCTTTGAGGCTGAGTTGTTCAAAGAGTTCTGCCATCTCTACGGGTGTAAGAGAATAAGAACTACACCGTACCACCCCCAAACCAATGGTCTCTGTGAAAAGATGAACAACATCGTCATCGACCTGCTGAAGACCTTACCACTTGAGGAGAGAAACCAGTGGCCAGACCTACTACCTGACCTGGTAGATCTGTACAATCACATACCTGTAAGTTCCACCAATTGCACTCCAGCATATCTCATGCGAGCAAGACCCTGGAAGTTGCCCATGGACCTGGAGCTTGGTGTAGTAGAACTAGAAGCAGATATCTCCACTGAGGACTGGGATACGACCAGACAGGAGCAGTACAGAAGAGTACAGGCCTGTGTCGAAGACAGTCTTACTCGGGTAAGGGACAAGCAGGAAGCCCACTACAATAAAAGTGCGCCCGCAGAACCCTTCACACCAGGGGAAGTGGTGTTAAAGAGAAAAAGAAGAAACCACAAACTTGATGACCAGTGGGAGAGAGAACCCTACACTGTGTTGAATTCAAGATTTGATAATAAGAAAACCTGTTTAATTAGTAAAGACTGAGAAATAACGACCGCAACGGTATCTAGAAACCATCTGAAGTTGTGTCCAGACCTGCTAAAGCCCCAAGAAGAAGTGCCTCTCATTATCCCGGAGGAACCTAAAGAAGCAGTAATCCATACTGACTTAGGAGACTTCCCGGCAGATTGGCCTCAACTAGGAGGAGCAGTAATAATCCCTGTGATCCGCTTCTTTCAACAGCCAGAAGACCCTCCACAGCAAGTAGAACCTGTAAGTGCTTCAGAAGAGCCTGCTCAAGAAGAATCCCCGGAAGAAGGATCCCTGGTTGGAGCAGAGCAAGAAGGCCAAGCCAATGGTATACTTGCCAGTCCTGTAGCGAGGTTAAGGCAGCCCTGCAGTCCCTCCACACCTAGTACTGACAGAATGGGAAGTAGTGCAAATACCAGTGCCTCATGCATCCCAGTACCACGTAGGTCTACACATAGTACACTAGGTCAACCCCCTGTCAGATACAGAGGAGTAAAATAGTTAAACTTCTGACAAGTGTAAATAGTTACCCCTGGGGTATTATATAGCATTGTATTGTATATTACTGTATTATCTTGTATATTGCCATGTATTCATTGCCTTTTATATGCATTTAATTTATATTTTTGCCTTCATTAATGGACAATTCAAGTGATATGGACACTTTACCAATTTACTTCTCATTACCCATATGGGTACCTAAGAACTCTGTGGCTGAGGACTATGTGCAGCCCAAAGACTTTTGTTTGTAAATATTTGCGCTCCTTGAAGTGCCCCTTTGAGCAACCTCTCCGGAAGAGACTTGGACTTCAAGGTTGCTTATTCCAATACATATATCTATTTATTACTTATTAATGTTATATGCAACGTTTAAGAATGTGCCTCCCATAAAGGGAAGATTGTTGTAGTTCATGCTATATTGTTGTTTTAAAATGTACTTCAGCCCGAGAGTGCTGAGCTTTGTTAGGGGGGAATGTGGCGCCCCTGCTGCGCATTAAGGCCCCCACAGCATACATACCAATCCACCTTCCACCTCAGACCACCAGAGGGAGCCCGGATAGGGATATAAATAGGGAAGGTGGAGCTAGGCAGTTCAGTCTAGTCTGTGAGAGAGTCCCTGCTCAGAGCCAGAGAGGGACAGAGTTCTCAGCTCAGTTTTCCTGCAGTAGAGAAGCCTGAGAGAGGTCAGCCTGCAGTGGAGCTCAGTCTAGTCAAGAGAACACAGCTAATAGTTCAGCAGTGGAGCACGAGGCTCCTGCAAGCTAGACTCAGGGAGCTCAGTTAGAGCCCAAGGCGTGCCGACGCCCTAAGAGCGGTAAAGCATGGCAAGCTGCCGCTAGTGTGTATAGCCTAGTGAGGGCCTCGAGCGCGGCCGAAGGCTAGAGGAGTGAGTAGCATTGGGGGCAGAGGAGCTGTACAAGCTCACCCAGAAAACATATACCGGACACTGGGTCCGCGTCTACAGGGCCATATACCCCCCTGTAGAGACAACTGGAGACCCCTGGAAGACTTCAGGTCCCAGGGTCACCCAAGAGCTGATACGTACCAGAGCCAGGAGTCACGGAGGCCCCGCAAGCTGGGAGTGTGCACTCCAAGAGAAGGCCCTACCACAAAGTCAGCCGGTGCAGGACAGAAACAAAGTTAGGCCTAGCTCCAGGCAGGTCATAAACTTACTACACAAAGGCAAGAAACAGGAGGCCCTATACCCGCTCACTGAGGAGAATCCTGATATGCACCCTTCACCCTACAGTGGTCCGGAATGTGCCTGAACTTCCATCGGTAAAAGGTACTGAAGTGAACTGTGTGTCTGCCTATCCTTCTTCAGACCCGGCTGGGTCCCCCCCTGTCCTGCATCCCTACATCCACGCTGCCCTGAGGCCTAGTTCCACCTGTGGGGAGCTATACCACCCAAGCTGCTTTAACACCAGCCTCAGTGGGCTGCCGCAGCGCTGGTGAACCTCACCAGACACCACAGGTGGCGTCACGAACTTTCACATAATTATCCACCCTTTTAAAGAGAGGCCCAGTGTACGGGCCCGGGAGCCGACTACCGCGACATTCGACAAAGCCAACAACAAGGCCTGGGTGCCGAGTCTTCCCCATTCCCTGGGAGCGTCAAGAGCAGCTCGTCGGCATGTGACTAAGGCCATGGCCCCACTATCAGTATTTGGTCAGTATTCGGCCAATATTTTTTCTCAGGAGTGGGAGCCAAAACCAGGTGAGGAACAATCAGAGAAAAGGTATAATAGAAACAAGTCACCAATTCTGCATTTATCTCCAACTCCTGGGAAAAAATATTGACCAAATATCGATAATGGGGCCATGGCCTTAGTGTGAAAATAGCATATGTGCTGGGGAAAGAGCAGGGGGGGGGGGTGGCGTCAAGTTGAATTCTTGCCCTAGGTGCTAGAAGACCTAGATACACCTTTGGGTAATGTGTGGGCAATTTAATAGTTTGGGGGCTAACGTGAGGGCCATAATACAGTTGGGAAGCTAATGCAGAGGTAATTATACAGTTTGGGGGCTAATGTGAGGGCCATTATACAGCATGGAAGCTAATGCGGGGGTCAGTATAAAGTTTGGGGGCTAATGTAGGGATTATCATACAGTGCGAGGACTACTGTGGGGGGGCCTTATGTAGTGTGGGGACTTTCATACATTGTAGGAACATCTGTGTGGGTCTTCAAAGTGTGGGAGCATGGGAGCAAATGTGGAGGCCATTATACAGTTTGAGGGCTAGTGTGGGGCTTCTGTGGGGGTCATTATACTGTGTTTTGGGGGAGCAGTGGGGATATCACACCATGTATAGAGGAGCTGTGGGAGTATCATACTTTATATAGTGGAGCTGTGGACCCATCATAATGTGTATCATAGAGATGTGGGGACATCATACTCTGTATAAAAGGAGCTGTGGGGACAGCATACTCTGTATAAAAGGAGCTGTGGGGACATCATACTCTGTATAAAAGGAGCTGGAGCTGTGGGGACATCATACTCTGTATAAAAGGAGCTGTGGGGACATCATACTCTGTATAAAAAGGAGCTGTGGGGACATCCTACTCTGTATAAAAAGGAGCTGTGGGGACATCATACTCTGTATAAAAGGAGCTGTGGGCCCACCATACTGTGTATAGAGGATGTGTGAGCCCACCATACTGTGTATAGAGGAGCTGTACATTGGGAGACTCAGTGGACATTATAAAATGTTAAGTGGACACTTAAGAAGATTATTGTTATAGGGCACTCAGAGTATTGTGGCCATCAAAGGGGTAAAATATGAACACTGATTTCTAGGGCATTTGCACAGGGCATTAATATTTTCTAATGGGCAATGTTACCATCTAGAGGGAACAAAGGAGGTGTTATTACTATGTAAGGGGCACACTGGTGGCATTATTATGTAGGTGCAGTAATAGGGACACATACAGCAGCAGCAGCGGCTCAGTATTGTGGTATCAGCAGGATAGGGAGTTTGTGCAGGTTGGGGATAGATAGGGATGGTGCCGGAAATGTGAGAAGTCAAATATGTCTCTGTTGTAATCTCTGCAGACAAGTTGTAATTGGAGAAGTTATTGTGTCAGTCTGGGAAAGTTGCAAAAGACGGGAAAAGTGAATGTGTCCATCAGAAAGAACGTCATCTGTAAGTTACTATATATACTATAACTGTACTGTAGTCACTTGCATGTTCTGCAGCCCGGTATCTACCACTATTTGTCACCATTTGGCGGTAATATCAGTGTGCCACCATAGTTGTAATCAGGGTTACCAGTTAGGAGCCCACTCAGATGTTTCGCTCACCGCTGAGCTTAAACCCTAGCTACGCCTCTGGTTGGAATCATCCATTTCCATCAACTTGCATGAGCACCTTTATAGTTAGTCAAATGTACTGTAACTTGTTAGAACAGCAGATTATTTCTACTTTACAATCCAACAGTACAAAGGTACAAACACATCAACAATAACTATGAAATGCATAAGGATGGAAACAGTCCTAGTATGTAGAGTTCTATAATCATGTGGAAAATTGTATAGCTGGCTTAGGCAGTGAAGAGGAAAGTCTCTAAGAAGCAGCATTTTTTGTGGACATACCTAATTCTAACCTGCGTTATGGTTAATACCGTGTGGTGTCACCGGGATCCATCCACAGCAGCAGCCTCGTAGGCAACTCAAAAATCACAAACTCTCTACGTTGTTGTGCAGACAGAACAGCAATACCAGGTGAGCACCGGACACAATACTACATTTTACACCAATATATATATATATATACTGTATATATATATATATATATATATATATATATATACACAGTACAGACCAAAAGTTTGGACACACCTTCTCATTTAAAGATTTTTCTGTATTTTCATGACTATGAGAATTGTACATTCACACTGAAGGCATCAAAACTATGAATTAACACATGTGGAATTATGTACTTAACAAAAAAGTGTGAAACAACTGAAAATATGTCTGATATTCTAGGTTCTTCAAAGTAGCCACCGTTTGCTTTGATGACTGTGTGACGCCCAGCTGCGCTTGGTATCACAAATCCTAGATGGGTGTATTGAAGGATTCCTCCACCAGAGGGCTCTCTAAGCATTCACACACCTCCACCTTCCACCTCAGACCACCAGAGGGAGCCCATTAGGGATATTTAAAGGGAAGGTGGAGCCAGGCAGCACAGTGAGTGATTCAGCAAGTTCCTGCTCAGACACAAAAGCAATCAGTGCAGTCGAGCCAGAGCCTAGCAGTTCCTGCAGAAAGAGTTCAGTACAGTCTGTAGAGAGTGTCCAGACTAGAACTCACAGAGCTCAGGATAGAGAGCTAGGAGTGTGCCGACACTCTGAGAGCGGCAAAGAAGAGCAGTGTCCCGGCTGCAGTGTGTGTAGTCTAGTGACGGCCCGAGCAGGGCCGAAGGCGAGTGGAAAGTGAGTAACATAGGGGGCAGAGGAGCTTAACCAGCTCAGCCCGAAGTTATAGCGGACACCGGGTCCGAATCTACGTGGATCTCCATGACCAGTAGAAAACTACCGTAACCCCTGGCGAACTACATGTCCCAGGATCACCAAAAGCTGATACGTACCAGGGTCAGGAATCACAGAGACCCCAAAGAATAGGGAGAGTGATCTCCAACAGAAGGCCCTACCACAAGGTCGGCAGGTGCAGAACAGAGACTAAGTTAGGCCTAGCTCCAGGCAGGTCAGAAACTTACCACACAAAGACCAGAGACAGGAGGCCCTATCCCCGCTCCCTGGGGGGGGGGGAATCCGGCAATGCACCCTTCACCCTACAGTGCTCCGGGATGTGCCTGAACTTCCATCAGTAAAATGTACTGAAGTGACTATCGTGTCTGTCCCTGTTCTTGCTCTGACCCGGCGGGTCCCGTCAGTCCTGCATCCTTACATCATACGCTGCCCTGAGGCCTAGCTCTACCTGTGGGGAGCTGTACCATCAAGCTGCCTTACCACCGGCCTCAGTGGACTGCCGCAGCGCTGGTGATTCTCACCAGATACCACAGGTGGCGTCACGAACTTTCCCATATAAACTATTCCTTTTTTGTTTTGTCCCTTTCTTTTTACTGACCACCCTGGGTCACGAACTGGGCCAGCCACCGTGATAATCCCCGCAAGCAGCCATCGGCCCACCTGTCGTGTACCCCACGGCCCAGGGGGCGCGTCAGATCTGCTTTGCACACTCTTGGCATTCTCTTGATGAGCTTCAAGAGGTAGTCACCGGAAATGGTTTTCCAACAATCTTGAAGGAGTTCCCAGAGATGCTTAGCACTGTTGGCCATTTTGCCTTCACTTTGCAGTCCAGCTCACCCCAAACCATCTCGAATGGGTTCAGGTCTGGTGACTGTGGAGGCCAAGGCATCTGGCGTAGCACCCCATCACTCTCCTTCTTGGTCAAATAGCCCTTACACAGCCTGGAGGTGTGTTTGGGGTCATTGTCCTGTTGAAAAATAAATGATGGTCCAACTAAACGCAAACTGGATGGAATAGCATGCCACTGTAAGATGCTGTGGTAGCCATGTTGTTTCAGTATTCCTTCAATTTTGAATATATCCCCAACAGTGTCACCAGCAAAGCACCCCCACACCATCACACCTCCTCCTCCATGCTTCACAGTGGGAACCAGGCATGTAGAGTCCATCTGTTCACCTTTCCTGCGTCGCACAAAGACACGGTGGTTGGAACCAAAGATCTCAAATTTGGACTCATCCGACCAAAGCACAGATTTCCACTGGTCAAATGTCCATTCCTTGGGTTCTTTAGCCCAAACAAGTCTCTTCTGCTTGTTGCCTGTCCTTAGCAGTGGTTTCCTAGCAGCTATTTTACCATGAAGGCCTGCTGCACAAAGTCTCCTCTTAACAGTTGTTGTTGAGATGTGTCTGCTGCTAGAACTCTGTGTGGCATTGACCTGGTCTCTAATCTGAGCTGCAGTTAACCTGTGATTTCTGAGGCTGGTGACTCGGATAAACTTATCCTCAGAAGCAGAGGTGACTCTTGGTCTTCCTTTCCTGGGGCGGTCCTCATGTGAGCCAGTTTCTTTGTAGCGCTTGATGGTTTTTGCAACTGCACTTGGGGACACTTTCAAAGTTTGCCCAATTTTTCAGACTGACTGACCTTCATTTCTTAAAGTAATGATGGCCACTCGTTTTCCTTTACTTAGCTGCTTTTTTCTTTCCATAATACAAATTCTAACAGTCTATTCAGTAGGACTATCAGCTGTGTATCCACCAGACTTCTGCACAACACAACTGATGGTCCCAACCCCATTTATGAGGCAAGAAATCCCACTTATTAAACCTGACAGGGCACACCTGTGAAGTGAAAACCATTTCCGGTGACTACCTCTTGAAGCTCATCAAGAGAATGCCAAGAGTGTGCAAAGCAGTCATCAAAGCAAAACGTGGCTACTTTGAAGAACCTAGAATATAAGACATATTTTCAGTTTTTTCACATTTTTTTGTTAAGTATATAATTCCACATGTGCTAATTCATAGTTTTGATGCCTTCAGTGTGAATGTACAATTTTCATAGTCAGGAAAATACAGAAAAATCTTTAAATGAGAAGGTGTGTCCAAACTTTTGGTCTGTACTGTATATTGTAATGCAGCAGCTTGCGGCATTACTGTAATGGTCCAGGGTGTGTTGTGGCTGACCATGTACCTCCCCCAGGTGACTGGTCACATCACTGTGACATCGCACAGGTCCTGTGTGTGCACTGGAAGATATATAAACTCTGGTAGATTTGAGACAGGTGTGAAGTGAAAGGCGTGAGGCCTGTTCCCTGTGTGGGACACCGTTAGAGTGTGAGGCCTAGTGAAGCCTGGTGAAGCCTGAAAGGCAGAGGCTGGATCCTTATGTGTTAGCGATCCCAGTAGCCTTGGAGGGTAAGAGGCTTGGAAGGCAAGAGTCCTGGAAGGCAGAGGCTGGATGTTAGGTGTGAAAACATACCAGTAGCCTTTGAAGGTACGAGAGCTGGAGACCCTCATCTGGAAAGCCGTAAAGCCACTGTGGTGGCAGAACAAACCTGAAGCAGCTAAAATCCAGCAAAGGTAAAACACTGCGTTATATGGACATTGATATAAGTGACTTTGCTGAAGGCTGTAACTGGAGCCAAGTGGGCCTGTCTGCCACCTGAAAGGCTCCTGGACACTATATGTGTAATATGTCGGTGAGCCACTGAGTTGGACTCGGTTATAAGTAGAGATGAGCGGTGTTCGACTAGAACTGTTCGCCAATCTCAAATTCGAGCTGTTTTGGACGGTGTTCGAGTTGTTCGACGAACCCGAACGATTTGCAAAAAATTCGGCTGTTCGAGGTTATGTTCGATAACTGTTCATGCACCAAAAGCGTGTCCTGCATGTTTAGCGCTATTTAGAGCACCAATCATGCAGGGATTGTTTGCCACTCACTGTAATGCCACAGCCATGGTGGTTGTGGCATTACAGTGATTGCTCAAATCGATGGGAACAGTGCTCACAGTGAAACATGAAAAGCCGGCAATTCATCAGCGGCATACACCGGTACCCGACAATTTAGAACAGAAAGAATAGAGAATCACACATAGATTAGATAGATAGAAACATGTCAGTCACATATATATGAAGTACAGTGACAGTGTTGCTTACTGTACTTGTCATTTAGTGTAAAGGATTTATTAAAAAAAATAATTGTGTTTTCATGCACCGTCTCTTTAAAAAAGCCGGCCGGCAATTCAGCAGCGGTACCCGACAATTTATAGATAGATAGAAACATGTCAGTCACATATATAAGAAGTACAGTGACAGTGTTGATTACTGTACTTGTCATTTAGTGTTAAAATAAAGGATTTATTTAAAAAAAAATTGGCTTCGGGTTCCCCATAATTTTAGGCTCTAGCGGAGGTTAAGCAGACGGCTGGGGCAGATGTTTGAAGCCTGGGAAGGGGGTAATACCCACGGAGCTTCCCAGGCTGCTAATATCAGCCCCCAGCTGAATACCTAGCCTTTACTAGCTATTAAAATGGGGCACCCCCAAAAAAAATGACGTGGGGTCCCCCCTAGTTTAATAGCTAGCAAAGGGTAGGCAGACAGCTGGGGGCTGATATTAATAGCCCAGGAAGGGTGCCATGAATATTGGCCCCCTCCCAGGCTAGAAACACCAGCCGTCAGCCGCCCCAGAAATGGCGCATCCATAGGATGCGCCAATTCTGGCACTTATACTCGCTCTTCCCACTGCCCTGTAGCGGTGGCAGTGGGGTAATAGGGCTGGGGTTGATGTCAGCTTATAATGCCAGCTGACATCAAGCCCAGGTTAGTAATGGAGAGGCGTCTATTAGACACCCCCATTACTAACTCCATAGTCAAAGTTAAAAAAAACCACCAACACCCAGAATAAAGTCCTTTAATTGAAATAAAGACACAATTCTTTATTGTTCTAACTTAAACCATACTTACCATCATGCCCATTCCAGCTGAAGCCAATGTCTTCTGCAATAAAAATAAAATAATAAAGCAACATCATCCTTACCTTTCCATGGTTCCCACGACGGCTTCAGCTCTGCTCCATTCACATAACAGGCTGGATCGCAGCAGAATGCTGCCATCCAGCTTGCCATGCCGCACACATTGAGAAGCGCAGGCATGCTTGCGCTCCTCAGTGTCTCGCTGTGACGGCATAAAGATGAGCAGAGGTCATGTCCAATGAACTTGGCTCACCTCAGGCACGTCACTGACAGCGTGGGAAAATTCTCCTGCACTCAGCGCTTCAGCGTGAGAATTCTCCCACGCTGTCAGTGACGTGCATGAGGTGAGCTCATGTCCAATGAACTCAGCTCACTTCATGCACGTCACTGACAGCGTGGGAAAATTCTCCTGCACTCAGCGCTTCAGCGTGAGAATTTTCCGACGCTGTCAGTGACGTGCATGAAGTGAGCTGAGTTCATTGGACATGAGCTCACCTCATGCACGTCACTGACAGCGTGGGAGAATTCTCACGCTGAAGCGCTGAGTGCAGGAGAATTTTCCCACGCTGTCAGTGACGTGCATGAGGTGAGCCGAGTTCATTGGACATGAACTCAGCTCATCTGGATGCCGTCACAGCGAGACACTGAGGAGCGCAAGCATGCCTGCGCTTCACAGTGTCTGCGGCATGGCAAGCTGGATGGCAGCGTTCTGCTGCGGTCCAGCCTGTCATCTCGATGTAGCAGAGCTGAAGCTGTCGTGGGAACCATGGAAAGGTAAGGATGATGTTGCTTTATTATTTTACTTTTATTGCAGAAGACATTGGCTTCAGCTGGAATGGGCGTGATGGTAAGTATGGTTTAATTTAGAACAATAAAGAATTGTGTGTTTATTTCAATTAAAGGACTTTTTTCTGGGTGTTGTGTTTTTTTTTAAATACTTTACTAGAAATTCATGGTGTTCATGTCTAATATTGGCGTGACCCCATGAATTTCGGGCTTAGGGCCAGCTGATAATGCCAAGCTGGCCCTAACCCCTTTGTTACCCAGTGAGCCACCGCACCAGGGCCCTGGATGAGTTGGGTACAGCGCCAGAAGATGGTGCTTCTATGAACGCGCCATTTTCCGGGGTGGCTGCGGACTGCAATTTGCTGCGGGGGGGGGGGGGGCCCAGAAAGCTTGGGCCTACCTGCGCTGCAGATTCCAGCCCCCAGCTGCCTAGTTGTACCTGGCTGGACACATGAATTTCCTGAAATAATTTAAAAAAATTGACGTGGGGCTTCGCACTATATTTGTGTCCAGCCAGGTACAGCAGGCAGGAACGGGCAGCCCCCAACCACCAGCTGCCTATTTGTACCTGGCCGGACACAACAATATAGGGAAGGCCTTTTTTTCTTAATTATTTCATGAATTTCATGAAATAATTAAAAATAAAATACTTGGGGCTTCGCCCTATTTTTGTGTCCAGCCAGGTACAACTAGGCAGCTGGGGGCTGGAATCTGCAGCGCAGTGAGGCCCAAGCTTTCTGCCCCCCCCCCCCCCCCCCCGCTGCAAATTTCAGTCCGCAGCCACCCCGGAAAATGGCGCGTTCATAGAAGTGCCATCTTCTGGCGCTGTACCCAACTCATCCTGGGCCCTGGTCCGGTGGCTTACTGGGTAATAAAGGGGTTAGGGCCACCTTGGTATTATCAGCTGGCCCTAAGCCCGAAATTCATGGGGTCACGCCAATATTAGACATGACCACCATGAATTTCTAGTAAAGTATTTAAAAAAAACCACAACACCCAGAATAAAGTCCTTTAATTGAAATAAACACACAATTCTTTATTGTTCTAAATTAAACCATACTTAACATCACGCCCATTCCAGCTGAAGCCAACGATCTCCTGAAATAAAAGTAAAATAATAAAGCAACCTCATCCTTACCTTTCCATGGTTCCCAGGACAGCTCCAGCTCTGCTACATCGAGATGACAGGCTGGACCACAGCAGAAAGCTGCCATCCAGCTTGTCATCCCGCAGACACTGAGAAGCGCAGGCATGCTTGCGCTCCTCAGTGTCAGGCTGTGACGGCATCCAGATGAGCTGAGGTCATGTCCAATGAACTCAGCTCACCTCATGCCCAATGAACTCAGCTCACCTCATGCACGTCACTGACAGCGTGGGAAAATTCTCCTGGGCTCAGAGCTTCAGCAGGAGAATTCTCTCACGCTCACCGCATGCGCAGGAGAATTCTCCCACGCTGTCAGTGACGTGCATGAGGTGAGCTGAGTTCATTGTCGGCTCGTCTGGATGCTGTCACAGCCAGACACCGAGGAGCGCAAGCATGCCTGCGCTTCTCAGTGTCTGTGGGATGACAGGCTGGATGGCAGCTTTCTGCTGCGGTCCAGCCTGTCATCTCGATGTAGCAGAGCTGGAGCTGTCCTGGGAACCATCAACAGGTAAGGATGATGTTGCTTTATTATTTTTCTTTTATTGCAGGAGATCGTTGGCTTCAGCTGGAATGGTGTGATGGTAAGTATGGGTCAATTTAGAACAATAAAGAATTGTGTGTTTATTTCAATTAAAGGACTTTATTCTGGGTGTTTGTGGTTTTTTTTTAACTTTGACTGTGGGGTTAGTAATGGGAGTGTCTTATAGACGCCTCTCCATTACTAACCTGGGCTTGATGTCAGCTGGCATTATAAGCTGACATCAACCCCAACCCTATTACCCCACTGCCACCACTACAGGGCAGTGGGAAGAGCGAGGCTAAGTGCCAGAATTGGCGCATCCTGTGGATGCGCCATTTCTGGGACGGCTGACGGCTGGTGTTTCTAGCCTGGGAGGGTGCCAATATTCATGGCACCCTTCCTGGGCTATCAATATCAGCTCCCAGCCGTCTGCCTAGCCTTTGCTAGCTATTAAAATAGGGGGGACCCCACGTCATTTTTTTGGGGGGGTCCCCCATTTTAATAGCTAGTAAAGGCTAGGTATTCAGCTGGGGGCTGATATTAGTAGCCTGGGAATCTCCGTGGGTATTACCCCGTTCCCAGGCTTCAAACATCTGCCCCAGCCATCTGCTTAACCTCCGCTAGAGACTAATATTACGGGGAACCCCACGCCAATTTTTTTTTTAATAAATCCTTTATTTTAACACTAAATGACAAGTACAGTAACCAACACTATCACTGTACTTATTATATATGTGACTGACATGTTTCTATCTATCTAATCTATGTGTGATGCTCTATTCCTTCTATTCTAAATTGTCGGGTACCGCTGCTGAATTGTCGGCCGGCTTTTTTAAAGAGATGGTGCATGAAAACACAATTATTTTTTTTAATAAATCCTTTACACTAAATGACAAGTACAGTAAGCAACACTGTTACTGTACTTCTTATATATGTGACTGACATGTTTCTATGTATCTAATCTATGTGTGATTCTCCATTCCTTCTATTCTAAATTGTCGGGTATCGCTGCTGAATTGCCGGCCGGCTTTTTTAAAGAGACGGTGCAGAAAAACACTATTATTTTTTTAAATAAATCCTTTACACTAAATGACAAGTACAGTAAGCAACACTGTCACTGTACTTATTATATATGTGACTGATATGTTTCTATCTATCTAATCTATGTGTGAAGCTCTATTCTTTCTGTTCTAAATTGTCAGGTATCGCTGCTGAATTGCCGGCCGGCTTTTTTAAAGAGAGCGTCTTCTGAGAAGTTTGTCAGCTTTTGGACACCTTTGAAGGTGTTTTCTATGTGTTTCTATGTGTTTTTGTTTGCCTGCCATTGGTTTTAACGGTGTTTGACGGTGTTCTAAGGTGTTCGACGAACAGTTCGAAGAACAGTTCCTCGAACATCCCCGTGTTCGACGAACCGAACCGAACCCGAACACTACGGGGGTGGCTCAACACTAGTTATAAGCAGTTATGAAGAGTAATAAACTGCTGGATTATGAAATACTGGAAAACGTGGCTGGTGTGCTTTAATTGACCCAGTGCATGGTGAGCCCTGCTGTACAATATATATATATATATTTATAGTATATACACTTAAACAACAGAATATAACCCCAAGTAAATCAAACTTCTGTGAAATCAAACTGTCCACTTAGGAAGCAACACTGATTGACAATCAGTTTCACATGCTGTTGTGTAAATGGAATAGACAATAGATGGAAATTATTGGCAATTATCAAGACACCCTCAATAAAGGAGTGGTTCTGCAGGTGGGGACCACAGACCACATCTCAGTACCAGTGCTTTCTGGCTGATGTTTTGGTCACTTTTGAATGTTGGTTGTGCTTTCACACTCGTGGTAGCATGAGACGGACTCTACAACCCACAGAAGTTGCTCAGGTAGTGCAGCTCATCCTGGATGGCACATCAATACGAGCTGTGGCAAGAAGGTTTGCTGTGTCTGTCAGTGTAGTGTCCAGAAGCTGGAGGCGCTAACAGGAGACAGGCCAGTACACCAGGAGACGTGGAGGGGGCCGTAGGAGGGCAACAACCCAGCAGCAGGACCACTACCTCCGCCTTTGTGCAAGGAGGAACAGGAGGAGCACTACCAGAGCCCTTTAAAATGACCTCCAGCAGGCCAAAAATGTGCATGTGTCTTCACAAACAGTTAGAAACCGACTCCATGAGGGTGGTATGAGGGCCCGACGTCCACAGATGGGGGTTGTGCTCACAGTCCAACACCGTGCAGGACGCTTGACATTTGCCTCAGAACACCAGGATTGGCAAAGTCGCCACTGGCGCCCTGTGCTCTTCACAGATGAAAGCAGGTTCACACTGAGCACATGTGACAGACGTGACAGTCTGGAGATGCCGTGGAGAGCGATCTGCTGCCTGCAACATCCTTCAACATGACCGGTTTGGCAGTGGGTCAGTAATGGTGTGGGGTGGCATTTCTTTGTAGGGCTGCACAGCCAGAGGTAGCCAGACTTCCATTAGGTACCAAGATGAGATCCTCAGACCCCTTGTGAGACCATATGCTGGTGCGGTTGGCCCTGGGTTCCTCCTAATGCAAGACAATGCCAGACCTCATGTGGCTGGAGTGTTTCAGCAGTTCCTGCAAGATGAAGGCATTGAAGCCATGGACTGGCCCACCCGTTCCCCAGACCTAAATCCGATTGAGCACATCTGGAGCATCATGTCTCGCTCCATCCACCAACGTCAAGTTGCACCACAGACTGTCCAGGAGTTGGCGGATGCTTTAGTCCAGGTCTGGGAGGAGATCCCACTGAAGACCATCTGCAACCTCATCAGGAGCATGCCCAGGCGTTGTAGGGAGGTCATACAGGCACGTGGAGGCCACACACAATACTGAGCCTCATTTTTACTTGTTTTAAGGACATTACATCAAAGTTGGATCAGCCTGTAGTGTGTTTTTCCACTTTAATTTTGGGGGTGACTCCAAATCCAGGCCTCCATTGGTTAATAAATTTGATTTTCATTGATGGTTTTTGTGTGATTTTGTTGTCAGCACATTCAACTCTATACAGAACAAAGTATTCAATGAGAATATTTCATTCATTCAGGTCTAGGATGTGTTATTTGAGTGTTCCCTTTATTTTTTTGAGCAGTGTATATACATATATTTAGCACCTTATGCAGTACAGGCTCTTCAATACATATGTAGCACCCTGAGGATTCGGCTGCTACAGGGGTATTGCACCTCAAGCCAGAGGTGTGGTATTCCACTCCCGTGTAAGGATGGAGTGTGGGACTGAGCTCAGTAGGCTGCATGCACTACATACATCCCATTTCCGGGGGACAGAACAACGGTACTCCCACTAAGTAAATGTGCAGGTACGACAGCGTCTGTCCCTGGCTGGAGTGGGAGGGGGGTGGAACATCCCAGTAGTGTAGGGGTAGATAGGGGGAGTACTCTGGGTAAAGCTAGGAGCTCATTGGGTGCTGGTCACCTGGGCTCACACATAGAGGGAGTATATAAGGTGGGCACCATCTTAGATCAGGGTTCAGTTCAGGCAGGAGGAGAAGAGGAGGGGAGCTCAGCCAGGAGGGCTGACAGGGAGCTGTCAGAGCAAGGCCTGCAGAGAGAGAGAGAGGAGTAAGAAGGACCCAGAGAGAAAGACAGAGGGAACCCCAAGAACCCAGAAACAGACCAGAAAGGGTGAAGGGTTGGCGGACACGGGTACCGGAACCCGAACTGGTGGAGGCCACTAATCCTCAGCCAGGAACCGGAGGTCGTGGTCAAGATTTGCCACGACCCTCGCCAAATCCACCAGAAAGGCACACCAAGCATAGGGTCAGGGAACCCAGAGGAGGTTTGACCACCAAGAGACCCGAGGGAGCCGGCCAAAGGTGGATCCCTGGTGGGAACGGCCAGGAGGAAGAGACAGAGACAGGGAAGCTCAGGACCATGCTCCGGACTGCCTGGGGGTTAGCCGAGTCCAGGACCTGGTGGACGCAGCACGGCTCGGGTGGTCACTCAAGGCCAGAGTGACTAAAGCAACATCAGTGAGTAAAAACCCTGAAACTGCATCTCCTGACTCTGCCTCTCCTTCCTGCATCATCACAACCCCCATCATCCACACCTGCTGCCCTGAGGCCATACCCCTCCCGTTGGGGGTTATACCATCACTGCTGCACATATACCACCGGCCTCAGCGGACTGCTCTGCAGCGGCGGCTTCAAAGCCGCACTCAACGGGTGGCGTAGTCGACATCCAAGTTAACATCTATTGTCATAGAAAGCCACTTAGTTTGACACCCTGGGCACGGACCGGGTCACCGCCACAAGGACTACTACCCCCATACAGATCCGGCTCCGGGTATCCCTTGAACATGGCCCAGGGGGCGCGTCAACTTTTGGCGTAGTCGGCAGGATCACGAGCCCGCAACCACCGGGTACTGCGTGCCTGAAGAAAAGTTCGTATTTACCTCAAAAAGAAGTCTCCCGCCGATTCCGGAGGGTCCCCGCCATCGGACGCCATCTTGGATCGGTTCCCGCCGTTTGCCCACCATCTGCGGTCTTTTCCCGCCGTCCACAGAGTTTCCTGCCATTGGGAAGCGGTTCCCGCCATCTGAGAAGATTTCCCGCCTTGGCAGAGCGGACGCCATTATGGGCGTGCCAGAGGGTGGCAAGAGGCCACCTCCCATCGTGGGCCAGGACCAAGAATGGCGCCAAAAACGAAGACCGCCCCCACCAGCAGAGACTGTGATGCTTGAGATGTCCATCAGCGTGAGGGAACTGCCCCTGGAGCTGACAATCACCAAGTTGCCCCGGAACCAAACTGAATGGGGGCGGAGAGAGGACAAAAGAGAGAAGATGGGTGCAGCCTGGAGGAGTCTGGAGAAGCCGTACCCGGAGATGGAGGGAGAGTCAGGCAGCACCGACCCTGTGGTCAGGAGCCTGTTGCAAGCTGCCACTCCACAAGAACTGGTGGAGATCCTGGCACAGCTCCCCCGAGACCGGGAGTGTGCGCAGACCGAGCTGGAGCGCCTCGCACGGAGGATGGCCCAGGTGCAGCGAGAAACGCTGACGGAGTGGAGCAGAGAGATGGCCCTGCAGGCTGGAACCCGCCAACGGAGCACGCCACCCGAGACGAGGAGTCAGACCGCCTCTGAGGATGGTGCAGGAGGAATCAAGGCCGGAGACGACGCTGAGGAAGGAGCTAAAGAAACGGAGGCAGGTAAAGGGGACTTCACTACCCCGAGCCGAGAAGCCGTGAGCCTGCCCCAGCTCCCCGTCGCAGAGCCCGAAATTTCCCCTGCCGTGCCCGTCGTTGCACCGTCACCGCTCCCGACTAGGCCTCAAACAGAAGCCGCGGCCACGCCCCCTGTGACGTCACGCGCCTCAACCCTGAGCGCGGCCAAGCAGGAGACGCCACCGGCCTGGTCGCAAGGTCAAGTAACCCCGGGCGCCGCCGTCTTCACGGTGCCCTTTACGTTCAGGGTGCCCCAAGCCTGGTCGCAAGGCCTGGTAAACCTGGGTGCCGCTACCACCACCGCGCCCTCAACTTCCACTGTGCCGCACCTGGGTGAGGACTTGTTGGCCCAGCACACTTGCCCGGATGGGCAGCCCTTTGTGTGGCCACCGGAGTACCACCATCCCCGACTCCGGAAAGAAAGACCCCTGTGCGAACCCCTGATCCCGGCTCCGGCGCCCGTCAAGATGACCCCGCTCTCGTTAGAGGAGGCGCAGTTTGAGTGGGACCCCGCAGGAGGAGACCTCATCGGGTTCACTCAGGAGACCTGGGCGGCCGCAGCTGAGCGTGCAGAGTGCTGCCAGCAGCAGCTAGCGGTCTTTGACAGAGAGAGGAAAGAGAGACGGGTCCGCGAGGAGCGGCTGCAAGTAAAGAGTGCAGAACAAAAGAGCCGGACCCGAAGGAACCCCCGTGCAGCCCACGGTCCCCGTGCCACCGGGACTGTAATTAAATTCCAACTGCAGCACGGTTGGGGCTTCATCAGAGATCATCACACCCCCGGCGACGTCTTCGTGACCAGAAGAGATGTCGAGTCCCACCTGCCGGAGGGACACAGAGGTCGTGACCTGTACCTGGGTGACGAGGTCACCTTTACCCGGCACCAATGTGCCAAAGGACCCTATGCCCTTCATGTACACCGGCTGACAGAGGAAGAGCTGTGGCTCCGGCTGGGCCCAGCTCCAGAGCAAGGCCTGCAGAGAGAGAGAGAGGAGTAAGAAGGACCCAGAGAGAAAGACAGAGGGAACCCCAAGAACCCAGAAACAGACCAGAAAGGGTGAAGGGTTGGCGGACACGGGTACCGGAACCCGAACTGGTGGAGGCCACTAATCCTCAGCCAGGAACCGGAGGTCGTGGTCAAGATTTGCCACGACCCTCACCAAATCCACCAGAAAGGCACACCAAGCATAGGGTCAGGGAACCCAGAGGAGGTTTGACCACCAAGAGACCCGAGGGAGCCGGCCAAAGGTGGATCCCTGGTGGGAACAGCCAGGAGGAAGAGAGAGAGACAGGGAAGCTCAGGACCATGCTCCGGACTGCCTGGGGGTTAGCCGAGTCCAGGACCTGGTGGACGCAGCACGGCTCGGGTGGTCACTCAAGGCCAGAGTGACTAAAGCAACATCAGTGAGTAAAAACCCTGAAACTGCATCTCCTGACTCTGCCTCTCCTTCCTGCATCATCACAACCCCCATCATCCACACCTGCTGCCCTGAGGCCATACCCCTCCCGTTGGGGGTTATACCATCACTGCTGCACATATACCACCGGCCTCAGCGGACTGCTCTGCAGCGGCGGCTTCAAAGCCGCACTCAACGGGTGGCGTAGTCGACATCCAAGTTAACATCTATTGTCATAGAAAGCCACTTAGTTTGACACCCTGGGCACGGACCGGGTCACCGCCACAAGGACTACTACCCCCATACAGATCCGGCTCCGGGTATCCCTTGAACATGGCCCAGGGGGCGCGTCACATACAGATAGATAAGAAGTGTGACTGACAGTTCTGCTTAGAAATCAGAAGAAAAAAGTGGAGATAGTAGTGCCTTCTGTTATTTTCAAAAGTTGTCAGGTTCGGTTATTAAATGAGCCATTTTCTAATGATTTTGACCTACTGAATTCAAATCTGCCGATGAAAATCTTTAGTTGGCTCTTCTTTATATGACAAAGACTTTAACTTCTATATATATATAATTAATGGATAAAAGTTTCAAACATTATTATTTTTGCAAATATAAAGATGCAGAATATTCTGTAATGCCAATTTTCTGATATTTATTTAGCGGGAACTTAGCAACAATTCCATTACCTGTCTAAACGCTATTGTGAATTATAAACAGTTACAGAAATTGCACTACAACATTTGGTCCTCATTCAGTGACAAGTCTTTTTTGCTTGTCTCTTGTACTCCTGCATCAGATCATCTCTTAACAGTGATGGGCAAGCACTAAAATGCTTGGGTGCTCGTTACTCGGGTCGAGCAAATCGCAATGCTTGGGTGCTCAACCCAAGTAAAGAGATAATGGAAGTCAATGGGAAACTCGAGCATTTTTCCGTCAGCCCCCCCAGAGGTCTGAAAGGGGTCAAAAAATTGGTCAAATCTATGGAAACAGTGCTGAAATGGCATGGGAACAGCATGGAAAAGACCCCTGGAAGCATCTCTGAATTCCAGGTCACTGCTGTGAACAATGTTGTCAGAGTATCACGCCACTTTTACGGACTGACAATAAAACATACAAAAATGATGATAAAATGGATTTTCCTTGATAATCCTGAAAAGCCTATTTTTACAGGGCCCTCAGGTGGCCCTCACTATTTGTAGAGAGCCATCAGGTGGCCTTTACTATTGTTAGAGGGCCAGCAGCCGGCTATGCTCTGCATAGCCGTATATTGTTATTGCAATAGAATTTATCCATCTGAGGTGTACAAATGTTCTTTTTCGTATTAATACTGTAAAGTTTGAAACTTGGAGGGCCAGCAGGTGGCCCTCACAATTTATAGAGTGCCAGCAGGCGGCTTCCACTATATTTAAAGGGCCAGCAGGCATCTTGTGGACAGATGAGACCAAGATAGAGATTTTTGGTAAAGTACTTCATTCAACTGTTTACTGTAAATGAAATGAGGTCTACTAATAAAAGAACACAGTACTTACAGTCAAATATGGTGGAGGTTCAAAGATATAAAGGGGTTGTTTTGCTGCATCTGGCCCTGGGTACCTTGACTGTGTACAAGGCATCATGAACTGCGAATATTCCCAAAGGATTTTTGGTCGCAAAGTAGTGCCTAGTGTCAGAAAGCTGGGTTTGCATCCTAGGTAATGGGTCTTCCAGCAGGACAATGATCCCAAACACAATTCAAGAGGCATCCAGAGATGGATGGAAGCAAAGCACCGGAGAATTCTGAAATGGTAATTCCAGCTCCAGTAGCATCACGTCTCCCACCACTACCTCTTACATTCAGAAGCTACAGAGAAACTGCTGAAGGGACACATTAAATCAGTAAATTTTGCTAACTTCGATGAATTTCTGTCAACTATGATAAATTTCTGAAGAAAAAAAAAGAGTAGAACCGACACATCCAACAAGGATATATAAAAGGAAAAAAAATGATTTCAAGAAAAAAGTTAAAACATGGCGATAAAATCAGAAACCACTGGAAAAAAACCTGACGCGTATCAGATGCAGAACGCACCCTTAGTCATAGGATGTCAGAAGTAACACATAAATGCTGCTATATATCTTAAAGAACAATCTCCATTGACTAGGTGATTAATTAATTAACCAATACTGAGGTAAAGCATCAGGTGTTCGCATACACATAATGTGAGTACATGGCGTTGTAAGCTAACACGGATGACATAGATATGTTAAAATAAAAACAAAAAGACAAAAAAAAAAAAGATCCACCTTAAGGGAGCAAGGAGCAAAGCATCACCTAACACCAGCCCAAAAATCACACAACTGGATGCCAAAGGAATCCAAACCCCCTGCCACACTCAAGAATGGACTAGAGAAGCCAGCCATCTTGGGAAAGAAAAGGGAAATAAGGATTTGGCTGAGTGAATCAAAACTAACAAGGAGAACATGGCCAGTAATGCAACCCAAATACCACAGGTAAGAAAATTGATTATAGAAAACTATACCGGCTGCCTGGGAGAATGGATCTGCCGGCACCATTCTGGAAATGCTGTGGAACAACTGGTCGCAGGAGTCCTGGCTAACTAGCCATTGCTACCAATGCAGCAGACATGGCCGACAATGCAAGTGAATGCTGCTACTCGTGCCGCAGGTGAGTAGAATGAATGTGAACAATTGTAAAACAACAAAAGCCAATGATCCAGATGGACCGGCCGTCTAAACTATTGCAAAGAACACAGATGGAAATATATACAAATTTCATAAGGGAGTTTTTTCGTCTCTTGCCAAACGCATCACCAGATAATTATTAGGCAAAAAAACAAGTGTGAATAGTATATCAGATAATGAGTCACATAAAGCAGATCCATCATTTGCAAAAGAAAACTGAACATGTGTACAGGGTGCGACAGGGAAATACTTATAGTGAATCACAAATGATCATCAAACATTATGGAAATTATATGTCCACATTCCTGAATAAGGAAACACATTGTTTTGATGTAAAATTGAAATTAAATATACATCGCCAAGCTGAAACACAAGAAAGATATTAGTAGATGAAAAACAAATCATTTATGAAATTCATGTTATGGGGGTACTTCGTGTCTAAAGTCAAGATCCAATACGCTTCTCTGAGGGCCGGCTGCCTTTGCCAGCTGCCACCACCGGCCGCAAGATCGACCTTTTCGAGTCCGAAAAATTATAAACACGAAGTATCCCCTTTATGTATCGTAGTAAAATGTTTGGCTGCACCAGAATACCCTGAGTTGTTGTTAGTGATATTGTTGATGTGTTCAGCTACTGTAGAATATACCGTATACCATGTGGCTGGTCTAACAATTTATAAAGGATTTGATTGGATAGAATAAATAAGATGAAGTGTGCATAGAGTGGAATTCCTGTCTCTATTGTCAGTAAAGCCATATACACTGCATCTATTTAATGCAAAGAAACCAGAAACCGAGAGCCATGTAGAAGGTGTTCTGGTATTTCGCAGCATACTGGGAGTCAATATGTTCCCAAGTGTTCTTCCTCTCTTAGCAACTACCTGAAATCCCCCCTTCCAAAATAGTTCGGAGACGTTTGTCCTGGTTAATAACTGGCAAATATTTCAGAATAATATTCTTTATAGTGTCTACTGTACTTAATGGAAAATACAATATTCTGAGGAGAGGACCATTTTGAATTATTTGTGGTGCTATATAGAGATTAGTGTTGAGCCACCCCCGTAGTGTTCGAGTTCGGTTCGTCGAACACCCGTGTGTTCGCCGAACTGTTCGTCGAACTGTTCGTCGAACACCTTCGAACACCGTTAAAACCAATGGCAGGCAAACAAAAACACATAGAAACACATAGAAAACACCTTCAAAGGTGTCCAAAAGCTGACAAACTGCTCAGAAGACATAACTAACACATGGAAAAGTGACAAGTACATATAGTCATGCGAAAATAAAAGAGGTGGAGGAGTAAAAGGAGGGGGAGACACAGATATAGGCATGTCATGCCCTTCTAAAATCCAAAAAGTGAGAAGCCGACACGGCCAGTCCGCTCCTGCCCGTGCCACCTCCTTGTCGCCGGGTTTGTGCCAGAGCCGCAGTGAACCCTGACGGCCAGCCCCCCTCTCCCAATACTGGTGCCTGTCCGCTGGTGGGTCGAGCGAGCCCCCCTGTGGTGGAGGCAGCTCTAAGCTTTTTAATTTAAATTGTCTCTCTAATTTGAATGAATACACTTTAAATCCATTTACAAGGATCTATTGGAGGGCAAGTCTCATGCTAGCAGCCGCGGTAATTCCAGCTCCAGTAGCGTCCACTAAAGCTGCTGCAGTTAAAAAGCTTTTATAAGGATCGAGCTCGGCTGTCCACCGCAAGGCATCCTACTGCCAGTCCCAGCCCCTATGCCTTGGGGTGCCTCCTGATGCTCTTCACTAAGTATCCCATGGTCCCGAAGCATTTCCTTTGAAAAAATTAAGTGTCTAAACTACAGGTGGTGCAGCTTGCTTAACAGCCGGGATAATCCGCTGACTAGCAGACACTGCTACTAGGCACAAAGTATTTCCTGGGCTAGATGCAGTTAAAAATTTGTAATTAGATACTCTCGTTGGATGCTGAGAAAGCATTCCATAGAGTCTCCTGGCACGCCATATATGATTCTCTTAAAAAGCTTGGGGTAGGGGTCTAGGGGACCCTTTTATAGCCAAAATCACGGCCCTGTATCGCAATACGTCACCTAGGCTGAAGATAAATGGAACTGTAGCACCCTGAGGGCTCGGTTGCTACAGACGTATTGCACCTCACCCAGAGGTGTGATATCTCACTCTCAGGTAAGGATGGAGTGTGGATCAGGACCCGACACCTGCATGCATTACACCACATTGCCGTGGGGCAGGGCGACCAATATGCCCCTGAGATGGGCACGACAGTCCCTGTCCCTGGCTGGAGTGGGGGGAGGGAACACTGAGGAAGGGGAACCCTGTAGTGCAGGAGCAGGGAGGAAGCAGTTCCTGGGTGCATTGAGAAGGGAGTATAAAAGGTGGGCACCATCTTAGTTCAGTGCAGAGAAGTCTGAGCAGAAGTGGCAGGGAGCAGGGGCTCTGCATGAGCTCTGCTCCGGAGGCGGGCCTAGTAACAGAGGCCCAGGCCTGGAAGAGGGAGAAGGAAGGAAGAGGAGTGGAGAAGGCTCCAGGAACGAGGAATGAAGGGATCCCAGGGGTGCGGACGGGCGAGTCGCCACCGCACGCCCGAATCCACCTGCGTGGAGGGGTCAGGCCAAAGGGGGAGACCGGTCCCCGAACTAGTGGAGGCAGGAAACGACCCTCAGCTAGAAACCGGAGGCTCTGACATTTTATGTGGCGCAGCCCCTCGCTACACCCGCTAGGAAGGCACCACATAGGGTCAGGGAAACTGGCGCCAAGTTTACCAAGAGGAGGCCCGAGGCAGCCGGACAGAAGTGTTGGTAAGAAAGGCCAGACAAAGGACACACAAAGGGGGTCCTGTGAAGTGCTCCAAAGTTATCTGGGAGTTGTCTGAGCCCCTCACCTGGTGAGCACAGTACGACGTGGGCAGCCGTTACCTGCAGACGTAGTCTGGATAATAAGAACTGTGAGTAAAGGCCCTGAACTGCATCACTGACTCCGTGTCGTTACTGCTGCTGCCCTGCACCATCACCCCCATCCTCCGCATACACTGCCCTGAGGCTATACTCCTCCCGTGGGGAGTTATGCTACGCTCTGCTGCACCCACAACACCAGCCTCAGCGGTCTGCCCTGTAGCGGCGGTTCACTCTGACCGCAATCCACGGGTGGCGTAGTCGGACATTTAAACATCAAAACCACATAAATAGTTCCGCCACTGGTTTGACCGCCCTGAGCCACGGAACCGGGTCGCCGCCACGAAGACTACAACCACCAGCATCCACCAAAAAGGGTCTGGCTCCGGGTGTCCCAAGGCCCAGGGGGTGCGTCAGAACATTTTCATCACCTTTCACAATCACCAATGGGACAAGGCAGTGATGTCCTCTGTCCCCTCTCTTATACATCCTAGTGACGGAGCACCTGCTCTCATCAATTCGCCATAACCCCAATATTAGGTGGATTGAGGTGGGAGGCACCGAGTACAAGTGCTCTCTATTTGCTGATGATGTCCTAGTATATATCACTCAATCACATATATCCATCTATGCTGTTATGGCTGAAATAGATCACTTTGTTACATGGTAAAATTTTAAAATCAATGCAGCGAAGTCTGAGGCCCTCGATGTCTCCCTCCCCAAATCCATATAGGATTCCATCCAGTCCAACTTTCCCTTTGCCTGGCCCTCACAGGGTATCAAATACTTAGGAATTCCTATTCATAGAGACCTCTCCCATCTATGTTATCTTAATTTTGGGCCCTTTATTGAACAACTCCATACAGACCACGGTTGGCAAGTTAGAACTGTAAGATTCACTACGTGAACCACTGGTGTTTTGTGGAAAAGCACATGTACACTGCGTTCCAAATTATTATGCAAAAAGTGTTTAGGAGTGATAAGGGAAGAATTTGTTTGTTTGTCAGTTAAACTCATTGATGGTGATGTGTGTCAGGGCTCTTTATATCACTGTAAGCAATTGCAGACACCTGTGCTAATTAGTTTGGCAGGTGTGTCCAATGAAAGGCAAGACTACTTAAGAAGGCTCTCTCACATTATTAAGCAGCCTACATTTTCTGCCAAAATGGGAAAGAAAAAGGATGTGTCGGCTGCTGAGAAGCAACAAATTGTGGAGTGTTTAGGTCAAGGCATGACTACAATCAACATTGTGGGATGATCAGGATGAAGTGTCTTGGCAATCAAGAAGTATGTAGCTGATTCACAGTACACACGTGTGCGTGCTGATAAGGGCAAATTGAGGACTCTTTCCTACAGGCAATTACGTCAGGTTGAAAGAGCAGCGGCAAAAAAGCCTTGTCATAGCAGCAGACAAGTTTTTGAAGCTGCTTGTGCCTCCAACGTCCCCCGAACAACAAGATGCAGGGTCCTTCAGAGGTTTGCAGCTGTGCATGCGCCATCCTGTCGACCTCCTCTATCCACTTCACACAAGCAGAAACGGCTCCAGTGGGCCAAACATTACATGAAGACTGATTTCAAAACTGTTTTGTTCACGGATGAGTGCCGTGCAGCGCTCGATGGTCCAGATGGATGGAGTGGAGGATGGCTGGTTGATGGACACCCCACGCAAACACGGCTACAGCGCCAACAAGGAGGAGGTGGAGTAATGTTTTGGGCTGGAATCATGGGGAGAGAGATTGTCGGCCCCTTTAGGATCCCTGAAGGCGCTAAAGATGAACTCCATAATGTATGTGGATTTTCTCAAACAGCACTTCCTGCCATGGTTCAAGAAGAAGAACCGTGTATTTCACAGCAAGATCATTTTTCTGCATGATAATGCACCATCTCATGCTGCACATAAAACATCTGCATCTCTGGCTGATATGGGCATAAAAGGGGACAAACTTATGGTGTGACCCCCATGCTCCCCTGACCTCTACCCCATTCAGAACCTTTGGAGCATCATTAAAAGGAGTGTCTATGATGGCGGGAGGCAGTTCACATCTAAGCAACAGCTCTGGGAGGGTATTCTGTCCTCATGCAAAACAATTGAAGCAGAAACCATCCAAAACCTGACAAATTCAATGGACGAGAGAGTTCAGAAGCTCCTTTCGAACAAGGGGTCCTATGTGAAAATGTAACATCACCTAGAATAAAGTTTTGAGTTGAAAACTGTTTGATTTCAGTTTCTAACAACCTGCTAATGCTTATAATTTCAAAAATGACCATTTTTTTGGTCTTTATTAAAATGAAAAGGTTGATCGAAAAGTTTGGGGGATCTAAGAGTGTGGCAACCCAGTAGTCATGATTACTTCGAATTCTGACAATATGAGGGTCATGCTGCAGGTAGTGCAGCAAGAAGGCACTTATGTGCCTTGCGCATCTCGGAGCCCCAAAATTATTTTCCGGGCTAGATGCAGCTAAAAATTATTTTTAATTTTAAATCTGGTGAAGCTTTAGTATAGATGGCCTAATAGGATCAGTGCTGCACACTGCTACAAAGCCCAAATTATTTTCCAGTCAAGATACAGATAAACATGATTAGTAATTTGAAAGCTTAAAACGGTTGGTAGGGTGATTTTAACCAATCATCAAGCTTTTACTCTCCCCAGGATGACACAGGGGTAGAAAAGTCGTTTCGGATCCATGATTTGTTCATCTTTATGAACGTGAGTCTGTCTACATTATCAGTGGAGAGCCGCGTGCGCTTATCTGTCAGCACACCACCAGCAGCGCTGAACACACGTTCAGACAGAACGCTGGCTGCGGGGCATGACAAGATCTCCAAGGCGTAAGTGGCTAGCTCCGGCCATTTATCCAGATTGGAAGCCCAAAAAGAGCAAGGGTCCAGTGACACAGTCGTGGCTTCAATGTTTACTTGGAGATACTCCTGTACCATCGTCTCTAGGCGTTGACTATGTGTCAGACTTCTTGTCTCCTGTGGCCTTGCAAAGGATGGGCTAAAAAAGTGGTGAAATGATTCCGCAAAATTGATGTTACCAGCAGATACTGTGGTTCTGTTACGGTTTGAGTGCTGAACACTTGACGGTCCCACGGTTGGCAAGTTGGAACTGTGAGATTCACTACGTGCACCACTGGTATTTTGTGGAAAAGCACATGTAAGATTCTGCAACAGTCTCTGCTGATACTCCTGCATGCGTGCATCCCTTTCTATGGCAGGAATAATTTCTGCAAATTTACTTTTGTACCGGGGATCTAACAGTGTGGCAACCCAGTAGTCAGGATTATTTCTAATTCTCACAATTCGAGGGTCATGTTGCAGGTAGTGCAGCAAGAAGGCACTCATGTGTGTTGCGCATCCAGGAGCACCAAGTCCCTGTTGTGTTGGTGGCGAGGTAACAATCATGCTTCCTTCCTCTGTCCTCTCCCCCCAACCTCGCACAACAGAAATGTGATCAAGGTCTCCCTCATCTGATGAGTCTTCCATCAGTTCGTCCTCCACTTCTTCCTGGGCTCCTGCACCTTCCTCACTAGTTTGGCTGCTACCATGCGCCCTGGTAAAACCATCTCCCCCACCCTCACATGCCTGCCGCCTTGGTGCTGCCGACCGTCTGGACCTTGCAGATGTTAGCCCTTCCGCATACAACTCCTCCTCCTCTACTTCCTCCACCTCCTCTTGTGCCACCACCTGACTCCGAATTCTGTTTAACATGTGCTCCAGCATGTAAATCACCGGAATAGTCATGCTGATAATGGCATCGTCAGCACTAAACATCTTCGTCGCCATTTCAAAACTGTGCAGAAGGGTGCATAGGTCCCTGATCTGAGACCACTCCTCCAGCGTGATTTGCCCCACCTCTGAATCTCGTTGGCCCAGGCTATACGTCAGAACGTATTGCACCAGGGCTTGTCGGTGCTGCCACAGTCGCTGCAACATGTGCAGAGTTGAATTCCACCGGGTAGGCACATCGCATTTTAGCCGGTGAAGTGGCAGGCCCAACGACTTCTGTAGAGATGTAAGTCGCTGAGCTGCGGGATGCGAACGGCGGAAGTGAGCACACAGCGACCGTGCCCTCTGCAGAAGGCCATCTAGTCTGGGATAGTGGGCTAAAAATTGCTGGACAACCAGGTTCAACACGTGAGCCATACAAGGCACGTGTGTGACATTGCCCCGGCGAAGGGCCGCACCCAGGTTTGCAGCATTGTCGCACATGGCCTTCCCTGGTTTCAGGTCCAGTAGAGACAACCATTCATAAAATTGGTTCTCCAGAGCTGACCACAACTCCTCAGCTGTGTGACTCACATTTCCCAGACATTTCAATGTAAAAACCGCCTGATGACGTTGAGCCCTACTGCCAGCATAGTAAGGAGGTGTGCAGGATCCCTTCTGCGCAGTTAGAAAGCTTGTGGCATGACCAGACAGGCTTTGGGTGCAGGTGGAAGACTGAGAGGAGGTTGAGGAGGCAGAAGCAGTGGAGGAACTTTGACATAAAGAGGATTGACGCACAACTCGTGGGGACGGCAAGACTTGGACAGCAGCCCCTTGTCCTGCTGTCACCATAGTTACCCAGTGCCCAGTCAGCGACATGTAACGCCCCTGTCCATGCCTACTCGTCCAAGTGTCTGTGGTGAAATGCACCCTGTCACACACAGAGTTTCTCAAAGAAGCGGTGATGTTATGTGCGACATGCTGGTGGAGCGCAGGCACACCTTTCTTTGAGAAGTAGTGCCGACTGGGCATCTGGTACTGGGGCACTGCGACGGACATAAGGTCTCGAAAATCCTCTGTGTCCACCAGGCGGAAAGGCAGCATTTCTGTAGCCAAGAGCTTGCAGATGGTGAAATTCAACCTCTTAGCTTTCTCATGGCTAGGAGGAAATGGTCTTTTACTTGTCCACATCTGAGGGACCGAGGGCTGGCTATTGTGCTTAGACGGGGTTGATAAGGGTGTCCCCGGCAAACTGCCGGTCTGTGAGGAAGATGCAGGCGGACATGTTAGGTTGCCTTGATCCAAAGGTGGTGCTATCGATGTCGGACAGCGCTCAACACCAGCTGGTGTTACCACCTCCAAAGAAAATGATGACCTGCCAATCACGCTGGCTGTTGCGGGTAAAGAGGTGGCAGGTCTGCGCCCCAAAACAGGTGTGACTGCTGTCCCCCCAGTCACAGAGGATGAAGAGGCCGCGGATGCACAAGATATGGCAGACGGTGGTTGGCCCGGCCGGCTAGGCCGCATTGTAGCACACTGAGCTTCCCACTGCAACTTATGCTTCTTGTCCATGTGCCGGTTCATGCATGAAGTACTCAAACTATGTATTTTTTGGCCTCTACTTAACTTTTGCTGACAAATGTTACAGATAACACGAGTTGGGTCATCTTTATCGATCTGAAAAAATGCCCAGGCTATGCAAGGCTTAGCACCCATGCGACCTGAAGAGCCACCACGACTTGTGGTGAGAGGCAGAGTTGTGTTTGAGGATGCAGTTGTTGACGTGCTTCCAGTACTACGTCTCTGTCCAGGAAGGCGCAACCTGACCTCGTCGTCACTAGCATCTTCCTCCACCTCCTCTGCTGACCTCATCTCTTGGCTGACTGTGGGTTGACAGTAAGTGGGATCTCCGACCTCATCATCATCACCCTGTGCGTTATCACACCCGTCGTCCTCAGAGCCAACCTGTTCCTGCCCTGACAAAAAACTAAAGTTGTCGCTCCAATCAGGTATTTGAGTCTTATCATCGTCTTCCTCATTGTCTCCACCAACAGGAGTTACAGTTTGGGAATGAGGGTCTACATTATGGTCAGAACCTTCTGCGTCTGGTCCTGGATCCGACTCATAAAGATTCTGGGCATCAGTGCAGATCATTTCCTCGTCTGGATTCACAGAAGCGCTGGAGTCGACCTCTGATTCCCAGGCTATAGTATGAGTAAACAGCTCTGCAGACTCAACCATCTGTTCTACCTCATACTCAGACAGGCAGCTGGAGATTTGGGAGCTGTGAGGAAGCAAGTGCGATTTGGGTGACACCTTTGAGGACTGGAGTATTTGTGATGTTGAAGTTGATGTGGAGGAGAGCCCACTTAAAGGAGCACTTGATATCCGTTGAAGCGCCTGCTGTTTTTGTGCCTCATCTGGAATTTGTAACGATTGGCGTGGCCGTAAGAAAGGGATCTTATCACATTGTCCGCTAAAAGAAGTAGACATTTTAGTTTGGCTGGAAGATGGTCTTTCTTCTGCAGATGTTACTGTTGCTTTAACACCTACCCCACGGACACAACCTTTTTTCCCCTTCCCAACACGCCTATTCCCCTTTCCACCAGCAGCAGGCCTTTTTCCACTCATTTTGGTGGTTAACTAATTCACAACTCTGGAGTTGTTTGCACAAAAAAACAATGGATGGTAACCGAGCAGAGCTGAGTGGCCAAACTGTGGTATTAGGCCAAAACTATTGGCTGGGTTAGATGCAGAAAAAAATTATTTTGAATTTGCAACCTGATGGAGGTCAGTATAGATGGATTAATAGAACAAGACCCACACACAGCTAGAAGCCCAATATTTTTTCAGAGGTAGATGCAGGAAAAAAATATATTCAGTTTGCAACCTGATGGAGGTCAGTATAGATGGACTAATACAACAAGTCCCACACACAGCTAGAAGCCCAAATATTTTTTCAGAGGTACTGTAGATGCAGATAAAAATTAGTTTTAATTTGCAACCTGATGGAGGTCAGTATAGATGGGCTAATAGAGAAAGTCCGACACACTACTAGAAGGCCAAATATTTTTTCAGAGGTAGATGCAGAAAAAAATATATTCAGTTTGCAACCTGATGGAGGTCAGTATAGATGGACTAATAGAGAAAGTCCGACACACTACTAGAAGGCCAAATATTTTTTCAGAGCTAGATGCAGAAAAAAATTATATTCAGTTTGCAACCTGATGGAGGTCAGTATAGATGGATTAATAGAACAAGACCCACACACAGCTAGAAGCCCAATATTTTTTCAGAGGTAGATGCAGAAAAAAATATATTCAGTTTGCAACCTGATGGAGGTCAGTATAGATGGACTAATACAACAAGTCCCACACACAGCTAGAAGCCCAATATTTTTTCAGAGGTAGATGCAGAAAAAAATATATTCAGTTTGCAACCTGATGGAGGTCAGTATAGATGGACTAATACAACAAGTCCCACACACAGCTAGAAGCCCAAATATTTTTTCAGAGGTACTGTAGATGCAGATAAAAATTAGTTTTAATTTGCAACCTGATGGAGGTCAGTATAGATGGACTAATAGAGAAAGTCCGACACACTACTAGAAGGCCAAATATTTTTTCAGAGCTAGATGCAGAAAAAAATTATATTCAGTTTGCAACCTGATGGAGGTCAGTATAGATGGATTAATAGAACAAGACCCACACACAGCTAGAAGCCCAATATTTTTTCAGAGGTAGATGCAGAAAAAAATATATACAGTTTGCAACCTGATGGAGGTCAGTATAGATGGACTAATACAACAAGTCCCACACACAGCTAGAAGCCCAATATTTTTTCAGAGGTAGATGCAGAAAAAAATATATTCAGTTTGCAACCTGATGGAGGTCAGTATAGATGGACTAATACAACAAGTCCCACACACAGCTAGAAGCCCAAATATTTTTTCAGAGGTACTGTAGATGCAGATAAAAATTAGTTTTAATTTGCAACCTGATGGAGGTCAGTATAGATGGACTAATAGAGAAAGTCCGACACACTACTAGAAGGCCAAATATTTTTTCAGAGCTAGATGCAGAAAAAAATTATATTCAGTTTGCAACCTGATGGAGGTCAGTATAGATGGACTAATAGAGAAAGTCCGACACACTACTAGAAGGCCAAATATTTTTTCAGAGCTAGATGCAGAAAAAAATTATATTCAGTTTGCAACCTGATGGAGGTCAGTATAGATGGATTAATAGAACAAGACCCACACACAGCTAGAAGCCCAATATTTTTTCAGAGGTAGATGCAGGAAAAAAATATATTCAGTTTGCAACCTGATGGAGGTCAGTATAGATGGACTAATACAAGTCCCACACACAGGTAGAAGCCCAAATATTTTTTCAGAGGTACTGTAGATGCAGATAAAAATTAGTTTTAATTTGCAACCTGATGGAGGTCAGTATAGATGGACTAATAGAATGATGCTATGCCCAAAAGATTTTACTTCACTAGGTGCAGTAAAAAAATTGGTATTCTATACACAGGTGGTATATCTTGCAACACAGATAGGCTACTCCACTGACTAACACACTCTGCAATAGGCCAAAAAGGATTAGCTTTGCTAGATTCAGCCAAATGCTGTGAAAAAAACTTGCACAGCACTGGCACAGACCTGCCTGGCAAAAACTGATAGGAACTGATGTAACCTAGTCCTGAAAAGGACTCCAATTACAATTAGTCTTTACTCCCACAACCTATCTATTTAAGAGCACAGACCTCCCTGATAAAAGTCGTAGGAAATGCTGTAACCTAGTCCTTAAAAGGACTGCAATCACAACTATTCCCTACTCCCAAGCTATCTGTATATTTGTGCGAAAATTGGCTTGAAATTAACAAGGTATAGCGCACACAGCAACAGCGGTGCCGTCTAACACGCAGCTGCAGCAGTGAGAAAATGGTGGCGACGGGGAAAATGGCTTGGTCTTATAGGGCAAGGACATGTGACATACACTGCCAATGACACATGCCCTTGCTTGTGTGAAAAAAAGCACTTCGCTCCGTGTGTGCGCTGCTGATAGGCTGACAGATTGCACCTCCCCACTGCAAATGCGGGAAAGAGAAAAAAAAATGGAGATCTTCATTGTTCCTGCAGAGATCCATCCCCTGCCCCTCCCCCCACCCCGCTGTACACTCAAACTGCGTATTAACATTAATTTTCATCATTACTGAGAAAAAATCCAGTTATGATTTTGGTGCACGAACAGTTATCGAACATAACCTCGAACAGCCGAATTTTTCTCAAATTGTTCGTGTTCGCCGAACGGCTCGAACACCGCCCAAAACAGCTCGAATTTGAGATTGGCGAACAGTTCGAGTAGAACAACGCTCATCTCTAATAGAGATGAGCGGTGTTCGACTAGAACTGTTCGCCAATCTCAAATTCGAGCTGTTTTGGGCCGTGTTCGAGTTGTTCGACGAACCCGAACGATTTGCAAAAAATTCGGCTGTTCGAGGTTATGTTCGATAACTGTTCGTGCACCAAAAGCGTGTCCTGCATGTCTGGTGCTATTTAGAGCACCAATCATGCAGGGATTGTCTGCCACTCACTGTAATGCCACAGCCATGGTGGTTGTGGCATTACAGTGATTGCCCAAATCGATGGGAACAGTGCCAACAGTGAAACATGAAAAGCCGGCAATTCAGCAGCGGCATACACCGGTACCCGACAATTTAGAACCGAAAGAATAGAGCTTCACACATAGATTAGATAGATATAAACATGTCAGCCACATATATACGAAGTACAGTGAAAGTGCTGCTTACTGTACTTGTCATTTAGCGTAAAGGATTTATCAAAAAAAATAATAGTGTTTTCATGCACCGTCTCTTTAAAAAAGCCGGCCGGCAATTCAGCAGCGGTACCCGACAATTTAGAATAGAAGGAATAGAGAATCACACATAGATTAGATAGATAGAAACATGTCAGTCACATATATATGAAGTACAGTGACAGTGTTGATTACTGTACTTGTCATTTAGTGTAAAGGATTTATCAAAAAAAATAATAGTGTTTTCATGCACCGTCTCTTTAAAAAAGCCGGCCGGCAATTCAGCATCTGTACCCAACAATTTAGAATAGAAGGAATAGAGAATCACACATAGATTAGATAGATAGAAACATGTCAGTCACATATATATGAAGTACAGTGACAGTGTTGCTTACTGTACTTGTCATTTAGTGTAAAGGATTTATTAAAAAAAATAATAGTGTTTTCATGCACCGTCTCTTTAAGAAAGCCGGCCGGCAATTCAGCATCTGTACCCGACAATTTATAACAGACAGAATAGAGCTTCACACATAGATTAGATAGATAGAAACATGTCAGTCACTTATATATGAAGTACAGTGATAGTGTTGGTTACTGTACTTGTCATTTAGTATTAAAATAAAGGATTTATTATTAAAAAAATTGGCGTGGGGTTCCCCTTAATTTTAGGCTCTAGCGGAGGTTAAGCAGACAGCTGGGGCAGATGTTTGAAGCCTGGGAAGGGGGTAATACCCACGGAGCTTCCCAGGCTACTAATATCAGCCCCCAGCTGAATACATAGCCTTTACTAGCTATTAAAATGGGGGACCCCCCCAAAAAAATGACGTGGGGTCCCCCCTAATTTAATAGCTAGCAAAGGCTAGGCAGACAGCTGGGGGCTGATATTAATAGCCCAGGAAGGGAGCCATGAATATTGGCCCCCTCCCAGGCTAGAAACACCAGCCGTCAGCCGCCCCAGAAATGGCGCATTCATAGGATGCGCCAATTCTGGCACTTAGCCTCGCTCTTCCACGCTGCCCTGGTGCGGTGGCAGGGGGTAATAGGGCTGGGGTTGATGTCAGCTTATAATGCCAGCTGACATCAAGCCCAGGTTAGTAATGGAGAGGCGTCTATAAGACACCCCCATTACTAACCCCATAGTCAAAGTTAAAAAAAACACAAACACCCAGAATAAAGTCCTTTAATTGAAATAAAGACACAATTCTTTATTGTTCTAAATTAAACCATACTTACCGTCACGCCCATTCCAGCTGAAGCCAACGATCTCCTGTAATAAAAATAAAATAATAAAGCAACCTCATCCTTACCTTTCCAGGGTTCCCACGACAGTTTCAGCTCTGCTACATCGAGATGACAGGCTGGACCGCAGCAGAACGCTGCCATCCAGCCTGTCATCCCGCAGACACTGAGAAGAGCAGGCTTGCTTGCGCTCCACATTGTCTCTCTGTGACGGCATAAAGATGAGCCGAGGTCATGTCCAATGAACTCGGCTCACCTCATGCACGTCACTTACAGCGTGGGAGAATTCTCCTGCACTCAGCACTTCAGCGTGAGAATTTTCCCACGCTGTCAGTGACGTGCATGAGGTGAGCCGAGTTCATTGGACATGACCTCGGCTCATCTGGATGCCGTCACAGCGAGACACTGAGGAGCGCAAGCATGCCTGCTCTTCTCAGTGTCTGCGGCATGACAGGCTGGAGGGCAGCGTTCTGCTGCGGTCCAGCCTGTCATCTCGATGTAGCAGAGCTGAAGCTGTCGTGGGAACCATGGAAAGGTAAGGATGAGGTTGGTTTATTATTTTTCTTTTATTGCAGGAGATCGTTGGCTTCAGCTGGAATGGGCGTGATGGTAAGTATAGTTTAATTTAGAACAATAAAGGATTGTGTCTTTATTTCAATTAAAGGACTTTATTCTGGGTGTTGTGTTTTCTTTTAACTTTGACTATGGGGTTAGTAATGGGGGTGTCTTATAGACGCCTCTCCATTACTAACCTGGGCTTGATGTCAGCTGGCATTATAAGCTGACATCAACCCCAGCCCTATTACCCCCTGCCACCGCTACAGGGCAGCGTGGAAGAGCGAGGCTAAGTGCCAGAATTGGCGCATCCTATGAATGCGCCATTTCTGGGGCGACTGACGGCTGGTGTTTCTAGCCTGGGAGGGGGCCAATATTCATGGCTCCCTTCCTGGGCTATTAATATCAGCCCCCAGCTGTCTGCCTAGCCTTTGCTAGCTATTAAATTAGGGGGGACCCCACGTCATTTTTTTGGGGGGGTCCCCCATTTTAATAGCTAGTAAAGGCTAGGTATTCAGCTGGGGGCTGATATTAGTAGCCTGGGAAGCTCCGTGGGTATTACCCCCTTCCCAGGCTTCAAACATCTGCCCCAGCTGTCTGCTTAACCTCCGCTAGAGACTAAAATTAAGGGGAACCCCACGCCAATTTTTTTTAATAATAAATCCTTTATTTTAATACTAAATGACAAGTACAGTAACCAACACTATCACTGTACTTCATATATATGTGACTGACATGTTTCTATCTATCTAATCTATGTGTGAAGCTCTATTCTGTCTGTTATAAATTGTCGGGTACCGCTGCTGAATTGCCGGCCGGCTTTTTTAAAGAGACGGTGCATGAAAACACTATTTTTTTTTTTAATAAATCCTTTACACTAAATGACAAGTACAGTAAGCAACATTGTCACTGTACTTCATATATATGTGACTGACATGTTTCTATCTATCTAATCTATGTGCGAGGCTCTATTCCTTCTTGTCTAAATTGTCGGGTACCGGTGTATGCCGCTGCTGAATTGCCGGCCGGCTTTTTTAAAGAAAGCGTCTTCTGAGCAGTTTGTCAGCTTTTGGACACCTTTGAAGGTGTTTTCTATGTGTTTCTATGTGTTTTTGTTTGCCTGCCATTGGTTTTAACGGTGTTCGACGGTGTTCTAAGGTGTTCGACGAACAGTTCGACGAACAGTTCCTCGAACATCCCGGTGTTCGACGAACCGAACCGAACCCGAACACTACGGGGGTGGCTCAACACTAGTGCTATACAATAAATCCCTACGGGGAGTGTTCCTGACCTGTTCAAATGTATGAAGGATGTTAGATTCATGATAGTCTCTATCTAATAACCTGTCAGTTATGGTTTTTCCTTCACTGATAAAGAGTCATCATTGGAGCAGACTCTCCTGGCCCTAGTATATTCTCCTCTGGGGATAGCATTGGTTGTGTGCCTGGGGTGAGAACTGGATGCTAACAGAATGATGTTACCGGTAGTTTCTTTGCAAAGTAAAGAAGTATCAACCATACCGGTGATTGTGTTACCATGTAATTCAATATCCAAAAACGGGACATACTGTAGATGGACAGTTGGCTAGAAGTAAAACGGATGTTACAATTATTTGAATTGATGTAAGAAACAAACTCAAAATATGTGGATGTGCCTCCTTGCTAGACAAGGAGCAAATCATCCACATATCTGGAAAACCAAACAACTGAGTACAGAATGGATTATTGATAGAAAAAAATATAAATTTCTTCCCACCAGGCCATAAAAAGTATTGCCAAAGACGGGGAGAACTTGGAACCCATCGGCGCCCCCAATGTCTGTAAATAAAATTTAGTACCAAACATAAAAAAATTATGTTTTAACAAATAATCCAATGATAATAAAATAAAATGTTTGAGGGCTCTCGAATAGGCACTATACTTATCCAAATGGTATGCTGTATTGTGAGGTATGGATGAGTATAAGTTGACCACATCACATGTAGCAAAAGAATAGTTGGAATGCCATTTGAAATGATCAAAAACCTTAAAAAAGTTGTCCACTACTCTCACATTGATGCCCTATCCAAAGGATAGGGCATCAATGTATTGTCGACCAGGGTCCCGCACTCGGCACCCCCGCCGATCAGCTGTTATCGGTGCCGGTGGCGGCAGCGGCCGGCCGGAAGTGCTTGCCTGTGATGCTTACCCGTCCATCTGTAGTGGCTGCAGCGGGGTACTACACATCCGCCTCCCATTCAATTGAATAGGAGGCGGATGTGCAGTAACAAGCACCGGCTACTACAACTTGACGGCCAAGCACCGCAGGTAAGAACTTCCGGCCTGCGGCTGCCGACACCGATAACAGCTGGTCGGCGGGGGTGCCGAGTGTGGGACCCTGGCCGACAATACATTGATGCCCTATCCTACGGATAGGCCATCAGTGTTAAAATAGTGGGCAACTCCTTTAAGGACAGTAGTAGTGTCCTTTAGAAAATCTGGAGTTCTAATAATGAGTGGTTGGAGATGGCCGTCCACCCACTCACTAAGGTTCAGGGATCCATTACGAGAAATTATTGGTCTGAGTAGAGTGGGAAAAACCCCTTTGTTAACCTTAGGGAGCCTGTGGAAAATAGGCATGGTGGGGTATTCAGGAATCAACCATCTTCGCAATTTAGGGTTCAAAGTACCAAGTCTGCTACCTAGAACCAAAGATTCTGATAGCTCGGATTTAAATACATTAGTGGGATCAGACCTTACACTGGTGTAGGTGTTTGTGTCGCTGAGGATGGAAAGCACCATGTTACCATACAATTCAGTGTCCAATACCACAACACATCCACCTTTGTCTGATTTCCGTATGCCCATGGTGGCAGCCGGCATAAACCGGCCCTCAGGGAAGTGTATTGGATCTTGACTTTATGTTATGTTCTGCTACCAGAGCTAAGGAAAGAGAGGAGATCTGTCCCTATGATAGAACTCAGCTTAATCCCTACGATGTAACAGGGGACCTGATCCTGCGATCAGACCTGCTAAAGTCCTAAGCTAGTCTGTACGGAGACCTATAGATGTGGGGAAGGAATCCCTACAAGTACTAAGGACTGGGAGGAAAATGGGACACCTCCTAAGAGAAATAGTAGCAGACAGACGAACAAACAAAATATATAGAACAAAGAGGTCCGTAGACCAAGCAAACTAACAGAGTTAGATACAGAGCACAGGCTAGCTAGAAAGTAGTTAAACAATGAAGTCCAGCAAAGCCAGAAGGGCGGAGCAGGATTAAATAGGCCAACAAGGTCATGTGACCAGCAAAGGAAAAAAAACCTAAGAGCAAGGTTCTAACAGTACCCCCCCTTCTAAGAGGATCCTCCGGATCCCCTAGGACCAGGCTTATCAGGAAATCTCCTGTGAAACGCTCTGATAAGTCTGGACGCGGAAACATCATCCGACCTCACCCAAGAGTTATCCTCGGGTCCGAAACCTTTCCAGGCCACAAGATACTGCAAACTACCTCTATACAGTCTAGAGTTAAGGATGCGAGAAATTTCATATTCCCCGTACTCCACCACCGGAGGAACAGAGGCAGAGGCATTACAATCCGATACAACAGCTTTTTTCAACAGAGAGACATGAAATACCGGATTAATTCTCCAGGAGGTAGGAACCTCCAACCTAACAGCAGATTGGTTGACAACCTGAAGCACCTTAAAGGGCCCTACAAACTTGGGACCCAATTTCTTAGAAGGAATCCTCAACCGCAGATTCCTAGAGGACAACCAAACCATGTCACCAACAGCGAACAAAACCTCCTGTCGTTTCCTATCAAAGTAGTCCTTAGATTTTCTGTTGGCCTCCTGAAGATTACCACGCACATCCGTCCAAACTCTCTCCAAATCACCGGAAAAATTCTCCTCCTCAGGCACGGCAGATCCCAACTTGGAGAACGACCCAAACGACGGATGTCTCCCAGAACAACAAAAAAAAAGGCGAACAACCAGCAGAAGAAGATGTATGATTGTTCAGAGCAAATTCAGCAAGTGGCAGAAACTCAGACCACCCCTCTTGATTGTCTGCCACAAAACAACGCAAGAACTGCTCAACATCCTGGTTTTTCCTTTCTGTCTGGCCATTAGATTGAGGATGATATCCGGACGAGAACGATAAATGAACTCCCAACCTGTCACAAAAGGCACGCCAAAAACGAGCCACGAACTGAGGACCCCTATCAGAAACAATGTCAGTAGGAACGCCATGAAGTCTGACAATTTCCTTGACAAAGGCCTTAGCGAGAGTTTTAGCGCAGGGCAGTTTGACGAAGGGAACCAAGTGACACATCTTGCTAAAACGGTCCACGACCACCCAGATGACAGTAAAACCCTCAGAGGGGGGAAGGTCAGTTATAAAGTCCATAGCCAAATGTGTCCAAGGAGCACTGGGAATCTCCAAAGGACAAAGCAACCCCGCAGCAGGAGTATGTGAGGACTTAGATCTAGCACATATAGTACATTGACGCACCCACTTAATGACTTCCTTCTGCCATCCAGGCCACCAAAAACTGCGACCCACCAGTCTCTTTGTCTCAGAGATTCCGGGATGACCTGCCAACTGAGATTCGTGACACTCAACAAACAAATCTCTCCTAAAGGTCCCAGGCACAAACAACCTCCCATGAGGAGTGTTAGATGGGGCATTCTCCTGTGCTTTAAGAATCTCATCTTCCAAAACGGAGTCCAAAGCAGCTATCACAACACCTTCTTGTAAAATGTTCTCCTCTTTCTCAGCACCGACTATGGGAGAAAAACTGCGAGACAAGGCATCCGCCTTAACATTCTTAGTACCAGGGATGTAAGTAACGGAGAAATTAAACCGCGAGAAAAACAGTGCCCACCTAGCCTGACGGGCATTCAGGCGCTTGGCAGCATCAAGATATGTCAGATTTTTATGATCCGTAAGAACCTGAACGGGAAATTCCGCACCTTCCAAGAAGTGGCGCCAGTGTTCAAATGCGAGTTTAATAGCCAATAATTCCCGATTACCAATATCGTAATTCAGTTCAGTCTCCGGAAATTTTTTTGAAAAAAAGGCACAGGGATGTAATCCATCCCCGTTATCCTGAGACAATACTGCGCCAACCCCCACAGAGGAAGCATCAACCTCAACCAAAAACGGCTTAGTCACATCAGGCTGCATAAGGATGGGAGCAGAGGTGAACCTCTCCTTGAGATACACAAAAGCTTCAATGGCCTCAGAAGACCACTGAACCGCATCAGCACCTTTCCTGGTGAGATCGGTCAGAGGTTTGACAATACTAGAAAAATTTTTTATGAATTTTCTGTAATAATTGGCGAAACCTAAAAACCTCTGTATCGATTTCAAACCAATAGGCCTAGGCCATTCCTGTACAGCTTGAACTTTAACCGGGTCCATCTCAAAACCTTCGCTGGAGATAATGTAACCCAAAAAACTAATTCTCTGTACAGCGAACTCACATTTCTCCAGCTTAGCAAAAAGCGAATTGTCCATTAATAACTGTAATACCTCACGTACGCTCCGCCAATGAGACTCCAGATCCGGCGAATAAATCAAAATGTCATCCAAATACACAACCACATTTTTGCCGATCAAAGGTCTAAGGATGTCATTAATAAGATTCTGAAAAAATGCAGGAGCATTATTAAGACCAAAAGGCATAACCAGATTCTCAAAATGACCCACAGGAGTGTTAAAAGCAGTCTTCCATTCGTCACCCTCCTTCATGCGCAACAGATTGTATGCCCCCTTAAGGTCAATTTTAGAGAACCACTTGGCCCCCATTAACTGGTTAAACAGATCAGGAATCAATGGCAGTGGGTAAGGATTGCGTACAGTAATTTTGTTAATCTCACGAAAATCCAGACAAGGACGTAAACCGCCGTCCTTTTTTTTTACAAAAAAAAATCCAACCGCCACAGGAGACTTAGAGGGCCTAATGTGACCGGCGGCCAAACTTGTCTGTATGTATTCCTCCAAAGCCTTACTCTCAGGAATAGTAAGGTTAAATAAACGACTTTTAGGAAGAGTCGCTCCAGGGACAAATTCAATAGAACAATCATAGTCTCTATGGGGAGGCAAAACCTGCGATTCCTTCTCAGAAAAAAACTCTCCAAAAATCCTGAATAGGAACAGGCAATTCTCCCCTATCCAAAGCTGCAATACGCCCGTTACAACACTTGTCATAACATTTATGGCTCCAGGATTTAATTTCACTGGTAGACCAATCCAGTACAGGATTGTGAAATTTTAACCAGGGCAATCCCAATATTACTGGAGAAGGCAAGTTATTCAAAACTACCAAATCCAATTTCTTGTGGTGAACACCATTAATAGTGAGAGGAAATTCACAGACCTTGAGAGTAATATTCTTCAAAGGGGAACCATCCACCGAAACCACAGCAATGGGGGATGATAAAGGTTCGGGTTTTAAATTGAGTCTTTCCAAGAATCCCCAATCAATAACATTCAGAGTAGACCCACAATCAACAAACACCCGAAATTCCATTAATTTTTCCTGAGCAATCGTGGAAGCAGCTAAAAATACACCCTTGGAATTTAAACAGGCAATACGGGCATGACTGACCATTTTTTTTTCTTTCTTGATACGAAGCTCACAGTCTTTAATTAAATGACCAGATTTTCCGCAATAGAAACACAAGCCTTCAGAAAATCTGCGATCTTTTTCTTGAGAGCGAGGTGCCATCGCTCCAATCTCTATCGGTTCACCACTGTTAGTACACACATTCTCATAACCAGAAACTGACATAGCAGAGGATTTGCTCTCATTAACCCTTGCACGCAGTCTCCTATCCACCCGTATAGCTAATTGCATAGCCTGTTGCAAATCTTCAGGTGTAGGATAAGCAATTAGCAGGTCTTTAACCCTTTCACTGAGCCCAGCAAGAAATAGACTTTTCAGAGCAGAATCGTTCCACCCTGTTTGAGTAGACCATCGACGGAAATGAGTACAATATTTTTCCACATTACCTGATCCCTGTCTCAAACGTCTTAACTCAGTCTCAGCTGATGAGACACGATCAGGATCATCATATCATAGTCCCAAAGCAGAAAAAAAACTATCCACTGAACTGAAGCATGTATCACTAGGTTGCAAAGAAAAGGCCCACTCCTGAGGCTCTTTGCGCAAAAGTGACATTATAAACCCTATGCACTGGGAATCATCCCCAGAGGACTTGGGTCTCAAATGAAAATACAATAAGCAAGCATTTTTAAATGAAAAAAATTCTCGGTGTTCACCAAAAAATAAATCCGGCAAACGTACCTTAGGCTCCAAGAAATGTGCTCCAGGACAGTTACTCACGTGTTGACGGAGCTCAGTCACCTCCAAAGAGAGTCCCTGCAGGTGTTTAGCCAAATCCAGAACCGACACCATGATGGAACAGAAAAAATCTTTCCTTAGAGCATTTGCTGGGCTGGACTTACTGTTATGTTCTGCTACCAGAGCTAAGGAAAGAGAGGAGATCTGTCCCTACGATAGAACTCAGCTTAATCCCTACGATGTAACAGGGGACCTGATCCTGCGATCAGACCTGCTAAAGTCCTAAGCTAGTCTGTACGGAGACCTATAGATGTGGGGAAGGAATCCCTACAAGTACTAAGGACTGGGAGGAAAATGGGACACCTCCTAACAGAAATAGTAGCAGACAGACGAACAAACAAAATATATAGAACAAAGAGGTCCGTAGACCAAGCAAACTAACAGAGTTAGATACAGAGCACAGGCTAGCTAGAAAGTAGTTAAACAATGAAGTCCAGCAAAGCCAGAAGGGCGGAGCAGGATTAAATAGGCCAACAAGGTCATGTGACCAGCAAAGGAAAAAAAACCTAAGAGAAAGGTTCTAACACTTTAAATGCGAAATACCCCCATAACATGAATTTCAAAAATTATTTGTTTTTCATCTACTAATATCTTTCTTGTTTTTCAGCTTGGTGATGTATATTTAATTTTAATTTCACATCATAAGGTTAAGTTCACACGATGCGTTTCTGATGCGGAAATGCTACGAAAACGCTTGTTAATAGGTCTGCTATTGCGGTAAAAACTGCAGCACGGCCATTTCTTGCGCAATCCCGCCACAAGTTCGCGGCCATTGACTTGCATTGAACCGCAGCAAACCTACAAGTATAATATCTATACCTGTGGATTTGCCTAGTTTCAATTATAGCCAATGACCGCGAATTTGCGGGGGAAACGTCCTGCGGGTGGTACTTGAGTCGGGAGAGGAGGACTACAACTCCTCTCATCTGACCGCCGTTCCCACTGAAAACAGCTAGAGCGGCGTGGATGGCAGGAGCAGTAGTCTGCTTTGCCCAGCCCGCATGCCTGCAGTAAAAAAAAAAGTAAAAATAATAAAAAAAAAACTTTTACTCACCTGTCTGGTGGCCCCCGGAGTCCTCCTGGTCCCCGGCAGCGATCCTCTCCTCCCGGCGTCCGGCGGTACACTGCGGGAGCACGTGCACTCCCGCAGTGTAACGAGCTGCCAGGACTTGCGGTGACATCACCGATCAGCTGATTGGTCACGTGACCGATCAGCTGATGCTCACATGACCTGACCCTGGGAACATTTGCAAGAATGTTCCCAGGGTGGTAAGCTCACCGGGGCTGATCAACTGATCTTCAGCTGATCAACCCCAGTGACCTCACTCCTACACAGCAATGTACACTGACAGGAGTGATTTTACACTCCTTGTCCATGTACAATGCTGTCTTCTACAGCAATGACATCAGTGATTTCTGATGTCACTGCTGTAGAAGTGACCCAGATCACCGTGGGACACTTTATTCTGGCCATGTCTTTTATTGAAAAAGTGGCGACCATTTTACCATGCAGTTAGTAATGGGGGCGTCTTATAGACGCCATCTATTACTAACCTGGGCTTCATGTCAGCTGCAAAACAAGGCTGACATGAACCCCAACCCCATTACCCCACTCGCCACCACTACAGGATGCATCATTTCTGGGACTGCTGAGGGGTGATATTAATAGCAGTGGAGGGGGCCAGGATCCATGGCTCCTTCCCTGGCTATTAATATCAGACCGCAGCTGTCTAGTTTAGCCTTTGCTGGTTAAATTTTATAGAGTGACCCCACGTCAATTTTTTTCTGGGGTGTCCCTGTAATCTAGCCAGTAAAGGCTAAACAACAGCTGTTGGATGATATTAATAGCCAGGGAACATTGTTGGCTAATGACCCCTTCCCCGGCTACTAATATCAGCTCCCAGGAGTCGGCTTTCCCTCTGCTGGTTATAAAAATGACGCGGGAGCCCACGCCATTTTTTTATTTTATTTTAGGCTATGTGCCCACGATCTGGACATAGCAGTGCTTTGGATATTTTTTGGTGCGTCCAAAACGTTGCATTCTATTGAACGCAAGTAAATCTGCATGTGTTCACTGAACCATGGGGATTTATTGCATTAAATACATTCTGGTGGTCAAATTTCTGTTGCGGAGACTAGCGACTCTGAAAGAGAATTTGACATGCTGCGGTCCTGAAAGACGCGCTGCATGTCAGTGTCCACGGATGATCTGATGCACGCATAGTGGACATGGCATTTCTAGAGATCCCATCCACTTTGCTGTAGCATCTGGATGCTGCGGATTTGACCCTGTATAAACACGCAAAGTCAAACCTGCAGCGGCTCCTGATCGTGGCCACGTACCCAAACTCACCCGCAGCATGTCAATTTCTGTAGCGGACATGCTAGTCTCCGCTGCAGATTTTGACCGATTGAAGTGTCATTATGTGCGGTGGATTCACATGTACCGACAACAAAAGTGCGGCATTAAACACCACGTTTTGGAATCAACAAAAATGTGCTGCGTCCAAAGTGCTGCTGAGTGCTGATCGGGGGGACTTAGCTGCTAACGAACCAGCTGTGAGCTGTTATTAATGGCTAGGGACCATGTTTGCAAATGGCAACTTCCCAGGCTAATAATAGCAGCTCACAGCAGCCGCATAAATTACATGAATAGAAATGCTAATGAAAATTGGGTGAATGGGATCAGCTGACATGTAACTCTTTTGTTTGGTGATGACAAGGTGTCAATCAGACCTTTTCATGACCAAAACTAATTAAAGTAAAGAGTTAAATAAACACACAGACACAGAGCAAACACTTTATTTGAAATGCAACAGACACATTCTTTAATCATTTAAATTAACCAATATACTCACCCCAGTAATCCAAGGGTTTAAGCAATGTCCCACCAAATAACTCTATTTAGCTCAAAAAAGCATTCATTGATGTACAAAAACGCTTCAAAAACCGCATAAAAAGCGCATCAAAAACGCATCAAAAATGGCCAGCATTTTTCCTGCCAAGGAGATGCAGAAACACTCAGGAAATTTCTGCTTCAAATCCTGATCGTGCTCACATAGCCTAACATTGTGTTTCCTTATTGAGGAATGTGGACATATAATTTACATAATGTTTATTGATCATTTGTGAATCACTATATGTATTTCCCTGTCGCACCTTGCACACACGTTCAGTTTTCTTTTGCAAATGATGGATCTGCTTTATGTGACTCATTATCTAATATACTATTCATACTTGTTTTTTCGCCTAATAATTATCTGGTGATGCGTGCAAACCTGGGTGTGGCCTCCCTTCCTAGAGCTGGACAAAACATTTAAAAAGCTTCCCTTGGCTGGTATTCCTAGTTTGGGACCGGGGCCTCAGTCTGCCCTTATTCACACAGAGGTCAACTTTGAAACATGGTAAGGTTTTTAATATTAGACAGAGTAGGTTCTATCCTGAACGAGTTCACCTTGTCGTGGTGGGATAGCTTTCATACTATTTTTGATCAAAAACAATGTTACTAAGAACCCTATTTTATTTAAATGCACTTGCTTTTTATTTATTTACAGCAGGGTTTATTCTCATTTTGCTTCTTGTAGGTTTTTCTGATTTATGGCCATTGTGAAACATGCATTTATGTGCTGCATGTATACCAACTCAAACCAAATTTTGTGTTTTTTTTACTTTGAATAGACGTAGTGGAGGGAATCAGTAAAAATATATTTTCCCATTATTAAGGAGTGGGCCTCCTATACTGGTAATGGCCATGCACTAAGTGGGCTGAAAAGCATTTATATATATATATATATATATATACATATATATATATATATATATATAGCGGAATACTGGAAGGGAGATGGGGAGATATGTGTCACTGAGACTTTTAGCATCAGTGATGTGAAAACATGGAAGTTCTCTCTTGCACATTAAATGCAGAGAGGGTTAATAGCCAGGAGTTACAAGGGCATGCTTTACAGGTGGATGGCTAAGTGATGGGAGGGAGTCATCCACCCTATCTCATCTCCAGGGCATGGTTTGGGGGCTTGTGGACTCAGGAGGTGTTCAGTACCTGGAGATGAGCTCCAGAGTCAGGAGCTCATGTTTGGTTGTGCAAGTCTGAACCGTGGGTTGCTAATCTTGAGTGTCCAGACCCCGGCTAGTGCAAGAACTTTTGCTGGACATTTTCTTACTTTGTTTTGCCGTTATGCCAGGTTGGCTATGTTTATTTTTCATGAACTTTGCATTGGCTTATGCCGCACAATAAACCAACTGAAAATTTAAAGAGACAGTGTTCTGCGTTTACCTCCATGTGCAGCCAAGTGAGCAGGTCTAGCATATATATACATATTGTAGGGTTTTCTACTCACTTCAGCCGCGTTAGAGGTAGGCACAGGACACTGTCTCTTTAAAATGTCCAAGGTAGGTTTATTATGCTGCATAAACTGCACTTTCAGAAGTAAACAAAAGAAAAGCCTCGTCCGGCACAGTGTAACAAAACAGAAAACAAACAGTCGATCCAATATGGCCGATTCACCTGCTCACGGTCATGGTCAGTGTCCTTTTGGCAAAAACACTCTGGAGGTCTCCACACCTCCAGCCACAGACACTGAATGAGACACTTGGTCTCATTTTATACACACGCCCTGGGGTGGGGATATGTGAGCAGCTAATCCCTCCCATCTCTTATGACTGCTAGGAAAAAACGGTCCTGATGAGCCCTATTAACCCTCTCAGCACTATGTGTGCTGGAGCATGCTTTCCTGGTTTCACATCACTGAAGCTGCCAACTTCCGCAACACATATCTCCCCTCAAGGACATGTCCGACGGCCCTCTTACATGCTCCCCCCTCTGCCCAAAGCCGGGGGCTTGGCACCTTCCGCTAATAAACAGTGGACCCTCGACATTGCGTCAGCATTTGCATGCAGTTTCCCAGGCCTATGCTCTACATGAAAGCTAAAATGAACCACCTGGTCACTCGAGCATTGTTCCCCTTTTTCTCGCTCATCCATCTTAGTGGGTCATCGTGTGATACCAGACTGAACTTCCTGCCTAACAGGTAGTACCTTAGGGTGTCCAGGAACCACTTGATAGCCAAACATTCCTTCTCCACTATGGAGTAATTTTTCTTACAAGATGTCAGCTTCAGGCTTAAATACATTATGGGCTGCTCCTCCCCGTTCACCTCTTGTGATAGGACAGCACCCAGTCCGACATCTGACGCGTCCGTCTAGACCACAAACTCTTTTGAGAAATCCGGAGCCACCAGCACTGGCTGTTTACACAGAGCCTGCTTTAGTTCCTGGAAATCCAATTCCGCTTCTGGAGTCCACTTAGCCATAACTGACTTTGTCCTTTTTAGGAGGCCTGTCGAAGGGGCGGCTACCATGGCAAAGTTGGGGATGAAGCGGCGGTAGTAGCCCACGATGCCCATGAACGCTCTGACCTGCCTTTTGAGAGAGGTTGTGGCCAACTCTGGATCGCGTCAATTTTATTTATTTGGGGCTTGATCACGCCTCTACCTATGACATAGCCCAAATACTTAGCTTCCTCCATGCCCATGGGACATTTCTTCGGGTTGATGGAAAACCCCGCCTTCCTAAGAGCATCGAATATCGCCAGGACTTTACTCAGATATCTAACCCAATCCTGGCTGTAGATCACAATATCATCTAGGTAGGCCGCTGCATACTTCCTGTGGGGAGCTAGGATCCATTCCATGGCTCTCTGGAAGGTAGCTAGTGCGCCTTGCAACCCAAATGGCATTCTGGTGTTTTGGAAACACCCATTTGGTGTTGAAAAGCCCGTCTTCTCCATTGCCTCTTGGGACATAGGGATCTGCCAATACCCTTTTGTGAGGTCAAGGGTGGTGATGTACCTGGCCGGCCCTAGCCTCTCAATTAGTTCATCTACCCTGGGCATTGGGAACGAATCAAACTTAGAGACCTCATTCAGTTTCTATAGTCATTGCCGAAGCACCACTCTCCATCTGGTTTCGGCACTAAGACTATGGGACTGGACCAGCCACTCTTGGACTCTTCAATGACCCACAGATTCAGCATGCGCTTCACCTCCTTCGAGATCACCTCTTGGCAGGCTTCAGCAATCCGATATGGCTTCATATTCAATCAGACATGCGGCTCCGTAAGTACCTCATGCTCTATGACCCGAGTACAACCCGGCAGATCCGAGAATAGGTCCTTGTTCTGCTGTAGCAACTCCCGGCATTGTTGCTTCGGGGCACGTGAAAGAGACTCTGCCACCTTGACTTCCTCCACATTGGTTTCAGTCTATGTTATCAAACCTGGAGCTTCCACAGGCTCCCTGTCTCGCCACAGATTAATGAGGTTGACGTGGTACACCTGGTAGGGCTTCCTTCTCCCTGGTTGGTGGACCCTATAGTTGACGTCACCAACTTTTTCAACCACTTCATAGGGGCCCTGCCACTTGGCCAGGAACTTGCTCTCCACCGTAGGTACCAGCACTAGTACCCGATCTCCAAAGTTGAAATGTCTCACCCTCACTGATCTATTGTACACTCTCGACTGTGCCTCTTGTGCTTTGAGGAGGTGTTCTTTCACAATGGGCATCACCTTTGCAATCCTCTCTTGCATCTAGTCAACATGTTCCATTACACTCTTGTAGGATGCAGACTCTGCCTCCCAGGTTTCCTTTGCCACGTCCAGAAGTCCGCGGGGGTGTCGGCCATACAACAGTTCAAATGAGGAGAACCCAGTAGAGGCCTGTGGGACTTCTCTAATAGAGAACAGAAGGTACGCTAGTAGACAGGCCCAGTCCCCGCCGTCTTTCTCTACTACCTTCTTTAACATGGCCTTCAGGGTTTTATTGAACCTCTCCACTAAGCCATCTGTCTGGGGGTGGTAGACTGAGGTCCCGAGTTGTGTCGCCTCCTGCCGGGCAGAGATTCCGTTCCCCTCACCGCTGCGGTCCCGGTCCGGCGTCCTCCTGCTCCCCTGCTGCTGTGGTGCGCACTGCGCGCAGCTTCCCGGGCATTGTGCTTAGGGCGTGCGCTCCCTCCCTCTTAAAGGGGCTGCGCGTGCCAACCTAAAGAGTCCCTGGCCAATGGCCGGAAGACTTCCCCTATTTAAAGCACTTCTTCCAATATGGAGGTGCCCGTGCAAGGTTGTTGTTTGTGTGCTAACACTCTCCTCAGCCTGCCTGCCAGCCATGCCCGCCAGTCTGTCTATAAGCCATGCCCGCCAGCCTGCCTGTCAGCTGTGCCCGCCAGCCTTCCTGCCCGGAACACCCATCTGGCTATCTGCCATACCCGCCTGCTTGCCTACCCGGAGCAACCGTCTGGCTTCCTGCTTCACCCGCCTGCTTGTCTACCCGGATCACCCGCCTGCCTACCTGCCGTGCTCATCCACTGTACCTGTCAGCCTCAGCCACCTGACTCGTGGGAGTCTCCTGCTCTCACACAAGGGCGGTCCCAGAGTGGCACCTGGTTCACTTGCCTGGTCCCTCCCTGGTTCACGGAGTCGACTAAGCCGCCGTGTGACCTGGGTCGGTTCGAATAGGCAATTAGTTACTCCCCTCTGGTCCCTCTTTGCATCGAAGCACAGAGGTTCCACCACCCGGACCCGTAACAGTTTGCACAGGCCATCGAATCTGGTGGCTCCCAGGCTCCATCACTCTCAGACCTGTACCATGAGGTCTCTCGTCAGAGATCCCAACAGGAAACTATCCTGTCCTATCTGCGGACAGTCAACTCCCGCCTGGACACGCTGTCCACCCTGACTGTGTCCGTCTCTAGCCAAGCGACGCCCGGTCCGGCTACACCTCAACCCAGTGGTGCTGTGGCACCCGGCTTTGGACCCCGGCTTTCTGCTCCCCCACATTTCGATGGTGACCCTGTCCCATGTCGGGGCTTCATAAATCAGTGCACGCTGCACTTTGAACTTCTGGCACACCAGTTCATCTCCGACCGGGCCAAGGTGGCATTCATCATGCTAACCTCACCGGAGAGGCGTTGGCGTGGCTTAACCCCCTGTGGAAGAGAGGGGATCCCCTGGTGTCCGATCTCCAGGCTTTCCTCGCGGCTTTCCGGAAGGTATTCGATGAGCCTGGACGAAAATCTTCTACTGCCTCCTCACTACTCCGACTCCGCCAAGGGAGTCTCTCTGTGGGCCAGTATGCTGTGCGTTTCCAAACCCTCGCATCTCAACTTGCCTGGAACAATGAGGCCCTGGTGTCCACTTTTTGGGAGGGTCTTTCCAGATGGATCAAGGATGAGCTAGCCGGTCGTGACATACCTCCCTCACTGGATGACCTGGTGTCATTAGCTACCCGGATTGACATCCGTTTTCTGGAAGGCGCTAAGGAGATGACCCATGAGACGAAACCTCCGCGCCTCGCTTCCGTCTTCCAAAGTCCAGTCTCGCAACCTGCACTCCCCTGGGTGTCTTCTTCAGAGCCATTGCAAGTTGATCAATTTCGGATGGTCAAGTCTCGCCAGGAGACCCATCGTGCCGAGGGGAGTTGCTTCTATTGTGGCAATATAGAGCATCAGATCCGCTCTTGCCCGGTGAGACTGGGAAACTCCAGAGTCTAGGACCGCTTGGAGAGGTCGTCCTAGGTTAGAGTTCTTTCTCTCCACTCTTGACTCTGTCCGTTTCCGTTACCAGTGGTGAGACCCGCTTCTTCGAGACTGCCCATCTGGATTCTGGAGCCGCTAGGAATCTCATCCAACAGGCCGTTGTGGAGCATTATCAGATTCCTACTATATGTCTGGTGGATCCTTTAGGGGTTTCCTCTGTGGATGGAAAGCCTCTTCCTGAAACCATCTTGTTGGTTAGTGAGCCGGTAACTCTTCAGGTGGGAATGCTGCACCCGGAGAAGATCTCCTTTTACGTACTGTCCGGTCTTTCTCATCCTCTCTTGCTTGGCCTGCCCTGGTTACAGAGACATGAGCCCATCATGAATTGGAGCTCGGGTGAGGTGCTCCGTTGGGGTCAGGAATGCCATAAGACCTGTCTGGTTCCGGTTCGTTCCGCTCGAACCTGTCTACTCCGGCTAACCTACCTGGCCTGCCAGCACCCTACTGGTCCTATGCGGACGTCTTCGATAAGAAAGAAGCAGAGACACTACCACCTCATAGGCCGTATGATTGCTCCATCGACCTAGTACCTGGTGCTTCACCTCCCCGTGGGCGAATCTACCCCTTGTTGCTGGCTGAAACCCATGCTATGTCTGAGTACATAGAGGAGAATCTTTCTAGGGGATTTATCCAGAAATCCAGCTCTCCTGCTGGAGCCTGACTCTTCTTCGTCAAGAAAAAAGATGTCTCTCTGCGTCCTTGTATTGACTACAGGGGTCTAAACCAGATCACCATCAAAAATAAGTACCCCCTGCCTCACATCTCTGAGCTGTTTGACCTCCTAAAAGGCACGAAGACCTTCACCAAGCTCGATCTTCGGGGGGCGTACAATCTGGTCCAGATTCGCCAGGGAGACGAGTGGAAGACGGCATTCAACACCCGGGATGGTCACTACGAATATGCGTGATGCCCTTTTGTCTCTGTAATGCTCCAGCCGTCTTCCAGGAGCTAGTCAACGACATCTTCCGAGATCTCCTGTATTCCTGCGTTGTGGTGTACCTGGACGATATCTTGGTGTTCTCCCCGGATCTGCCCTCACACAGGAGGGATGTTCATCAGGTTCTGCTGAGGCTCTGGAAGAATCTCCTGTATGCTAAATACGAGAAATACCTCTTTGAGCAGACCTATCTGCCTTTTCTGGGCTACATCATCTCCAAGACCGGACTGCGGATGGATCCCGAGAAGGTGTCTGCCGTCTTAAAGTGGCCCCGACTGGAGGGGCTGAAGGCGATTCAACGGTTCCTGGATTTCGCAAACTTTTACCGCCTCTTCATTCCTCATTTCTCCTCCCGGACTGCTCCCATCTCTACGCTCACTCGTAAAGGAGCAAATCCCAGGGAATGGACTTCCGAGGCGGAGAAGGCCTTCATCTCCCTAAAACAAGCCTTCTTCCTGGAGGTTGATGCCTCCTCCTCCGGGGCAAGAGCAGTGCTCACCCAGAAATCTTTGTCCGGGCGAATGGTGACCTGCTGCTTCTTCTCCAAGCTCTTCTCCTCATCGAACGAAAATACTCATCATCAACACTGACCACAAAAACCTTGCTTATTTGCAGAATGCCCAAAGACTAAACCCGCGTCAGGCCAAGTGGTCTCTATTCTTTGCCCGATTCTGCTTCACTTCACACTACCGCCCGGCAGACAAGAACATTAAAGCCGACGCTCTATCTCGCTCATTCCTGTCTATCGACCAAGAGGAGGAGCCTCTACATATCATTGACCCCTCCAAAATAATGACTGTTGCTTCGTTTGACCTGTCTCATCTACCACCCGGTAAGACCTTTTGTAGCGGTTCAGGATCGAAAGAAGGTTTTACTTTGGGGTCATTCGTCCAAGCTAACTGGTCATGCTGGCCAGAGGAAGACATTTCTGTTCATTGCCCGACATTATTGGTGGCCCACCCTGCGCAAGGATGTTGCGGATTTTGTCGCGGCTTGTTCCTCTTGTGCCCGTAACAAGGTTCCCAGGCACCTTCCAGCCGGCCGTCTCCTTTCTCTTCCCGTGCCTTCCGCTCCGTGGCAACATATTGCAATGGACTTCATCACGCATCTCACTGTTTCTGCCGGTTGTACTGTCATTTGGGTGGTCGCTGATCGCTTTTCTAAGATGGTCCACTTCATCCCTCTGCCTGGTCTTCCATCTGCATCGGTGCTGGCTAAGGACTTCATCCATGACATCTTCCGTCTTCACGGCTTACCCCTCCACATTGGCTCGGACCACGGAGTTCAATTCACTTTGCGCTTCTGGAGAGCCACGTGCAAGCTTCTGGATATCTCCTTGGATTTTTCTTCGGCCTATCATCCTCAGTCCAATGGTCAAGTGGAACGGATCAATCAAATCCTCACCGGTTTTCTTTGGCACTTTGTCAACGCTCACCATGGCGATTGGGTTGAGCTCCTGCCCTGGACCGAGTTTTCCTATAACAACCATGAGAGCGAGTCTTCTACTAAATCTCCGTTTTTTGTGGTCTACGGTCCACACCCCCGGATTCCGTTTCCTGTCTCCTCTTCAGTGGACAATTCTGCCACAGAGTCTCTTGTCAGCGAATTTTCTGCAATTTGGGAAGACACTAGATCTGTGCTTCTTCAGTCCTCAGAGCGGATGAAGAAGCATGCCAATAAGAGACGTCTGGTTCAGCCTCAATTCTGTCCGGGAGACAAGGTCTGGCTTTCCTCCAAATATGTTTATCTCAAGATACCATCTTACAAGTTGGGTCCGCGGCTCATCGGCCCTTTTGAGATTCTGAACCAAATTAATCCAGTGGCTTACAAGCTGAAACTCCCGTCCTCCTTACGGATTCCCAAATCTTTTCACGTGTCTCTCCTCAAACCGGTTGTCCTTAATTCTTTCTCTGATGATGCAGGTGCCACCCCAGCTCTAGTCTCCACTGAGGACATCTTTGAGGTAGAAAACATTTTGGCCACCAAGAGGGTAAGAGGAAAGACCTTCTTTCTTGTGGATTGGAAGGGGTTTGGTCCTGAGGAGAGGTCTTGTGAGCCCAGGGAGAACATTCATGCCCCTCATCTTCTTGAAATATTTCTCACGGCCCTTAAGAAGAGGGGGCGTAAAGGGGGGGTACTGCAGCATTGGCATCTCTGCCTCCTGCCGGGCAGAGACGCCGTTCCCGGTCCCGGTCCGACGTCCTCCTGCTCCCCTGATGCTGTGGCGCGCACCACGCGCAGCTTCCCGGGCACTGTGCTTAAGGCGCACGCGCTCCCTCCCTCTTAAAGGGGCCGCGCACGCCATCCTAAAGAGTCCTCGGGCAATGGCCGGAGGACGTCCCCTATTTAAAGCACCTCCTCCAATATGGAGGTGCCTGTGCAAGGTTGTTGTTTGTGTGCTAACACTCTCCTCAGCCCTCAGGTCCCTGTGCCTGCCAGCCTGTCTATCAGCCGTGCCCGCCAGCCTGCCTGTCAGCCGTGCCCGCCAGCCTACCTGTCAGCTGTACCCACCAGCCTGCCTGTCAGCCGTGCCTGCCTGTCAGCTGTGCCCACCAGCCTGCCTACCCGGAGCACCCATCTGGCTATCTGCCATACCCGCCTGCTTGCCTACCCAGAGCATCGGTTGGCTACCTGCTTCATCTGCCTGCTGGTTTACCCGGATCACCCGCCTGCCTACCTGCCATGCTCATCCACTGTACCTGTCAGTCTCAGCCACCTGACCCGTGGGAGTCGCCTGCTCTCACACAAGGTCGGTTCCAGAGTGGCACCTGGTTCACCTGCCTGGTCCCTCCTTGGTTCACGGAGTCGACTAAGCCACCGTGTGACCTGGGTCGGTCCGAGAATGCACTTAGCTACGCCCCTCTTGTCCCTCCTTGCATCGAAGCACAGAGGTTCCATCACCCGGACCGGTAACAAGTTGTGTGATTTGCAGGGTTTTGCACAACTCCCTCATCACCCGTGACATAAATGGGGTCCCTTGGTCTGTGAGGATCTCCTTAGGCAACCCCGTTCTAGAGAAGATGTGGACCAACTCCCGGGCTATATATTTGATTGAGGCGTTACGTAGTGGCATGGCCTCCGGATACCGCGTAGCATAGTCCAATACCACTAGGATATACTGATGTCCTCTGGCGGACTTGACCAGGGGTCCCACTAGATCCATGGCTATGCGATCAAATGGCACCTCAATGATTGGCAATGGCACTAAGGGGCTACGAAATTGGGCTACCGGGGAGGTCAGCTGGCAGGTGGGACATGACCTACAAAAATTTACAACTTCTCGGTGACACCCGGGCCAATAGAACCTCCGGAGGATCCTTTCCTGGGTTTTCTCGACCCCCAGACGACCACCTAACACATGTGTATGGGCCATATCTAACACCCTGCGCCTGTACGGCCCTGGCACCAATAACTGCTCGATTATCTCCCCTCTGAGCTTGGTGACCCGATATAACAACTCCCCATTTAGGGCGAAGTGCGGATATCGGGTGTCAGCCCCCGGCTCCTGAGCAACACTATTGAGGACAGTGACATTATCAAACGCCCCTTTTAGAGTCAAGTCTCTGAGCTGGGCGGTTCCAAAGTTTCCCCCAGACACCTCCAGCTCAGGGATGTCGGCCTCCGGGGGTGCTGCCTCATCCTCATCCCCAACAAGCACACAAAAAGGAAAACCGGCGGCGGCGGCCTGTGATGAGGTTTCATCCGGAGCAACCTGGTTGTTGTCCGGACAACCTTGCTTCCTCCCTTTCTCCCACAAGTCCCAAAACAATGCAAAGTGCCGCCATATTATCACAGGCCGACCTTTTTCCCTGGAACCTGTTGATGAGGAACTGCGGCCCACACTAGGGTTACCAAACTACCCGAGTCTAATAGAGCAGTCACTTGCTCTCCATTAACCAATACAGAGCATGCCTGTGGTCCCTCGCCTGGTTGAGGAACAGCACTGCAGGCAGGATATGCAAAGTACGAGCAGCGCCGTTCTCTGCCGCAGTCCATTGGCTTATTGGACATGGGGCAATGGGCGGCTATGTGACCTGGGGTATGACACCTCCAACATACTATGTTCTGGGGCGGGACCTTGGGCAGCAACTCAGACCCCTCCTGAGCTCTAGGACGCCCCCCAGGTGTGGCTCTAGCTCCCCTCTTTTTGTCGTCCACCCCCTTTTGGGAACCCCAGTATGGAGACGCTCCGACTCCTTGTTTCCCCAAGGAATGCTCAACCGCCTGGTACGTTTCCACCAACCCCACCAAGTCATCGGCATTGGGGGGATCTCCCTGGGCAACCCAGGATTGCATCGACCTCGGAAGGGAGTGTATGAACCTGTCCATGACAACTTTGTGCAGGGGAGGAAGATTTCAGGTTGCAACCACTTTTGGACCAGGTGTAGGATGTCGAACAACTGGGACCGGGGAGGTTTGTCATTGCAATAGGCCCAGTGGTGCACCCGTTGCGCTTTGACAGTCAGAGTCACTCCCAAAAATGACAAAATCTCATTTTTCAACTTGGTGTACTCCTTTGTGTCCTGCAAGGCCAGGTCATAATAGGCCTTCTGAGGCTCCCCTGTTAAATATGGCGCCAGTACCTCCGCCGACTTCTCCGGAGGCAATTTCTCCCATTTCACCACCCTCTCAAAGACCGTCAGGAACGCCTTGACATCATCACCCGGGGTCATCTTTTGCAATGCTCTCCTTACCCTCTTCCTGACGTGTGAGTCATCACCTGGAGTAGGGGGTGGGGCGGTTGCCCTGCCAAGGATCACCTAGGCCAGGAACTCCATCTGCTGCTTGTGCTGTTGACGCGCCCCCTGGGCCAGTGCTGTAGTGCGGCGCACGTGTGCGCGGGGGAATACCCGGAGCCGGATCCGATGGGGATAGTAGTCTCCGAGTGGCGGGGACCCGGTCCGTGCCCAGGGCGGTCAAACTAAGTGTGTGGCAGTCTTTGTAGATGTTGTTTAAGTGTCGACTACGCCACCCGTTGATTTGCGGCCGCAAGGCCGCCGCTGCAGAACAGTCCGCTGAGGCCGGTGGTATGTGTGCAGCAATGGTGGTATAACCCCCAACGGGAGAGGTATGGCCTCAGGGCAGCTGGTGTGGGTGAAGGGAGTGATAGAAAGGGCGTCCCGGTACCTTTAGTGCTGGTAGTACGATGGAACACAGAGACTGATGGCAGTTTTCAATGCTTTACTCACAGATGTTATCAGTGTCAGTCCTGCAGGTGATGACGACCCGAGCCGTGCTGCGTCCACCAGGTACGGGGCTCGACCAACCCCCAGGCAGTTCCAGAGTGTGACCTTGAACTCCTTTCTCCGTTCCTTTCTCTGGCCGTCCCCACTAGGGACCCACCCATGTCCAGCTTCCTCGGGCCTTCTGGTGGCGAAACCTATCTCCGGTTTCCCTGACCCTATGTGGCGTGCCTTCGTGGTGAGTGTAGTGAGTGGTCGCGCCAAGACGTGGCCACGACCTCCGGTTCCTGGCTGAGGATAAGTGGCCTCCACCAGTTCGGGATCCGGTACCCTGATCTGCCAACCCTTCACCCGTTTTAGCTCACTCGTGGGATCTCAGGGTTCCCTCTTCCTTCATGTCTCTGGGCCTTTCTCCAGGTTCCATTCCTTCCTTGTTCCTTGTTCCTTTCCTCTTGTCTTTCTCTCTCTTGCTCCCTTCAGGAGCAGCACCCAGACAGGGCTGCTGCTCCCTGTCACTACTCTTCTCCTCTTCTTCTGTCTGACTGAACTCCCCCACTCCTAAGATGGTGCCCACCTTTTTATACTCCCTCTGACACCCGAGCCCAGGTGACTAGCCACCAATGGGCTCCTTCCTATGCCCAGAGTCCCTCCCCTCTCTGCTCCTGCACCACTGGGATATTCCTCCCCCCCTCCCACTCCAGCCAGGGACAGACGCTGTCGTACCTGCACATCCACCTAGTGGGAGTACCATTGATCTGTCCCCCGGAAATGGGATGTATGTGGTGCATGCAGCTAACAGAGTTCCAGTCCACACTCCATCCTTACCCGGGAGTGGAATACCACACCTCTGGTTCGAGGTGCAATACCCCTGTAGCAGCCGAGCCCTCGGGGTGCTACATTCCCCCCTGGTAAACCACAGCACGTCCTCGGGCTGAAATAGAGTAAAAACAATTTTTAAAGTGTACGTACACATAAAACACATCAACTTTCATCCATCCCTTTATGGGAGGTACTTTTCTCTTTAAACGTTACAGGTATAAAACATTTTCCTTAGTCATAATAAAACATCTGGCTAATGCCACCGGAACTCTTTTGGCACATAACACATAACTTCCTCATTATTACTCTAGCAGCATATAACTTTCAATATAATCTTGACTTCTGGCCACTGTGCAATTTGTGACCAGGTAAAAGTGCAACAGTCACAAAAACAGTTCCTTATTAAACCGGTAGGGGGCGCCTTAGGAAGCGCAACTATTTACAGGATGGCCGCTCTCAGTCCTCGGCCAGTGGGGAAAAAGGGATGGCTGCTCACAGTCCTCAGCCTGGTTAGGGATAGGGACACACGGGAACAATTCACTAGTCCCAACGGGGACCATATTCTATTTAGCAGCAGTTCTTGTACCCTTACGGGTAACTATGTACAGTTCCACTTTACCGTACTTCAGTAACGGCGTCCTCCTGCTCCTTCCCGCGGGTAGTCTTCAAACGCGTCCGGGTCCTCTTGTTCCTCCTCGCACTGTAGCTCTTCCTCGGTCAGTCGGTGCACATGAAGAGCATATGGTCCCTTAGCACACTGATGCCGGGTGAAGGTGACCTCGTCACCCGGGTAAAGGTCACGTCCTCTGTGTCCCTCCGGCAGATGACTCTCGAAATCTCTGCGGGTGACAAAGACGTCGCCGGGGGTTCTGTGATCCCGGATAAAGCCCCAACCGTGCTCCAGTTGGAACTTGATTATGGTCCCGGTGGCGCGGGGACCGTGGGCTGCACGGGGGTTTCGCCGGGTCCGACGTTTCTGCTCCGCACTCTGGACTTGCAGCCGCTCCTCGCGGACCCGCCTCTCCTGCCGTTCCTGGTCAAAGACCTCCAGCTGTTGCCGGCAGCACTCCGCTCGCTGGGCTGCGGCCGCCCGGGTCTCGTGGGTAAACCCAATGAGGTTTTCTCCGGTGGGGTCCCATTCGAATTGGGCCTCCTCCAACGGGAGCGGGACGATCTTGACAGGCGCCGGAGCTGGGATTAGGGGTTCACACAAGGGCCGTTCCCTCCGGAGTCGTGGGTTGGTATACTCCGGTGGCCATTCGAACGGCAGCCCGTCCGGGCTAGTGTGCTGCGCGTACAGGTCCTCGCCCAGTTGTGGCACTGTGGAGGTAGAGGGCGCTGTGGGGGCAGCGGCGCCCGGGGGCTCTTGGCAATGCGTCCAGGCCGGAGGCATCCTGAAAGTGAAGGGCGCTCTAGAGGCAGCGGCGCCCGGGTCCACCAGGTCTTGCGACCAGGCCGGTGGCATGATAGAGGTAGAGGGCACTTTGGAGACAGCGGCGCCCGGGGGTACTCGGCCCTGCGACCAGACCGGGAGCGCTTTCTGCTCGGCCGCGCTCAGAGTTGAGGCGCGTGACGTCACAGGGGGCGTGGCCGCGGCTCCTGCCGCTTGAGGCCTAGTTTGGAGCGGTGGCGGTGCAGCAACGGGCACGGTAGGTGGGATTTCGGGCTCTGCGACGGGGAGCTGGGGCAGGCTCACGGCTACTTGGTTTGGGGTAGTGACATCCCCTTTACCTGCTTCCATCTCTTCAGCTCCTTCCACGGCGTCGTCTCCGGCCTTCGTCCCTCCTGCACCATCCTCAGAGGCTGTCAGACTCCTCGTCTCGGGTGGCGTCCTTTGCTGGCGGGTTCCAGCCTGCAGGGCCATTTCTCTACTCCACTTCGCCAACACCTCTCGCTGCACTCGGGCCATCCTCCGAGCCAAGTCCTCCAGCGCAGTCTGTGCATGCTCCCGATCTCGGGGGAGCTGTGCCAGAATCTCCACCAGGCCTTCTGGGGTGGCGGCCTGCAACAGGCTCCTGACCACAGGGTCGGTGCTGCCTGACTCTCCCTCCATCTCCGGGTGCGATCTCTCTAGACTCCCCCAGGCTGCACCCATCCTCTCTCTTTTGTTCTTGATCCGCCCACACCGAGGGTGGTCCCAGGGCAACTTAATGATTGTCAGTTCCAGGGGCAGACCCCTCACCCTGATGGACATCTCTATCTTTGCAGTCTCTGCTGGTGAGGGCGGTCTCCGCTTTTGGCGCTCTTCTGGGACCAGGCCCACGATGGGAGGTGGTCCCTTGCCACCCTCTGGCACGCCCATAATGGCGTCCGCTCTGCCAGGGCGGGAAATCGTCTCAGATGGCGGGAATCGTCTCCTAATGGCGGGAAACTCCGTGGATGGCGGGAAAAGGCTGCAGATGGCGGGCAACCGGCGGGAAATGATCCGAGATGGCGTCCGATGGCGGGGACCCTCCGGAACTGGCGGGAGACTTCTTCTTACGGTACATATAAACTTTTCTTCAGGCACGCAGTACCCGGTAGTTGTGGGCACGTAATCCTGCCGACTACGCCAAAGTTGACGCATCCCTGGGCCTTCGTCGCGCGGCATCGCGCGCACGGGAGCTTACCCGGAGCCGGATCTGTTGAGGGTTGTAGTCTCGTGGCGGTGACCCGGTCCGTGCCCAGGGAGTCAAACTGAGCGGCGATGTATTAGCGGTAGATGTTGTACGACTACGCCACCCGTTGAATGCAGCGAAGGAGCTGCCGCTGCAGGGCAGACCGCTGAGGCCGGTGGTATGATTGTGCAGCGTAGATGGTATAACCCCCAACGGGAGGGGTATGGCCTCAGGGCAGCAGATGTGGATGATGGAGGTAGTGATGGTGCAGCAAGGAGAGTCAGAAACGTATAATGCAGTTTCAGGGTTTTTACTCACAGGTGTTACTTCAGTCACTTCGGCCGGGAGTGACCACCCGAGCCGTGCTGCGTCCACCAGGTGCGGGACTCGACCAACCCCCAGGCAGTTCCAGAGTGTGACCTTGAACTCCTTTCTCCGTTCCTTTCTCTGGCCGTCCCCACTAGGGACCCACCCATGTCCAGCTTCCTCGGGCCTTCTGGTGGCGAAACCTATCTCCGGTTTCCCTGACCCTATGTGGCGTGCCTTCGTGGTGAGTGTAGTGAGTGGTCGCGCCAAGACGTGGCCACGACCTCCGGTTCCTGGCTGAGGATAAGTGGCCTCCACCAGTTCGGGATCCGGTACCCTGATCTGCCAACCCTTCACCCGTTTTAGCTCACTCGTGGGATCTCAGGGTTCCCTCTTGCTTCATGTCTCTGGGCCTTTCTCCAGGTTCCATTCCTTCCTTGTTCCTTTCCTCTTGTCTTTCTCTCTCTTGCTTCCTTCAGGAGCAGCACCCAGACAGGGCTGCTGCTCCCTGTTACTACTCTTCTCCTCTTCTTCTGTCTGACTGAACTCCCCCACTCCTAAGATGGTGCCCACCTTTTTATACTCCCTCTGACACCCGAGCCCAGGTGACTAGCCACCAATGGGCTCCTTCCTATGCCCAGAGTCTCTCCCCTCTCTGCTCCTGCACCACTGGGATATTCCTCCCCACCTCCCACTCCTGCCAGGGACAGACGCTGTCGTACCTGCACATCCACCTAGTGGGAGTACCATTGATCTGTCCCCCGGAAATGGGATGTATGTGGTACATGTGTAGCACCCTGAGGATTCGGCTGCTACAGGGGTATTGCACCTCACTCCAGAGGTGTGGTATTCCACTCCCGGGTAAGGATGGAGTGTGGAACTGAGCTAGTAGGCTGCATGCACTACATACATCCCATTTCCGGGGGACAGATCAACGGTACTCCCACCAGTTTATGTGCAGGTACCACAGCGTCTGTCCCTGGCTGGAGTGGGAGGGGGGTGGAACATCCCAGTAGTGTAGGGGCAGATAGGGGGAGTAGTCTGGGTAAAGATAGGAGCTCATTGGGTGCTAGTCACCTGAGCTCACACATAGAGGGAGTATATAAGGTGGGCACCATCTTAGAAAAGGGTCAGTCAGAGTCTTTTTAGCCTGAGGAGCAGAGCAGAGGAGCTCAGCCAGGAGGGCTGACAGGGAGCTGTGGCTCCGGCTGGGCCCAGCTCCAGAGCCAAGCCTGCAGAGGGAGAGAGGAGAAAAGAAGGACCCAGAGAGAAAGACAAGAAGGGAACCCCAAGACCCCAGAATAAAGACAAAAGGGTGAAGGGTTGGCGGACAAGGGTACCGAATCCCAAGCTGGCAAAGGCCAAAACAAACCTTAGCCAGGAACCGGAGATCGTGGGCAGGATCTGCCACGACCCTCACCAAATCCACCAGAATGGCACACCGAGCATAGGGTCAGGGAAGCCAGGGAAGGTTCAACCAACAAGAGACCCGAGGGAGCCGGACACAGGTGGATCCCTGGTGGGAACGGCCAGAGAGAGAGAGAGAGTCAGAAGGGAGCTCAGGACCACGCTCCGGAATCGCCTGGGGGTTAGCCGAGTCCAGGACCTGGTGGACGCAGCACGGCTCGGGTGGTCACTCAAGGCCAGAGTGACCAAAAGAACACCAGTAAGTAAAAACCCTGAACTGCATCTCCTGACTCTGAGTCTTCTTTCTGCATCATCACAACCCCCATCATCCACACCTGCTGCCCTGAGGCCATACCCCTCCCGTTGGGGGTTATACCATCACTGCTGCACATATACCACCGGCCTCAGCGGACTGCTCTGCAGCGGCGGCGTCAAAGCCGCACTCAACGGGTGGCGTAGTCGACAATCAAGTTAACATCTACTGCCATAGACTGCCACTTAGTTTGACACCCTGGGCACGGACCGGGTCACCGCCACAAGGACTACTACCCCTATCCAGATCCGGCTCCGGGTATCCCTTGCACATGGCCCAGGGGGTGCGTCAACTTTTGGCGTATTCGGCAGGATAACGTGCCCGCAACCACCGGGTACTGCGTGCCTGAAAAAGAGACTTTTAAAACTTACCATCCGTGAAGTTTTCCCGCCATCCGGCGCCATCTTCAGCCTTCTTCCCGCCATCGGTGAAGATTCCCGCCATCCACGGAGTTTCCCGCCACTGGGAGACGATTCCCGCCATTTCAGAAGATTTCCCGCCCTGGCAGAGCGGACGCCATTATGGGCGTGCCAGAGGGTGGCAAGAGGCCACCTCCCATCGTGGGCCAGGACCAAGAATGGCGCCAAAAACGAAGACCGCCCCCACCAGCAGAGACTGCAATGATTGAGATGTCCATCAGCGTGGGGGGTCTGCCCCTGGAACTGACAATCACCAAGTTGCCCGAGGACCGCCCTCAATGGGGGCGGAGACAGAACAAAAGAGAGAAGATGGGAGCAGCTTGGAGAAGTCTGGAGGAGCCGTACCCGGAGATGGAGGGAGAGTCAGGCAGCACCGACCCTGTGGTCAGGAGCCTGTTGCAAGCTACCACTCCACAAGACCTGGTGGAGATCCTGGCACAGCTCCCCCGAGACCGGGAGCGTGCACAGACCGCGCTGGAGGGCCTGGCACGGAGGATGGCCCAGGTGCAGCAAGAAACGCTGATGGAGTGGAGCAGGGAGATGGCCCAGCAGGCTGGAGCCCGCCAGCGGAGCACACCACCCGCAACGAGGAGCACGCCTGCCCCTGAAGAGGATGCAGAAGGAGCTGAAGAGACGGAGGCAAGTAAAGGGGACGTTACTACCCCGAGCCCGGCCACCGTAAGCCTACCCCCGCTCCCCGTCGCAGAGCCCGAAGTCCCACTGATCGTGCCCGTTGCCGCACCGCTACCGCTCCAGACTAGGCCCCAAGCAGAAGCCGCGACCACGCCCCCTGTGACGTCACGCGCCTCAACCCTGAGCGCGGCCAAGCAGGAGACGCCACCGGCCTGGTCGCAAGGCCGAGTGCCCCCGGGCGCCGCCGTCTTCACGGTGCCCTTTACCTTCAGGGTACCCCAAGCCTGGTCGCAAGGCCTAGTGATCCCGGGCGCCGCTGCCACCACCGCGCCCTCAACTTCCACTGTGCCGCACCTGGGTGAAGACTTGTTTGCCCAGCACACTTGCCCGGATGGGCAGCCCTTTGCGTGGCCACCGGAGTACCACCATCCCCGACTCTGGAAAGAAAGACCCCTGGATGAGCCCCTAATCCCGGTTCCGGCACCCGTCAAGATGACCCCGCTCTCGTTAGAGGAGGCGCAGTTTGAGTGGGACCCCGCAGGAGGAGACCTCATCGGGTTCACTCAAGAGACCCGGGCGGCTGCAACTGAGCGTGCGGAGTGCTGCCGCCAGCAGTTGAAAGTCTTTGAGCGAGAACGGAGAGAGAGACGGGTCCGCGAGGAGCGGCTGCAAGTAAAGAGTGCAGAACAAAAGAGCCGGACCCGAAGGAACCCCCGTGCAGCCCACGGTCCCCGTGCCACCGGGACTGTAATCAAATTCCAACTGCAGCACGGTTGGGGCTTCATCAGAGATCATCACACCCCCGGCGACGTCTTCGTGACCAGAAGAGATGTCGAGTCCCACCTACCGGAGGGACACAGAGGTCGTGACCTTTACCTGGGTGATGAGGTCACCTTCACCCGGCACCAATGTGCCAAAGGACCCTATGCCCTTCATGTGCACCGACTGACAGAGAAAGAGCTGAGGTGTCAGGAGGAGCAAGAGGACCCGGACGGGTCTGAAGGGTAAAGGGAGGAAGCATCAGGAGGACGCCGCTACTAAAGTACGGTAAATGGAACTGTAAAATAGTTACCCGTTAGGGTACAGGAACTGTTACCATTATAGTCCCCGTTGGGACCAGTGAACTGTTCCAGTGTGTCCCATCTCCCCACTGGCCGAGGACTGAGAGCGGCCACCTTCCCTTGTAAATAGTTGCGCTTCCTAAAGTGCCCCCTACCGGTTTTATAGGAAACTGTTTTTTCTACCAGAGACTGTGGCACTTACCTGGTCACAATTTGCACAAGTGGCCAGAGGTCAAAAATGTTTTATAGGAAAAGTTTTATTATGCTGAAAGAGTTAATATTATTATATGATGTGTCCGTAACATTTGATGCTGGTAACATTATAAGTAAGAAGTACCTCCCATAAAGGGATGATTGATGTTTATAATGTTTTATATGTTTATGATGTTTTGAAAAAATTGTATGTTTTTGGATGTTTATTCTTTTACAGCCCGAGGACGTGCTGTGATTTACCAGGGGGGAATGTAGCACCCTGAGGATTCGGCTGCTACAGGGGTATTGCACCTCACTCCAGAGGTGTGGTATTCCACTCCCGGGTAAGGATGGAGTGTGGAACTGAGCTAGTAGGCTGCATGCACTACATACATCCCATTTCCGGGGGACAGATCAACGGTACTCCCACCAGTTTATGTGCAGGTACCACAGCGTCTGTCCCTGGCTGGAGTGGGAGGGGGGTGGAACATCCCAGTAGTGTAGGGGCAGATAGGGGGAGTAGTCTGGGTAAAGATAGGAGCTCATTGGGTGCTAGTCACCTGAGCTCACACATAGAGGGAGTATATAAGGTGGGCACCATCTTAGAACAGGGTCAGTCAGAGTCTTTTTAGCCTGAGGAGCAGAGCAGAGGAGCTCAGCCAGGAGGGCTGACAGGGAGCTGTGGCTCCGGCTGGGCCCAGCTCCAGAGCCAAGCCTGCAGAGGGAGAGAGGAGAAAAGAAGGACCCAGAGAGAAAGACAAGAAGGGAACCCCAAGACCCCAGAATAAAGACAAAAGGGTGAAGGGTTGGCGGACAAGGGTACCGGATCCCAAGCTGGCAAAGGCCAAAACAAACCTTAGCCAGGAACCGGAGATCGTGGGCAGGATCTGCCACGACCCTCACCAAATCCACCAGAATGGCACACCGAGCATAGGGTCAGGGAAGCCAGGGAAGGTTCAACCAACAAGAGACCCGAGGGAGCCGGACACAGGTGGATCCCTGGTGGGAACGGCCAGAGAGAGAGAGAGAGTCAGAAGGGAGCTCAGGACCACGCTCCGGAATCGCCTGGGGGTTAGCCGAGTCCAGGACCTGGTGGACGCAGCACGGCTCGGGTGGTCACTCAAGGCCAGAGTGACCAAAAGAACACCAGTAAGTAAAAACCCTGAACTGCATCTCCTGACTCTGAGTCTTCTTTCTGCATCATCACAACCCCCATCATCCACACCTGCTGCCCTGAGGCCATACCCCTCCCGTTGGGGGTTATACCATCACTGCTGCACATATACCACCGGCCTCAGCGGACTGCTCTGCAGCGGCGGCGTCAAAGCCGCACTCAACGGGTGGCGTAGTCGACAATCAAGTTAACATCTACTGCCATAGACTGCCACTTAGTTTGACACCCTGGGCACGGACCGGGTCACCGCCACAAGGACTACTACCCCTATCCAGATCCGGCTCCGGGTATCCCTTGCACATGGCCCAGGGGGTGAGTCACATGCAGCTAACAGAGTTCCAGTCCACACTCCATCCTTACCCGGGAGTGGAATACCACACCTCTGGTTCGAGGTGCAATACCCCTGTAGCAGCCGAGCCCTCGGGGTGCTACACTGTAGTTGTTGCATCTGCTGCTGCTGTTGCCACTGCTGCTGCTGTGCTTGCTGCTGCTGTTGCCACTGCTGCTGCTGTTGGTGCTGCTGGAGGTTAGCCTGCACCAGTTGCTTAATCAGCTCCTCTATATTTTCGGACATCGCTTGCTAGCTGGCGGCCTTCACCCAGGACATAAACTGTTTCTTATAGCAGTCACACTGCTCCTTGGGATTCGTGCCCGTGCTTCTAGCACCAATTGTAGGGTTTTCTACTCACTTCAGCCGCGTTAGAGGTAGGCACGGGACACTGTCTCTTTAAAATGTCCAAGGCAGGTTTATTAGAGCGGGTGCAGGGAAGAGCGACCAAGGTTAGACTTGGGGGTCTGCAATACCAAGACATGTTATTACACTTGGGGTTATTTACTTTGGAAAAACGAAGGCTTAGGGGTGATCTTATTACTATGTACAAGTATATGAGGGGACAGTACAAAGACCTTTCAACTGATCTTTTTACTCTGAGGCCTGAGACGGGGACAAGGGGGCATCTTCTACGTCTGGAGGAAAGTAGGTTTAATCATAATCACAGACGGGGAATCTTTACTGTAAGAGCAGTGAGACTATGGAGCTCTCTGCCGCATGATGTTGTAATGAGTGATTCACTACTAAATTTTAAGAAGGGCATGGATGCCTTTCTTGAAAAGTGTAATATTACAGGTTATATATACTACTGTAGATTCCTTGATAAGGCGTTGATCTAGGGAACTTGTCTGATTGTCGTATGGAGTCAGGAAGGAATTTTTTTCCCCAATGTGGAGCTTAGTGTTTGCCACATGGTTTTTTTTTTGCCTTCCTCTGGATCAACATGTTAGGCTATGGGTTGAACTAGATGGACTTAGTTTTTAAGGTTGAAGGAAGACTATGTTATAAGGTTACTATTATGCTGCATAAACCGCACTTTCCGAAGTAAAAAAAAGAAAAGGCTTGTCCAGCATAGTGTAACAAAACAGAAAACAAACAGTCCATCCAATATGGCGGATTCACCCGCTCACGGTCACGGTCAGTGTCCTTTTGGCAAAAACACTCTGAAGGTCTCCACACCTCCAGCCACAAACACTGAATGAGACACTTGGTCTCATTTTATACACACGCCCTGGGGTGGGGATATGTGAGCAGCTAATCCCTCCCATCTCTTAGGACTGCTCAAAAAAAATGGCCCTGATATGCCCTATTAACCCTCTCAGCACTATGTGTGCTGGAGCATGCATTCCCGGTTTCACATCACTGATGCTGCCAACCTCAGCAACACATATCTCCCCTCAAGGACATGTCCGGTGGCCCTCTTACAATATATATATACATCATATACTGTATATGTGTATATATATATATATATATATATATATATATATATATATATGCAGTATCTGGATTGATTTTCATAAATGTGTCAACACCATGATTTCTAAGCTGTATTTAAAAAGAGTATTCATATGAAAAATGGCACAGAAAACAAACCAAAATAACTCGCAAACGTATAATTACTCCAGGATGAGAACCGAAGTAGAGTTGTGCCGTATTTTGCGACTTTTTCAAAAAGTCATATTTGATGACTTAATCTAAAACATTCAGAAAAGCCACGTTGGTGTAAAAATCAGAAAACCACAGCAAGGCGCAAATCATTTAATGAATTTGTCACAAATCACAGATGCCTCCCACCTGTCGTTGCGCACTTGCGACCACCACCATCAGCAAACATGTCGACGTCCTTGTCCTAGCCCAGTATTCAGTTGTCCCTACCTAAGTCCTTGGAACGCAAGGGCAAATACACAGCCACCCACCCACAGGCCACAATACTAAACTGCCACATTTCCAGACTGCTTGCACTGGAAATGTTGACTTTTAGGCTTGTTAAGACGGAAGCTTTCCGCAACCTGATGGCAGCGGCTGACCCTCGGTACTTGGACCCTAGCCGCCACTATTTCTCCCAGTGTGCCGACCGTCTCCTTACACAAGCACTGTTCTTTTTTTGTCCAATAAAAGAACCTTCATCTACTATTTTTGCATCAAGAGACGTTCTTCCAGCAGTGCAGCCTATTTCAAAGTGTTTTGATTTTTATAATGTCGAAAATAGTTTTTAGCATTGTCTTTTTTTTTTTTTGTAATAAGTAGAATACTATGTTTGGATTTGATAATTCCATCTTGTTGCACATTAATACAATAAAACTTCTTTTGTAGGTTGCAGGTTCTTAAGAGAACACTTGAATTCCTTTTAAAGCAATGGAAACAAAAAATGATGGAAGAAGATTCTACACCATGTACCATGGGACAACTGTAAATGCAGCTCATGATATCATCAACAATGGGTTTGCAGTTTCTAATGATGGGATGTTGGGAAGTGGAGTTTATGCTAGTAGAGATATGAAGAAGGCTTCAAGATATCCACTTAAAGGGACAGATCCAAAAGTGGTATTGAAGCTTTCTGTAAGAGTGGGAAGAGTTAAGAAGATTGACAGTCAAGACCACCCCATGAGACTTACCTGGCATGATCATGGGTACGACACTGCTTGGGTGCCTCCAGAATGTGGCATGGTGCATAGTGGACTCCAAGAAAACTGCATTTTTGACCCGCGGAGGGTTGAAGTGGTCGATGTTGTGAGTGGTTCTGATAAACATGTCAGTTCTTTAAGATCATTAATTGCTTCCAAGAACTGAGATGACAGAAGTGTTGGGAGCTTGAATATATGCAGATAAAATCAGTCTATTAGAAGGTTTCTATGAACAGAATTTTCTCATATTTAGTAAAAACTTTACCTTCAGGCTATACAACGCTGTGCAATGTTGCTGTTTTATATCAAGAGTTGCCCATCTTTCATAACCTGAAGGATGAAGAACATTGGCCTAAAGAAACCGATCATGACAATACAACAACGTATCAATGATCAAAAAAAATGTCACTGACCTAAGAACTCAAACCTTAAAACTACCTCTAACTATCCTGCTATTTTATAATCATTGATTATCCAATTGTCACTCCACTTATTTGAAGTTAAATGATTGTATGTTTTTATACGAATGAGAGCAGGATATTTGAAGCTACTAAAATTATAATACTGTGAAATAAATTCTGGAAAATCAGACATCCTACATTTATAACAGATATGAATTTCCTTCTGGATACTGAGCATATCGAACGGTTCATCCTGTCTTGCCTTATTCACCTGTGAACCTTCAGCTTTTCCCTGAAAAAAATTGCTGTATGGTTTTATAATAATGATAAACATGAATGATCATAGTGGTTATGATGAATATAAAATATCTCTTCATTACAACAATCGGGAGCTAAAAACATAATTCTCACTTTGCAGTTGCCAGTTATAAATGATGATTAGTAGAGATGAGCAAATCAATTCTGCACTAATTAAGTTCTATATAAATAGGAGGACTATTGAGTATAATGGCATAAGAAGCTTTATTTCATAAATAATTCATTTAAAATTGGTACATCACATCATAAACATGAGATATTATAAAGACAGAGACATGCGGACAGAAGTCCCAATTTATGCTGCTGACCTCTACAGAGGGTCCATCCGGGGGTCATAGAGCATACTAGTGCAGGGATAGAGAGAGAGGTAAGTGATCAAAACAGCTTACATGCAATTATGCTAGATTCATAGAGCCCACTCTACCACAAAAGTTAAATTAATCTCACTCACCCAGTAAAGGAGGGCCCAGGTCTGAGAGGAACAGCACAGGGAATGGCAAAAGAGAGTCTTGACGCCGGTGATTACCCTTGGCTTTCTCAAGAGGCATCTAACTAATTAAGTTCTGTATATACAGTCATCCCATTGAACACCTGTGGAGAAGGCGCCTTCACATATGAGAGACTGGGAGCAGTTAGTAAGAAGAGTCCAAAATTCAAGCCGAGATTCCACCCAATTCAAATCAGATGACTTATGTGACACAAATAAACAAATTTTATATACAAGTTTGTCCCTTTAGTATATTACATAAAGAGGTTGCACTTCTGATTAGCAAGCATATAAACAAAGACTTGCCAGGTGTAAGGTTTCTCCTGGTAATAACTAGAAGTGACACATGAATAAGATATAAAAACATAAATTTTTAGTATCAAAATAATTAAAATGACAATTAAAACAGGAATTAGATGCTAGATGCTAGTGAAAGAAGAAAAGTTGGAGCTCATCAATATATTATAGTAGCGTAAACAGATGAATAACACACAATTAATCTTGTTCAATCTTATTGTCACTATTAGCAAATGTCACAATAATAAATATATATTGTGTCCATCTATATTATTACAAAGAAATGATCATAGTAATTAGTATAACAGGACACTAAACCAATACATACAGGAGCCACTTTTATAATACAGGTAAATAAGTCACCTGACCTTGGCAGCTAATCACAGGCTGCAGCGGTCCTGTTGCTTGAACGGTGATGTCTCCCACCATGACCATAGACCTCGGAGCGGACTAAGCTAAATCCAGGTAACTGCCCGAGGTGAATATCCTTTTGTTATTTTTTAACATACAAAGCACACAAATGTAATATATTGCAGCACTTCTATCCTTAATCCCCTCCTTTTTTATGACTATATTCCAGCACTTCCATCCTTAATCCCCTCCTTTTTTTTATGAATTTTATTTTGATTTATTTTTTTCTTTTTCATTTCATCCACTGGTGAAGTGGACTGATCCGATGGCCTCTTCCTTGCTTGAGTATTGCTAGGAGTATACATTGCTGCTGGCGTATACGGGCCAGTAGGAGTAGATCTGATCTCTTGTGTGCCGCTCAGCTCGGACTCATCACTGGACATCATTTCTTGTAGCTGTTGGATGCGCAGGGCACTATTCATGTCATCCAGTTTAGTGAGGAGATTGTTCACACCTAGTTCCAAGATCCCGCTGTGATCACGCGATGTCTTCTGATCGGATAGAAGGGTTTTCTGCAGCTGTAGAAAGCTGCCCTTCACAAGGTTGTATGTTTTGTTCTGGACGTTCAGACTCTCGCTCACATTCTTCTGAATGCTTTTTAGCGCCTCCATCATTACTAGTGTTGAGCGAGCACTAAAATGCTCGGGTGCTCAAAGCTCGGGCCGAGCTCGCCGTGATACTCGGGTTCTCGACCCGAGCAACGAGCCCAATGTTAGTCTATGGGAGACCCGAGCATTTTTGCGGCGGCACCCCCGGCAGTCTTTTAAAAGCCTAACAAGTGACTAAAATGATAGTGACAGTGCTCAAATGACATGGGAACAGCATGGGGGTCGCCCCAGGAAGCATTTCTGACCCCCAGGTCACTGCTGTCAACAACGTGGTCAGAGGTATTAAGCCACTTTTAAGGGCTCACAATAAAACGTTCAAAAACGAAAGTGAAACTGCTTTCCTGTGAAATATGTTAAGGAAGTTCCATTCCAGGGTAAAGACTTGTGTATAAGGTAAAATAAATAACCCCCAAAAAAATACTCCTCCACACCTTGGGCTAGGTTTACAAATAGCATATTTTATGCATTTTAGCACTTTTGTATTGCTTCAACCGTGACAAATGCATTCACCGGGAAATGTCATTTTAACATTTTACAACCTTATCTGGCCATGTGCTGTGTGACACATGCATACAGTGCTGAAAAGACATGGGAACAGCATGGGGAAGACCCCTGGAAGCATCTCTGACACCCAGGTCACTGCCTAAAAGTGTGCCCATCAGAAGTCATCCTTGCCGCATCAGAAGATGCAGACTTGCAACTATCCCCGTGCAAGTTCTTGTCCCAGGGCAGTGTTCAATTGTACCTCCCCCATTCCTTGCAATGCAAGCGCAAATATACAGCCAACCACCTCCCCACCCCCAGGCTGCAATACCATACTGCTTACTTGCTTGCACTTGAAATTGGGCCTTTTAGGCATGTGGAGGCCGAATCTGGCCACCACGTCATGGCTGCATTGGTGGCCTGGTATCCATACTCAGTCCCCAGCCGCCCGGCGGCCGGTTGTCCACGCTCGGTCCCCAGCCGCCAGGGGGCGGCCGGGTGTCCATACTTGGTCCCCAGCCGCCCAGCGGCCGGGTGTCCACACACGGTCCCCAGCCGCCTGGGGGCAGCCGGGTGTCCATAAACGGTCCCCAGCCACCCCTATTTCTCCTTGGAACATCCCCCCACACACTTTTCTTAGCCCAGCCTGCTTTAGGGCAGCATTGGACGAGACCACCAGAGAACTAGACTCCTGTGGTGGGCCCTGGCTTCTCCATCAGGGGAATTGAGAGTGCCAAGGTGAGGAGCATGATGATGATAACAGAAGTTAGCATCTGCTTTGTTTTCTTGGAATGCAAGCGTAAGTGTGCAGCCTGCCACCCACCCACCCCTAGGCTGCAATGCCATACTGCTTGCTTGCTTGCACTTGAAATTGGGCCTTTTAGGCATGTGGAGGCGGAATCTGGCCACCACGTCATGGCTGCGTTGGCGGCCTGGTATCCATACTCAGTCCCCAGCCGCCCGGCGGCCGGGTGTCCACACTCGGTCCCCAGCCGCCAGGGGGCGGCCGGGTGTCCATAAACGGTCCCCAGCCGCCCCTATTTCTCCTTGGAACATCCCCCCACACACTTTTCTTTGCCCGGCCTGCTTTAGGGCAGAATTGGAACGAGACCACCAGAGAACCAGACTCCTCCGGTGGGCCCTGGCTTCTCCATCAGGGGAGTTGAGAGTGCCAAGTTGAGGAGCATGATGATCATGATAGAAGTTAGCATCTGCTTTGTTTTCTTGGAATGCAAGCGTAAGTGTGCAGCCTGACACCCACCCACCCCTAGGCTGCAATACCATACTGCTTGCTTGCACTTGAAATGGGACCTTTTAGGCATGTGGAGGTGGAATCTGGCCACCACGTCATGGCTGCGTTGGCGGCCTGGTATCCATACTCAGTCCCCAGCAGCCCGGCGGCCGGGTGTCCACACTCGGTCCCCAGCCGCCAGGGGGCGGCCGGGTGTCCATACTTGGTCCCCAGCCGCCCCGCGGCCGGGTGTCCACACACGGTCCCCAGCCACCTGGGGGCAGCTGGGTGTCCATAAACGGTCCCCAGCCACCCCTATTTCTCCTGTCAACTTCCCCCCACACACTTTTCTTAGCCCGGCCTGCTTTAGGGCAGCATTATACGAGCCCACCAGAGAACCAGACTCCTCCGGTGGGCCATTGGCTTCTCCATCAGGGGAGTTGAGAGTGCCAAGGTGAGGAGCATGATGATGATGATAGAAGTTAGCATCTGCTTTGTTTTCTTGGAATGCAAGCGCATGTATGTAGTAGCGGCTAGGCCTGAGGTGGTCAGCATTTTGGCGCATATCCTACCTCCTCCGAGGATTGCTGGATGTTTTCCTGCTACTATCCCAGTTTTATGACTCCCGTTAAAACAAAGCTTCAGGTGATAAATGATGGATGAGGTAGTGGCAAAGGAGAAAGAGCAGGAGGAACAGGGACCATTCACATCAATATCAGGCCAGTCAACCACATATGTCTTGTAGGATATGTTTCTGTAATAAAAGGAGCGGTTCGGCTACACAGTTCTAGGGCATACAGTAAGTGCAATGCCTACCAAAAATTTTGAGGCACTCCAATGTCCCTTGGAAATGACATGGAGGTCAGAGGGCCTTAACTAAACCATTTTTTCCATTTATAGCAACTGGGTCTCCTGTACACTGTTGGCCTAAGCAGTGAATGGAAGGCTTTCCAAAATTATGAGGAACTGCAATGCCCCTTGAAACAGACGTGGATTACAGCGTACTAAAAACCTTCTACCCATTATTGGGGAGTGGGTCTCCCTTAGTTTTCGCCTTTGCATTGAAAAGCAAAAGCTGACTAAAATTAAGAGGAAATGCAATGCCCGTTGGAAGAGTCGTGGAGGTTAGAGGTAATTAAAAACAACATTTCAATGCCCCTTGGAAGAGCTGTGGAGTTCAGAGTGGGTTAAGAAGACACTTTTAATGCCCCTTTGAAGAGACGTGGAGGTCACAGTAGCTTAACAAGACAGTTTTAATGCCCCTCGGAAAAGACGTGGAGGTCCCAGTAGCTTAACAAGACGCTTTTAATGCCCCTCAGAAGAGATGTGAAGGTCCCAGTAGCTTAACAAGACGCTTTTAATGCCCCTCAGAAGAGACGTGGAGGTCCCAGTAGCTTAACAAGATGCTTTTAATGCCCCTCGGAAAAGTGGTGGAGGTCGCAGTAGCTTAACAAGACGGTTTTAATGCCCCTAAGAAGAGACATAGAGGTCCCAGTAGCTTAACAAGACGCTTTTAATGCTCCTTGGAAAAATGGTGGCCATCGCAGTAGCTTAACAAGACGCTTTTAATGCCCCTCAGAAGAGACGTGAAGGTCCTGGAGGTCCCAATAGCTTAACAAGACGCTTTTAATGCCCCTCAGAAGAGACGTGGAGGTCCCAGTAGCTAAACAAGACTGTTTTAATGCCCCTCGAAAGAGACGTGGAGGTCCCAGTAGCTTAGCAAGACGGTTTTAATGCCCCTAAGAAGAGACATAGAGGTCCCAGTAGCTTAACAAGACGCTTTTAATGCTCCTTGGAAAAATGGTGGCCATCGCAGTAGCTTAACAAGACGCTTTTAATGCCCCTCAGAAGAGACGTGAAGGTCCTGGAGGTCCCAATAGCTTAACAAGACGCTTTTAATGCCCCTCAGAAGAGACGTGGAGGTCCCAGTAGCTTAAAAAGACTCTTTTAATGCCCCTCGGAAAAGTGGTGGAGGTCGCAGTAGCTTAACAAGACGCTTTTAATGCCCCTCAGAAGAGACGTGGAGGTCCCAGTAGCTTAACAAGACACTTTTAATCCCCCTCAGAAGAGACGTGGAGGTCCCAGTAGCTTGACAAGACGCTTTTAATGCCCCTCGGAAAAGTGGTGGAGGTCGCCGTAGCTTAACAAGATGCTTTTAATGTCCCTCGGAAAAGTGGTGCAGGTCGCAGTAACTTAACAAGACGCTTTTAATGCCCCTTACAAAAGCCATACAGTACAGCATCTTAAAAATATTATTCCCATTATTGGGGAGTGGGTCTCCCACAGACTTTACTTATGCCTTCCAAGCAAAAGCTGACAAAAATAAGGACGGAGGAACTTTCAATAATGGCAACACGGACCACGGTCACCCTGGTGGTATAGTAGTGGTGGAGGCTGAGGATAAGGAGAAGAACATAAAACAGCCGAAATGAGGAAGCGTATACCCATGTGTGGGTGTGAAGCGGTGCATGTGAATACACCTCCCGAAAAAACACAGTGGATTTGACTTTATGTTACTCTGCTGTCATTTGGTGGTGATGAGAAGTCTGGCCCAATCCAGCCCTTGTTCATTTTGATAAGGGTCAGCTTGTCAGCATTGTCAGTTGACAGGCGAGTGCGCTTATCAGTTATAATTCCCCCAGTGGCACTAAAAACACGCTCCGATAATACGCTAGCGGCAGGGCAGGCCAGGACCTCCAAGGCGTACAGAGCGAGTTCATTCCAAGTGTCCAGCTTGGATACCCAATAATTAAAAGGCACAGAGGAATCACGGAGGACGCTGGTATGGTCAGCAAGGTACTCCCTCACCATCTTTTGAAACTTTCCACTCCTTGTGAGAGTACCCCGCGCCTCAGGGCCTGTAAGCTGAGCGGGTCTCAGAAAACTGTCCCAGAAAGTTGACAGTGTTCCCCTGCCTCTGCTGGATTGGAGTTGCCTCTCTCTTGCTTGTACGCCTTGGTTGGTCAACAAACTGTGACCTCTGCCGCTAGTGTGTTCAGATGGGAACTTTTTTAACAGTTCTGCAGCAAGGGCCTTCTGGTACTGCCCCATTTTTGTAGACCTCTCCACCTCAGGAATAAGAGAGTGAAAGTTCTCCTTGTAGCGGGGGTCTAAAAGTGTCACCAACCAGTAATGACTGTCACCCAACATTTTGACAACGCAAGGGTCACGGTTAAGGCAGCGTAACATAAAGTCAGCCATACGTGCCAGACTGGTAACGGGCAAGACTTCCGTGTCCTCACCAAGATGACGACTGACCATGCTCTCCTCCTCCTCCTCCTCCTCCCCTCTGTCCTCAGGCCACTCACGCTGAACCGACGGTATGACAGTTGTACAGGTACTACCGTCTGCAGCGCATGATACAAGCTCCTGTTCTTCCTCCTCCTCCTCCTCCTCTCCCTCATTGTCCCCCAATGCACGTTGGGATGAGATGAGGCTGGGCCTGTGTGTAATCGACCGCTACGGCTTCTTGATCCATCTCATCATACTCTGGCTGCAATGCCTCCTCTTTAATTCTCTGCAGAGAGCGTTGCAAAAGACAGACAAGTGGAATGCTGACGCTAATGATGGCATCATCGCCACTCACAATCTGGGTGGACTCCTCAAAGTTTGTCAAGATGGTACAGATGTCAGACATCCAGGTCCACTCCTGAGGTCTTATGTGTGGAGTCTGACCTGAATATCGATGGCCTTGTTGCAGCTGGTACTCCACAACTGCTCTCTTCTGCTCACAAATCCTTTGCAACATGTGGAGGGTAGAGTTCCAACGTGTGGGGACATCACACACCAGTCAGTGTGACGGAAGCTGCAAACGCTGCTGCAACACAGTAAGGGCGGCGGAAGCTGTAGCCAACTTGCGAAAATGAGCTCACAGGCGGTGTACTTTGACGAGCAGATCTGGTAACTCGGGGTACGATTTAAGAAACCGCTGAACCACGAGGTTAAGCCGCCACCAGGTTACGGCCATTGTCATACACGACCATGCCTGGATGTAGGTTCAGTGGTCTCAGCCACAGATCTGCCTGCTCTTTCACAGCTGTCCACAACTGACAAGCAGTGTGAGGTTTCTCACCTAAGCTTATGAGTTTCAGCACAGCCTGTTGCCGCTTGGCGGAGGCAGTACTGCAGTGCTTCTAGCTTGTAACTGATGTGTTGATATCTGAGATGGAGGCTGAACATGAGGAGGAGAAGGAGGATGATGTGCAGCAGCTGTACACTGTGGGGGCAACTCTGACTGACATAGGGCCCGCAATCCTCGGTGTGGGGAGGATGTGTTCCGTCCCAAGGTCCGACTGGGTCCCGGCTTCCACTATGTATACCCAGTGTGCCATCAGGGAGATGTACCGTCCCTGGCCACAAGCACTTGTCCACGTGTCCATTGTCAGGTGGACTCCCAGTAACTGCGTTGTTGAGGGCACGGCAGATGTTTTGGGACACGTGGTTGTGTAGTGCGGGGATGGCACACCGAGCAAAATAGTGTCGGCAGGGGACCGAGTACCGAGGGACGGCCACCGCCATAAGGTTGCGGAAGGATTCCGTCTCCACCAGCCTAAAAGGCAGCATTTCCAACGCAAGCAGTCGTGAAATGTGCGAATTTAGGACTGTGGCCTGTGGGGCGTTAGCTGCGAATTTCCGCTTTCGTTCAAAGGTCTGGGATATGGACAATTGAACGCTGCGGTGGGACGTGGACGTTGATGCTGTTTCTTGAGAAACTGCCATAACAAGTGAAGACTGAGAGGAGGGGGCATCTTTGCATGCAGTATGGACAGGGGATTGCCTTGCACACACAACAGGGGGTTCTATTGCACGCACAACAGCGGAAGAAGCAGTGGTGACACCCGCTGACACTGGTCGTGGACCCTGGGGTTCACCCCACAAAGTCGGGTGCTTTGCTGACATGTGCCTGATCATGCTGGTGTTGGTCAGGCTGGTAGTTTTGTCACCCCTGCTGATTCTGGCATGGCAGGTGGTACAAATGGCCTTTTTGGGGTTATCAGCAGAGTCTTTAAAAAAATTCCAGACTCTGGAAGACCTACCGCTTGTACTGGCAACGTCCCTCGTGTTGGTGTTATCGGGAACGGTTGCCCGCCTTCTGTCTGCGGCCACCACACTGCTTCTTCCTGCCTGTTGGGGTACTCTGCCTCCCCCCCCCTGTGTGCTGCTGGCCTCACTCTGCATGTCCTCCTGCCACGTTGGGTCAGTTACTAGATCATCCACCACCTCCTCCTCATCCACTTGCGCACCACGATCCTCCTCCTCACTTCCTGGCAATTGTGTCTCGTCATCATCCACCTCTTGTGACAAATTGCCAACGTCGACTTCCTGTGGCCGTGGCTGTTCAAATATTTGGGCATCGCTACATGGGATCTCCTCTTCCACCACTTAAAGGGGAGCAGGCGAGGGGCACAAATCTGGAAATGGACCAGTGAACAGCTCTTCAGAGTATCCAAGTGTGGGATCAGTTGCTGTCTGACGACACTCGGCATTGTGGGAGGAAGGAGAATCAGGGTGAGGAGGAGTATGCGGTCGAGACTCACGGCTACTAAGAGTCGACCGTGTGGAAGACAGGCCGGAGGTGGTGGTGCCCAGGTAACTGGAAGTATTATCTGCTATCCAATTCATAACCTGTTCACACTGATCAGTTCGCAATACTGGTGTTGTTCTGTGCTTCCCTAGTAATTCGGTCAAGAAGTGGGAGCGAGAAGATGTGGCTGTTGGTTGTGGCACATTTTCACCTTGGCCACGGCCCTGTCCTCTGCACGCACCATCACCAGAACGTCCACTTCCACGTCCCTTGCCACGTGCCTTGCCCATTGTAAAGGAAGTAAAATAGCTAACACTCGCACTATCAATGGAAAAAGGGTAATAAAAAGTAGATTAGAACCGTGGAAGAGGAAAACCACAGTTCTATTTCGCTGGCCTACACCTGACTCTACGGAAAAAATACCAAAAGCTGAATAATAGAGATTTCGTACCGTGGAACAGAAAAAACACAGTTATAATTTACTGGTGTTTACCAGACTTTTTAAAATATATATATTTGCGGCTGAACAGTGAGCGACACACTCAAACTTTTTTTTTTAGATACAAATGGCCCAAAAGTGGATAATACAGAGGTTTGAACCGTGGAACTGCAAACCACACTTGTATTTCTTGGGCCTACGCCAGACTATTTTCAACAGATATATTTTTGTCTGAACAATGAGGAGACACTATTATTTATTTTTTATGGCAAAAAATGCCCAAAGCAGTATAATACAGAGATTTGACCAGTGGAACTGCAAAACAACACTTCTGTCTCTCTGGCCTACACCAGACTATTTTCAACAGATATATTTGTGTCTAAAAAATCAGGGAGACACTATTATTTTTTTTTTTACGGCAAAAAATGCCAAAAACAGGATAATAGAGATTTTTTACCGTGGAACAGCAAAACCACAGTTATAATATATATATTTACGGCTGAACAGTGAGCGACACACTCAAACTGTTTTTTTTAGATACAAATGGTCCACGGAACTGCAAAACCTCACTTCTATTTCTCTGACCTACACCAGACTATTTTCAACAGATATATTTGTGTCTGAAAAATCAGAGACACACTTTTTTTTTGGGGGGGGGGGGGGGACACCAAAAGGTTAATAAGACGGGTATTTGTACAGTGTGAAGGAGGAAAAAAAAAAGAGGATTTAGATGAAAAAAAAAGATTTTTCCTGGCCCCCGAGACCTGGAGCTAAGTCCAGCAATTTCAGCAACAGGAGCACACAGGACTGTAATGCAGCGTTTGCTGGTATAACCACTGCGTCTCCTATACAGCCTGCCTGCCTGATATCTGGGATGGATATTAGTCCTGAGAAGGACTGTTTGTTTGATCTGGCAGCCTTTACAGACCCTACACTAACTATTTTGCAGGATATATCTCTCCCTAAATCAGCAGCGCTGTCCCTACACTGTCTGATTCGGAGAGACTGTGTCCAAGATGGCGGCACCCGGTTTTAAATACTCGAGGTGATGCTGTGTGGTCAGCCAATCACTGTAATGCCCTCAAACAACATGGCTGCGGCATTACAGTGACTGGCTGGCAATCCCTGCATGTTCATTGACTCTTTAAAGAGCGCCAAACATGCAGGGCGGAGACCTGAGCTCCCGCCCGAGCAACCTGGAAATGCTCGGTGCTCTCCGAACATCCCGAGTAGCGTGATGCTCGGGCGAGTACCGAGCAGTGTCGAGCATGCTCGCTCAACACTAATCATTACCTTTTGCTGAGCCATTAACTGATCAACCTGGGTCTTCAATGGTAGTGAGGACTCTGTGGCGGTATGTGGTGGTTTGGGCTTATCTGCTGCCTCGGTTTTGCGAGGAGGAGCTCTTGGTTTTTTCGCAGCCTGAGGCTCCTCATGAGACTGAGAAACGAACTTATCCTGGTGACTGGTACTTGGCAAGCAAGTCATTGGCAGAAAGGGAGTGTTTTGGCTGGGCATTATTTCATCTTCAGACTCGATAATATAGGAGGGGGGCAGCACAAAGTCATCAGACGAAACACATTCTCCTAAAGGAAACATAAGTAGGAAGAAGAAATGTGGATTAACATCGCGTGCGGCTTTAAAAGAGCAGTAAACACAAAAAATATCCCTGCCCCTCTTCCATTAATCTCCTTTTCTTCAATAATGTTATGTCTCATTTTAGAATTAATAATATATGGATAAATAATCTTGCTGGGTCTCAAGATCTCAGCCTTCTCCCTCCTTGTCTTTTTCACTGACCCATGTGTGGCTCTAAGACACCTGGCTGCAGCAAGAGCCTCCCCCCACTGCCCAGTCTTCAGTTGGACAAACCATTGGCTACGGTGCAGGACACCACCCAGTCACCAGTCAAGATGGAAGTGATCAGTAGAGGTATAATTTCTTTTTTGAGGGAGGAGGAGAGAATAATTATTGGAGTTGAGCAAAAAGATTTGCAGCACCATAGTCTAGCGGCCATGTTGGTAGTCCGTGGCAGCCAAACCTGAGCTCGATGAGCCTCCTACTACCTGGTGCTTCCTCTGATTTGTAGGGCCGGTGGCACATCGTGCTGCAATTATGATGTACAAATCAGAAGAGTTTGATGCCGCCAGGTTAGGAGGAGCGTTCTGGTCTGGAAGTCATGGACGAAAATCCTTATGCACAAATCTAAAACAGGTTATTTAATCTAATCATGTCTATGTTTCGTGTTAATTTAAGTATTTAAGTGAATTATCTGGAAAAAGTTTCCTCTAAAATAAAAAGCTGTGAAATATTATTTTTTTATTATACTCTTTAGGAGTTATTTAAAGGGTTGCTTCACTACTCTTATATTAAGGACCTTTCCTCAAGATACGTCATCATCAATATCAGATTGCTGGTGTCCCACACCCCGCACCCCCTACTGATTAGCTGTTCTTGATGCTGGCAGAACCAGGACGTTAGCGGTTGTGAAGCTGAACAGTACAGCCCGTCAAATGTGTAGTGGCCCCTGCCAGGTGCAAAGGAGTGGATCTGTACTACCCTGCAGCGACCGCTGCACAATTAACGGAGCTGTTCAGCTCAGCGTCTACTAACATCCGGCTGCATCTGGAGCCAAAAACAGCTGATTGGTGAGGGTGCTGGGTGTTGGCCCCCACTAATCTGATATTAATAGCCCACCTTAAAGAAAGGTCCTTAATATAAGAGAAATGGAGCAACTCTTTAAGACCTATTTTAGGGGTTGTATAACATTAGAAAAAAATATCAGAATTTTTTGAAAAATTGTGTTTCTACTGCCCTTGAGGATAGCCGGGAAAAGAAAAGCTGTGAATGGGACCCAGTGGTGAATCAGCGCTGCTGTACTATCATTGTCAGGAGAGTTCAGACCCATAGGGAGCAATAGTTGATGGCATATATTACCAAATGCCATCACTTATTGAGATTGGGATATCACTTTAAAGTGTATATATCAATAGAATTATGATAAATAAAACAGATGTCAATAGAGCAGTTCAACCACTGTCTCAGTCCCGGACAACCCCAACGCCTTCATTAGTTTGTCCTTGGCCATGACCATGAGTGAGGATGTTATGATATATTTACCGATATCCAATGAAGATGCCTGATGCATTTCATTTCTTGGGGCTTTGCTGGCATCCAGTTTAAAAAATGTAGCGACCTTTAGCTGTCATTCGGTGAAGGCATCTGAAATAGGCACCATCGGGCCACCCATCCTAGACTGCTCCTTGCAGTTTTCAATACCTTGTTTGATTTTCCTCCTATACTCATGCCATCTCTTCTTGCATTCTTGGATCGTGCTCCTCATGCCACCTACTTTATTAACCTCCTTCACCACCTTATTCCAGATGGCGGCTCTGCCTGACGCGTTGAATGGCTTAGGCCTAAAGAGTTTCTCAACGTGCGCTAAGATTGTGTCTACAAGTTTCTGGTTCTCGGGGTCAGTAAACCTTTCCTTTTTCTTCCTGGGAATTTGTATTGTGATTGTTCCACTGATCCCAGGGAGAGGCATACTTTCCTCCTCTTGTTATTGATGTCTGGGGTACAGGTGGATGACTCTTTTCCTACAAGATACAACAAATGGGTCATGTAACTTGGCACAAAATTGCAAATGTATCCTCTAGGGATTCACGCTCTCATGTAAGCATTAGGTAGCGCTCACACAGGCAATGAGCTATGATCCTACCAGTCTCAGTATCACCTTCAGCCTGAGCTCCAGCAGCTTCCAGCGCCAAACAGAAGTCTTCAACTCCGGGCACAGTTCACACTGAACAGGCTTCAGCTTCCACACGTTACTCTGCGGCTCCATCACACAGACTGCTCAGCTTTTCTAGCTGCCCCATGCAGTCTCCATTCACAGAAAGACCCTGGCACATCTCTCTCTCTCATCTACAGCTCACATTTTGACTGGTCACTCACCAGCAGCACACTCGACTCTGCTCCATCCAGCAGACTGATACACCTAGTGAACACAGGCCCTTACGTCTAGTAAAAAACTAAGCAGGTGCATCTAATCAAATCCTGCAGAGCTAGGACTTAACCCTGTCGTACCTGGTTTTGCTACAATACAGTACATATAGCAGTAATAATAGTTAATGGCACAGTTAGTATTCACTAAGCACTACAGAGAGAAGAATGCCGTGCTATTTGCCGAATTGCTACAATTTCTTGGTGGATTTTGCCCCAAATTTTTAGCCAAATGACAACTCCTTTTTTTTCTATAGAACCAAGTGAAGGAAAGAGCCCTACACAGAATAGCAATTCTCAAAACATTTCATCTTCTCTTCCTCCCAAGAGGACTCTATATTTTCTCACCAGTCCTTGGTAAATATCTACTTTCATTCTGAGTTTAGAATTTTTCTTAGTTTTGGTTGAAGGATGTGATCTGCAAGGTTTGTACCAATCTCTTTGCGCATGAGCAGCTCTCTCCATTCATCTATATAGAAAAGTGCAGAACAAGTGTGCTTGGCACAATATTAAGAGCTTTCATACTCATAAATGGAGAGAGCTGCACATCTGCGGCCAACACTCGATATAAGAAAGGTCTAAGGGGTAACGTTTCTCCTCATGGAGAGTGACGCACCAGCTCTGGCACGTCAAGGTAAGGAGGCTTATTCGCCATGCAATGCTCCTCTGGGAAATGTAATATTCAAATTCCATCTTCATAGAAAAAGAGGACTTGTAATCTATAGCGCCACCTATTGGAAGCTGCAATCCTACAAGTCACAATCAACCCTTTAACAAATCGTGCAGTCCAGAGCCTCTCACCTAGCCAAATCAGATCTCATACTTTGCACTGACGAGCGCCAACAGCCCGAAACACCGTGTCTGCAAATTGAGATTCTGATTTGGCTATTATCCTAAGTCATATTGCACGACTTGTTAAAGGGTTGATTGTGACTTGTAGGATTGCTGCTTCCAATAGGTGGCGCTATAGAGTACAAGTCCTCTTTTTCTCTGAAGAGGCAATTTGCATATGAGAAAGGTAATGCTGATCAGCACTGCCCCATAGAATAACATCATTATAAAATCATTATAATACCACCAATTTTAATGAAAACAGTATGATGACCCTACTGTACCCCTCTCCCTCAATCCCCCCAACAAAGAATGGTGACCCCATCACAGTATGATTCTTACACGCACGCCGCTAGGTTCAGATAGGGCGAGACGGGTTTCATGAATTCGTTGGAATCCTGGGGGAACCGTTACTCATGGCGATCATAGGCTGCAGCTTCTCGCAGGCACATGATAGATTCAGTTGCTGACCGGACACAACTGACAAGAGTCTTCATAAACAGTTGAACAGTGGAGTATAATCAAGTACAGCCTGTACCATTTAACTCTTTGAAGCAACAGGCTCCACCACAGTACAGTCTATTAAAGCAGGCACTGTAACATCAGTCTCTTCAGTAGCATAATTCAGCATAGATTAGATCTCTTAGCAGCACAATTCTATGCATACAAAACCACAGGCTTTTCCTTCACGAGGACACAATAGTACACAGCATTCTTTATCCTGCATGGAGATGGAGAGGTGGAGGGTTTGATGAGGGAGATGATCCCTGTGACACAATTCCTTCCAGTCTTTATCTTTCTGCCCGATAATACTCTGCACTCTTAGCTCAGGGAGTTTATCTGACCTGTGTTTAGTTTCTCTCCAGATCTGAATCCTGTTCAGTTGCCTTCTGTCAGATACAGATAACACACCACCTTTCTCTTCAGCTTCAGCCAGACTACAATAACAAGTTCCCCACAATCTCCCTGGGGCTCTGCTAAAACACTCCCTGTCTCCTGTGCTAAATGCTTCTGAAGCACAACACATCCTGTTTCCTGTGCTTGTGTTATTTCTAATAGTTACAGGATGCTTTTGAAGCAACAGCACTACTTCAACATGTCACATGATAACCATACTGTACCGCTCTCCCTCAATCCCCTCAACAAAGAATGGTGACTCCATCATAGTATGATTCTCCAACTGTATTCCCCACACAACACTCCATACAGTATAATGGCCCCACATAGCCCTCCATACAGTATTATGGCCCCACATAGTCCTCCATACAGTATAATGGCCACAAAGAGTCCTCCATACAGTATAATGGCCCCATATAGTCCTCCATACAGAGTAATGGCCCCACAGAGTGCTCCATACAGTATAATGGGCCCCACATAGTGCTCCATACAGTATAATGGCCCAACATAGTCCTCCATACAGTATAATGGGCCCCACATAGTCCTCCGTACAGTATAATGGCCCAGCATAGTCCTCCATACAGTATAATGGCCCCACATAGTGCTCCATGCAGTATAATGGGCCCCTCATAGTCCTCCATACAGTATAATGGGCCCCACATAGTCCCCCATACAGTATAATGGGCCCCACATAGTTCTCTTACAGTATGATGGCCCCACATAGTGCTCCATACAGTATAATGGCCCCACATAGTCCTCCATACAGTATAATGGGCTCCACATAGTCATCCATACAGTATAATGGGCCCCACATAGTGCTCCATACAATATAATGGCCCCACATAGTGCTCCATACAGTATAATAGCCACAAAGAGTCCTCCATACAGTATACTGGGCCCCTCATAGCCCTCCATACAGTATAATGGCCCCACATAGTGCTCCACAGTATAATGGACCCCTCATAGTCCTCCATACAGTACAATGGGCCCCACATAGTCCTCCATACAGTATAATGGGCCCCACATAGTCCTCCATACAGTATAATGGCCCCACACAGTGCTCCATACAGTATAATGGCCCCACATAGTGCTCCATACCAGTATAATGGGCCCCTCATAGGCCTCCATACAGTATAATGAGCCCCACATAGTCCTCCATACAGTATAATGGCCCCACATAGTGCTGCATACAGTATAATGGCTCCACATAGTGCTCCTTACAGTACAATGGCCCCACATAGTGCTCCATACAGTACAATGGGCCCCTCATAGTCCTCCATACAGTACAATGGGCCCCACATAGTCCTCCATACAGTATAATGGGCCCCCCATAGTCCTCCATACAGTATAATGGGCCCCACGTAGTCCTCCATACAGTATAATGGCCCCACATAGTGGTCCATACAGTATAATGGCCCACATAGTCCTCCATACAGTTCAATGGCCCCACATAGTGCTCCATACAGTACAATGGGCCCCTCATAGTCCTCCATACAGTATAATGGGCCCCACATAGTGCTCAGTACTGTATACATGACCCCGCATAGTGCTCCGTGCTGTATACGTGGCCCCGCACTGTATACATGGCCCTGCATAGGACTATGGTGCTCCATAGTGTATACATGGCCCCGCATGGTGCTCCGTACTGTATACATGGCCCTGCATAGTGCTCCGTACTGTATTCATGGACCTATATAGTCCTCCGTACTGTATACATGGCCCCGCATAGTCCTCCATACTGTATACACCGCCTCACATAGTCCTCCGTACTATATACAAGGCCCTGCATAGTCCTCCATACTGTATACACGGCCCCCATAGTGCTCCATACTGTATACATGGCCCCCATAGTGCTCCATACTGTATACACGGCCCACATAGTGCTCCATACAGTATAATGGCCCCACATAGTCCTCCATACAGTATAATGGGCTCCACATAGTCATCCATACAGTATAATGGGCCCCACATAGTGCTCCATACAATATAATGGCCCCACATAGTGCTCCATACAGTATAATAGCCACAAAGAGTCCTCCATACAGTATACTGGGCCCCTCATAGCCCTCCATACAGTATAATGGCCCCACATAGTGCTCCACAGTATAATGGACCCCTCATAGTCCTCCATACAGTACAATGGGCCCCACATAGTCCTCCATACAGTATAATGGGCCCCACATAGTCCTCCATACAGTATAATGGCCCCACACAGTGCTCCATACAGTATAATGGCCCCACATAGTGCTCCATACCAGTATAATGGGCCCCTCATAGGCCTCCATACAGTATAATGGGCCCCACATAGTCCTCCATACAGTATAATGGCCCCACATAGTGCTGCATACAGTATAATGGCTCCACATAGTGCTCCTTACAGTACAATGGCCCCACATAGTGCTCCATACAGTACAATGGGCCCCTCATAGTCCTCCATACAGTACAATGGGCCCCACATAGTCCTCCATACAGTATAATGGGCCCCCCATAGTCCTCCATACAGTATAATGGGCCCCACGTAGTCCTCCATACAGTATAATGGCCCCACATAGTGGTCCATACAGTATAATGGCCCACATAGTCCTCCATACAGTTCAATGGCCCCACATAGTGCTCCATACAGTACAATGGGCCCCTCATAGTCCTCCATACAGTATAATGGGCCCCACATAGTGCTCAGTACTGTATACATGACCCCGCATAGTGCTCCGTGCTGTATACGTGGCCCCGCACTGTATACATGGCCCTGCATAGGACTATGGTGCTCCATAGTGTATACATGGCCCCGCATGGTGCTCCGTACTGTATACATGGCCCTGCATAGTGCTCCGTACTGTATTCATGGACCTATATAGTCCTCCGTACTGTATACATGGCCCCGCATAGTCCTCCATACTGTATACACCGCCTCACATAGTCCTCCGTACTGTATACAAGGCCCTGCATAGTCCTCCATACTGTATACACGGCCCCCATAGTGCTCCATACTGTATACACGGCCCCCATAGTGCTCCATACTGTATACAAGGCCCTGCATAGTCCTTCATACTGTATACATGACCCCCATAGTGCTCCGTACTGTATACACGGCCCCGCATAGTGCTCCATACTGTATACACGGCCCCGCATAGTGCTCCGTACTGTATTCACGGCCTTGCATAGTGCTCTGTACTATATACACGGCCCCGCATAGTGCTCCGTACTGTATTCACGGCCTTGCATAGTGCTCTGTACTGTATACACGGCCCAGCATAGTGCTCCGTTCTGTATATATGGCCCCGCATAGTGCTCCGTACTGTATACATGGCCCTGCATAGTCCTCTGTACTGTATACATGGCCCTGCATAGTGCTCCGTACTGTATACATGGCACCGCATAGTACTCCACACAGTATACGTGGCGCCACATAGTGCTCCACAAAGTATACATGACCTCGCATAGTGCTCCACATAGTATACATGGCCCCACATGGTGCTCTACACAATATACATGGCCCCACATAGTGCACCACACAGTATACATGGCCTTACATGGTACTCCACATAGTATACATGGCCCCACATGGTGCTCCATACAGTATAATGGCCCCACATAGTGCTCCATACAGTACAATGAGCCCCTCATAGTCCTCCATACAGTACAATGGACCCCACATAGTCCTCCATACAGTATAATGGGCCCCTCATAATCCTTCATACAGTATAATGAGCCCCACATAGTCCTCCATACAGTATAATGGCCCCACATAGTGCTCCATACAGTATAATGGCCCACATAGTCCTCCATACAGTACAATAGCCCCACATAGTGCTCCATACAGTACAATGGGCCCCTCATAGTCCTCCATACAGTATAATGGGCCCCACATAGTGCTCTGTACTGTATACATGACCCCGCATAGTGCTCCGTGCTGTATACGTGGCCCCGCACTGTATATATGGCCCTGCATAGTCCTATGGTGCTCCATAGTGTATACATGGCCCCGCATGGTGCTCCGTACTGTATACATGGCCCTGCATAGTGCTCTGTACTGTATTCATGGTCCTATATAGTCCTCCGTACTGTATACAAGGCCCCGTATAGTCCTCCATACTGTATACACGGCCCCCATAGTGCTCCATACTGTATACACGGCCCCCATAGTGCTCTGTACTGTATACAAGGCCCCGCATAGTCCTCCATACTGTATACATGGCCCCCATAGTGCTCCGTATTGTATACACGGCCCCGCATAGTGCTCCGTACTGTATACACGGCCCCGCATAGTGCTCCGTACTGTATACACGGCCTTGCATAGTGCTCTGTACTGTATACACGGCCCCGCATAGTGCCTTCGCACTGTGTACATGGCCCCGCATAGTGCTCCGTACTGTATACATGGCCCTGCATAGTCCTCCGTCCTGTATACATGGCCCCACATAGTGCTCCATACTTTATACACGGCCCTGCATAGTGCTCCGTACTATATACATGGCACCACATAGTACTCCACACAGTATACATGACCTCGCATAGTGCTCCACATAGTATACGTGGCCCCACATGGTGCTCTACCCAATATACATGGCCCCACATAGTGCACCACACAGTATACATGGCCTTACATGGTACTCCACATAGTATACATGGCCCCACATGGTGCTCCACACAGTATACATGACCCCATATGGTCCTCCACATAGTATACATGGCCCCAGATTAAAAAAATAAATAAATACTCACCTCTGCCATTCCAACGCTGATCACTACCCACTTCTGGGCCCACAGGCCATCCCCTTACCCTTGTCAGCGCACTATCCCCCTTTCACTAGCGCCGCGGCTACTCTCTTCTGTGCGCGCCCTCCCATCAGGCCGCACGCTCTCCCATCAGGCCACACGCCGACCATTGAGGCGATGATTGATGGCTGGGTGGCCCAAAACTTCTGCTGGAGGATCAGCCTGGGGGGGCATTTGCCCCTCTGCCCATGGGCCCAGCCCGTCCCTGCACCATAGATTCTCTATGGGGTTAAGGTCATGCGAGTTTGCTGCCAATAAAGCACAGTGATACTGTTGTTTTTAAACCAGGTATTGGTACTTTTGGCAGTGTGGACAGGTGCCAAATCCTGCTGGAGAATGACATTTCCATCTCCAAAAAGCTTGTCGGCAGAGGGAAGCATGAAGTGCTCTAAAATGTCCTGGTAGATGGCTGCGCTGACTTTGGTCTTGATAAAACACAGTGGACCTACACCAGCAGAAGACATGGCTCCCCAAACCATCACTGATTGTGGAAACTTCACACTAGACCTCCAGCAGCTTGGATTGTGGCCTCTCCACTCTTCCTCCAGACTCTGGGACATTGTGGAGTATGTCAATGACTGCCTTCTGGACATCTCTCAAGTCAGCAGTCTTCCCCATGATTGTGGAGCCTATTGAAACAGAATAAGGGACCTTTTTAAACAATTAGGAAGCCTTTGCAGGTGTTTTTGTTAATTATTTTAATTTACTGAGATAATGACTTTTGTGTTTTCATTGGCTGTAAGCCATAATCATCAACATTAATGGAAATAAACACTTGAAATAGATCACTCTGTCATGACTCTATATAATATATGAGTTTCACTTTTTGTATTGTAGAACTGAAATAAATTAACCTTTTGATGATATTCTAATTTAGTGAGATGCTCCTGTAGAGCATACATGTCAAACTCTGGACTGCAAGGTGGTTTTATTTGGCCCACGACACCAGAACCACCACCCCTATGTGGGGCCCATTATACTATATGGAGGACTATGTGGGGCCCATTATTGTGTATGGAGGACTATATGGGACCCATTATACTGTATGGATATTACACCAGGTGTGGGAAAGACTTAGTGCAACACAGAGGGAAGAGGGACCTAGAGCCCAGACTCTAGGGAAAGGGGGGAGTGGAGACCTCCTAGTCTGGTCTAGTGTCACCCTGTTTCAACTACCGTCCATATATTGGCTCTGCACTAATCTCTGCACGCGTGCCTCACCCTGTCTTTTCCTGACATATGGCTAAGGCTAGGGATGGGACGAGATGAGCACTAGTCGATCTCCACTAAACTCTATAGACAACAAGGGTAGACAAACGGGGGGACATTGCTTAGCTTTAGATGACTCCAAAAAAATGCGTGCTCGGCCTCAAGCTCCAGAGAGGACGAAGTACTGCTCTTGCTAAGCCTTCACAAGTAGAAATGAATATAGTCGGCACCTCCCTCTCAGACACACCAGGTATTTATACACCCAGGCCAGAGAGATAATTAGCCAGAGGGAGGTAGCCGCTGGGTCCTAAAGACAGCCTCTCATCTAAGAAGATGTCTGTAATGCCAACCAACTGCAGTGCGACTGTCTGTCACTTCTGACATACCCGTGACAGTACCCCCCCTCCTCTACGAGTGGCCTCCGGACCCTCAGGACCGGGTTTCTCAGGAAAATAGGTGTGGAATGAGCGAACAAATCTGGGAGCATTCACCTCTGACGCTGAAACCTACATCCTCTCCTCTGGACCATTGCCTTTCCAGTGCACCAAGTATTGCAGAGAACGAGGTTGGAGACGGGAATCTACAATCCTCGAAATCTGAAACTCCAGATTACCATCAACCTTTAATGGGGGCGGTGGTAGAGGTGAGGGCTCAAGAGGTTCCACATACTTTTTGAGTAAGGACCTTTGGAACACATTGTGAACCTTAAGGACAAGAGGAAGTTCAAGACGAAATGCTGTTGGGTTAATGACGGTGGTTATTTTATAGGGACCAATAAACCTAGGTCCCAGCTTCCAAGAAGGAACTTTCAATCTTATATTCCTGGTAGATAACCACACAAAGTCATTCACATTCAGGTCCGGACTTGGCAGGCGTTTTCTGTCAGCCATAAGTTTATACCCGTCTCCAATGATCTTTAAATTACTCAGAACACCCTGCCATACCGAGGAGAGTGATGAAGCAGACCGTTCATCTTCAGGAATTCCTGAAGCTCCCCCCCCACTGAAGGTACCAAACTGTGGATGATAACCGTATGCACCGAAGAACGGTGACCTTCCAGTGGATTCTTGCCGATGATTATTAATGGCAAATTCTGCCAGCAGTAAGCAGGATGCCTAATCCTCTTGATTTTCGGAGACGAAACACCTGAGGTAGGTCTCCAAATTCTGATTGACACACTCGGTCTGACCAATTGACTGAAGGTGGAAGACAGCTGCACCCCCAGTCAAAAACAGAATGCCTTCCAGAACTTGAAAACAAACTGGGTCCCCCGATCTGACACTACATCGGAGGGAACCCCATGAAGCTTCACAATCTCGTTCATGAACACCTGAGCAAGTGTCTTGGCATTTGGAAATGCAGGCAATGCGACAAAGTGAACCATTTTACTGAACCCGTCTACTACCACCAAAACCACCAGTTTGCCTGCAAAATCCGGTAGGTCAGTAATAAAATCCATGGACAAGTGTGTCCATGGCCTACTAGGGATAGGTAGAGGAAAAAGAGTACAAGACGGACGGGTATGCGAAACCTTAGAATGCACGCAAATATTGCAAGCAGCTACGTGTTCAATCACATCCCGATGCAACCCCGGCCACCAAAAACAACGAGAAAGGAGGTCCGTGGTTGCCTTACCACCTGGATGCCCAGCAAGCACAGAGTTATGATGTTCCTTAATTACCTTGCGGCACAGATCAGATGGTACAAATAACTTTCCTGTAGAACAGGTGGCAGGAGTGTGCCTCCAAAACCTCACCCTCCAGTTCAGGATAAAGTGCTGAAATGACCACCCCTTTCTGTAATATCGGGGCAGGGTTCTCATGATCACCACCACCAGGGAAGCTCCGGGACAAAGTATCAGCCTCGACCCTTTGACGAAAAGTGACAACAAAATTGAACCTAGTAAAAAACAGGGACCATCTGGGGTTGAGACGGTTAGCTGACTGGAGATATGACAGGTTCTTATGGTCAGTAATAACAGTAATAGGATGGACAGCCCCCTCCAACCAATGTCGCCATTCCTCGAACGCCAATTTGATTGCCAAAAGTTCCCTATTACCCACGTCATAATTTCTCGCAGCTGAAGACAATTTTTTATAAAAGAAGGCACATGGACGCCATTTACCAGGTGATGAATCCTGAGACAGCACAGCTCCTACCCCGACATCTGACGCATCCACCTCCACAATAAAGGAGCAAAAAAACAATGAAAAAATAGGACCTCATAGGTATTTAAGGGGTATACCACTAAACATTGCATAGATACAAAGAGGACCATAAGTGTTTCAAAAAACCTAAAACGTAATTAGAACACAATATGTTTACTAAAATAATGAATTACTTTATTTAAATAAATTAAAAAGACACCTATAGTATAAATAGCATGTGTGAACAGACATAACATGGGCAAATGAGGCAACAGGGGCTTTCCCTGACACTGTTGGTTATTAGTGTTGAGCGAACATGCTCGACACTGCTCGGTACTCGCCCGAGCATCACGCTACTCGGGATGTTCGGCGAGCACCGAGCATTTCCGGGTTACTCGGGCGGGAGCTCGGGTCTCCGCCCTGCATGCTTGGCGCTCTTTACAGAGCCAATGAACATGCAGGGATTGCCAGTCAGTCACTGTAATGCCGCAGCCATGTTGTTTGTGGGCATTACAGTGATTGGCTGGCCGCACAGCGTCACCTCGAGTATTTAAAACTGGGCGCCGCCATCTTGGACACAGTCGCTCCGGATCAGACAGTGTAGGGACAGCGCTGCTGATTTAGGGAGAGATATATCCTGCAAATTAGTTAGTGTAAGGTCTGTAAAGGCTGCCAGATCAAACAAACAGTCCTTCTGAGGACTAATATCCATCCCAGGTATATCAGGCAGGCAGGCAGGCAGGCTGTATAGGAGACGCAGTGGTTATACCAGCAAATGCTGCATTACAGTCCTGTGTGCTGCTCCTGTTGCTGAAATTGCTGGACTTAGCTCCAGGTCCCAGGGGCCAGGAAAAATCCTTTTTTTTTTTATCTAAATCCTCTTTTTTTTTTCCTCCTTCACAATGTACAAATACCCATCTTATTAACCTTTAGGTGCCCCCCCCCCCAAAAAAAAGTGTGCCTCTGATTTTTCAGACACAAATATATCTGTTGAAAATAGTCTGGTGTAGGCCAGAGAAATAGAAGTGTGGTTTTGCAGTTCTATGGGCCATTTGTATCTAAAAAAAACAGTTTGAGTGTGTCACTCACTGTTCAGCCGCAAATATATATATATTTTAAAAAGCCTGGTATACACCAGTAAATTATTACTGTGGTTTTGATGTTCCACTGTAAAACATCTCTATTATCCTGTTTTTGCCATTTTTTGCTGTATAAAAATAATAATAGTGTCTCCCTGATTTTTCAGACACAAATATATCTGTTGAAAATTGTCTGGTGTAGGCCTGAGAGACAGAAGTGTGCTTTTGCTGTTCCACGGTAAAAAATCTCTATTATCCTGCTTTTTGCATTTTTTGCTGAAAAAAAAAAAAAAAATAGTGTCTCCCTGATTTTTCAGACACAAATATATCTGTTGAAAATAGTCTGGTGTAGGCCCGAGAAATACAAGTGTGGTTTTGCAGTTCCACTGTAAAAACCTCTGTATTATCCACTTTTGGGCCATTTGTATCTAAAAAAAACAGTTTGAGTGTGTCGCTCACTGTTCAGCCGCAAATATATATATATTTTAAAAAGCCTGGTATACACCAGTAAATTATTACTGTGGTTTTGATGTTCCACGGTAAAACATCTCTATTATCCTGTTTTTGGCATTTTTTGCTGTATAAAAATAATAATAGTGTCTGCCTGATTTTTCAGACACAAATATATCTGTTGAAAATAGTCTGGTGTAGGCCAGAGAGACAGAAGTGTGCTTTTGCTGTTCCACGGTAAAAAAATCTCTATTATCCTGCTTTTTGCATTTTTTGCTGAGAAAAAAAAAAAAAAATAGTGTCTCCCTGATTTTTCAGACACAAATATATCTGTTGAAAATAGTCTGGTGTAAGCCAGAGAGACAGAAGTGTGCTTTTGCTGTTCCACAGTAAAAAATCTCTATTATCCTGCTTTTTGCATTTTTTGCTGTAAAAAAAAAAAAATAGTGTCTCCCTGATTTTTCAGACACAAATAAATCTGTTGAAAATAGTCTGGTGTAGGCCCGAGAAATACAAGTGTGGTTTTGCAGTTCCACGGTACAAACCTCTGTATTATCCACTTTTGGGCCATTTGTATCTAAAAAAAATAGTTTGAGTGTGTCGCTCACTGTTCAGCCGCAAATATATATATATTTTAAAAAGCCTGGTATACACCAGTAAATTATTATTGTGGTTTTGATGTTCCACGGTAAAACATCTCTATTATCCTGTTTTTGGCATTTTTTGCTGTATAAAAATAATAATAGTGTCTCCCTGATTTTTCAGACACAAATATATCTGTTGAAAATAGTCTGGTGTAGGCCAGAGAGACAGAAGTGTGCTTTTGCTGTTCCACGGTAAAAAATCTCTATTATCCTGCTTTTTGCATTTTTTGCTGTAAAAAAAAAAAAAATAGTGTCTCCCTGATTTCTCAGACACAAATATATCTGTTGAAAATAGTCTGGTGTAGGCCCGAGAAATACAAGTGTGGTTTTGCAGTTCCACGGTACAAACCTCTGTATTATCCACTTTTGGGCCATTTGTATCTAAAAAAAACAGTTTGAGTGTGTCGCTCACTGTTCAGCCGCAAATATATATATATTTTAAAAAGCCTGGTATACACCAGTAAATTATTATTGTGGTTTTGATGTTCCACGGTAAAACATCTCTATTATCCTGTTTTTGGCATTTTTTGCTGTATAAAAATAATAATAGTGTCTCCCTGATTTTTTAGACACAAATATATCTGTTGAAAATAGTCTGGTGTAGGCCAGAGAGACAGAAGTGTGCTTTTGCTGTTCCACGGTAAAAAATCTCTATTATCCTGCTTTTTGCATTTTTTGCTGTAAAAAAAATAAAAAATAGTGTCTCCCTGATTTTTCAGACACAAATATATCTGTTGAAAATAGTCTGGTGTAGGCCCGAGAAATACAAGTGTGGTTTTGCAGTTCCACTGTACAAACCTCTGTATTATCCACTTTTGGGCCATTTGTAACTAAAAAAAACAGTTTGAGTGTGTCGCTCACTGTTCAGCCGCAAATATATATATATTTTAAAAAGCCTGGTATACACCAGTAAATTATTACTGTGGTTTTGATGTTCCATGGTAAAACATCGCTATTATCCTGTTTTTGGCATTTTTTGCTGTATAAAAATAATAATAGTGTCTCCCTGATTTTTCAGACACAAATATATCTGTTGAAAATAGTCTGGTGTAGGCCAGAGAGACAGAAGTGTGCTTTTGCTGTTCCACGGTAAAAAATCTCTATTATCCTGCTTTTTGCATTTTTTGCTGAAAAAAAAAAATAGTGTCTCCCTGATTTTTCAGACACAAATATATCTGTTGAAAATAGTCTGGTGTAGGCCAGAGAGACAGAAGTGTGATTTTGCTGTTCCACAGTAAAAAATCTCTATTATCCTGCTTTTTGCATTTTTTGCTGTAAAAAAAAAAAAAATAGTGTCTCCCTGATTTTTCAGACACAAATATATCTGTTGAAAATAGTCTGGTGTAGGCCCGAGAAATACAAGTGTGGTTTTGCAGTTCCACGGTACAAACCTCTGTATTATCCACTTTTGGGCCATTTGTATCTAAAAAAAACAGTTTGAGTGTGTCGCTCACTGTTCAGCCGCAAATATATATATATTTTAAAAAGCCTGGTATACACCAGTAAATTATTACTGTGGTTTTGATGTTCCACGGTAAAACATCTCTATTATCCTGTTTTTGGCATTTTTTGCTGTATAAAAATAATAATAGTGTCTCCCTGATTTTTCAGACACAAATATATCTGTTGAAAATAGTCTGGTGTAGGCCAGAGAGACAGAAGTGTGCTTTTGCTGTTCCACGGTAAAAAATCTCTATTATCCTGCTTTTTGCATTTTTTGCTGTAAAAAAAAAAAAATAGTGTCTCCCTGATTTTTCAGACACAAATATATCTGTTGAAAATAGTCTGGTGTAGGCCCGAGAAATACAAGTGTGGTTTTGCAGTTCCACGGTACAAACCTCTGTATTATCCACTTTTGGGCCATTTGTATCTAAAAAAAACAGTTTGAGTGTGTCGCTCACTGTTCAGCCGCAAATATATATATATTTTAAAAAGCCTGGTATACACCAGTAAATTATTACTGTGGTTTTGATGTTCCACGGTAAAACATCTCTATTATCCTGTTTTTGGCATTTTTTGCTGTATAAAAATAATAATAGTGTCTCCCTGATTTTTCAGACACAAATATATCTGTTGAAAATAGTCTGGTGTAGGCCAGAGAGACAGAAGTGTGCTTTTGCTGTTCCACGGTAAAAAATCTCTATTATCCTGCTTTTTGCATTTTTTGCTGTAAAAAAAATAAAAAATAGTGTCTCCCTGATTTTTCAGACACAAATATATCTGTTGAAAATAGTCTGGTGTAGGCCCGAGAAATACAAGTGTGGTTTTGCAGTTCCACGGTACAAACCTCTGTATTATCCACTTTTGGGCCATTTGTATCTAAAAAAAACAGTTTGAGTGTGTCGCTCACTGTTCAGCCGCAAATATATATATATATTTTAAAAAGCCTGGTATACACCAGTAAATTATTACTGTGGTTTTGATGTTCCACGGTAAAACATCTCTATTATCCTGTTCTTGCCATTTTTTGCTGTATAAAAATAATAATAGTGTCTCCCTGATTTTTCAGACACAAATATATCTGTTGAAAATAGTCTGGTGTAGGCCAGAGAGACAGAAGTGTGCTTTTGCTGTTCCACGGTAAAAAATCTCTATTATCCTGCTTTTTGCATTTTTTGCTGTAAAAAAAATAAAAAATAGTGTCTCCCTGATTTTTCAGACACAAATATATCTGTTGAAAATAGTCTGGTGTAGGCCCGAGAAATACAAGTGTGGTTTTGCAGTTCCACGGTACAAACCTCTGTATTATCCACTTTTGGGCCATTTGTATCTAAAAAAAACAGTTTGAGTGTGTCGCTCACTGTTCAGCCGCAAATATATATATATATTTTAAAAAGCCTGGTATACACTAGTAATTTATTACTGTGGTTTTGATGTTCCACGGTAAAACATCTCTATTATCCTGTTCTTGCCATTTTTTGCTGTATAAAAATAATAATAGTGTCTCCCTGATTTTTCAGACACAAATATATCTGTTGAAAATAGTCTGGTGTAGGCCCGAGAAATACAAGTGTGGTTTTGCAGTTCCACGGTACAAACCTCTGTATTATCCACTTTTGGGCCATTTGTATCTAAAAAAAACAGTTTGAGTGTGTCGCTCACTGTTCAGCCGCAAATATATATATATTTTAAAAAGCCTGGTATACACCAGTAAATTATAACTGTGGTTTTGCTGTTCCACGGTAAAAAATCTCTATTATTCAGGTTTTGGTAGTTTTTTCCGTAAAGAAAAACAGTAGTGTCTCCTGACTGTTGTGACACAAAAATATATATGTTGAAAATAGTCTTGTGTAGGCCCGACATCCCAGTGTGGTTTCGCAGTTCCACGGGTCAAATCGCTGTACTATCCAGTTTTGGGCCTTTGGTATCTAAAAAAAAAGCAGTTTGAGTGTGTCGCTCACTGTTCAGCCGCAAATATCTCTATTTAAAAAAGTGTGGTATACCCCAGTAAACAATAACTGTGGTTTTCCTCTTCCACGGTTCTAATCTACTCTTTATTACCCTTTTTCCATTGATAGTGCAAGTGTAAGCTATTTTACTTCATTTACAATGGGCAAGGCGCGTGGCAAGGGACGTGGAAGTGGACGTTCTGGTGATGGTTCGTGCAGAGGACGGGGCCGTGGCCAAGGTGAAAATGTGCCACAACCAACAGCCACATCTTCTCGCTCCCACTTCTTGACCGAATTACTAGGGAAGCACAGAACAACACCAGTATTGAGAACTGATCAGTGTGAACAGGTTATTAATTGGATAGCAGACAATACTTCCAGTTACCTGGGCACCACCACCTCCGGTCTGTCTTCCACACGGTCAACTCTTAGTAGCCGTGAGTCTCGACCGCATACTCCTCCTCACCCTGATGCTCCTTCCTCCCACCATGCCGAGTGTCATCAGACAGCAAGTGATCCCACACTTGGACACTCTGAAGAGCTGTTCACTGGACCATTTCCATATTTGGGCCCCTCGCCTGATACGCTTGAAGTGGTGGAAGAGGAGATCAAATGTTGCGATGCCTAAATATTTGAACAGCCACGGCCACAGGAAGTCGACGTTGGCAATCTGTCACAAGAGGTGGACGATCACGAGACACAATTGGCAGGAAGTGAGGAGGAGGATCGTGGTGCGCAAGTGGAAGAGGAGGAGGTGGTGGATGATCTAGTAACTGACCCAACGTGGAAGGAGGACATGCAGAGTGAGGCCAGCTGCCCACAGGGGGAGGGAGGCAGAGTACCCCAACAGGTAGGAAGAAGCAGTGTGGTGGCCGCAGACAGAAGGCAGGCAACCGTTCCCCGTAACACCAACACGAGGGACGTTGCCAGTACAAGCGGTAGGTCTTCCAGAGTCTGGAATTTTTTTAAAGACTCTGCTGATAACCCCAAAAAGGCCATATGTTCCACCTGCCATGCCAGCATCAGCAGGGGTGACAAAACTACCAGCCTGACCACCACCAGCATGATCAGGCACATGGCAGCAAAGCACCCGACTTTGTGGGGCGAAACCCAGGGTCCACGACCAGTGTCAGCGGGTGTCACCACTGCTTCTTCCACTGTTGTGCGTGCAATAGAAACCCCTGTTGTGTGTGCAAGGCAATCCCCTGTCCATACTGCATGTAAAGATGCCCCCTCCTCTCAGTCTTCACTTGTTATGGCAGTTTCTCAAGAAACAGCATCAACGTCCACGTCCACGTCCCACCGCAGCGTTCAATTGTCCATATCCCAGACCTTTGAACGAAAGAGGAAATTCGCAACTAACGCCCCACAGGCCACAGTCCTAAATTCGCACATTTCACGACTGCTTGCGTTGGAAATGCTGCCTTTTAGGCTGGTGGAGACAGAATCCTTCCGCAATCTTATGGCGGTGGCCGTCCCTCGGTACTAGGTCCCCAGCCGACACTATTTTGCCCAGTGTGCCATCCCCGCACTACACAAGTACGTGTCCCAAAGCATCTGCCGTGCCCTCAACAACGCAGTTACTGAGAGAGTCCACCTGACAACGGACACGTGGACAAGTGCTTGTGGCCAGGGACGGTACATCTCTCTGACGGCACACTGGGTAAACATAGTGGAAGCCGGGAACCAGTCGGACCTTGGGAAGGAACACATCCTCCCCACACCGAGGATTGCGGGCCCTATGTCAGTCAGAGTTGCTCCCACAGTGTACAGCTCCTGCGCATCCTCCTCCTCCTCCTCATGTTCAGCCTCCATCTCAGATATCACCACATCAGTTACAAGCTGGAAGCATTGCAGTACTGCCTCCGCCAAGCGGCAACTCATAAGCTTAGGTGATAAACCTCACACTGCTTGTGAGTTGTGGACAGCTGTGAAAGAGCAGGCAGATCTGTGGCTGAGACCGCTGAACCTACATCCCGGCATGGTCGTGTGTGACAATGGCCGTAACCTGGTGGCGGCTCTGAGGCGAGGTGAGATCACACACGTACCATGCCTGGCTCATGTGCTTAACCTCGTAGTTCAGCGGTTTCTTAAATCGTACCCCGAGTTGCCAGATCTGCTCGTGAAAGTACGCTGCCTGTCAGCTCATTTTCGCAAGTCGGCTACGGCTTCCGCCGCCCTTGCTGTGTTGCAGCAGCGTTTGCAGCTTCCGGCACACCGACTGGTGTGTGATGTCCCCACACGTTGGAACTCTACCCTCCACATGTTGCAAAGGATTTGTGAGCAGAAGAGAGCAGTTGTGGAGTACCAGCTGCAACAAGGCCGTCGATATTCAGGTCAGACTCCACACATAAGACCTCAGGAGTGGACCTGGATGTCTGACATATGTACCATCCTGACTAACTTTGAGGAGGCCACCAAGATGGTGAGTGGCGATGACGAAATCATTAGTGTCAGCATCCCACTTGTCTGTCTTTTGCAACGCTCTCTGCAGAGAATTAAAGAGGAGGCATTGCAGCCAGAGTATGATGAGAAGGATCAAGAAGCCGTAGCGGGCGATTACACACAGCCCAGCCTCATCTCATCCCAACGTGCATTGGGGGACAATGAGGGAGAGGAGGAGGAGGAGGAGGAGGAGGAAGAACAGGAGCTGCTATCATGCGTTGTAGACGGTAGTACCTGTACAAGTGTCATACCGTCGGTTCAGCGTGGGTGGCCTGATTACAGGGGGGAAGAGGAAGAGGAGGAGGAGGAGGAGAGCATGGTCAGTTGTCATCTTGGTTAGGACACGGAAATCTTGCCCGTTACTAGTCTGGCACGCATGGCTGACTTTATGTTACGCTGCCTTAACCGTGACCCTCGCGTTGTCAAAATGTTGGGTGACAGTCATTACTGGTTGGTGACACTTGTAGACCCCCGCTACAAGGAGAACTTTCACTCTCTTATTCCTGAGGTGGAGAGGTCTACAAAAATGGGGCAGTACCAGAAGGCCCTTGCTGCAGAACTCTTAAAAAAATTCCCATCTGAACACGCTAGCGGCAGAGGTCACAGTTCGTTGCCCAACCAAGGCGTACAGGCGAGAGAGATGCAACTCCAATCCAGCAGAGGCAGGGGAACACTGTCAACGTTCTGGGACAGTTTTCTGACACCCGCCCAGCTTACAGGCCCTGAGGCGCGGGGTACTCTCACAAGGAGTGGAAAGTTTCAAAAGATGGTGAGGGAGTACCTTGCCGATCGTACCAGCGTCCTCTGTGATTCCTCTGTGCCTTTTAATTATTGGGTATCCAAGCTGGACACTTGGAATGAACTCGCTCTGTACGCCTTGGAGGTCCTGGCCTGCCCTGCCGCTAGCGTGCTATCGGAGCGTGTTTTTAGTGCCACTGGGGGAATTATAACTGATAAGCGCTCTCGCCTGTCAACTGACAATGCTGACAAGCTGACCCTTATCAAAATGAACAAGGGCTGGATTGGGCCAGACTTCTCATCACCACCAAATGACAGCAGAGTAACATAAAGTCAAATCCACTGTGTTATTTCTGGAGGTGTATTCACATGCACCACTTCACACCCACACATGGGTATACGCTTCCTCGTTTCGGCTGTTTAATCTTCTTCTCCTTATCCTCAGCCTCCACCACCACTATACCACCAGGGTGCCAGCATTGCAAGTTCCTCCTTCCTAATTTTTGGCAGCTTTTGCTGGGAAAGCATAAGCAAATACCATGGGACTCCCACACCCCAATAATGGGACTTATGTTTGTAATATGCTGTACTGCATGGCTCTTGTAAGGGGCATTGCAAGTTGCTCTGTCCTAATTTTTGGCAGCTTTTGCTTGGAAAGCATAAGCAAATACTATGGGAGACCCACTCCCCAATAATGGAACTTATGTTTGTAATATGCTGTACTGCATGGCTCTTGTAAGGGGCATTGCAAGTTGCTCCGTCCTAATTTTTGGCAGCTTTTGCTTGCAAGGCATAAGCAAATACTAAGGGAGACCCACTCCCCAATAATGGGACTTATGTTTGTAATATGCTGTACTGCATGGCTCTTGTAAGGGGCATTGCAAGTTGCTCCGTCCTAATTTTTGGCAGCTTTTGCTTGCAAGGCATAAGCAAATACTATGGGACACCCACTCCCCAATAATGGGACTTATGTTTGTAATATGCTGTACTGCATGGCTCTTGTAAGGGGCATTGCAAGTTGCTCCGTCCTAATTTTTGGCAGCTTTTGCTGGGAAAGCATAAGCAAATACTATGGGAGACCCACTCCCCAATAATGGGACTTATGTTTGTAATATGCTGTACTTCATGGCTCTTGTAAGGGGCATTGCAAGCTGCTCCGTCCTAATTTTTGGCAGCTTTTGCTTGCAAGGCATAAACAAATACTATGGGACACCCACTCCCCAATAATGGGACTTATGTTTGTAATATGCTGTACTGCATGGCTCTTGTAAGGGTCATTGGAAGGTTGCTCCGTCCTAATTTTTGGCAGCTTTTGCTGGGAAAGCATAAGCAAACACTATGGGAGACCCACTCCCCAATAATGGGACTTATGTTTGTAATATGCTGTACTGCATGGCTCTTGTAAGGGACATTGCAAGTTGCTCCGTCCTAATTTTTGGCAGCTTTTGCTTGCAAGGCATAAGCAAATACTATGGGACACCCACTCCCCAATAATGGGACTTATGTTTGTAATATGCTGTACTGCATGTGATGCGCCCCCTGGGCCGTGTGTACACGTGTGTGGGATACCCGGTGCCGGGTCTCTGGGGTCTGTAGTCTCCGTGGCGGTGACCCGGTCCCGTAGCTCAGGCTGGTCAAACCAGTGGCAGTCTTTCATAGGTTTTGAGGTTAATTGTCGACTGCGCCACCCGTGGATTGCGGTCAGGGAGTACCACCGCTGCGAGGCAGACCGCTGAGGCTGGTGTTGTGTGCGCAGCATAGAATGGGATAACTCCCCTCGGAAGGAGTATAGCCTCAGGGCAGTGAGTGTGGATGATGGGGGTGATGGTGCACGAGCGCAGCAGGAACGACTCAGAGTCTTTGCAGTGCAGTTCAGGGTCTTTACTGATGATTATAAGGTAGACCCTCCCGGGAGTACTGGCTAGCATAAGAGGCCTGGTCAGTCTGTGAGCAAGCAGGAGTTCCCCTGGCCAGGTGGAGTTGTAGGCCTCCCCATCTGTCTGCACTCTTCCTGGCTACCTTGCTGTAAGCGGGTAGAAGTAGCCCACGTCCCTGAGTGTACCGTGTAGTGCTCACCCGTATGGCTGGTGACTTGGGGCCTTCTGTTAGCCTCCGCTCCACGACGGCGGTGCTGGTCCCTTGCTTGTGACTGAGCCTCCGGGCTTCTATGGCCAGAGGACCTGAAATCCCCTGCCGGCTGGTTTCTGCTGCTGGATATATAAGTCCTCACAGCTTCGGACTCCTGTGTCCGGTTCCTATTGTCTTCTGCCAGGGCGAGCTCTGCTCAGCTTCCAGCCCCTGGTCTTTAGCTCCTAGCTCCTACAGAGCTCCTTGCTGTTACTTTCCCTTGCTCTCACTCTGACTCTGACTGTTCTCTGACTCACTCAACCCCGCCCCAGATCCAGTTTATAAGGACAGAATTCTCCCCTCCCCGGACTGGGGCAGGAGGATGTTGCATGTTTAAGGGATCCTGACCAGGAAACCTCCCACTTGCTCTCCGACGTAATATCTCTATTACTGTGGTGACCAGACCCCTGGGGTGCCACACATGGCTCTTGTAAGGGGCATTGCAGTTCCTCATAATTTTTGGAAAGCCTTCCATTCACTGCTTAGGCCAACAGTGCACGGGAGACCCAGTTGCTATAAATCGAAAAAAAGGTTTAGTTAATGCCCTCTGACCTCCATGTCATTTCCAAGGGGCATTGGAGTGGTTTGAAATTTTTGGTAGGCATTGCACTCACTGTATGCCCTATAACTGTGTAGCCGAACCGCTCCTTTTGTTACAGAAACATATCCTACAAGACATATCTGGTTGACTGGCCTGATATTGATGTGAATGGTCCCTGTTCCTCCTGCTCTTTCTCCTTTGCCACCACCTCATCCATCATTTATCACCTGAAGCTTTGTTTTAACGGGAGTCATAGAACTGGGATAGTAGCAGGAAAACATCCAGCAATCCTCAGAGGAGGTAGGATATGCGCCAAAACGCGGACCACCTCAGGCCTAGCCGCTACTACATACATGCGCTTGCATTCCAAGAAAACAAAGCAGATGCTAACTTCTATCATCATCATCATGCTCCTCACCTAGGCACTCTCAACTCCCCTGATGGAGAAGCCAGGGCCCACCGGAGGAGTCTGGTTCTCTGGTGGGCTCGTCCAATGCTGCCCTAAAGCAGGCCAGGCTAAGAAAAGTGTGGGGGAAGGTGACAGGAGAAATCAGTGCGGCTGGGGACCGAGTATGGACACCTGGCCGCCACCTGGCGGCTGGGGACCGAGCGTGGACACCCGGCCGCCGGGCGGCTGGGGACAGAGTATGGATACCTCGCTGCCGAAGCGGCCATGAGGTAGTGGCCAGCTTCGGCCTCCTCCAAACTAAAAGGCCCCATTTCAAGTGAAAGCTAGCAGTATGGTATTGCAGCCTGCGGGTGGGTGGGTGGTTGGCTGCATATTTTCGCTTGCATTGCAAGGAATGGGGGAGGTACAATTGAACACTTTCCTGGGACAAGGACTTGCACGGGGATAGTTGCAAGTCTGCATCTTCTGATGCGGCAAGGATCACTTCTGATGGGCACACTTTTAGACAATGACCTGGGGGTCAGAGATGCTTCCAGGGGTCTTCCCCATGCTGATCCCTTGTCTTTTCAGCACTATATGCATGTGTCACACAGCACATGGCCAGATAAGGTTGTAAAATGTTAAAATGACATTTCCCGGTGAACGCATTTGTCACGGTTGAAAGCAATACAAAAGTGCAAAAACGCATGAAAAATGCTACTTGTGAACATAGCCCAAGGTGTGGAGGAGTATTTTTGTTTTTGGTTATTTATTTTACCTTATACACAAGTTTTTACCCTGGAAAGGAAATTCCTTAACATATTTCACAGGAAAACCGTTTCAGTTTCGTTTTTGAACGTTTTATTGTGAGCCCGCAAAAGTGGCTTAATACCTCTGACCACGTTGTTGACAGCAGTGACCTGGGGGTCAGAAATGCTTCCAGGGGCGATCCCCATGCTGCCCCCATGTCTTTTGAGCACTGTCACTATCGTTTTGGGCACTTTTTAGGCTTTCTACAGACTGCCAGGGGTGCTGCCGCAAAAATGCTCGGGTCTCTCATAGACTAACATTGGGCTCGTTGCTCGGGTCGAGCACCCGAGTATCACGGCTAGCTCGGCCCAAGCTTCGAGCACCCGAGCATTTTAGTGATCGCTCAACACTATCAGTCGTCATCTTGGTGAGGACACGGAAGTCTTGCCCGTTACCAGTCTGGCACCCATGGCTGACTTTATGTTACGCTGCCTTAACCGTGACCCTCGCATTGTCAAAATGTTGGGTGACAGTCTTTACTGGTTGATGACACTTTTAGACCCCCTCTACAAGGAGAACTTTCACTCTCTTATTCCTGAGTTGGAGAGGTCTACAAAAATGGGGCAGTACCAGAAGGCCCTTGCTGCAGAACTATTAACCCTGCTGTTCTGTTCGGGTCATAGTGACCCGAACAGACTTTTTGCGGCCTGTAGATTTTTTTCTGTAAGTCTCTAAAACTTGAGACTCCTTGACTTTTCCTCATTTGGGGGGACCTACCTATGAGTATTTTCATTTATTTATTTTTTTCGTTTACTTTTTGCTACACGCAAAAATTTACACTTGTTGTGTTCGGGTCATAGTGACCCAACATCGTTTTTTACAGCTGTGAGGCCATATTTTCAGTGAAATAAAGGAGTTATAACCTCAGTTGGGTCTATTTATATGCATCTACTATTGTATATCAATTGATTTATTTCCTAAATTATTTCAATGGGGTCGTACACGCGCTCTACCGGGGGTATGCATTGAGATCTGCGCACCATAAAAATGGCTTTATATTGATTATTTTTGGTGCACAGTCTATTCTAAAATGTAGAGTGCATCCGGAGAGATCACTAGGTGTGCACTACACGTGTATATTATGCGCAGAACGGACTGCTCAGAACGCGCTGTCTAAGACGTTTTTTTTTTTGTAAAGCTGAGCTGTAAAGTCTTGCAAATAATTTTTTTTTGCTAAGTAAGTCTGTCTTCCTGGCTTATCTGCTTGTTTTCAGAAGGGTTCTTATCTTCTCTGCTCTTATCAGTACACATATGCTAGCACAGACATTTTACCTTTCAGTTTCTTTGGACAGCAGCTGTGTACATACCTCTGTTCCAGGATATCTCTGTTCCAGGCAGTATCTTTGTTTTCTACAGGTATGTTGCTTGTTATGCTTTTCCTATTCAATTCTGTTGATAGATTGTATATTGTAAAGGAATACTTTTATTTTATTTTATTACATGTAATTAGTGTTATTACTGTGTGATACACTGCTCTACACTTAGCATGATAGATTGCTGGATATTGAGCACTGGTATGCTTTGATGTAGTATAGAAGCTCTTATTGTTTTTGAAGCTGTTTTTTTTCTCAGACTTTATTATTATTGTTTACTTACAAAGGTTTTTTTTTATTACAGTGTTGTCTACCACATTATTTCAAAATGATGCGTCGACGCAAATGGCGTGAACCTGAATTAGAGGAGTTCATGCATAACTCTGATTCAGATGACAGTCCAGTGGAAGACGTGAGTGAAGAGGACTACATTAGTGAGGTGGAAGAAAATGTAGAAACCTCGGAAATAGAAACTGATGAGGAACCTGATCCCCATACAAATCAGACGGAAGAAATCCTTTCTAAAAATAAGGAATTAAGGTGGAATTTGCAGCCTCCTGCTCAGGCTGGCAGAAGATCCTCTGCAAATATAATAAGTGCTAGTCCTGGCCGTACCAGATATGCAATTTCACGAATATCCAATATTGAATCTGCATTTGCATTATTCATAAATTTGAATATCCAAAATATTATCATACAAATGAGTAACATTGAAGGACACCGAGTGTACGGTGAGAAATGGAACAATTTAGACCTGAGTGCTCTAAATGCTTTTATTAGTCTGCTGCTCTTAGCAGGCGTATACAGGTCATACGGAGAATCTACTAAATCTTTATGGAATACTGACAGCGGTCGACCAATATTTAGAGGAACTATGTCCCTTCAAAGGTTTCACGACATTTGTCGGGTATTGCGTTTTGATGATAAAATAGATCGAAATGAACGCAGACGTATAGATAAACTTGCCCCCATTAGAGACATTTGGGACAAATGGGTAGAAATTCTGCCAAAATTGTACAACGTTGGGGAAGCAGTAACCGTTGATGAGCAACTAGTTTCATTTCGTGGTAGGTGCCCATTTCGTCAGTATATACCAAGCAAGCCGGCGAAGTACGGGATAAAAATATGGGCATTATGTGACAGCACAAGCTCTTACCTTTATAATGCACAGGTGTATACTGGCAAAACACCAGGACAAAGAGTTGAAAAAAATCAGGGGATGAGAGTTGTCCTTGATTTGACGAATGGTCTCAAAGGTCAAAATGTAACTTGTGATAATTTTTTTACTTCATACCAACTAGGGCAAATGTTACTAAAGCGACAACTTACCATGTTGGGTACGATCAGAAGAAACAAGGCTGAACTACCACAAGGTATTTTGGGGAAAAGAAGTGTACATAGCTCTATGTTTTACTTTACTCCAAATACAACAGTTGTTGTGTATGTGCCAAAAAAAAATAAAAACGTCATACTAATGAGTACTAACCACTATGATAATGAAGTAAGTACACGGGAAGATAGAAAAGCAAATATGATCTTGGACTACAATACAACCAAAGGTGGTGTAGACACATTAGACCAACTCATTGGTACATATTCCTGCAAAAGAAAATCAAATCGGTGGCCAATGATTCTCTTTTACAACATTCTGGATTTGTCAGCCTATAATTCTTTTGTGTTGTGGAGGGAAATCAATCCCAATTGGAACCCCAACAAACTCCATAAAAGAAGACTATTTATAGAAGAACTGGGGAAGTCACTTGTTAGGCCTTATATTGAGAACAGAAAAGTTACACCAAGAACAGAAGCAGCAGCAGGCCTGGTACAAAGCATCCATCAACATGCCCAGGACAGTGAAGCCATGGCCTCCACAAGCGCTTCTACCCCCATGGCCTCTTCCGGCATCAAAAGAAAAAGATGCAGCTATTGTCCTTCTACTTGTGACAACAAGACGAGTATAACATGTTCTGGCTGTAAAACATTTCTATGCAAAAAATATGTGTATTGTTTTTCATGTAAGAATCCGTAAATTTATATGATCATGTAAATATATTCACATTGTAATGTTTATTATCTTTAATTTTTTATCACAAAATGTTTGATTTGATTGTTTTTTTTGTTTTTTTTACAAAATATGTGTAGTTTTCTATTTTTGTTTTGCTCATTGCTCTGTTTTTTCTGAATAAAAAAAAAAAAAAGATTTCTATTTCATTTTTCTTTTTTTTTTACTACCAAACATGTTCACAAACAGTCTAGTAAGCAAAAAGTATAAAAAAAATTGAGTTAGAGTGTCTAAAATCAAGGTTTAATAAGCCGGGTCATAGTGACCCTGAACACTACAAGTGTATAGTAAATGCGAACAGCAGGGTTAAAAAAATTCCCATCTGAACACGGTAGCGGCAGAGGTCACAGTTCGCTGCCCATCTAAGGCATACAGGCGAGAGAGACGCAACTCCAATCCAGCAGAGGCAGGGGAACACTGTCAATGTTCTAGGACAGTTTTCTGAGACCTGCCCAGCTTACAGGCCCTGAGGCGCAGGGTACTCTCACAAGGAGTGGAAAGTTTCAAAAGATGGTGAGGGAGTACCAGCGTCCTCCGTGATTCCTCTGTGCCTTTTAATTATTGGGTATCCAAGCTGGACACTTGGAATGAACTCACTCTGTATGCCTTGGAGGTCCTGGCCTGCCCTGCCGCTAGCGTGTTATCGGAGCGTGTTTTTAGTGCCGCTGGGGGAATTATAACTGATAAGCGCATTCGCCTGTCAACTGACAATGCTGACAAGCTGACCCTTATCAAAATGAACAAGGGCTGGATTGGGCCAGACTTCTCATCACCACCAAATGACAGCAGAGTAACATAAAGTCAAATCCACTGTGTTATTTCGGGAGGTGTATTCCCATGCATCGCTTCACACCCACACATGGGTATACGCTTCCTCATTTCGGCTGTTTTTTGCTCTTCTCCTTATCCTCAGCCTCCACGACCACTATACCACCAGGGTGACCGTAGTCCATGTTGCCAGCATTGCAAGTTCCTCTGTCCTAATTTTTGGCAGCTTTTGCTTGGAAGGCATAGGCAAAGACTATGGGAGACCCACTCCCCAATAATGGGAATAATGTTTTTAATATGCTGTACTGCATGGCTCTTGTAAGGGACATTGCAAGTTCCCCCTTCCTAATTTTTGGCAGCTTTTGCTTGGAAGGCATAGGCAAAGACTATGGGAGACCCACTCTCCAATAATGGGAATAATGTTTTTAATATGCTGTACTGCATGGCTCTTGTAAGGGGCATTAAAATCGTCTTGTTAAGCTACTGTGACCTCCACGTCTCTTCCAAGGGTCGTTAATATTGTCTTTTTATTCCACTGCGACCTCCACCACTCTTCCAAGGGGCATTAAAAGCATCTTGTTAAGCTACTGTGACCTCCACGTCTCTTCCACAGGGCGTTGATATTGTCTTTTTATTCTACTGTAACCTCCACCACTCTTCCAAGGGGCATTGATATTGTCTTTTTATTCCACTGCGACCTCCACCACTCTCCCAAGGGGCATTAAAACCATCTTGTTAAGCTACTGTGACCTCCACGTCTCTTCCACGGGGCATTGATATTGTCTTTTTATTCCACTGTAACCTCCACCACTCTTCCTAGGGGCATTAAAACTGTCTTGTTAAACCACTCTGAACTCCACGTCTCTTCCAAGGGGCATTAAAACCATCTTGTTAAGCTACTGTGACCTCCACATCTCTTCCAAGGGGCATTAAAACTGTCTTGTTAAACCACTCTGAACTCCACGTCTCTTCTAAGGGGCATTAAAACCATCTTGTTAAACCACTCTGAACTCCACAGCTCTTCCAAGGGGCATTAACATGTTGTTTTTAATTACCTCTAACCTCCACGACTCTTGCAACGGGCATTGCATTTCCTCCTAATTTTTGTCAGCTTTTGCTTTTCAATGCATAGGCGAACACTAAGGGAGACCCACTCCCCAATAATGGGTAGAAGGTTTTTAATACGCTGTAATCCACGTCTGTTTCAAGGGGCATTGCAGTGCCTAATAATTTTTGGAAAGCCTTCCATTCCCTGCTTAGGCCAACAGTGTACAGGAGACCCAGTTGCTATAAATGGAAAAAACGGTTTAGTTAAGGCCCTCTGACCTCCATGTCACTTCCAAGGGGCATTTGAGTGCCTCGAAATTTTTGGTAGGCATTGCATTCACTGTATGCCTTATAACTGTGTAGCTGAACCGCTCCTTTTGGTACGGAAACATATCCTACAAGACATGTGTGGTTGGCTGGCCTGATATTGATGTGAATGGTCCCTGTTCCTCCTGCTCTTTCTCCTTTGCCACCACCTCATCCATCATTCATCACCTGAAGCTTTGTTTTAACGGGAGTCATAGAACTGGGATAGTAGCAGGAAAACATCCAGCAATCCTCGAAGGAGGTAGAATATGCGCCAAAACGCTGACCACCTCAGGCCTAGCTGCTACTACATACATGCGCTTGCATTCCAAGGAACAGAAAGCTAAGGAGGTGGATGGCCTCATGATCATGAATAATTTACTCGTTGTGTAGGAGGCCGACCACTGCTGCTGTCTAACTTCTGAACTTTGTGTTGAAGCCTGATTGACCCAGGACCCGCAATCCTCTATGTCTGGAGGACGTGTTGCATCCCAGTGTCCAACTGTGTCCCGGCTTCCACAATATTAAGCCAGTGTGAAGGCGTCAGTGAGATGGACCATTCCTGGCCACATTCACTTGTCCACGTGTTTGTGGTTAGGCTGTCCTTCCCACTAAATGCACTGGGGAGGGCACAGGTAATGTTTTGGTATGCGCGCTTGTGTATAAGGCGCACCGGGACAAATAGGGGCGTCTGGGGACCGTTTATGGACACCCGGCCGCCCCCACGCGGCTGGGGACTGTGTGTGGGCACCCGGCCGCGGGGCGGATGGGGACTGAGTATGGACACCCGGCCGCCCCCTGGCGGCTGGGGACCAAGCGTGGACACCCGGCCGCCGGGCGGCTGGGGACTGAGTAAGAATACCAGGCTACCGACGCAGCCATGACGTGGTGGCCAGATTCCACCTCCACATGCCTAAAAGACCCAATTTCAAGTGCAAGCAAGCTAGCAGTATGGTATTGCAGCCTGGGGGGTGGGTGGGTGGCAGGCTGCATACTTGCGCTTGTATTGCAAGTTATGGGGGAGGTACAATTAAACACTGCCCTGGGACAAGGACTTGCACGGGGATAGTTGCAAGTCTGCATCTTCTGATGCGGCAAGGATCACTTCTGATGGGCACACTTTTAGGCAGTGACCTGGGTGTCAGAGATGCTTCCAGGGGTCTTCCCCATGCTGTTCCCATGTCTTTTTAGCACTGTATGCATGTGTCACACAGCACATGGCCAGATAAGGTTGTAAAATGTTAAAATGACATTTCCCGGTGAATGCATTTGTCACGGTTGAAAGCAATACAAACATGCAAAAACGCATAAAAAATGCTACTTGTGAACATAGCCCAAGGTGTGGAGGAGTATTTTTGTTTTTGGTTATTTATTTTACCTTATACACAAGTCTTTACCCTGGAAAGGATGTTCCTTAACCCCTTTCCGACCTGGTCAGTAATAGTATGCACCAGGTCGGGAAGGCCGGTTCAGCGGGGGCTCCGGCGGTGAGCCCGCACTGAAGCGAGCACATGTCAGCTGATTATTGGAATCGCAATCCACCCGCGGCTGTTAATATGTTAAATCTCTGACAGTGGCATATAACTCGCGCTTCCGGGAGTCCTAAGCCCCGCCCATCAGTGACCCCGTCACGTGATCGCGGGTCACCAATGGGTGGGCATGACAACTCAGGGTCTGCAGCAGACGCCTGTGGTTGTTATGTCTCAATTGCTATGAGCGCCACCTAGTGGTCAGCGCTCATAGCAAGTGAGCATTTCTCCTGCATACAAGCGATCTGCTCATCGCTTGTATGCAGTAGAAGCAATCAGACAACTGCTGCTTCTAGTCTCCTCTGGAGACTATAGAAGCAAGCAGAAAGTGTAAAAAAAAGTTTTAAAAAAAATAAAAAAATAAAAACTATATAAAAGTTTAAGTCACCCCCCTTTCGCCCCATTCAAAATAAAATATATATATATAAAAAAAAACCACATACACATATTTGGTATCGCCGCGTTCAGAATCGCCCGATCTATCAATATAAAAGAAGAATTAATACAATCAGTAAACGGCGTAACGAGAAAAAAATTTTAAACGCCAGAATTAAGTTTTTTTGGTAGCTACAACTTTGCAATAAAATGCAATAACGGGCGATCAAAACATCGGATCTACCCCAAAATGGTATCAATAAAAACGTCAGCCCGGCACGCAAAAAATAAGCCCTCACCTGGCCCCAGATCCCGAAAAATGGAGAAGCTAAGGGTCTCGGAAAATGGCGTCATTTTTTTTTGTTTTTTTTAGCAAGCTTTGGATTTTTTTTCACCACTTAAATAAAAAAGAACCTATACATGTTTGGTGTCTATGAACTCGTAACGACCTGGAAAATAATGATGGCAGGTCAGTTTTAGCAATCTGTGAACGTGGTAAAAAAAGGACCCAAAAAACAACTGTGGAATTGCATTTTTTTTGCAATTTCACTGCACTTGGAATTTTTTTCCCATTTTCCAGCACACGATATGGTAAAACCAGTGATGGTGTTTAAAAGTACAACTCGTCCCGCAAAAAATAAGCCCTCACATGGCCATATTGAACGAAAATTAAAAAAGTTCTGGCTCTGGGAAGAAGGGGAGCAAAAAAGGAAAACACAAAAACAGAGAGACCCAAGGTCGTTAAGGGGTTAACATATTTCACAGGAAAGCACTTTCACTTTCGTTTTTGAACGTTTTATTGTGAGCCTGTAAAAGTGGCTTAATACCTCTGACCACGTTGTTGACAGCAGTGACCTGGGGGTCAGAAATGCTTCCTGGGACGATCCCCATGCTGTCCCCATGTCATTTGAGCACTGTCACTATCGTTTTGGGCACCTTTTAGTCTGTCTACAGACTGCCGGGGGAGCCGCCGCAAAAATGTTCGGGTCTCCCATAGACTAACATTGGGCTCGTTGCTCGGCTCGAGCACCCGAGTATCACAGTGAGCTCGGCCCGAGCTTCGAGCACACGAGCATTTTAGTGCTCGCTCAACACTATTGGTTATCTTTTCACTGCTGCTAAGTATGTCTTTTTTAACCCTATCCATGTGATACTTGCATTTTCCGTGTGCTGCAGGATTTTTGTGATGACTGTTTGTATTATTTATACCAATGACCTGATGCAGGCCATGTGAATTATGTTACTATAACTTTTTTTGCACACCACCAGCTGTGAATAATGGATTGTATGGGTTGGACTATGCCACCTATTATAGGTCCAATGTAAATTGTGATACCAACTGTGTCTCTATCTACCCTCTGTTGCCTCATTTGCCCATGTTATGTCTGTTCACACATGCTATTTATACTATATGTGTCTTTTTAACATATTTAAATAAAGTAATTCATTATTTTAGTAAACATATTGTGTTCTAATTACGTTTTGGGGTTTTTGAAACACTTATGGTCCTCTTTGTATCTATCTCCACAATAAAGGGTTGAGAAATATCAGGTTGACTGAGTATAGGTGCAGTGGCAAAATGATTCTTTAAGGAAGAAAAAGCCTGGAGGTAAACATCCGACCATTTGGAAAAATCAGACCCCTTCTTAGTCATGTCAGTAAGGGGTTTCACAATAACAGAGTAATTTTGAATGAATTTCGGGTAAAAATTAGTAAAGCCCAGAAAAACGTTGTAGAGCCTTCAGGTTCTCGGGACTTTCCCAGTCAAGGACTGCACGAATCTTCTCCGGATCCACCTGAAAACTTGAAGATGACAAGTACCCCAAAATCTGCACCTCCTGAACAGCAAAAACACATTTTTCTAGTTTGGCATAAAGTTTGTTATCCCTTAATATCTGGAGCACATGTGTGTCACCCTGCCCTGGATGCCACAAAATGTATTAAAGCTGTGTCTGAGAGCAAGGGGGAGGTTCTCTAGTCAGGGGAACATTAGCATGCAATGCCTCCTGTCTCAGGCCAGTAGGGGGAGCTGGCTGCCCCTATAAAAGCTGGTGCTGGGGGCAGGGTTAGAGAGAACTTGAAGGCCTGTCTCAGGACTGAGACGTGTCCCGGAGCAGAGCAGGGACAGACAGTTTTGTATTGCACCTAAGAGGAAGTGTGGCAGGAGGAGAGCCACAAGCCAGAGACAAGAGGCGACGAGAGCCTGTCTTGGCAGATAAAAGACTTACTTTACCAGACTTTGGTGTCTGAGGCTGGGAGGATTCCACATCCCCCAGCAGATAACCAGTCCGCAAGGGACTGTATATTCCTTGGCCTAAGAAGCCTGGAGGCCCTGCCACAACAGAAGGGACCAGTAAAGCCGTACAAGGCTGGGAGCAGAAAGGAACCCACGTCACAGACCATACAGGCGAGAATACACGGAAAGCTCGGAAACGTGGGCTGTTACCCTATAACGAGGAGATAGCCAGAAGGAGTGCAGAAAGCACGGTAGGCCTACACCCTCACCCTGACCAGGGCCAATTTTCCCCTTGCTCTCAGACATCCAGGTTCCCTCCTAGCTGGGACTGTTTGTGGGTCAATTTACCTGTTCTAGTAAAGACCCTGGACTGCAACCTGTTGTCTGCGTGCTCCTTGCTCCTCCAGCACCATCAGCACTAGGACTCTCACTACCATCGCTCCCAACATCCATTATACTGCCCTGGGGCCGCACTCTTCCCGTGGGGAGTCACACTACCCTAGCTGCGCACCTCATCAGCCCCAGCGGTCTGCATGCAGCGGCGGTTCCTAATAACCGCAATCCACGGGTGGCGTAGTCGGACATTGTTAACAGCACATAACGGACTACAACTGGACTGACCACCCTGGGCCACGGAACCGGGTTGCCACTACTACTCCCATCGTTCCCCTATTGCCCGGATCCGAGTGCCCCACGGCCCAGGGGGCGAGTCAGCTTTGGCGTAGTCGGCAGGATTTCATGCCCGCAACCACCGGGTACTGCGTGCCTGAAAAAGACTTTTGTAACTTACCTGTGGCGAAGTTTCCCACCGTCCGGAGTCGTTTCCCGCCATCCGGAGCCGATTCCCGCCATCAGACGCCATCTTGGACCGTTTCCCGCCGTCTTCTGCCATCTTCCCGCCATCCGCAGCCGCTTCCCGCCATCGGACGCCATCTTCGGGATGCCGCACGGGAAGAAGAGGGGCGTGGACGCCGAAAGCGCGCGAGATCCAAAGCTCCGCCCCACGCACCGACGCTGCGCAAGGTCCTGGAAGGGAGAGAGAGCGACGCTGACGTCATCAGGACGCGACGCCAGGTCCTCGTCCATAGCAGCAGCAGCGGAGCCGCGGCCTACAGAAGAGGATCGTCGGAAGGTAGGCCACGCTTAACTAGGGGGGAGGAAGATGTCGGACACAGAGGCGCCCACTACCACCAACGCGGCTGCAGCAGCGGTGATGCCCTTTTCCCTGCCCTACATCCCTGGAGCGGCCTGGCTGCCCAAGTACTCAGGGGAGCCCCATGCCCTAACTGACTTTAAGGAAAGGCTGTACAGTTTGTTCCAGGTTTACCCCCTGACAGAGGAACAGAAGGTCAGCATACTAGCAGGGCAGTTAACTGGCGCAGCCCAAAGGGAGGTAAAATCATGGCCCACTGAGGAGAAAAGGACTGTGAAGGGTATTCTGGCCCGGCTGCGGGGTACCTTTGACACACGTACCTCCGCTGAGATTAAAATGAGGTTCTATGGATGTAAGCAGCGGGCACAGGACAGCATCAGAGACTATGCCCTAAATCTGCAGGAAGCCTTGAGGGCTATTCAACAAACTGACCCTGGCAGTGTGCAGGAAACGGATAAGCTGCTAACAGAACAATTCATAGAAGGTCTGCTGTCTAGCGCTCACAGAGCCCAACTGCGCCTCATGTTCTTTCAGAACCCCGACCTGACCTTTGCCCAATTTAAGGACAGGGCCATAAGGGTGCTCCGTGAATCTGCAACCAGTGGCGCTATAAACCCCCGGCACCCTGCTCTCACCTACCACCAGGAGGCGGCGCCCTCCTCTATGGACCCCGTGGGGGCTGATGCACAGGCCCTGAACCAAGCCCCGTCGAAAGACCTGCACCACCAAGTCCAGGAGCTGACCAGGAGCGTCGCGGCGTTGACCAGGACCGTCCAGGCGTTGCAAGTGGACCCGTCAAGACCCATCGAGCTGGCTTCAAGTCCGGAGGATGTCCCGTGGCGTCGACAGAGGAGGATCCCGTCGTTCCGAGGGAGGCCCACAGACCGCTACGCAGATGATGGACAGCCCATTTGCCGTCGATGCAACCAGCCCGGACACATTTCCAGGTACTGTAATTTAAACGGGTCCAACCTGGGGCAGAGGACCAACCCCCAGGCATAAGATCACCAGGCCCTTATAATTGGCGCGATAAGTACGTTGGGGGGCGCCCGGTTTTACCCGTGGTGCTGGACGGTATCCCCATGAGCGCCTTGCTGGATACTGGGTCGCAAGTAACCACTATCCCTTATGTACTTTTTAAGCAGTATTGGACTGATGCTGATATCACACGTTATCCAGACAGTAACTTGAGCATCATCGCCAGTAATGGCTTACCCGTGCCGCAGATGGGGTTCAAGGAGATGACCATTAAAATTGGTAAAGTTGAACTACCGGCACAGGGAGTAATTATTGTGGACATTGACCGTCGTGAAAGTCACCCTAAAATAACTGTGGGTACTAATGTAATTGAAAATTGTCTTTCAGAGGTAATTGTAATTCTACAACAGGTGGCGGTGAATGCTAGTTCCAGCCAACAGAGAGTCCTCAACAAGGAGATAAAAGCCCTGATGAGACGGCAGCAGGTAGAACTGTCTGATGGTGAGATCGGTTGCGTAAGACTGAGTGACCCATTACCCATTTCCATGCCTCCAAAAAGTGAAATGATGATCTGGTGTCGGACTGCAATCGGGTTGAGAGGTAGAGACTACCAAGCCATGGTAGAACCTGTGTACTCAGACAGCAGGCCCACCATTTTGACAGCCCGGGGGGTGGTTGATGTCCGTCATGGGAGGGTGCCCGTCCGCATCCTCAACATTGGGGAGAGGGAAGTACACTTAACCAGATACGCTACACTCGCCAAACTGTTTGTTGTCGAACACAAAGCTATCAGGGCCGTGGAACCCTTGCCTCCATCTCCACAGGGGAGGGTAATGGCTCCCAGAAACAAAAGGAGGACTGGTGCCAGAAACTCCACGTGGGTGCTGACTCCACTCCCCTGCACCAAAAACAAGGAGTCTACCGGGTGGTACAGGAGTACGAGAGAGTCTTTAGTAAGCACCCGCTAGACTTCGGCAGAGTAAAAGGGATAGAACACCACATCCCCACAGGGAGCCACCCACCAATAAAAGAAAGACACCGACCTGTACCCCCTGCACATTATCAGAACGCAAAGGGCATGCTAAGAGAAATGAAAGAGGCTGGGGTCATTAGAGATAGCTGTAGCCCCTGGGCAGCAGCCTTGGTTCTGGTGAAAAAGAAAGACGGCACCATGAGAATGTGCGTGGACTATAGACAAATCAACCGTATCACCCACAAAGACGCATATCCGCTGCCTAGAATAGAGGAGTCTTTAGCCGCACTAAAATCTGCTAACTTCTTTTCTACTTTGGACCTTACTAGCGGGTACTGGCAGGTTCCTGTGGCAGAGGCTGACAAGGAGAAGACCGCCTTCACCACCCCGATGGGACTGAGCGAATTCAACTGTATGCCTTTCGGGCTCTGCAACGCACCAGGGACCTTCCAGCGGCTGATGGAATGCTGTCTAGGGCACCGAAACTTCGAGACGGTCCTCCTTTACCTGGACGACGTGATCGTCTATTCGAAGACCTACGAGGACCACCTAAAGCACCTGGCCGAGGTGTTCGAAGCCCTGGCAGGCTATGGCCTGAAGGTGAAACCATCGAAGTGTCACCTGTTGAAGCCAAAGGTCCAGTACCTAGGGCACGTGGTAAGCGCGGAAGGAGTGGCCCCCGACCCTGACAAGGTCACAGCAATCAAGAGCTGGCCAAGCCCCTCAAACATCAAAGAGGTGAGACAGTTTCTCGGGTTGGTAGGCTACTACCGAAGGTTCATCCCCGGGTTCACTAAGATGGCAGCTCCTACGCAGGACCTCCTGATCGGACAGTCTAAGTCCAGAAGTCAAAAGCCACCGTTCAAGTGGGATAAACCGGAAGAGGAGTCCTTCCGTCAGCTAAAGATGGCCCTCACGGGGGATGAGATCCTGGCCTACCCTGATTACGGCCAGCCTTTCATTCTCCACACAGACGCCAGTAATGTGGGACTGGGAGACGTACTGTCCCAAAACCAACAGGGCAGAGAACGGGTGATCGCATACGCCAGTCGGAAGCTGAGGCCCACCGAGAGGAACCCGGAGAATTACAGCTCCTTCAAGCTAGAATTCTTGGCGGTGGTGTGGGCCGTGACGGAACACTTCAAGCATTACCTGGCCTCCGCAAAGTTCACTGTGTACACGGACAACAACCCGTTGACACACCTGGACAATGCAAGACTGGGTGCCCTGGAACAGCGGTGGATGGCCCGTCTCTCCAACTATGACTTCGTGATCAAATACCGGGCAGGCAAAACCAATGCCAACGCGGACGCCCTATCAAGAATGCCTCACTTACCTGAGGATGACGAAGACCCAGAAGAGCTGGAGGAGGTAGAACTCCCCGCGTTTCACCGGTATGGAGCCGCTCAACACTCTCACCGCGTGAAGGAGGAGGATCTAACAACTGTGATGATCAATCCCCTACCTCACCACAGCTGGGCCGAGACCCAAGATAGTGACCCTGCCATCCGCCTGGTGAAAGATCTGCTGACCCAGGAAGATGCCCGCATAGATCCGGATGCTCCAGAGGAAGCCAAGCAGCTATGGAAAGAGAAGAGCAAGCTGTTCCTCTACGAAGGCAAGTTGTGCAGAAGGATTGTCAACCACCGGACGCACGAGCTGACCTGGCAAGTCGTGGTCCCAAGGCGGGATGCAGCCATGGTCCTGGGGGCTTACCATGACAGAGCGGGACACTTTGGTTGGAAGAAACTGGAGTTCCTGCTAAGAGGAAGGTTCTTTTGGGTCGGCATGAGAGGAGCTGTAGAAAAGTGGTGCAGAGACTTTGGCCCTTGTCACCTGAGGAGGAAGGACCGCACCAGCCAGAAGACACCCTTGAGGCCCATCGTCACCACGCAGCCTCTTGAGCTGGTAGCTCTGGACCACGTCAAATTGGCTCCAAGCCGGTCTGGATACATCTATGCCCTGACAATCGTGGATCACTATTCCCGTTTTCTAGTGGTGGTCCCGGTAAAGGACTTGACAGCCCAAACAGCGGCCAGAGCCTTCCAGCAATATTTCTGCCATCCACACGGGTATGCGGAACAGGTCCTGACAGACCAGGGTCCAGCGTTCGAGGCTGAAATCTTCCAGGAGTTCTGCAACCTCTATGGCTGTAAGAAGATTCGTACAACGCCTTACCACCCCCAAACCAACGGGATGTGTGAGAAGATGAACAATATAGTCATTGATCTCCTAAAGACGTTGCCCCTGGAGGAACGCAGCCTGTGGCCAGAAAAACTGCCGGATCTGATAGACTTATACAATCATATCCCGGTGAATGCTACAAACTGCACCCCGGCTTACCTGATGCGAGCTAGACCAGGTAAGCTGCCCGTAGACCAGGAGATGGGAGTCCTAATACCTGAGGACACCTCCCCGGATGCGGACTGGGATACGGAAAGGCAACTGCAGTACAAGAAGGTACAGGAGAGTGTGGAGAAGAGCCTGGCCCAGGTGAGAGAGAGGCAAGAAAAACTCTTCAATCAACACGCCCCTGCTGGTCCCCTAGAACCTGGTGAGCAAGTCCTGAAGCGGAAGAGAAGGCTACATAAGTTGGACGACCATTGGGAAAGGGAACCCTACACCGTACTGCAGTCTGATCACGACAACCCGAAGGTGTGCGTGATCACCAAGGACGGAGGAGAAACCACTAGTGTCGTCTCCAGAGACCACCTCAAAAGATGCCCCCAGCAACTCCGTAGTGCAGAAGAAGATCAGAGTGACCTTGAACCCGCAGAGGACAAGGAAGAAATGATCAGCACCGTTCTCGGAGAGTTCCCTCAGTCCTGGACTCGCATAAATGATGCCATAGTGGTACCCGTCCTGCATTTCCTGCAACCGGCACAGCAACAACCAACATCAGAGCCGGAAGGTGAAGAGGAGCAAGCGGTTCCAGAGGCAGAAGAGCCTGTACCAGCAGCCCAGGAGAGTCAACCCTCTGCTGACAGTGAGCCTGCCATGCCTGCGGTAAGCCAAAGGACCCGCAGACAGCTGCCTGCCCTACCTGTACACCCAGCTGGTAGCTGTACCCCTAACGCTAGTGGGGAAAGCCAGGTTGGTCCACCACCAGACAGTGGGCTACGTAGATCAACCAGGAGCACAAAGGGGCAGATACCCGCTCGCTGGAGAATATAGAGTGTACTAAAATTGTAAATAACCCTGTTGCTAAATGTTGAAATGTTTGCCAAGTTACATGCATGTTTGGTAATTCTGTGTTTCAGTTTCTTGCAGCTACCGTAAGGACTCAAAGGTTATGGACTTTTTATAACCGGGACCTTGTATGGACTGCGTACGGAGCCTAACCCAGAAATGAACTAAGACTGTAAAGGACTTGGGGTAGGACAGACCCCCACCTGGTTAAGGCTCCCCGTTGTATTGGTGATATGGACACCCGGTCACAGGCCACACTGTGACCTTAAGAACTCAATCTGTGCGTCGTCTGTCTGTTATTGTTTTATGGTTATGCATATTGTCTTTGTTTACTGTTTAGTCCCGGAGTACTAAATTTCACTAGGGGGGAATGTGTCACCCTGCCCTGGATGCCACAAAATGTATTAAAGCTGTGTCTGAGAGCAAGGGGGAGGTTCTCTAGTCAGGGGAACATTAGCATGCAATGCCTCCTGTCTCAGGCCAGTAGGGGGAGCTGGCAGCCCCTATAAAAGCTGGTGCTGGGGGCAGGGTTAGAGAGAACTTGAAGGCCTGTCTCAGGACTGAGACGTGTCCCGGAGCAGAGCAGGGACAGACAGTTTTGTATTGCACCTAAGAGGAAGTGTGGCAGGAGGAGAGCCACAAGCCAGAGACAAGAGGCGACGAGAGCCTGTCTTGGCAGATAAAAGACTTACTTTACCAGACTTTGGTGTCTGAGGCTGGGAGGATTCCACATCCCCCACCAGATAACCAGTCCGCAAGGGACTGTATATTCCTTGGCCTAAGAAGCCTGGAGGCCCTGCCACAACAGAAGGGACCAGTAAAGCCGTACAAGGCTGGGAGCAGAAAGGAACCCACGTCACAGACCATACAGGCGAGAATACACGAAAAGCTCGGAAACGTGGGCTGTTACCCTATAATGAGGAGATAGCCAGAAGGAGCGCAGAAAGCACGGTAGGCCTACACCCTCACCCTGACCAGGGCCAATTTCCCCGTTGCTCTCAGACATCCAGGTCCCCTCCTAGCTAGGACTGTTTGTGGGTCAATTTACCTGTTCTAGTAAAGACCCTGGACTGCAACCTGTTGTCTGCGTGCTCCTTGCTCCTCCAGCACCATCAGCACTGGGACTCTCACTACCATCACTCCCAACATCCATTATACTGCCCTGGGGCCGCACTCTTCCCGTGGGGAGTCACACTACCCTAGCTGCACACCTCATCAGCCCCAGCGGTCTGCATGCAGCGTCGGTTCCTAATAACCGCAATCCACGGGTGGCGTAGTCGGACATTGTTAACAGCACATAACGGACTACAACTGGACTGACCACCCTGAGCCACGGAACCGGGTTGCCACTACTACTCCCATAGTTCCCCTATTGCCCGGATCCGAGTGCCCCACGGCCCAGGGGGCGAGTCACATGCTTAACATGCCCCCGATGAGTCTCAAAATCAGGTGAGTAAACAAAATATTGTCAAGATAGACCACCACAAACCTCCCCACCAGATGATGGAAAATATAATTTAGGAAATGTTGGAATACCGCAGGTGCATTGGTCAAACCAAAGGGCATAACCAGACTCTCGAAATGTCCTTCGGGGGTATTGAACGCTGTCTTCTATTCGTCCCCTTCTTTGATTCTAACCATGTTGTAGGCTCCCCTTAAATCCAACTTGGAGAATACCTTAGATCCTGCAACCTGGCTGAACAAATCAGGAATCAGAGGAAGAGGGTATGAATCACGGATGGTAATTTGATTTAATGCTTGGAAATCTAAACAGGGATGTAGACTGCCATCTTTTTTCTTCACAAAGAAAAATCCTGCCACCATGGGCGAAGATGATATGTCCCTTTTGCAGACTTTCCACAATGAAATCCTTCATGGCTTGTCTCTCAGGACCAGAAAGATTATACAATCTGGACTTAGGTAGTTTAGTTCCGGGGGTCAGAATAATAGGACAGTCATAAGCACAATGAGGAGGCAAATCCTGACACCCCCTCTCAGAAAAAACGTCCTCAAAGCCAGACAGAAAAGTAGGTAATATTTCCGTAGAAACAGTAGCCAGGGAAATATCTAAACAGTTCTCATGGCAGTAATCTCCCCATTCAATAATCTCCCCAGTTTGCCAATCCATCAACGGATTATGTTTAGCAAGTCAAGGTATATCCAAGACAATCGGTGTGGGAAGATTGTCCAGGATGTAGCAAGGAATTATTTCACAAAGAACTGACCCCACCCTCATTTTTACATTATGTACAATCTGAGTAAATGCTTTCTGTGCAAGTGGCGCTGAGTCGATGGCAAAATTGGAAATAGGTTTGTCTAAAGTACAGCAAACAAGACCATGAGTTATCACAAACTCAGAATCCACCATGCTGACTCCCCCTCCACTGTCAACAAACACAGAAATTTTCTCGGTTTTGCTCTCTAGCACCACCTCTGCTGTCAGGACAAAGCGAGAACTGCAGTATGGCCACAAATGCACCCCTTGTTTATCCAACTCCAGACTACCAAGAGTCAATTGAGTCTCCTTTTGTTTAGGAAGGACTGGTCCCAACAAAATGTCCCTTTCTCTCACAAAAAAAAACCTACGCCTTTTTTCTTGCGAATCTCCAGGGAGATGTATCACGCAGAGACACCCCCTAACTGCATGGGTTCCTCCACCTCCCTAAGCACTGGTTCACCCCCAGACCGCTCTCCTCGCAGATACACAACCCCGGCAAGAAAGCCCTGGAAAAGGTGGCCTCACCCGTCTATCCCGAAGGCGTCTATCAAGACGTGTGGCCAACAACATGGCAGCCTCCAAGTACTGAGGGGTTTCATATACTGCCAAGACATCTTTCAACCTTTCAGTTAACCCCTCACAAAATTGACTTCTAAGGGCTGAGTCATTCCATTTGGAATCCGTTGCCAATCTACGGAATCCCAAACTGTACGTCTCAACTGACCCATTCCCCTGCTGAAGGCGACGTAGCCTAGAGTCAGCCAAGGCGACTCGGTCAGGGTCATCATAGATGAGGGCCAGAGCCCCCCAAAAAACCCTCCACAGACTGGAGAAAAACCGAGTCCTGCGGCAAAGAAAACGCCCAGGACTGAAGATCTCCCTGGAGTAGAGAGATCACAATTCCAACCCATTGCGCCTCATTTCCGGAGGAATAGGGACAAAGTTTAAAATACAGTTTGCAGGCCTCTTTGAATACAAAAAACTGTCCCTACCTCCAGAAAACCTGTCCGGTAGGGCAACCTTGGGTTCTGGCTGGGCAGGTCTACCTGCAGAGACCCCCATATTGGTGACCTGTAGCCGCTGATGCTGCTGCTGTACCTCACCATGGAGGTCATTCAGCTCCAGAGACAGCCTGTGCAGCCACTCTGCAAGCTCTGCAACTGAACCCATACCAAAGGAGAAAGGAAAAAAAAAGGTGCATGCCCAAAAACACACGAAGAAAGAAAAACCCAAAATGTCAGTTTTCCTTTTTTTTTTTTTTTACTTATTCAAAACGTGCTCGGCCGGCTATAATGTCACGTAGGGTGTGGGAAATACTTAGTGCAACACAGAGGGAAGAGGGACCTAGAGCCCAGACTCTAGGGAAAGGGGGGAGTGGAGACCTCCTAGTCTGGTCTAGTGTCACCCTGTCTCAACTGCTGTTCCTATATTGGCTCTGCACTAATCGCTGCACGCATGCCTCGCCCTGTCTTTTCCTGACATACAGTACGGCTACGGCTAGGGATGGGAGGAGATGAGCACTAGTTGATCTCCACTTAACTCTATAGACAACAAGGGGAGACAAACGGGGAGATTGCTTAGCTTTAGACGACTCCAGACAAATGCACACTCGGCCTCAAGCTCCAGAGAGGACAAAGTACTGCTCTTGCTAAGCCTTCAAAAGTAAAAATGAATATAGCCGGCATCTCCCTCTCAGACAAACCAGGTATTTATGTCATGGTTGTGTCGCCACGAAGATCGTCACGATTGCACAGCCTGACTTCTCGCAGCTGAGTTTTTGGTGCTTTGTGCTTTTCGGCAGTGAGGGAGTTAACTCTCTCTCTCTCTGTGCTAGACAAGGTCCAGCCTCGCCCAGCTGCAATCAATTCTGCAGTAGTGAGATTCCTTCATATGTCTGCTGCTCTGTTAGGGAAGTGTCGGTGAAAGCATTTCATGCAGACTAACAGAGCGGATCGTGGTATTTGGAGTTTCAGAGATAAGTGTATTTGGAGTGATTTTTCCCTTCCTCGCTTTATCATTTATCTCCTTTCCCGTTGGTGTTCCCTCTGTTGTAGTTGTGTAGTTTTTGTATGCAAGGTGGTTTTGGTTTTACCCTTGTACTGTCTCGTTTGTCTAAGTACTGAGTGTTGGCATATTATTACCTGTCCCCTTTTGTTGTGATCGGGGTCCTTCTCAGGACTAGATTACTTAGGTGCAGGGATCCTCAGGAGGTAGGGGTTACGCTGGCGGCCTGGACCTCTGTACCTTTAACAGTACCTCCAGGTAGAGGGATTAGTCAGGGCCCCAGCTCAGGGTCAGCTTAGGCCCCCTACCTCCAGTACACAGTGACAGCGTGACAATTTATACACCCAGGCCAGAGGCTAATTAGCCAGAGGGAGGTAGCTACTGGGTCCTAAAGACAGCCTCTCATCTAAGAAGATGTCTGTAATGCCGAAGAGATCTCCTGCAGCCAACTGCAGTGCGACTGTCTGTCACTTCTGACATATTCATGACAATGGAGGACTATGTGGGGCCAATTATTCTATATGGAGGACTATGTGGGGCCCTTACACTGTATGAGGACCATGTGGGACCCATTATACTGTATGGAGAACTATGTGGGACCCATTATACTGTTTGGAGGACTATGTGGGCCCATTATACTATATGCAGGACTACGTGGGGCCCATTATTCTGTATGGAGGGCTATGTGGGGCCCATTATTCTGTATGGAGGGCTATGTGGGGCCCATTATTCTGTATGGAGGACTATGTGGGGCCCATTATTCTGTATGGAGGACTATGTGGTGCCCATTATTCTGTATGGGGGACTATGTGGGGCCCATTATACTGTATGGGGGACTATGTGGGGCCAATTATACTGTATGGAGGACTATGTGGGGCCCATTATACTGTATGGTGGACTATATGGGCTCATTATACTGTATGGAGGACTATGTGGGGCCAATGATTCTGTATGGAGGACTATATGGGGCCCATTATTCTTTATGGAGGACTATGTGGGGCCATTATACTGTATGGAGGACTATGTTGGGCCCATTATTCTGTATGGAGGACTATGTGAGGCCATTATACTGTATGGAGGACTATATGGGGTCCATTATTCTGTATGGAGGACTATGTGGGGCCATTATTCTGTATGGAGCACTATGTGGGACCCATTATGCTGTGTGGAGGACTATGTGGGGCCATTATACTGTATGGAAGACTATGTAGGGCCCATTATTCTGTATGGAGGACTATGTGGGGCCCATTATACTGTATGGAGGACTGTGTGGGGCCATTATTCTGTATGGAGCACTAAATGGGACCCATTTTTCTGTATGGAAGACTATATAGGGCCCATTATTCTGTATGGAGGACTGTGTGGGGCCCATTATTCTGTATGGAGGACTGTGTGGGGCCCATTATACTGTATGGAGGACTGTGTGGGGCCATTATTCTGTATGGAGGACTATGTGGGACCCATTTTTCTGTATGGAGGACTATGTGGGGCCCATTATACTGTATGGAGGACTATGTGGGGCCCATTATACTGTATGGAGGACTATGTGGGGCCCATTATACTGTATGGAGGACTATGTGGGGCCATTTTTCTGTATGGAGGACTATGTGGGACCCATTTTTCTGTATGGAGGAATATGTGGGACCCATTTTTCTGTATGGAGGACTATGTGGGACCCATTTTTCTGTATGGAGGACTATGTGGGGCCCATTATACTGTATGGAGGACTATGTGGGGCCCATTATACTGTATGGAGGACTGTGTGGGGTCATTATACTGTATGGAGGACTGTGTGGGGTCATTATTCTGTATGGAGGACTATGTGGGACCCATTTTTCTGTATGGAAGACTATATAGGGCCCATTATTCTGTATGGAGGACTATGTGGGGCCCATTATACTGTATGGAGGACTGTGTGGGGCCATTATTCTGTATGGAGCACTAAGTGGGACCATTATACTCTATGGAGGACTATGTGGGGCCATTATTTTCATGCTAGGTATGGAAAGGACCCAGCATACGACGAGGGAAAAAAAGGGGGGAAAGCCCAGCAACTAGGGAAATGGGGAGTGGAGACTCCTAGGTAGATCCTACAACACCCTGGCTCCCTTATCGTCCCTAAATAGGTTCCTCACCTTTTGCCAAGCAGGTTACCTAATCCCCACTGACCGTAGAGCTAGGCCCTAGGTAGGGAGGGGGAGAGGTGAGCACTAGTCAGCCCCACTGCAACTAAAGACAAACAAGGTAAACAGACAAGGGGATACACTTAGCTTTGAGAAGACACCAGAGCGATCACAACAACGATCACAAAGGAACTCCAAGAAGAAACTAGCCGACTGCTATAACTCCAGGCCTGAACACAGGAAAATGTTTCTATCACCGGAGATTCTCTGGAGAGACTTGGTCTGATTTAAAGTTCCAGCAAGGGTGTGTAAATTAGCAGCAGAAAGGAGAGCTCACCACTGGGTCCTAGAGAGGGGAGAATCAAGAAGGTGTCTGCAAAGCCAAGCGCAGCGACCTTCTACAGCCGGGTCCAGAATGACTGTTTGTCACACCTGACACAATCGTGACAATTATTTTGTATGGAGCACTATGTGGGGCCATTATTCTGTATGAAGGACTATGTAAGCCCCATTATACTGTATGGAGCACTATGTGGGGCCCATTTTACTGTATGGAGGACTATGTGAAACCATTATTCTGTATGGAGCACTATGTGGGGCCCATTATACTGTATGAAGGACTATGTGGGGCCATTATTCTGTATGGAGGACTATGTGGAGCCAATCATTCCTTATGGAGAACTATGTGAGGCCCATTATACAGTATGGGGGACTATGTGCGGCCATTATTCTGTATGAAGGACAATGTGGGACCTATTATACTGTATGGAGGACTATGTGGGATCTATTATACTGTATGGACGACTATGTGTGGTCTATTATTCTGTATGGAGGACTATGTGGGGCCCATTATTCTGTATGGAAGACTATGTAGGGCCCATTATTCTGTTTGTAGGACTATGTGGGGCCATTATTATGTATGGGGCACTATGTGGGGCCCATTTTTCTGTATGGAAGACTATATAGGGCCCATTATTCTGTTTGTAGGACTATGTGGGGCCATTATACTGTATGGAGGACTGTGTGGGGCCATTATACTGTATGGAGCACTATGTGAGGACTATTATTCTGTATGTAGGACTATGTGGGACCCATTATTCTGTATGTAGGACTATGTGGGGCCATTATACTGTATGGAGGACTGTGTGGGGCCATTATACTGTATGGAGCACTATGTGAGGACTATTATTTTGTATAGAAGACTATGTGGGGCCCATTATACTGTATGGAGGACTACATAGAGCCCATTATACTGTATGGAGGACTACATGGAGCCCATTATACTGTATGGAAGACTATATAGGGCCCATTATTCTGTATGGATGACTATGTTGGGCCCATTATTCTGTATGGATGACTATGTTGGGCCCATTATACTGTATGGAGGACTGTGTGGGGCCATTATACTATATGGAGAACTGTGTGGGGCCATTATTCTGTATGGAGCACTAAGTGGGACCATTATACTCTATGGAGGACTATGTGGGGCCATTATTTTCATGCTAGGTATGGGAAAGACTAAGCATACGATGAGGGAAAGAAAGGGGGGAAAGCCCAGCAACTAGGGAAATAGGGAATGGAGACCCCTAGGTAGATCTTACAACACCCTGGCTACCTTATCGTCCCTAAATAGGTTCCTCACCTTTTGCCAAGCAGGATACATAATCCCCACTGACCGTAGAGCTAGGCCCTATGTTACGCTCGCGCCCGGACTGGCTGGCGTGAGCGTGATTAGTGATCCAACTGTACCATGAACCGAGGAGTGCCTGGAGAGGCGTAGCTAAGTATCAACCCGATCCGACCAAGGTCGCACGACGGCTTAGTCGACTCCGTGGACCAAGGAGGAACCGAGCAGAGGGACCAGGTGCGACTCCAGGTCAGACCCCGGTCACAGTTGTTGACCCACACCGGGGAATGCAGGAACAGGCAGGTTAGACTGGCATAAAGAACCAAGCAATGTGAACTGAAGTCTAAGATAGTACACATGCAAGAAATAGGAGCATGTTCACACTAGCAAAAAGAAGCAAAACCTACAAAAGACAAAAAATATATCTCATACCCTACCATCATTATATATAAATGTAAAGCAAAGTTGCATATTAAATAAAGGGTACTTAGTGAACTATTTTTGATCAAAAAAAGTATACAAGCCGTCTCACCAGTGACAAGGTGACCCTAAATTGGGACGGTACCTACACTGTCTATATTAAAAACCTTACTGTATATCAAAGTTGAAGTAATGCATATAAAAGGGTAGACAAATAGGACCGGGTCCCAACTTCAGACCACCTAGGCCCGTGGTAAGCTACATATATACTAATCAGCTTAACAAAGGGGATGTCACACCCTTAATTTGCACAGAATGCAAACAAGACAAAAAAAGCAAGCAATGTGAACTGAGGTCTAAGATGGTACACATGCAAGAAATAGGAGCATGTTCACACTAGCAAAAAGAAGCAAAACCTACAAAAGGCAAAAAATATATCTCATACCCTACCATCATTATATATAAATGTAAAGCAAAGTTGCATATTAAATATAGGGTACTTAGTGAACTATTTTTGATCAAAAAAAGTATACAAGCCGTCTCACCAGTGACAAGGTGACCCTAAATTGGGACGGTACCTACACTGTCTATATTAAAAACCTTACTGTATATCAAAGTTGAAGTAATGCATATAAAAGGGTAGACAAATAGGACCGGGTCCCAACTTCAGACCACCTAGGCCCGTGGTAAGCTACATATATACTAATCAGCTTAACAAAGGGGATGCCACACCCTTAATTTGCACAGAATGCAAACAAGACAAAAAAACAAGCAATGTGAACTGAGGTCTAAGATGGTACACATGCAAGAAATAGGAGCATGTTCTACTTTGATATACAGTAAGGTTTTTAATATAGACAGTGTAGGTACCGTCCCAATTTAGGGTCACCTTGTCGCTGGTGGGACGGCTTGTATACTTTTTTTGATCAAGAATAGTTCACTAAGTACCCTATATTTAATATGCAACTTTGCTTTACATTTATATATAATGATGGTAGGGTATGAGATATATTTTTTGTCTTTTGTAGGTTTAGACTGGCATATAGGCAGGTGGGTACTGTCAAGCACGGCTGGTATGCAGACAGGTGGGTACTGTCAAGCACTGCTGGTATGCAGACAGGTGGGCACTGTCAAGCACTGCTGGTATGCAGACAGGTGGGCACTGGCAAGCACGGCTGGTATGCAGACAGGTGGGCACTGGCAAGTACGGCTGGTATGCAGACAGGGAGATACTGGCAAGCACGGCTGGAGTGCAGACCGGGAGGTACTAGCAGGTTGGAGCGCAGGCTGGATAGGGTCCAGTACAGACTGGGAGACAGGTACAGAGCCGCAGATGCGGTAGACAAGCAGAGTAAAGCGAAACCACCTAAGCGGAGGACAAGGCAGAGCAGAGAGGAACTGCTGGTGCGGTGAGCAAGCAGAGCGGAGCAAAAACCGCAGGTGCGGTGGGCAAGGCAGAGCAGAGCGGAACCGCCGGAGCGGTGGACAAGGCAGAGCAGAGAGAAATCGCTGGTGCGGTGGGCAAGGCAGAGCAGAGCGGAACCGCCGGAGCGGTGGACAAGGCAGAGCAGAGAGAAATCGCTGGTGCGGTGAGCAAGGCAGAGCAGAGAGAAGCCGCCGGAGCGGTGGGCAAGTCAGAGCAGAGAGGAACCACTGGTGTTGTGAGAAAGTCAGAGCAGAGAGAAGCCGCCGGAGCGGTGGGTAAGTCAGAGCAGAGAGAAGCCGCCGGAGCGGTGGGTAAGTCAGAGCAGAGAGAAGCCGCCGGAGCGGTGGGTAAGGCAGAGCAGAGGGAAGCCTCCGGAGCGGTGGGTAAGGCAGAGCAGAGGGAAGCCACCGGAGCGGTGGGCAAGTCAGAGCAGAGAGAAACTGCTGGAGCGGTGGGTAAGGCAGAGCAGAGGGAAACCGCCGGAACGGTGGGCAAGTCAGAGCAGAGAGAAACCGCCGGAGCGGTGAGCAAGACAGAGCGGAGCGAAACCGCAGGTGCGGTGGACAAGGCAGAGAGGACAGGGCTCTGTTAACATGGAGCAGACTGGAAAATGCAGGAAGATACGGAGGAAGGGAAAAGGGACAAGCAGGACCAGATACACACAAGGTACTTCCTATGAAGTAGCGAGTGGACACAAAACTCACAAACAGAAGTTCAGAGACAACGAGTTGGAGTTAGGTGCAGGTTCAGATACTGCAGGAAAAGGGAAGGTACGGACATAGAGACAAACAGGTAACAGGCTAGGATACAGTTCAGACAGGAACTGCTACTGCAAAGAGATACAAGAACGAGCCTGGGTATACAGCCCCCAGAGATGGCAGAAACGGACAAGAAGCAGAACTGGACCTGGCAACTTCAGAGTCAAGGAACACACTGAATGTTAGTGTTGCTCAGGCTCCTCCTTCTGGGTGGAGGGGGTTTAAATATCCAGAGACTCACAGCAATAGTCTGGAGACGCATTAGGGGTGCGCCCACAGCAGCTATAAGAATCAGGAAGTAACCGGGCAGCCGCCCTAAGCAGTCAGTCAAGAGACATGCACACAGCATGAACTGGAGCAAGATTAGCAGGCTGGACTGACAGGTAAGATTGCAGTCTTGCATAGTGGGAGGTGGTGCACTATGCAAGCACACCGCCAGGGATGTTACACCCTAGGTAGGGAGGGGGAGAGGTGAGCACTCATCAGCCCCACTGCAACTAAATACAAACAAGGTAAACAGACAAGGGGATACACTTAGCTTTGAGAAGACACCAGAGCGATCACAACAACGATCACAAAGGAACTCCAAGAAGAAACTAGCCGACTGCTATAACTCCAGGCCTGAACACAGGAAAATGTGGAGATTCTCTGGAGAGACTTGGTCTGATTTAAAGTTCCAGCAAGGGTGTGTAAATTAGCAGCAGAAAGGAGAGCTCACCGCTAGGTCCTAGAGAGGGGAGGATCAAGAAGGTGTCTGCAAAGCCAAGCGCAGCGACCTTCTACAGCCGGGTCCAGAATGACTGTCTGTCACACCTGACACAATCGTGACAATTATTCACTATGTGGGGCCATTATTCTGTATGAAGGACTATGTAAGGCCCATTATACTGTATGGAGCACTATGTGGGGCCCATTTTACTGTATGGAGGACAATGTGAGACCATTATTCTGTATGGAGCACTATGTGGGGCCCATTTTACTATATGAAGGACAATTTGGGGCCATTATTCTGTATGGAGGACTATGTAGGGCCAATGATTCCTTATGGAGGACTATGTGAGGCCCATTATTCTGTATGGAGAACTATGTGAGGCCCATTATACTGTATGGAGGACTATGTGGGGCCCATTATTCTGTATGGAGGACTATGTGGGGCCCATTATATAGTAAGGGGGACTATGTGGGGCCAATTATACTGTATGGAGGACTATGTGAAGTCATTATTCTCTATACTGGTTGGCCCGCAAATGGCAAAAAACAATTCCAAGTGCAGTGAAGTGGTGGGAAAAAAAAATTCTGTGATTTATTGTATGGTTATATTTTAAAGAGGATGTCCACTACTTGGACAACCACTTTAAGATGCTATAGTTGCAGTAAACGTGCACCCCCCCTTCCCCCAGATTATTGTCCAATTCAGTGCAATATACGGTGATTCCAAACTTGCATAGTTTTTTTTAACTATTTTAGTTTAGCTTTAGTTTGCGCCACCATTTTCTGTACCTTTATATCTTTTTTATTTTTCCAGACGGTGTTTCTATTTGTACCATTCTATTTTTTGATTACCGGTTATTGTTATAGCATTTTTTGTGGGAGGTACAGCGACGAAACAATTTTATTTTTAGTGACATTTACTGTACGGATTAAACAATTTTATATTTTGATAGATCAGACATTGTGATACCAAATGTAAGGTAATATTTTTTTTATATTTCCTTATTTTTAACTGGGGAAAAGGGGGATGATTTAAAATTATTTTAAAAAAATGTATGGCTTTTTTTTTTTGTGTATATATATATATATATATATATATATATATATATATATATATATATACTTAATATTTTTTTTTTAACTTCTCTCTTCTTTTTTAGGTCCCCCTAGGGGTCTTGAACCTGAAATTGTTAAATCGCTTATACTAAATGTACCAATGCTCCGGTATTGCTGTATATAGTAAAATCACAGTCTCCTATGATGCCCATCCTATGGTTGGATGTCACAGAAGGATTAACATGACAGGCATGGGGGTCTTCAGCAGGCCCCCTGCTTTCATGACAACCCATCAACTTGCCACAATTACATCGTGCTGGTGGGATCTATGGGCCCTGACCAAATTGCGGGGCTTAAATACTGCTGTGAGTAATGGACAGCAGCATTTAAGAGGTTAACAGCAGCAATCAGCAGCAGCGTTGATGTCAGCCATGCAGTATTGTCAAAAATCGTATTGTTATGGATGCGGCGATAGCAAAATCTTTATCATTTTATTTTTTAGATTGAGAAAAGGGGGTTAATTTCAACTTTTTATATATTTTTTTTCTCTAATATTTTTAAAGACACATATTAATTGATTTTTACTTTAGCTAGCCTTGAATCTGTGACTGCAGTACATGGTGAAAATCACAGGCTGTCCAAGGTCCGGGCTTCATAGGAGGTCTAAGATGGCAGTGACCCCCAGGCTACTATGGCAACCTAAACACATTGCCATTCCCACCATTTATCAGTGATTGACAGCAGCACATAAACGGTTGAGCTCAGGTCAGATCACTGCTGGCGCCGGTCCGGTATGAAGCGCTGTAATTGCTTGCTATGGGCAACAAAGGCAGTTTTTCCAGCTTTGATAAACGAGGCCTAGATGTCAAAAGAAAGAAATTGTCTGTCAAGGCGAGATTCACGGGCCTAGGGGTGTATTCTCAACCCAGAAACGCGCAAATTCTGTTGTAAAACCTGCGCCTGCTTGTTCAATATCTGGGAAGTTCTGAAACCCAAAAATAATACATGTATCTTTGTATATTAAAGTGTCAATGTTGGGAGCAGTTGTTGAACATTCACAGGCTCCCACCCCCCATTTACTTACAAAAAAATCCTCACTAAACTTACGTGGTCGCCTTTACGTGGTCACCGGGGAGAATCGAGGCCTTTACTTTCGCTTTCAGTCGGAATGAGTCATGGAGTCATTGCCCGTTCACACGCAACGGGGAGCGATTCTCCTCCGATTATCACATGTACTTTGTACACAGACACAGGCTGTTCACATTCTGGCACCCAAAGTCCACCAAAAGATCTATCCCGGCACTGTACTTTTTTCTCGTACATGCATTTTTACGAATATGTTTCTTGATCAGACATTTTTTATCATTTTAGTCCTGTTTTTGTGATATGTTAGGGCCTATATATATATAGATAGATAGATATTTCTTTTTTTTGGGGGGGGGGGGTTGTAGACCTGAAATAGCAATTCAAACTGATAGTGACTTTCTTTTTTTATAATTTTGTTCCATTTATTAATATAATTTATTTCACACGTTGTGACTAGAGATGGGCGAAACCGAACAGAAATGTTCGACGTTCGTACCGGACAGTCACTGTTCAGACCTGAATACCAAACACAGACTTTCCCTTGAAGTCCGGAAATCCGGGGTGAGTCGCTGGTGGCACGGCGATGAGAGAGATTTGAGTTTGGGTCTCCATTATTTTTCAATGGGGATCGGTACTGTTCTGGTACCAGAACCCGAACTTCTGCCAATCCGCCCATCCCTAATTGGGGCATTCATAAGGTGATAAAAGACCATCGAGGGGAATTTCAATCTTTAAAGAGGACCTGTCGCCAGGTCAAAAATGACTGTATTTTGTTCCTTTTATTCCCACTGCTCCTCTGATTTTGTTGCTTTTTTTTTTTTTTTTAATTGGAACTGTTTTCCAACAGTTTTTGAAGCAGTTTATGATAAAGATTTTGGAGTGGATCTGCTTAAAAAAAAACTCCTAAAAAACCCCTCTGTGTAAACATAGCCGTACTGTAAAGAAGCCTCGACTTTTTATAATATTTTATATCATTCTGAGCATTTATTATAACATTTTATCTGGCTTTTCATGATGATGCTGATTTATGTTGTGAAGTCAAGTTCTTGTTCAAGAATTCGATAACTTTCACAGCTCCAACACACAGACTGCTCTCCTAGCTGACCCGTGCAGTCTCCATTCAGAGAGAGACCCTGGCTTGTCTCTATCCCAGGCACAGCTCACGTTTTGGCTAGTCACTCACCAGCTGTACACTGTGCTCTACTCAGCATCCAGCAGACTGACACAAAATGAACCCATTTCCTGGTTCTTAGTCAAAGCTAGCCAGGTGCATCTGATTAAGACCTGCTGTGCTATGATTTAACCAAGTCCTAAATGGCTTTGCTACACTACACATATATAAATATACACATTACAAATATATAACACATCAATCTATTATTGATGACCTAGCCCTTGGATAGGTGATTACTTTCAAAGTAGCGGACAACCCCTTTAAGGGTAACAATACTATTTATAAGAATGATGAGGAAAACGATTGTTTTTTTCAATTACATTTTTTATTGACTGTATAGTGGTTTTATACACATAGACCCTGACAGACATAGTGTATATGTTTGGCAGCGAGGGATCACTTAAGAAGCTGATTCAGATATTGCAAAAAATTTGTTGGTGATTTGGCAATTCCTACAACTTTGATCCTTTTTGGATCCCAAATACAATCTTCTTCTAATCCACTTTTTACCATGCCACAGTACGCAGGCACCCATGCAGTGTCATACCCAGCTTCGTGCCACATTTTCTGTAACTTATGGCCTTGGCAATCTATCATCTTCACCCGACCCACATTCACTCTCAGCTTCAGGATAACCTGATCCCGTTGATCCCCTAGAGGATACCGTGCGGCTTTCTCTATATCTCTGCTGACATAGACACCGGGCCCTAACATGCCCTCACGTGATGTCACAAAACCATTCTGAATAATCTGAACGGCCGCCTTCAATGTGGTTCCGTGGTACATCACATAAATTTTCCGATCAATTGGCTTATCATCGCTGCGCAGTGTGACTTCACGGAAATTAGGCAGGCTCTCTTCTTCCCAGAAATCTTCATCATGTGCATAGGCCATGTTCTCTGTAAGAGTAAATATCTATTAGACTTGTACTGTGTGTTATTGTGTTGCACTAAGGCTCTGTTAACATTTACGTCTTGTTTCTGCTATATATAGTGGAAACCACTAAGTGTAGCTGGATCCATCAAACGTTTGATTGAATGGATCTATTATGGGTTTGGAGTTTTTTTTCATTTGAAATGAAAAGTGTCAGAACATTATAATCTCCAAATCCTTAAATGTGTCAAATAGACAGAGTCCTGATGATGAAGCTTAGCCAGGTGGAAAGAAATTGGAGTAAGCAGCTTGGTGAACTTTTCTCCCCATTCCTGGCTCGTTTTCCAAACTTTGTTTTACAGAATTTTGGAGTAAAACACAGACATTTATACCAATGGACTCTTATACTTGTCGAAGTTTGTGTCTCTGACTCTTTCACTTGCTCTGGGAGGCCATAACATGCATTATGCCTGTGGCCTACCAGAAGTCCGGAGCACTAGAGTTTGTTAGGCTGTGCAATGATAGTACTAGGTGAGATTAAGTTAATTTTAAATTGCATAAACAGGATATGAGAGAATATGATGGGGACCCAAACAGGGGCACTATTACCATGTGGAGGCACAGAGGGGCACTATTACCATGTGGAGGCACAGAGGGGCACTATTACTATGTGGAGGCATAATAGGGGCAATATTACTATGTGGAGGCATAGTGGTGGCACTATTACTATGTGGAAGCACAGAGGGGGCACTCTTACTAAGTGGAGGTACAGAGGTGGAACTATTACCATGTGGAGGCACAGAGGGGCATTATTACTATGTGGAGTGTAACATCCCTGCCGGCGTGCTGGCATGGCTTACCATCTCCCACCATGCAAGACTGCCAACTTACCTATCAGTCCAGGCTGTGCACTATACTCCTTTTCTTTCTGTGTGCATGTCTCTTGCCTGCTGGCTTAGGGCGGCGGCGCTGGTACTTCCTGATTCTTAAAGTTACAGTGTGCGCAGTCCTAATGCATCCCCAGCCTATTGCTGTGAGTCACTGGATACTTAATCCTCCCTCACCCAGTGGGAGGTGCCTGAACAACACTTTCTTTCAGTGTGTTTTGTGCAACTGAATTGCCAGGTCCTGTCCTGTATCTTGTCTGTTTTCTGCCACCCGGGGGCTGGGTACCCAGGCCCGTTACCTGTATCTGTGACTTCTAGTCTATTTCCGCTACCCTGGGGGCTGAATGCCCAGGCTCGTTCCTGTATCTCGTTCCTTTGTCAGTTCCTGTCTGAACTGTGTCCTAGCCTGTTACCTGTTTGTCTCTATGTCTGATCCATCCCTTTTCCTGCAGTGTCTGAACCAGTACCTAACTCCTACTTGTTGTCTCTGTACTTCTGTTTGTGAGTTTTGTGTCCACTCGCTACTTCATAGCAAGTACCTTGTGTGTATCTGGTTCTGCTTGTCCCGTTTCTCTGGCTCTGTATCTACCTCCTGTGTTCTAACTATCTTCTGGTGTTTCCCAGTCTGTTCCATGTGCACAGAGCCCTGTACTGTCTCCTCCGCACCAGCGGCTCTGCTCTTCTCCGCTTGTCCTCCGCATCTGCGGCTCTGCTCCGCTTCTCCTCCGCACCTGCTGCTCTGCTCCGCTGTCCTCCGCACCAGCGGCTCCACTTGTCCTCCACACCTGCGGCTCTGCTCTGCTCCACTTGTCCTCCACACCTGCGGCTCTGCTCTGCTTGTCCTCCGCACCTGCGGCTCTTCTCTGCTTTGCTTGTCCTTCACACCTGCGGCTCTGCTCCACCTGTAATCTACAACTGTGGCTCTGTTCCTGTACCCCAGTCTGTACTGGTCCCTATCCAGCCTGTTTTCCTACCTGCCAGTACCGGCCTGTCTGCATACCAGCCGAGCCTGCTAGTACCAGCACGTCTGTATACCAGCCGTACCTGCCTGTACCTGCCTGTCTGCATACCAGCCGTGCCTGTCAGTACCCATTTGTTTGCATACCAGCCAAACCTGCCCTTTCCTGCATTCCCAGGTGTGGGTCTACAGCTGTGACCGGGGTCTGACCTGGAGTAGCACCTGGGTCACCTCCCACGTCCCTCCTCGGACCACGGAGTCGATTAAGCCGCCGTGTGTTCATGGTCGGATCTGGTGAGGCCCCTAGTCACGCCCCTCCAGACACTCCTCGGTTCGTGGCCCAGTGGGACCACTAACCACGCTCAGTCCGGGCGTGAGCATAACAGTTTGCTCAGGCCATTTTCCCCATTGAGTCCGACAGCCCTTAGCTCTCGGAGACATTTGAATCCTTGTCTGGTGAATACATGCACCAAGAAATTTTTTTTTCCCAAGCTGAGGTCCAGGCGACTTACGCACCAGCCCAAATGGAACTATCAGCACTCGTTCCTGTGGATCTACCACAGTACTATGGAGATCCAAAACAAAGCAGTGCGTTTGTGGAGCAATGCATGATGCATTTCAAATTCTATGCTCATTATTTTCCCACCGCTCGGGTTAAAGTAGCATTTCTGATGTCCTACCTAGCGGATGATGCATTGAATTGGCTCACCCCCCTATGGGAAGCAAGGTATCCTATCGTTGCTGACCTGCAGGCCTTCCTGGTGGCCTTTCTAATGGTCTTCGATGACCCTAACCCTGAATCTTCTGCTAAAGCTTCCCTTCTCAATATCCTGGAGCAGTCCAGATGGTTGATGCGTGTAGGTAGCCCACCAGTTCCCCAGCCTGAAGAGGCTGCTGCCCACGCAGAATTCACACAGGATGACAATGCTCCGCAGAATACTTCACTTCCCAACCTCAAGAGGCAGTCCAGACATGCAAGGCGTAGAGGTAAACCGTCAAGTCAGGTTCTGTCCTCCCAAAGACCTCCTGTTCCCCAGCCTGTAGAGACCGCTACCCGCACAGAATCCATGAAGGTTGACCATGTTCGTCAGGCAAAGCAGAGGCCGGAACTCGGTCATAAAATCGGATTGCGGACCTGCTGTGGTTGTTTGGGACACCCTGATGGTCTTTGTCCAGCGAAGGTTGGAGAGTCCCAAGACATTAGGCCTGTAGGAGAGGCTTCCCTTGGCGTTAGTGTTTCCTTTCCACGGATGACCATGACTGGACTGTCTCCATGGCAAGTGAAGGCCTCGAATTAACCGGAAGTTTCGGGCTGAAAACCTTGAAGAGTCGGTGTCTGATTCCCGTCCGACAACTCCTGAATCCAGTTTGGGCATTGTCAGCGGAAGGACGAGCCCTACTCAGAAACAGTCAAAATATGTCTGTACAAATTAAGCTCCAGATTGAAGCATTACACATGAAGAAGATCACATTCCAGGTGCTGTCTGGTTTACCCACTGGTCGTCCAGAGCCGAGAGCTCTAGTTCCCGCTCAGATCTGGAGATCCCACATGGTGTTTCCTGGGGGACTGCTGAGGTACAAGGGGTGTCCTGTCCCCATATCTTCAGGACAGTCAGCTATGTCGTCTTCTTCTTCACCAGATCTAATAGTCGCTGACTCTCTGTGCGCTGAAATCTCCGAAGGTAAGGAAGCGGAGGCAATGTCCCCACAAAGTCTCGACTATTGTACCACTCCGCCTCGCAGACGTGTCATCTCAGAGACCAGACTGAAGATGGTCCCGAAGCAAGGATCTTCCATCTCTAATAAATCTAGCAATAAGTCCTTCAAGGCGGTGGCTACCTCCAAGTCTCTGCACCCCTCCAACCAGGCAAAGGACCTCCAGTTGTCTCTTGAATCCTCCGGGGTGCTACCTGATGTTAAAAAATGGAGATAGACTTTCCTACACCCTGTACCTGGTGCTTAGCCCACTTCATCCAGTAACCTTGGCAAAGGGTACGTCAAAATGGTGGCTACCCCCAAGTCTCTGAACCCCTCCTACCAGGCGGAGGACCTCCAGTTGTCTCTTGAATCCTCCGGGGTGCTACCTGATATTAACAAATGGAGAGATACTTTCCTACACCCTGTTGCTGGTACTTCGTCCACTTCATCTGATGCTGAGGATGGCTCGATGGGATGAAGCATCCTAGTCACCAGGTTGGTGAGACCAGTCTCGCTCCCTCTAGTGGACAGAAGAGGTAGTCTTCTTGAAGAGAAGTCTTGGGAATCCATTGTAAAGGATCGGCCTCCAACTTCTCTGCAGAAAATCCTTGCAGGCTTGAAGAAGAGGGGGGTAAAGGGGGGGTACTGTAACATCCCTGGCGGCGTGCTGGCATGGCTTACCATCTCCCATCATGCAAGACCACCAACTTACCTATCAGTCCAGGCTGTTCACTATACTCCTTTTCTTGCTGTGTGCATGTCTCTTGTCTGCTGGCTTAGGGCGACGGCGCCGGTACTTCCTGATTCTTAAAGTTACAATGTGCGCAGTCCTAATATGTCCCCAGCCTATTGCTGTGAGTCACTGGATACTTAAACCTCCCCCACCCAGTGGGAGGTGCCTGAGCAACACTTTCTTTCAGTGTGTTCTGTGCAACTGAGTTGCCAGGTCCTGTCCTGTATCTTGTCTGTTTTCCGCCCGGGGGCTGAGTACCCAGGCCCGTTACCTGTATCTATGACTTCTAGTCTATTTCCGCCATCCTTGGGGCTGAATGCCCAGGCTCGTTCCTGTATCTCATTCCTTTGTCAGTTCCTGTCTGAACTGTGTCCTAGCCCGTTACCTGTTAGGCTCTATGTCTGATCCATCTCTTTTCCTACAGTGTCTGAACCAGTACCTAACTCCTACTCGTTGTCTCTGTACTTCTGTTTGTGAGTTTTGTGTCCACTCGCTACTTCATAGCAAGTATCTTGTGTGTATCTGGTTCTGCTTGTCCCGTTCCTCTACCTCCTGTATTCTAGCTATCTTCTGGTGTTTCCCAGTCTGTTCCATGTGAACAGAGCCCTGTCCTGTCTCCTCCGCACCAGAGCCTTTGCTCTGCTCCACTTGTCCTCCGCACCTGCAGCTCTGCTCCACTTGTCCTCCGTACCTGCGGCTCTGCTCTGCTCCGATTATCCTCTGCACCTGTGGCTCTGCTCTGCTCCGCTGTCCTCTGCACCTGCGGCTCTGCTCTGCTCCGCTTCTCCTCCGCACCTGCGGCTCTGCTCTTCTCCGCTTGTCCTCTGCACCTGCGGCTCTGCTCCGCCTGTCCTCCACACCTGCAGCTCTGCTCTGCTCCGCTTGTCCTCCGCACCTGCGGCTCTGCTCCACCAGTCCTCCGCACCTGCGGCTCTGTTCCTGTATTTCAGTCTGCACTGGTCCTTATCCAGCCTGTTTTTCTACCTGCCAGTAGTGGCCTGTCTGTATACCAGCAGAGCCTGCTAGTACCCGCCCGTCTGTATACCAGCCGTACCTACCTGTACCTGCCTGTCGGCATACCAGCCATGCCTGCCAGTACCCACCTGTCTGCATACTTGCCAAACCTGCCCGTTCCTGCTTTCCCCAGTGTGGGTCAACAGCTGTGACCGGGGTCTGACCTGGAGTAGCAGCTGGGCCGCCTCCCACATCCCTCCTCGGACCACAGAGCCGCCGTGTGTTCGTGGTCGGATCTGGCGAGGCCCCTAGTCATGCCCCTCCAGGCACTCCTCGGTTCGTGGCCCAGTGGGACCACTAACCACGCTCACGCCAGTCAGTCCGGGCGTGAGCGTAACATGGAGGCACAGAAGTGGCACTATTACTATGTGGAGGCACAGAGGTGGCACTATTACTATGTGGAGGTACAGAGGTGACACTATTACTATGTGGAGGCACAGAGGGGCACATTTACTATGTGGAGGCATAGTGGGGGCAATATTACTATGTGGAGGCACTATTACTATGAGGAGTCACAGTGGTGGCAATATTACCATGTGAAGGCTCAGAGATGGCACTATTATCATGTGGAGGCACAGAGGTGGCACTAATACTATGTGGAGGCACAGAGGGGCACTATTACTATGTGGAGGCACAACAGTGGAACTATTACCATGTGAAGGCATAGTAGGGGTACTATTACTATGTGGAGGCACAGAGGTGGCACCACTAACCACGCTCACGCCAGTCAGTCCGGGCGTGAGCGTAACATGGAGGCACAGAGGTGGCACTATTACTATGTGGAGGCACAGAGGGGGCACTATTACTATGTGGAGGCACAGAGGGGGCAGTGTTACAATGTTAAGACACAGATGTGGCACTCTTACAATGTGGAGGCACAGATGTAGCACCCTTGCAACGTGGAGGCATAGAGAGGGCACTATTACCATGTGGAGAAACAGAGTGGGCACCATTACTATGTGGAGGCACAAACATGGCATTGTTACCATACAGGGGCACAGAGTGGGCACTTTTACTGGAGTTGCAAAGGGGACACTATTATCATGTGGAACTAAAAAAGGGGGCACTATTATTTTATGGAAGGAAAAAAATGGGCACTATTACCATGTGGAGGTACAAAAAAGGGCACTATTTCTGTGTGTAAGTAGAGTGGGGGAGGGGGCAATATTATACTGAGGAGATATAAGGGGGGGCGCTATTACCATGTGGAGGAAGAGAGGGAGATGTAATGTAACTAATGTCCTGTGGATATACAGAGGCGGTAATATTATCATGATAGGGTTCAGAGAAGCACAAATGAGGCAATATTGCTGTGTAGGACTACAGAGGGGGGTATTATTTTTGTGCAGGGGCATTTAGTGGCACTATTCCCACATGGAGGCAATGAAGAAGCACAAGTACTGTGTAGGAGCACAGAGGGGGCAATATTACTGTGTGAGGCACAAAGGGGGCACTATTAACATGTGAGGCATAAATAAAAGGGTCACTTTTCCTCTTGGAAGCACAAAGGGCACATTATTACTGTGTGGAGGCACAAAAGGTGCACATTTACAGTGTGGCTATGCAAAGGTGTCACTATTACCTTGTGAAGGAAAAATGGGGGCACTGTTATTGTGTACGGGCACAGAGTGGCATTACTGCCATGTGGAGGCACCGAAGAGGCACTGTTACTATAAATGGGTGCAGAGGGGGAATATCTGTGGTGTTACATAGGACTGCAGGTGGCATCTAATACATTATCTGTACTCAGAGAGTTATCACTGTTATCTGTGGTGTTACATAGGACTGCTGGTGGCATCTCATACATTATGTGTACTCAGAGTGTTAGCACTATTTTATCTGTGCTGTTACATAGGACTGCTGGTAAAATATACTACATTATCTGTACTCGGAGTGTTATCACTGTGTTTTCTTTGCTGTTACATAGGACTGTGGGTGACATCTACTACATTATATGTACTCAGAGAGTTATCACTATGTTATCTGTGCAGTTACATAGGACTGCAGGTGACATCGACGACATTATCTCTACTTAGAGAGTTATCACTGTGTTATCTGTGGTGTTACATAGGACTGCAGATGGCATCTACTACATTATCTGTACTCAGAGTTATCACTATCTTATCTGTGGTGTTACATAGGACTGCTGGTGGCATCTCATACATTATGTGTACTCAGAGTGTTAGCACTATTTTATCTCTGTTATTACATAGGACTGCTGGTAAAATATACTACATTATCTGTACTCAGAGTTATCACTGTGTTATCTGTGGTGTTACATAGGACTGCAGGTGGCATCTAGTACATTATCTGTACTCAGAGTTATCACTATCTTATCTGTGGTGTTACATAGGACTGCTGGTGGCATCTCATACATTATGTGTACTCAGAGTGTTAGCACTATTTTATCTCTGTTATTACATAGGACTGCTGGTAAAATATACTACATTATCTGTACTCAGAGTTATCACTGTGTTATCTGTGGTGTTACGTAGGGCTGCAGGTGACATCTACTACATTATCTGTACTCAGTTATCACTTTTTTTTTTACATAGGAATGCAGGTGACATCTACTCCATTAACTTTACTCAGAGAGTCATCACTGTGTTATCTGTGGTGTTACATAGGACTGCAGGTGACATCTACTCCATTATCTGTACTCAGTTAGCACTTATCTGTGGTGTTACATAGGACTGCAGGTGACATCTACTACATTATCTGTACTTAGACAGATATCACTCAGTGATCTGTGGTGTTACATAGGACTGCAGAGGACAGAGTAATGTGCATTCATTTTGGTCTGCTACTTTAAGTTTACAGATACTCTGTCTTACTTACTATGTAAATATTGCCCAGTGACTGACTGCAGCATGTTAAAAAAGATTGGTGGCAGTACTGGAGCGACAGGAGGTAAGTCAGGCTTATTTTCTTATTTTTGCTTCCTTTGAATTAAAAAATGTATGCGTGGAAACTTTTTTTAATCTGCAGTTACTTTACCTGGTGCCTCGATGTACGACGATAAGTTTGATGTTTTGATCACGTCTTTATTTTCTTTCAGCAAATAAACTAAAACATTAGTAGAAAAAATAGTTATTTCCAAAAATCAATAGTCAGGTTACAAAGCTTATCTATTCTGAATCAGGAAAAATCTTTATTTTTCAATCATTTTTGCTAGGTATACAGCAAAATCTGCATAAAATCCACCACAAAATAACAAACGCAGCACAGGCAGATTTGTTATGAATTTTGGTGTTTTTTATGGGAATTTTAAGACGGATTCCGCTCCAAAATTCACATGGCAAAATGCTTTGATTTTTTTTAATAAGCTTTCTATACATTTTAATTAGTAAAAAGCCCCTATAGTGCAGATGGTGCAGAAATCATATGAAAAACTATCATAAAAAACTTAAAATAATGAACATACGTATGCAGTTCTATGTAGTAGTATGTTCAGGCTTTTTAATGTTTTTTAATCATTTTAGGTTTTCAAAAACTTGGTTAAAAGAAGTGACGTCCATTCTTCTGGCATTTTCTGCTCAGAAGACACTTTGTACTTTATAAGACCAGTGAATGGGAAAGCTCGGAAGACGACTGGATGATTTTTTGGAGTGTTTTGCCATTATTTTTGCTTAAAAATCCACTTGCAGTTTCTTCAATAATGGAATGAAAAAAAACAACAACCGGAAAATAACAGTTAAAGACCACAAAAACCATGGGAAAACACTCACCAAAAAAAAAAACCATCTGAAAGGTGCTCAGGAAATGACCCCAAAAAAAACCCCAAAAATGCTAGAGTTTCCTTAAGCGTATTCTGCTTGAAAAATTCATTGCGTTCTCCTGAGTTTAAAAGACATATGCACAAAAACACCCATCAAAAATGCATGAAAAATAAGTAGGCTTTAGAAGTGGATTCTTTTCTACTAACATTGCCATTTCTACGATATATTTTTTGAAGACTAAAGTAGCAAGAACAAAGGAAAAAACGTATGACCCAGAGTTTTTAACGCACTTACCAGGGCTCGTCTACTGCGGGAGTGGCGGACGAGAGAGGACTAAACTTTATATAGTTTTATTAAGTTTCGATTCTAAATAGCAGCTGAGGATTTCCTGTAAAAATCGTTGTTTCCTGTTATAATGAATAGCCAGCGTATGTCGTCTGTTTATAGTCTAAGGTAAGAAGAATGATTTCATCTGTGTTATCTCACCACCTACAAACAATCAGACTTGGGGCTCCTTCACACATCAGTTTTTTGGTACATAGAGTATTCGTTATTTTTGCAGGTAGATCATGGACCCGTTATGATAAATGTGCATTTTCACCTGCCCTTTTTTTTGGCCTGATTGAAAGGAATCCGTCAGGAGGATTTGCTATGTAATCTGATAGCAGCATGATATAGGGGAAGAGACCCTGATTCCAATGACGTATCACTTACAGGGCTGTTGTTATGATAGTGTAACCACTCACTTGGGAAAATAGGTGACACACTAAAAACTGCAACTGACCCTGCCAGTTCCTGTACAGACTAGAGATCCTGACCCAGCAGTCCATAGTGGTTCCTGCATGAGCTGAGATAGCGCTTACCACAGACTAGACGATTACAACTCAGACCTATTCTGTCTGAAAGGAAGTCGAGTGCTTCACGTTACTCCTAAAAAAATGGAGGACAGAGTAGAGTGCAAATTACCTACAGAAGGGAAAGTGTGCTCAAATAGAAAGATCCCAGAGTGAGTAAAGCTAACCAGGAAATACAAAATATAGGATTAAGTATGTGCTGTTAGAGAATATGCCGCCTACTTCCTAAAAAGAACAGAATATAGGTGAAGGGTAAAGAACATAAAGAGCAAAGAGATAAACCCTAGCTGGTCTTTCACTGACTGGGTTAAACTACTGCAGTATGGCTGGACATCCAAATGAGAATATCACCAGCAGGAAATACCAGCAGGGGGAAGGTACTTAAAGCTGCACCTGAAAGGTGATAGGGCAGACAAATGAGTAAATAATAATACCTGGTACCCTAAAAACACTGAAGCAAGTAAGCTAGTATAACAGAAACTAAACACCTGGAGAAAAGGTGTGTCTGCTGTGGCTCAGCAGACAGAGAAGCCGACCACAAAGCACAGGCTCAAGGGTCTCTGCCTCTACATTACGCTATTCTCAGAGAGAGTAGAAAAAACCTGGTGACATATTCTCTTTAAAGAGACATGTCCTACTTTGATCTGTGTTGCAATTCAAAACAAGTCAATACGCCCTTGAAAATAAACTGATATCACCCAGTTTTCCATAATTTACTGTTTAACTCCATAAGGCTAATAGCTCGATATTAGGGAAAAATTCCTTCCCAACTGCATATACGGCAGTCTGAATTATTGCCTGAATCAATGTCCCATATCAGAATCTTGTCCCCGTAAGCTGTAATTTTATATTTTCCAAGAAAGGCATCCATACCCTCCTTAACTTTTGGAAGTGAAATAACCATTTCAGCATTGTGTAATAAAGAGTTCCATAGTCTCACTGCTCTTACAGTAAAGAATATGTGACGCGCCCCTGGGCCTGCTGTGTCGCGCAGCGTCTCGCGCACGGGGGCTTACCCGGAACCGGATCAGATGAGGGTTGTAGTCTCCGAGTGGCGGGGACCCGGTCCGTGCCCAGGGAGTCAACTCAGTGTGTGGCAGTCTTGATAGATGTTATTTGAGTGTCGACTACGCCACCCGTTGATTTGCAGCTATGGAGCTGCCGCTGCAGGGCAGACCGCTGAGGCCGGTGTAGAATTGTGCAGCGTGATAGTATAACCCCCAACGGGAGGGGTATGGCCTCAGGGCAGCCGACGTGGAAGATGAGGGTAGCAGGAACCACTCAGAGACGGTGCGGTGTAATTCAGGGTCTTTACTGGTAACAACGATAGACCCTCCCGGAGTACTTGCTAGCGAACGGGGCCTGGTCAGTCCTTGAGCAGATGGGATCTCCCCTGGCCAGGCGGAGTTGTAGGCCTCCCAAACTGGCTGTACTCTTCTGGCTACCTTGCTAGAAGCGGGTATAAGTAGCCCACGTCCCTGAGTGTACCGTGTGGTGCTCACCCGTATGGCCGGTGACTCGGGGCCTTCTAATGGCTTCCGCTCCACGATGGCGGCGCTGGTCCCACGCGTGTGACTGTGCCTTCGGGTTTCTGGGCCTGAGGACCTGAAATCCCCTGCCGGTCGGCTTCTGCTGCTGGGTAAGAGTTAGTCCCCACAGCCTCGGACGCCGGGCCCGGTAAGAAAGCTTCTCAGTCAGGGCGAGCTCTGCAGCTGCCAGCCCCTGACTTGTAGTAGTATTGCTCCCACTGAGCTTCTGCTGTTTCTTCCTGTGACTGTTTCTTGTCTCTACTCTCCTTGACTGACTGACCCTGCTTCAGCCCCGGGTTTATATAGGGGAAGGTCTTCCCCTCCCAAGACTGGGCAGGAGGTGTGGCATGCACAGGATCCCTGGCCAAGAGACCTCCCACCTGCTCTCAGACATAACATTGCTTGTTACTGTGGAAACCAGACCCCTGGGGTGCCACATATGCATCTGTGATTATAATTAAAGTTTCTTTCCTGTGGAGGTAGAGGATGCCACCTTGTCCTCGTCGCAGACCTAAGTGTAAAAAGATCACTAGAAAGATCTCTGTACTGTTCCCTCATATATTTATATATTGTAAAAAAAATCACCCTTAAGCCTTCTTTTCCCAAACAACCCCCATTTTATAACCTGTCTTGGTATGGCAGTGTACCCATTCCCTTAATAACCTTGGTTGCTCTAGTTCAGCTATGTTCTTCTTATACACCGGAGACCAAAATTGTACATAGTGTCTAGGTGTCGCCACACTAGTGACTTGTATAGAAGCAAAACTCTTTTAATGCATCCTATTATTTTACTTGCTTTAGCAACAGCTGCCTGACACTAATCACTAAAATGGAGTTTGCGATTCGCTCATACACCCAAGTCTTTTTCAGTGACAGTTTTACTCAGTGTATTACAATTTAGTACATAATTGTACATTTTATTTTCTATGCTTAAGTACATGACCTTACATTTATCTACATTAAACATCAGTTGACATTTCTCAGTTGAATTCTCCAGCTAATATAAATTCCTCTGTAATATTTAATTATTTTCCTCTGTGTTGATTACCCAGCAGAGTTTAATATGATTTCTAAATATTGAAATTCAACTCCGTATGCCCCCTACAAGAGGTCATTAATAGATATGTTAAAAAGAAGAGGGCCCAATACTGACCCCTGTGGTACCCCACTGTTAACTGTGATCAAAACAGAGTGTGTTCCATTAGTAACCACCCTTTTGTTTACGATTTCTGAGCCAATTGTTAATCCAATTGTTTCATACTTATCCCTGGTCAAGATATCCCTGGTCCTGCTCTGCTCCATCTGCCCCGGTCTGTTGAACTTTGTTGTGCTCCACGTAGGGCTTTTCAGGTAGCCTGGCGTCCTTCCATGTGATTAATTACCTGGGCCTATTTAAGGGCTCCTAAGACAGACACCCGGGCCTTGGTATTGAATCTGTGACTGACTTGCAGTTTGTGTGCACAGCAGCCTGGCTCTTGTAGATGAGCAGCTTCTAGTGCCTCTACCTACTTGTCTGTGGCTTCTTGTGACTCTGGAGTTCTGTCGGCTACCTGGACCTCTTCTCTGTATTCACTTGTGGTTTTCAAGACTTCTTCTTGGCTGTGTGCGGCTTCCTTGGTAGCTGACTTCCCCGTTATCCCAGAGTGTTATTTGCTACCTACCTGCGGTTTCCACCATTGCACTACCTGCCTGCGACTTCCTGACGTCCTCAGTCCTCCTGCACTTTCCTGCACTCCACATACTTGCCTGCGGTTACCTGATGTTCACCTGCTCACCTGCGGTTTACTGATGTCTTCTGCCTGCCTGCGGTTTCCTGCAGTTCACCTTCTTGCCTGCGGTTTCCTGATGTCGCCCTTATGACTGAAAGCCAGAGGCTGCCAGGAGGAAAAAAGTTAATTTACTCCCAGCAGTGGGGCTATGTAAGAAACCTCTGTTACTGAGCAAGGGGATAAGAGACTCCTGCCTCAAAAGAAGTTTCCAGCTTCATATATACATACATAGAATATTATAATAATGCAGTATACAGCTGCCAATTATATTCTAAGTGACTGGTATCCTATGTGCAGAGCATAATGGCCATTATTAATATTAAATATCGCAATCCATTATGTTTACACTGCCTGAATTATTATTTGCTACATTAGGGGATGTTCCCATATAGTAGTTGTCCTACAAACCTTCACATATTATCAATGATCCAAGGGCATTAAAGGAACAATCCAGAAAAAACACATAGACTTTGTTAAGCCTATAGCAGGATCTAAGGGGCAGGTGACTAATTTCTTTGGTGATGATCATATTAATTATAATGATTAAAATAGATTACAAGTTTTTTATTGACTATATAACAGTATTACACACTATTACACACACAGAGTCTGGCAGACGTAACATATACAGCATGCGCTGTGTATATTTTGGGAGCGAGCGATCACTTTCTATACATCTTAATAAGATGATTCAGAAGTTTGGTTGTATAGGCTGGAGATTTCGCGGTTCCTATAACTTTGATCCTTTTTGGGTCCCATATACAGTACAATCTTCCTCTAATCCACTTTCAACCATGTCCTCAGGCACCCAGGCGGTGTCATACCCTTCTTCGTGCCACGTTTTCGGCAGTGGATGACCTTGGCGGTCGATCTTCTTTACTTTTCCCACATTCACTCTAAGCTTCAGGATGACCTGATATCGTTTTCCTACTAATGGATACCGTGCGGCTTTCTCTCTATCTCTGCTGACATAGACACCGGACCCTAACATGTTATCATCATTTGATCTTTTAAATCCATTCTGAATAATTAGTATGGCTGACTCCAAATTGGTTCCGTGGTACATCTCATATATCGTCCCGTCATTTGGCTTATCACCGCTGCAAAGTAAGATTTTACGAAAATAAGGCAGGGTCTCTTCTTGCCATAATTTTTCATCAATTTCTCTGGCCATGTTCTCTGTAAAGGAAAATATGTGTTAGACTTGTAGTGTAAATTACTGTGTTTCACTAAGACTCTTTCACATGCACGTCTTATATTTCATTATATAGATGGAGAAAAAAGCACAGAGCTGAGCCCTACAAGTGATGCACAATATTAATCTATTAGGGGGGACTGAGACATCTGTTATTTCGTAGGAAAAAGCATCAAAACAACAGAATCTGCAACTGAAGCTCCGGATATATACATATAAGAAATAGTCAGAGACCTGTCAATCAGGCCGAGTCAGGGGGAGAGAAGCCAGGAGGGGGCTGCTCGCTGGACTGTCCACTCCCTCGTCCCCCATTTAATACACCATTTTCAGTTACGAACATACATTAATTGCTGTATTAATGTTTATCAATACCATTTACAGTGGTGGCCAAAAGTATTGGCACCCCTGCAATTCTGTCAGATAATACTCAGTTTCTTCCTGAAAATGATTGCAATCACAAATTCTTTGGTATTATTATCTTCATTTAATTTGCCTTCAATGAAAAAACACAAAAAGAATTGTCCTAAAGCCAAATTGGATATAATTCCACACCAAACCTAAAAAAGGGGGTGGACAAAAGTATTGGCACTGTTTGAAAAATCATGTGATGCTTCTCTAATTCGTGTAATTAACAGCACCTGTAACTTATCTGTGGCACCTAACAGGTGTTGGCAATAACTAAATCACACTTGCAGCCAGTTAACATGGATTAAAGTTGACTCAACCTCTGTCCTGTGTCCTTGTGTGTACCACATTGAGCATGGAGAAAAGAAAGAAGACCAAAGAACTGTCTGAGGACTTGAGAAACCAAATTGTGAGGAAGCATGAGCAATCTCAAGGCTACAAGTCCATCTCCAAAGACCTGAATGTTCCTGTGTCTTCCGTGCGCAGTGTCATCAAGAAGTTTAAAGCCCATGGCACTGTGGCTAACCTCCCTAGATGTGGACGGAAAAGAAAAATTGACGAGAGATTTCAACGCAAGATTGTGCAGATGGTAGATAAAGAACCTCGACTAACATCCAAACAAGTTCAATCTGCCCTGCAGTCAGAGGGTACAACAGTGTCAACCCGTACTATCCGTCAGCGTCTGAATGAAAAGGGACTGTATGGTAGGATACCCAGGAAGACCCCACTTCTTACTCCGAGACCTAAAAAAGCCAGGCTGGAGTTTGCCAAAACTTACCTGAGAAAGCCTAAAATGTTTTGGAAGAATGTTCTCTGGTCTTTTGTGTTTTTTCCTTGCAAGCAAATTAAATGAAGATAATAATACCAAAGAATTTGTGATTGCAATCATTTTCAGGAAGAAACTGAGTATTATCTGACAGAATTGCAGGGGTGCCAATACTTTTGGCCACCACTGTATGTATGTGGCTGACAGTGGCATAACTATAGTTCGATGGGCCCCGGAGCAAGACTATGACCGGGGCCCCCCCATCCTGGCATATATATCCTCTATTCTGGTATTTATCTCCCTTATCATGGCCCCATCATGGTATAAATTTATCCCTCATCCTGGTATATATATTCCCCACCCCGGTATATACTGTATATCCCTTGTCCTGGGCCCCATATACAGTGGGGGCCCCATATACAGTGGGTACAGAAAGTATTCAGACCCCTTTAAATTTTTCACTCTTTGTTTCATTGCAGCCATTTGGTAAATTCTAAAGTTCATTTTTTTTTCTCATTAAAGTACATTCTGCACCCCATCTTGACTGAAAAAAAAAACAGAAATGTAAAAATTTTTTCAACTACCTTTTCCCGTAAATCTGTTGACAATTGTTTTGCTTTCCCCATGACTCACAATCCAGAAACATCAGTGGCTGGATGAAAGATGCAAGAGTCTTTCTGGATCCCAGAAGCTCACTCAGCTTTTATGCATACCCACTGATTACAAGCAAACAGGTCACAGGTGAGGATGTTACCTTTAGCAGCCATTCAAACCCATTTGTGTCAAATTCTGTGCATGTTTTCAGGCCAAAATTACCAGGGTATGTGAACTTTTTATCAAGGTCATTTGAATGTTTTTGGTTGTCATTAAGATTTAAAAAGAGAAAACACAGTAGTTTGACAATAAATGGCTTCAACCAACCAATTTTGTTATCATTCATATTCTCTGAAACAAGGCCAAGAAAGGAAAAATTCTGCTGGGGTATGTAAACTTTTGATCACAACTGTATATATATAATATATATATACAGTTATATGAAAAAGTTTGGGCACCCCTATTAATCTTAAGCTTAATGTTTTATAAAAATTGGTGTTTTTGCAACAGCTATTTCAGTTTGATATATGTAATAACTGTTGGACACAGTAATGTTTCTGCCTTGAAATGAGGTTTTTTGTACTAACAGAAAATGTGCAATCTGCATTCAAACAAAATTTGACAGGTGCATAAGTATGGGCACCTCACCAGAAAAGTGACATTAATATTTAGTAGATCCTCCTTTTGCAAAAATAACAGCCTCTAGTCGCTTCCTGTAGCTTTTAATGATTTCCTGGATCCTGGATGAAGGTATTTTTGACCATTCCTCTTTACAAAACAATTCCAGTTCAGTTAAGTTTGATGGTCGCCGAGCATGGACAGCCCTCTTCAAATGATCCCACAGATGTTCAATGATATTCAGGTCTGGGGACTGGGATTGCCATTCCAGAACATTGTAATTGTTCCTCTGCATGAATGCCTGAGTAGATTTGGAACGGTGTTTTGGATAATTGTCTTTCTGAAAGATCCATCCTCTGTGTAACTTCAACTTTATCACTGATTCTTGAACATTATTGTCAAGAATCTGCTGATACTGAGTGGAATCCATGCGCCCCTCAACTTTAACAAGATTCCCAGTACCGGCATTGGCCACACAGCCCCAAAGCATGATGGAACCTCCATCAAATTTTACTGTGGGTAGCAAGTGTTTTTCTTGGAATGCTGTGTGCTTTTGCTGCCATGCATAACGCCTTTTTGTATGACCAAACAACTCAATCTTGGTTTCATCAGTCCACAGGACCTTCTTCCAAAAAGAAATTGGCTTCTCCAAATGTGCTTTTGCATACCTCAGCCGACTCTGTTTGTGGCGTGCTTGCAGAAACGGCTTCTTTTGCATCACTCTCCCATACAGCTTCTCCTTGTGCAAAGTGCGTTGTATAGTTGACCGATGCACAGTGACACCATCTGCAGCAAGTTGATGCTGCAGCTCTCTGGAGGTGGTCTGTGGATTGTCCTTGACTGATCTCACCATTCTTCTTCTCTGCCTCTCTGATGTTTTTCTTGGCCTGCCACTTCTAGCCTTAACAAGAACTGTCCCTGTGTTCTTCCATTTCCTTACTATGTTCCTCACAGTGGAAACTGACAGGTTAAATCTCTGAGACAGCTTTTTGTATCCTTCCCCTGAACAACTATGTTGAATAATCTTTGTTTTCAGATCATTTGACAGTTGTTTTGAGGAGCCCATGATGCCACTCTTCAGAGGAGATTCAAACAGGAGAACAACTTGCAAGTGGCCACTTTAAGTAGCTTTTCTCATGATTGCATACACCTGGCTATGAAGTTCAAAGCTCATTGAGGTTACAAAACAAAAAAAAGTGCGTTAGTAAGTCAGTAAAAAGTAGGTAGGAGTATTTAAAACAAGAAAATGATAAGGGTGCCCATACTTATGCACCTGTCAAATTTTGTTTGAATGCAGATTGCACATTTTCTGTTAGTACAATAAACCTCATTTCAAGGCAGAAACATTACTGTGTCCAACAGTTATTACATATATCAAACGGAAATAGCTGTTGCAAAAACACTAATTTTTATAAAACATTAAGCTTAAGATTAATAGGGGTGCCCAAACTTTTTCATATGACTGTATATATATATATATATCCCCCATTCTGTTGCATGGGCTGCACCAGAATTGTCACAGTGTGCTTTGCTGCATGGACAGTGACACAAAGGCTATGATAGAGTGATGAAGGAGCTGCTGAAGAGATTGCCAGCAGATGACAACTGCTAGTAAAGTCTAACAGGTGTCATCCCACTCTGTGTATGCCAACTCTGTACATTTCTGCACTCCTGTTATTGGCTCTTGTGAGGTTGTTGAACCCACAAAGCTCATTGATTCTTGTAACACATTGTAACAATCAAACTTGTTGCCTCTTTGGCCATAAACTTATGGAATTGTCTTTTTTATAAACCTGCATTCCTTCCAACATCTCTGTGTAGGATGATCTGCTAAACCACCCTAGGACTTTGCACCTTACCATAAATTAAAAACATAAACAAGACCAATTAACCATACATTTCCCTGTCGGACCTTACAGAGATCAAAATGATACAGCACAGAATTTCCCACAACTACCCAATGTGCACGATTAGGTTTCATTGTAGTTTATTGCATCAAGTGGTTTGCATATCAATGTGTATAGGAAAATACTGCAAAGGAACTGCAGCACTAGTTAAGATTTATTCCTAATGAGCTTTGGATGCATCAACAGACAGACCCTGGGCTGGGACGATGGTTAGGTAGACGTAGACATCTGTCTATGGCCCTCATTCCTCTCTGGGGACATGCTAATGAAAATATATATATATTACTTGGGGAGCCTGCGGGCTACGGCCGCCTGACACCATCCATCAGCTTTCAGCATAGTGACAGCTGGGGCGCCCCGGCTGTCACCCCCTGTATACTTTAAGCAATCAGTTCCCTACCCCAATGTGCAGCGGTATGATGAGGTCACCCCATCACGCTGCTAACATCACTACAACACCTTATCACAGTGCTGATGCCTTGTAAGCACCACGAGGTGTCAAACATGGCAGAAAAGTTAAGCACTCATAGGAGCCAGAGATTCAAGAGAGAGCATCATGGGAGGGACTGTCAGGAGGGAGCACAATTTGGAGAGGGCAGCATGGGGGACAGTATGAGCGCAGAGTGTAAAGAGGGTTCAGCATGAAGTGTGTGCAAAGTATTGAGAGGTGGTAGCATTGCATTGGCACGCTGTGATGATGGAGGCAGCGAGGGGGGGTGGGAAGTGTAGAGAAGGGAACAGTGTGTAGGTCATGGTTCAGAGAGACGGACAGTGTAGTGGTTCTAGTTTATAAGGGCACATAGTGTGGCAGTTATAGTTCATAAGGTTGAACTGTGTGGTGATTATTTCTAATAAGATCAGATAATGTGGTGGTTATAGTTTATAAGGGCAGACAATTTGGCAGTTATAGCTAAAAAGAGTGGACAGTGTAGCGGATATTGTTCATAAGGGCAGACAGTCTGGAGGCTAGAACCATAAGAGGGATATCATCAGGGACATGAGGGGCAATGATATATTCAGGAAAAAAGCATAGGAATCTATCTTTATTCAGGAAAATTATAATGACATTGTTATTTTTAAGGGCATTGTGCCAGGTTGTGCAGCAGAAGACCGGAGAAGAGGAAAATCTGCAGAGACAAGCTGTGGTCATGCAAAGTTATCATGGCATCTGAACAAGATGAAGGCGACAGACATGAGAACTACTCCAATCAGAGGAGAGGTCACATGTAAGGTACCTGGATGTATAGCCCAAATTCCAAAAAAAAGTTGAGATTTGTCCTCATGTTTTTGGAATTGGGATTGTAAATGTTTATTTTTGATATTGACTGTGTCTAATCAGTACTATGGTCCTAAGTCTGATGATGGATGGCAGCAAGAACTCCCAGCATATCTTTACTATTTTTAAGGACATATTGGAAGTTGTAGTTTCATGAGATTCAAAGGTCTATAAGGCTGATATGACTTTGCAATTGGTCACTGTAATAAACTTTGTTCTTATAATCATGTACTAATGATGCTTCATGATGTATACATGTATTTATGTTGGTTCTCGTGATGTATTCATGCATTGATGGTGGTGTATTTATGTATCTATGGTGCTTCAGTTGATGCATTCATGTACTGATTGTAGTTCTGGTGATGTATTCATGTACTGATGATGGTTCTGGTGCTGTATTCCTGCGCTGATGGTGGTTCTGGTGCTGTATTCATGTCATAATGGTGTTTCTAGTCATGTATTCATGTACTGATTGTAGTTCTGGTGATGCATTCATGTACTGATGGTGGTTTTGGTCCTGTATTAATGTACTGACGATGGTTCTTGTGATGTATTCATGTACTGATGGTGGGTCTAGGGATTTTATTACATTTAGAGCCTAATGGAAGCTGGATATTAATTATTGCAGGCATTATAATGATCAGTGTTTGTTATCAGCTCTCTATACCAGAGAGGAGATGTAGGCTTATATATAGAGTTTCAGCAGATAGTATCACGCACTATAGTCTTAAACAAGAGTCACACTTGCGCTTGAGCCTCAGTAAGGAAGTTTTGGCGTAAACTGTATTTGCCCGGTAGACAAATGCAAATGCCATCAGACGGATTCCTTTGTGTTTTGTTTAGTTTTCAATAACATATCTTTCAAGTGCTGGACACCTTAATTGAAACCAAATGGCCCACATTATAGTTGAGCTATATTCGTTTTCATGACAATCCTTGGGTTTGACAATTAAAGTATAGGATGACAAGGATGAATATCACCATTGGTCTATGGTATTGCGTAAACAGTCTGCAAAGAATGAGTCGCTCCTATCTCTAACTGTGAAATTGCACCCCCTGTTAAGTCACACTTCTAAAGGATAACTAATTTTCATTTTTTGCTGATATTTTTTTGAGTGAAAAAGCGAACAATTCTAGTGTAATTGGTCATGCAAGTGTGTTACCATCTGGAGAGAATGAGTGTGTTATGGGTCTTGTTACTTTACTCTCTGAGTCATTACTTTTCTAGAGGGCAGGAGGCATCATTGGCCTCATCTGCTTAAGGCATCAATATAAGTTGTCCCAGCCCTGGATAGACCCCTACTGATATGAAGGTGTTGGCCTAATGTAGTGATGTGTCATCACCTCTAATGTGGAAAAACCACATTGTGTTTTAGAGAAGAGCATACGATTCCTTGGAACCCTTTTGAGTCTAAAACCATGTCATTATCATTATTATACCTGATGCTTCGATGTTGAATGATAATTTCAATGTCTGGATCAGTTTCTCGATTTTCTTTTGTTGTGAACTGAAATACATTTGAATAAAATGGTTATTTCTAAACCTGCAAGCATGGATTATCCAAGTCTTCGCACTTCAGAACTTCGGGACGTGAAGAACTGCTGACGCGGTGTTCTTGGGCTGTGCACACCCGGCAGGTGTCATCTGATAGCTCTGCATGCTCAGTGGGAATGGTACACATGCCCTACCAATCAGAATAGCACGTGTGCATGATTCCCGGCAGGCAGCTGATGGATGCCACCGCAGTGTCTGTCACCCCCTTCCCGATATGTGTTCATGGTTTGAGCGGGCTCAAGAGATGTGTTATACAGCCGGTATCTTTCTGTAAAAGCAGCAATTGGAGCTAGTTCCGATTGCTGCTGTTTAACCCTTTAAAAGCTACTGTCAATCGCTGACAGTTCCATTGAAGCGGCCTAATCATTGGAGTGCGTGTAGAACCTCCCATTACTTTTCCCCTGTGATTCGATTGTGGGGTGCAGATGAGTTGTTATATTGTCTGGGGGAAGTCTGAAAGCCCCCATTGTTTCCATGTCAGTCCTCTTAAGAAGCCCATGATTTTTACTTTACACTGGATATAAATAATCATGCCAAGAAGAAGCATTTCAAATCATTCTCCACCTTTAAAGTTGTCCATAATCTATACAAGTCAATAGAAAAACACAGTGATTTCTTTTGGCAGGAAAAAGGAAAATAAAGAACTAAAATAATTTGGTTGCATTACTCACTGCACATCCTTACACTAATACTTGAATTTTGGACACAATTAAGTCTTTTGGGGTCGGAGCAGCACAGCACATCTTGAATTGGTGATCTTTGCCCACTCTTCCTTACAGTAGCTCCACATCTGTCAGATTCGTGGGGCATCTCCTGTGTACAGCGCCCTCTTCAGGTCACCCACAGATTTTTCCATTGTACTCGGGTCTGGGCTTTGGTTGGGCCATTCCAAAACTCTGATCATCATCTAGTGAAGCCATTCTTTTGTTGATTTGGAGATTGCTTAGGGTCGTTGTGCTGAAAGGTGAAATTCCTCTTCAGCTTTTTAGCAGAGGCCTGAAGGATTTATTGCAAAATTGACTGATATTTGGAACTGTTCATATTTCCCTCTACCTTAATTTAAGCTCCTGTTCCAGCTGCTGAAAAACAGCCCCAAAGTTCAATGCTTCCTCCACCATGCTTCACTATGGGTGTGGTGTTCTTTTAGTGATGCACAGTGTTGTCTTTGCACCAAACATACCTTTTGGAATTACGGCCAAAATGTTCAGATTTTTCCATATTCTTTTGTCAGACTTGATGTACGCTTTGGCAAAACATAGCCAGGCATGGATGTTTTTCTTTGTAAGGAAAGGATTCCTTATTGCCCCTCTACACCACAGGCCAGACATGTGAAGTTCACAAACAGTACTTGTGGGAATTGTTGCTGTAGGCCTCTTGGCATTCTCTGGGACTAATTAACCTTTTCTCTTTTCATTAAATTTTGAGGGACGTGCAGTTTTAGGTAATGTCATTGTTGTGCCAAATTTAATCCACTTCTTGATGATCATCTTCCCAGTGTCCATTGTATATCCAATACCTTAAAAAAAATTGTATCCTCCTCCTAATCAATAACTTTCAACAATGAGATCACTTTGCTGTGTTGTCAGCTGTTTATAGGCTGTGGTTTTTGCTGTAAAGAGCAGCTAAGAAAATGTCAGGAAAAGCCTGCTAGAACAACTAAACTTTATATGAAGTTAATCAGAATTGTTGTAAATGACGGCAGCCGTATATTGACAACTACTGTGATTATCTGATTCTGAACACAACCACAATCTCAATTATAAGAGGGTATTCACACTTATGCAACAGCATTGTTTTAGTTTTTGATATTATTTTGAGGGGGGAAATAAAAAGTATCAGTTTGTTTCTCAGTGAATTTGTACAGATTATGGGTAACATTAAAGGTGGAAAAGTAGTATTGCAGTATATTATTACATTAGTAGTAAATAATATTATAGTAGTATTGCTGTCAATAAAACAAGTAATTAAATTAGGTCAAAGTCCCCTAAGGGAACTAACATATAAAGATATAAAATAAAAATATAACGTTTTAGAAATATTAAAAAAGTGTTTAAAAATATGAACTATTTTTCACTTGCTAAAAAATAAATAAATATGAATATTTAGTATCGCAGTATTGATAAAATTCCAATCTATCAAAATATACAATTATTTAACCTATAAAGTATAAAGTGGGAAGCTGGAAGTTGCGCCCCCTTAAAAATACAATAAAAAATGGTAAAAATGTCAATTATATCTCAAAATTGCATATTTTTCACTATTTCACCCCACATGTAATTTTTTTCCTGTTATTCAGTTTTGAGCGGTTTGCACCTGGTCGTGGCCGGTTTATGGTGAAATTATGTTTTTTCCACTTCTGTATTATGGCATCAACAGTGCTCACTGGATCATTCAGTAGTTTACAAATTCTTCTGTAACTAATGCCATCAGCATGTTTTACAACAATAAGGCTGCGAAGGTCTTGAGACAGCTCATTGGTTTTACCCATCATGAGATATTTCTTGTGTGGCACCTTCGTAATCAGACTCCTTTTTATCAGCCATAGGGTGAACCGGCCGATATTATTTTTCACTAAGTGGCAGGAAATATATTTACTTAGAAAATTGGTGATGTGTTTAATACCTTTTTCACCCGCCCCCTGTAGATCCTGGCAGACATAGTGTATATGTGCTGTATACTTTATATTTCGTCACTGAGCGATCACTACCTTTTAATATGCAGAGTCAGGTATTTGGACATTTTTGGTGGAGATTTTGCGGTTCCTATAACTTTGATCCTTTTCGGGTCATAAATACAATCTTCCTCTAATCCACTTTCAACCATGCCACAGTACGCAGGCACCCAGGCGGTATCATACCCTTCTTTGTGCCACGGTTTCTGCAGTGGATGGTCTTGGTGATCGATCATCTTTACTTTTCCCACATTCACTCTCAGCTTTAGGATGACTTGATCTCGTTTGTCTCCCTTGGGATACCATTTGGCTTTCTCTCTATCTCTGGTGACATAGACACCCGACCCTAACATGCCGTCACTTGATCTCCTAAATCCATTCTGAATAATTTGAATGGCCGACTCCAATGTGGTTCCGTGGTACATCTCATATATCGTCCCATCATTTGGTTTATCGTTGCTGTTAAGTAGGATTTTACGAGATTTAGGCAGGGTCTCTTCTCCCAATAAATCTTCCTTTGCACGAGCCATGTTCTCTGTAAAGAAAAATACATACTAGACTTAGGGTATGTGCACACGATGCAGAAATGAAGCAGAAAATTTCTGCATCATTTCTGCATCTCCCTGGCAGAAAAAACGCATGCAGATTGTGCATGCGTTTTTCCTGCAGAATACATGCGGATCCACATGCGGATTCACATGCGTTTCCGCATGCAGATTGACAAGCGCTTTCCAGGCGATTTTAGCATCACCTGGAAAGTGCTTGACAACTAGGTCACACTATATAAATCCATGCAAACAGCATGGATTTAAATAGTGTGACCCGAGAGAGTGTATATACTTACCTCCGATGGCCCGCGCTGTCCTGCTTTACACTCCGTTCTCCCGGCTGCCGGCAACTTTGAATTGAAAGACCTGCCGACGTCAGCGTCACGTGACCCGTCACATGACTCTGACGTCAGCGCAGGTCCTTCAACTCACTGCAAGTGCCGGGAACCAAGCAGGAGCGATGCGCGGGCCGACAGATGGTAAGTATATACAGTACAGACCAAAAGTTTGGACACAGCTTCTCATTTAAAGATTTTTCTGTATTTTCATGACTATGAAAATTGTACATTCACACTGAAGGCATCAAAACTATGCATTAACACACGTGGAATTATATACTTAACAAAAAAGTGTGAAACAACTGAAAATATGTCTTATATTCTAGGTTCTTCAAAGTAGCCACCTTTTGCTTTGATGACTACCTCTTGAAGCTCATCAAGAGAATGCCAAGAGTGTGCAAAGCAGTCATCAAAGCAAAAGGTGGCCACTTTGAAGAACCTAGAATATAAGACATATTTTCAGTTATTTCACACTTTTTTGTTAAGTATATAATTCCACATGTGTTAATTCATAGTTTTGATGCCTTCAATGTGAATGTACAATTTTCATAGTCATGAAAATACAGAAAAATCTTTAAAAGAGAAGGTGTGTCCAAACTTTTGGTCTGTACTGTATATATACGGAAATCAGACAGGGACCATATGGCAGGACTGAGACGGATAGAAAGTGTGCTGCAGACTCAGTTTTTTCTTTAGAATATCAGGTTTGAGTCATTCTCCCCCATCTTATTGTTTGTTTTGTGTTTGTTATATTGGTCTATATAGAGAAAGATGGAGAAATTAATGCAGTTTTGTCGTATTGGCACTAAGCCAAATTCAGATGGGAAGTTAAACCCGTGTGCATTAGTCGCGACTCGTGAAGGGAAAAGTCAAGTTAAACAATGTAAAAAGCTTATGAAGTTGTGTGGAATGCCAGAAGGGGTGAGGTTACAGCTCCTGGAGAGGAAGACTCTCTTAAAAGAGAGAAAAGGTCCTCTAGAAGATAATGGATTGTTGTCTACTGCTAGGGCATGGGAAAGAGTCTCTGAAAGTTTGTATAGAGAAAATTGTGTAGAAGAGGAAAGGAAAAAGAAGGACAGAGTTTTGAGTTACAGTATGTGTATTACAAAAATGTATCCTGTGAGCGGCCACCGCCGTATAATGGTGGTGATGGTGGCACATTGCCATGTGCTCCTTCTGGCGGCAGCCATTTTGTGGATGGCACATGTGCTCCTTCTGGTGGCCATTTTGTGGATGGCAAGTGTGCTGCTTCTGGCGGCAACCATTTTGTGGATGGCAAATGTGCTCCTTCTGACGGCAGCCATTTTTCGGATGGCAAATGTGCTCCTTCTGGCGGTGGCCATTTTGTGGATGGCACATGTGCTCCTTCTGGCGGCGGCCATTTTGTGGATGGCATATGTGCTCCTTCTGGTGGTGGCCATTTTGTGGATGGCAAATGTGCTCCTTCTGGCAGCAGCCATTTTGTGGATCGCAAAAGTGTTCTTTCTGGTGGTGACCATTTTGTGGATGGCACATGTGCTTCTTCTGGCGGCAGCCATTTTGTGGATGGCAAATGTGCTCCTTCTGGCGGTGGCCATTTTGTGGATGGCACATGTGCTCCTTCTGGCGGCGGCCATTTTGTGGATGGCAAAAGTGCTCTTTCTGGTGGTGGCCATTTTGTGGATGGCACATGTGCTCCTTCTGGCGGCAGCCATTTTGTGGATGGCACATGTGCTGCCTCCGGTGGCAGCCATCTTGGAACGTTGCCCCAGATCATACAAACTGAGCCATATCATCATGTAACTGACATAGATCTGGCTAAATCGAGTGTGGCACAATCCAGGAATATACACACGACTTTCGGTGGTGAACATACTAGGCCAATGCTACACACCACAAGACCAGATCCTTTTTACCCAGTAATGGCCACTAATGGCCAGTACTATACTCCTTCGGGAAGTGAACAGGTTTTACCCATGTTCCCTGTCACAACGGTGTCCAGTGGGCCACCGACCCTTTCACCTAACACTCTCATCGTCAGCCCAACTATTCTCCCACCTGGATCATCCCCAGAACCGACCCTTTCCACTGTCACTTCCATTGGCAACTCAGCCGCACGTCCACATGAGCTACTTCAAGCAGCGACCTCTCCTCCCAACACTTCCACTACAACAGCATTCTAACGCAGTCTACTTAACTCTATTCCCAGTACCTCACAGCCTCTCTCGCAGCCGAGCGCACACCTGTATGGAACAGTGGCCACTGAATCAAGGAGGGGCTCAATCTGGGGGGGGGACACCAACATCACAGGAAGCACAAAGGGGATTGAATATTGGCAACCCATTTTTGAAAAAGAACTTCCTGAGGGAACCTTGTTAGTGGTGGGTAAGGGTGACATAACGACAATGGAAACGGATGCTATTGTTAATGCTGCCAACCCTGGGTTAGAGCACAGGGGAGGTGTGGCTAGAGCTATAGTGGGCGCAGGAGGGGCGACTATTCAAACTGACAGTTGAATCATTGTTGAGTTGCGTGGTCAGATAGCTGTTGGGGACATAGCGGTGACTAAATCTGGCAATCTTCCTTGTAGAATGATCATACATGCTGTGATCCCTACTTTTGACCCTATTCATCCAGATGTCAGTGCTCGACGACTACGGGCTGCAATAACTCGTATCTTAGAGTATGCCAATATTAGTGAGCAGATTGAGACCTTGACAATTCCTGCCAGTGGTGTTGGCATCTTTGGGTTCCCTGTTCATGCATGTGCAAGGCAGATTGTTGGAATTATAATGAACAAGTGTAGCCCCCCAAGCATTTGCTGCCTCTCCGAAATCAGGTTAATTAGTAATGAGGACAGGATTGTTAAAGCTTTTAAGACTGCCTGCGTCACCTGGACTCCACCCTATGATATAGGAGCTGCCCAAATAGAGCCCCTCATTCCAGGACTGTTACGTCCTCCTGCTCCTCATACACAAGTAATTACACATGTACTTCCGGTGCCATCTCTACTGCCGCCCCAGGTGCGACCACCAACCGTGCCAATGCCCACGTCCGAGGATCCCATCCTTTATGTCAAGTGTACACCCCAGCATGCTGCTGAACCAACTCCCAGATCCAGAAAAACAGCCGATGCCTTTCTATAGAAGCATGCTTCAAATCCAAAGGAATTACTCCGCCATATGGCAAGATCTCATTTCCCTGGCAAATCTTAAAGCAGGTGATGCATATTGGCCTGTTATGGACACTGCATTTAATGATGCCTCACTTGTCAGTGACACCACATGGAACTCTGGTGTTCAGTTCTGCCAACAACTTAAGCTCCGAGCTGTTAACGCGGCAACCGTACTAGAAAGTCCCATTGTGCCCAATCCACATACAATGTTGTCAGAAATACCATCAGATGCAAAACGTTTCACTGTCATCGATCTGGCCAATTCTTTCTTCAGCGTACCACTGCATCCAGAAGATTGGTACCTGTTTGCCTTCACTTACAGAGGATCACAATACACCTGGACGGTCTTACCACAAGGAGCATAGAACTCACCAAGTCATTTCTCTCAGGCTCTTGCCTCTTGTTTACAGCGGTGGAAAGAGACTAACCATCAAGTTGTCCTTCTTCAGTAAGTTAATGATCTCCTACTATGTTGTCTGGATCAGGCGACAGCTGAAGAGTCGAGTCTTCTCTTTCATTTTGCACAACAAAACTGCAAGGTGTCCCTCAACAAAATCCAGTGGTGTCAGCCCAAAGTTGTGTTTTCAGGCCACTGTCTCTCTCCAAACCTGAAACACCTAACAGGTGAAAGGAAACTTGCTATTGAGACCGTTCCTCTACCAAAAGGACCTAAGCAATTACAAGCTTTCTTAGGACTTATCATATATTGTCGCCAATGGATTCCAGATGCCTCAAAGCTGATGCAACCGTTGTACGATGACCTCAAGACCTCAGCTTTTCCACTACGTCCCAAATCTGTGGAAGCCTTCTACGCTCTTAAACAGGCCATACAGTTTGCACCAGCTATTGAAATCCCAAATTATCAACTACCTTTTTACTTGTTTGTCAGTGAAGTAGCAGGACATGCTTCCGCAGTCCAAGCACAGAAACATGGGGGAAGAACAAGACCCATCGGCTATTACTCTGCCCGGCTGGACTCGGTGTCTCAAGCTTCCCCGACTTGCCTCAGAGCCGTTCATGCTGCACATGTGCTTCTGAACAAAACTTTTAATATCATCTTAAGACATCCGGTTCTCTTAATGGCTCCACACGACATAAAAGCTATTCTTGACCAAACTCAACCTAAACATCTATCGCTGCATCGTCATATGAGACTCCAATGTTCCCTCTTGATTCCGGATAATGTCACTCTTGTCCGCTGCACCATCCTCAACCCGTCCACGCTACTTCCTCTTTCCAGGGGGGATGTGGATGATGATACTGATACTCTAGGTGAACATGCCTTTACACACTCAGAGGATCATGATTGTCTCGAACAGATGCAGGAAGAAGCTGCCTCCAAGAGAAATGTGTCTGAAGACCCACTCCCGCATGCTGACATGACGTTCTTCACCAATGGTTCCAGATTTGCAGATGAAACAGGAAGATTCCATACGGGATATGCAGTGGTTACACATGACCAGGATTTATTTAGAAAAGAGAAAGCAGCAGTGTACGTGTCTCAAGACACTGAAGAAGGGCCTCAAAGCTCTCTTATGAAGTTTTATCCATTTAAATCAAGACAAGACACCAGATGATGAAAAGAAGTCGTGGCAAGAAGCAGGAGCTAAAAAGGATGAAGATGGAGTCTGGAGGTAGAACAAAAAGATCTGTCTACCTCATAATCTGTACCCCTCGGTGACAGAGTGGGAACACAGTATCACCCATAGAGGCAAGAATCAGATGAATGACTTGTTTTGGAAGACCTATATGGCACCTGGGATTTCTACTGTCACCCAAAAATATTGCAAGTCCTGCTTTGTGTGTGCAACATGCAATCCAGCACCACCTCAGAAAATTACTCAGAAACATTTGGCTAAACCACTCTATCCCTTTCAAAGAATTCAAATCGATCATATTCAAATGCCAAAAGTAGGGAAGTACGAGTATGTACTGGTAGTGACTGACATGTTCTCGGGATGGCCTGAAGCCTATCCAGTAACCAACATGACTGTCAGAGTGACTGTTAAGAGACTGATCACTGAGGTAGTGTGCAGATATGGAATCCCAGAGGTAATTGAGAGTGACCAAGGACCCACATTCATTGCAGCACTGACTAAGGAACTATGGACATTGGTAGGGGCCGATTTGGGTTTACATACTCCGTATCACCCCCAGAGCAGTGGTAAAGTTGAAAGGCTAAATGGCTAAATTGAAAAACAACATACTGAAAGCCAGTCAGGAGGTCAAACTTCCTTGGGCAGACATTTTGCCCATTGCCTTATATTCAGTCAGAAACACTCAGAGGGGTCCAGCTAAACTCACACCATATGAGATTCTTTTGGGGGAGGCCTCCAAGGTTGGGTCAATATTTTCCACTTCAGCTAGCCTTAGGAAGTGATACTCTTGTAAATTATGTCATTGCTCTTACTAAAGAATTGTCAGTAACACATGCACGAGTTTTGTCATCCATAACAGATCCAGATTTCAATGAAGGTACTCACACTTTCCAACCTGGTGACTCTGTGCTGGTAAAGAAGTTCACTAGAAATACATCCCTAGAGTTGAGATTTGAGGGTCCCTAACAATTGCTCCTGACCACTCCTACTTCAGTCAAACTTGAAGGAAGACTGACATGGATACACGCCTCCCACTGCAAGAAGTTCGTGCCTCCATCAGAACCTTCGTCAAAATGTTACATATCCTCTATTTTGTGTGTTGTGCCATTCTATACTCATTTGTAGGAGGACAACAGGTCGCAATCACCCAAGCAAGGGGGGTGATCACGCACTGATGGGTGAGGGAACCACAGTAGGGAGAAAAGGTTAATAAATAGTGTTGAGCGAGCATGCTCGACACTACTCGTTACTCGCCTGAGCATCACGCTACTCGGGATGTTCGGCGAGCACAGAGCATTTCCGGGTTACTCGGGCGGGAGCTTGGGTCTCCGTCCTGCAAGTTTGGCACTCTGTACAGAGCCAATGAACATGCAAGGATTGCCAGCCAGTCACTGTAATGCCGCAGCCATGTTGTTTGTGGGCATTACAGTGATTGGCTGGCTGCACAGCGTCACCTTGAGTATTTAAAACCGGGCGCCCCCATCTTGGACACAGTCGCTCCGGATCAGACGGTGTAGGGAGAGCGCTGCTGAGTTAGGGAGAGATATATAGTGCGAAATATATAGTGTAGGGTCTCTAAAGCCTGCCAAATCAAACAAACAGTCCTTCTCAGGACTAATATCCATCCCAGATATCAGGCAGGCTGTATAGGAGACGCAGTGGTTATACCAGCAAACGTTGCATTACAGTCCTGTGTGCGCCTGTTGGTCAAATTGCTAGACTTATCACCCCGGTCTCAGGGGCCAGGAAAAAAATTTTTTTTCATCTAAATCCTGTATTTTTTTTTTCCTCAGTTAGACTGTCCAAATACGCATCTTATTAACCTTTTGGTATCCCCCCCCCCAAAAAAAAAATTAAGTGTGTCTGTGACTGTTCAGACACCAATATATCTGTTTAAAAGAGTCTGATATACACCAGTAAATTAGAACAGTGGTTTTGCAGTTCCACGGTTCAAATCTCTGTATTATCCAGCTTTTGGTATTTTTTACATAAAAAAACAGTAATAGTGTCTCCCTGTCTGTTCAGTCACAAATATATCTGTTTAAAAGAGTCGGGTGTAGGCCAGAGCAATAGAACTGTGGTTTTCCTCTTCCACGGTTCTAATCTACTTTTTATTACCCTTTTTCCATTGATAGTGCGAGTGTAAGCTATTTTACTTCCTTTACAATGGGCAAGGCGCGTGGCAAGGGACGTGGAACTGGACGTTCTGGTGATGGTGCGTGTAGAGGACGGGGCCGTGGCCAAGGTGAAAATGTGCCACAACCAACAGTCACATCTTCTCGCTCCCACTGCTTGACCGAATTACTAGGGAAGCACACTACAACACCAGTATTGCGAACTGATCAGTGTGAACAGGTTATTAATTGGATAGCAGATAATACTTCCAGTTACCTGGGCACCACCACCTCCGGTCTGTCTTCCACACAGTCAAGTTTTAGTAGCTGTGAGTCTCGACCGCATACTCCTCCTCACCCTGATGCGCCTTCCTCCCACCATGCCGAGTGTCGTCAGACAGCAACTGATCCCACACTTGGACACTCTGAAGAGCTGTTCACTGGTCCATTTCCATATTTGTGCCCCTCGCCTGCTCCACTTGAAGTGGTGAAAGAGGAGATCCCATGTAGCGATGCACAAATATTTGAAAAGCCACGGCCACAGTAAGTCGACGCTGGCAATTTGTCACAAGAGGTGGACGATGACGAGACACAATTGCCATGAAGTGAGGAAGAGGATCGTGGTGCGCAAGTGGAAGAGGAGGAGGTGGTGGATGATCTAGTAACTGACCCAACGTGGCAGGAGGACTCGCAGAGCGAGGCCAGCAGCACACAGGGGGAGGGAGGCAGAGTACCCCAACAGGCAGGAAAAAGCAGTGTGGTGGCCGCACACAGAAGGCGGGCAACAGTTCCCCGCAACACCAACACGATGGACGTTGCCAGTATAACCCCAAAAAGGCCATTTGTACCACCTGCCATGCGAGCATCAGCAGGGGTGACAAAACTACCAGCCTGACCACCACCAGCATGATCAGGCACATGGCAGCAAAGCACCCGACTTTGTGCGGCGAACCCCAGGGTCCACGACCAGTGTCAGCGGGTGTCACCACTGCTTCTTCCGATGTTGTGCGTGTAATAGAACCCAGTGTTGTGCATGCAAGGCAATCCCCTGTCCATACTGCATGCAAAGATGCCCCCTCCTCTCAGTCTTCACTTGTTATGGCAGATTCTCAAGAAACATCATCAACGTCCACGTCCAACCGCAGCGTTTAACTATCCATATCCCAGAGCTTTGAACGAAAGCGCAAATTCGCAGCCAACGCCCCACAGGCCACAGTCCTAAAATCGCACATTTCATGACTGCTTTTGCTGGAAATGCTGCCTTTTAGGCTGGTGGAGACGGAATCCTTCCGCAACCTGATGGCGGTGGCCGTCCCTCGGCACTCGGTCCCCAGCCATCACTATTTTGACTGGTGTGCCATTCCAGCACAACACAAGTAGGTGTCCCAAAACATCTGCTGTGCCCTCAACAACGCAGTTACTGGGAGAGTCCACTTGACAACGGACACGTGGACAAGTGCTTGAGACCAAGGACGTTACATCTCCCTGACGGCACACTAGGTAAACATAGTGGAAGCCGGGACCCAGTCGGACCTTGGGACGGAACACAACCTCCCCACACCGAGGATTGCGGGCCCTATGCCAGTCAGAGTTGCCCACACAGTGTACAGCTCCTGCGCATCATCATCATCCTCCTCCTCCTCATGTTCAGCCTCCATCTCAGATATCACCACATCAGTTACAAGCTGGAAGCACTGCAGTACTGCCTCAGCCAAGCAGCAACAGGCTGTGCTGAAACTCATAAGCTTAGGTGATAAACCTCACACTGCTTGTGAGTTGTGGACAGCTGTGAAAAAGCAGGCAGATCTGTGTCTAAGACCGCTGAACCTACATCCAGGCATGGTCGTGTGTGACAATGGTTATAACCTGGTGGCGGCTCTGAGGCGAGGCGAGATCACACACGTACCATGCCTTGCTCATATGCTTAACCTCGTGGTTCAGCGGTTTCCTAAATCGTACCCTGAGTTGCCAGATCTGCTCGTCAAAGTACGCCGCCTGTCAGCTCATTTTCAGAAGTTGGCTACAGCTTCCACCGCCTTGCTGTGTTGCAGCAGCATTTGCAGCTTCCGGCACACCGACAGGTGTGTGATGTCCCCACACGTTGGAACTCTACCCTCCACATGTTGCAAAGGATTTGTGAGCAGAAGAGAGCAGTTGTGGAGTACCAGCTGCAACAAGGCCGTCGATATTAAGGTCAGACTCCACACATAAGAGCTCAGGAGTGGACCTGGATGTCTGACATATGTACCATCCTGACAAACTTTGAGGAGTCCACCAAGATGGTGAGTGGCGATGAGGCCATCATTAGCGTCAGCATCCCACTTGTCTGTCTTTTGCAACGCTCTCTGCAGAGAATTAAAGAGGAGGCATTGCAGCCAGAGTATGATGAGATGGATCAAGAACCCGAAATGGGCGATTACACACAGCCCAGCCTCATCTCATCCCAACGTGCATTGGGGGACAATGAGGGAGAGGAGGAGGAGGAGGAAGAACAGGAGCTGGTATCATGCGCTGTAGACGGTAGTACCTGTACAACTGTCATACAGTCGGTTCAGGATGGGTGGCCTGAGGACAGGGGGGAGGAGGGGGAGGAGGAGAGCATGGTCAGTCGTCATCTTGGTGTGGACACGGAAGTCTTGCCCGTTACCAGTCTGGCACGCATGGCTGACTTTATGTTACGCTGCCTTAACCGTGACCCTCGCGTTGTCAAAATGTTGGGTGACAGTCATTACTGGTTGTGACACTTTTAGACCCCCGCTACAAGGAGAACTTTCACTCTCTTATTCCTGAGGTGGAGAGGTCTACAAAAATGGGGCAGTACCAGAAGGCCCTTGCTGCAGAACTGTTAAAAAAATTCCCATCTGAACACGCTAGCGGCAGAGGTCACAGTTCGTTGACCAACCAAGGCGTACAGGCGAGAGAGACGCAACTCCAATCCAGCAGAGGCAGGGGAACACAGTCAATATTCTGGGACAGTTTTCTGAGACCCGCCCAGCTTACAGGCCCTGAGGCGTGGGGTACTTTCACAAGGAGTGGAAAGTTTCAAAACATGGTGAGGGAGTACCTTGCCGACCGTACCAGCGTCCTCCGTGATTCATCTGTGCCTTTTAATTATTGGGTATCCAAGCTGGACACTTGGAATGAACTCGCTCTGTACGCCTTGGAGGTCCTGGCCTGCCCTGCCGCTAGCGTGTTATCGGAGCGTGTTTTTAGTGCCACTGGAGGAATTATAACTGATAAGCGCACTCGCCTGTCAGCTGACAATGCTGACAAACTGACCCTTATCAAAATGAACAAGGGCTGGATTAGGCCAGACTTCTCATCACCACCAAATGACAGCAGAGTAACAAAGTCAAAACCACTGTGTTATTTCGGGAGGTGTATTCCCATGCACCGCTTCACACCCACACATTCTCCTTATCCTCAGCCTCCACCACCACTATACCACCAGGGTGACCGTGGTCCATGTTGCCAGCATTGTAAGTTCCTCCGTCCTAATTTTTGGCAGCTTTTGCTTGGAAGGCATAGGCAAAGACTATGGGAGACCCACTCCCCAATAATGGGAATAATGTTTTTAATATGCTGTACTGCATGTCTCTTGTAAGGGGCATTAAAACCGTCTTGTTAAACCACTCTGACCTCCACGTCTCTTCCAAGGGGCATTTAAACCGTCTTGTTAAGCTACTGCAACCTCCACGTCTCTTCCAAGGGGCATTAAAACCGTCTTGATAAGCTAATGCGACCTCCACCACTTTTCCAAGGGGCATTAAAACTGTCTTGTTAAGCTACTGCTACCTCCACGTCTCTTCCAAGGGGCATTTAAACCGTCTTGTTAAGCTACTGCAACCTCCACGTCTCTTCCAAGGGGCATTTAAACCATCTTGCTAAGCTACTGCGACCTCCACGTCTCTTCCAAGGGGCATTAAAACCGTGTTGTTAAGCTACTGCGACCTCCACGACTCTTCCAAGGGGCATTTAAACCATCTTGTTAAGCTACTGCAACCTCCACGTCTCTTCCAAGGGGCATTAAAACCATCTTGTTAAGCTAATACGACCTCCACCACTTTTCCAAGGGGCATTAAAACTGTCTTGTTAAGCTACTGCGACCTCCACCACTTTTCCAAAGGGCATTAAACTGTCTTGCTAAGCTACTGCGACCTCCACCACTTTTCCAAGGGGCATTAAAACCATCTTGTTAAGCTAATGCGACCTCCACCACTTTTCCAAGGGGCATTAAAACCGTCTGGTTAAGCTACTGCGACCTGCAACACTTTTCCCAGGGGCATTGATATTGTATTTTTATTCCACTGCGACCTCCACCACTTTTCCAAGGGAATTAAAACCGTCTTGTTAAGCTACTGCAACCTCCACGTCTCTTCCAAGGGTCATTTAAACCATCTTGTTAAGCTACTGCAACCTCCAAGTCTCTTCCAAGGGGTATTAAAACCATCTTGTTAAGCTACTGCAACCTCCATGTCTCTTCCAAGTGGCATTAAAACCGTCTTGTTAAGCTAATGCGACCTCCACCACTATTCCAAGGGGCATTAAAACGGTCTTGTTAAGCTACTGCAACCTCCACGTCTCTTCCCAGGGGCATTTAAACCGTCTTGTTAAGCTACTGCAACCTTCACGTCTCTTCCAAGGGGCATTTAAACCGTCTTGTTAAGCTACTGCAACTTCCACGTCTCTTCCAAGGGGCATTAAAACTGTCTTGTTAAGCTAATGCGACCTCCACCACTTTTCCAAGGGGCATTAAAACCATCTTGTTAAGCTACTGCGACCTCCACCACTTTTCAAAGGGGCATTAAAGCTGTCTTGTTAAGCTACTGTGACCTCCACCACTCTTCCATGGGGCATTAAAACTGTCTTGTTAAGCTACTGTGACCTCCACGTCTCTAACAAGGGGCATTAAAACTGTCTTGTTAAGCTAATGCGACCTCCACCACTTTTCCAAGGGGCATTAAAACTGTCTTGTTAAGCTACTGTGACCTCCACCACCATTCCCAGGGGCATTGATATTGTCTTTTTATTCCACTGCGACCTCCACGTCTCTTCCAAGGGGCATTAAAACCGTTTTGTTAAGCTAATGCGACCTCCACCACTTTTCCCAGGGGCATTGATATTGTCTTTTTATTCCACTGCGACCTCCACCACTTTTCCAAGGGGCATTAAAACCATCTTGTTAAGCTACTGCAACCTCCACGTCTCTTCCAAGGGGCATTAAAACCGTCTTGTTAAGCTTTTGCGACGTCCACCACTTTTCCAAGGGGAATTAAAACTGTCTTGTTAAGCTACTGCGACCTCCACGTCTCTTCCAAGGGGCATTTAAACCGTCTTGTTAAGCTAATGCAACCTCCACGTCTCTTCCAAGGGGCATTTAAACCATCTTGTTAAGCTACTGCGACCTCCACGTCTCTCCCAAGGGGCATTAAAACCGTCTTGTTAAGCTACTGCCACCTCCACCACTCTTCCAAGGGGCATTTAAACCGTCTTGTTAAGCTACTGCAACCTCTACGTCTCTTCCAAGGGGCATTAAAACCGTCTTGTTAAGCTAATACGACCTCCACCACTTTTCCAAGGGGCATTAAAACAGTCTTGTTAAGCTACTGCGACCTCCACCACTTTTCCAAGGGGCATTAAAACTGTCTTGTTAAGCTACTGCGACCTCCACGTCTCTTCCAAGTGGCATTTAAACCGTCTTGTTAAGCTCCTGCAACCTCCACGTCTCTTCCAAGGGGCATTTAAACCATCTTGTTAAGCTACTGCAACCTCCACGTCTCTTCCAAGGGGCATTTAAACCATCTTGTTAAGCTACTGCGACCTCCACGTCTCTTCCAAGGGGCATTAAAACCGTCTTGTTAAGCTACTGCCACCTCCACCACTCTTCCAAGGGGCATTTAAACCGTCTTGTTAAGCTACTGCAACCTCTACGTCTCTTCCAAGGGGCATTAAAACCGTCTTGTTAAGCTACTGCGACCTCCACCACTTTTCCAAGGGGCATTTAAACTGTCTTGTTAAGCTACTGCGACCTCCACGTCTCTTCCAAGTGGCATTTAAACCGTCTTGTTAAGCTACTGCAACCTCCACGTCTCTTCCAAGGGGCATTTAAACCATCTTGTTAAGCTACTGCGACCTCCACGTCTCTTCCAAGGGGCATTAAAACCTTCTTGTTAAGCTACTGCCACCTCCACCACTCTTCCAAGGGGCATTTAAACTGTCTTGTTAAGCTACTGCAACCTCCACGTCTCTTCCAAGGGGCATTAAAACCGTCTTGTTAAGCTAATACGACCTCCACCACTTTTCCAAGGGGCATTAAAACAGTCTTGTTAAGCTACTGCGACCTCCACCACTTTTCCAAGGGGCATTAAAACTGTCTTGTTAAGCTACTGCGACCTCCACCACTTTTCCAAGGGGCAATAAAACCGTCTTGTTAAGCTAATGCGACCTCCACCTCTTTTCCAAGGGGCATTAAAACCGTCTTGTCAAGCTACTGCGACCTACACCACTTTTCCCAGGGGCATTGATATTGTCTTTTTATTCCACTGCGACCTCCACCACTTTTCCAAGGGGCATTAAAACCATCTTGTTAAGCTACTGCGACCTCCACGTCTCTTCCAAGGGTCATTTAAACCGTCTTGTTAAGCTACTGCAACCTCCAAATCGTTTCCAAGGGGCATTAAAACCGTCTTGTTAAGCTACTGCAACCTCCATGTCTCTTCCAAGGGGCATTAAAACCGTGGTGTTAAGCTAATGCGACCTCCACCACTTTTCCAATGGCCATTAAAACCGTCTTGTTAAGCTACTGCGACCTCCACGTGTCTTCCAAGGGGCATTTAAACCGTCTTGTTAAGCTACTGCAACCTCCACGTCTCTTCCAAGGGGCATTTAAACCATCTTGTTAAGCTACTGCAACCTCCACGTCTCTTCCAAGGGGCTTTAAAAAGGTCTTGTTAAGCTAATGCGACCTCCACCACTTTTCCAAGGGGCATTAAAACCATCTTGTTAAGCTACTGCGACCTCCACCACTTTTCAAAGGGGCATTAAAGCTGTCTTGTTAAGCTACTGCGACCTCCACCACTTTTCCAAGGGGCATTAAAACTGTCTTGTTAAGCTACTGCGACCTCCACCACTTTTCCAAGGGGCAATAAAACCGTCTTGTTAAGCTAATGCGACCTCCACCTCTTTTCCAAGGGGCATTAAAACCGTCTTGTCAAGCTACTGCGACCTACACCACTTTTCCCAGGGGCATTGATATTGTCTTTTTATTCCACTGCGACCTCCACCACTTTTCCAAGGGGCATTAAAACCGTCTTGTTAAGCTACTGCGACCTCCACGTCTCTTCCAAGGGTCATTTAAACCGTCTTGTTAAGCTACTGCAACCTCCACGTCTCTTCCAAGGGGCATTTAAACCATCTTGTTAAGCTACTGCAACCTCCACGTCTCTTCCAAGGGGCTTTAAAAAGGTCTTGTTAAGCTAATGCGACCTCCACCACTTTTCCAAGGGGCATTAAAACCATCTTGTTAAGCTACTGCGACCTCCACCACTTTTCAAAGGGGCATTAAAGCTGTCTTGTTAAGCTACTGTGACCTCCATCACTCTTCCATGGGGCATTAAAACTGTCTTGTTAAGCTACTGTGACCTCCACCACTTTTCCAAGGGGCATTAAAACTGTCTTGTTAAGTTACTGTGACCTCTACCACTATTCCCAGGGGCATTGACATTGTCTTTTTATTCCACTGCGACCTCCACGTCTCTTCCAAGGGGCATTAAAACCGTTTTGTTAAGCTACTGCGACCTCCACCACTTTTCCCATGGGCATTGATATTGTCTTTTTATTCCACTGCGACCTCCACCACTTTTCCAAGGGGCATTAAAACCATCTTGTTAAGCTACTGCGACCTCCACCACTTTTTCAAGAGGCATTGATATTGTCTTTTTATTCCACTGCGAAGTCCACCATTCTTCTAACGGGCATTGCATTTTCTCCTAATTTTAGTCAGCTTTTGCTTTTCAATGCATAGGCGAACACTTAGGGAGACCCGCTCCCCAATAATGGGTAGAAGGTTTTTAGTATGCTGTAATCCATGTCTGAAGATCTCCATTTTTTTTTCTCTTTCCCGCATTTGCAGTGGGGAGGTGCAATCTGTCAGCCTATCAGCAGCGCACACACGGAGCGAAGTGCTTTTTTTCACACAAGCAAGGGCATGTGTCATTGGCAGTGTATGTCACATGTCCTTGCCCTATAAGACCAAGCCATTTTCCCCGTCGCCACCATTTTCTCACTGCTGCAGCTGCGTGTTAGACGGCACCGCTGTTGCTGTGTGCGCTATACCTTGTTAATTTCAAGCCAATTTTCGCACAAATCTACAGATAGCTTGGGAGTAGGGAATAGTTGTGATTGCAGTCCTTTTAAGGACTAGGTTACAGCATTTCCTACGACTTTTATCAGGCAGGTCTGTGCTCTTAAATAGATAGATTGTGGGAGTAAAGACTAATTGTAATTGGAGTCCTTTTCAGGACTAGGTTACATCAGTTCCTATCAGTTTTTGCCAGGCAGGTCTGTGCCAGTGCTGTGCAAGTTTTTTTCACAGCATTTGGCTGAATCTAGCAAAGCTAATCCTTTTTGGCCTATTGCAGAGTGTGTTAGTCAGTGGAGTAGCCTATCTGTGTTGCAAGATATACCACCTGTGTATAGAATACCAATTTTTTTACTGCACCTAGTGAAGTAAAATCTTTTGGGCATAGCATCATTCTATTAGTCCATCTATACTGACCTCCATCAGGTTGCAAATTGAATATAATTTTTTTCTGCATCAAGCTCTGAAAAAATATTGGGCTTCTAGCTGTGTGTGGGACTTGTTGTACTAGTCCATCTATACTGACCTCCATCAGGTTGCAAACTGAATATATTTTTTTCTGCATCTACCTCTGAAAAAATATTTGGCCTTCTAGCTGTGTGTGGGACTTGTTCTATTAGTCCATCTATACTGACCTCCATAAGGTTGCAAACTGAATATAATTTTTTTCTGCATCTACCTCTGAAAAAATATTTGGCCTTCTAGCTGTGTGTGGGACTTGTTCTATTAGTCCATCTATACTGACCTCCATAAGGTTGCAAACTGAATATAATTTTTTTCTGCATCTACCTCTGAAAAAATAATTGGCCTTCTAGCTGTGTGTGGGACTTGTTCTATTAGTCCATCTATACTGACCTCCATAAGGTTGCAAACTGAATATAATTTTTTTCTGCATCTACCTCTGAAAAAATATTTGGCCTTCTAGCTGTGTGTGGGACTTGTTCTATTAGTCCATCTATACTGACCTCCATAAGGTTGCAAACTGAATATAATTTTTTTCTGCATCTACCTCTGAAAAAATATTTGGCCTTCTAGCTGTGTGTGGGACTTGTTCTATTAGTCCATCTATACTGACCTCCATCAGGTTGCAAATTGAATATAATTTTTTTCTGCATCTAGCTCTGAAAAAATATTGGGCTTCTAGCTGTGTGTGGGACTTGTTGTACTAGTCCATCTATACTGACCTCCATCAGGTTGCAAACTGCATATATTTTTTTCTTCATCTACCTCTGAAAAAATATTGGGCTTCTAGCTGTGTGTGGGACTTGTTCTATTAATCCATCTATACAGACCTCCATCAGGTTGCAAACTGAATATATTTTTTTCTGCATCTACCTCTGAAAAAATATTGGGCTTCTAGCTGTGTGTGGGACTTGTTCTATTAATCCATCTATACAGACCTCCATCAGGTTGCAAACTGAATATATTTTTTTCTGCATCTACCTCTGAAAAAATATTGGGCTTCTAGCTGTGTGTGGGACTTGTTGTATTAGTCCATCTATACTGACCTCCATAAGGTTGCAAACTGAATATAATTTTTTTCTGCATCTACCTCTGACAAAATATTTGGCCATCTAGCTGTGTGTGGGACTTGTTCTATTAGTCCATCTATACTGACCTCCATAAGGTTGCAAACTGAATATAATTTTTTTCTGCATCTACCTCTGAAAAAATATTTGGCCTTCTAGCTGTGTGTGGGACTTGTTCTATTAGTCCATCTATACTGACCTCCATAAGGTTGCAAACTGAATATAATTTTTTTCTGCATCTACCTCTGAAAAAATATTGGGCTTCTAGCTGTGTGTGGGACTTGTTCTATTAATCCATCTATACAGACCTCCATCAGGTTGCAAACTGAATATATTTTTTTCTGCATCTACCTCTGAAAAAATATTGGGCTTCTAGCTGTGTGTGGGACTTGTTCTATTAATCCATCTATACAGACCTCCATCAGGTTGCAAACTGAATATATTCTTTTCTGCATCTACCTCTGAAAAAATATTGGGCTTCTAGCTGTGTGTGGGACTTGTTGTATTAGTCCATCTATACTGACCTCCATCAGGTTGCAAACTGAATATAATTTTTTTCTGCATCTACCTCTGAAAAAATATTTGGCCTTCTAGCTGTGTGTGGGACTTGTTCTATTAGTCCATCTATACAGACCTCCATCAGGTTGCAAATTGAATATAATTTTTTTCTGCATCTAACCCAGCCAATAGTTTTGGCCTAATACCACAGTTTGGCCACTCAGCTCTGCTCGGTTCCCATCCATTGTTTTTTTGTGCAAACAACTCCAGAGTTGTGAATTAGTTAACCACCAAAATGAGTGGAAAAAGGCCTGCTGCTGGTGGAAAGGGGAATAGGCGTGTTGGGAAGGGGAAAAAAGGTTGTGTCCGTGGGGTAGGTGTTAAAGCAACAGTAACATCTGCAGAAGAAAGACCATCTTCCAGCCAAACTAAAATGTCTACTTCTTTTAGCGGACAATGTGATAAGATCCCTTTCTTACGGCCACGCCAATCGCTACAAATTCCAGATGAGGCACAAAAACAGCAGGTGCTTCAACAGATATCAAGTGCTCCTTTAAGTGGGCTCTCCTCCACATCAACTTCAACATCACAAATACTCCAGTCCTCAAAGGTGTCACCCCAATCGCACTTGCTTCCTCACAGCTCCCAAATCTCCAGCTGCCCGTCTGAGTATGAGGTAGAACAGATGGTTGAGTCTGCAGAGCTGTTTACTCATACTATAGCCTGGGAATCAGAGGTCGACTCCAGCGCTTCTGTGAATCCAGACGAGGAAATGATCTGCACTGATGCCCAGAATCTTTATGAGTCGGATCCAGGACCAGACGCAGAAGGTTCTGACCATAATGTAGACCCTCATTCCCAAACTGTAACTCCTGTTGGTGGAGACAATGAGGACGACGATGATGAGACTCAAATACCTGATTGGAGCGACAACTTTAGTTTTTTGTCAGGGCAGGAACAGGTTGGCTCTGAGGACGACGGGTGTGATAACGCACAGGGTGATGATGATGAGGTTGGAGATCCCACTTACTGTCAACCCACAGTCAGCCAAGAGATGAGGTCAGCAGAGGAGGTGGAGGAAGATGCTAGTGACGACGAGGTCAGGTTGCGCCTTCCTGGACAGAGACGTAGTACTGGAAGCACGTCAACAACTGCATCCTCAAACACAACTCTGCCTCTCACCACAAGTCGTGGTGGCTCTTCAGGTCGCATGGGTGCTAAGCCTTGCATAGCCTGGGCATTTTTTCAGATCGATAAAGATGACCCAACTCGTGTTATCTGTAACATTTGTCAGCAAAAGCTAAGTAGAGGCCAAAAAATACATAGTTTGAGTACTTCATGCATGAACCGGCACATGGACATGAAGCATAAGTTGCAGTGGGAAGCTCAGTGTGCTACAATGCGGCCTAGCCGGCCGGGCCAACCACCGTCTGCCATATCTTGTGCATCCGCGGCCTCTTCATCCTCTGTGACTGGGGGGACAGCAGTCACACCTGTTTTGGGGCGCAGACCTGCCACCTCTTTACCCGCAACAGCCAGCGTGATTGGCAGGTCATCATTTTCTTTGGAGGTGGTAACACCAGCTGGTGTTGAGCGCTGTCCGACATCGATAGCACCACCTTTGGATCAAGGCAACCTAACATGTCCGCCTGCATCTTCCTCACAGACCGGCAGTTTGCCGGGGACACCCTTATCAACCCCGTCTAAGCACAATAGCCAGCCCTCGGTCCCTCAGATGTGGACAAGTAAAAGACCATTTCCTCCTAGCCATGAGAAAGCTAAGAGGTTGAATTTCACCATCTGCAAGCTCTTGGCTACAGAAATGCTGCCTTTCCGCCTGGTGGACACAGAGGATTTTCGAGACCTTATGTCTGTCGCAGTGCCCCAGTACCAGATGCCCAGTCGGCACTACTTCTCAAAGAAAGGTGTGCCTGTGCTCCACCAGCATGTCGCACACAACATCACCGCTTCTTTGAGAAACTCTGTGTGTGACAGGGTGCATTTCACCACAGACACTTGGACGAGTAGGCATGGACAGGGGCGTTACATGTCGCTGACTGGGCACTGGGTAACTATGGTGACAGCAGGACAAGGGGCTGCTGTCCAAGTCTTGCCGTCCCCACGAGTTGTGCGTCAATCCTCTTTATGTCAAAGTTCCTCCACTGCTTCTGCCTCCTCAACCTCCTCTCGGTCCTCCACCTGCACCCAAAGCCTATCTGGTCATGCCACAAGCTTTCTAACTGCGCAGAAGGGATCCTGCACACCTCCTTACTATGCTGGCAGTAGGGCTCAACGTCATCAGGCGGTTTTTACATTGAAATGTCTGGGAAATGTGAGTCACACAGCTGAGGAGTTGTGGTCAGCTCTGGAGAACCAATTTCATGAATGGTTGTCTCCACTGGACCTGAAACCAGGGAAGGCCGTGTGCGACAATGCTGCAAACCTGGGTGCGGCCCTTCGCCGGGGCAATGTCACACACGTGCCTTGTATGGCTCACGTGTTGAACCTGGTTGTCCAGCAATTTTTAGCCCACTATCCCAGACTAGATGGCCTTCTGCAGAGGGCACAGTCGCTGTGTGCTCACTTCCGTCGTTCGCATCCCGCAGCTCAGCGACTTACATCTCTACAGAAGTCGTTGGGCCTGCCACTTCACCGGCTAAAATGCGATGTGCCTACCCGGTGGAATTCAACTCTGCACATGTTGCAGCGACTGTGGCAGCACCGACAAGCCCTGGTGCAATACGTTCTGACGTATAGCCTGGGCCAACGAGATTCAGAGGTGGGGCAAATCACGCTGGAGGAGTGGTCTCAGATCAGGGACCTATGCACCCTTCTGCACAGTTTTGAAATGGCGACGAAGATGTTTAGTGCTGACGATGCCATTATCAGCATGACTATTCCGGTGATTTACATGCTGGAGCACATGTTAAACAGAATTCTGAGTCATGTGGTGGCACAAGAGGAGGTGGAGGAAGTAGAGGAGGAGGAGTTGTATGCGGAAGGGCTAACATCTGCAAGGTCCAGACGGTCGGCAGCACCAGGCGGCAGGCATGTGAGGGTGGGGGAGATGGTTTTACCAGGGCGCATGGTAGCAGCCAAACTAGTGAGGAAGGTGCAGGAGCCCAGGAAGAAGTGGAGGACGAACTGATGGAAGACTCATCAGATGAGGGAGACCTTGATCACATTTCTGTTGTGCGAGGTTGGGGGGAGAGGACAGAGGAAGGAAGCATGATTGTTACCTCGCCACCAACACAACAGGGACTTGGTGCTCCTGGATGCGCAACACACATGAGTGCCTTCTTGCTGCACTACCTGCAACATGACCCTCGAATTGTGAGAATTAGAAATAATCCTGACTACTGGGTTGCCACACTGTTAGATCCCCGGTACAAAAGTAAATTTGCAGAAATTATTCCTGCCATAGAAAGGGATGCACGCATGCAGGAGTATCAGCAGAGACTGTTGCAGAATCTTACATGTGTTTTTCCACAAAATACCAGTGGTGCACGTAGTGAATCTCACAGTTCCAACTTGCCAACCGTGGGACCGTCAAGTGTTCAGCACTCAAACCATAACAGAACCACAGTATCTGCTGGTAACATCAATTTTGCGGAATCATTTCACCACTTTTTTAGCCCATCCTTTGCAAGGCCACAGGAGACAAGAAGTCTGACACATAGTCAACGCCTAGAGATGATGGTACAGGAGTATCTCCAAGTAAACATTGAAGCCACGACTGTGTCACTGGACCCTTGCTCTTTTTGGGCTTCCAATCTGGATAAATGGCCGGAGCTAGCCACTTACGCCTTGGAGATCTTGTCATGCCCCGCAGCCAGCGTTCTGTCTGAACGTGTGTTCAGCGCTGCTGGTGGTGTGCTGACAGATAAGCGCATGCGGCTCTCCACTGATAATGTAAACAGACTCACGTTCATAAAGATGAACAAATCATGGATCCGAAACGACTTTTCTACCCCTGTGTCATCCTGGGGAGAGTAAAAGCTTGATGATTGGTTAAAATCACCCTACCAACCGTTTTAAGCTTTCAAATTACTAATCATGTTTATCTGTATCTTGGCTGGAAAATAATTTGGGCTTTGTAGCAGTGTGCAGCACTGATTCTATTAGGCCATCTATAATAAGCTCCACCAGATTTAAAATTACTAATCATGTTTATCTGTATCTTGACTGGAAAATAATTTGGGCTTTGTAGCAGTGTGCAGCACTGATCCTATTAGGCCATCTATACTAAAGCTTCACCAGATTTAAAATTAATAATAATTTTTAGCTGCATCTAGCCCGGAAAATAATTTTGGGGCTCCGAGATGCGCAAGACACATAAGTGCCTTCTTGCTGCACTACCTGCAGCATGACCCTCATATTGTCAGAATTCGAAGTAATCATGACTACTGGGTTGCCACACTCTTAGATCCCCCAAACTTTTCGATCAACCTTTTCATTTTAATAAAGACCAAAAAAATGGTCATTTTTGAAATTATAAGCATTAGCAGGTTGTTAGAAACTGAAATCAAACAGTTTTCAACTCAAAACTTTATTCTAGGTGATGTTACATTTTCACATAGGACCCCTTGTTCGAAAGGAGCTTCTGAACTCTCTCGTCCATTGAATTTGTCAGGTTTTGGATGGTTTCTGCTTCAATTGTTTTGCATGAGGACAGAATACCCTCCCAGAACTGTTGCTTAGATGTGAACTGCCTCCCGCCATCATAGACACTCCTTTTAATGATGCTCCAAAGGTTCTGAATGGGGTAGAGGTCAGGGGAGCATGGGGGTCACACCATAAGTTTGTCCCCTTTTATGCCCATATCAGCCAGAGATGCAGATGTTTTATGTGCAGCATGAGATGGTGCATTATCATGCAGAAAAATGATCTTGCTGTGAAATACACGGTTCTTCTTCTTGAACCATGGCAGGAAGTGCTGTTTGAGAAAATCCACATACATTATGGAGTTCATCTTTAGCGCCTTCAGGGATCCTAAAGGGGCCGACAATCTCTCTCCCCATGATTCCAGCCCAAAACATTACTCCACCTCCTCCTTGTTGGCGCTGTAGCCGTGTTTGCGTGGGGTGTCCATCAACCAGCCATCCTCCACTCCATCCATCTGGACCATCGAGCGCTGCACGGCACTCATCCGTGAACAAAACAGTTTTGAAATCAGTCTTCATGTAATGTTTGGCCCACTGGAGCCGTTTCTGCTTGTGTGAAGTGGATAGAGGAGGTCGACAGGATGGCGTATGCACAGCTGCAAACCTCTGAAGGACCCTGCATCTTGTTGTTCGGGGGACGTTGGAGGCACAAGCAGCTTCAAAAACTTGTCTGCTGCTATGACAAGGCTTTTTTGCCGCTGCTCTTTCAACCTGACGTAATTGCCTGTAGGAAAGAGTCCTCAATTTGCCCTTATCAGCACGCACACGTGTGTACTGTGAATCAGCTACATACTTCTTGATTGCCAAGACACTTCATCCTGATCATCGCACAATGTTGATTGTAGTCATGCCTTGACCTAAACACTCCACAATTTGTTGCTTCTCAGCAGCCGACACATCCTTTTTCTTTCCCATTTTGGCAGAAAATGTAGGCTGCTTAATAATGTGAGAGAGCCTTCTTAAGTAGTCTTGCCTTTCATTGGACACACCTGCCAAACTAATTAGCACAGGTGTCTGCAATTGCTTACAGTGATATAAAGAGCCCTGAAACACATCACCATCAATGAGTTTAACTGACAAACAAACAAATTCTTCCCTTATCACTCCTAAACACTTTTTGCATAATAATTTGGAACGCAGTGTACATGTGCTTTTCCACAAAACACCAGTGGTTCACGTAGTGAATCTTACAGTTCTAACTTGCCAACCGTGGTCTGTTTGGAGTTGTTCAATAAAGGGCCCAAAATTAAGATAACATAGATGGGAGAGGTCTCTATGAATAGGAATTCCTAAGTATTTGATACCCTGTGAGGGCCAGGCAAAGGGAAAGTTGGACTGGATGGAATCCTATATGGATTTGGGGAGGGAGACATCGAGGGCCTCAGACTTCGCTGCATTGATTTTAAAATTTGACCATGTAACAAAGTGATCTATTTCAGCCATAACAGCATGGATGGATATATGTGATTGAGTGATATATACTAGGACATCATCAGCAAATAGAGAGCACTTGTACTCGGTGCCTCCCACCTCAATCCACCTAATATTGGGGTTATGGCGAATTGATGAGAGCAGGTGCTCCGTCACTAGGATGTATAAGAGAGGGGACAGAGGACATCCCTGCCTTGTCCCATTGGTGATTGTGAAAGGTGATGAAAATGTTCTGACGCACCCCCTGGGCCTTGGGACACCCGGAGCCGGACCCTTTTTGGTGGATGCTGGTGGTTGTAGTCTTCGTGGCGGCGACCCGGTTCCGTGGCTCAGGGTGGTCAAACCAGTGGCGGAACTATTTATGTGGTTTTGATGTTTAAATGTCCGACTACGCCACCCGTGGATTGCGGTCAGAGTGAACCGCCGCTACAGGGCAGACCGCTGAGGCTGGTGTTGTGGGTGCAGCAGAGCGTAGCATAACTCCCCACGGGAGGAGTATAGCCTCAGGGCAGTGTATGCGGAGGATGGGGGTGATGGTGCAGGGCAGCAGCAGTAATGACACGGAGTCAGTGATGCAGTTCAGGGCCTTTACTCACAGTTCTTATTATCCAGACCACGTCTGCAGGTAACGGCTGCCCACGTCGTACTGTGCTCACCAGGTGAGGGGCTCAGACAACTCCCAGATAACTTTGGAGCGCTTCACAGGACCCCCTTTGTGTGTCCTTTGTCTGGCCTTTCTTACCAACACTTCTGTCCGGCTGCCTCGGGCCTCCTCTTGGTAAACTTGGCGCCAGTTTCCCTGACCCTATGTGGTGCCTTCCTAGCGGGTGTAGCGAGGGGCTGCGCCACATAAAATGTCAGAGCCTCCGGTTTCTAGCTGAGGGTCGTTTCCTGCCTCCACTAGTTCGGGGACCGGTCTCCCCCTTTGGCCTGACCCCTCCACGCAGGTGGATTCGGGCGTGCGGTGGCGACTCGCCCGTCCGCACCCCTGGGATCCCTTCATTCCTCGTTCCTGGAGCCTTCTCCGCTCCTCTTCCTTCCTCTTCCCTCTTGCAGGCCTGGGCCTCTGTTACTAGGCCCGCCTCCGGAGCAGAGCTCATGCAGAGCCCCTGCTCCCTGCCACTTCTGCTCAGACTTCTCTGCACTGAACTAAGATGGTGCCCACCTTTTATACTCCCTTCTCAATGCACCCAGGAACTGCTTCCTCCCTGCTCCTGCACTACAGGGTTCCCCTTCCTCAGTGTTCCCTCCCCCCACTCCAGCCAGGGACAGGGACTGTCGTGCCCATCTCAGGGGCATATTGGTCGCCCTGCCCCACGGCAATGTGGTGTAATGCATACAGGTGTCGGGTCCTGATCCACACTCCATCCTTACCTGAGAGTGAGATATCACACCTCTGGGTGAGGTGCAATACGTCTGTAGCAACCGAGCCCTCAGGGTGCTACAGTTCCATTTATCTTCAGCCTAGGTGACGTATTGTGATACAGGGCCGTGATTTTGGCTATAAAAGGGTCCCCTAGACCCCTACCCCAAGCTTTTTAAGAGAATCATATATGGCGTGCCAGGAGACTCTATGGAATGCTTTCTCAGCATCCAACGAGAGTATCTACTTACAAATTTTTAACTGCATCTAGCCCAGTAAATACTTTGTGCCTAGTAGCAGTGTCTGCTAGTCAGCGGATTATCCCGGCTGTTGAGCAAGCTACACCACCTGTAGTTTGGACACTTAATTTTTTCAAAGGAAATGCTTCGGGACCACGGGATACTCAGTGAAGAGCATCAGGAGGCACCCCAAGGCATAGGGGCTGGGACTGGCAGTAGGATGCCTTGCGGTGGACAGCCGAGCTCGATCCTTATAAAAGCTTTTTAACTGCAGCAGCTTTAGTGGACACTACTGGAGCTGGAATTACGCGGCTGCTGGCATGAGACTTGCCCTCCAATAGATCCTTGTAAATGGATTTAAAGTGTATTCATTCAAATTAGAGAGACAATTTAAATTATAAAACTTAGAGCTGCCTCCACCACAGGGGGGCTCGCTCGACCCACCAGCGGACAGGCACCAGTATTGGGAGAGGGGGGCTGGCCGTCAGGGTTCACCGCGGCTCTGGCACAAACCCGGCGACACGGAGGTGGCACGGGCAGGAGCGGACTGAACGTGTCGGCTTCTCACTTTTTGGATTTTAGAAGGGCATGACATGCCTATATCTGTGTCTCCCCCTCCTTTTACTCCTCCACCTCTTTTCTTTTCTCATGACTATATGTACTTGTCACTTTTCCATGTGTTAGTTGTGTCTTCTGAGCAGTTTGTCAGCTTTTGGACACCTTTGAAGGTGTTTTCTATGTGTTTCTATGTGTTTTTGTTTGCCTGCCATTGGTTTTAACGGTGTTCGAAGGTGTTCGACGAACAGTTCGACGAACAGTTCGGCGAACACACGGGTGTTCGACGAACCGAACCGAACTCGAACACTACGGGGGTGGCTCAACACTACTCAAAACCCTAAATAGCTATTCAACACTTTCAACTCTCTCCTCTGTCCCCCAGCGCCTCCTCCTCTCCTCTCATCTCAGCCAAAGACTTTGCCTCATTCTTCAAACAGAAGATTGACACCATCAGACAAATCTTTTACCTAAAGTCCCCACAGCCCCTCCTCATATCTACTCAATCCTCCTCCTCCAAAACCAGCTTCTCCACCATTACAGATGATAAACTTTCCCTTTTACTCACCAAATCACATCTCACCACCTTTGAACTTGACCTAATCCTGTCCCACCTCATCCCTAACCTTACCACAGTCTTTATCCCAACCCTAACCCACCTCTTCAACCTGTCACTAGCAACTGGTGTCTTCCCATCATGCTTCAAACATGCCTCGATCACACCCCATCCTCAAAAAGCCCTCCCTTGACCCATCCTCTCTGTCTAGCTATTGACCCATATCACTTCTCCCCTATGCCTCAAAACTAATGGAACAACACATCCATTTTTAACTCTCCTACCACCTCTCCTCCTGCTCCCTCTTTGACCCCTTACAATCTGGTTTATGACCACACTAGTCTACTGAAACTGCCCTTACTAAAGTCTCCAATGACCTACTAACTGCCAAATCCAAGCGACACTACTCTGTCCTCCTCCTCATAGACCTGTCATCTGCCTTCGACACAGTGGACCATTCCCTCTTACTACAGACTCTTTCATCTCTCGGCATCACAGACTTGACCCTATCTTGGATCTCCTCATACCTAATAGACAGGACATTCAGTGTCTCCGACTCACACCCCACCTCATCTTGCCCCCTATCTGTTGGTGTCCCCCAAGGTTCAGTCCGAAGGCTCTTGCTCTTCTCCATTTACACCTTCAGCCTGGGACAGCTCATAGAGTCTCACGGCTTTCAGTATCACCTCTATGCTGATGACACACAGATCTACCTCTCTGGACCTGATATCACTTTTTTACCAACCAGAATTCCACAATGACTGTCTCTTATTCATCTTTCTTCGCCGCTAGATTTCTAAAAGTTAATGTGGATAAAACCAAATTCCACCCCATTTCCACCATCTCACTCAACCCCCCCATCTGACCAATCTATCAAAGTCAATGGCTGTCCACTCTCCCCAGTCCCGGAAGCTCGCTGCCTCGGCATAACCCTGGACTCTAATCTCTCTTTCAAACCTCATATCCAAACCCTTTCCACTTCCTGCCAACTCCATCTCAAAAATATCTCCAGGATCCACACATTCCTCAACCACCAATCTGCAAAAACACTAGTGCCTGCCCTCATCATCTCCCACCTCGACTACTACAGTCTCCTGCTCTTTGGCCTCCCTTCTAGTACTCTCGCAACCCTCCAATCTATCCCTAACTCTGCTGCCTGACTAATCGACCTGTCGCCTCGCTATTTCCGGCATCTCCTCTCTGTCATTCCCTTCACTGACTCCCCATTGCTTAGTCTCCCGGTACTTACCTGCACGCAACCTCTATCTTCACAAGATCTCCTTCTCTACTCCCCTCTTATCTCCTCCTCCCACAATTGCATACAAGATTTCTCCCTTGCATTCCCCCTACTCTGGAACTCTCTACCCCAACAAATCAGACTCTCACCTACCATGGAAACCTTCAAAAGGAACCTGAAGACCCACCTCTTCCGACAAGTGTGCAACCTGCAGTATTCCTCGCTCCACCATACCACTAAATGACCAGCTCTACCGTCACCTACTGTATCCTCACCCATCCCTTGTAGATTGTGAGCCCTCGCGGGCAGGGTCCTCTGTCCTCTTGTACCAGTTGCCGTCACATTTATTTTCAAGATTATTGTAATTGTTCTTGTATGTATACCCCCTTTTTCACATGTAACACTATTATAGTTTTGTTTTTTCATTTCCCCCTCAAGTTGATTTTAGTTTGTTTCTCAATGCATTTTTACAGATTATGAGTGACATTAAAAATGAAAAAAGAAGTTCTGCTGTTTATAAAATTAGCATTCAAATGAAGTAAAAGTCCCTTAAGTTGAATTAAATATATACATATAGCATAAAAATAAATAAGAAAACTGTTTTTAACCCTAGAACGCATACCTGGGGCCTCGCAGGCCTGCTAGATTACTTGTTTTCTATTTTCTGCAAGATTACTTTAGTTAGAATTTTGAAACTCTAGGTATTCCTCAGGTATATAGTTGTTAGTAATTTCCAGTTGTTCATATATTTTTATGTCATAGGCATTTCGGTAAAACAACTCTTTTTTGGGACTACTCCATATTCACATACCTGGGGCCTTTTAGGCCTGTACTTGGTTTATATGTGATCCTCAGTCTTTTGGTCTGTACTGTTAATTAGAAGGAAAACATATCGCTTCAGGAAGAAAAAAAAACATGGAAAAATATAACAAAAGAGGAACTATACAGTTATATTGCCCTTACTCTTCTGGCAGGGTGTACAAAATCGTACGACGTTCCAATCAGAGAATTATTTCTGAACCCTTTTTCAGATCCACACTACAAAGCTACAATGTCAGTCAATAGATTTGAGAATATTCGGAGAAGCCTTCGTTTTGATAAGAGAACTCGTCCTGTGAGGTTGAAAACAGATAAATTAGCCCCTATTAGCTACATCTGGAATCTTTTCATCAAAAACTGTACAAAGCTTTACCATTCTAATGACAATGTGACAGTGGATAAGCAACTTCTTGCCTTTAGGGGACGTTGCAAATTCATTCAGTATATGCCCAGTAAACCTGCCAAGTATGGCATAAAAATTTTCTGGATGTGTGATTCTACAAGCTATTATAGCATGAATGGTCTGATTTACTGTGGCAAAGAAGCTGATGCTCCAGTCCAGAAAGACCTATGTTCTGACATAGTAAAAAAAACTTGCAGCACCAATTTTCAATTCTGGAAAAAATATAACAATGGACAACTACTTTACCAATCTGGAACTGGGCAAATTTTTACTTGAGAAAAAGCTCACACTTGTTGGTACTATGAGGCCAAACCGCCGCGAAATTCCTCCAATCATGAAGCACAATCCCAAGCGACCACTTTATGAGAGTGTCTTTGGTTTCTGCAATCAAGCGACAATGGTATCTTATAAAGCAAAGAAAGAAAAATCTGTGATATTACTGAGTACAATGCATGATGATGGAAGTATTGACACCGATGAAAGGAAACAAAAACCTGAAATCGTACTGCATTATAATAAAATAAAAGGAGGTGTGGACAAGATGGATGAAATGATTGGAGAGTATTCATGCAAGAGGCAGACAAAACGTTGGCCTGTAGTCATTTTTTATAATATCCTTGATGTGCCAGCCCTCAATAGCTATATTGTTTATAGTGAAACTCATCCAGAATTCCATGCCAACAGGAAGGACAAGAGATGTCTATTCTTGACGGAACTTTGCTATGAACTTTTGATGCCTACCATGATGGAGCGAAGCAACACGAAATGCTTGCCAAGGCAAATTACGGAAGCTATGATCCGATGTGGTATACATTTTCAGGAACATCCAGAGCCAAGAGATAAAAAAAGAAAGCGCTGTTATATTTGTCCAGCAAAGAAGGAAAGGAAATCTGAGCGTTTCTGTACTACTTGTGGACAAAATGTCTGCAAGGAACATTCTTCCGAAAAAATATGTGAAAATTGTTGGGGTAATCAGTCAAGTTGAAAAGGAAAGTTTTTGAAAAGAAATATTCCTGCACCATGTTTACTACAACTTTTATATAAAAAACTTTTAGACAAAAAAACGTTATATATATATACAGTCATATGAAAAAGTTTGGGCACCCCTATTAATCTTAAGCTTAATGTTCTATAAAAATTGGTGTTTTTGCAACAGCTATTTCAGTTTGATATATGTAATAACTGTTGGGTACAGTAATGTTTCTGCCTTGAAATGAGGTTCATTGTACTAACAGAAAATGTGCAATCTGCATTCAAACAAAATTTGACAGGTGCATAAGTATGGGCACCTCACCAGAAAAGTGACATTAATAGTTAGTAGATCCTCCTTTTGCAAAAATAACAGCCTCTAGTCGCTTCCTGTAGCTTTTAATGAGTTCCTGGATCCTGGATGAAGGTATTTTTGACCATTCCTCTTTACAAAACAATTCCAGTTCAGTTAAGTTTGATGGTCGCCGAGCATGGACAGCCCTCTTCAAATGATCCCACAGATGTTCAATGATATTCAGGTCTGGGGACTGGGATGGCCATTCCAGAACATTGTAGTTGTTCCTCTGCATGAATGCCTGAGTAGATTTGGAGCGGTGTTTTGGATCATTGTCTTGCTGAAAGATCCATCCACTTTGTAACTTCATATTTATCACTGATTCTTGAACACTATTGTCAAGAATCTGCTGATACTGAGTGGAATCCATGCGTCCCTCAACTTTAACAAGATTCCCAGTGCCAGCATTGACCACACAGCCCCAAAGCATGATGGAACCTCCACCAAATTTTACTGTGGGTAGCAAGTGTTTTTCTTGGAATGCTGTGTTTTTTTGCCGCCATGCATAACGCCTTTTTGTATGACCAAACAACTCAATCTTGGTTTCATCAGTCCACAGGACCTTCTTCCAAAAAGAAATTGGCTTCTCCAAATGTGCTTTTGCATAACTCACCGACTCTGTTTGTGGCGTGCTTGCAGAAAAGGCGTCTTTCGCATCACTCTCCCATACAGCTTCTCCTTGTGCAAAGTGCGTTGTATAGTTGACCGATGCACAGTGACACCATCTGCAGCAAGTTGATGCTGCAGCTCTCTGGAGGTGGTCTGAGGATTGTCCTTGACTGATCTCACCATTCTTCTTCTCTGCCTTTCTGATGTTTTTCTTGGCCTGCCACTTCTGGCCTTAACAAGAACTGTCCCTGTGTTCTTCCATTTCCTTACTATGTTCCTCACAGTGGAAACTGACAGGTTAAATCTCTGAGACAGCTTTTTGTATGCTTCCCCTGAACAACTATGTTGAATAATCTTTGTTTTCAGATCATTTGACAGTTGTTTTGAGGAGCACATGATGCCACTCTTCAGAGGAGATTCAAACAGGAGAACAACTTGCAAGTGGCCACTTTAAGTAGCTTTTCTCATGATTGCATACACCTGGCTATAAAGTTCAAAGCTCCATGAGGTTACAAAACCAAAAAAAGTGCTTTAGTAAGTCAGTAAAAAGTAGGTAGGAGTATTTAAAACAAGAAAATGATAAGGGTGCCCATACTTATGCACCTTTCAAATTTTGTTTGAATGCAGATTGCACATTTTCTGTTAGTACAATAAACCTCATTTCAAGGCAGAAACATTACTGTGTCCAACAGTTATTACATATATCAAACTGAAATAGCTGTTGCAAAAACACCATTTTTTTATAAAACATTAAGCTTAAGATTAATAGGGGTGCCCAAACTTTTTCATATGACTGTATATATATATATATATATATATAAAGAATTATATAGAATGCATATATTGGGCGTTTTAAGCCGGTGTAATTACTTTTTTTTGTTTTATGCACATAATTATAATGTTTTGAAATATTCACATCTGAAATAAACTTTGAAAAGTATTTCTATTTGAGTTACTCCATGTTATTTGCACACAGGCCTAAAAGGCCCCAGGTATGTGAAAGTGTAGATTTCTATGGTTGCGCGTTCTAGGGTTAAAACAATGTATAAAAATTTAAATCATAACACGCATTAGAAAAAAATAATATTTGATATCGCTGCATTCATATAATTCCAATTTATCAAAATATAGATTTTTTTTTCTGATGTAGATTTAAAAATTATATTGTATATATACACATACATATTTATATAGTTAACTATATATATAGTATATACACATATATACATACAGTATATATGTAGATTTGTGTATATATATATATATATATATATGTGTATTTTTGTCAATTTGTCATATTTACCACGTAATAAACAACATAATGTAATTTTTTTATGTCTTTAATTTTTTTTTTTTTTTTTACCATTTCTCCCCCTAACAGATTGTTTTCCCATTTTTCCAGTAGAACATTGTAAAGAAAAATGAATGGTATCTTTCAAAACTTCAACTCATCCCCCCAAAAAAGTCCTCATGCAGCTACATTGACAAAAGAAAAAAAAAGTTGTGACTTTGAAGAAGGGGAAGAAGAAAACGAAAGCTTAAAAATGGAAAAATCACCCTGTCGGGAAGGTGTTAAATGAAGAATTCCTAAAAAAGTGTCTGAATTGCAAGAATAACAATAATTATATAACATCAATATATCTTTAGATGGAGTTTGATTCTTTTTTATTAATGTTTTTATATTGCCCTGTTGCAACCAGAACAGAAGAGATGCCTTATGGACCCTGCAATAATGAATAGACTTACCAGAGCCTTCTGTTGCAGAAGTGTCAGGCAACAGAGAGCTATGCCCTATATAGGTCTTCTAAGTTTCGTTTCTAATGATCAATTACTTATTTTCTTTTGTGTTGTAAGAACTCGTTACAGTACTATGACGAGTTCTTACAACACAAAAGAAAATAATGAGCATCACATGCTTGAAACAAAGTTGTTTACCCACAATTTTAGAAAGGTGACAACAATTTTGTCTGGCCCAATTTTGGTGTTTTGTGTGAAATTATGTCCACTTTGCCTTTTTTTTCTCAGTTTTCTTTGTGTTATTCCAATACACACAAAGGAAATTAACATGTGTATAACAAAACAGGCAATTTTCTGGGAGAAATATTTCATTTTCTGGAACAATTTCAAGGGTGTGCAACACTTTGGTCTTGACTGTATATACAAGTATATGTTGGAATTTTCACAGTAGTGCAGTGCCACTTTAGAACTCCCCTCTCCCCTCACTTTGGTTGCACTGGTACATTTATGCATTTCTTACAGCAAATTATGTTGTTTTGTTGGTTTATTTTCTTTGTGAATTATATATTAAATAAAGTTCATGTGTGTATATGTCAGTTTATCTCACAATTGACAAACATTCTATAGCGATCAGTCTGAGTCCATGATATCTGGACCATTGACACCTGCCAATTATTGCTAAACTAAATGGAAAACATAATAATAATATCCTGTATTCACAGTTTGGTTACTTACTGTAAAGATCTGAGATTGTGGGTTTTAATAATCACCTAGGCAGGTTAGCGATGCAACAATATTTTATTCCTCACATCCATGGTAAATATCCAAAATACAATTGTCTCAGTTCACAAGATCCCCTTCCCAGGACAGTAGTTCCATTGCCTTTGTGCCAGAATAGTCTTTAGTCACAGTCCTCGATCCTCCAGACAACAGGTAAAAGGATAGAAGCACAGGTATTCAGTAGCAAAAATCCTTTAAGACAGTTTAAATCTCAATGACATATCCCACAACTGTAGCATGTTTATCCACTCCAGTCGGTAACTGATTTCCAACACTCCATGTGCCATGCATCCATCTATCCTTCCAGGTCCCCAGTCTCAATCCTATTCCTTCAATGTGATTCCACCAACTCCCCACTAAACATGTGGATTATTTTCTCCTTCACTGGGATCATCCCCCTGAATGGGCAGAACTGCTCTCACCCTCCCCCTCAAAGCTAAGTGTGCATTACTGGAGGTATTTTCTCAGGTTGATCTCATCACCTGGGTCTGCAATCTTTCAACACTCACACAATGGGCCTAAACGCTGTTTGAAAAATGGCTTAAGACTCCTGAGATACTGATGAGATTGCTGGAATGCTAGACACTTTTTTATTATTATTATTTATTAAATAGCGCCATTGATTCCATGGTGCTGTACATGAGAAGGGGTTACATACCAAATACAGATATATCTTACAGTAAACAAACTAACAATGATAGACTGGTACAGAGGGAAGAGGATCCTGCCCATACAGGCTTACATTCTACAGGAATGGGGAAGGAGACAGTAAAATTAGTGTACATAAACTAACGAACAAGCAGAACATTAATAAAACACAGCAAGCAAATCTGTAATAAAACACAATAATAATATCAATGTAAACGGAGCTCCGTGATGGAAAAGTCTCATAGTCTTTAGTAAGTGGGCAGCTCCTCACATACCTCCCCCACTTTTTCAACACGGACACAAACATAAGAGGCTTCACCTTTATGAGAACGAAACTTTGTATCATTCAGTTCACTCAAAGCATATTCCATGTCATCCTTGCGAATAAACTCCACAGTCCCCATTAAACCCTGGTATACATCAGCATAGTAGACCTCTCCAGCTTCTCTCGTATGATCTTTCAGATCCTGCCAACTCCCCAATGGGGGAAGCCCTGAGACAAGGACGCTGTATTTAGTTTGCAGGACAGGGATCTGTCCATCCCGCAGGGTTCTCCATATCCTCCGCCTGATCTGGGATATTCCACACGTGCTCAATGAGAACCAAACTTGTATCCATTGCAACCAACCCCAGAGTGCTGACTCACAGCTACGAGGATGGTCACTTAGTGGCCAAGTAAATAGTATTTTGGGGCGACAATATCTGGGCTGACCAGGGTGATGGTAGAACCAGTGACCCGAAGTCCCTGGGCCTCCTCACTGATGTAATTTACCTCCCCAAGGTTACATTCCTTCATGGTGACAGTCATTGCATTTTGTGCATTACTCACCACTGGCAGGGGGTAGTTATTGGTATGCTGAGATTGCTCCTTTCCCCCTCAACTGACGCAGGGTGAAACGGTCCGTGGCTTCGGGTTACGACATTGGCCCAGTAGCACACCAATCCTGCTCCCAGATTGTATCCCAGCAACACATCTACTGGTAGATGCCGCACTACTCCTATATCCACCATTCCATGACTGTGACCCCAATCTAAACGTAGTCGGGCCCTCCAAACATTCAAAGCTTCTCCTCTGGCTATGTTGACTAACATACAGCTGCTGGGGACAATACATTGGTCCAGTACTAGATGGTCTTTTACCAATGTGACTGAGGCTCCGGAGTCATGGAATCCCACAGTCTCCACACCCTCTACCCAGACCGGCTGCAAATGCTGGTTAATGGACTCTGAGGTGTCCCATCTAGTCCGGGACACTTGTCCTTGTACCACAAATGCCTCTACTTCTTCCGTTTGGGGTAGTAGGATCCTCTCTCCCTCAGCATTCCAGCCCCATTGCAGCACAATGTTCACAGGTTGAGGCGCAGAGGATGTGGGCTAGAACAATCCTGCCATTCCCTGGCAAAGTTTTCCATGGATCCACAGTTATAGCAGTTTAGCCCTCCTCGTCCCAACACGGGCCATACTTGGGGGCTTTTGAAACTTCTCCCTCTTTGTGAAGTTCGAAATACCTGCAGTCCCTCTTCTGGCCAGTCCATGGGTCTCGCTGGCCTCCCTGTAAGCTCCTGTTTCCGACTCCCTGTTGGCTGTACTTTCACGTAGCCCTGGTTGATTAGCAGACCAATCATTAGCTAATCTTGCAGCCTCATCCAGGCTGAGTGCTTTTCTATCTGCCACCCATTCTTTTAAGTCACCTGGGAGTTTGGACATAAATTGTTCCAGCATGAATATACAGTGTCTATGACATGTTCTGCTTTCTGAGCCCCCAGTCCTTCTATTCACTGAGTGCATGTCATACATCATGGTGTGTTAGCAAACTCCCGATGCGTGTGTGCACAGGGCTTGTCAGCCTCCCGAAACTTTCTCCGGTAGGTTTCAGGCCTGACGGAGTACCTCTCTAGTAATGTGCTGCGAAAGGTAGAGTAACATCTCTGATCCCCAGGACACAAGTTATTAAAAGCTTCTCTTGCTTTTCCTGTCAGGCCAACACTCAAAAATCTGGGCCAGTCACTGACTGACACCTCATGCAGCATGCAGAGGTTCTCAAAAAACCGGAGATGCTCATCAATATCTGAGGTGTCCTCATTAAACTGTGGTATATTCTTATATACCTTATAGATGTGGGCCCCTCTCTCCTGTTATCCACTGTCCTCTGCGCTGGGGCGGGTGAGGGTACAGCTACATGCGCACCCAGATATTTGCTTAACACTGCCGCCCGCTCTATCTCCGTGGCTGGCTCTCCTAGCGCGTCCAGCATCCACCTCAGCTCAGTCGGTCGATCCTCCACCATCTGGATGACAGCCCTGGGCTGTTGTCCCTCATCCACATCTAAACTGACCTCCTCACGTGGTTGTTCACGGTTTCAGTCATCCAAGAGTTGCATTAGGGTCACCCGATTGTCCTCCGGCAACCACTCTAGTTCTCTCTCAGAGCAAAGGGCTCTCAGATCCTCCTTCTTGAGCCTCTTGTAGATGGAGTCTGCCAGCTCTTCTGCCAAGTCACCTCCTAGTAACTTTCCCTGGTATGCTGTCCAGGTATGGGTGATCCCACCTGCTGCCACCACTTGTAAAGATCTGAGATTGGGGGTTTTAATAATCACCTAGGCTAGTTACCAATGCAACAATATTTTATTCCTCACATCCATGGTAATACAGCAATTCCAAGTAAATGTCCAAAATACAATTGTCTTAGTCCACAAGATCCCCTTCCGGGGACAGTAGTTCCACTGTCTTTGTGCCAGTATAGTCTGTAGTCACAGTCCAGGATCCTCCAGAAAACAGGTAAAACGATGGAAGCACAGGCATCCAGTAGCAACAATCTTTTAAAAAAGTTTAAATCCCAACGATATGTCCCACAACTGTAGCATGTTTATCCAGTCCAGTTGGTAACTGATCTCCAACACTCCATATGTCATGCATCCATCCATCCTTCCAGGTCCTCAGTCTCAATCCTATTCTTTCAATGTCATTCCACCAACTCCCTACTAAACATGTGGATTATTTTCTTCTTCACTGGGATCAGCCCCCTGAATGGGCAGAACTGCTCTCACACTTCTCCCCCAAAGCTAAGTGTGCATTAGTGGAGGTATTTTCTCAGGTCGAACTAATCACCTGGATCTGTATGTGAGACTCCCTGGAGTGATGGCTTAGCCGGATCTTCTTTCAACACTCACACAATGGGCCTAGATGCTGTTTGAACAATGGCTTAAGACTCCTGAGATACTGATGAGATTGCTGGAACGCTGGAGACTTTACAAGTAAAATTAGTGTACATAAACTGACAAGCAAGCAGAACATTAATAAAACACAGCAAGAAAGTCTGTAATAAAACACAATAATAATATCGCCGGAAACGGAACTCCATGATGGAAAAGTCTCATAGTCTTTAGTAAGTCAGCAGCTCCTCAAACTGACTTTTTAAGTAGTATATCATAATTGAATATCAAGGGTATAGAAAATTGCTATCAACTCCCATAGGATGATGCTTTCAAATTTACTTGTTGATAGGAAAACAGGTAAATTTGCATCTTTTACTTACATATACATGTTCATACATTGCAGTATAAAATATTTGATAATGCACATTGGTATTTATTATTCAGTAGCAAAATGTAGGGAAGGGAAAGGAAAAGAAAGGGTGTGAATATATAAAAATTTATCTTTATTAGAACAAAAAATTGATATTTTATTATATCAATTTTAATAGTTGTTCTAATAAAGATTAATTTTTATATATTCACACCCTTTCTTTTCCTTTCCCTACCCTACATTTTGCTACAGTCTTTTCGGTGGTGTACACCTATGAATATAGGTCTTATGAGGTTTGACTTATGGTTTTGGTTGTATTTATTATTCACAAATTTATTGCATCACTTTGTACTTGTCTTTGGTTATTTTTAAATAATTTTAAATAATTAATGTATTAATTATTTACTGCATGATGTTCACTAATTGAAAAAAAGGCCTCTGTATAAGCCAAAAGGTTGTTGTCAGCTGACTTTTCTGCCTGATATAAAATTAAATAATGATATGCTGATCAGGGGCGGAACTACCGCCCGTGCAGCCGGTTCATTGAACGGGGGCCCCGAGGGAGAGGGGGCCCCTCCAGCCTCCAGCAGGGCCGCCATCAGGGCATGACTGCCCTGACTCCAGTATGGGGCCCGGCCGGTAGGGGCCCCCTCGGGGGCCCCCCTCTTGTGCGTCTCTCTCCTCCTGGGGCCCCCGGCCCCATGCTATGCGCCGGGTCCGGGACATTTCAGCGCTGCGCTGCTGCGGCAGCACCTTCATGATTCCCCTGACTTCCGGTCATGTGACGGCGCCGTCACATGGCCGGAAGTCAGGAGAACCTGCTGTCAGCGATTTGGACGAGCGCCAGGATTCTGCAGGGATCGCATGGGGGTAAGTATAACAAGTTTTATTTTTTTTAAAATACAATTAACTAGGAGTGGAGAGATGGGAGATGAACATGTGTGTGTGTGTGTGTGTGTGTGTGTGTGTGTATGTGTGTGTGTGTGTGTGGGGGGGGAGATGGGAGATGCACATGTGTGTGGGGGGGGAGATGGGAGATGCACATGTGTGTGGGGGGGAGATGGGAGATGCACATGTGTGTGTGGGAGGAGATGGGAGATGCACATGTGTGTGTGGGGGAGATGGGAGATGCACATGTGTGTGTGGGGGGAGATGGGAGATGCACATGTGTGGGGGGGGGAGATGGGAGATGCACATGTGTGGGGGGGGATGGGAGATGCACATGTGTGGGGGGGGAGATGGGAGATGCACATGTGTGGGGGGGAGATGGGAGATGCACATGTGTGGTGGGGGGAGATGGGAGATGCACATGTGTGTGGGGGGGGGTGGGAGATGCACATGTGGTGGGGGGGGAGATGGGAGATGCACATGTGTGGGGGGGGAGATGGGAGATGCACATGTGGGGGGGGTGAGAGAGGTGCACATGTGGTGGAGGGGGATGAGAGAGGTGCACATGTGGTGGAGGGGGATGAGAGAGGGGCACATGTGGGGGAGGGGGATGAGAGAGGGGCACATGTGGGGGAGGGGGACGAGAGGGGCACATGTGGGGGAGGGGGATGAGAGAGGGGCACATGTGGGGGAGGGGATGAGAGAGGGGCACATGTGGGGGAGGGGGTGAGAGATGTGCACATGGGGGGGATGAGAGCTGCACATGGGGGGGTTTGAGAGCTGCACATGGGGGAATTGGGAGTAGGGGGATAATGAGCTGCACATAACGAATGTGGGGTGGGGGAGAGTAAATGATAAATGATGATGGGGTGGGGAGAGCACGGACATGATATAATGAATTGGGGCAGGGGGTGCATGTAAATATTGAATGCGGGGAGCAGGAAGTATAGAGTAGGGGGCGTTGCGGATGCAGGAGTGTGACTGGTAACAAATTGGCGGAAAGAGTAGAGGTTCTAATTAAATTATATATTAAGTGCCTATTTACAGTTAATGGGGGCACAGTGGTGGATTACAATTTATATTTGGAATGGTAGGTTGCATAATAACTAACCATATATTGATGGTGGATGCACGTCTGTATTCAGCTGCGTAATGTAGAAGTTGGGGAATGTGCTCTAGATAACTGTGTTATTTTATGCAGAGACGAGTCCTGGCTGGAAGACGTGATGGCGGTCTGTGCTGGATGAAGGAGAAAAGCGAAGATGAAGGACTTCACCTAGAGACGTCACCGGTGAGTCAGTCTATTACATATACACTGTGTATAATGTCACTGGTGATCACTGTATTACCTGTACACTGACACTATATACAGAGCTCCTGTGTATAATTTCACTGGTGATCACTGTATTACCTGTACACTGACACTATATACAGAGCTCCTGTGTATAATGTCACTGGTGATCCCTGTATTACCTGTACACTGACACTATATACAGAGCTCCTGTGTATAATGTCACTGATGATCACTGTATTACCTGTACACTATATACAGAGCTCCTGTGTATAATGTCACTGGTGATCACTGTATTACCTGTACACTGACACTATATACAGAGCTCCTGTGTATAATTTCACTGGTGATCACTAGATTACCTGGACACTTACGTTATACATACCATGTATAGAGCTCCCGTGTATAATGACACTTATGGTAATATTAGTAATGTGGTGGTAATATTAGTAATGTAGTGGTAATATGTGGTCTGGCCATGGTGTGGCAGTTTTTCTCCCTTCTGTGTGGTATTATTCGGTCACTATGTTGTGGTAATATGTGGTCTGGTCATGGTGTGGCGGTATTCCCTGTATGTGGTATTATTGGTCATTTAAAAAAAAATGTATATGACACATTCCCTTAAAGAAAACTAAATAAAAATATATCTAAAAAGAGTATTGGATATTTTAAGAAAATTTTAATAGGTTAGAGTAGGGCCCGCCCAGAAGAGTCTACCTTATCGTGGTGGCGGCTTTAAAAATCTTTTGGCCAAAACAAAAGCTGATGGCTATGTATGTGGCGCCGTCACATGGCCGAACGTCAGGAGAACCTGGTGGCAGCGATGTGGACGAGCGCCAGGATTCTGCAGGGATTGCATGGGGGTAAGTATAACAAGTTTTATTTTTTTTAAATACAATTAATTAACTAGGAGTGGGGGGAATCAGAGATGCACATGGTGGGGGTGAGAGATGCACATGGGGGGGTGAGAGATGCACATGGGGGGGATGAGAGATGCACATGGGGGGGATGAGAGATGCACATGGGGGGGATGAGAGATGCACATGGGGGGGATGAGAGATGCACATGGGGGGGATGAGAGATGCACATGGGGGGGATGAGAGATGCACATGGGGGAGATGAGAGATGCACATGGGGGGGATGGGAGATGCACATGGGGGGGATGGGAGATGCACATGGGGGGGATGAGAGATGCACATGGGTGGGATGAGAGCTGCACATGGGTGGGATGAGAGCTGCACATGGGGGGGTGAGAGATGCACATGGGGGGTTATGTTTACATAACTTTGTTGCCTTATGAAGGGCAGGGGGGGCCCCCCAAAATTTCTTGCACAGGGGCCCACTACAGTCTGTGTCCGCCCCTGATGCTGATGTTCATTTTTCTCTGTAGGCTTGAGTATAGTGTTGTCCCATTGTCATATGCCTCCAAAATCCTGGTCAGTGGTTGTTCCTGAAGAAGCAGTCAGCATTGATTCTTAGGGCCCCCATACATATTAGATGACTGACAGCCAAACCTGCCAATATGGATGAGTTCGGAAAACAGTGTAATGTGTATGGGGGCACTAGATGACTGACGGTCATGGGAGATATCGAACGTGCATGTCCAATTTCGGACTACCGATCACATTGTTCTCCTGGAAATAAGCCATCAGCCGACATGTAAATCAACGGCTTTCTCATACAGAACACATGAATACTCTGATAAACAAGGGCTCCTGAGTGCGGAACAGTCAGCTGAGATGGCTGTCGGCCTACGATCAGCCAAAGCATCATTCAACCAACAACTATCTAACGTGTATGGACAGCTTTAGGCAGAGAAGAGTAGCAGTCCTCTAGAGCCACTCTTAGTGCTGACCAGCAGACAATTTCCCTATGGTTCCAGCCACTGCATAGTCAGGGTAAATAAAAAATTGTCATTGCAGGCAGCAGATAGTTAGACTGTCCCTTGACGGGTGAATATTTCTCAGTTTGTCTCGTGGAGTATTGGGCAGACAGGTAGAACATTAAGAGTAGTTCGCAGAATAAGGAGCTTCTAAAATGGTTGGAAGCCTCACTCTACAGATCACATGTGTTTAAAAAAACACAATGGAGATATATTATCCTAAATGTGACAGAATTCTGGAGCAGTTTACACCAAAGAACTTAAATGATGACATATTTATGTGTTTTAGACACTTTCTTGTGCAATAAAGAGGTCTGGCCACTCTTAAAAGGTTGTGCTATGATGGAAAGGTGCATGGATTAACATGCAGTACCATGTTCGAGAACATGCCAAAATTGCTGTAAATTTCTGGCACAGAGTGAACCAAATAGGGGATGTAAATTTAGCCTAGACAGTCTAAAGAGTCACAAGATTTCTCAAACATGGAACTCAGATTTTCAACCAGCATGAACCACTAAGATAAATGTGATGAATTTGAAGACTGTTGAGTCAAAGTTTACAATGGTTAAGAATTTGTTTCAATAAATCTGAGCCAATATTTTGTCTACTGTAGAGCAGTAATTGGGCTGGCATATTGCTTAATGATAGCAGTAGGAAATCCAGGTGCGTGGAGTAGTGTTGAGCCACCCCCGTACTGTTCGAGTTCGGTTCGTCGAACACCCGTGTGTTCGCCGAACTGTTCGTCGAACTGTTCGTCGAACACCTTCGAACACCGTTAAAACCAATGGCAGGCAAACAAAAACACATAGAAACACATAGAAAACACCTTCAAAGGTGTCCAAAAGCTGACAAACTGCTCAGAAGACACAACTAACACATGGAAAAGTGACAAGTACATATAGTCATGCGAAAAGAAAAGAGGTGGAGGAGTAAAAGGAGGGGGAGACACAGATATAGGCATGTCATGCCCTTCTAAAATCCAAAAAGTGAGAAGCCGAGACGGCCAGTCCGCTCCTGCCCGTGCCACCTCCGTGTCGCCGGGTTTGTGCCAGAGCCGCGGTGAACCCTGACGGCCAGCCCCCCTCTCCCAATACTGGTGCCTGTCCGCTGGTGGGTCGAGAGAGCCCCCCTGTGGTGGAGGCAGCTCTAAGCTTTTTAATTTAAATTGTCCCTCTAATTTGAATGAATACACTTTAAATCCATTTACAAGGATCTATTGGAGGGCAAGTCTCATGCCAGCAGCCGCGTAATTCCAGCTCCAGTAGCGTCCACTAAAGCTGCTGCAGTTAAAAAGCTTTTATAAGGATCGAGCTCGGCTGTCCACCGCAAGGCATCCTAGTGCCAGTCCCAGCCCCTATGCCTTGGGGTGCCTCCTGATGCTCTTCACTGAGTATCCCGTGGTCCCGAAGCATTTCCTTTGAAAAAATTAAGTGTCCAAACTACAGGTGGTGTAGCTTGCTTAACAGCCGGGATAATCCGCTGACTAGCAGACACTGCTACTAGGCACAAAGTATTTCCTGGGCTAGATGCAGTTAAAAATTTGTAAGTAGATACTCTCGTTGGATGCTGAGAAAGCATTCCATAGAGTCTCCTGGCACGCCATATATGATTCTCTTAAAAAGCTTGGGGTAGGGGTCTAGGGGACCCTTTTATAGCCAAAATCACGGGCCTGTATCACAATACGTCACCTAGGCTGAAGATAAATGGAACTGTAGCACCGAGGGCTCGGTTGCTACAGACGTATTGCACCTCACCCAGAGGTGTGATATCTCACTCTCAGATAAGGATGGAGTGTGGATCAGGACCCGACACCTGCATGCATTACACCACATTGCCGTGGGGCAGGGCGACCAATATGCCCCTGAGATGGGCACGACAGTCCCTGTCCCTGGCTGGAGTGGGGGGAGGGAACACTGAGGAAGGGGAACCCTGCAGTGCAGGAGCAGGGAGGAAGCAGTTCCTGGGTGCATTGAGAAGGGAGTATAAAAGGTGGGCACCATCTTAGTTCAGTGCAGAGAAGTCTGAGCAGAAGAGGCAGGGAGCAGGGGCTCTGCATGAGCTCTGCTCCGGAGGCGGGCCTAGTAACAGAGGCCCAGGCCTGCAAGAGGGAGAAGGAAGGAAGAGGAGCGGAGAAGGCTCCAGGAACGAGGAATGAAGGGATCCCAGGGGTGCGGACGGGCGAGTCGCCACCGCACGCCCGAATCCACCTGCGTGGAGGGGTCAGGCCAAAGGGGGAGACCGGTCCCCGAACTAGTGGAGGCAGGAAACGACCCTCAGCTAGAAACCGGAGGCTCTGACATTTTATGTGGCGCAGCCCCTTGCTCCACCCGCTAGGAAGGCACCACATAGGGTCAAGGAAACTGGCGCCAAGTTTACCAAGAGGAGGCCCGAGGCAGCCGGACAGAAGTGTTGGTAAGAAAGGCCAGACAAAGGACACACAAAGGGGGTCCTGTGAAGCGCTCCAAAGTTATCTGGGAGTTGTCTGAGCCCCTCACCTGGTGAGCACAGTACGACGTGGGCAGCCGTTACCTGCAGACGTGGTCTGGATAATAAGAACTGTGAGTAAAGGCCCTGAACTGCATCACTGACTCCGTGTCGTTACTGCTGCTGCCCTGCACCATCACCCCCATCCTCCGCATACACTGCCCTGAGGCTATACTCCTCCCGTGGGGAGTTATGCTACGCTCTGCTGCACCCACAACACCAGCCTTAGCGGTCTGCCCTGTAGCGGCGGTTCACTCTGACCGCAATCCACGGGTGGCGTAGTCGGACATTTAAACATCAAAACCACATAAATAGTTCCGCCACTGGTTTGACCGCCCTGAGCCACGGAACCGGATCGCCGCCACGAAGACTACAACCACCAGCATCCACCAAAAAGGGTCCGGCTCCGGGTGTCCCAAGGCCCAGGGGGTGCGTCAGAACATTTTCATCACCTTTCACAATCACCAATGGGACAAGGCAGGGATGTCCTCTGTCCCCTCTCTTATACATCCTAGTGACGGAGCACCTGCTCGCATGAATTCGCCATAACCCCAATATTAGGTGGATTGAGGTGGGAGGCACCGAGTACAAGTGCTCTCTATTTGCTGATGATGTCCTAGTATATATCACTCAATCACATATATCCATCCCTGCTGTTATGGCTGAAATAGATCACTTTGTTACATGGTAAAATTTTAAAATCAATGCAGCGAAGTCTGAGGCCCTCGATGTCTCCCTCCCTAAATCCATATAGGATTCCATCCAGTCCAACTTTCCCTTTGCCTGGCCCTCACAGGGTATCAAATACTTAGGAATTCCTATTCATAGAGACCTCTCCCATCTATGTTATCTTAATTTTGGGCCCTTTATTGAACAATTCCATACAGACCACGGTTGGCAAGTTAGAACTGTAAGATTCACTACGTGAACCACTGGTGTTTTGTGGAAAAGCACATGTACACCGCGTTCCAAATTATTATGCAAAAAGTGTTTAGGAGTGATAAGGGAAGAATTTGTTTGTTTGTCAGTTAAACTCATTGATGGTGATGTGTGTCAGGGCTCTTTATATCACTGTAAGCAATTGCAGACACCTGTGCTAATTAGTTTGGCAGGTGTGTCCAATGAAAGGCAAGACTACTTAAGAAGGCTCTCTCACATTATTAAGCAGCCTACATTTTCTGCCAAAATGGGAAAGAAAAAGGATGTGTCGGCTGCTGAGAAGCAACAAATTGTGGAGTGTTTAGGTCAAGGCATGACTACAATCAACATTGTGCGATGATCAGGATGAAGTGTCTTGGCAATCAAGAAGTATGTAGCTGATTCACAGTACACACGTGTGCGTGCTGATAAGGGCAAATTGAGGACTCTTTCCTACAGGCAATTACGTCAGGTTGAAAGAGCAGCGGCAAAAAAGCCTTGTCATAGCAGCAGACAAGTTTTTGAAGCTGCTTGTGCCTCCAACGTCCCCCGAACAACAAGATGCAGGGTCCTTCAGAGGTTTGCAGCTGTGCATACGCCATCCTGTCGACCTCCTCTATCCACTTCACACAAGCAGAAACGGCTCCAGTGGGCCAAACATTACATGAAGACTGATTTCAAAACTGTTTTGTTCACGGATGAGTGCCGTGCAGCGCTTGATGGTCCAGATGAATGGAGTGGAGGATGGCTGGTTGATGGACACCCCACGCAAACACGGCTACAGCGCCAACAAGGAGGAGGTGGAGTAATGTTTTGGGCTGGAATCATGGGGAGAGAGATTGTCGGCCCCTTTAGGATCCCTGAAGGCGCTAAAGATGAACTCCATAATGTATGTGGATTTTCTCAAACAGCACTTCCTGCCATGGTTCAAGAAGAAGAACCGTGTATTTCACAGCAAGATCATTTTTCTGCATGATAATGCACCATCTCATGCTGCACATAAAACATCTGCATCTCTGGCTGATATGGGCATAAAAGGGGACAAACTTATGGTGTGACCCCCATGCTCCCCTGACCTCTACCCCATTCAGAACCTTTGGAGCATCATTAAAAGGAGTGTCTATGATGGCGGGAGGCAGTTCACATCTAAGCAACAGCTCTGGGAGGGTATTCTGTCCTCATGCAAAACAATTGAAGCAGAAACCATCCAAAACCTGACAAATTCAATGGACGAGAGAGTTCAGAAGCTCCTTTCGAACAAGGGGTCCTATGTGAAAATGTAACATCACCTAGAATAAAGTTTTGAGTTGAAAACTGTTTGATTTCAGTTTCTAACAACCTGCTAATGCTTATAATTTCAAAAATGACCATTTTTTTGGTCTTTATTAAAATGAAAAGGTTGATCGAAAAGTTTGGGGGATCTAAGAGTGTGGCAACCCAGTAGTCATGATTACTTTGAATTCTGACAATATGAGGGTCATGCTGCAGGTAGTGCAGCAAGAAGGCACTTATGTGTCTTGCGCATCTCGGAGCCCCAAAATTATTTTCCGGGCTAGATGCAGCTAAAAATTATTTTTAATTTTAAATCTGGTGAAGCTTATTATAGATGGCCTAATAGGATCAGTGCTGCACACTGCTACAAAGCCCAAATTATTTTCCAGTCAAGATACAGATAAACATGATTAGTAATTTGAAAGCTTAAAACGGTTGGTAAGGTGATTTTAACCAGTCATCAAGCTTTTACTCTCCCCAGGATGACACAGGGGTAGAAAAGTCGTTTCGGATCCATGATTTGTTCATCTTTATGAACGTGAGTCTGTCTACATTATCAGTGGAGAGCCGCGTGCGCTTATCTGTCAGCACACCACCAGCAGCGCTGAACACACGTTCAGACAGAACGCTGGCTACGGGGCATGACAAGATCTCCAAGGCGTAAGTGGCTAGCTCCGGCCATTTATCCAGATTGGAAGCCCAAAAAGAGCAAGGGTCCAGTGACACAGTCGTGGCTTCAATGTTTACTTGGAGATACTCCTGTACCATCGTCTCTAGGCGTTGACTATGTGTCAGACTTCTTGTCTCCTGTGGCCTTGCAAAGGATGGGCTAAAAAAGTGGTGAAATGATTCCGCAAAATTGATGTTACCAGCAGATACTGTGGTTCTGTTACGGTTTGAGTGCTGAACACTTGACGGTCCCACGGTTGGCAAGTTGGAACTGTGAGATTCACTACGTGCACCACTGGTATTTTGTGGAAAAGCACATGTAAGATTCTGCAACAGTCTCTGCTGATACTCCTGCATGCGTGCATCCCTTTCTATGGCAGGAATAATTTCTGCAAATTTACTTTTGTACCGGGGATCTAACAGTGTGGCAACCCAGTAGTCAGGATTATTTCTAATTCTCACAATTCGAGGGTCATGTTGCAGGTAGTGCAGCAAGAAGGCACTCATGTGTGTTGCGCATCCAGGAGCACCAAGTCCCTGTTGTGTTGGTGGCGAGGTAACAATCATGCTTCCTTCCTCTGTCCTCTCCCCCCAACCTCGCACAACAGAAATGTGATCAAGGTCTCCCTCATCTGATGAGTCTTCCATCAGTTCGTCCTCCACTTCTTCCTGGGCTCCTGCACCTTCCTCACTAGTTTGGCTGCTACCATGCGCCCTGGTAAAATCATCTCCCCCACCCTCACATGCCTGCCGCCTTGGTGCTGCCGACCGTCTGGACCTTGCAGATGTTAGCCCTTCCGCATACAACTCCTCCTCCTCTACTTCCTCCACCTCCTCTTGTGCCACCACCTGACTCCGAATTCTGTTTAACATGTGCTCCAGCATGTAAATCACCGGAATAGTCATGCTGATAATGGCATCGTCAGCACTAAACATCTTCGTCGCCATTTCAAAACTGTGCAGAAGGGTGCATAGGTCCCTGATCTGAGACCACTCCTCCAGCGTGATTTGCCCCACCTCTGAATCTCATTGGCCCAGGCTATACGTCAGAACGTATTGCACCAGGGCTTGTCGGTGCTGCCACAGTCGCTGCAACATGTGCAGAGTTGAATTCCACCGGGTAGGCACATCGCATTTTAGCCGGTGAAGTGGCAGGCCCAACGACTTCTGTAGAGATGTAAGTCGCTGAGCTGCGGGATGCGAATGGCGGAAGTGAGCACACAGCGACCGTGCCCTCTGCAGAAGGCCATCTAGTCTGGGATAGTGGGCTAAAAATTGCTGGACAACCAGGTTCAACACGTGAGCCATACAAGGCACGTGTGTGACATTGCCCCGGCGAAGGGCCGCACCCAGGTTTGCAGCATTGTCGCACACGGCCTTCCCTGGTTTCAGGTCCAGTGGAGACAACCATTCATGAAATTGGTTCTCCAGAGCTGACCACAACTCCTCAGCTGTGTGACTCACATTTCCCAGACATTTCAATGTAAAAACCGCCTGATGACGTTGAGCCCTACTGCCAGCATAGTAAGGAGGTGTGCAGGATCCCTTCTGCGCAGTTAGAAAGCTTGTGGCATGACCAGACAGGCTTTGGGTGCAGGTGGAAGACCGAGAGGAGGTTGAGGAGGCAGAAGCAGTGGAGGAACTTTGACATAAAGAGGATTGACGCACAACTCGTGGGGACGGCAAGACTTGGACAGCAGACCCTTGTCCTGCTGTCACCATAGTTACCCAGTGCCCAGTCAGCGACATGTAACGCCCCTGTCCATGCCTACTCGTCCAAGTGTCTGTGGTGAAATGCACCCTGTCACACACAGAGTTTCTCAAAGAAGCGGTGATGTTGTGTGCGACATGCTGGTGGAGCGCAGGCACACCTTTCTTTGAGAAGTAGTGCAGACTGGGCATCTGGTACTGGGGCACTGCGACGGACATAAGGTCTCGAAAATCCTCTGTGTCCACCAGGCGGAAAGGCAGCATTTCTGTAGCCAAGAGCTTGCAGATGGTGAAATTCAACCTCTTAGCTTTCTCATGGCTAGGAGGAAATGGTCTTTTACTTGTCCACATCTGAGGGACCGAGGGCTGGCTATTGTGCTTAGACGGGGTTGATAAGGGTGTCCCCGGCAAACTGCCGGTCTGTGAGGAAGATGCAGGCGGACATGTTAGGTTGCCTTGATCCAAAGGTGGTGCTATCGATGTCGGACAGCGCTCAAGACCAGCTGGTGTTACCACCTCCAAAGAAAATGATGACCTGCCAATCACGCTGGCTGTTGCGGGTAAAGAGGTGGCAGGTCTGCGCCCCAAAACAGGTGTGACTGCTGTCCCCCCAGTCACAGAGGATGAAGAGGCCGCGGATGCACAAGATATGGCAGACGGTGGTTGGCCCGGCCGGCTAGGCCGCATTGTAGCACACTGAGCTTCCCACTGCAACTTATGCTTCATGTCCATGTGCCGGTTCATGCATGAAGTACTCAAACTATGTATTTTTTGGCCTCTACTTAGCTTTTGCTGACAAATGTTACAGATAACACGAGTTGGGTCATCTTTATCGATCTGAAAAAATGCCCAGGCTATGCAAGGCTTAGCACCCATGCGACCTGAAGAGCCACCACGACTTGTGGTGAGAGGCAGAGTTGTGTTTGAGGATGCAGTTGTTGACGTGCTTCCAGTACTACGTCTCTGTCCAGGAAGGCGCAACCTGACCTCGTCGTCACTAGCATCTTCCTCCACCTCCTCTGCTGACCTCATCTCTTGGCTGACTGTGGGTTGACAGTAAGTGGGATCTCCGACCTCATCATCATCACCCTGTGCGTTATCACACCCGTCGTCCTCAGAGCCAACCTGTTCCTGCCCTGACAAAAAACTAAAGTTGTCGCTCCAATCAGGTATTTGAGTCTTATCATCGTCTTCCTCATTGTCTCCACCAACAGGAGTTACAGTTTGGGAATGAGGGTCTACATTATGGTCAGAACCTTCTGCGTCTGGTCCTGGATCCGACTCATAAAGATTCTGGGCATCAGTGCAGATCATTTCCTCGTCTGGATTCACAGAAGCGCTGGAGTCGACCTCTGATTCCCAGGCTATAGTATGAGTAAACAGCTCTGCAGACTCAACCATCTGTTCTACCTCATACTCAGACGGGCAGCTGGAGATTTGGGAGCTGTGAGGAAGCAAGTGCGATTTGGGTGACACCTTTGAGGACTGGAGTATTTGTGATGTTGAAGTTGATGTGGAGGAGAGCCCACTTAAAGGAGCACTTGATATCCGTTGAAGCACCTGCTGTTTTTGTGCCTCATCTGGAATTTGTAGCGATTGGCGTGGCCGTAAGAAAGGGATCTTATCACATTGTCCGCTAAAAGAAGTAGACATTTAATTTGGCTGGAAGATGGTCTTTCTTCTGCACCTACCCCACGGACACAACCTTTTTTCCCCTTCCCAACACGCCTATTCCCCTTTCCACCAGCAGCAGGCCTTTTTCCACTCATTTTGGTGGTTAACTAATTCACAACTCTGGAGTTGTTTGCACAAAAAAACAATGGATGGTAACCGAGCAGAGCTGAGTGGCCAAACTGTGGTATTAGGCCAAAACTATTGGCTGGGTTAGATGCAGAAAAAAATTATTTTTAATTTGCAACCTGATGGAGGTCAGTATAGATGGACTAATAGACCAAGTCCCACACACCGCTAGAAGCCCAAATATTTTTTCAGAGCTAGATGCAGAAAATTTTTTTATTCAATTTGCAACCTGATGGAGGTCAGTATAGATGGACTAATAGACCAAGTCCCACACACTGCTAGAAGCCCAAATATTTTTTCAGAGCTAGATGCAGAAAAAAATTATTTTTAATTTGCAACCTGATGGAGGTCAGTATAGATGGACTAATAGACCAAGTCCCACACACCGCTAGAAGCCCAAATATTTTTTCAGAGCTAGATGCAGAAAAAAATTATATTCAATTTGCAACCTGCTGGAGGTCAGTATAGAAGGACTAATAGAACAAGTCCCACACACTGCTAGAAGCCCAAATATTTTTTCAGAGCTAAATGAAGAAAAAAATTATTTTTAATTTGCAACCTGATGGAGGTCAGTATAGATGGACTAATAGACCAAGTCCCACACACTGCTAGAAGCCCAAATATTTTTTCAGAGCTAGATGCAGAAAAAAATTATTTTTAATTTGCAACCTGATGGAGGTCAGTATAGATGGACTAATAGAACAAGTCCCACACGCTGCTAGAAGCCCAAATATTTTTTCAGAGATAAATGAAGAAAAAAATTATTTTTAATTTGCAACCTGATGGAGGTCAGTATAGATGGACTAATAGACCAAGTCCCACACACTGCTAGAAGCCCAAATATTTTTTCAGAGCTAGATGCAGAAAAAAATTATTTTTAATTTGCAACCTGATGGAGGTCAGTATAGATGGACTAATAGAACAAGTCCCACACGCTGCTAGAAGCCCAAATATTTTTTCAGAGATAAATGAAGAAAAAAATTATTTTAATTTGCAACCTGATGGAGGTCAGTATAGATGGACTAATAGACCAAGTCCCACACACTGCTAGAAGCCCAAATATTTTTTCAGAGCTAGATGCAGAAAAAAATTATTTTTAATTTGCAACCTGATGGAGGTCAGTATAGATGGACTAATAGACCAAGTCCCACACACCGCTAGAAGCCCAAATATTTTTTCAGAGCTAGATGCAGAAAAAAATTATATTCAATTTGCAACCTGCTGGAGGTCAGTATAGAAGGACTAATAGAACAAGTCCCACACACTGCTAGAAGCCCAAATATTTTTTCAGAGCTAAATGAAGAAAAAAATTATTTTTAATTTGCAACCTGATGGAGGTCAGTATAGATGGACTAATAGACCAAGTCCCACACACTGCTAGAAGCCCAAATATTTTTTCAGAGCTAGATGCAGAAAAAAATTATTTTTAATTTGCAACCTGATGGAGGTCAGTATAGATGGACTAATAGACCAAGTCCCACACACCGCTAGAAGCCCAAATATTTTTTCAGAGCTAGATGCAGAAAAAAATTATTTTTAATTTGCAACCTGATGGAGGTCAGTATAGATGGACTAATAGACCAAGTCCCACACACTGCTAGAAGCCCAAATATTTTTTCAGAGCTAGATGCAGAAAAAAATTATTTTTAATTTGCAACCTGATGGAGGTCAGTATAGATGGACTAATAGAACAAGTCCCACACGCTGCTAGAAGCCCAAATATTTTTTCAGAGCTAAATGAAGAAAAAAATTATTTTTAATTTGCAACCTGATGGAGGTCAGTATAGATGGACTAATAGACCAAGTCCCACACACTGCTAGAAGCCCAAATATTTTTTCAGAGCTAGATGCAGAAAAAAATTATTTTTAATTTGCAACCTGATGGAGGTCAGTATAGGTGGACTAATAGAACAAGTCCCACACGCTGCTAGAAGCCCAAATATTTTTTCAGAGATAAATGAAGAAAAAAATTATTTTTAATTTGCAACCTGATGGAGGTCAGTATAGATGGACTAATAGACCAAGTCCCACACACTGCTAGAAGCCCAAATATTTTTTCAGAGCTAGATGCAGAAAAAAATTATTTTTAATTTGCAACCTGATGGAGGTCAGTATAGATGGACTAATAGAACAAGTCCCACACGCTGCTAGAAGCCCAAATATTTTTTCAGAGATAAATGAAGAAAAAAATTATTTTTAATTTGCAACCTGATGGAGGTCAGTATAGATGGACTAATAGACCAAGTCCCACACACTGCTAGAAGCCCAAATATTTTTTCAGAGCTAGATGCAGAAAAAAATTATTTTTAATTTGGAACCTGATGGAGGTCAGTATAGATGGACTAATAGACCAAGTCCCACACACCGCTAGAAGCCCAAATATTTTTTCAGAGCTAGATGCAGAAAAAAATTATATTCAATTTGCAACCTGCTGGAGGTCAGTATAGAAGGACTAATAGAACAAGTCCCACACACTGCTAGAAGCCCAAATATTTTTTCAGAGCTAAATGAAGAAAAAAATTATTTTTAATTTGCAACCTGATGGAGGTCAGTATAGATGGACTAATAGACCAAGTCCCACACACTGCTAGAAGCCCAAATATTTTTTCAGAGCTAGATGCAGAAAAAAATTATTTTTAATTTGCAACCTGATGGAGGTCAGTATAGATGGACTAATAGACCAAGTCCCACACACCGCTAGAAGCCCAAATATTTTTTCAGAGCTAGATGCAGAAAAAAATTATTTTTAATTTGCAACCTGATGGAGGTCAGTATAGATGGACTAATAGACCAAGTCCCACACACTGCTAGAAGCCCAAATATTTTTTCAGAGCTAGATGCAGAAAAAAATTATTTTTAATTTGCAACCTGATGGAGGTCAGTATAGATGGACTAATAGAACAAGTCCCACACGCTGCTAGAAGCCCAAATATTTTTTCAGAGATAAATGAAGAAAAAAATTATTTTTAATTTGCAACCTGATGGAGGTCAGTATAGATGGACTAATAGACCAAGTCCCACACACTGCTAGAAAACCAAATATTTTTTCAGAGCTAGATGCAGAAAAAAATTATTTTTAATTTGCAACCTGATGGAGGTCAGTATAGATGGACTAATAGAATGATGCTATGCCCAAAAGATTTTACTTCACTAGGTGCAGTAAAAAAATTGGTATTCTATACACAGGTGGTATATCTTGCAACACAGATAGGCTACTCCACTGACTAACACACTCTGCAATAGGCCAAAAAGGATTAGCTTTGCTATATTCAGCCAAATGCTGTGAAAAAAACTTGCACAGCACTGGCACAGACCTGCCTGGCAAAAACTGATAGGAACTGATGTAACCTAGTCCTGAAAAGGACTCCAATTACAATTAGTCTTTACTCCCACAATCTATCTATTTAAGAGCACAGACCTGCCTGATAAAAGTCGTAGGAAATGCTGTAACCTAGTCCTTAAAAGGACTGCAATCACAACTATTCCCTACTCCCAAGCTATCTGTATATTTGTGCGAAAATTGGCTTGAAATTAACAAGGTATAGCGCACACAGCAACAGCGGTGCCGTCTAACACGCAGCTGCAGCAGTGAGAAAATGGTGGCGACGGGGAAAATGGCTTTGTCTTATAGGGCAAGGACATGTGACATACACTGCCAATCACACATGCCCTTGCTTGTGTGAAAAAAAGCACTTCGCTCCGTGTGTGCACTGCTAATAGGCTGACAGATTGCACCTCCCCACTGCAAATGCGGGAAAGAGAAAAAAAAATGGAGATCTTCATTGTTCCTGCAGAGATCCATCCCCTGCCCCTCCCCCCGCCCCGCTGTACACTCAAACTGCGTATTAACATTAATTTTCATCATTACTGAGAAAAAATCCAGTTATGATTTTGGTGCACGAACAGTTATCGAACATAACCTCGAACAGCCGAATTTTTCTCAAATTGTTCGTGTTCGCTGACCGGCTCGAACACCGCCCAAAACAGCTCGAATTTGAGATTGGCGAACAGTTCGAGTAGAACAACGCTCATCTCTAGTGTGGAGGAGCTTCCACAGTGGGAAGGTAAAAAATATAACCCCCCCCCCCTTACCAGATGTTCACCTTTGATTTGGAACACGATTAAATACTATTTAGCCCTGCTTCCCCCTTCCACTATTCACAAATGAAAAGACCAGAGGAAAACGAGGAGCGAGCAAGCCCAATAGAAAACCACAGAAGTCCCATATGGAAAATTCACAAACTATGAAGATTTTAAATTTATTATATACTGAATCAAGGTGAGCTTGCTCTTTTGAGTAAGGGTCTAAATGTTGTCCTTCCCAAAAAATTAACATTAAGTAGACATTTTACCATCAAGAAAGGTTCGCTTGAAAACAAAACAACCCTGCTGGATGACAATTTTATACATCAGGATGTGAAACCCAGTTCCAACTTTTACCTCATACATCACAGGGGTCATGTCATCATCTCGATACTTTTTTCTCCTTAGTAGCAGAGGAATTTAATATTATTAAATCAATACAGTTCGGCACAGACAACTTTACCGCTACAGAAATAAAGGCTGTTGAATCCTTGAAAACTAATGATAGCATTTAAATCAGACAGGCGGATAAAGAGTGGTGGTGATACAAAATACCGCAGATTATGAAATCAGGTGGGAGGATGACTTTTTGTTCATGACATTGGATGTATAAGCCTCGAATTCAAATATAGACTATGACTTGGGTCTTCAAGCCATAGAATATTATTTATGCACAAATCCCGATATTGGGTCCAAACAAAATTTTTTTTTCTTAAATAGAGTTCATATTGAAGCATGTTTTTCATTTCAGGGCAAACTGCATCTACAGCAACTTAGTATAGTGATGGAGACTCAAGTCTCCCTAAGTTTTGTAAATATCTTCATGGGGCGATTTGAGTCCTTATCACTCATTACATATGACGTTTATAGCAATCATATTAAATATTATCGTCGTTATATTGTCGATCTCTTATTCTTTGGTGTGGCACTGTTTCAGAAGCTTCTCAATTTGTTTAATTACTAAATAACAATAGGTGGGGATTTTCCTTTACCGCGTATACCGCAGAGGATAGAATCATATTCCTAGATCTAAAGTTCCGTGTAAACAAATCCATCATGACTAAAACACATTTTAAACCTGTGGATTGAAATGGTTATCTGGATTTCCATAGTGCACATTTTCCCAAATGGAAGAAAAACATTCCCTTGAGTCAATTTCGCCATATCAGTAGAAATTGCATTTCAACAAAAGACTATGCGAGTCAATCTGAATTATTATAAAAAAAAGTTTTCTGAAAAAAGGTACCCTAAAAGAATTATAGAGACAACTTTCCAAAAAAATCTAGAATTAACCCAAAATGATTACTTCTGTACTAAAGAAAATATCAAATAATTATTAAAAAAAGAACATAATGATGGGAATCATTGGAAAGATAATTATATTACAATTTATAATAAGGGTAATCAAACTATTCAAAAAATTCTTAAAAATACTGGTACCTTTTGAAAAAAGATCCTATCTTAAAAAAGCTCATTCCAGCAGAATGAAACATTACATTCCGTAAGGGTATCAATGAACACAGACATAATACTAAAAACGTATTTTGAAGCAAAGTGTTTCACGTCATCCTGCTATCAAACATGAATATAATTTTGACGTGATTAAAGTTGCACCCTTTGAACAGATAAATAGTGAAAATCAAAAGAATCTTATTGGATATACAAATTACAAAGTTTGCATCCTGATGATTTAAATGATGTGGTGGAGCAAGTTTAGTGTGTATATAAGTATTCTTTCATAATTGTCATCCACTTTCTGAAAGATATTTACCCACATCTTTTTTCTGCGAGGAGGCTTTTTTTTAATGAAAAATGTTTTTTTTTTACAGCAGTTTGAGCCCTTTGAGCTTCCGTAGCAAATTTCTCAATATTACAGAACAGTTACTTTTTTTCCCCCTTGTTTTTAGGCTTCTTTTTCACTTGAGAAAAATGTGGCTATTTTATAGACCTTGTGCTGATTAGTAATTTTTTGGTTAATTTTTTTCTGTGTAAATGTAAATACATTTTTGGGTTATTTTAGTTTTTTTTGTTCTTTCATAAGTCCATATCTCTAAAACTCTTTCGATTTTATTTATCTGTTTAGGATGTAATATTACTGAGAATAATCAAACCTAAATACTGTACTTTTTTTCTTGTTAATGATTAACTCCATCCCTTTCAATTGGCTCTCCATTTCATCTGCATACCCCTGAGGAAGGCTGTTAGAAGGCGAAACATGTTTTTATTCTGCTTTTAAGATAAAAAAAACCTTTTTTTTATTAGAGATAATTTTGTCCATACTCCATTTTTTACTTTCCCACTGCATTAGCGCCACACTCCTAGTTTTCATACTGCTATCACGCGCTGTTGGAACTACACTGGAGGAACTTCCTGCAGCACACCAGGATAGTGCCTCTCTTCTTTTTCCTAATGGATTTCCATCATTTTTATATTACTGAATGGGTTTTTTTCTCACTTTTTCTCGATCTATATATTACAAAGAAAGCCCAATGATACAAACGTGTACTGTGTACAATGAGTACTTGGTAACACTTTCTCCTGTTGTGCGCTATACAGATGTCAAACATTTGTTACCAGGGTCCCCCACAGATTACAGCTGATTACTGGGGTCTCAAGCAACAGGACACCATGTGTTTATTTCATATTGAAGAGGATTCTTAACAAAAAGGTATTCTGAAATGCAAACAAGTCTTTTAATCCCATTTTAGGGGATCTTAAAAAGCCAAGAAACAAATGGTGGCATTGTTCAGTAAATGTATATTTAATTAGACATTTTGTATTACAGGTTAAGTAGGATTTTACATATACATGATTACTCAGTGATATTACTAAAACCAGCAGGACTGAAACATACTGCAATATTTTAGAATGAAATTGAAGATTATTTACATTTACTATGGCCACAGGATATGGCTTTATTCTGGAGAAAGGTGCTTGTCCCAAAGGTGCGTCTGACATTTTTGGCATCTGTATTGCAACCTGTTAGCAAAATCCTAGACATGTTACAATTTACAACACAACCACTATGTGGAGGAGAGGCACAAATGAACATGTATGTAATATACAGTATATGTCTAGCTGAGAAAGTTAAGTAATGAGACATGTACATGACGTTAAAAATAGACAATTACAAGACAGGTGACAGTAAACACATTTAAAGGGTTATTCCTACAACCACATTATTTTTTACAAAGTAGATGCATACTTGTTGTTAATATACAGACAAACCCAAACACAAAGCTTATTTCTAGCAACTTTGCTCTTTTTTCATCTCTATCTGACCTTCTGTGTATCCAGCTTCACATACAAAAATAAACGGTCCTATTCTTATCTGCTTAGAATTTCCCAGTAGCACCCTGCTTCTCCTCAGTACTTCAGACGCTCACCTCACTCTCATGTGTGCTCCTGATGAGCCCCACCTATCTGGGTTATCATCAGGCTAATCTAAATGTGGAATTCTGTGCAATCTCTGCTCCTGTACAGTTCCCTGTACAGTTTGACCAATGTCATCTTCTGCCGTCTACATCAGTATAGCTGCTAATGTGGTGTTACATAATTAGCTGGTTCTAGCCAAGCTTAACTCTCCTGCACTTCTCCACAATGGCAGTGCAGTGCTGTGTTTGTTGCCTGCTGTTGACAAATAAGTCATATCAAACTGCAAATGGCGCTACGTTGATGCATATGACGCGCCCCCTGGGCCATGTTCAGGGGATACCCGGAGCCGGATCTGTATGGGGGTAGTAGTCCTTGTGGCGGTGACCCGGTCCGTGCCCAGGGTGTCAAACTAAGTGGCAGTCTATGGCAGTAGATGTTATTAAGTGTCGACTACGCCACCCGTTGAGTGCGGCTTTAAAGCCGCCGCTGCAGAGCAGTCCACTGAGGCCGGTGGTATATGTGCAGCAGTGATGGTATAACCCCCAACGGGAGGGGTATGGCCTCAGGGCAGCAGGTGTAGATGATGGGGGTTGTGATGATGCAGAAAGAAGATTCAGAGTCAGGAGATGCAGTTCAGGGTTTTTACTTACTGGTGTTCTTGTGGTCACTCTGGCCTTGAGTGACCACCCGAGCCGTGCTGCGTCCACCAGGTCCTGGACTCGGCCAACCCCCAGGCAATTCCGGAGCGTGGTCCTGAGCTCCTTTCTGACTCTCCCTTCCTCTGGCCGTCCCCACCAGGGATCCACTTTTGGCCGGCTCCCTCGGGTCTCTTGGTGGTCAAGCCTCCTCTGGGCTCCCTGACCCTATGCTTGGTGTGCCTTTCTAGTGGATTTGGTGAGGGTCGTGGCAGATCCAGACCACGACCTCCGGTTCCTGGCTAAGGGTTGCTTCTGCCTCTGCCAGCTTGGGATTCGGTACCCGTGTCCGCCAACCCTTCACCCTTCTGTCCTTATTCTGGGATCTTGGGGTTCTCTTCTTTCTTTCTCTCTGGGTCCTTCTGACTCCTCTCTCTCTCTCTCTGCAGGCCTTGCTCTGGAGCTGGGCCCAGCCGGAGCCACAGCTCCCTGTCAGCCCTTCTGGCTGAGCTCCTCTGCTCTGCTCCTCTTCTGACTAAAGACCCTATTCTAAGATGGTGCCCACCTTATATACTCCCTCTATGTGTGAGCCCAGGTGACCAGCACCCAATGAGCTCCTAGCTTTACCCAGACTACTCCCCCTATCTGCCCCTACACTACTGGGATGTTCCACCCCCCTCCCACTCCAGCCAGGGACAGACGCTGTCGTACCTGCACATATACTGGTGGGAGTACCGTTGTTCTGTCCCCCGGAAATGGGATGTATGTAGTGCATGCAGCCTACTAGCTCAGTTCCACACTCCATCCTTACCCGGGAGTGGAATACCACACCTCTGGCTTGAGGTGTAATACCCCTGTAGCAGCCGAATCCTCAGGGTGCTACATTCCCCCCTGGTAAATCACAGCACGTCCTCGGGCTGTAAAAGAATAAAAACATCCACAAACATACAATTTTTTTTTTTTTTTTTCAAAAACATCATAAACATATAAAACAATATATATATTATCAGCATAAAACTTTTTCATATAAACATTCTTGTAAACTCTCTTGTTCCTCCGGCCACGGTGCAACTTGTGACCGGGTAAAGTGCGCCAGTCTCCTGTAGAAAAACACAGCTTTCCTATAAAACCAATAAGGGGCGCCTTAGAAAGCGCAACTATATACAAGGGGAGGTATGGCCCTCTCAGTCCTCGGCCAGGTATTAGGGAGGAATGACCGCTCTCAGTCCTCGGTCAGTGGGACTAGGGACACACGGGTTAAAGTTCACTTTGCTGGTCCCAACGGGGACTATAATGGTAACAGTTCCTGTACCCCGACGGGTAACTATGTACAGTCTCTTTACCGTACTTTAATGACGGCGTACTCCTGCTCTTTCTTCAGACCCGTCCGGGTCCTCTTGCTCCTCCTCACACCGCAGCTCCTCCTCCGTCAGGCGATGCACATGGAGGGCGTAGGGTCCTTTGGCACACTTGTGCCGGGTGAATGTGACCTCGTCCCCTACATACAGGTCACGACCTCTGTGTCCCTCCGACAGATGGCTTTCTACGTCTCTGCGGGTGACAAAGACGTCGCCGGGGGTGTGATGATCCCTGATGAAACCCCAACCATGCTGCAGTTGGAATTTAATTACAGTCCCGGTGGCACGGGGACCGTGGGCTGCACGGGGGTTCCTCCTGGTCCGGCTCTTCTGCTCTGCGCTCTGGATTTGCAGCCGCTGCTCACGGACCCGCCTCTCTCTCCTCTCCCGGTCGAAGACCTCTAACTGCTGCCGGCAGCACTCCGCACGTTCAGCTGCGGCCGCCCGCGTTTCTTGGGTGAATCCCATGAGGTCTCCTCCGGTGGGGTCCCACGCAAACTGCGCTTCCTCCAACGAGAGTGGGGTGATCTTAACGGGCTTCGGAACCGGAATCAGGGGCTCATCTAGGGGTCTTTCTTTTTGGAGCTCAAGTTGGTAATACTCCGGTGGCCATATAAAGGGCTGCCCATCCGGGCAAGTGTGCTGGGCAAACAAGTCTTCACCCAGGTGCGGCACTCTAGATGTTGAGGGCGCGGTGGTGGAAGCGGCGCCCGGGTTCACCAGGCCTTGCGACCAGGCTTGGGGCACCCTGAAGGTAAAGGGCACCGTGAAGACGGCGGCGCCCGGGGTTACTTGGCCCAGCGACCAGGCCGGTGGTTCAGTGGAGGTGGAGGGCGCTGTTGGTACTGCGGCGCCCGGGGGCACTCGGCCTTGCGACCAGGCCGGTCGTGTTTCCTGCTTTGCCGCGCTCAGGGTTGAGGCGCGTGACGTCACAGGGGTCGCAGCCGCGGCTTCTGCTTGAGGCCTTGTCTGGAGCGGTGACGGTGCAGCGACGGGCACGGCAGGGGGAATTTCGGGCTCTGCGACGGGGAGCTGGGGCAGGCTCACGGTTTCTCGTCTCGGGGTAGTGACGTCACCTTTACCTGCCTCCGTCCGTTCAGCTCCCTCCTCGGCGCCGTCTCCGGCCTTCACTCCTCCTGCACCATCCTCAGAGGCGGTCTGTCTCCTCGTCTCGGGTGGCGTGCTTCGCTGGCGGGTTCTTGTCTGCAGGGCCATCTCTCGGCTCCACTCCGTCAGCGTCTCTCGCTGCACCTGGGCCATCCTCCGTGCGAGGCGCTCCAGCGCGGTCTGCGCACACTCCCGGTCTTGGGGGAGCTGTGCTAGGATCTCCACTAGGCCTAGTGGGGTTGTTGCTTGCAGCAGGCTCCTGACCACAGGGTCGGTGCTGCCTGACTCTCCCTCCATCTCCGGGTACGACTTCTCTGGACTCCTCTCCAGACTTCTTGTCTCCGGGTGCGCTCTCTCCAGACTCCTCCAGGCTGCACCCATCTTCGTTCTTTTGTTCTGTCTCCGCCCACATTGAGGATGGTCCCGGGGCAACTTAGTGATTGTCAGTTCCAGGGGCAGTTCTCTCACGCTGATGGACACTTCTATCATCACAGTCTCTGTTAGTGGGGGCGGTTTCTGCTTTTGGCGCCATTCCTGGACCTGGCCCACGATGGGAGGTGGCCTTTTGCCACCCTCTGGCATGCCCATAATGGCGTCTGCTCTTCCAAGGCGGGAAATCCTCTGGAAATGGCGGGAATCGTCTCCCAGTGGCGGGAAACTCCGTGGATGGCGGGAAAAAGGCTGCAGATGGCGGGCAACCGGCGGGAAACGATCCGTGATGGCGTCCGATGGCAGGGACCCTCTGGAACCGGCAGGAGACTTCTTTTTGAGGTAAATGTGAACTTTTCTTCAGGCACGCAGTACCCGGTGGTTGCGGGCACGTGATCCTGCCGACTACGCCAAAGTTGACGGGCCATGTTCAGGGGATACCCGGAGCCGGATCTGTATGGGGGTAGTAGTCCTTGTGGCGGTGACCCGGTCCGTGCCCAGGGTGTCAAACTAAGTGGCAGTCTATGGCAGTAGATGTTATTAAGTGTCGACTACGCCACCCGTTGAGTGCGGCTTTAAAGCCGCCGCTGCAGAGCAGTCCACTGAGGCCGGTGGTATATGTGCAGCAGTGATGGTATAACCCCCAACGGGAGGGGTATGGCCTCAGGGCAGCAGGTGTAGATGATGGGGGTTGTGATGATGCAGAAAGAAGATTCAGAGTCAGGAGATGCAGTTCAGGGTTTTTACTTACTGGTGTTCTTGTGGTCACTCTGGCCTTGAGTGACCACCCGAGCCGTGCTGCGTCCACCAGGTCCTGGACTCGGCCAACCCCCAGGCAATTCCGGAGCGTGGTCCTGAGCTCCTTTCTGACTCTCCCTTCCTCTGGCCGTCCCCACCAGGGATCCACTTTTGGCCGGCTCCCTCGGGTCTCTTGGTGGTCAAGCCTCCTCTGGGCTCCCTGACCCTATGCTTGGTGTGCCTTTCTAGTGGATTTGGTGAGGGTCGTGGCAGATCCTGACCACGACCTCCGGTTCCTGGCTAAGGGTTGCTTCTGCCACCCTTCTGTCCTTATTCTGGGATCTTGGGGTTCTCTTCTTTCTTTCTCTCTGGGTCCTTCTGACTCCTCTCTCTCTCTCTCTGCAGGCCTTGCTCTGGAGCTGGGCCCAGCCGGAGCCACAGCTCCCTGTCAGCCCTTCTGGCTGAGCTCCTCTGCTCTGCTCCTCTTCTGACTAAAGACCCTATTCTAAGATGGTGCCCACCTTATATACTCCCTCTATGTGTGAGCCCAGGTGACCAGCACCCAATGAGCTCCTAGCTTTACCCAGACTACTCCCCCTATCTGCCCCTACACTACTGGGATGTTCCACCCCCCTCCCACTCCAGCCAGGGACAGACGCTGTCGTACCTGCACATATACTGGTGGGAGTACCGTTGTTCTGTCCCCCGGAAATGGGATGTATGTAGTGCATGCAGCCTACTAGCTCAGTTCCACACTCCATCCTTACCCGGTAGTGGAATACCACACCTCTGGCTTGAGGTGTAATACCCCTGTAGCAGCCGAATCCTCAGGGTGCTACACATATGGCAGAAGATATTCCTCTATCATATGCATCAATAGAGTGACATTTACAGGTTGATATAACTAATTTCTCACCAGCCAGTAGCACACACAACTCAACTAATTTTAGCCCGTTTACAGCCTCCTCTGGCAATATATCTCTTCTTTTAGACCACTGTGTATACAGCACTTTCCTCCAGTATATCTCTCCTCTCAGTCCCCTGTATATAGCCTCATCCTGCAGTATATCTTTTCTCTCAGTCTCTTATATGCACCTCCATCCTGCAGCAGATCTCTCTTCTCAGCCAACTATATACAGCCTCATTCTGCTGTACATTGCTCCTCTTATTTACCAGCACACAGGCACAATGTTGCTTCCTAGTATGAGATTTTTTCTGTAATGAAGGTGGCGCTTATCCTTTTTGTGAAGCTCCATTCTAGACACAGCACAGCTATGCTTGCATGATGCCTGCTGAGAAACTACACTGCGCATAATCAACCATAAGCTGAAACCACTCCTTGGCAATAAAGCCTTGAGAGCAAGCCTTGGGGAATGGGGGCTTGATATGTTCAAAACTGGGCAGATTTAAAAAGGCGTTATATTGGTTTGGCACAAATTAATAAATATACGTATACATTATTCCAAAATCCCATAGTGATTTTGGGAATAACCATTTAACTAAGAACACAGGTACAACATCCATCACTTTCGTCACTTTCATAACTTTCATCCCTATTGTAACTTCTATAATTTTCGTCACTTTCACCACTTTTATACCTTATGCAAGGGTCCCTTATGTCAATTTCGTCACTTTTATCACTTTGGTAAAGTTCGTCGTTTTGTTGACTTTCATAACTTTCATCACCAAAAAGTCTTTGATATATTCCAAGCAAACAATTCAGCTCTTCTAAATGTTGTGGAGGGGCTTTGGCAATGCCAACCAACTTGATTCTTCTGGGATCCCAGACACAATCCTCTTCCAGCCCACTGGGGACCATACCACAATATGGTGGCACCCAGGCGGTATCATAGCCATGTTCATGCCATGTCACCTGCAGAGGGTGATCTTGATAATTAATCTTCTTTACCTTGCCTACACTTACTCTGAGCTTCAGGACAACCTGATTTGATTTGTCATAAAGGGGATATCTCAGAGCTTTGTTTATGTCTCTGCTGACGTAGACCCCTGGTCCCAACATTCCATCTTCAGATTGCTCAAATCCACCTAAAATAATGTCTTTAGCTGCAGAATATGTGGTTCCGTGGTACATCACATAGATCCTTCCATCTTCTGGCAGATCAGAACCATTGAGAATGACTTCCTGAAATCCAGGCAAAAGTTCCTCTCTCCAAATATCTTCAATGTAGTTTGAAATATATCCAGAGTAAAGTGCCATGATTACTGTAATAAAGAAGGATGATCCGGTGAGTAATAGGGCAATATATAGTCTGTAGGCTCATAAAGTCTTCTAAAACCACAGTTTTTTCCCCTTTTTTTGTGGTATGTCTCTTCATTGAAGTGTGATCACCTTCATTTTTCAATACAGTTTAAAAATGGTGTACCAAACTATCTAATCCAAAGGTGTGACTAAAGGACATGAAGCCTATAGATGGCTGAACACATATACTAAAAATTAAAGGGGTTGGCCACTACTTTTCTAGAGATCAATACTTGGTTGTTAGGAGTGCGACACTTGACACCCGGCACCCCTGATGATCAGCTGTTACCGGTAGCAGCCGGAAGTTCTCAGATGCTTCCGAAACATTGCTGCTCCGTCGTAGTCACACCACCGCCAATCAAATACTGATAATCTATTAATGATAAGCCATCAATAAAAAAAAGTAGTGGACAACCTCTTTAAAGATTTCAGATTGTGTACTTTGGAATATGATAGAGCCCACTCCCTCTATAAAACTTTTTAGGTGCTATTGACACTGTTGACCTCAGCGTCTATAGCGTAAACTACCAGGAGCGTAAGTATCTCTAAACCGAGTAATTACAGCAGGGGCCTGACTGTCAATCACCATTTCGCACATGTTTATGTACTTGGTGGGGCCTTTTGGGGCAATTTATCTAATTCTTTGCACAACTCTTTTTAGCTTTAAAAAGCATATTTGAGCAAAATTTTTTTTAAAAAAAATGGCAAGAAATGTTGGATAAATGTCATGGATAAGTGGGAATTAGAAGGAGTACCCTTGGTCTACCCCCACCCCTTTAAAACCCAACCTAAAATTTCATACACATATTTACATACATATTCACAATCGGCACACATACATAAAATATACACATGCTAATACATTGCATGCACATTTACATACATAGTACAAACATGCAGGTAAGCATATATAAAGTACATACATACACATATCACATGCATATTCAGAATCACATTTTTATGATGCACTTGATGACACAACCTGTCAATTTTTATTAATTAATTAATTAATTCATAGCTTTAACAGGTATACTATTTTTATACATAAGCTTTGTGGCACCCCAGGGGGTCTGGTTGCCACAGTGGTAGTAATACCATGTTTGGGAGCAAACCAGGAGTTTCCTGGTCAGGGAACACACTACATGCAACACCTCCTGCTCCAGACCAGAAAAGGATAAGATCCTGCCCTATATAACTGGATCTGGAGGAGGGGTTAGTTGAGTTCAGTGTGAGGAGTCTGATAGGACACTAAGGAGCAAGGAGCTGAGGACTGGTGCTGGCAGAGCTTGTCCTAGCCGGAGTAGATACTGATAACCGGACACCGGAGTCCGAAGCTGTGGGACCCTTCAAGCCCAGCAGCAGATACCGCAAGGCAGGAGATTGCAGGTCCCCTGGCCCAACAGAAGCCTGGAGGCTCAGCCACACGAAAGGACCAGTACCGCCACAGAGTAGCGAGGAATACATGGGATCCGAGTCGCCAGCCATACGGGTGAGCACAGCACGTCACACTCAGGGACGTGGGCTACAACACGACTATAAGCGGGATAGCCAAAAGAGTACAGTCAGAACGGCAGGCCTACAACTCCACCTGGCCAGGGGAATTCTAGGATTGCTCCCAGACTGACCAGGCCCTCATCCCTAGCAAGTACTCCCGTTGAGGCCTATATAATTGCCACCAGTAAAAACCCTGGGACTGCACTACAAAGACTCCGTGTCATCATCACTGATCCAGGTACTATCACCACCATCATCCTCTCACGCTGCCCTGAAGCTACACTCTTCCTGTGGGGAGTTACACTACCTTGCTGCACATATCACCAGCTTCAGTGGACTGCTCCGCAGCGGCGGTTCCCAATAACCGCATTCCACAGGTGGCGTAGTCTGACTATTTAAACCAGATACACATAGACTACCCTGCTTTGAATGCCCTGGGTCACAGACCGGGTCGCCGCCATGGTGATTACTACCCCCAGCATCTACAAGGCCCGGCTCCGGGTATCCCCACGGCCAAGGAGGCACGTCAACTTTGGCGTAGTCGGCAGGATTACGTGCCCGCTACCACCGGGTACTGCGCGCCTTCACAGACTGTGTCGCATACCGTGGTGAAGATTTCCCGCTATCTGCTGACGTTTTCCCGCCATTGTCAGACATTTTTGGGTCGCCGCGCGGGAAGAAGAGGGGCGTGATCGCTGAAAACGCGCGAAGTACAAAGCCCCGCCCCACGCACTGACGCAGCGCCAGGTTCTGGAAGGAGCCACAGTGCATGCTGACGTCAGACGCGTGAGACGCCAGGTCCTCGACGGAGACCATCGCCTGCGGAACTGCTGCCTATGGAAGAAAAGAGAAGGAAGGTAGGCCACGGTTCACTAGGGGGGAGGAAGACGCCCGATATGGAGGGAACTTCAACCACTGGCGCTGCCGCTGTACTGCCATTCTCCATGCCATATATACCGTGAGCGTTGTGGTTGTCCCAGTACTCAGGAGAGTCGCACACCCTGAGTGACTTCAAGGAGAGACTCAGCAGTTTATTTAAAGTATACCCCCTGTCCAAGGAGCAGAAAGTGAGCATCCTTATAGGCCAGTTGATTGGTGCAGCCCAGAGAGAAGTAAAGTCCTGGTCAACCAGGGAAAAAGGGACTGTAAAAGAGATACTGGCCCGCCTATAGGACACTTTTGACACCCGTACTACAGCTGAGATAAAGATGAAGTTTTATGGGTGCAAACAACGGGCACAGGACAGTGTAAGGGACTATGCTTTAAACCTGCAAGAGGCGCTGAGGGCCATCAAACAGGTAGACCCTGACAGTGTGCGTGATGAAAACAGACTGTTAACTGAGCAATTTATAGAGGGTTTACTGTCCAGCGCCCACCGAACCCAGCTGCGCATAATGGCCCTGCAAAACCCTGACTTGAACTTTGCTCAGTTTAAGGACAGGGCCATCCGGGTGCTACGAGAATCAGCACCAGGTGGCGCTACAGCTCACCGCCGCCCAGCCATCACCTACCACCAGGAGGTGGCACCCTTTTCCCCAGAGCCTGTAGGAGCTGATGCACAGACTCTGGACAATGCCCCATCTACATACCTGCACCATTAGGTCCAAGAGTTAACTAAAAGTGTAGCTGCGCTAACCAAACTGTGCAGTCCTTGCAGATGTCTCCCAAAGGAAAGATCCAGCTGGCTTCCAGTCCGGAGGACGTCCCGTGGCGCCGACAGAAGAGGATTCCACCATCCAGAGGGAGGAACAGTGACCGCTACGACCAGGACAGACAACCCATCTGCCGCCGCTGCAACCAGCCAGGACATTATGCAAGGTACTGTCATTTAAACGAGCAAAACCTGGGGCAGAGGGCCAACACCCAGGCATAAGACCACCAGGCCCATCAAGCTGGCGAGACAAATATGTGGGAGGACGACCTGTCCTACCGGTCGTGCTGGACGGCTTTCCAATGAGTGCGTTGCTGGACACTGGATCCCAGGTGACCACCATCCCCTACATTCTTTTCAAACGGTACTGGACCGACTCTGACATCACTCGCCGTCCAGATGAACATTTGAGCATTTATGCCAGCAATGGTCAACCTTACCTCAGGTGGGGTTCAAAGACCATAAAGGTTGGCAAAGTCGAACTGCCAGCACAGGGACTGATTATTGTCGACATTGATCGCCGAGAAAGCCATCCCATGATAACCTTGGGCACTAATGTCATTGAAAATTGTCTTGCAGAAATAATTGTCTTGTTACAGCAGGTTGCGGACACCGCCAGTTCCAGCCAGCAGCGGGTTCTACAAAGAGAGATCAGAGCCCTGATGAAAAGACAACAGGTAGAACTGTCTGGTGGTGAGATTGGCAGTGTTAGGATGAGTGACCCATTCCCTATTGCCATGCCCCCAAGAAGTGAAATGCTGATATGGTGCCGGGCAGCCATCGGTCTAAGGGGTAGAGATTACTTCAGTAAACACCCACTCGACTTTGGGAAGGTAAAGGGGGTTCAATACCATATCCCCACGGGAAACCATCCACCCATTAAGGAAAGGTACCGGCCTGTACCGCCAGCACACTACCAAAATGCCAAAGGGATGTTACGAGAGATGAAGGAGGCTGGGGTAATAAGAGACAGTTTTAGCCCCTGGGCAGCTCCATTAGTTCTTGTAAAGAAAAAGGATGGCACAATGAGAATGTGTGTAGACTACAGGCAAATTAACTGTATAACTCATAAAGATGCGTACCCGCTACCCAGGATAGAGGAGTCACTAGCTGCGTTAAAATCTGCTAATTATTTCTCTACTTTGGATCTTACTAGTGGGTATTGGCAGGTTCCTGTAGCAGAGGCGGATAAGGAAAAGACCGCATTCACCACCCCGATGGGCCTCAGCGAGTTCAACTGCATGCCATTCGGGCTCTGCAACGCCCCAGGAACCTTCCAGCGGTTGATGGAGTGCTATCTAGGACATAAGAATTTCGAGACAGTCCTTCTGTACCTGGATGACGTCATAGTATACTCCAAGACGTATGAGGATCATCTGGAGCACCTGGCGGAAGGGTTTGAAGCCCTGGCTGGCTTTGGCCTGAAGGTGAAGCCATCAAAGTGCCACCTGCTGAAGCCCAAAGTACAGTACTTAGGACACGTGGTAAGCGCTGACGGTGTAGCATCAGACCCCGACAAGGTCACCGTAATCAAGGACTGGCCGAGACCTTCCACCATCAAAGAAGTGCGGCAGTTCCTCGGGTTGGTAGGCTACTACCGAAGGTTTATACCAGGCTTCACCAAGATGGTGGCACCCATGCAGGACCTCCTGATAGGCCAGTTCAGAAAGGCCAAGAACCAGAAACTGCCATTCAAATGGGACAAGCTGGAAGATGAGTCCTTCACCAGGCTGAAGATGGCTCTCACAGGAGACGAGGTCCTGGCCTACCCTGATTATGGCCAACCCTTCATCCTCCACACGGACGCGAGCAACGTGGGACTAGGAGCGGTGCTGTCCCAGATCCAGCAAGGCAGAGAAAGGGTGATAGCCTATGCCAGCAGGAAGCTCCGGCCCACAGAAAGAAACCCAGAGAACTACAGCTCCTTCAAGTTGGAGTTCCTTGCCATCGTCTGGGCTGTGACTGAACGCTTCAAGCATTATCTCGCTTCCTCCAAATTCACCGTCTTCACGGATAATAACCCGCTGACACACCTGGACACTGCAAAGTTTGGTGCCCTGGAACAAAGATGGATGGCCCGACTGTCTAATTACGAATTCACCATCAAGTACCGGGCTGGGCACAAGAATGCAAACGCAGATGCACTGTCCCGAATGCCTAACTTGCCAGACGGGGGAAAAGACGCAGAGGAGCTGGAAGAGATAGAAATCCCCGCGTTCCACCGCCATGGGATAAAGCAGTGCTCCCATTGTGTGAAGAACAGGTGCTCTGCCAACAGAGAAGCCACGTTCAATCCATTGCCCCACCATGGATGGGCAGAAAACACAAGACAGTCACCCGGCTGTTCACCTAGTCAATGAGTTGCTGACACAAGCTGACTCATACCCTGATTCAGATGCTCCAGAAGAGACCAAACAGCTGTGGAAAGAAAAGAGCAAGCTGTTCATCTATGAAGGGAAGCTGTGTCGAAGAACTGTCAACTCCCCGACACATGAGCTGGTCTGGCAGGTGGTAGTCCCGAGGCGAGATGCGTCTATGGTCCTGGAAGCATACCACGATGGAGCGGGACATTTCGGATGGAAGAAGCTGAAAGTCCTACTACGTGAACGGTTCTATTTTGTTGGCATGAGGAAAGCAGTCGAGAGGTGGTGTCGAGAATGCGGACCATGTAACCTGAGAAGAAAAGACCGTGACAGCCAGAGGGCTCCCCTGCAGCCCATTATCACCAAGCAGCCACTCGAAATGGTAGCCCTGGACCATGTGAAGCTATCCCCAAGCAGGTCAGGCTATGTCTATGCTCTCACCATCGTAGACCACTACTCCCGGTTCCTGGTAGTAGTGCCAGTCAAGGACCAAACGGCTCAGACAGCAGCCAGAGCTTTCCAACAGCACTTCTGCCACCCGCATGGTTATCCAGAACGTGTGCTAACTGACCAAGGTCCGGCCTTCGAAGCAGAAGTATTCCAGGAGTTCTGAAATCTGTATGGCTGCAAGAAGATCAGGACAATGCCTTATCACCCCCAGACCAACGGGATGTGTGAAAAGATGAACCAGGTGGTGATAGACCTACTGAAGACATTGCCCCTGGAGGAATGCAGTCTGTGGCCAGAAAAGTTGCCAGACCTGGTGGACCTCTACAATCATATCCCAGTGAATTTCACCAACTGCACACCAGCTTACCTGATGAGAGCGAGACCTGGTAAGCTGCCCATCGACCTGGATATGAGAGTCCTGACACCAGAGGACGCCTCACCGGATGCAGATTGGGATACTGAGCGGCAACAGCAGTACCGCAAGGTACAGGAAAGTGTTGAAAGAAGTCTGTCCCAAGCAAGAGAAAGGCAGGAGAAGACTTACAATCAACATGCACCTGCTGTTCCCCTGTCACCTGGAGAGCAAGTCCTAAAGAGGAAGAGGCGACTCCACAAGTTGGATGACCAGTGGGAAAAAGAGCCGTACACCATTCTACCATCAAGTCATGATAACACCAAGGTGTGCTTCATAAGTAAGGACGGAGGTGAGACAACAGCAACAGTTTCCAGAGACCACCTGAAGAAATGTCCCGAGCAGCTACAGCATGCTGAAGAAGGCCAAGATATCCCTCAACGCGCAGAGGAAGTTGAAGAAATGGTCAGCACAGTACTCGAAGAATTTCCCCGGTCGTGGACACAAGTAAATAATGCAATAGTTGTGCAAGTCCTTACATTTCTCCAACCAGCCCCTCAAGAAGCTGTAGAAGTCCCAGTAGAGTTGGAAGAACCACTGGCTCCAGAGACAGAAGATTCCTCATCAGCAGACCAGGAGAATTTACCCTCTGCTAGTAGCGAGCCTGTCGTACCCACGGTAAGCCAAAGGATCCGTAGGAAGCTGCCCAACCTACCAGAGACACCTCCAAACACCTGTAATGAGGTGAACATTGAGCCCACCACGCCAGGGGTAAATACAGGGGACCAAGGTAGAACACAGACAGTGTGTTACGCAGGTCTACCAGAATCACCAGAGGTCAGATTCCTGCTCGTTGGAGAATTTAAATGTAGCTATAACTGTACTATTGCAAATGTTATATGTGTGTATTGAATGTGCTTTTCCAGTTACCCTACAGGGTCCAAAAAGACTTTCAGGTTATGGACAATGGATAACCAAAAAACTTTACCTTGCACATGGAAAGTGCCCCTTTTGTGCCAGACCACAGAACAGAAACCCGTGGAGGTGGCTGAAGACGTGGTCCAACATCCGGATCATCAATGCCCTGTAACCACCCCTGGGCCTCCGTGGAGGGTTTGGGATGGGTCCCTCAAACTACATCTTCAGTGAAATGGACACCTGGTTACGGATGATACCGTGACCTATAAAGACTGTAAAGTTTGTAATATTCTAATGTACCTTGTATTTACTATTGTATTTGTTACCTGTTATTTTTGCAAAATATGTTCAGTCCTGGAGTACTGAAATTTACTAGGGGGGAATGTGGCACCCCAGGGGGTCTGGTTGCCACAGTGGTAGTAATACCATGTCTGGGAGCAAAACAGGAGTTTCCTGGTCAGGGAACACACTACATGCAACACCTCCTGCTCCAGACCAGAAAAGGGGAGGATCCTGCCCTATATAACTGGATCTGGAGGCGAGGTTAGCCAGTTTAGTCTGAGTTTAGAGTGAAGTCTAGTGTCAGGAGTCTGATAGGACACTAAGGAGCAAGGAGCTGAGGACTGGAGCTAGCAGAGCTCGTCCTAGCCGGAGAAGATACAGAGAACCGGACACCGGAGTCCGAGGCTGTGGGACCCTTCAAGCCCAGCAGCAGATACTGCAAGGCAGGAGATTGCAGGTCCCCTGGCCCAACAAAAGCCTGGAGGCTCAGCCACACGAAAGGACCAGTACCGCCACAGAGTAGCGAGGAATACATGGGATCCGAGTCGCCAGCCATACGGGTGAGCACAGCACGTCACACTCAGGGACGTGGGCTACAACACGACTATAAGCGGGATAGCCAAAAGAGTACAGTCAGAACGGCAGGCCTACAACTCCACCTGGCCAGGGGAATTCTAGGATTGCTCCCAGACTGACCAGGCCCTCATCCCTAGCAAGTACTCCCGTTGAGGCCTATATAATTGCCACCAGTAAAAACCCTGGGACTGCACTACAAAGACTCCGTGTCATCATTACTGATCCAGGTACTATCACCACCATCATCCACTCACGCTGCCCTGAAGCTACACTCTTCCTGTGGGGAGTTACACTACCTTGCTGCACATATCACCAGCTTCAGCGGACGGCTCCGCAGCGGCGGCTCCCAATAACCGCATTCCACAGGTGGCGTAGTCAGTCTATTTAAACCAGATACACATAGACTACCCTGGTTTGACCGCCCTGGGTCATGGACCGGGTCGCCGCCACGGTGACCACTACCCCCAGCATCTACAAGGCCCGGCTTCGGGTATCCCCACGGCCCAGGGGGCGCGCCAGCTTCACTATATTAGGTTTTTGAGTGATTATGAACTGTAGGTTTTATTTGAGGACTATTTTTCCAAACACTAATGAAAGCATTATATTTGTGTTAACTTTCTGAAGCGTTTACTGGAGAAAAAAAAAATAATCTCACATTTTTTGAACATCATTAGCAAATAGACTGTTTACTGTATTGTAACAATTGTTACAATTACAGGGATACCAAATATAGCCACGTTATTTACTGATTTATGACATTTCTTTAAAAAAAATATTAAAAATATCACTATTGTATCATTATTTTCTGTGTAATTTAAAGGAAAAAAAAATCTGACTTTTGTTTTGTTTTTTTACAGATATTTTTACCAGTACAATATGCCTGTAAAGAAGAGGAATGGTAGTTAGATCTTTTGGCAGTGAAAATTCCCCCTATACTTTGCAATGCAGCCTGTGGCTCTAGTCTCTACTGTTTCTGCCTGCCATGCTACAGGTTAGGAGTTTGAATCCTGTGAATGACCCTTCTTCAAGAAAAGCAAACATTTAACTATATATAATGTTATCTACTAAGTGCAGACAGTTGTCGGGAGAAGAAGAGAATCTTCAATGGGAGAAAACAGAGCAATCACAAAAGGGTTGTGACTGATATAGATATAATGTGACCGGGCACTTGTGCAGCTGACAAGGTAGGTAGCACATGCGGTATGTCTGCTGCTGCACTACACCAAATACTATGTATCCCCATATACCTATTGTAATATGTACTCACCAGATATAAGAGAAAGCAGGAGTGTACCTGCATTCGGCACTGCACCACCGTCTATTAACTTGCCAATTAGCTCAGGTTTCATTTTTAGCAATCTTTATCTACAGGCTTGATTTTTTTACTGCTAAGGACTAAGTTAAATATTTACTTATATAGTCAAAGAAAGACACATAGTAATCAATCTCTACGAAAGGGGAGGGGAAAGGGAGGAACTAAGAAGGAGCAATAAAGGCACATGCTGATATACACAATATTGCCAGAAGAGTATGCACGACTGACCATCTCACCTACATGAACTTGTTGAAAATCCCATTCCAAACCATGGGACTATGAATAGTCTTGGATTGTTTTTTAAATAACAACACACATTATCCCTTAAGGCCAAAAACAGGGATAAGCTGGAGACACGACACAATTGAAAAGTAAAAAGCATATTTTATTATTAAATTCATTAAAATTATTTTTTTACTTTCACACACATATATTAAAAATTAAGCAGGAAAATGTTATTATCAGCAATGCAGGAACAGATATGTGGGTCTCAAGCCAAAGGCTAACTAAATAAGCTAGGCAGACTAAAGGCATATATTCAGAGATATTGTAAGATATTATTCTACAGCCCAAATTAATGGACCAGTATACATAAAGTGCTAGTGCTCAGTATATATCCATCAAAACTTGCAGTACTGTACATAAAGTTACCACATATGCCTGCTGACCAGTCAGTATAAACAAAATTACCTATTGGTATAGTCCACCCTCTTTATAGATATACTGCCAATGTCAAGGTCCTATTAAATAAAAGCCCACAATCATGTGGATTCAAAACGGCAAGACACCGGGACCACAATGAGGCAGGGGTGCAGCAGCAGGAACTGTAGGCTATATGTTCTCTCCCCACTTGGCGATAGGTAATGTCCCCTTCCTTTTTATGCCTCATTGTGGTCCCGGTGTCTTGCCGTTTTGAATCCACATGATTGTGGGCTTTTATTTAATAGGACCTTGACATTGGCAGTATATCTATAAAGAGGGTGGACTATACCAATAGGTAATTTTGTTTATACTGACTGATCAGCAGGCATATGTGGTAACTTTATGTACAGTACTGCAAGTTTTGATGGATATATACTGAGCACTAGCACTTTATGTATACTGGTCCATTAATTTGGGCTGTAGAATAATATCTTACAATATCTCTGAATATATGCCTTTAGTCTGCCTAGCTTATATAGTTAGCCTTTGGCTTGAGACCCACATATCTGTTCCTGCATTGCTGATAATAACATTTTCCTGCTTAATTTTTAATATATGTGTGTGAAAGTAAAAAAATAATTTTAATGAATTTAATAATAAAATATGCTTTTTACTTTTCAATTGTGTCGTGTCTCCAGCTTATCCCTGTTTTTGGCCTTAAGGGATAATGTGTGTTGTTACATAAATTGCTTGGAGTGACTATATTTATTTTGTGACAGATGTTGGATTGTTTTTTGCAGGTTTAACATCCTCCACTCTTTGGGGAATTGTGCGTGTTGTGTCGAAATGTGCGCTCATTCAGCCAAAAGAATATTTGTGATTTTGGATGATGAGATCTGCCGTGCAAATAGTGTTTCACTAGCTCTATAGCTAAGCCATCTGCCCTCCTTTCCTGTCTATAAATCAAATGTAGCAGAGAACAGGAATGGCTTACTTACTGAAATGAACCATTCAGCCAGCCTCCTTCAAACATCTCACTGGACGCTCTGAGATTTTCTACCACTAAATCACATCTATACCATATAATATCTTTATGTAGAAGGAAGTTTGTCCAGCATACATTTCGAACACTGTAGGTGTTCTTAGACTAAGCACCCTGATAGTGTTCGAAACGCGTCAGAGGAACTTTTTTAACCCGTGTCTGTCTTTAACTTTTGCTGAAGAATAAAGTTTAATATTTAATATGTGCTTGACATACTTCTATTTCCTGCAATCTACGATGCCGGTATTCAGTCCGTGCACCTGACTTCAGCAAGAGCTGGCGCGGTTCTAATCTACTGACCATCTTTATATAGAGCTCCTATGTCATATGTGCACTGCATTAGTTATCAGATGCAGCCAAGAAGTCTGCCAACAGCATGCAAGATCCAAAAACAATATAGCTTCCAAGAGCCATAACTTTATTTATTTTTCCATTCCCATAGCTATATCAGGATTTGTTTTTTGTGGGACAAGTTGTATTTTTGAATGACACCATTTACTTTATCATGTAATGATAAACTGGAAAGCGGGAAAAAAAAATCCAAGTGTGTTGAAATGGCAAAAAAGTGCAATTCCACAATTGTTTTTTTTTATTTAAAAAAAAAATTAAAAAATTTGTTAGAAAAAAAAAATGTTGCTTTTGTCGCCATTTTCTAAGACCCATAGTGTCTCCATTTTTCGGGATCTGGGGTAGAGGAAGGGCTTATTTTTTGTGCACTGAGCTGATGTTTTTACTGATACCATTTTGCATTAGATACGATGTCTTCATCGCCTTGTATTTTATTGTAATGTTGTGGCGGACAAAAAAATTGTAAGTCTGGCATTTTGATCATTTTTTTTTTCTATTACACTGTTTACCGGCCGGATTAATTTACTTTACAGTTTAATAGATCAGACGTTTGCGAGCTCAGCAATACAAAATATGCAGATTTTTTTCATTTTTTTTATTTTTTATTTTTAATAGGGCAAAAGTGTGGAGGGGTTAATTTGAACTTTTGAGTTTTTTTATTTTTTCAATGTCTTTAAAAACTTTTTTTTTCACTTTTTACTTTATTTAATAGTCCCCTTGGGGGACTTGAAGCTGTGACATAGTACAGTCATGGCCAAAAGTATTGAGAATGAGACAAATAGTAATTTTTCCAAAGTTTACTGCTTCATTTTTTGTAAGGGCAATTTGCATATACTCCTGAATGTCAAAGAGTGATCAGCTTAACAGCAATTACTGTACTTGCAAAGTCAATATTTGCCCAGAAAATGAACTTTAACCCCCAAAACACATTTCAACATCATTGCAGTCCTGCCTTAAAAGGAGCAGCTAACATCGTTTTAGTGATTGATCCATTAACACAGGTGTGGGTGTTGATGAGGACAGGGCTGGCGATCAATCAGTCATGATTAAGTAAGAATGACATTACTGGACACTTTAAACGGAGGCTGGTTCTTGTTATCATTGTTTCTCTTCAGTTAACCATGGTTATCTCTAAAGAAACACGTGCAGCCATCATTGCACTGCACAAAAATGGCCTAACAGGGAAGAGTATCGCAGCTACAAAGATTGCACCTCAGTCAACAATCTATCGCATCATCAAGAACTTCAAGGTGAGAGCTTCCATTGTTGTCAAAAAGGCTCCAGGGCGCCCAAGAAAGACCAGCAAGCGCCAGGACCGTATCTTAAAACTGTTTCAGCTGCGGGATCTGACTACCAGCAGTGCCGAGCTTGCTCAGGAATGGCAGCAGGCTGGTGTGAGTGCTTCTGCACGCACTGTGAGGCGGAGACTCTTTGAGCAAGGGCTGGTTTCAAGGAGGGCAGCAAAGAAGCCACTTCTCTCCAGAAAAAACATCAGGGACCTACTGATATTCTGCAAAAGGTACAGGGAGTGGACTGCTGAGGACTGGGGCAAAGTCATTTTCTCTGATGAATCCCCTTTTCGATTGTTTGGGACAACTGGAAAACAGCTTATTCGGAGAAGAAGAGGTGAGCGCTACCACCAGTCTTGTCTCATGCCAACTGTAAAGCATCCTGAAACCATTCATGTGTGGGGTTGCTTCTCAGTCAATGGAATCGGCTCACTCACAGTCTTGCCTAAAAACACAGCCATGAATAAAGAATGGTACCAGAATGTCCTCCAAGAGCAACTTCTCCCAACCGTCCAAGAGCAGTTTGGCGCCCAACAATGCCTTTTCCAGCATGATGGAGCACCTTGCCATAAAGCAAAGGTGATAACTAAATGGCTCATGGAACAAAATATAGAGATTTTGGGTCCATGGCCTGGAAACTCCCCAGATCTTAATCCCATTGAGAACTTGTGGTCAATCATCAAGAGACGGGTGGACAAACAAAAACCAACAAATTCTGGCAAAATGCAAGCATTGATTATGCAAGAATGGACTGCTATCAGTCAGGATTTGGTCCAAAAGTTGATTGAAAGCATGCCAGGGAGAATTACAGAGGTCTTGAAGAAGAAGGGGCAACACTGCAAATATTGACTTGCTGCATTAACTCATTCTAACTGTTAATATAACCTATTGGTACTCATAATATGATTGCAATTATATTTCTGTATGTGATATAAACATCAGACAAACACTAATAAAAACCAGAGGCCAGCAGATCATGTGAAAATATAATTTTGGTGTCATTCTCAAAACTTTTGGCCATGACTGTAGTGCATCAGCAGTGCTAAGTATAGAGAAAATCGCAATCTCCTATGAACACGGGCCAATGGGCTGGATTTCAAAGGAGTATCGTAATGATAGGCACTGGTGGTCATCAGGAGACCCCGGGCTGTCATGGCATCCTATCGGCACCATGTGATCATGTTGCCAACACGCCAATGGGGGGGTTGACAGTGGCATTTAAGAGGTTAAAATCTGCAAGCAGGCTCCACTCCACTAGCGTCTGTTAAGGGCGCATGATGGCTAATTAAATCAGTCATTATGTGCAGGTAAAGATGGTGGTTCGGCGTGAGAGCCCGTATCAAGGACAAGGTCGCAACTTTTTTGTACGTCAAAAGCCATGAAGGGGTTAAAGAGGGTATCAGGAGGCTGTAAAGCACTCTTAGCACCTTCTAAGGGTAGTCCAGATGCAAGTTCTCTTAAAGTTTTAGCCAAAGAATGTCAATTATGGTTGGAAACATCCATTTTCATCAAGTTTTGTTGAAAGTGTACAGGCACCTGTAGAGTCACATAGATGTAACCTGATAGATTGACTAAGAATATAGTCTAATCAACCCTAAAGAATGAGCCCGGGCAGATATAAATATACAAAGACTGACTTTGTGTTTCTTCGAAAAGATTTTCCAGCAGGTTATCTCAGCTATAAAGTCCAAAGGTAAAAGGTACAATAAAATAACACATATAGTAATAGTAACTATCTCAGTATGTAAAGGGATTTTACATTGCAGGAAATTGTGTTGCTGGTTAGTCAGCGAAGAGGAAAGTCTTTCAAGAATCGGCTTTTATGGTGGACATACTGTACCTATTTCTGTCCATTTTGAATTGTATTGGACTGATATTGAGTTTCTCAAGGATCGTAGCTGATACCAGAATAACAAGCCCTCTACATTGTCATGCAGGCAAGACGACAAAACCAGGTGAGCACCGGCCACTGTGGAGACAGTTACATTATATACAGTAGTTGTGACACTTGTACATGGATCTGTAATGGGTGCCGATGAATTGTCAATTTTGGAATTCCAGTTATACTGGGAGGACTTTAGTTGGTTATTAATTTTTTGGGGGAGAAGTTCTTAGTGATATCTAAGCCAAGTTGGAAGGGATTTTCTACTTACACCAACATGTTTCAGAACACAGTCCACAGACTTTTACCAATCATGTCAGTCCCTGCCCAAAGTCCTAGTTAGTATAGTGGTGAGTATCTCCGTCTGTCACACGGGAGACCGGAGTTTGATTCCCTGATGGGGAGGCTTCTTACGTTCTTTCTTTGGGGTAGGAAGGTTGAACTTGATGGACCTAGGTCTTTATGCAACTATGGCTAACTGTTTTCTCTATTCAAAACACACGTTAAGGTCAATTTTGCAGGAATCAGATTATCCGATTTTTCTGGGAGTGTGGGATAAACCCATGAAAACACCAAAAGAACTTACAAGCTCAATGCAGATTTTACTCTTGGTTGAATTCAAACCCAAGACCACAGAGATGCGATGCAACGCAGAGGAAGTGTGCCATCCTAGACAATTTCTTCTGGTTGGAAAAGTCACTTATCGGCAAGGTATCCTACTGCTGAGACTTCTAGAAATCAGCTGTAATCTTCAAGGAAACCTTGTAAGAAATGTTTAGTTTCCCAGAAGTGCCTTCGAAGGAGCATAACAATGCCACCTGATATGGTGCCATTTATTACATCAACATGTTTTCGCAAACTGTTGTTTGGGTAAAATGACAGGCTCAAGAGAGATGGGGTGCCATTTGGCTTTTGGAGCACAGTTTTTGCTGGAAGCGTTTGTGGACAACCTGTTTCATCTGTAGAGATCCTGACCACATTTTGAAAGTATAGTAATTATTCTGAACCTAAAATTGAATGTTTAGTACTTAGAGCACAATGAAAAGTGCATCTTTCCAAAGTTAATCAATTTAATGTCCAACATGTGGCACGGGAGACAAATACTACAAAAATTGTAAAGCGGGTTCTTTTGGGTGCAGCAATAACATAAATTTGGACACAAACTGGTGGACTCAGGGATATGTGTATTGTGGTGAAGATAAAGACATCCCCTCGTTTGTATACTTGACCAGCAACATATTCTCACTGCATAGTTGTTCAATCGTACTTTCTGACTGCTCTGGCAAACAGGAGACCTGTACTTAGTTTCATTTATCTTAAGTACCATTTTCCATACTATTTTTTATTGCTATTTTTGAGAGGCATGATGAACAAAAACAGCGATTTTGGCAAAGTTTTTAATATTTTTTTAAAGACTACTTCTACTTTCATTGCACTGTTTCATTCTCAAAAAATGCTCAAATCTTTATACAGTTCTGTCTTCAGTGAAGGATCATATTACAGCTGCTGCCTATAGAGATCTATGCAGAGGTGGGAGAGGAAATAAGGAGAAACTGCTGAGACTGCGAGCGCAAAAACTGCTAAATAAATGAAGGAAACAAGGAATAAAATGGTTGGAAATAGTTTTATTCCTCGTGTACACATGTCAGCATATCCTGAAAACTAACATGAAAGTGTAGGTGTTCTACTGTTTCAGCAAATGCTGAATAAATTAATAGTACAAATGTATACAAGAAACTATATTATATATCTTATCTGATAAATAATTCTTTCTCCAATTAAGAATCACTTCTTTTCTTCCCCTTGCCTCCTAAATTCATCATTCACAGTAAACAAGCTAGAAACTATCTGGGTCAAAATAAGGACTTTCAGCTCAATGAGGGATCAGATTATACCTACCTATCAAAATCTATGAAGAGGACGGAAAAGCATAGTGAGATACACACACCAACTGTGCTGCTGCTTTCTAGTAGGTGTTTTTTTCTCACCCTCATTGCTGGATTCACACCTACACTGCTCAGTACTGCTATATATTATCTTCCATGCTGCTGATACTTTGTAGTAGGTGTAATATAGAGACAAGAGAAGAGGAGACCTGGGTTCAAATCCCACCAAGGACAACATCTGCAAGGAGTTTGTATGTTCTCCCCGTGTTTGCGTGGGTTTCCTCCGGGTTCTCCGGTTTCCTCCCACACTCCAAAGACATACTGATAGGGAATCTAGATTGTGAGCCCCGATGGGGACAGCGACGATAATGTATGTAAAGCGCTGCAGAATATGTTAGCGCTATATAAAAATAAAGATTATTATTATTATTATAGGAGTCTTGCATATCTGTGTGTGTGGAGGAAGCTAGTCGTTGAGTTTGATGCTTTCACTTCTTTATTATTACATGAGGGTGGTTGTCCAAGATGGATTCCTGAGTCTTCAGGTATACCCTTGAAGGTCTATGAGGCCATGAAGTGTGCTTCGGACCTTACTACTACTTACCATTATATAGAAGATTGCCATCAGTCCAATAAAGGTGGTACTGCTACCACTGCCCAAGTGAACAAGTGGCCAAAAACGTATGAGCTGCCAATTAGCTGCTAACCATCAGTGACCGCATGGGAGCTATTCATTTTTACTATTGACCAATGATGTGCAAACTTGTTTCCCAATATCCGAATTAGTGTTCTGTTCTCCTTCCCTTATGAACACACCAAATATATGTTATGGGCTTGAGCGGCTTCATAAAGATCACAGCCCCAATACATTTACACATTATTGTGCTTGAGATGAAGTGTGAAGTGTATCTGTCTCCATCTGGTGCCCAGTAGGTTACAAGATGGAGGTTGATAGACAACTAGGAAGTTTGTTTGAGACCAGATCCCACTGACCTCTTCAGTTATGACGTGGAGTTGCACAATTTTTTTGTGCAACTCCACGTTGCACTTTCAAAGCATTTTAGGCTCTTATTCTGATGTGAAAGCTTTGAAGAATCGCCCCCATTGTGTTCTGGATCCTGACAGGAGACATTACTGGATCTGGAGAAGGTAAGTACCGTAATCCACCAGCTATGCAGTCACAACTTGGGAATTATTAAGCCTAAGGGGGCGATTCATTTAGTTTTTACACTAGAAAGCTGGCATAAAATTCATTGAAACATGGTTAAGTATTTTTGGAACGCAAAGTTGTGAAAAAATTATGTTACTTTTGTCACTTTCACAACAGTTTAAATCAGCTCAGTTAAAGTGGACAGAGCTGAAGAGGAGCCAGGACAGACATGGCTACGCCAGGCCATAAAATTCACCAAAGTGGTGGCATTTTTTACTACAGAAATGCTACTCCAGTTCCTGACTGCAGTAGCATTTCTGACGAGGCATGCGGAGGTGCACGCCACAGGGAAGATACAGCAATAGACAGTAGACACACCGGTTATAGAAGGAAAATAGGGCAACATGTTTAATGAAACCCATTTTTTAGGCACAATTACATGTATTTAAGTAAAAAAAATGCAGCCAAAGATGGGCAACCCTTTTAACTTATATTCTTTATCTATTTCTATACCCAAGATCTTGGAAAACAGCAACAGCATCTGGTACCAAATTATTCCGTTAACATTTGGCAATGCCAAAGGAAACAAGTGAGTAAAAATCATTTTATTAGATGCATTAGATCATACTTCTAAGGTGACTTTCACAATTTTTGTATCTTTATAACAATTCGAGACCAGGAGGCCAGGACCTCCTTTGGTTCTATCACTACATAACCCAATGTTGCAACCAACAACACACAACAGAAAAATTCTGAAGAATTTTAATGAGATCATCTCCTTTCCCTCCATAAGTATTGTTCTTCCATGGGTTCCATGTCAGTCCTCCTTTCTGTTTCTAAAGAAGGCAATGTTCAGTATGCAAACAAAAAATCATATTGCAGATCCTTAATGCAAGTTGATTGTGCGGTTTCCAGGCATTGTTACTATTATAGGCTTCTGGTGTCTGTCTCTGTAATCAGATATTATTGGTTGCAAGAATTGAGTAATTAGGCTAAATTCTATGTATTGAGATAAGTAATCTTTGGCATTGTCTTCCTTGTAATAAGAATAATACTAGATTTGAATCTGCTCATCCTTCCATGTTGTTGCAAATTAATACAACAAAACTCCTTTTCTAGGCCACAGGTTCTCATAAGAACACTTCAATTCCCTTCAAAGAAATGGCAGACAACCCTCCAGGAAGAAGATTCTACACCATGTACCATGGGACAACTGTAAATGCAGCTTATAATATTATCAACAATGGATTTGCAGTTTCTAATGATGGGATGTTGGGAAGAGGAGTTTATGCTAGTAGAGATATGGAGAAGGCGTCAAGATATCCTCTAAATGAGGTAGATTCAAAAGTGGTATTGAAGCTTTCTGTAAGAGTAGGAAAAGTTAAGAAGATTGACAGTCAACAGCACCCAATGCGACTTACCTGGCATGATCATGGGTACGACACTGCTTGGGTGCCTCCTGAATGTGGTATGGTTTGGAGTGGACTCCAGGAAAACTGTATTTATGAACCTTGGAGGATTAAAGTGGTCGATGTTGTGAGTGGTCCTGCTCTACATCTCAATTCTTTAAAATCCTTAATTGCCGCCAAGAACTGAGATGACAGAAATGTGGGGAGCTTGAATATATGCAGTTAAAATCAATCTATTAGAAGGTTTCTACAAAGAGAATTTACTGATATTTAGTGAAAATGTTAGCTTCAGACTTAGCGCTAAACTAAGCTATGTGACATTACCATATTGTACCAGGAGCTGCCCGTCTTTCATAACCTGAAGGTTGAAGAACATTGGCTATGGCAGGAGTGCACAACCGTGCTTGGTCTGAGGGACACATTGTCAGACTGAACAAACCCCAAGGGCTACAATAATATCTGGTTATTATCTTACGAGGGCATATTGAAAGTATATGCCAGAAATATCTAATCGGCACTGGCTCTATTTTTAGGACTCTTGCCTATAAGGAGGATAAATGTTCCCTTCTCCGTTGTTCACAACCCAAAAAGGAAGATATCACGTATTCAGCTCTTTCCATTGCAGTTACTGCAAGATGCTGAAATGGTCAAGTGTTTCTCTTCTCCAATAAACCACATTGAATATATCATTAATAGAAGGAACAAGGTGAAAAGGAAGACCAGTAATCCGAGGGCTCGGCTTGATACCATCAAAATAACGTCGGAGAAAACCCTGGTGGACCTGTCTAGGCTTGAACAAGATTGATCTTCCTACAGATCATTCATCCATCAAGTCGCCATGACTCAAGATCAGGCTGAAGGCCATTAAATAATACATGCACGTCCACTTCTTCACCTCATTTACTCCTTTCGGTACTACAGCGGAGTTAGGATTCTCCCATTCTGCCAAAATCTGGGGGTCCCAGAGATGATTACATAGTGCATCTTTATTAATACTTACTACTCTTCTTCCTCCTCTACTGCTCTTAGTACTTACACACTACTCCTCTTCTCCCTGACATTGAAAATACATGTGAGCGGCCACCAGAAACTGACAAGCAAGTCTAACCAGATGGATTGTATCGGATCGGATTGTATCGGACCGATACCCAAAAAATATCGGATATCGCCTATTCTGATACTGGAAACCAATGCAAGTCAATGGGACACAAATATCGGAATAAAAATAAACCGTTTCTTTCCTTGTAGGTTAATTCTACATGAAGGAAAACAACTAAGAATAATGTAGAATGTATTACATGAATAGCCGGCAATTCAGCAGCGGCATACACCGGTACCCGACAATTTAGAACAGAAAGAATAGAACATCACACATAGATTATATAGATAGATAGAAACATGTCAGTCATATATATAAGAAGTACAGTGACAGTGTTGCTTACTGTACTTGTCATTTAGTGTAAAGAATTTATTAAAAAAAATAACAGTGTTTTCATGCACCGTCTCTTTAAAAAAGCCGGCCGGCAATTCAGCAGCGGTACCCGACAATTTACAACAGAAAGAATAGAGAATAACACATAGATTAGATAGATAGAAACATGTCAGTCACATATATAAGAAGTACAGTGATAGTGTTGATTACTGTACTTGGCATTTAGTGTTAAAATAAAGGATTTATTAAAAAAAAAATTGGCGTGGGGTTCCCCGTAATTTTAGTCTCTAGTGGAGGGTAAGCAGACGGCTGGGGCCGATGTTTGAAGGCTGGGAAGGGGGTAATACCCACGGAGCTTCCCAAGCTACTAATATCAGTCCCCAGCTGAATACCTAGCCTTTACTAGCTATTAAAATGGGGGACCCTCAAAAAAATGACGTGGGGTCCCCCCTATTTTAATAGCTAGCAAAGGCTAGGCAGACAGCTGGGGGCTGATATTAATAGCCCAGGAAGGGTGCCATTAATATTGGCCACCTCCCAGGCTAGAAACACCAGCCATCAGCCGCCCCAGAAATGGCGCATCCATAGGGGTATTGAGCGGCTCCATACCGGTGAAACGCGGGGAGTTCTACCTCCTCCAGCTCTTCTGGGTCTTCGTCACCTTCAGGTAAGTGAGGCATTCTTGATAGGGCGTCCGCGTTGGCATTGGTTTTGCCTGCCCGGTACTTGATCACAAAGTCATAGTTGGAGAGACGGGCCATCCACCGCTGTTCAGGGGAACCCAGTCTTGCATTGTCCAGGTGTGTCAACGGGTTGTTGTCCGTGTACACGGTGAACTTCGCGGAGGCCAGGTAATGCTTGAAGCGTTCCATCACGGCCCACACCACCGCTAAGAATTCTAGCTTGAAGGAGCTGTAATTCTCCGGGTTCCTCTCCGTGGGCCTCAGCTTCCGACTGGCGTATGCGATCACCCGTTCTCTGCCCTGTTGGTTTTGGGACAGCACGGCTCCCAGTCCCACATTACTGGCGTCTGTGTGGAGAATGAAAGGCTGGCCATAATCAGGGTAGGCCAGGATCTCATCCCCCGTGAGGGCCATCTTTAGCTGGCGGAAGGACTCCTCTTCCGGTTTATCCCACTTGAAGGGTGGCTTTTGACTTCTGGACTTAGACTGTCCGATCAGGAGGTCCTGCATAGGAGATGCCATCTTAGTGAACCCGGGGATGAACCTTCGGTAGTAGCCTACCAACCCGAGAAACTGTCTCACCTCTTTGATGTTCGAGGGGCTTGGCCAGCTCTTGATTGCCGTGACCTTGTCAGGTTCGGGGGCTACTCCTTCCGCACTTACCACGTGCCCTAGGTACTGGACCTCTGGTTTCAGCAGGTGACACTTCGATGGTTTCACCTTCAGGCCATAACCTGCCAGGGCTTCGAACACCTCGGCCAGGTGCTTTAGATGGTCCTTGTAGGTCTTCGAATAGACGATCACGTCATCCAGGTAAAGGAGGACCGTCTCGAAGTTTCGGTGCCCTAGACAGCATTCCATCAGCCGCTGTAAGGTCCCTGGTGCGTTGCAGAGCCCGAAAGGCATACAGTTGAATTCGCTCAGTCCCATCGGGGTGGTGAAGGCGGTCTTCTCCTTGTCAGCCTCTGCCACAGGAACCTGCCAGTACCCGCTAGTAAGGTCCAAAGTAGAAAAGAAGTTAGCAGATTTTAGTGCGGCTAAAGACTCCTCTATTCTAGGCAGCGGATATGTGTCTTTGTGGGTGATACGATTGATTTGTCTATAGTCTACGCACATTCTCATGGTGCCGTCTTTCTTTTTTACCAGAACCAAGGGGGCTGCCCAGGGGCTACAGCTATCTCTAATGACCCCAGCCTCTTTCATCTCTCTTAGCATGCCCTTTGCGTTCTGATAATGTGCAGGGGGTACAGGTCTGTGTCTCTCTTTTATTGGTGGGTGGCTCCCTGTGGGGATGTGGTGTTCTATCCCTTTTACTCTGGCGAAGTCCAGCGGGTGTGTAACGGGTCTGGGAGGCGGAACCTCTGAGCAACTTATACAAGGGGGCAGTCCTTGTAAGGAAGCGGGTGGCGACCAGGGAAGACAGGCAGGCGGTCACAGCAGGTGACCGGGACAGTCTCTGGGCAAACGGGCAGGAGGTCACGGCAAGTGACCGGGACAGTCTCTGGGTAAACGGGCAGGAGGTCACAGCAAGCGACCGGGACAGTCTCTGGGTAAACGGACAGGAGGTCACGGCAAGTGACCGGGGCAGTCTCTGGGTAAATGGGCAGGAGGTCACGGCAAGTGACCGGGGCAGTCTCTGGGTAAACGGGCAGGAGGTCACGGCAAGTGACCGGGGCAGTCTCTGGGTAAACGGGCAGGTACGACCTGTGACGGCTGAGCCTCCAGGTAGGCTAGCAGGCAGATGGCAGATGAGTGCTCCCAGGTGAGCAGGCGAGAGTCTCAGGATAAGCAGGTGGTCACAGCATGTGACGGCGGAGCCTCCAGGTAGGCTAACAGGCAGGTAGCAGATGAGCGCTCCCAGGTGAGCGGGCAAGAGTCTCTGGACTGGCAGGTGGTCACAGCACGTGACGGCGGAGCCTCTAAGTAGGCTAACAGGCAGGTAGCAGATGAGCGCTCCCAGGTGAGCGGGTAAGAGTCTCTGGACTGGCAGGTGGTCACAGCACATGACGGCGGAGCCTCTAGGTAGACTAACAGGCAGGTAGCAGATGAGCGCTCCCAGGTGAGCGGGCAAGAGTCTCTGGACTGGCAGGTGGTCACAGCACGTGACGGCGGAGCCTCCAGGTAGGCTATCAGGCAGGTAGCAGGTGAGCGCTCCCAGGTGAGCGGGCAAGCTGGTCCATAGACAGACTGACAGGTGTCGGAAGGCAGACCGTCGGACCTCAGGCTAGCAAGCAGGAAAGCGGATGACAGGCAGGAATCAGGCAGCAAACTGGCAGGAGACTGGCAGGTAACTGGCAGGTAACTGGCAGGTAACTGGCAACGGGACCTGAGGGCTGAAGCAGAGTAGTGAACAGTGCAACAACATTGCTCGGGAACCTCCATTTTGGAGGAGGTGCCTCATATATGGAGGGATCCTCCGGCCATTGGCCGGGGACTCCTTAGGACGGCGCGCGCGGCCCCTTTAAGAGAGGGGGAGTGCGCGCGCGCCCTAAGCACAGTGACCGGGGGAGAGTGGGCGCTGCAGGCAGAGCGGGAGGAAGCCGCCGGGCACGGAGCAGAGAGGTGAGGGGAACAGCGTCCCCGCCTAGCAGGAGGCAGGGACGCCGACGCTACAGTACCCCCCCCTTTAGGTCCCCCCTTTTTTAGGCCAGACAGAAATTTAGCAAGGATGAGAGGGGCATGGATGTTCTCCCGGGGCTCCCATGTTCTCTCCTCAGGACCAAACCCCTTCCAATCCACTAGAAAAAAGGTCTTTCCTCTTACCCTTTTGGTGGCCAGAATGTTCTCTACCTCAAACTCGTCTTCAGCAGAAACCGGAGCAGGAGGCGTACCTGTAGACTTGGAAAAGGAGTTAAGTACCACGGGTTTGAGAAGAGATACATGGAAGGAGTTAGGGATCCGTAAGTTGACCGGGAGTTTCAATTTATAGGCCACCGGGTTGATCTGTTTGATAACCTCCAGTGGGCCGATGAACCGAGGCCCTAACTTATAGGAAGGAATCTTGAGCCGGACATATTTGGATGAGAGCCAGACTTTATCTCCGGGACGAAATTGTGGGGAATCCAGGCGTTTTTTGTCGGCGTGTCTCTTCATCCGCTCGGATGACTGAAGGAGTGCGGATCGGGTGCTCTCCCAAATGGAGGAAAATTTGCTAACGAGAGATTCCGCGGCCGGGTTGTCCACAGAGGTGGAGACAGGAAAAGGGATCCGAGGATGCTGACCGAAGACTACAAAAAACGGGGATTTAGAAGAAGATTCGCTCTCGTGATTGTTGTAAGAGAACTCGGCCCATGGTAGGAGATCCACCCAGTCGGAATGGTGGGCATTAACGAAGTGCCGGAGGTAACTGGTCAAATTCTGATTGATCCGCTCCACTTGACCATTGGACTGTGGGTGGTAAGCGGAGGAGAAGTCCAGGGTGACGTCGAGCAGTTTACATGTGGCTCTCCAGAAGCGTGTGGTGAACTGAACCCCACGATCCGACACAATGTGGAGAGGCAGACCATGGAGACGGAAGATGTGGCGGATAAAGTCCTTAGCTAGCTCGGGAGCAGACGGGAGGCCTGGCAGGGGAATAAAATGAGCCATTTTGGAAAAGCGGTCAGCGACCACCCAAATGACCGTACAACCGGCAGAGACGGGTAGATCTGTTATGAAGTCCATAGCTATATGTTGCCACGGGGCAGCAGGCACAGGCAGAGGAAGAAGGCGGCCGGCAGGCAGGTGTCTCGGAACTTTGTTGCGGGCGCAGGACACACAGGCAGAAACAAAGTCAATTACATCCTTGTGCAGGGTAGGCCACCAGTAGTGCCGGGTAATAAGCTGGAGGGTCTTTTTCAATTCTCGGTCTCCTATAGAATAATTGTGCTCAGAAGAGGAGAAAAGTTTGGAGAAAAAGCCGCAGGTTACCTTTCTTCCGGAAGAAGATTTTTGGGTAAGTACCGACCCAGCTCCGGAGGAGGATGCGTCAACTTCTAGGAAGAATTGTTTGTTGCAGTCCAGACGATGCAGTACCGAGGCGGAGAGGAAGGCCTGTTTTAAGGAAAGAAATGCCTCCTCTGCTTCGGGCGGCCATTCTCTGGGGTTCGTACCTTTACGGGTGAGAGCAGAGATAGGGGAGGTCCAGGAAGAGAAGTGCGGTATGAACAGGCGGTAATAGTTGGCGAAGCCCAGGAACCGCTGAATAGCCTTCAACCCCTCTGGTCGGGGCCACTTCTGGATGGCAGACAGTTTCTCAGGATCCATTTGTAGACCAGTCTGAGAGATTATGTAGCCCAGAAATGGAAGAGAGGTCTGCTCAAAGATGCACTTCTCAAATTTAGCGTAGAGGTGGTTCTGCCTGAGTCTGAGCAGGACCTGACGAACGTCCCTCCGGTGAGTAGGAAGATCCGGAGAGAAGACCAAGATATCGTCCAGGTACACCACCACGCAGGAGTAGAGAAGATCACAAAAGATGTCATTGACCAACTCTTGAAAGACGGCAGGAGCGTTACAGAGACCGAAGGGCATCACAACGTACTCATAGTGGCCGTCCCGGGTATTGAATGCCGTCTTCCACTCATCCCCCTGACGGATACGGACCAGGTTATATGCCCCACGGAGATCCAGTTTGGTGAAGATTCTAGCCCCCCTCAGACGGTCAAATAATTCAGGAATAAGCGGAAGGGGGTATTTATTCTTCACAGTAATCTGGTTTAGGCCTCTATAGTCTATACATAGATGGAGTGAGCCGTCCTTCTTTTTGACAAAGAAGAAGCCTGCTCCCGCCGGGGAGGTAGATTTCCGGATAAATCCCCGGGCCAGGTTCTCCTCAATATATTCAGACATGGACCGGGTTTCAGCAGCGGACAAAGGGTAGATTCGCCCATGGGGAGGAGTAGAGCTGGGCATCAGGTCGATTGGGCAGTCGTATGGTCTATGAGGAGGTAAAGTCTCTGCCTCTTTTTTATCGAAGACATCCGCATAAGACCAATAGGGAACCGGAAGACCGGGCAGATTGGCTGGGGTAGGAGAAGGACGGGCAGGATGAACGGGAACTAGACAAGTCTTATGGCAGTCCTGTCCCCAGCGAAGGACCTCTCCGGTCTGCCAGTCAAGCACGGGTGCATGTCTCTGGAGCCAAGGCAGGCCAAGCAATAGTGCGTGAGAGAGTCCAGGCAGAACATGGGATGTGGTAAGAGGCCCCCATCCACGGCGGCGACAGATATAGGTACGGCCAGAGGTTTGGTGGGAATGTGGTATTTTTCTACCAGGGATTGAGAGATGAGATTTCCAGCAGCTCCAGAGTCAAGTTGAGCCAGTTCAAAATAGCGGTTCTCTCCGCAGAGGATAGAAACAGACAGCATCAGGGATGGAGAGGGTTTACTTTTGTCTAGGGCGACCTCTCTGAGCGATCCTAGACACAGGCGTTTCCCGACCTCTCAGGGCAGGAACGGATCCGGTGCTCCTTACTGCCACAGTAGAAACAGCTCCCCTCGGCACGACGTAAGTCTTGACGGGTCTTGACCATCTTGGTCTGGTCGACCTGCATAGGCTCAGGTGAGTGTGCCTGGGGAGTAACAGGGGGAGTGACGGGTCTCCGGAAGGTAGGGACTAGACGTGGAATCCTCCTCTCACGGGTGACCTCCCTAGCGCGCTCCTGGAACCGGATGTCAATCCGGGTGGCAAGTGTAATCAAGTCTTCGAGAGTGGTAGGAATGTCCCGACCGGCGAGTTCATCTTTAATACGGCCGGACAGACCCTCCCAGAAGACGGACACCAGGGAGTCGTTATCCCAGGCCAGCTCCGAAGCAAGGGTACGGAACCGTATGGCATATTGGCCCACGGTGAGACTCCCTTGACGGAGGCGTAGCAGAGATGAGGCGGATAAGGTCTTCCGTCCGGGTTCGTCGAAGACCTTCCGGAAAGCCGTGAGAAAGGCTGGCAGGTCGGACACCAGAGGGTCTCCTCTCTCCCATAAAGGATTTAGCCAAGCCAGTGCCTCTCCCGTGAGATGGGACATGATGAAGGCTACTTTGGCCCGGTCGGAATTAAACTGGTGGGACTGGTGTTCAAAGTGCAGGGTGCACTGGTTAATGAAGCCCCGAGCTTGAGCGGAGTCGCCTCCGAAGTGAGGAGGTGCAGAAAGCCGGATTCCAGAGCAGGATACTATGGTATTGGTGGGCAGCGGAGCAGCCGGGCTGCGAGTCATGACACTAGCGGTGGTTGCTGGTGGGGCAGTCAAAGTGTCCAGGCGAGTATTGACATTCCGCAGGTGACCCAGGATGGACTCCTGTTGGGACCTCTGTCGGGACAGTTCATGACAAAGGTCCGAGAGCGAGGGAGCTTGGGTGCCACCGGGTTCCATGGCCCGAGCAAACTGTAACGGGTCTGGGAGGCGGAACCTCTGAGCAACTTATACAAGGGGGCAGTCCTTGTAAGGAAGCGGGTGGCGACCAGGGAAGACAGGCAGGCGGTCACAGCAGGTGACCGGGACAGTCTCTGGGCAAACGGGCAGGAGGTCACGGCTAGAGATGAGCGGTGTTCGACTAGAACTGTTCGCCAATCTCAAATTCGAGCTGTTTTGGGCGGTGTTCGAGTTGTTCGACGAACCCGAACGATTTGCAAAAAATTCGGCTGTTCGAGGTTATGTTCAATAACTGTTCGTGCACCAAAAGCGTGTCCTGCATGTCTGGCGCTATTTAGAGCACCAATCATGCAGGGATTGTCTGCCACTCACTGTAATGCCACAGCCATGGTGGTTGTGGCATTACAGTGATTGCCCAAATCGATGGGAACAGTGCCAACAGTGAAACATGAAAAGCCGGCAATTCAGCAGCGGCATACACCGGTACCCGACAATTTAGAACCGAAAGAATAGAGCTTCACACATAGATTAGATAGATAGAAACATGTCAGCCACATATATACGAAGTACAGTGACAGTGCTGCTTACTGTACTTGTCATTTAGCGTAAAGGATTTATCAAAAAAAATAATAGTGTTTTCATGCACCGTCTCTTTAAAAAAGCCGGCCGGCAATTCAGCAGCGGTACCTGACAATTTATAACAGAAAGAATAGAGCTTCACACATAGATTAGATAGATATAAACATGTCAGCCACATATATACGAAGTACAGTGAAAGTGCTGCTTACTGTACTTGTCATTTAGCGTAAAGGATTTATCAAAAAAAATATTAGTGTTTTCGTGCACCGTCTCTTTAAAAAAGCCGGCCGGCAATTCAGCAGCGGTACCCGACAATTTATAACAGAAAGAATAGAGCTTCACACATAGATTAGATAGATAGAAACATGTCAGCCACATATATACGAAGTACAGTGATAGTGTTGGTTACTGTACTTGTCATTTAGTATTAAAATAAAGGATTTATTATTAAAAAAATTGGCGTGGGGTTCCCCTTAATTTTAGGCTCTAGCAGAGGTTAAGCAGACGGCTGGGGCAGATGTTTGAAGCCTGGGAAGGGGGTAATACCCACGGAGCTTCCCAGGCTGCTAATATCAGCCCCCAGCTGAATACCTAGCCTTTACTAGCTATTAAAATGGGGGAACCCCCCCAAAAAAATGGCGTGGGATCCCCCATAATTTTAGTCTCTAGCAGAGGTTAAGCAGACAGCTGGGGCAGATGTTTGAAGCCTGGGAAGGGGGTAATACCCACGGAGCTTCCCAGGCTACTAATATCAGCCCCCAGCTGAATACATAGCCTTTACTAGCTATTAAAATGGGGGACCCCCCCAAAAAAATGACGTGGGGTCCCCCCTAATTTAATAGCTAGCAAAGGCTAGGCAGACAGCTGGGGGCTGATATTAATAGCCCAGGAAGGGAGCCATGAATATTGGCCCCCTCCCAGGCTAGAAACACCAGCCGTCAGCCGCCTCAGAAATGGCGCATTCATAGGATGCGCCAATTCTGGCACTTAGCCTCGCTCTTCCACGCTGCCCTGGTGCGGTGGCAGGGGGTAATAGGGTTGGGGTTGATGTCAGCTTATAATGCCAGCTGACATCAAGCCCAGGTTAGTAATGGAGAGGCATCTATAAGACACCCCCATTACTAACCCCATAGTCAAAGTTAAAAAAAACACAAACACCCAGAATAAAGTCCTTTAATTGAAATAAAGACACAATCCTTTATTGTTCTAAATTAAACCATACTTACCGTCACGCCCATTCCAGCTGAAGCCAACGATCTCCTGCAATAAAAGAAAAATAATAAAGCAACCTCATCCTTACCTTTCCATGGTTCCCACGACAGCTTCAGCTCTGCTACATCGAGATGACAGGCTGGACCGCAGCAGAACGCTGCCATCCAGCCTCTCATCCCGCAGACACTGAGAAGCGCAGGCTTGCTTGCGCTGCTCAGCGTCTCTCTGTGACGACATCCAGATGAGCCGAGTTCATGTCCAATGAACTCGGCTCACCTCATGCACGTCACTGACAGCGTGGGAAAATTCTCACGCTGAAGCGGTGAGTGCAGGAGAATTCTCCCACGCTGTCAGTGACGTGCATAAGGTGAGCTCATGTTCAATGAACTCAGCTCACCTCCTGCACGTCACTGACAGCGTGGGAAAATTCCCCTGCACTCAGCGCTTCAGCGTGAGAATTCTCCCACGTTGAAGCGCTGAGTGCAGGAGAATTTTCCCACGCTGTCAGTGACGTGCATGAGGTGAGCCGATTTCATTGGACATTAACTCGGCTCATCTGGATGCCCTCACAGAGAGACACTGTGGAGCGCAAGCAAGCCTGCGCTTCTCAGTGTCTGCGGGATGACAGGCTGGATGGCAGCGTTCTGCTGCGGTCCAGCCTGTCATCTCGATGTAGCAGAGCTGAAGCTGTCATGGGAACCATGGAAAGGTAAGGATGATGTTGCTTTATTATTTTTCTTTTATTTCAGGAGATCGTTGGCTTCAGCTGGAATGGGCGTGATGGTAAGTATGGTTTAATTTAGAACAATAAAGAATTGTGTGTTTATTTCAATTAAAGGACTTTTTTCTGGGTGTTGCGTTTTTTTTAAATACTTTACTAGAAATTCATGGTGGTCATGTCTAATATTGGCGTGACCCCATGAATTTCGGGCTTAGGGCCAGCTGATAATGCCAAGCTGGCCCTAACCCCTTTATTACCCAGTGAGCCACCGCATCAGGGCCCTGGATGAGTTGGGTACAGCGCCAGAAGATGGCGCTTCTATGAACGCGCCATTTTCCGGGGTGGCTGCGGACTGCAATTTGCAGCGGGGGTGGCCCAGAAAGCTTGGGCCTCCCTGCGCTGCGGATTCCAGCCCCCAGCTGCCTAGTTGTACCTGGCTGGACACAAAAACAGGGCGAAGCCCCACGTCAATTTTCTTTAAATTATTTCATGAAATAATTAAGAAAAAAAGGGCTTCCCTATATTGTTGTGTCCGGCCAGGTACAAATAGGCAGCTGGTGGTTGGGGGCAGCCCGTTCCTGCCTGCTGTACCTGGCTGGACACAAATATAGTGCGAAGCCCCACGTCAATTTTTTTTAAATTATTTCATGAATTTCCTGAAATAATTTAAAAAAATTGAAGTGGGGCTTCGCACTATATTTGTGTCCAGCCAGGTACAGCAGGCAGGAACGGGCTGCCCCCATCCACCAGCTGCCTATTTGTACCTGGCCGGACACAACAATATAGGGAAGCCCTTTTTTTCTTAATTATTTCATGAATTTCATGAAATAATTAAAAAAAAAGTACGTGGGGCTTCGCCCTATTTTTGTGTCCAGCCAGGTACAACTAGGCAGCTGGGGGCTGGAATCTGCAGCGCAGGGAGGCCCAAGCTTTCTGGGCCCCCCCCCCCGCTACAAATTGCAGTCCGCAGCCACCCCGGAAAATGGTGCGTTCATAGAAGCGCCATCTTCTGGCGCTGTACCCAACTCATCCAGGGCCCTGGTGCGGTGGCTCACTGGGTAATAAAGGGGTTAGGGCCAGCTTGGTATTATCAGCTGGCCCCAAGCCCAAAATTCATGGGGTCACGCCAGTATTAGACATGACCGCCATGAATTTCTAGTAAAGTATTTAAAAAAAACACAACACCCAGAATAAAGTCCTTTAATTGAAATAAAGACACAATTCTTTATTGTTCTAAATTAAACCATACTTACCATCACACCCATTCCAGCTGAAGCCAACCATCTCCTGCAATAAAAGAAAAATAATAAACCAACCTCATCCTTACCTTTCCATGGTTCCCACGACAGCTTCAGCTCTGCTACATCGAGATGACTGGCTGGACCGCAGCAGAACGCTGCCATCCATTCTGTCATTCCGCAGACACTGAGAAGCGCAGGCATGCTTGCGCTCCTCACTGTCTCGCTGTGACGGCATCCAGATGAGCCGAGGTCATGTCCAATGAACTCGGCTCACCTCATGCACGTCACTGACAGCGTGGGAAAATTCTCACGCTGAAGTGCTGAGTGCAGGAGAATTCTCCCACGCTGTCAGTGATGTGCATGAGGTGAGCTCATGTCCAATGAACTCAGCTCACCTCCTGCACGTCACTGACAGCGTGGGAAAATTCTCCTGCAATCAGCGCTTCAGCGTGAGAATTTTCCCACGCTGTCAGTGACGTGCATGAGGTGAGCCGAGTTCATTGGACATGAACTCGGCTCATCTGGATGTCGTCACAGAGAGACGCTGAGCAGCGCAAGCAAGCCTGCGCTTCTCAGTGTCTGCGGGATGACAGGCTGGATGGCAGCGTTCTGCTGCGGTCCAGCCTGTCATCTCGACGTAGCAGAGCTGAAGCTGTCGTGGGAACCATGGAAAGGTAAGGATGAGGTTGCTTTATTATTTTTCTTTTATTGCAGGAGATCGTTGGCTTCAGCTGGAATGGGCGTGATGGTAAGTATGGTTTAATTTAGAACAATAAAGGATTGTGTCTTTATTTCAATAAAAGGACTTTATTCTGGGTGTTTGTGTTTTTTTTAACTTTGACTATGGGGTTAGTAATGGGGGTGTCTTATAGACGCCTCTCCATTACTAACCTGGGCTTGATGTCAGCTGGCATTATAAGCTGACATCAACCCCAACCCTATTACCCCCTGCCACCGCACCAGGGCAGCGTGGAAGAGCGAGGCTAAGTGCCAGAATTGGCGCATCCTATGAATGCGCCATTTCTGGGGCAGCTGACGGCTGGTGTTTCTAGCCTGGGAGGGGGCCAATATTCATGGCTCCCTTCCTGGGCTATTAATATCAGCCCCCAGCTGTCTGCCTAGCCTTTGCTAGCTATTAAATTAGGGGGGACCCCACGTCATTTTTTTTGGGGGGTCCCCCATTTTAATAGCTAGTAAAGGCTATGTATTCAGCTGGGGGCTGATATTAGTAGCCTGGGAAGCTCCGTGGGTATTACCCCCTTCCCAGGCTTCAAACATCTGCCCCAGCCGTCTTCTTAACCTCCGCTAGAGCCTAAAATTAAGGGGAACCCCACGCCAATTTTTTTAATAATAAATCCTTTATTTTAATACTAAATGACAAGTACAGTAACCAACACTATCACTGTACTTCATATATATGTGACTGACATGTTTCTATCTATCTTATCTATGTGTGATGCTCTATCTTTCTGTTCTAAATTGTCGGGTACCGCTGCTGAATTGCCGGCCGGCTTTTTTAAAGAGACAGTGCATGAAAACACTATTATTTTTTTAAATAAATCCTTTACACTAAATGACAAGTACAGTAAGCAACACTATCACTGTACTTATTATATATGTGACTGACATGTTTCTATCTATCTAATCTATGTGTGAAGCTCTATTCTTTCTGTTCTAAATTGTCGGGTACAGATGCTGAATTGCCGGCCGGCTTTTTTAAAGAGACAGTGCATGAAAACACTATTATTTTTTTAAATAAATCCTTTACACTAAATGACAAGTACAGTAAGCAACACTATCACTGTACTTATTAGATATGTGACTGACATGTTTCTATCTATCTAATCTATGTGTGAAGCTCTATTCTTTCTGTTCTAAATTGTCGGGTACAGATGCTGAATTGCCGGCCGGCTTTTTTAAAGAGACGGTGCATGAAAACACTAATATTTTTTTTTATAAATCCTTTACACTAAATGACAAGTGCAGTAACCAACACTGTCACTGTGCTTCTTATATGTGTGACTGACATGTTTCTATCTATCTAATCTATGTGTGATGCTCTATTCCTTCTTGTCTAAATTGTCGGGTACCGGTGTATGCCGCTGCTGAATTTGCCGGCCGGCTTTTTTAAAGAGAGTGTCTTCTGAGCAGTTTGTCAGCTTTTGGACACCTTTGCAGGTGTTTTCTATGTGTTTCTATGTGTTTTTGTTTGCCTGCCATTGGTTTTAACGGTGTTCGACGGTGTTCTAAGGTGTTCGACGAACAGTTCGACGAACAGTTCCTCGAACATCCCGGTGTTCGACGAACCGAACCGAACCCGAACACTAGGGGGGTGGCTCAACACTAGTCACGGCAAGTGACCGGGACAGTCTCTGGGTAAACGGGCAGGAGGTCACAGCAAGTGACCGGGACAGTCTCTGGGTAAACGGGCAGGAGGTCATGGCAAGTGACCGGGGCAGTCTCTGGGTAAACGGGCAGGAGGTCACGGCAAGTGACCGGGGCAGTCTCTGGGTAAACGGGCAGGAGGTCACGGCAAGTGACCGGGGCAGTCTCTGGGTAAACGGGCAGGTACGACCTGTGACGGCTGAGCCTCCAGGTAGGCTAGCAGGCAGATGGCATATGAGTGCTCCCAGGTGAGCAGGCGAGAGTCTCAGGAAAAGCAGGTGGTCACAGCATGTGATGGCAGAGCCTCCAGGTAGGCTAACAGGCAGGTAGCAGATGAGCGCTCCCAGGTGAGCGGGCAAGAGTCTCTGGACTGGCAGGTGGTCACAGCACGTGACGGCGGAGCCTCTAGGTAGGCTAACAGGCAGGTAGCAGATGAGCGCTCCCAGGTGAGCGGGTAAGAGTCTCTGGACTGGCAGGTGGTCACAGCATGTGACGGCGGAGCCTCTAGGTAGGCTAACAGGCAGGTAGCAGATGAGCGCTCCCAGGTGAGCGGGCAAGAGTCTCTGGACTGGCAGGTGGTCACAGCACGTGACGGCGGAGCCTCCAGGTAGGCTATCAGGCAGGTAGCAGGTGAGCGCTCCCAGGTGAGCGGGCAAGCTGGTCCATAGACAGACTGACAGGTGTCGGAAGGCAGACCGTCGGACCTCAGGCTAGCAAGCAGGAAAGCGGATGACAGGCAGGAATCAGGCAGCAAACTGGCAGGAGACTGGCAGGTAACTGGCAGGTAACTGGCAGGTAACTGGCAATGGGACCTGAGGGCTGAAGCAGAGTAGTGAACAGTGCAACAACATTGCTCAGGCACCTCCATTTTGGAGGAGGTGCCTTATATATGGAGGGATCCTCCGGCCATTGGCCGGGGACTCCTTAGGGCGACGCGCGCGGCCCCTTTAAGAGAGGGGGAGCGCGCGCGCGCGCGCCCTAAGCACAGTGACCGGGGGAGAGCGGGCGCTGCAGGCAGAGCGGGAGGAAGCCGCCGGGCACGGAGCAGAGAGGTGAGGGGAACAGCGTCCCTGCCTATCAGGAGGCAGGGACGCCGACGCTGCAGGGTGCTTACTAAAGACTCTCTCGTACTCCTGTGCCACCCGGTAGACTCCTTGTTTTTGGTGCAGGGGAGTGGAGTCAGCACCCACATGGAGTTTCTGGCACCAGTCCTCCTTCTGTTTCTGGGAGCCATTATCCTCCGCCTGTGGATTTGGAGGCAAGGGTTCCACGGCCCTGATAGCTTTGTGTTCGACAACAAACAGTTTGGCGAGTGTAGCGTACCTGGGTAAGTGTACCTCCCTCTCCCCAATGTTGAGGATGCGGACGGGCACCCTCCCATGACGGACATCAACCACCCCCCGGGCTGTCAAAATGGTGGGCCTGCTGTCTGAGTACACGGGTTCTACCATGGCTTGGTAGTCTCTACCTCTCAACCCGATTGCAGTCCGACACCAGATCATCATTTCACTTTTGGGAGGCATGGAAATGGGGAATGGGTCACTCAGTCTTACGCTACCGATCTCACCACCAGACAGTTCTACCTGCTGCCGTCTCATCAGGGCTTTTATCTCCTTGTTGAGGACTCTCTGTTGGCTGGAACTAGCATTCACCGCCACCTGTTGTAGAATTACAATTACCTCTGAAAGACAATTTTCAATTACGTTAGTACCCACAGTTATTTAAGGGTGACTTTCACGTCGGTCAATGTCCACAATAATTACTCCCTGTGCCGGTAGTTCAACTTTACCAATTTTAATGGTCATCTCCTTGAACCCCATCTGCGGCACGGGTAAGCCATTACTGGCAATGATGCTCAAGTTACTGTCTGGATACCGTGTGATATCAGCATCAGTCCAATACTGCTTAAAAAGTACATAAGGGATAGTGGTTACTTGCGACCCAGTATCCAGCAAGGCGCTCATGGGGATACCGTCCAGCACCACGGGTAAAACCGGGCACCCCCCAACGTACTTATCACGCCAATTATAAGGGCCTGGTGATCTTATGCCTGGGGGTTGGCCCTCTGCCCCAGGTTGGACCCGTTTAAATTACAGTACCTGGAAATGTGTCCGGGCTGGTTGCATCGATGGCAAATGGGCTGTCCATCCTCTGCGTAGCGGTCTGTGGGCCTCCCTCGGAACGACGGGATCCTCCTCTGTCGACGCCACGGGACAACCTCCGGACTTGAAGCCAGCTCGATGGGTCTTGACGGGTCCACTTGCAACGACTGGACGGTCCTGGTCAACGCCGCGACGCTCCTGGTCAGCTCCTGGACTTGGTGGTGCAGGTCTTTCGACGGGGCTTGGTTCAGGGCCTGTGCATCAGCCCCCACGGGATCCATAGAGGAGGGCGCCGCCTCCTGGTGGTAGGTGAGAGCAGGGCGCCGGGGGATTATAGCGCCACTGGTTGCAGATTCACGGAGCACCCTTATGGCCCTGTCCTTAAATTGGGCAAAGGTCAAGTCGGGGTTCTGAAAGAACATGAGGCGCAGCTGGGATCTGTGGGCGCTAGACAGCAGACCTTCTATGAATTGTTCTGTTAGCAGCTTATCCGTTTCCTGCACACTGCCAGGGTCAGTTTGTTGAATAGCCCTCAAGGCTTCCTGCAGATTTAGGGCATAGTCTCTGATGCTGTCCTGTGCCCGCTGCTTACATCCATAGAACCTCATTTTAATTTCAGCGGATGTACGTGTGTCAAAGGTACCCCGGAGCCGGGCCAGAATACCCTTCACAGTCCTTTTCTCCTCAGTGGGCCATGATTTTACCTCCCTTTGGGCTGCGCCAGTTAACTTCCCCGTTAGTATGCTGACCTTCTGTTCCTCTGTCAGGGGGTAAACTTGGAACAAACTGTACAGCCTTTCCTTGAAGTCAGTTAGGGCATGGGGCTCCCCTGAGTACTTGGGCAGCCAGGCCGCTGCAGGGATGTAGGGCAGGGAAAAGGGCATCACCGCTGCTGCAGCTGCGTTGGTGGTAGCGGGCGCCTCTGTATCCGACATCTTCCTCCCCCCTAGTTAAGCGTGGCCTACCTTCCGACGATCCTCTTCTGTAGGCCGCGGCTCCCCTGCTGCTGCTCTGGACGAGGACCTTGCGTCGCATCCTGATGACGTCAGCGTCGCTCTCTCTCCCTTCCAGGACCTTGCGCAGCGTCGGTGCGTGGGGCGGAGCTTCGGATCTCGCGCGGTTTGGACGTCCACGCCCCTCTTCTTCCCGCGCGGCATCCCGAAGATGGCGTCCGATGGCGGGAAAGCGGCTGAAGATGGCGGGAACCGATGGAAGATCGCGGAAGACGGCTGGAAATGGCGGGAAACTGCTCCGGATGGCGGGAAGCCTCTTTTCAGGTAAGTGCAAAGTCTTTTCTAGGCACGCAATACCTGTTTGTGGCGGGTTGGCTGCAATCCTGCCGACTACGCCAAAGCTGACTCGCCCCCTGGGCCGTGGGGCACTCGGATCCGGGCAGTAGGGGAACGATGGGAGTAGTAGTGGCAACCCAGTTCCGTGGCTCACGGTGGTCAGGCCAGTGGTAGTCCGTTATGTGCTGATGATTATGTCCGACCACGCCACCCATGGATTTGCGGTCATTAGGAACCGCCGCTGCAAGGCAGACCGCTGGGGCTGATGATGTATGCAGCTGGGATGGTGTGACTCCCCACGGGAAGAGTGCGGCCCCAGGGCAGTGTAGTGGATGGTGGGAGTGATGGTAGTGAGAGTCCCAGTGCTGATAGTGCTGGAGGGGCAAGGAGCACACAGACAACAGATTGCAGTCCAGGGTCTTTACTAGAACAGGTAAATTGACCCACAAACAGTCCCAGCTAGGAGGGGACCTGGATGTCTGAGAGCAACGGGGAAATTGGCCCTGGTCAGGGTGAGGGTGTAGGCCTACCGTGCTTTCTGTGCTCCTTCTGGCTATCTCCTCGTTATAGGGTAACAGCCCACGTTTCCGAGCTTTCCGTGTATTCTCGCCTGTATGGCCTGCGACGTGGGTTCCTTTCTGCTCCCAGCCTTGTACGGCTTTGCTGGTCCCTTCTGTTGTGGCAGGGCCTCCAGGCTTCTTAGGCCAAGGAATATACAGTCCCCTGCGGACTGGTTATCTGCGGGGGGATATGGAATCCTTCCAGCCTCAGACACCAAAGTCTGGTAAATTAAGTCTGTTATCTGCCAAGACAGGCTCTCTTCGCTTCTTGTCTCTGGCTTGTGGCTCTCCTCCTGCCACACTTCCTCTTAGGTGCAATACAACTGTCCCTCTCTGCTCTGGGACCTGAATCCTGAGACAGGTCGTCCAGCTCTCACTAACCCTGCCCCCAGTACCAGCTTTTATAGGGGCAGCCTGCTCCCCCTACTGGCCTGAGACAGGAGGTATTGCATGCTAATGTTCCCCTGACTAGAGAACCTCCCCCTTGCTCTCAGACACAGCTTTAATATACTTGTGGCATCCAGGCCAGGGTGACACAAATGCATAATAAAATAGACAAAACTTTTTCTGCTATGTTCTGACACATCATTTTTGAGTAGATGAACAATACCTTAAAGTTTTTTGTGCTGCGCGTTCTCCATTGACCTCCAAATGTGCATAAATATGAAATATGAGAGCACAAGGAATGTTATTTTGCCTTATTCTTCACAAATTCTAAGTAAAAGTTGCTGTGCAGCGTGATAATAATAATAATGAACATTGATGACAATAATCTTTTAAATTGTCAATCAGCTCTATGTCAGAACACGCAGAGCATTGAGATTTGCTTAGTATGGGGATGTAGAGCCACAAACCGGTTAGTGCGCCCATGTTGACCCCTGTCCACTGCTGAAATCTCATACATTGCACATGTAAGTGTGACGCTCGCAGCCCTGCCCTGGGAAAAGATGGCGGGGGGTACTCGGAACCGGGTCAGATGTTAGGGGGGATGCAGTCGTTGACCGGACCCGTCCCGTGCCCAGGGCCGTCACATTAAAAATGATGTTAGGGCATTCAGGCTTGAGTGGTTTTAACGACTACGCCACCTGCGGTGTCTGGTGATGAGCCACCAGCGCTGCTAGCTGTCCTCTGAGGCTGGATGTAGTGGCAGCTTGCGATGGTATAACTCCCCACAGGCGGAGCTGTGCCTCAGGGCAGATGGGCTAGGAGGATGGGGAGAGTGGTCCTGGTCACCTGGGTGCAGTGTGGTGCAGTGTGTAATAAAGAGTCCGGAGGCCATAGGGATAGTCTTCCAGGGATTTTACTCACAGTTCTTTTAGCTCAGCCGCAAGGCTTCTCCCTGCTCCTCACGGATCACTGCGGCCACCAGGGATGAGGGCTCAGCGCACCCAAGTGCTTCAGGTGCCTGGATCAGGACCCTCGGAGTGTTCCTAACAGTCTCCTTTCAACCTCTCCTGTCCGTGTGCGTGCAAAGGCTGGGTCTCCCTCTGGACTATGCACAGATATAGGGTAAGGCGGCAATTCCGTTCCGCCCGTCACCCGACGGGATCCACTGTAGCCTACCGGGCTTCTCTGACAAAGACGTGAAGTGGCAAAGTCAGATGTCGGGGGCCGGTACCCCTCTTGCAGCAGGAGTGCCTCTGGCAGGGCCAGTATAGCGAGGACAGGTGGCGTATACCGCTCCGTCTGCATCCTGCTGGGATCCTTTTGCTATGGAGCTCTACTCCTGAACTCCGGGCCTCTTTGGTGATGGTCCCTGACCAGGTAGAGACATAGGTTAACTCCAACCTGCCCCTCGCCCCAAGGCCAGGGCACGAGGGCCATGTCCCCATCCACTGCAGGTCCACACAGGATCCACGTTCAGTGTTGAAGTTCACAATCAGAAGACCATCAGCCCAAGATGGCTGAATATTAAGTATGAAATTATGTGTCCAAACTAAAAGTGTGTCCTACACCCTTCACCCACTACATGGTTCCCCTATCTTTTGGTTCCCCCCACTTGTGATCCTGCTGAGGCAGCACTATGGTGCATACTTGCCTCCCATAGGTCAGGAGTGTGTAGTGTTGGATGCAAGACAGGGTCCTGATTAGTACACCTTCCTTACTTGGGTGAGGAAACACTACACCTGCTGACAGGCTGCAGTATCCCCCCTTGTGGCGACCGAACCCTCAGGGGCGCCACATAAGCACCAGAACTGGACCATGGAGTGATGGTAGAAGGCGACTGGGTCTCATGAATCACTTTTTACTTCATATGGACAGCCGGGTGTGTCACTGACCTGGGGAAGAAATTGCAATAAGACAAGCCGATGAAGATGAGCCTATGAAGACAAGCCAATGAAGACATGCCAGTGAATGTAGTGTGATGGGGCAATGTTCTTCTGGGATCCTTTGGTCCTGGAATTCATATGGATGTGACCATCGACCTAGACAATGTACAAACTGAATACCCCATTCATGGAAATGAGATTCACTAATAGTGGCGCCTTTCTCATTTCCCAAGATCATCGCAGTTCTCGAAAATGTGCCCCAGGTCAACGTCCGCAGCATTAAATAACAGCACAGTGGGCGTGAATTTTACATAAGTCTCATCCACTTCGCTGGACCTGTAATACACTGCATTTAAAGCACATGAAAATACTCAACAGAAAAAAAATGCACCAAATACTAATATAGGAAAGTTAGTCTGAAAGAAGTTGTTCACTACTTGAACAATCCCATCTAAAATGCTGTAGTCCTTCGAGCAATTAAAACAGATGACCCTGTACGTCACTGGAATGAAGTCAGGTCTGCCGACAATTTCCTGGAATTGACCCAGTGCGGAAGGGGAGTATAAAGCTTTTTTTATTTTTCATGGGGAACCGCAGCATTTAAGAAGGGGTTGTCCTAGTGGTGGACAACCCTATAAGATAAAATAAAAACTCTAATGTGTTAATAACCTTGAAGTTGATAATATTTTTGGCCAATAGGGATTGAGTTGTCATCATTTTTCTTTGAGATATGTACTGGCTAGGCAAAGTCCCACCTTGGAAGGGGAGAAGTTTAGAAATAACACACATCAGATATTTTTTGTTTCATACTAAAGGAAGCATTATCAAAGAACCCAGAACCAAGTCTAATCCAGCTGTACTCCGCTATCTATACTAATACAGGGCAGTAATCTTGTGTGTACTATGCCCCCTGCAATAAGGAAACTAAAATCCCACAAAAGCTTTTTCTTATGTTAATCAGTTGGGAGATGCAAATTATGTAAAGTGAGATAAAACATTATAAGCAAAAATAGTGCAGGAAGTGAATGCAAATAAGGGTGAAGGTTCGTAACGCCAAATATATATTTTTACAGCAGTAGACCACTTAAATTCCATGTAAAGTAGTTTGTTATGATCTTCAATGTAGTGAAGTGAATCGATTCGATGCAAATTTAATTTGTGGCTTTTTTTATGACCTTTGGCTCAATCTCAAGCCACAGCGACTTGATGGATGGACAACCTGTACGAAGATAGATCTTGTGCAAGCCTAGATAGGTCCACCAGGGTCTTCTCTGCCATTATTTTCATAGTATCAAGCCATTTTGTTGCTGGTTTTCCTTTTCGCCTTGTTCCTTCTATTCTTCCAACCATGATGTCCTTCTCCAGTGATTGCTTTCTCCATATGATGCGTCCAAAGTAAGAAAGTCGTAGCTTGATGATCCTTGCTTCCAGTGACATATCTGGCTTGATTTGTGATTTGTTTGTTCTTCTTGTTATCCATGGTATTGATAACATCCTTTTCCAGCACCACATTTTGAAGGCGTCGATTCTTCATTTGTCTTCTTTCTTTATCGTTAAGGTTTTGCATCCGTATTTTACTACAGAAAAGACCAAACTACATTATGTACCAGTTGTGCCTTCATTGCCAGTGAATTGTTCCTCAATTTGAAGACCTTCTTCAGTGACTTCATTGTTCATTTGCCCATAACTATTCTCCTATTGACTTTTGGTGCCGTCACTGCATCTTGACTGATCTGATCATTGATCCGAGTAGGTTTCCAACTTCCAGGTCGTCGTCATTCATTTCAAATGTGTCCCAGTCGTACCCGGCAGTAGTCAATATAATAGTCTGAGTGCAATCCCATGTTTTGTCGGATCGCTCTCGGACCGAAACTACAGTCGTCTGCAGGAACCCTTAGACCATCTTCACACAAATAGTATTTGGTTAGTATTTTACATCAGTATTTGTAAACTAAAATCAGGAAATTGTGAAAAATACAGAAGTGGTGACTAGTGATGAGCAAGCATTAAATTGCTCGGGTACTCGTTGCTCGGGTCGAGCAAATTGGAATACTCGAGTGCTCGACCCGAGCAACGAGCCCAATGTAAGTCTATGGGAAACTCAAGCATTTTTCAGGCGGCTCCCCCCGGCGGTCTGCAGAGGGCCTAAAAATTGCATGGGAACAGCATGGGGAAGACCCCTGGAAGCATTTCTGACTCCCAGGTCACTGCTGTCAACAACGTTATCAGAATATTACGCCACTTTTACAGACTCACACTAAAACATACAAAAACAAAACCAAAATGGATTTTCCTGGGAAATATATTAAGGAACATCCTTTCCAAGGTAATGACTTGTATATAAGGCAAAATAAATAACCAAAACCAAAAATACTCCTCCACACCTTGGGCTATGTTCACACGTAGCGTTTTTGATGCGTTTTTGCACTTTTGCATTGCTTTCAACCAGGACAAATGCATTCACCAGGAAATGTCATTTTAACATTTTACAACCTTATCTGGCCATGTGGTGTGTGACACATCATCAGACACATGCATACAGTGCTGAAAAGACATGGGAACAGCAGGGGAAGACCGCTGGAAGCATTTCTGACTCCCAGGTCACTGCCTAAAAGTGTGCCCATCATAAGTGATCCTTGGCGCATTCAAAGATGCCTCCCGCCATGCACCTGTTATTGCAGACTTGCAACAATCACCGTCCACGTCCTTGTCCCAGTGCAGCGCTCAGTTGTCCCTACCCCATTCCTTGGAATGGAAGCGCAAGTATGCAGCCAGCCTCCCACCCACAGGCTGCAATACTATACTGCCAATTTTTTGACAGCTGCTTGCACTTGAAATGTGGCCTTTTAGGCTCGTGGAGGCGAAGCTTTTCATAACCTCATGCCGGCGGCGGCCAGGTGTCCATACTCGGTCCCCAGCCGCCACTGTTTCTCCCGGTATCGTCTCCGCCTTCCACAAGCACGGGTCCTACAACATTACCCATGCCCTCCCCAGTGCACTTACTGGGAAGAACCGCCTAACCACAAACACGTGGACAGAGGGAAACCGTATCTACCCTGGGTGTCATTTCTCCCAGGAAGTCCTCTAATGCAGCTTGTTGCAGAAGCAATGGTGGCCCGTCCAACATCAACTCGCACTTCTCGGTGGTGCTTTGACACACAAACATCATTCTTTGCACAATTAATTTTAAGAATACAGAGTTGGACAATGGCTTGATCTGCAATGCGGTTTAAGAAATAACATGCATAAGAATGTCCGATCCACATTAAAAAAGCAGCCATAGAGTGTCCGGGAACCTTCCCTCACACTTTTCTTAGCCAGGGCTGCTTCTCGGCAGGGTTGGACGGGCCCACCAGAGAACCATAGACTCCTCCGGAGGCCACCATCTGCTTAGTTTTCTGTTACTTGGAATGCAAGCGCAAGCATGCAGCCAGCCACCCACCCACAGGCCGCAACACTAAACTGCCAGATTTCTGGGCAGCTGCTTGCACTTGAAATATGGCCTTTTAGGCTCGTGGAGGTGGAAGCTTTTCACAACCTCATGCCGGCGGCGGCCGGGTGTCCATACTCGGTCCCCAGCCGCCACTGTTTCTCCCGGTGTCGTCTCCGCCTTCCAGAAGAATGGGTCCCAAACCATTACCCGTGCCCTCCCCAGTGCGCTTACTAGGAAGGACCGCCTAACCACAAACACGTGGACTGGTGAATGTGGCCAGGGACGGTACGGAGCCAGTCCACAGGATTTTTTGCTGAGTTGTATTTCACCACAGCCATATTCTTTATCTCGGTAAAAGGACTGGATTAGAGGGAAACCGTATCTACTCTGGGTGTCATTTCTCCGTCACCAGGTTCCGCCCATTGTCACACACGACCATGCCTAGCTGTATGTTCAGCGGTGAGAGCCACAGATCAGGCTGCTGTGTTACAGCTTTCAACAACTCTGCAGCGCTGGGCGGTTTGTCAATTAAGCATTAAGCATGTTATCTTCAGCACAGCCTGTTGCCACTTGGCCAAGGCAGTGCTGCAGTGCTGTCAGCTTTTGACTGATGTGGTCATTTCGGAGACGGAGGAGGAGGTGCAGGAGCTGAACAATGTGATTACATTGAGGTTAAATTGGTGACGCTGTTTTTTATACTAAAGAAAGATCCTATTGTTTTGTTTTTTTTACGTTATTTTGTAAGACAAATGCATTCACCGGGAAATGTCATTTTAACATTCTACAATCTTATTTGGCAATGCAGTGTGTGACACATCATCAGACCCATCCTGTTTTATTTTTGATGGAGGAACTCTGAAAGTCATAAAGCCTATTTTTATAGGGCCATCAGACGGCCCTTACATTTCTTAAAAGGCCAGCAGTTGTCCCTCACTATTGTTAGAGAGCCATTAGCCGGCTATGCTTTGTTGTTCCCATTATTAACAAGTGGGTCTCCTATACTGTTATTGCGTATCCAGTAACTGCAAGGGCTGCCAAAAATTTGGACGCAACCCAATACCCTTTTGAAGAGACATAGAGTAGGGTCTCAGCAAAAAAAATGTTCCCATTATAAAGGAGAGGGTCTCCTATAGTAGTAATGCCCATGCTGTGACTGCAAGGTCTGCCAAAATTTAAGAATTTAAAGACACATAGAGCAGGGCCAGAGTAACGACAAATTCCCATTAGAAATGAGAGAGTCTGCTATACAGTTATAGGGTATGCAGTGAGTCCAACTGCTGACCAATTTTAGGAAAAAACCCACTAAGAATTTAAAGACACATAGAGCAGGACCACAGTAACAAGTACAACATGTTCCCATTAGAAATGAGAGGGTCTGCTATACAGTTATAGGGTATGCAGTGAATGCAATGGCTGAACAATTTTAGGAAAAGCCCCACTAAGAATTTAAAGACACATAGAGCAGGGCAACAGTAACAAGTACGACATGTTCCCATAAGAAAGGAGTGAGTCCAAATTTCCATTAGAAAGGAGAGAGTCTGCTATACAGTTATAGGGTATGCAGTGAGTCCAACGGCTGACCAATTTTAGGAAAAACCCTACTAAGAATTTAAAGACACATAAAGCAGGGCCACAGTAACGACAAATTCCCATTATAAAGGAGAGAGTCTCCCATAGTGTTGGCCTATGCAGTGAATGCCAGGGCTGCCAAAAATTTGGAGGCACGTCAATGCCCCTTGGAAGAGACATGGAGGAGGGCCTCATAAAAATATGCTCCCATTAGAAAAGAGCGGGCCTCCTATACTTGTAATGCCCATGCACAAGTGTATGGGCTGACAAACATTTACCCCTGGGGCTTATACATGAACATACTGTAGAAATTTTTTTTTTATGGGCATCATAAACACCCTTTAAAAAAATTATGTGGGTGTTGCATCACAGACCACAGTCACCCTGGTGATATGGTGGTGGAGGATGAGGAGAAGCAGGAGGACAAAAGCAAATAGCCAAAATCAGGAAGCGTATACCTATGTGTGGGTGTGAAAAGGAGCATGGGAATATACTTCCCAAGAAAAGACACTGGATTTGAGTTTATGTTACGCTGCTAACATTTGGTGGTGTTGAGAAGTCTGGCCCAATCCAGCCCTTGTTCATTTTTATAAGAGTCAGCCTGTCAGCATTTTCAGTTGACAGGCGGATGCGCTTATCAGTTATAATTCCACCAGCGGCACTAAAAACCCGCTCTGATAAAACGCTGGCAGCAGGGCAGGCCAGGACCTCCAAGGCATAGAGAGCCAGTTCATTCCACGTATCCAGCTTGGATACCCAATAATTATAAGGCACAGAGGCATCACTGAGGACGTTGGTACGGTCGGCAAGGTACTCCCTCAGCATCTTCCAAAACTTTGCACTCCTTGTGAGAGTACCCCGTGCCTCAGGGCCTGTGCGATGGGAGGATCTGAGAAAACTCTACCAGAACTTTGACAGTGTTCCCCTGCCTCTGCTGGATTGAAGTTGTGTCTCTGTCGCCTGTACTCCTTGGTTGTCCAATGAAGTGTGCCCTCTGCCGCCAGCATTTTCAGATGGGAATTTTTTTAATAGTTCCGCAACAAGGGCCTTCTGGTACAGCCCCATTTTTGTAGACCTGTCCGCCTCAAAAATAAGAGATATAAAGCTCTCCTTGTAGCTTGGGTCTAGAAGTGTCACCATCCAGTAATGACTGTCACCCAAAATTTTGAGAACGCGAGGGTCATGGGAAAGGCAGCGTAACATAAACTCAGCCATGCGTGCCAGACTACTAACAGGCAAGACTTCCGTGTCCTCACGAAGAGGATGACTGACCATGCTCTCCTCCTCCTCTCTGTCCTCTGGCCATCCACGCTGAACAGACGGTATGACAGCTGTGCAGGTAGTACTGTCTATAGTGCATGCAACTAGCTCCTGTCCTTCCTCCTCCTCCTACTCCTGTTCCTCATTGTCACCCAATCCACGTTGGGATGAGATGAGGCTTGGCTGTGTGTAGTCACCCTGTATGGTTCCTTGCTCCATCTCATCATGCTCCGCCTGCAATGCATCCTCTTTGATTGTGAGCAGAGAGCATTTAAGAAGACAGAGAATTGGGATGGTGACGCTGATTATGGCGTCATCACCGCTCACCATCTTGGTGGAGTCCTCAAAGTTTTGGAGGATGGTACATATGTCTGGCATCCAAGTCCACTCCTGAAGTCTTATGTGTGGAGTCTGAACTGAATACCGATGGCCTTGTTGATGCTGGTACTCAACAACTGACCTCTTCTGCTCACAAATCCTTCCCAACATTTGCAGTGTAGAGTTCCAACGCGTGGGGACATTACACACTGCAAGGGCGGCGGAAGCTGTAGCTGACTTTCTAAAATGGGCACACAGGCGGCGTACTTTAACAAGCAGATCTGGCAGCTCCGGGTAGGATTTGAGAAACTGCTGAACCACGAGGTTAAACACATGGGCCAGGCATGGTACGTGTGTGAGCTCGCCTCGCCTCAGAGCTGCCACTAGTTCCAGCCATTGTCTTACACGACCATGCCTGGCTGTAGGTTCAGCTTTGTAAGCCACAGATCTGCCTGCTCTTTCAGAGCTGTCCACAACTCTTCAGCATTGTGCGGTTTGTCACCTAAGCATATTAGCTTCAGCACAGCCTGTTGCCGCTTGGCCAAGGCAGTGCTGCAGTGCTTCCAGCTTGTGACTGATGTGGTCATTTCGGAGATGGAGCCTGAAGAGGAGGAGGAGGCTGAGGAGGATGAGGTGCAGGAGCTGTAGACCGTAGGGGCAACCCTGAATGACCTAGGGCCCGCAATCCTTGACGTCAGGAGGATGTGTTCCCTCCCAAGGTCCGACTGGGTCCCAGCTTCCACTGTGTTAACCCAATGTGCCGTCAGCGAGATGTACCATCCCTGCCCACAAGCACTTGTCCACGTGTCCGTGGTTAGGTGGACTTTCCTGGTAACTGCGTTGTTGAGGGCACGGCTAATGTTTTGGGACACGTGCTTGTGTAATGCGGGGACAGCACACAGGGAGAAATATTGGCGGCTGGAGACCGAGTACCGAGGGACGGCGGCTGCCATTAGGTTGCGGAATGCTTACATCTCCACGAGCCTAAAAGGCAACATTTCGAGCGCAAGCAGTCATGAAATGTGAAAATTTAGTAGTGTGGCCTGTGGGGTGTTGGCAGCATATTTGCACTTGCGTTCCAAGGACTGGGGTATGGACAACTGAACCCTGCAATCGGACAAGTTCATGGACGTGCTTCCTGATGCTGCTACTTGAGAGTGTGCAACGACAGGTGCAGGGCAGGAGGCATCTTCGCATGCACCATGGACAGGGGATTGGCTTGCATGCACAACAGCAGAAGAAGCAATGGTGCCACCTGCAGACACTGTTCCTGGACCCTGGGGTTTGGCCCACAAAGTCGGGTGCTTTGCTGCCATGTGCCTGATCATGCTGCTGATGGTCAAGCTGGTCATTTTGCTGCCCTTGCCGATGCTGGCCTGGCAGGTGGTGCAAATGGCCTTTTTGGGGTTATCGGCAGAGTCTTTAAAAAACAACCAGACTCGGGAAGACCTAACAGTTGTACTGGCAACTTCCTTCGTGTTGGTGTTACGGGGAACGGTTGCCTGCCTTCTGTCTGCGGCCACCACACTGCTTCTTCCTGCCTGTTGGGGTGCTCTCCCTCCCTCCCCCTGTGTGCTGCTGTCCTCACTGTGCATGTCCTCCTGCCAGGTTGGGTCACTTACTATATCATCCACCACTTCGTCTTCCACTTCCGCACCCTGGTCCTCCTCCTGACTTTCTGTCAATTGTGTCTCATCATCGTCCACCTCTTGTGACACTTTCCCACCGTCTCCTTCGTGTGAACGTGGCTGCTCAAATATTTGGGCATCGCTACACGCGATCTCCTCTTGCCCCACTTCAAGTGGACTGGGCAGGAGGCCCGAATCTATAAATGGAAAAGTGAACAGCTCTTCAGAATGTCAAAGTTTGGGATCATTTGTCTCTGGGTACTCGGCATGGTGGGAGGAAGGAGGATCAGGGTGAGGAATATGCGGTTCAGACTCACGGCTACTGAGACTTGACCGTGTGGAAGACAGGGTGGTGGTGGTGGCTAAGTGACTGGAAGCATTATCCGCTATCCAACCAACAACCTTTTGACTCTGCTCTGGGTTCAATAGTGGTGTGCTGCGGTCCCCTAGAAATTGGGACAGGAAAGTCAGGCGAGAAGATGTGGGTGTTTGTTGTGGCACAATTTCGGCTTGCCCACGAGGCCTCTGCATGCACCATTACCATCACGTCCAGTTCCCCATCCCTTGCCATGTGCCTTGCCCATTTTAAATGGAGGACAGTACCTTCCAGGCTCACAACAAATGACTGAGTTTGGATCGAACTTATATGTGATCCGTGTGACGGAGAAAACAGAGTTTTAAATATCTGGCCTGTAGGTAAGTAGTTTGAACAGCAAACTGCTGTGAATTGCTTCAATGACACACTGAAGGAAATTTTTAATGGAGGCCAGAAATGGCAGTATTTTCTGACAATGTATATGTGTTCCGTTTGACGGAGAAAACACAGTTTTAAATAGCTGGATTTCTAGCGCTGTAAGATGGAAAGGACCTGGCTGTATTCTGCAGTGCCAACAAGCAAATGGCGCAGAGAAACAGTGTTCTCTGGATTGCTTTTTAAGCAAATAATGAGGATTAAGATCCAAAGAAAATTATTCCTGGCCCCTGAGACCTGGACCTTTGTCTAGAAATATCTAACAGCAGCAGAAGGCAGAACTGGAATGGAGCCTCTTGTCCTATGTGCACTGCAGTCTGTTATATACCCTGCCTACCTGCCTATATACACTGCCTGCCTGATATCTCTGCAGATGGATTAGTTAGTCCTCAGAAGGACTGTTTGTTAAGATGGATATGTGTAATGTACGGTTTTTCTCCCTACACTACCTAATACACAACCAAATCTCTCCCTGATGCAGCAGCACCTCTCCCTACACCAACTGATTGCGGAGTGACTGTGACGAGCATGGCGGCGCCAGGTCTGATATAGACCTGATGACGCTGTGCGGCCAGCCAATCACTGTAATGCCACAACCAACATGGCTACGGCATTACAGTGAGTGGCAGGCAATCCCTGCATGTTCATTGGCTCTGTAAAGAGCGCCAAACATGCAGGGAGGAGACCCGAGTTCCCGCCGAGCAACCCCGGAAATACGCGGCGAGCGCCGATCATCTCGAGCAGTGAGATGCTCGGGCTTGTCAATACTGATGTAAAATACTGACCAAATACTAAGGTGTGAACGTGGCATTATCCAAAGAAATCAATAGACTTGTCTAGAATATAATAGCCAGACAAAGGACATTTAGAGGCGATGAGGAACTTTTCTGCGTAACTTGGGTAAACAGCTTCGGACAGGGTCACCCTTGCTGCGTTGGTAGCCGTGTGTAGGTATTAGGAACACTATTAAAACTATTATCAGGCTGCAGTAGAGACATTGGATCTGACCACTAACCTTGTGGATTATCAGTGCAGACCTTTAATGCTGACTGTAAGTCTATTGTTAAAAATTCTAATTACATTTTAATTTCTATCACTCCTGTTTATACTGTTTATTGCATTATGGAGATTGCAACCAGACTGTTTTTATCATGAAGGGTAAGACTGTGTTCACACACATTGTGTTTTTTTCTGCAGCTAAAACTTTTCTCTGGCAGGAAAACAGCTGCGTCAAAAATACAGGTTTTCCTGCGTTTTTTGATGCATTTTTGTAGCTTTTTTTTCACAGTCCTTCTGTCTCTATTTAGGCATGTGCATAAAGTTCTGTGAAAAAAAAAGAATTCCATTCTATTTTGCCATCAAAAATGCTGAAAAACGCAACAAAAAAAATGCAGGTGCGTTTCTGCAGTGTTTTTTTCACCATCCATTACTTCCTATGGGTGAAAAAATGCTGCAAAATCGCAACTAAGGCAGAAAATACGCGGCAAACAGAAAGCAATATGTGTGAACAGAGAATTTTGGTTTCTCATAAACTTTGCTGGTACTGCTAGACGCAGCTGAAAGTTTGCATAAAAATCTGCAGCAAAAATCCGCAGCAAAACACAACATAGCCTAAGGCTGAAATGCACTCTGTCATTTTAAAATACTTCTCATAAATTAGTAGTACAAGGTACAATAAAAAAAATGTAATATTTTATCAACGAAAAATATAGATATTAAACAACCAAATATTAATATTAATACTAACAAAAGTAAGAAAAGGGATAATTCTGTGTTTACTAAAGTCTTTTTACTTTCACTGTAATAGGAACCTGTCATATCAGATTGCACTATTAACCTGCAGATATGGGGTTAGTCTGCAGGCTAATAGTCTTATAAAGATGCCCGACCATAGTGCTGAAAGTGTGGAACTCGGGAGAAAATGAACTTTATTCCTCCCGGAGACTGCATGTTTTGATAGTGTAGCAACTTACTCGAGAAAGTCCAGTAGGTAACACACTAAAAACTGTAACTGACCCTGCTGGTTTCTGTACAGACTAGAGATTCTGACCCCACAGTCCCTAGTGGTTACTGTGTGAGCTGAGATAGTCCTAACCCCAGACTAGATAATGGCAACTCGGATCTATGCTGCCTGAAAGGTCATCAAGCGCTTCATGTTCCTCCTAAAGAGCCGGCAGGCAGAGCAGAGAGCAAATTACCTACAGAAAGGAAAGTGTGCTGAAATTAAAGAGATCCCAGAGTGCGTAAAACAAATCACAAAATACAAAATAAAGGATTAAGTGCTTACTGTTACAGAATGTGCCAGCTACTTCCTAAAAATAAACAGAAGATAGATGCAGGGTAAAGAACAAAAACAGCAGAGAGATAAACCCTAGCTGATCTTACACTGACTGGCTTAAACTACAGCAGTATGGCTGGACATCCAAATGAGACTATTACCAGCAGGACATACCAGAAAGGGGACAGAATATAAAGCCGCACCCGAAAAGTGATAGGGCAGACAAATGAGTAAATGAAAACACATTCTACCCTAAAAAGACTGCAGAAAGGGCAACAGCTGGAGAATAGTTGTGTCTGCTGTGGTTCAGTGGACAGAGAAGCAGACCACAAAGCATAAGCTCAAGGGTTCGAACCTAGAAGCATGGCACCGTGTCTTTCAGTCATAGCGACAAGCCGACATTACTATTACTGACAGCAGTGGCTACAAGCACTTCCCCGCGACTTTGATTGACAGCTCGCCCTGGACAGATGTACTGCACAGCAAGCTGTAAAAGTGCCGAGGTGTGCTTACAGCTGCTGATCACAGTACTGGGAGAAGTATATTCGTGCCGGCACACTTCAATGACTGCAAGCCGGTGGCTCACAGAAAAAATTAAGTTCATTTTTCCCTGGTGCTGCACTTTCAGTGCTTTCGCACCTTCACTTTCTGCAGGTTACTAGCATTATCCAACATGACAAGTTCCCGATAAGTCTATGTGAAATCAAGTTTTTCCAGCCAGTGGTCATTTTCTTGAGACAGCTTTGTAGTCTGACTCACCCAGGGGGGATATAGGGGACTCGGTACCCGGCCTTTACCTTCTTGGGATGTCACGGCAGTTGGCTCCCGGGCCCGTACTCTGGGGTCACTCTTTAAAAGGGGGTTTGTTAACAGTTTTGTCTCGTGACGCCACCTGTGGTTCCCGGTAATGAGTACCGGCGTTGATGCAGACCTCCGGGGGTGATGGGATGGCTGCTGGGATGTTTTTGCTCCCCACAGGTGGAGCGGGCCCCCGGGGCAGGGTTGATGGAAGGGATGCAGGTGAGAGGTGGCCCGGTCGGGTCCGGGGGAATGATGGACACGCACACAGGGGATTCGCTTCAGTACCTTTACTGGTGTAACGGCAGGTAGGGTCCAGGGTACTTAATAGGAAGGGTGCACTTCAGAACTCTCCCCAGTGAGCGGGTTGTAGGCCTCCTGGTCTGTGTCTTCCTCGCTCTAAGCTTCTGGCCAGCCTGGAACTTGGCCTAGCTTCTATATTGTTTTGCTCTTGTGGCACCCTGCTGTGCACAGGTACCACAGGACCCAGGGTGCATGGACGGACTTCTCCACAAGAGGCAATCATTACATACAAACACCTCCACCCTTCCACCTCATACCACCAGATGGAGCCCGTTAGGGATATATATATGGAGGGTGGAGCCAGGCAGTTCAGTTCAGTTGGAGAGAGTCAGACTGAGAGAGAGTCTGAGAGCGTGCTGACGCTGAGAGCAGCGAAGACGCAGCGCGTCTGCTGCTAAGTTCTGAGGGCCCCGGGTGTGGCCGACGACAAAGAGGAGGAAGGAGAGAGTAGTTAAGGGGGCAGAGGAGCATCATAGGCTCACCCCGATATACAAACCGGACCTACAGGATCCCTTTATACCCAGTAGGGATCACCGGCATTCCAGGAGGACTGCAAGTCCTTGGCTGACCTGAAGCTAGACCCATTACAGGACCAGGAATCACAAGGCCCCAGCGTCCAGGGAGAGTGGCTGCCAGTAGAAGGTTCTACTACCGAGCGACAGGTAAAAGGAACAACACGACACAAAAGCTAGGCCCAGTTGCAGGCTGGCCAGGAGCATACAGAGAGGCAGACACGGACCAGGAGGCCTTATACCCGCTCACTGGGGAGAAGTCCGGAAGTGCACCCATCCTACTGAGCACCCTAGACCGTACCTGACATCCGCACCAGTAAAGGTATTGAAGCGAATCCCCTGTCCCTGTCAGTTACTCCTGCTGCGCCATCCGCCTGCACTACAAGTCCCAGCATCACCACCATCACACTCCACACTGCCCCGGGGGCCCGATCCACCTGTGGGGAGCAGAAACACCTCAGCTGCCATCCCATCACCCCCGGAGGTCTGCAGCAGCGCTGGTAAACCTTACCAGGTACCACAGGTGGCGTCACAAACTATTTACTTTATCTTTATTTTCTATCCAAGTTCCAAACCCCCTTTTTGGTTGACCGCCCTGGGCCACGGGCCGGGCTAGCCACCGTGATATCCCCCACCAGCATCCATAGGCCCGGCTGCCGAGTACCCCATTGCCCCGGGGGCGAGTCAACTTCTGGCGTCACCAACAGGATTTCGTGCCCGTTGCAACGAACAGAATTCCGTGCCCATTGCCACCGGGTACTGTGTGCTTTAAAAGACTCTAACACTTACTGTGGTGAAGATTTCCCGCCATTCCCGAGGTTTCCCGCCATTATCCGCCATTTTCCTGTCGCCGTGCGGGAAGAAGAGGGACGTAACCGCGGGAATCGGAGAGGCGTAACCGCTGAAAGCGCGTGAAGCCCAGGCCCCGCCTTGCACCTTTACGCCGAAAGAGGGAGCGTCAGGTCCTAGAAGGAGACCGTTGTCAAGCGCACGCTCTGACGTCAGCCGCGAGGGAGACGCAAGGTCCTGGAAGGAGACCGTCGCCTGCGGAGCTGCAGCCTACCCGATCCAAGTAAAGGAGGTAGGCTACGGTTTACTAGGGGGGCGCAACCATGGCCGACGACCAGCAAGCCGCCAGAGCACCGGTTGACGCTCCTGATGCTCAACTTGCGCCCGGCGCTGCACAGGCTGGAGCGGCCGCCCCACCAGAAGGGGTCGTGATTCCATTGATACCCTTGGCCCTGCCGTGTATCCCTGGAGCAAAATGGCTTCCCCAGTATGATGGCAAACCAGACACCTTGTCTGGGTTCAAGAGAAAAATATGCGGTGTACTGGACATGTATTCTATGACTGGTAAGCAGAGAGCCGCTGTTGTGCTGGGACAATTGACTGGTGCCGCAGAGCGGGAAGTTGAAACCTGGCCAGTCGCAGACCAGGAATCAGTATCCATTATCTTTAAGAGACTGCAAACTGTCTTTGAAAACCACACTAAGACAGATCTTCGGATGAGGTTCTACCACTGTACCCAGAAACCTGAGGACAGTATCCAGGACTATGCCTGGCGCTTACAGGAAGCCCTGCGGGCCCTGAAACAGGTTAGTCCAGCCAGCATACAAGATGAGAATAAAATGCTGACAGAGCAATTCATCCGGGGGTTGAGGTCCCAGGAGGAGAGCAGAACTGTACGGTAGCGGGCTTTAGATCATCCAGACGCCACCTTTGACACCCTGAAGGACATGGCTATTAAGGGTCTACAGCCCCTGGAAACATCAGGGACTGCTATTCAGCGTTACCAGGGTGAGGCCACACCAGTGCCCGCAGCACCCACTGCTCCTTCATTAACGGCTGAAACAAAAATGCAAACAGTGCCCCCTAGCGAGTTGGACAGCCTGCGCTCTGAAGTGCATCAGCTAAGTAAAACCCTGGCCACTGTCCTGAGCATCCTGCAGCTACAGACTGAGCCCGAGCAGGAAGGAAGGATCCTACTCGCCGACAGTCCTGAGGATGTCCCCTGGATGAGGAGAAGAAGGAGGACGACACCACCCCGAAGGGACAACGCCACCCCGTGGGAGGACCAACGACCAACGTCGCCCTCCAGGAGACTTCATCTGCTACTGCTGCCACAAAGCAGGCCACACCGTGCGGAACTGTTCTTTAAACGGGCAAACGCTGGGGCCGAGGGCCGACACCCAGGAGTAAATCAACCAAGCCCATGAAGCTGGTACCACCGGTTCGTAGGAGGAAGGCTTTTCCTGTCCATCGTGCTGGACGGCATAGCAACACCTGCGTTACTGGACACCGGCTCACAGATAACCATCATACCTGATGTCCTCTATAAAAGGTACTGGTCCATAGATGAACTCCACCCGCCAGCCCCGAACCTCTCTGTGTATGCCTCTAACGGCCTTCCTCTTAACCTAGTAGGGGTTAAGGACGTGACAGTGAAGGTGGGGAGAGTGGAGCTAAAGGACCAAGGACTAATTGTCATAGAATCTAACCCTTGTGATACAGACTTGTATATGATACTTGGTACAAATATTGTTGGTAACTGTTTGGGAGAAGTGTTTTTGCTCCAACAGATTGCTGACACTGCCAAACCAGGGCAGAGGAAGGTGCTCCAGAGAGAGAGATTCGAGCCCTCCTATACCAGCAACAGGTAAAGCTAACAGGTGGTGAGATTGGTAATGTACGGGTGACAGACCCGATACCCCCAATGAGTGAGATGCTGATTTGGTGTAGGGCAGCAATAGGTCTCAAGGGACAGAACTACCAGGTGGTAGTGGAGCCCATTAGCTCAGAGCACAGACCTACACTCTTAACTGCTAGAGGGGTAGTTGACGTACGCAATGGGAGGGTACCCATACATCTCCTAAATTGTGGGGAGGAGGAAGTTAAATTACCAAGATACGCCACTGTTGCCAGATTGTATACTGTGAATGATGATGCTATACACACAGTGGAATCCTTGACCCCACCAGACACAGTGGAGGACAATGACTCCGAAGCTCAGCTGGAGGATTGGTGTCAACAGCTCAATGTTGGGACTGACGCCACCCCTGTCCATCAGAAACACGGTGTTTACTGAGTGGTTCAGGAATATGAACAAGTGTTTAGTAAACATCCACTTGACTTTGGAAGGGTTAAAGGGGTACAACACCACATACCCACCGGTAACCATCCACCCATTAAGGAGCGTTACCAACCCATACCACCAGCACATTATCAGCAAGCCAAGGAAATGTTGCGTGACATGAAAAAGGCAGTGGTAGTAAGGGATAGCTGTAGCATTTGGGCAACTCCCCTGGTCCTGGTCAGGAAAAAGGACAGTAGCATGAGGATGTGTGTAGATTATAGACAGATTAATAGCATAACACATAAGGATGCATACCCTTTGCCCCGTATAGAGAAATCCCTGGCTGCACTAAAATCTGCCAATTACTTCTCTACACTAGATCTCACTAGCGGGTACTGGCAAGTCTCTGTTGCTGAGGAAGACTGGGAGAAGACGGCCTTCACCACCCCGATGGGACTGTGCGAGTTCAACAGTATGCCGTTTGGACTCTGCAATGCACCCGGAACGCTCCAGAGGCTGATGGAGTGTTGCTTAGGACACCAGAACGTCGAGACAGTGCTGCTGTACCTGGATGACGTTATCGTGTACTCGAGGACATATGAGGACCATCTGAAGCACCTGGCGGAGGTATTTGAAGCATTGTCCCTGTTTGAGATGAAACTAATGCCTTCTAAATGCCACTTGCTCAAGCAGAAGGTTTAGTACCTGGGGCACGTAGTCATCTCGGTGGGAGTAGCACCGGACCCGGAGAAGGTCACTGCCATCCAGAAGTGGCCTGAGCCGAGAAGCATCAAAGAAGTACGGCAATACCTGGGACTGGTCGGGTGCTACAGGAGATTTAGAAAGGACTATACCAAAAAGGTAGCACCTCTACAAGACCTCCTGGTAGGACAGTCCAAAAGAGGAAAGAGTCCCCCATTCCAGTGGGGCAAAGAACAAGCCGAATCCTTTGCAGTAATGAAGGAAATCCTGACTGGTGAAGAAATCCTGGCTTACCCTGACTACAGCCAGCCTTTCCTGCTGTACACTGATGCCAGCAATGAGGGACTTGGAGCTGTGTTGTCCCAGAAGCAAAATGGAAGAGAGAAGGTAATTGCGTATGCCAGCAGGAAGCTACACCCTACCGAGAGGAACCCGGATAACTACAGTTCCTTTAAGCTGGAGTTCCTGGCCTTGGTCTGGGCTATCACTGAAAGGTTCAAGCATTACCTAGCCTCAACGAAATTCACAGCCTTTACCGACAACAATCCCTTGACACACCTGGAGACAGCCAGGTTGGGAGCCATGGAACAGCGTTGGGTGGCCAGGCTGTCAAATTATCAGTTCACCATCAAGTACCGCGCAGGTCACAAGAACACCAATGCTGATGCCCTGTCAAGGATGCCTCATCAGTCGGACACTGAGGATGAAGTGGATGATTTAGAGGACGTTGAATTACCTGCTTTCCACCGAAGCGGAGTGGTCCATGAGCAACACGTCACCAGAAGATGTCAGGGAAGGACGCTGAATCCTCTACCCCACCACAGTTGGAAGGAGACCCAGGACAGTGCCCCGGTTGTCAGCCTTATCAAAAGACTGATCACCCAGGAAGGTTCCCACCTGGAGAAGGATGCTCCTCCACAAGCCAAGCAACTGTGGAATGAAAGAAGCCGGCTGTTCATCTACAGAGAGAAGCTGTGCAGAAGATATGTCAACCACAAGACCCATGAAATGGTGTGGCAGATTGTTGTACTCAGAACAGATATCCAGATGGTGTTGGAGGCCTACCACGATCAAGCAGGTCACTTTGGCTGGAAGAAGCTGGAAACCCCGCTGAAGGACCGGTTCTACTGGGTTGGAATGCGGAGCTCCATAGAGAGGTGGTGCCGGAATTGTGGGCCCTGTAGCCTCAGAAGAAAAGACTATGGCAGCCAGAAAGCACCCTTGCAGTCCATCAAGACAACCCAGCCCCTGGAGATCATCGCTCTGGATCACGTCAAGCTGTCACCCAGCAGGTCAGGCTACTCCTATGCCCTGTCCATGGTGGATCACTATTCCCGGTTCCTGGTGGTAGCCCCCGTCAAGGATCTGACAGCAGAAACTGCAGCAAGAACATTCCAAGCATACTTCTGCAGGCCCCATGGATACCTGGACAAAGTGCTGACGGATCAAGGCCCTGCCTTTGAAGCCGAGCTGTTTAAAGAATTCTGCCACCTGTACGGATGCAAAAAGATCAGGACTATGCCGTATCACCCTCAGACCAATGGTTTGTGTGAGAAAATGAACAACATCGTCATAAACCTGCTGAAAACCTTACCCTTGGAGGAAAGAAACCAGTGGCCAGACAAACTACCTGACCTGGTAGATCTGTACAATCACATACCTGTGAGTTCTACTAATTGTACTCCAGCATACCTCATGAGAGCAAGACCCGGAAAGTTGCCCTTGGACCTGGAACTCAGAGTGGTAGAACCTGAAGGAGATATGTCCACTGAAGACGGGGATACAAATCCGCAAGAGCAGCACAGGAGAGTTCAGGTGTTAGGTGTCAGTCTGTGGCTGGATTTGAAATGGGTTCAGGACCTTCTGTTGTTTCCCACTTTGGTCCAGCTGGGGCTGATGCTGCTCAGCATCGTCATCAGCCCCAACACCTAGCTGGTCCATGAGATGTACAGATTGTCTCCTGTGTATTGGTACCTAGCAATGTTAAGCATGGGTTGCAGAGGGAGAAAGGGCGTTTGGAGTCTAAGTCCAGGATTTGCGGCACTGAGCATGCCCGTGACCTGGCGGATCGTGATTGGTGGTTTGACACCCACCTGACTCGGTGACCTGGCACCGCCTGATTGGTCCACGGGTGGCGTCACCAATGGCGCGTCGGTGGGCAGGGCTTAGTCTTTAAAAGGCCCGCCCACCAACATGGCGGCGCGCTCTGATCATTGAGCAAGTGTTGCTGTGTGTGGACGACTGTGCTCCACGTAGTTTCTGTCAGGCAGGCTAGTTTCATAGAAGCAGGTAGTTTCGTCTAGCAGTCTGGCTCTGCCAAAGGGGTCGCCTAACACCCCGAGCAGCCTGCAGACGTCCTTTCCACGGCTATCGCCTGTCAGCCACATGGAGTAGTACCCTTCAGTCCGGTAGCACGCCGGCTGGAGGCACGTGTACCCGTCAGCGTAGTCACACACGCATCCTAGCGCCGCCACTGTAGTCCCTGTGCTGTAACAGGACTACAGATAGTTTTTCTCCGCCTATCTCTCGTGCTGTTAACAGAGATAGTGCGAATTGCTATACCCGTTCCAGTGTGAAGAAACACGGAAGGGTTTTACATTTAAGTTGGTTGCTTTCCTTTCCACCCGGAAAGTGTTCGGCAGCAGTCCACCAGGCTGCATCGCGGACCCCGGGGTCGGTTGCATTCCGTTATATTAAAGTTGTCTGCAACCGCCCTCTTAACAGTATCAGAGAGCCAGGGTCTTGCGAACATGGCCGACAACCAGCAACTGCTGCAATATATACAGCGAATTGAGGCCAGACTTAAGTCTCTTGAACAAGCTGTCCCGGTCGCTGATATCACTGCAGTAGCTACCCAGGCGGCTTCTTTAGCAGCCAATATTATTAACTCGGCTGCGGTGAATACTGCAACCACTGCAAGTGCGCCATTACCCCGCTTTGCTCTCCCGGAAAAATTTTCTGGGGACAGTAAATTTTGCAGGGGTTTTATTAATTTATGCTCCATTCATTTGGAGATGATGGAAGCACAGTTCCCCTCCGAAAGAGCCAAAGTGGGCTATGTCATCTCATTACTCTCCCACAGGGCTCTGGAGTGGGCTACTCCTCTATGGGAGCGGAATGATCCGGTTGTAGCAAATGCGGGTCTTTTTCTTAGGACCCTTAAAAGTATATTCCTTGGTCCTCAGATCACGCATGATACAGCTCTTAAGCTTCTTGCGTTGATTCATGGTTAGGCCACCGCCAGCCACTATGCCATCCAGTTTAGAACCCTAGCGGCTGAACTGGATTGGTCTGAGTGGTCGCTTATCCCGGTGTTCTGGAAGGAGTCTCTGGCTGGTCAAGTTAAAAATGCTCTATCTACCAGAGAAATCCCAACCTCCCTGGAGGTGTTAATATCTCTCGCTAACTGTATAGACTTGCGTCATGCGGAACACAAGTTAGAGCTGGAGGTCACCAGACCTCAGTATCAGTTGGCACCATACTTCTCTAGACCCATTTCTAATCCCGAGACTCCCGACCCGGAGCCTGAGGCTATGGATATATCTCGAACTGAGTCTAACTCTTCTTGTTCCCGACCTGCTCATCTCTTGGAGTCCCCCGTTAATAAGGGTTCCAAGCAGTCGGGTAAACGAGTTGGCCTTACGACCGTTGGAGGAGTTGTATTAAATTCTGGGACTTCTTCCCCCAAATTATTATATAATGTGTCATTGTCCTTTGGTACATCTGCAGTTACTGCCAAGGCATGGGTGGACTCTGGTGCTGATGGCAATTTTTTAACATCTACGTTTGTCCAGAGGCATGCCATCCTTTAGGGTTACTGTCAAGACCCATGAACATTAATGTTGTCAATGGTTCACTCCTGGAGACGCAAATCACCCACCAGTCGATTCCCCTCACCATGTCATTTCCTCAGGGCCACCGGGAGGTCATCTAATTTTTATTATTCCCGGTGGATTAGATGAGGTGTTATTGGGTCTCCCCTGGTTACGTTGTCATACTCCACACATTGACTGGAATACGGGGGAAATTTCTTCCTGGAGTGAGAATTGTGCGTCTCAGTGTATGGTCGCAGTCACCCGGAGGGTAGTCTCTGATCCCTCTACCATTGTGGCTTCCGGTACAGATTCTTTGTCTGTCCCCAGGACCCGGGTCTTGTCAGACTATGTCAAAAGGAACTCTCAGGTAGAGAGGGTGGCCGCTGTGTCCTCTAACCAGGTTCCATCGGGGAGGACGTTTGTTTCCCCTAATCTACAGAATATGGGGCTCTCCTGGGCTCATGATCCTAAAATCGGAGCTCATCTGGGGGTCAAACGTACCACTAAGTCCCTTCAACGGTCCTATTGGTGGCCCCCGTGGCGCCAGGACGTTAAGGACTTTGTCCTCGCATGTCCCGTCTGTGCGGGAGATAAATCTTTCCGCTTTAAAAAAGGGTACCCTGTACACCGGAGGGGTCACGGTTCTGTGACCCGGTGGACCACATTTTTGCCCCCCTTCTCATAGAGGAAAATGAGCGTTAAGTGGAGGTGGATGATAGAAGGAGGGATAATGTTAGGCGTTGGTCTGTGGCTGGATTTGAAATGGGTTCAAGACCTTCTGTGATTTCCCATTTCTGTCCAGCCAGGGCTGATGCTGCTCAGCATCATCATCAGCCCCAACGCCTAGCTGGTCCACGAGATGTACAGATTGTCTCCTGTGTATTGGTACCTAGCAATGTTAAGCATGGGTTGCAGAGGGAGACAGGGCGTTTGGAGTCTAAGTCCAGGATTCGCCGCACTGAGCATGCCCGTGACTTGGCGGATCGTGATTGGTGGTTTGGCACCCACCTGACTCGGTGACCTGGCACCGCCTGATTGGTCCACGGGTGGCGTCACCAATGGCGCGTCGGTGGGCAGGGCTTAGTCTTTAAAAGGCCCGCCCACCAACATGGCGGCACGCTCTGATCATTGAGCAAGTGTTGCTGTGTGTGGACGACTGTGCTCCACGTAGTTTCTGTCAGGCAGGCTAGTTCCATAGAGGCAGGTAGTTTCATCTAGCAGTCTGGCTCTGCCAAAGGGGTCGCCTAACACCCCGAGCAGCCTGCAGACGTCCTTTCCACGGCTATCGCCTGTCAGCCACATGGAGTAGTAGCCTTCAGTCCGGTAGCACGCCGGCTGGAGGCACGTGTACCCGTCGGCGTAGTCACACACGCATCCTAGCACCGCCACTGTAGTCCCTCTGCTGTAACAGGACTACAGATAGTTTTTCTCCGCCTATCTCTCATGCTGTTAACGGAGATAGTGCGAATTGCTATACCCGTTCCAGTGTGCAGAAACACGGAAGGGTTTTACATTTAAGTTGGTTGCTTTCCTTTCCACCCGGAAAATGTTCGGCAGCAGTCCACCAGGCTGCATCGCGGACCCCGGGGTCGGTTGCGTTCCATTATATTAAAGTTGTCTGCAACCGCCCTCTTAACAACAGGCCTGTGTCGAAGACAGTCTGAACAGAGTAAGGGAAAGACAGGAAGAACAGTGCAATGAACATGCACCAGCAGAACCATTGGCAACTGGAGAGAGAGAGAGCTAAAGCGGAAGAGAAGAGGTCACAAACTTGATGACCAGTGGGAAAAAGCCCTACACTGTGCTAAACTCCAGATTTGATAACAGTAAAACCTGCCTGATTAGCAAAGATGGAGGAAAAACAACTGCAACAGTCTCAAGAGACCATCTGAAAGTGTGCCCAAGTCTACTGAAGACAACAGAAGAAGAAGTGCCTCCTATAGCACCGGAAGAACCCAAGGAAGACGTGCTTCACACAGTTCTAGGAGATTTCCCTGCGGACTGGCCTCAACTTGATGGAGCAGTGATTATACCCGTGATACACTTCTATCAACAACCAGAAGAACCTGTAAGCGCCCTGGAAGAGCCTGCTCAGGAACAGGAAGAGTCCCCAGTAAGAGGAGAATCACCCTTTGAAGCAGAGCCTGAAGGCCCAGTGAACAGTGCACTTGTCAGTCCCATAGAGAGATTAAGGCAGTTCTACAATCTACCAGCACGTACACCTGCTAGATTAACAGAAAGTGCATGCACAGACACTAATAACACCCCAGTGCTACGGAGGTCCACACGCAGCACACAAGGACAGATCCCTACCAGGTTTAGGGAATAGGCACAAAGTGCCTACACTATAAATAGTTACCCAGTGGGTATTGCTAATGTTATTGTTTATTATGTAAACTGAAATTAATGTGTGCCTGTAGTTATCCATCAGGGTAAAAAGACTTGTAGGCTGAGGACTGTGAGCAGCCAAAAACTGTCATGTAAATAGTTGAACTCGTCAAAGTGCCCCCTTTATTTGACCACAGAACAAAAACCTGTTTGGCGTGGCCGAAGATGTGGTCCAGCACCTGGATCACTTATGCCCTGTAGCCACGCCCAGGGCCTACGTTGAGGGTTTTCAGGTGGGTCCCTCATGTTTCTCCTGTTGTTACACTTTCATAGGTGAAATGGACACCTGGTTACGGGACTTACCGTAACTTTATTAATGTTATTATACTTATTGTTATTATTATACTTGCTATAATTATTTTTGTTATTGTTGTAACCTGTTTTGCAAAAATGCTTCAGTCCAGGAGTACTGAATTGTACTAGGGGGGAATGTGGCACCCTGCTGTGCACAGGTACCACAGGACCCAGGGTGCATGGACGGACTTCTCCACAAGAGGCCCTCATTACATACAAACACCTCCACCCTTCCACCTCATACCACCAGAGGGAGCCCGTTAGGGAGATATATATGGAGGGTGGAGCCAGGCAGTTTAGTTCAGTTGGAGAGAGTCAGACTGAGAGAGAGTCTGAGAGCGTGTTGATGCTAAGAGCAGCGAAGACGCAGCGCGTCTGCTGCTAAGTTCTGAGGGCCCCGAGTGTGGCCGATGGCAAAGAGGAGAAAGAAGAGAGGAGTTAAGGGGGCAGAGAAGCATCATAGGCTCACCCCGATATACAAACCGGACCTACAGGATCCCTTTATACCCAGTAGGGATCACTGGCATTCCAGGAGGACTACAAGTCCCTGGCTGACCTGAAGCTAGACCCATTACAGGACCAGGAACCACAAGGCCCCAGCGTCCAGGGAGAGTGGTTGCCAGCAGAAGGTCCTACTACCGAGCGACAGGTGAAGGAACAACACGACACATAAGCTAGGCCCAGTTGCAGGCTGGCCAGGAGCATACAGAGAGGCAGACACGGACCAGGAGGCCTTATACCCGCTCACTGGGGAGAAGTCCTGAAGTGCACCCATCCTACTGAGTACCCTGGACCGTACTTGACATCCGCACCAGTAAAGGTATTGAAGCGAATCCCCTGTCTCTGTCAGTTACTCCTGCTGCGCCATCCGCCTGCACTGCAAGTCCCAGCATCACCACCATCACACTCCACACTGCCCCGGGGGCCTGCTCCACCTGTGGGGAGCAGAAACACCTCAGCTGCCATCCCATCACCCCCCGGAGGTCTGCAGCAGCGCTGGTAAACCTTACCAGGTACCACAGGTGGCGTCACAAACTATTTACTTTATCTCTATTTTCTATCCAAGTTCCAAACCCCCTTTTTGGTTGACCGCCCTGGGCCACGGACCGGGCCAGCCACCGTGATATCCCCCACCAGCATCCATAGGCCCGGCTGCCGAGTACCTCATTGCCCCGGGGGCGCGTCACTCTCTCGCCTGACTGCTTGGCAGTAGGACTTTTCTCTGGCAACCACTATCCCTGGACGCCGGGACCTTCGTGGTTCCTAGTCCTGTAATTGATGGTAGCTTCAGGATGACCAGGGGTCTCGAAGTCTCCTGGTATGCCGGTTGTCCCTACTGGGTGTAGAGTACCCTGTAGGCGCGGACTTGTGTCCTGGGGTGAGCTTCAGACGCTCCTCTGCCCCCTTAACTCCTCTCCTCTCTCTCCTTGCCTCGGCCACACTCGGGGCCCTCAGTACAGCAGCAGACGTACTGCGTCTTCATTGCTCTCAGTGTCAGCACACTCTCTGACTGACTAACTGACGACTCCCTAACTGACTCCACCCTCCAGTTTATATATCCCTAACAGGGCTCCCTCTGGTGGTCTGAGGTGGAAGGGTGGAGGTGTCTGTTTGTAGTGAGGGCCTCTTGTGAAGAAGTCCATCCATGCACCCTTTTGGGTCCTGTGGTACCTGTAGTAGCAGGGTGCCACATTCCCCCCTAGTACAATTCAGTACTCCTAGATTGAAGCATTTTAAACAGGTAACAACAAGTAACAATAGTAATAACAATAACAATGTTACAGTAAGTCCCGTCACCAGGTGTCCATTTCACTGATGAAGGTGTGACAAGAGTAGCATGAGGGACCCGCCTGAAAACCCTCAACTTAGGCCCTGGGTGTGGCTACAGGGCATAAGTGATCCAGGTCTTGGACCACGTCTTCTGCCACACCAAATGGGTTTTTGTTCTGTGGTCTTTTTATGAAACAAATAAGGGGGCACTTTGATAAGTGCAAGTATGCACAACGGAAAGTTTTTGGCTGCTCACAGTCCTCAGCCTACAAGTCTTTATACCCTTACAGGTAACTAAATGAACACATTATTTTCAGTTCACACAATAAATAACAGTAGGCAATACCCAACTGGGTAACTATTTACAATATAGGCATTTTGTATTTATTCCCTATACCTGGCAGGGATTTGGCTTGTGTGCTGCGTGTGGACCTTCGTAGCACTGGGGTGATACTGGTGTCTGTCCATGCACTCTCTGTTAACCTATCAGATCTACGTGTGGGAAGATTATAAAACTGCCTCAATCTCTCTATGGGACTGGCAAGTACACTGTTTAATGAGTACTCTTCCTGTTCCTGAGCATGTTCTTCTAGGGTTCTCACAGGTTCTTCTTGTGGTGGAGGCTCTTCCGGTGGTTGACAGAAGTGTATTACTGGTATGATAACTGCTCCATCGAGTTGAGGCCAGTCCGAAGGGAAGTCTCCTAGAACTGTATGAACTACGTCTTCCTTGGGTTTCTCCAGTATTACAAGAGGAGTTTCTTTCTCCTGTGTCTTCAGTAGACCTGGGCACAATTTCAAGTGGTCTCTTGAGACTGTTGCGGTTGTTTTACCTCCATCCTTGCTGATCAGGCAGGTTTTGGTGTTGTCAAATTTAGAATTCAACACTGTGTAGGGCTCTCTTTCCCACTGGTCATCGAGCTTGTGACCTCTTCTTTTCCGCTTTAGCACTATCTCTCCGGGTGCCAAGGGTTCTGCTGGTGCGTTCTTGTTATACTGATCTTCTTGTCTTTCCCTCACCTTGTTTAGACTGTCTTCGACACAGGCCTGTGCTTTCCTGTACTGCTCTTGCCGACTTGTGTCCCAATCTTCAGTGGACGTATATGCAGCAGGTTCTACCACTCCGAGCTCTAGGTCCATGGGCAATTTTCCAGGTCTTGCTCTCATGAGGTATGCTAGGGTACAATTAGTAGAACTCACAGGTATGTGGTTATACAGGTCCACTAGGTCAGGTAGGTTGACTGGCCACTGGTTCCTCTCTTCCAAAGGTAGGGTTTTTAGCAGGTCCATAACAATGTTATTCATTTTCTTGCACATACCGTTGGTTTGCAGATGATATGGCATAGTCCGGATCTTCTTGCATCCATACAGGTGACAGAATTCCTTGAATAGCTCAGCTTCAAAAGCAGGTCCTTGATCTGTTAGCACCTTGTCCGGATATTCATGCAGAAGTATGCTTGGAATGTTCTTGCTGCAGTTTCTGCTGTCAGATCCTTGACGGGGGCTACCACCAGGAACCAGGAATAGTAATCCACCATGGTCAGGGCATAGGAATAGCCTGATCTGCTGGGCGACAGTTTGACGTGATCCAGAGCGACAATCTCCAGGGGTTGGGTTGTCTTGATGGACTGCAAAGGTGCTTTCTGGCTGCCGTAGTCTTTCCTTCTGAGGCTACAGGGCCCACAATTCCGGCACCACCTTTCTATGGAACTCCGCATTCCAACCCAATAGAATCAGTCCTTCAGTAGGGTTTCCAGATTCTTCCAGCCAAAAGGACCTGCTTGGTCGTGGTAGGCCTCTAACACCCTCTGGATATCCATCCTGGGTACAACAATCTGCCACACCATTTCATGGGTTCTGGGGTTGACATATCTTCTGCACAGCTTTTCTCTGTAGATGAACAGCTGGCTTCTCTCATTCCACAGGTGTTTGGCTTGTGGAGGAGCATCCTTCTCCCGGTGAGAACCTTCTTGGGTTATCAGTCCTTTGATGAGGCTGACAACCGGGTCACTGTCCTGGCTCTCCTTCCAACTGTGATGGGGTAATGGATTTAGCGTCTTACCATGACGTCTTCTGGAGGCGTGTTGCTCGTGGACCATTCCATTCCTGTAGAAAGCAGGTAATTCAACTTCTTTTAGGTCATCCACTTCATCCTCGGTGTCCGACTGGTGGGGCATTCTTGACAGGGCATCAGCATTGGTGTTCTTGTGACCTGCCCGGTACTTGATTGTGAACTGATAATTCGACAATCTGGCCACCCAACGCTGCTCCATGGCTCCCAACCTGGCTGTCTCCAGGTGTGTCAAGGGGTTATTGTCGGTAAAGGCTGTGAATTTAGTTGAGGCTAGGTAATGCTTGAATCTTTCAGTGATAGCCCAGACCAAGGCCAGGAACTCTAGCTTGAAGGAACTGTAATTCTCTGGGTTCCCCTCAGTAGGGCAAAGCTTCCTACTGGCATAGGCAATTACCTTTTCTCTGCCGTTTTGCTTCTGGGACAACACAGCTCCCAGTCCCTCATTGCTGGCGTCAGTGTACAACAGGAAAGGTTGGCCGTAGTTGGGGTAAGCCAGGATTTCCTCACAGGTTAGGACTTCCTTCATTGATGCAAAGGACTCAGTCTGCTCTTTGCCCCACTGGAATGGGGGACTTTTACCTCTTTTGGACTGTCCTACTAGGAGATCTTGTAAAGGTGCTGCCTTTTTGGTATCGTCCTTAATGAACCTCCTGTAGTACCCAGCCAGTCCCAGAAATTGACGTACTTCTTTGATGTTCCTTGGTTCAGGCCACTTCTGGATGGCAGTGACCTTCTCCGGGTCTGGTGCTACCCCCTCTGAGCTGACCACATGTCCCAGGTACTGAACCTTCTGTTTGAGCAGGTGGCACTTGGAAGATTTTAGTTTCATCCCATACTGGGACAATGCCTCAAATACCTCCGCCAGGTGCTTTAGATAGTCTTCATATGTCCTCGAGTACACGATAACGTCATCCAGGTATAGCAGCACTGTCCCAAAGTTCCGGTGTCCTAAGAAACACTCCATCAACCTCTGGAACGTTCCGGGTGCGTTGCAGAGTCCAAATGGCATGCTGTTGAATACGCATAATCCCATCGGGGTGGTGAAGGCTGTCTTCTCCCGGTCTTCTTCAGCGATAGAGACTTGCCAGTACCCGCTAGTGACTCCAATGTTGATAAATAATTGGCAGATTTTAGTGCAGCCAGGGATTCCTCTATACAGGGCAAAGGGTATGCATCCTTAAGAGTTATTCGATTAATTTGTCTATAATCTACACACATCCTCATGCTACCGTCCTTCTTTCTGACCAGGACCAGGGGAGCTGCCCAGGGGCTACAGCTATCCCTTACTACCCCTGCCTTTTTCTTGTTATGCAACATTTCTTTTGCTTTTTGGTAATGTGCTGGTGGTATGGGTCTGTAACGCTCCTTAATGGGTGGATGGTTACCTGTGGGTATGTGGTGTTGTACCCCTTTGACCCTTCCAAAATCAAGTGGGTGTTCACTAAACACCTGTTCATATTCCTGAACCACTCTGTAAACACCGTGTTTTTGATGGACAGAAGTGGCGTCAGTCCCAACATGGAACTGTTGACACCATTCTTCCAGCTGAGCTTCGGAGTTATTGTCCTCCACTGTATCCGGTGGGGTCAAGGATTCCACTGTGTGTATGGCATCATTATTCACAGTATACAGTCTGGCAACAGTGGCGTATCGTGGCAATTTAACTTCCTCCTTCCCACAATTTAGGAGGCGTACGGGTACCCTTCCATAGCGTACATCAACTACCCCTCTAGCAGTTAGGAGTGTAGGTCTGTGCTCTGAGTTGATGGGCTCTACTACCGCCTGGTAGTTATGTCCCATGAGACCTATTGCTGCCCTACACCAAATCAGCATTTCACTCATTGGGGGAATCACAATGGGTATCGGGTCTGTCACCCGTACAATACGAATCTCACCACCTGTTAGCTTTACCTGTTGCTGGTATAGAAGGGCGCGAATTTCCTTCTGGAGCACCTTCCTCTGCCCTGGTTTGGCAGTGTCAGAAATCTGTTGGAGTAAAAACAACACTTCTCCCAAACAGTTACCAACAACATTTGTACCAAGTATCATATATGGATTTGTATCAACAGGGTTAGATTCTATGACAATCAGTCCTTGGTCCTTTAGTTCCACTCTCCCCACCATTACTGTGCATTATGTTAATTTTATTGAGGTGCTTTTTCAGGCAGATTTCGTGTGAAATCCACCTGAAAAAGATGTTGCGTGCACATACCCTAAGATAAATTGCTTTCTATGTTTTTAGAGAGCGCAGAAATATATAACACTTGTTTGTTAATAATTACCACAGAATGGACATATCTACACAATATATAGGGAAAGGGATCTTCCCAGAGTAGAGAATCACTGTAATACATTTCCTCTAACCCTTGCGCTGAAACTACTCTCTTACAAGTAATGTCAAGTGTAGTGATGGGCGAATCCGAACAGTAAAGTTCGGGGTCTGTACCGAAACCTAGTGTTCGGGCACGGACCCGGGACACTGACTTCTCCAGAAAGTCCTTGTTACTGTTCGGATTTGGCAGCCCGAACATCGGGTGTTTCCTTTTCGCCTTTTCTGAGGTGGCTGTGGGCTGCTATTTTTAGGCTGAGGAGGGGGGATAACCATGGCCCCTTCCCTGGCTATTAATATCAGCCCACAGCTGTCAGTTTAGTCTTTGCTGGTTATAATTTATAGATGGGACCCTACTTCAATTTTTTTCTGGGGTCCCCCTGTAAACTAGCAAGTAAACACTAATCAAACAGCTGTGAGCTGTTATTAATAGCCAGAGAACTTTTTGGGCTAATGGCCCATTTCCCTGGCTAATAATATCAGCCCCCTGCAGGTGGCTTTCACTTTACTGGTTATGAATAATCAGTGAGAGCCCACACTGCTTTTTATTTAATATTTTATTAAACATATGCTTTTGCTGGCTACAACTCTCTTCATTGTCACCTTGTCACACTGATCTCAGGGAGACCAGGCGACAATGATGTGAGCTGCACTCAGCATCCTGTGCCTGTCCGGCACTCAGCAATCTGGCATTCAATTATGCGGCACTAGAGCTACTGTGAGCCCCGGTGGCTTGAACTCAGAGTTCAAAGTTCCCAGTTCTCATGGCAGCTGCAAGGCCCAGAAACCTCATGGGAAACTTTGGGGGACATTTTAAGGATACTGGAGTTTCCAGCTGCTGAAACACTGGGAGAAAGTTCTTATGCAGCGAGCGGTGCCATAAGTGAGGTCACTGGGTTCATCAGCTTTGAATTCCGGTGAACTTTCTCACGGCACCACTTCACACTGTAGGAGTGTTATCACTCGGACAGGTGAGGAATATGGTTGTTTATTATTTTTGTTCTTTTCCAGGGGACAATGGCATCAGTGAGTTAGACATTAAGCTGAGTATTATGCTATTTATTTTTATTTAAACTGAAGGAGTCTGTGTCATTATTTCAATTAAAGGATTTTATTCTGGCTATTTATTTTTTTACCAATCTAACTATTGGGTTAATAATGGGGGTGTCTTATAGACGCCTCTCTATTATTAACCTGTGGGCTTGATGTCAGCTGACATTACCAAGTTGAGATCAACCCCACAACCTTTACCCCACTTTCCAGGACACCAAGGCAAGAGGGAAGAGCCGGGCAAGTCACCAGAATTGGCGCATCTAATAGATGCAACTTTTCTGGGGCAGCTGCAGGGTGCTACTTTTAGGCTGGGAGGGCAATATCCATGGTCCTTTCCCAGTCTGAGAATACCAGCCTCCAGCTGTCTTTATCTTGGCTGGCTGTCAAAAATGAGGGGAAACCCACGCTGTTTTTTTTTATTTTTTCTTTAAATTATTTTAGAAAATGTCATTGGACCCCTTTATTCTTGATAATCAGCCATGATAAAGCTGACAGTTGGGGGTTGCAGCCCGCATCTGTCGACTTTTGCCTAAGCTGGTTATCAAAAATAAATGAGACCCCACATCATTTTTTTTATTATTTCTTTATTTGGAGCACAAGCACTGGCTGATGAATACTCCCATCAGCGTTACCTGCTCTTGCTGCTATCAGCGATAACAGGCATATGCTGATAGGACTAGTACTCTCATCATCCGATGCCTGTCAGAGCTGCTGGCTCACACAGTCATCTGACAATGTGGGAACCCCAGATCTCTGATTGGTGGTAACAATCTTACCGTCGATCAGAGCCCGTGTTTGCTGCACTGTCATGCAGACGACAGAGTGAAAAAAACAATGGATGTTCTGACCCCTCATTCATCTGAATGGGGTCAAGATTCTCGTACCATTCTAGTACCCAAAGCGGACTTTTTTAAGATGTTTGGCTGAACCCTTCGGACCCCAACATCCACAGGTTTGCCCATAACTAGTCAAGAGTTAGTCACTTCCAGATCTAGAGGTTTATTTTACCAAGGGTTCCACTAAAACCTGCTACATATAAAGACCTGGGTTGTGCAATGTTTTTTCCCTAGTAGTGGGCCTTCAGATACACTTTATTCACTTTCACACTATCCAGTGGATTACCACAGGGAGCCTTACTTACATGTAGATGATCTCCAGGCTGCTGAAATTTTTCATGCAGAGATTGATCTTCAGGGCAATTTCTGAATTTCAATTTCTATTATGGATGAGTCACCAATTTGTTGCAGATTTTACATGGAAAAATAACAAATAACAGCACCCAATTGTTGTAGATTTTACTGCTGATCTCAAACAACATCTACAATAGTAAAATAAAAAAATATATTAGTTTAAAATATTAATAAAAATCTATATATTTATCATGTCCTTGGAGTAATAAGGCTAGCCTGGTTCTCCACTAGTATTGATGTGCTGTTTATTATCTATCGAGAGAAGTTGTCATGGCAGTCTGGATAGCATGGAGAATAAAAAATGAACAACTCCTATCAGACATATATAGTTATAGTTATAGTTTTTAAGGTTGATGGAAGACTAAGTCCATCTAGTTCAACCCATAGCCTAACTTGTTGATCCAGAAGAAGGCAAAAAAAAACATGTGGCAAACACTAAGCTCTACATTGGGGAAAAAATTCCTTACCGACTCCATACGACAATCAGACTAGTTCCCTGGATCAACACCCTATCAAGGAATCTAGTATTTATAACCTGTAATATTATACTTTTCAAGAAAGGCATCCATGCCCTTCTTAAATTTTAACAGTGAATCACTCATTACAACATCATGCGGCAGAGAGTTCCATAGTCTCACTGCTCTTACAGTAAAGAATCCCCGTCTGTGATTACGATTAAACCTTCTTTCCTCCAGACGTAGAAGATGCCCCCTTGTCCCCGTCTCTGGCCTCAGAGTAAAAAGATCAGTAGAAAGGTCTTTGTACTGTCCCCTCATATACTTGTACATAGTAATAAGATCACCCCTAAGCCTTCTTTTTTCCAGAGTAAATAACCCCAAGTGTAATAACCTGTCTTGGTATTGCAGACCCCCCAGTCCTCTAATAACCTTGGTCGCTCTTCTCTGCACCCGCTCTAGTTCAGCTATGTCTTTCTTATACACCGGAGACCAAAACTGTACACAGTATTCTAAGTGTGGTCGCACTAATGACTTGTATAGAGGTAAAATTATGTTCTCCTCATGAGCATCTATGCCTCTTTTAATGCATCCCATTATTTTATTTGCCTTTGTAGCAGCAGCCTGACACTGGCCACTAAACGTGAGCTTGTCGTCCACCAATACACCCAGGTCTTTTTCAGTTACAGTTTTGCCCAGTGTTTTACAATTAAGCATATAATTATACATTTTATTTCCTCTGCCCAAGTGCATTACCTTACATTTATCCCCATTAAAGCTCATTTGCCATTTATGAGCCCAAGCTTCTAGTTTACATAGATCCTCCTGTAATATAAAATTGTCCTCCTCTGTATTGATTACCCTGCAGAGTTTAGTGTCATCTGCAAATATTGAAATATTACTCTGTATGCCCCCTACAAGGTCATTAATAAATATGTTAAAAAGAAGGGGGCCCAATACTGACCCCTGTGGTACCCCACTGTTAACTGAAACATAGTCTGAGTGTTTTCCATTAATAACCACCCTTTGTTTCCTATCACTGAGCCAATTCTTAACCCACATACATATATTTTCCCCTATCCCCATTGTTCTCATTTTATGTATCAACCTTTTGTGTGGAACCGTATCAAAAGCTTTTGAAAAGTCCATATACACAACATCCACTGCATTTCCTTGGTCCAGTCCAGAACTTGCCTCCTCATAAAAACTGATCAGATTAGTTTGACAGGAACGGTCCCTCGTAAACCCATGTTGATATTGGGTCATGATGTTATTCTTCTTCAGATACTCTATCATAGCATCTCTTAGGAAACCCTCCAGGATTTTACCCACAGTAGAGGTTAAGCTTACCGGACTATAATTTCCAAGTTCAGTTTTTGTCCCCTTTTTGAATATTGGCACCACATTTGCTATACGCCAGTCCTGTGGTACAGACCCTGTTATTATGGAATCTTTAAAGATTAAAAATAATGGTCTATCTATGACATTACTTAATTCCTGCAGTACTTGTGGGTGTATCCCATCCGGGCCCGGGGATTTGTCAACTTTAGTGATTTTTAGTCGCCGCCGTACTTCCTGCTTGGTTAAGCAAGTGACATTTACTGGAGAATTTTTGTTATCACTAATCATGTTTTCTGTCATGCGATTTTCTTGTGTAAATACGGTTGAAAAAAAATCATTTAGCATATTGGCTTTTTCCTCATCCTCATCCACCATTTCACCCAGACTATTTTTAAGGGGGCCAACACTATCATTTTTTAGTTTTTTACTATTAATGTAGTTAAAGAATATTTTGGGGTTATTTTTACTTTCTCTGGCAATGATTCTCTCTGCCTCAATCTTTGCTGCCTTGATTTGTTTTTTACATAATTCATTTAATTTTTTATATTTATTTAATGCCTCATCACTACCTACTTGCTTTAGTTCTCTAAATGCTTTCTTTTTGTCACTTATTGCGCCCCTTACAGCCCTATTTAGCCATAGTGGTTTCCTCCTATTTCTAGCATGTTTATTCCCAAGGGGTATATATTGTGCACAGGTCCTATTCAGGATGTTAATAAATGTCTCCCATTTGCTTTGTGTAGCTTTATGTCTCAGGATATCGTCCCAGTTTATTGCACTAAGATCATCTCTCAACCGTTGGAAAATGGCCTTCCTGAAGTTTAGTGTCCTTGTAACCCCTCTACTACACATCTTATTAAAGGTTACATGAAAACGTATTATTTTGTGATCACTATTACCCAAGTGACCCCCAACTCGTATATTTGATATGCGGTCTGGCCTATTGGTTAATATTAGGTCTAGCAGTGCCCCCCGTCTTGTTGGGTCCTGAACCAGTTGTGAAAGGTAATTGTCTCTCATAGTAGTCAAAACCCTATTTCCTTTGCTTGAACTACATGTTTCTGTCCCCCAATGTATTTCAGGGTAGTTGAAGTCTCCCATAATAATGACTTCTCCTTGAGTCGCTGCTTCATCTATTTGCTTTACGAGGATATTCTCCGCTACTTCCATTATTTTTGGAGACTTATAACAAACCCCTATCAGTAATTTATTATTTTTTCCCCCTCCCCTTATCTCCACCCACAGGCACTCTACATTTTCATTAGATTCACATATATCCTCCCGTAAGACAGGTTTTAAGGATGATTTTACATATAAACACCCCCCCCCCTCGCTTGTTTGTACGGTCATTTCTGAACAGACTATAGCCCTGTAAATTAACTGCCCAGTCATGGCTCTCGTCCAGCCACGTCTCAGATATCCCTACCATGTCATAATTATTTTCCAACAAAATTAATTCTAATTCCTCCATTTTGTTGGTGAGGCTTCTGGCATTAGTGTACATGCATTTTATGTATCTCTCTACCTCTATTCCTTCTTACTTTATTGACTGTTCTAACCCCACCCCCAATTTCTTTATTTGTGCCCAGGTCACTCTCTGCACTATCTTTCCCACCTATAAAATGAATACCCTCCCCCCAATCCCTAGTTTAAACACTCCTCCAACCTTCTAGCCATTTTCTCCCCCAACACAGCTGCACCCTCCCCATTAAGGTGCAGCCGGTCCCTAGCGTAGAGTCTGTAGCCAACTGAGAAGTCGGCCCAGTTCTCCAGGAACCCAAATCCCTCCTTCCTACACCAGTTCTTGAGCCACTTATTTATCTCCCAAATATCCCGTTGCCTCTCTGGCGTGGCACGTGGTACCGGTAGTATTTCAGAGAATACCACCTTGGAGGTCCTTGCTTTCAGCTTGCAGCCTAATTCCCTGAAATCATCTTTAAGGACCTTCCACCTACCTCTAACTTTGTCATTTGTGCCAATGTGCACCATGACCGCTGGGTCCTCACCAGCCCCTCCCAGTAATCTGTCAACCCGATCAGCGATGTGCCGGACTCGAGCGCCAGGTAGGCAGCACACTGTTCGACGATCCCTGTCTTTGTGACAGATTGCCCTATCTGTTCCCCTAATAATTGAGTCCCCCACTACCAGCACCTGCCTGGCCTGCCCTACTCTCCTATTTCCCTCTTTACTGGAGCTGACACTCCTCCGGCTTTCAGGGGACATGCCTTGCTGCAGTAGTGCTACCCCTGTACCGTCACTCCCCTCATCTGCCAACTTTGCAAACTTATTGGGGTGTGCCAGATCAGGACTAGCCTCCCTGGCACTCTTCCCTCTACCACCCCTTCTAACTGTCACCCAACTAGCGACCTCACTGTCCTGCAGTTCCCGACTACCACCCTCCCCCACATCTACCCCAGTGAGCTGCTGCTCAGTGAGCAGCAGACTCCTTTCCATGTTGTCAATGGATCTCAGTGTTGCCAGCTGCTCATTTAGATCCAGTATCTGGGCTTCCAAACGATCAACGTGCACACAACTCGCGCAGCAGTAAGCAACCCCGACCGACTGTTCAAGGAATACATACATGTAGCAAGATGTACACTGGATAGCATTGTCAATAATGGAGCTCATTTCCTAATGGGGATTGCAATAGACAGAATGTTAAGTAAAAAGAAAAGTAAAGAATTAATGAAATACAGTCAGCAATTCAGTCTAAAGTCCTCCCTTCCAAACTCCCTGAATACAAAGTCACTGAAAAACAAGTCACACACTTACTTTCGTTCGCACTTACGCTCCGGACACACGCAGCTCGTTCACACTCGCAAACTGAATCCCCCAAATATATTAATAATGTAATCTGCAAGTGATTGCATTAGAGAAATTATTTTCTTTCTTATTTTTTAATAATTCTTTTTTTTTGTTTAATATACTGTACATATCTGTTATATGTAGTGGTGAGCGAGCATGCTCGACACTGCACGGTACTCGCCCGAGCATCTCACTACTCGGGATGTTCGGTGAGCACAGAGCATTTCCGGGTTACTCGGGTGGGAGCTCGGGTCTCCGCCCTGCACGTTTGGCGCTCTTTACAGAGCCAATGAACATTCAGGGATTGCCAGCCAGTGACTGGAATGCCGCAGCCATGTTGTTTGTGGGCATTACAGTGATTGGCTGGCCGCACAGCGTCACCTCGAGTATTTAAAACCGGGCGACGCCATCTTGGACACAATCGCTCCGGATCAGACAGTGTAGGGAGAGTACTGCTGCGTTATGGAGAGATATATAGTGCGAAATAGGCAGTGTAGGGTATCTAAAGCCTGCCAAATCAAACAAACAGTCCTTCTCAGGACTAATATCCATCCCAGGTATCAGGCAGGCAGGCAGGCTGTATAGGAGACGCAGTGGTTATACCAGCAAACGCTGCATTACAGTCCTGTGTGCTCCTGTTGGTCAAATTGCTAGACTTATCCCCCAGTCTCAGGGGCCAGGAAAAATCCTTTTTTTTCATCTAAATCCTGCATTTTTTTTTTCCTCAGTCAGACTGTACAAATACCCATCTTATTAACCTTTTGGTATCCCCCCCACCCAAAAAAAAAAAAATTGAGTGTGTCTGTGACTGTTCAGACACCAATATATCTGTTTAAAAGAGTCTGGTGTAGGCCAGAGAAATAGAACTTTGGTTTTGCAGTTCCACGGGTCAAATCTCTGTATTATCCTGCTTTTGGCATTTTTTGCCGTAAAAAAAAAACCTGTAATAGTGTCTCCCTGACTGTTCAGACACCAATATATCTGTTTAAAAGAGTCTGGTGTAGGCCAGAGAAATAGAACTATGGTTTTACAGTTCCACGGGTCAAATCTCTGTATTATACTGCTTTTGGCATTTTTTGCCGTAAAAAAACTGTAATAGTGTCTCCTTGACTGTTCAGACACAAATATATCTGTTTAAAAGAGTCTGGTGTAGGCAAGAGAAATAGAACTGTGGTTTTGCAGTTCCATGGGTCAAATCTCTGTATTATCCTGCTTTTGGCATTTTTTGGCATAAAAAAAAACTGTAATAGTGTCTCCCTGACTGTTCAGACACAAATATATCTGTTTAAAAGAGTCTGGTGTAAGCCAGAGAAATAGAACTGTGGTTTTGCAGTTCCACGGGTCAAATCTCTGTATTATCCTGCTTTTGGCATTTTTTGCCGTAAAAAAAACTGTTATAGTGTCTCCCTGACTGGTCAGACACAAATATATCTGTTTAAAAGAGTCTGGTGTAAGCCAGAGAAATAGAACTGTGGGTTTGCAGTTCCACGGGTCAAATCTATGTATTATCCTGCTTTTGCCATTTTTTGCCCTAAAAAAAAAAATGTAATAGTGTCTCCCTGACTGTTCAGACACCAATATATCTGTTTAAAAGAGTCTGGTGTAGGCCAGAGAAATAGAACTGTGGTTTTCCTCTTCCACGGTTCTAATTTACTTTTTATTACCCTTTTTCCATTGATAGTGCGAAGGTAAGCTATTTTACTTAATTTACAATGGGAAAGGTGCGTGGCAAGGGACGTGGTACTGGACGTTCTGGTGATGGTGCGTGTAGAGGACGGGGCCGTGGCCAAGGTGAAAATGTGCCACAACCAACAGCCACATCTTCTCACTCCCACTTCTTGAACGAATTACTAGGGAAGCACACTACAACACCAGTATTGCGAACTGATCAGTGTGGACAGGTTATTAATTGGATAGCAGATAATACTTCCAGTTACCTGGGCACCACCACCTCTGGTCTGTCTTCCTCATGGTCAAGTTTTAGTAGCCGTGAGTCTCGACCGCATACTCCTCCTCACCCTGATGCTCCTTCCTCCCACCATGCCAAGTGTCGTCAGACAGCAACTGATCCCACACTTGGACACTCTGAAGAGCTGTTCACTGGTCTATTTCCATATTTGTGCCCCTAGCCTGCTCCGCTTGAAGTGGTGGAAGAGGAGATCCCATGTAGCGATGCCCAAATATTTGAACAGCCACGGCCACAGGAAGTCGACGCTGGCAATTTGTCACAAGAGGTGGACGATGACGAGACACAATTGCCACAAAGTGAGGAGAAGGATTGTGGTGCGCAAGTGGAAGAGGAGGAGGTGGTGGATGATCTAGTAACTGACCCAACGTGGCAGGAGGACACGCAGAGCGAGGCCAGCAGTACACAGGGGGAGGGAGGCAGAGTATCCCAACAGGCAGGAAGAAACATTGTGGTGGCTGCACACAGAAGGAGGGCAACAGTTCCCCGTAACACCAACACGAGGGACGTTGCCAGTACAACCGGTAGTACTTCCAGTCTGGAATTTTTTTAAAGACTCTGCTGATAACCCCAAAAAGGCCATTTGTACCACGTGACATGCCAGCATCAGCAGGGGTTACAAAACTACCAGCCTGACCACCACCACCATGATCAGGCACATGTCAGCAAAGCACCCGACTTTGTGGGGCGAACCCCAGGGTCCACGACCAGTGTCAGCGGGTGTCACCACTGCTTCTTCCGCTGTTGTGCATGTAATAGAACCCCCTGTTGTGCATGCAAGGCAATCCCCTGTCCACACTGCCTGCAAAGATGCCCCCTCATCTCAGTCTTCACAAGTTTCTCAAGAAGCAGCATCAACGTCCACTTCCACGTCCCACCGCATCGTTCAATTGTCCGTATCCCAGAGCTTTGAACGAAAGCGCAAATTCGCAGCCAACGCCTCACAGGCCACAGTACTAAATTCGCACATTTCACGACTGCTTGCATTGGAAATGCTGCCTTTTAGGCTGGTGGAGATGGAATCCTTCCGCAACCTTATGGCGGTGGCCGTCCCTCGGTACTCGGTCCCCAGCCGACACTATTTTGCCCGGTGTGCCATCCCCGCACTACACAAGCACGTGTCCCAAAACATCTGCCGTGCCCTCAACAACGCAGTTACTAGGAGAGTCCACCTGACAACGGACACGTGGACAAGTGCTTGTGGCCAGGGACGGTACATCTCCCTGACGGCACACTGGGTAAACATAGTGGAAGTCGGGACCCAGTCGGTCCCTGGGACAGAACACTTCCTCCCCACATCGAGGATTGCGGGCCCTATGTCAGTCAGAGTTGCCCCCACAGTGTACAGTTCCTGCGCATCATCATCCTCCACCTCCTCCTCCTAATGTTCAGCCTCCATCTCAGATATCACCACATCAGTTACAAGCTGAAAGCACTGCAGTACTGCCTCAGCCAAGCGGCGACAGGCTGTGCTGAAACTCATAAGCTTAGGTGATAAACCTTACACTGCTAGTGAGTTGTGCACAGCTGTGAAAGAGCAGGCAGATCTGTGGCTGAGACCTCTGAACCTACATCCAGGCATGGTTGTGTGTGACAATGGCCGTAACCTGGTGGCGGCTCTGAGGCGAGGCGAGATCACACACGTACCATGCCTGGCTCATGTGCTTAACCTCGTGCTTCAGCAGTTTCTTAAATTGTACCCTGAGTTGCCAGATCGGCTCGTCAAAGTACATCGCCTGTCAGCTCATTTTCGCAAGTCGGCTACAATTTCCGCCGCCCTTGCTGTGTTGCAGCAGCGTTTGCAGCTTCCAGCACACCGACTGATGTGTGATGTTCCCACACATTGGAACTTTACCCTCCACATGTTGCAAAGGATTTGTGGGCAGAAGAGAGCAGTTGTGGAGTACCAGCTGCAACAAGGCCGTCGATATTCAGGTCAGACTCCACACATAAGACCTCAGGAGTGGACCTGGATGTCTGACATATGTACCTTCCTGACAAACTTTGAGGAGGCCACCAAGATGGTGAGTGGCGATGACGCCATCATTAGCGTAAGCATCCCACTTGTCTGTCTTTTGCAATGCTCTCTGCAGAGAATTAAAGAGGAGGCATTGCAGCCAGAGTATGATGAGATGGATCAAGAAGCGGTAATGGGCGATTACACAAAGCCCAGCCTCATCTCATCCCAACGTGCATAGGAGGACAATGAGGGAAAGGAGGAAGAGGAAGAAGAGGAATAACAGGAGCTGGTATCATGCGCTGTAGACGGTAGTACCTGTACAACTGTCATACAGTCGGTTTAGCATGGGTGACCTGAGGACAGGGGGGAGGAGGAGGAGAGCATGGTAAGTTGTCATCTTGGTGAGGACACGGAAGTCTTGCCTGTTACTAGTCTGGCACGCATGGCTGACTTTATGTTACGCTGCCTTAACCGTGACCCTCGCGTTGTCAAAATGTTGGGTGACAGTCATTACTGGTTGGTGAAATTTTTAGACCCCCCGCTACAAGGAGAACTTTCACTCTCTTATTCCTGAGGTGGAGAGGTCTACAAAAATGTGGCAGTACCAGAAGGCCCTTGCTGCAGAACTGTTAAAAAAATTCCCATCTGAACAAGCTAGCGGCAGAGGTCACAGTTCGTTGCCCAACCAAGGCGTACAGGCGAGAGAGACGCTACTCCAATCCAGCAGAGGCAGGGGATCACTGTCAACATTCTGGGACAGTTTTCTGAGACCCGCCCAGCTTACAGGCCCTGAGGCGCGGTGTACTCTCACAAGGAGTGGAGAGTTTCAAAAGATGGTAAGGGAGTACCTTGCTGAACGTACCAGCGTCCTCCGTGATTCCTCTGTGCCTTTTAATTATTGGGTATCCAAGCTGGACACATGGAATGAACTTACTTTGTATGCCTTGGAGGTCCTGGCCTGCCCTGCCGCTATTGTGTTATCAGAGCATGTTTTTACTGCCGCTGGGGTAATTATAACTGATAAGCACACTCGCCTGTCAACTGACAATGCTGACAAGCTGACCCTTATCAAAATGAACAAGGGCTGGATTGGGCCAGAGTTCTCATCACCACCAAATGATAGCAGAGTAACATAAAGTCAAATGCACTGTGTTAATTTGGGAGGTGTATTTCCATGCACCGCTTCACACCCACACATGGGCATACGCTTCCTCATTTCAGCTGTATTTTGCTCTCCTCCTTATCCTCAGCCTCCACCACCACTATACCACCACGGTGACCATGGTCCGTGTTGCCAGCATTGCAAGTTCCTCCTTCCTAATTTTTGGCAGCTTTTGCTTTGAAGGCATAGGCAAAGACTATGGGAGACCCACTCCCCAATAATGGGAATAATGTTTTTAATATGCTGTACTGCATGGCTCTTGTTTGCCAGCATTGCAAGTTACTCCGTCCTAATTTTTGGCAGCTTTTGCTTGGAAGACAAAGGCAAAGAGTATGGAAGACTCACTCCACAATAATGGGAATAATGTTTTTAATATGCTGTACTGCATGGCTCTTGTAAGGGGCATGAAAACAGTCTTGTTAAGCTACTCTGAACTCCACGTCTCTTCCCAGGGGCATTAAAACCATCTTGTTAAGCTACTGCGACCTCCACCACTTTTCCAAGGGGCATTAAAACCATCTTGTTAAGCTACTGCGACCTCCACCACTTCTCCAAGGGGCATTAAAACCGTCTTGTTAAGAAACTGCGACATCCACCACTTTTCCAAGGGGCATTAAAACCGTCTTGTTAACATACTGCAACCTCCACCACTTTTCCAAGTGGCATTAAAACCATCTTGTTAAGCTACTGCGACCTCCACCACTTTTCCAAGGGGCATTAAAACCGTCTTGTTAAGATACTGCAACCTCCACCACTTTTCCAAGGGGCATTAAAACCGTCTTGTTAAGCTACTGCGACCTCCACGTCTCTTCCAAGGGGCATTAAAACCGTCTTGTTAAGCTACTGCGACCTCCACCACTTTTCCAAGGGGCATTAAAACCATCTTGTTAAGCTACTGTGACCTCCACCACTCTTCCAAGGGGCATTAAAACCAACTTTTTATTCCACAGCGAACTCCACCATTCTTTCAAGGGGCATTAAAACCGTCTTGTTAAGCTACTGCGACCTCCACCATTCTTCCAAGGGCCATTAAAACCATCTTGTTAAGCTACTGCGACCTCCACCATTATTCCAAGGGGCACTTAAACCGTCTTGTTAAGCTTCTGCGACCTCCACGTCTCTTCCAAGGGGCATTAAAACCGTCTTGTTAAGCTACTGCGACCTCCGCGACTTTTCCAAGGGGCATTAAATCCTTCTTGTTTAGCTACTGCGACCTCCACCACTTTTCCAAGGGGCATTGATATTGTCTTTTTATTCCACTGCTACCTCCACCATTCTTCCAAGGGGCATTAAAACCATCTTGTTAAGCTACTGCAAACTCCACGTCTCTTCCAAGGGGCATTAAAACCGTCTTGTTAAGCTACTGCGACCTCCACCACTTTTCCAAGGGGCATTGATATTGTCTTTTTATTCCACTGCGACCTCCACCATTCTTCCAACGGGCATTAAAATCGTCTTGTTAAGGTACTGCGACTTCCACGTCTCTTCCAAGGGGCATTAAAACTGTCTTGTTAAGCTACTGCGACCTCCACCACTTTTCCAAGGGGCATTAAAACCGTTTTGTTAAGCTACTGCGACCTCCACGTCTCCTCCAAGGGGCATTAAAACTGTCTTATTAAGCTACTGCGACCTCCACCACTTTTCCAAGGGGCATTGATATTGTCTTTTTATTCCACTGCGACCTCCACCATTCTTCCAAGGGGCATTAAAACCGTCTTGTTAAGCTACTGCGACCTCCACGTCTCTTCCAAGGGGCATTAAAAACATCTTGTTAAGCTACTGCGACCTCCACCACTTTTCCAAGGGGCATTGATATTGTCTTTTTATTCCACTGTGACTTCCACCATTCTTCCAACGGGCATTGATATTGTCTTTTTATTCCACTGCGACCTCCACCATTCTTTCAAGGGGCATTAAAACCATCTTGTTAAGCTACTGCAACCTCCACCATTCTTCCAAGGGGCATTAAAACCATCTTGTTAAGCTACTGCAACCTCCACCACTTTTCCCAGGGGTATTAAAACCGTCTTGTTAAGCTACTTCTACCTCCACCACTTTTCCAATGGGCATTAAAACTGCCTTGTTAAGCTACTGCGACCTCCACGTCTCTTACAAGCACCATTAAAGCCGTCTTGTTAATCTACTGTGACCTCCACCACTTTTCCAAGGGGCACTGATATTGTCCTTTTATTCCACTGCGACCTCCACCATTCTTCCAAGGGGCATTAAAACCGTCTTGTTAAGCTACTGCAACCTCCACGTTTCTTCCAAGGGGCATTAAAACCGTCTTGTTAAGCTACTGCAACCTCCACCACTTTTCCAAGGGGCATTAAAACCGTCTTGTTAAGCTATTGCGACCTCCACAGCTCTTCCAAGGGGCATTAAAACTGACTTGTTAAGCTACTGCAACCTCCACCACTTTTCCCAGGGGTATTAAAACCGTCTTGTTAAGCTACTTCTACCTCCACCACTTTTCCAATGGGCATTAAAACTGCCTTGTTAAGCTACTGCGACCTCCACATCTCTTACAAGCACCATTAAAGCCATCTTGTTAAGCTACTGTGACCTCCACCACTTTTCCAAGGGGCATTGATATTGTCCTTTTATTCCACTGCGACCTCCACCATTCTTCCAATCGGCATTAAAACCGTCTTTTTAAGCTACTGCAACCTCCACGTTTCTTCCAAGGGGCATTTAAACCGTCTTGTTAAGCTACTGCGACTAGTGTTGAGCCACCCCCGTAGTGTTCGAGTTCGGTTCGGATCGTCGAACACCCGTGTGTTCGCCGAACTGTTCGTCGAACTGTTCGTCGAACACCTTCGAACACCGTTAAAACCAATGGCAGGCAAACAAAAACACATAGAAACACATAGAAAACACCTTCAAAGGTGTCCAAAAGCTGACAAACTGCTCAGAAGACACAACTAACACATGGAAAAGTGACAAGTACATATAGTCATTCGAAAAGAAAAGAGGTGGAGGAGTAAAAGGAGGGGGAGACACAGATATAGGCATGTCATGCCCTTCTAAAATCCAAAAAGTGAGAAGCCGACACGTTCAGTCCGCTCCTGCCCGTGCCACCTCCGTGTCGCCGGGTTTGTGCCAGAGCCGCGGTGAACCCTGACGGCCAGCCCCCCTCTCCCAATACTGGTGCCTGTCCGCTGGTGGGTCGAGCGAGCCCCCCTGTGGTGGAGGCAGCTCTAAGCTTTTTAATTTAAATTGTCTCTCTAATTTGAATAAATACACTTTAAATCCATTTACAAGGATCTATTGGAGGGCAAGTCTCATGCCAGCAGCCGCGTAATTCCAGCTCCAGTAGCGTCCACTAAAGCTGCTGCAGTTAAAAAGCTTTTATAAGGATCGAGCTCGGCTGTCCACCGCAAGGCATCCTACTGCCAGTCCGAGCCCCTATGCCTTGGGGTGCCTCCTGATGCTCTTCACTGAGTATCCCGTGGTCCCGAAGCATTTCCTTTGAAAAAATGAAGTGTCCAAACTACAGGTGGTGTAGCTTGCTTAACAGCCGGGATAATCCGCTGACTAGCAGACACTGCTACTAGGCACAAAGTATTTCCTGGGCTAGATGCAGTTAAAAATTTGTAATTAGATACTCTCGTTGGATGCTGAGAAAGCATTCCATAGAGTCTCCTGGCACGCCATATATGATTCTCTTAAAAAGCTTGGGGTAGGGGTCTAGGGGACCCTTTTATAGCCAAAATCACGGCCCTGTATCGCAATACGTCACCTAGGCTGAACATAAATGGAACTGTACCACCCTGAGGGCTCGGTTGCTACAGAGGTATTGCACCTCACCCAGAGGTGTGATATCTCACACTCAGGTAAGGATGTAGTGTGGATCAGGACCCGACACCTGCATGCATTACACCACATTGCCGTGGGGCAGGGCGACCAATATGCCCCTGAGATGGGCACGACAGTCCCTGTCCCTGGCTGGAGTGGGGGGAGGGAACACTGAGGAAGGGGAACCCTGTAGTGCAGGAGCAGGGAGGAAGCAGTTCCTGGGTGCATTGAGAAGGGAGTATAAAAGGTGGGCACCATCTTAGTTCAGTGCAGAGAAGTCTGAGCAGAAGTGGCAGGGAGCAGGGGCTCTGCATGAGCTCTGCTCCGGAGGCGGGCCTAGTAACAGAGGCCCAGGCCTGGAAGAGGGAGAAGGAAGGAAGAGGAGCGGAGAAGGCTCCAGGAATGAGGAACGAAGGGATCTCAGGGGTGCGGACGGGCGAGTCGCCACCGCACGCCCGAATCCACCTGCGTGGAGGGGTCAGGCCAAAGGGGGAGACAGGTCCCTGAAACTAGTGGAGGCAGGAAACGACCCTCAGCTAGAAACAGGAGGCTGTGACATTTTATGTGGCGCAGCCCCTCGCTACACCCGCTAGGAAGGCACCACATAGGGTCAGGGAAACTGGCGCCAAGTTTACCAAGAGGAGGCCCGAGGCAGCCGGACAGAAGGGTTGGTAAGAAAGGCCAGACAAAGGACACACAAAGGGGGTCCTGTGAAGCACTCCAAAGTTATCTGGGAGTTCTCTGAGCCCCTCACCTGGTGAGCACAGTACGACGTGGGCAGCCGTTACCTGCAGACGTGGTCTGGATAATAAGAACTGTGAGTAAAGGCCCTGGACTGCATCACTGACTCCGTGTCATTACTGCTGCTGCCCTGCACCATCACCCCCATCCTCCGCATACACTGCCCTGAGGCTATACTCCTCCCGAGGGGAGTTATGCTACGCTCTGCTGCACCCACAACACCAGCCTCAGCGGTCTGCCCTGGAGCGGCGGTTCACTCTGACCACAATCCACGGGTGGCATAGTCGGACATTTAAACATCAAAACCACATAAATAGTTCCGCCACTGGTTTGACCACCATGAGCCACGGAACCGGGTTGCCGCCACGGAGACTACAACCACCAGCATCCACCAAAAAGGGTCCGGCTCCGGGTGTCCCAAGGCCCAGGGGGCGCGTCAGAACATTTTCATCACCTTTCACAATCACCAATGGGACAAGGCAGGGATGTTCTCTGTCCCCTCTCTTATACATCCTAGTGACGGAGCACCTGCTCTCATCAATTCGCCATAACCCCAATATTAGGTGGATTGAGGTAGGAGGCACCGAGTACAAGTGCTCTCTATTTGCTGATGATATCCTAGTATATATCACTCAATCACATATATCCATCCATGCTGTTATGGCTGAAATAGATCACTTTGTTACATGGTCAAATTTTAAAATCAATGCAGCGAAGTCTGAGGCCCTCGATGTCTCCCTCCCCAAATCCATATAGGATTCCATCCAGTCCAACTTTCCCTTTGCCTGGCCCTCACAGGGTATCAAATACTTAGGAATTCCTATTCATAGAGACCTCTCCCATCTATGTTATCTTAATTTTGGGCCCTTTATTGAACAACTCCATACAGACCACGGTTGGCAAGTTAGAACTGTAAGATTCACTACGTGAACCACTGGTGTTTTGTGGAAAAGCACATGTACACTGTGTTCCAAATTATTATGCAAAAAGTGTTTAGGAGTGATAAGGGAAGAAATTGTTTGTTTGTCAGTTAAACTCATTGATGGTGATGTGTGTCAGGGCTCTTTATATCACTGTAAGCAATTGCAGACACCTGTGCTAATTAGTTTGGCAGGTGTGTCCAATGAAAGGCAAGACTACTTAAGAAGGCTGTCTCACATTATTAAGCAGCCTACATTTTCTGCCAAAATGGGAAAGAAAAAGGATGTGTCGGCTGCTGAGAAGCAACAAATTGTGGAGTGTTTAGGTCAAGGCATGATTACAATCAACATTGTGCGATGATCAGGATGAAGTGTCTTGGCAATCAAGAAGTATGTAGCTGATTCACAGTACACACGTGTGCGTGCTGATAAGGGCAAATTGAGGACTCTTTCCTACAGGCAATTACGTCAGGTTGAAAGAGCAGCGGCAAAAAAGCCTTGTCATAGCAGCAGACAAGTTTTTGAAGCTGCTTGTGCCTCCAACGTCCCCCGAACAACAAGATGCAGGGTCCTTCAGAGGTTTGCAGCTGTGCATACGCCATCCTGTCGACCTCCTCTATCCACTTCACACAAGCAGAAACGGCTCCAGTGGGCCAAACATTACATGAAGACTGATTTCAAAACTGTTTTGTTCACGGATGAGTGCCGTGCAGCGCTCGATGGTCCAGATGGATGGAGTGGAGGATGGCTGGTTGATGGACACCCCACGCAAACACGGCTACAGCGCCAACAAGGAGGAGGTGGAGTAATGTTTTGGGCTGGAATCATGGGGAGAGAGATTGTCGGCCCCTTTAGGATCCCTGAAGGCGCTAAAGATGAACTCCATAATGTATGTGGATTTTCTCAAACAGCACTTCCTGCCATGGTTCAAGAAGAAGAACCGTGTATTTCACAGCAAGATCATTTTTCCGCATGATAATGCACCATCTCATGCTGCACATAAAACATCTGCATCTCTGGCTGATATGGGCATAAAAGGGGACAAACTTATGGTGTGACCCCCATGCTCCCCTGACCTCTACCCCATTCAGAACCTTTGGAGCATCATTAAAAGGAGTGTCTATGATGGCGGGAGGCAGTTCACATCTAAGCAACAGCTCTGGGAGGGTATTCTGTCCTCATGCAAAACAATTGAAGCAGAAACCATCCAAAACCTGACAAATTCAATGGACAAGAGAGTTCAGAAGCTCCTTTCGAACAAGGGGTCCTATGTGAAAATGTAACATCACCTAGAATAAAGTTTTGAGTTGAAAACTGTTTGATTTCAGTTTCTAACAACCTGCTAATGCTTATAATTTCAAAAATGACCATTTTTTTGGTCTTTATTAAAATGAAAAGGTTGATCGAAAAGTTTGGGGGATCTAAGAGTGTGGCAACCCAGTAGTCATGATTACTTCGAATTCTGACAATATGAGGGTCATGCTGCAGGTAGTGCAGCAAGAAGGCACTTATGTGTCTTGCGCATCTCGGAGCCCCAAAATTATTTTCCGGGCTAGATGCAGCTAAAAATTATTATTAATTTTAAATCTGGTGAAGCTTTAGTATAGATGGCCTAATAGGATCAGTGCTGCACACTGCTACAAAGCCCAAATTATTTTCCAGTCAAGATACAGATAAACATGATTAGTAATTTTAAATCTGGTGGAGCTTATTATAGATGGCCTAATAGAATCAGTGCTGCACACTGCTACAAAGCCCAAATTATTTTCCAGCCAAGATACAGATAAACATGATTAGTAATTTGAAAGCTTAAAACGGTTGGTAGGGTGATTTTAACCAATCATCAAGCTTTTACTCTCCCCAGGATGACACAGGGGTAGAAAAGTCGTTTCGGATCCATGATTTGTTCATCTTTATGAACGTGAGTCTGTCTACATTATCAGTGGAGAGCCGCGTGCGCTTATCTGTCAGCACACCACCAGCAGCGCTGAACACACGTTCAGACAGAACGCTGGCTGCGGGGCATGACAAGATCTCCAAGGCGTAAGTGGCTAGCTCCGGCCATTTATCCAGATTGGAAGCCCAAAAAGAGCAAGGGTCCAGTGACACAGTCGTGGCTTCAATGTTTACTTGGAGATACTCCTGTACCATCGTCTCTAGGCGTTTACTATGTGTCAGACTTCTTGTCTCCTGTGGCCTTGCAAAGGATGGGCTAAAAAAGTGGTGAAATGATTCCGCAAAATTGATGTTACCAGCAGATACTGTGGTTCTGTTACGGTTTGAGTGCTGAACACTTGACGGTCCCACGGTTGGCAAGTTGGAACTGTGAGATTCACTACGTGCACCACTGGTATTTTGTGGAAAAGCACATGTAAGATTCTGCAACAGTCTCTGCTGATACTCCTGCATGCGTGCATCCCTTTCTATGGCAGGAATAATTTCTGCAAATTTACTTTTGTACCGGGGATCTAACAGTGTGGCAACCCAGTAGTCAGGATTATTTCTAATTCTCACAATTCGAGGGTCATGTTGCAGGTAGTGCAGCAAGAAGGCACTCATGTGTGTTGCGCATCCAGGAGCACCAAGTCCCTGTTGTGTTGGTGGCGAGGTAACAATCATGCTTCCTTCCTCTGTCCTCTCCCCCCAACCTCGCACAACAGAAATGTGATCAAGGTCTCCCTCATCTGATGAGTCTTCCATCAGTTCGTCCTCCACTTCTTCCTGGGCTCCTGCACCTTCCTCACTAGTTTGGCTGCTACCATGCGCCCTGGTAAAACCATCTCCCCCACCCTCACATGCCTGCCGCCTTGGTGCTGCCGACCGTCTGGACCTTGCAGATGTTAGCCCTTCCGCATACAACTCCTCCTCCTCTACTTCCTCCACCTCCTCTTGTGCCACCACCTGACTCCGAATTCTGTTTAACATGTGCTCCAGCATGTAAATCACCGGAATAGTCATGCTGATAATGGCATCGTCAGCACTAAACATCTTCGTCGCCATTTCAAAACTGTGCAGAAGGGTGCATAGGTCCCTGATCTGAGACCACTCCTCCAGTGTGATTTGCCCCACCTCTGGATCTCGTTGGCCCAGGCTATACGTCAGAACGTATTGCACCAGGGCTTGTCGGTGCTGCCACAGTCGCTGCAACATGTGCAGAGTTGAATTCCACCGGGTAGGCACATCGCATTTTAGCCGGTGAAGTGGCAGGCCCAACGACTTCTGTAGAGATGTAAGTCGCTGAGCTGCGGGATGCGAATGGCGAAAGTGAGCACACAGCGACCGTGCCCTCTGCAGAAGGCCATCTAGTCTGGGATAGTGGGCTAAAAATTGCTGGACAACCAGGTTCAACACGTGAGCCATACAAGGCACGTGTGTGACATTGCCCCGGCGAAGGGCCGCACCCAGGTTTGCAGCATTGTCGCACACGGCCTTCCCTGGTTTCAGGTCCAGTGGAGACAACCATTCATGAAATTGGTTCTCCAGAGCTGACCACAACTCCTCAGCTGTGTGACTCACATTTCCCAGACATTTCAATGTAAAAACCGCCTGATGACGTTGAGCCCTACTGCCAGCATAGTAAGGAGGTGTGCAGGATCCCTTCTGCGCAGTTAGAAAGCTTGTGGCATGACCAGACAGGCTTTGGGTGCAGGTGGAAGACTGAGAGGAGGTTGAGGAGGCAGAAGCAGTGGAGGAACTTTGACATAAAGAGGATTGACGCACAACTCGTGGGGACGGCAAGACTTGGACAGCAGCCCCTTGTCCTGCTGTCACCATAGTTACCCAGGGCCCAGTCAGCGACATGTAACGCCCCTGTCCATGCCTACTCGTCCAAGTGTCTGTGGTGAAATGCACCCTGTCACACACAGAGTTTCTCAAAGAAGCGGTGATGTTGTGTGCGACATGCTGGTGGAGCGCAGGCACACCTTTCTTTGAGAAGTAGTGCCGACTGGGCATCTGGTACTGGGGCACTGCGACGGACATAAGGTCTCGAAAATCCTCTGTGTCCACCAGGCGGAAAGGCAGCATTTCTGTAGCCAAGAACTTGCAGATGGTGAAATTCAACTTCTTAGCTTTCTCATGGCTAGGAGGAAATGGTCTTTTACTTGTCCACATCTGAGGGACCGAGGGCTGGCTATTGTGCTTAGACGGGGTTGATAAGGGTGTTCCCGGCAAACTGCCGGTCTGTGAGGAAGATGCAGGCGGACATGTTAGGTTGCCTTGATCCAATGGTGGTGCTATCGATGTCGGACAGCGCTCAACACCAGCTGGTGTTACCACCCCCAAAGAAAATGATGACCTGCCAATCACGCTGGCTGTTGCGGGTAAAGAGGTGGCAGGTCTGCGCCCCAAAACAGGTGTGACTGCTGTCCCCCCAGTCACAGAGGATGAAGAGGCCGCGGATGCACAAGATATGGCAGACGGTGGTTGGCCCGGCCGGCTAGGCCGCATTGTAGCACACTGAGCTTCCCACTGCAACTTATGCTTCATGTCCATGTGCCGGTTCATGCATGAAGTACTCAAACTATGTATTTTTTGGCCTCTACTTAGCTTTTGCTGACAAATGTTACAGATAACACGAGTTGGGTCATCTTTATCGATCTGAAAAAATGCCCAGGCTATGCAAGGCTTAGCACCCATGCGACCTGAAGAGCCACCACGACTTGTGGTGAGAGGCAGAGTTGTGTTTGAGGATGCAGTTGTTGACGTGCTTCCAGTACTACGTCTCTGTCCAGGAAGGCACAACCTGACCTCGTCGTCACTAGCATCTTCCTCCACCTCCTCTGCTGACCTCATCTCTTGGCTGACTGTGGGTTGACAGTAAGTGGGATCTCCAACCTCATCATCATCACCCTGTGCGTTATCACACCCGTCGTCCTCAGAGCCAACCTGTTCCTGCCCTGACAAAAAACTAAAGTTGTCGCTCCAATCAGGTATTTGAGTCTTATCATCGTCTTCCTCATTGTCTCCACCAACAGGAGTTACAGTTTGGGAATGAGGGTCTACATTATGGTCAGAACCTTCTGCGTCTGGTCCTGGATCCGACTCATAAAGATTCTGGGCATCAGTGCAGATCATTTCCTCGTCTGGATTCACAGAAGCGCTGGAGTCGACCTCTGATTCCCAGGCTATAGTATGAGTAAACAGCTCTGCAGACTCAACCATCTGTTCTACCTCATACTCAGACGGGCAGCTGGAGATTTGGGAGCTGTGAGGAAGCAAGGGCGATTGGGGTGACACCTTTGAGGACTGGAGTATTTGTGATGTTGAAGTTGATGTGGAGGAGAGCCCACTTAAAGGAGCACTTGATATCCGTTGAAGCACCTGCTGTTTTTGTGCCTCATCTGGAATTTGTAGCGATTGGCGTGGCCGTAAGAAAGGGATCTTATCACATTGTCCGCTAAAAGAAGTAGACATTTTAGTTTGGCTGGAAGATGGTCTTTCTTCTGCAGATGTTACTGTTGCTTTAACACCTACCCCACGTACACAACCTTTTTTCCCCTTCCCAGCACGCCTATTCCCCTTTCCACCAGCAGCAGGCCTTTTTCCACTCATTTTGGTGGTTAACTAATTCACAACTCTGGAGTTGTTTGCACAAAAAAACAATGGATGGGAACCGAGCAGAGCTGAGTGGCCAAACTGTGGTATTAGGCCAAAACTATTGGCTGGGTTAGATGCAGAAAAAAATTATATTCAATTTGCAACCTGATGGAGGTCAGTATAGATGGACTAATAGAGAAAGTCCCACACACTGCTAGAAGGCCAAATATTTTTTCAGAGCTAGATGCAGAAAAAAATATATTCAGTTTGCAACCTGATGGAGGTCTGTATAGATGGATTAATAGAACAAGTCCCACACACAGCTAGAAGCCCAATATTTTTTCAGAGGTAGATGCAGAAAAAAATATATTCAGTTTGCAACCTGATGGAGGTCAGTATAGATGGACTAATACAACAAGTCCCACACACAGCTAGAAGCCCAATATTTTTTCAGAGGTAGATGCAGATATAAAATATATTCAGTTTGCAACCTGATGGAGGTCTGTATAGATGGATTAATAGAACAAGTCCCACACACAGCTAGAAGCCCAATATTTTTTCAGAGGCAGATGCAGAAAAAAATATATTCAGTTTGCAACCTGATGGAGGTCAGTATAGATGGACTAATACAACAAGTCCCACACACAGCTAGAAGCCCAATATTTTTTCAGAGGTAGATGCAGAAAAAAATATATTCAGCTTGCAACCTGATGGAGGTCTGTATAGATGGATTAATAGAACAAGTCCCACACACAGCTAGAAGCCCAATATTTTTTCAGAGGTAGATGCAGAAAAAAATATATTCAGTTTGCAACCTGATGGAAGTCAGTATAGATGGACTAATACAACAAGTCCCACACACAGCTAGAAGCCCAATATTTTTTCAGAGGTAGATGCAGAAAAAAATATATTCAGTTTGCAACCTGATGGAGGTCTGTATAGATGGATTAATAGAACAAGTCCCACACACAGCTAGAAGCCCAATATTTTTTCAGAGGTAGATGCAGAAAAAAATATATTCAGTTTGCAACCTGATGGAGGTCAGTATAGATGGACTAATACAACAAGTCCCACACACAGCTAGAAGCCCAATATTTTTTCAGAGGTAGATGCAGAAAAAAATATATTCAGTTTGCAACCTGATGGAGGTCTGTATAGATGGACTAATACAACAAGTCCCACACACAGCTAGAAGCCCAATATTTTTTCAGAGGTAGATGAAGAAAAAAATATATTCAGTTTGCAACCTGATGGAGGTCAGTATGGATGGACTAATACAACAATTTCCACACACAGCTAGAAGCCCAATATTTTTTCAGAGGTAGATGCAGAAAAAAATATATTCAGTTTGCAACCTGATGGAGGTCAGTATAGATGGACTAATACAACAAGTCCCACACACTGCTAGAAGCCCAATATTTTTTCAGAGGTAGATGCAGAAAAAAATATATTCAGTTTGCAACCTGATGGAGGTCTGTATAGATGGATTAATAGAACAAGTCCCACACACAGCTAGAAGCCCAATATTTTTTCAGAGGTAGATGAAGAAAAAAATATATGCAGTTTGCAACCTGATGGAGGTCAGTATAGATGGACTAATACAACAAGTCCCACACACAGCTAGAAGCCCAATATTTTTTCAGAGCTAGATGCAGAAAAAAATTATATTCAATTTGCAACCTGATGGAGGTCAGTATAGATGGACTAATAGAATGATGCTATGCCCAAAAGATTTTACTTCACTAGGTGCAGTAAAAAAATTGGTATTCTATACACAGGTGGTATATCTTGCAAGACAGATAGGCTACTCCACTGACTAACACACTCTGCAATAGGCCAAAAAGGATTAGCTTTGCTAGATTCAGCCAAATGCTGTGAAAAAAAACTTGCACAGCACTAGCACAGACCTGCCTGGCAAAAACTGATAGGAACTGATGTAACCTAGTCCTGAAAAGGACTCCAATTACAATTAGTCTTTACTCCCACAATCTTTCTATTTAAGAGCACAGACCTGCCTGATAAAAGTCGTAGGAAATGCTGTAACCTAGTCCTTAAAAGGACTGCAATCACAACTATTCCCTACTCCCAAGCTATCTGTAGATTTGTGCGAAAATTGGCTTGAAATTAACAAGGTATAGCGCACACAGCAACTGCGGTGCCGTCTAACACGCAGCTGCAGCAGTGAGAAAATGGTGGCGACGAGGAAAATGGCTTGGTCTTATAGGGCAAGGACATGTGACATACACTGCCAATGACACATGCCCTTGCTTGTGTGAAAAAAAGCACTTCGCTCCGTGTGTGCGCTGCTGATAGGCTGACAGATTGCACCTCCCCACTGTAAATGCGGGAAAGAGAAAAAAAAAATGGAGATCTTCATTGTTCTTGCAGAGATCCATCCCCTGCCCCTCCCCCCACCCCGCTGTACACTCAAACTGCGTATTAACATTAATTTCCATCATTACTGAGAAAAAATCCAGTTATGATTTTGGTGCACGAACAGTTATCGAACATAACCTCGAACAGCCGAATTTTTCTCAAATTGTTCGTGTTCGCCGAACGGCTCGAACACCGCCCAAAACAGCTCGAATTTGAGATTGGCGAACAGTTCGAGTAGAACAACGCTCATCTCTAACTGCGACCTCCACCACTTTTCCAAGGGGCATTAAAACCGTCTTGTTAAGCTATTGCCACCTCCACAGCTCTTCCAAGGGGCATTGAAATGTTGTTTTTAATTAACTCTAAAATCCACGACTCTTCCAACAGGCATTGCATTTCCTCCTAATTTTAGTCAGCTATTGCTTTTCAATGCATAGGCGAACACTAAGGGAGACTCAATCCCCAATAATAGGTAGAAGGTTTTTAGTACACTGTAATCCATGTCTGTTTCAAAGGGCATTGCAGTTCCTCATAATTTTTGGAAAGCCTTCCATTCACTGCTTAGGCCAACAGTGCACAGGAGACCCAGTTGCTATAAATGGAAAAAAAGGTTTAGTTAATGCCCTCTGACCTCCATGTCACTTCAAAGGGACATTGGAGTGCCTCGAAATTTTTGGTAGGCATTGCACTCACTGTATGCCCTATAACTGTGTAGCCGAACCGCTCCTTTCGGTACAGAAACATATCCTACAAGACATGTGTGGTTGACTTGCCTGATATTGATGTGAATGGTCCCTGTTCCTCCTGCTCTTTCTCCTTTGCCATCACCTCATCCATCATTCATCACCTGAAGCTTTGTTTTAACGGGAGTCATAGAACTGGGATAGTAGCAGGAAAACATCAAGCAATCCTCGGAGGAGGTAGGATATGCGCCAAAACGCTGACCACCTCAGGCCTAGCCGCTACTACATACATGCGGCTAGGGACCGAGTATGGACACCCGGCCACCCCCTGGCGGCTGGGGACCAAGCGTGGACACCCGGCCGCTGGGCGGCTGGGTACTGTGTATGGATACCAGGCCGCCGACGCAGCCATGACGTGGTGGCCGGCGTCTGCCTCCACATGCATAAGAGGCCCAATTTCAAGTGCAAGCATGCAAGCACCTGGGGGTGGGTGGGTGGCCAGGCTAAGAAAAGTGTGGGGGAAGTTGACAGGAGAAATAGGTGCGGCTGGGGACCATTTATGGACACCCGGCCGCCCCCAGACGGCTGGGGACCGTGTGTGGACACCTGGCCGCGGGGCGGCTGGGGTCCAAGTATGGACACCTGGCCGCCCCCTGGCGGCTGGGGACCGAGCGTGGACACCCTGCCACCGTGCGGCTGGGGACTGAGTATGGATACCTCGCTGACGAAGCAGCCATGAGGTAGTGGCCAGCTTCGGCCTCCTCCAAACTAAAAGGCCCCATTTCAAGTGCAAGCTAGCAGTATGGTATTGCAGCTTGGGGGTGGGTAGGTGGCAGGCTGCTTACTTGCGCTTGCATTGCAAGGAATGGGGGAGGTACAATTGCCACTGGGACAAGGACTTGAACGGGGATAGTCTGCATCTTCAGATGCGGCAAGGATCACTTCTGATGGGCACACTATTATGCTGTGACCTGGGTGTCAGAGATGCTTCCTGGGGTCTTCCCCATGCTGTTCCCATGTCTTTTCAGCACTGCATGCATGTGTCACACAGCACATGGCCAGATAAGATTGTAAAATGTTAAAATGACATTTCCCGGTGAATGCATTTGTCACGGTTGAAAGCAATACAAAAGTGCAAAAACGCATAAAAAATGCTACTTGTGAGCATAGCCCAAGGTGTGGAGGAGTATTTTTGTTTTTGATTATTTATTTTACCTTATACACAAGTCTTTAGCCTGGAAAGGAAGTTCCTTAACATATTTCACAGGGAAACCGTTTCAGTTTAGTTTTTGAACTTTTTATTGTGAGCCCGTAAAAGTGGCTTAATACCTCTGACCACGTTGTTGACAGCAGTGACCTGGGGGTCAGAAATGCTTCCTGGGGCGATCCCCATGCTGTACCCATGTCATTTGAACACTGTCACTATCGTTTTGGGCACTTTTTAGGCTTTCTACTGACTGCCGGGGGTGCCGCCGCAAAAATGCTCGGGTCTCCCATAGACTAACATTGGGCTCGTTGCTCGGGTCCAGCACCCGAGTATCACGGTGAGCTCGGCCCGAGCTTCGAGCACCCGAGCATTTTAGTGCTCGCTCAACACTAGTTATATGTACAATTTAAGAAAATTGGGTTTGTATTAGCGCACTCACAATGAAACAAAGGGAGGCAGCTTAAAAAGCAGTGATATTGCAAGAAACCAAAAAAGTAACAGGTAATGTTTCTGTGTTGCCCTGCTGCGCATTGGTGCCACAGATCCCAGAGGGGTGCATGGACGGATTCCTCCACAAGAGGCCCTCGTAGCATTCTCACACCTCCACCTTCCACCTCAGACCACCAGAGGGAGCCCGTTAGGGATATAAAAAGGGAAGGTGGAGCTAGGCAGTCTAGTCTGAAGTCTGAAGCCTGGAGTCACAGTCTAAAGTCAGTCTACTGCAGCCAGAGAAGTTGTCAGGTCAGTACAGACTCAGTGAGCTCAGTTAGTGAGCCAAGGGCGTGCCGACGCCAAAAGAGCGGTGAAGAGTAGCGAGGCCTACTGCCCGTGTGAAGCCTAGCAAGGGCCCCGAGCGTGGCCGAAGGCAAGTGGAGTAAGCAAGCTACATAGGGGGCAGAGGAGCTTAGCCAGCTCACCCCAAGACCATTTACCGGACACCGGGTCCGCGTCTGCAGGGATCTCTAAGGCCAGCAGAAACAACTGGAAGCCCTGGCGAACTATATGTCCCAGGAACACCAAAAGCTGACTGTTATACCAGGGTCATGGGTCATGGAGGCCCAAGAGACCAGGGAGTGTGATCTCCAACAGAAGGCCCTACCACCAGGTCAGCAGGTGCAAGACAGAGACCAAGTTAGGCCTAGCTCCAGGCAGGTCATAAACTTATCAGGAAAAGGCAAGAAACAGGAGGCCCCACACCCGCTCACTGGGGAGAGTCCTGATATGCACCCTTCACCCTACAGTGCCCTGGATCATGCCTGAAATACCACCAGTAAAGGTACTGAAGTGAACTCCGGTGTGCGTGCCTATTCTTCTATCCTTCCTCTGATCTGGCTGGGTCCCCTCTGTCCTGCATCCCTACACTTTCGCTGCCCTGAGGCCCCGCTCCACCTCTGGGGAGCTGCACCAACTAAGCTACCTGAACACCGGCCTCAGAGGACTGTCGCAGCGCTGGTGATTCCCCTTTCCCATACACCTTTCCCCCTATCCTTCCCTTTTAACCCCTTCGCAACCTTGGGTTTTGTCGTTTTTGCTTTTTCGTTTTTTGCTCCCCTTGTTCCCAGAGCCATAGCGTTTTTACTTTTTGGACAATATGGCTATGTGAGGGCTTATTTTTTGCAGGACAAGTTGTACTTTTGAACGCCATTACTAGTTTTACCATATCATGTACGGCAAAACGGGAAAAAAATTCCAAGTGCGGTAAAATTGCAAAAATAGTGCAATACCACAGTTGTTTTTTATTTATTTTTTTTACCACGTTCACTGAATGCTAAAACTGACCTGCCATTCTTATTCTCCAGGTCATTACGAGTTTGTAGACACCAAACATGTATAGGTTATTTTATATTTAAGTGGTGAAAAAAATTCCAAAATTTGGTAAAAAAAACTAAAAAAAAATAGCGCCATTTTCCGAGACCTGTAGCATCTCTATTTTTCGTGATCTGGGGCTGGTTGGGGGCTTATTTTTTGCGCGCCGGGCTGACGTTTTTATTGATAACATTTTGGGGTAGATCCAATGTTTTGATCGCCCGTTATTGCATTTTATTGCAATTTTGCGGTGACCAAAAAACGTAATTCTGGCGTTTAGAATTTTTTTCTCGTTACACCGTTTACCGATAGGATTAATTCTTTTTTTATATTGATAGATCTGGCGATTTTGAACGCGGCGATACCAAACATGTGTATGTGGGTTTTTTTTTTAGATTTTATTTTGAATGGGGCGAAAGGGGGGTGATTTAAACTTTTATATTTTTTTTATTTTTTTTATATTTTTAAAAACATTTTTTTTTTTCACTTACTGCATGCTTCAATAGTCTCCATAGGAGACTAGAAGCAGCAGTTGTCTGATCGTCTCTGCTACATACAGGGGACGAGCAGATCCCCTGCATGCAGCAGAAATGGTCCTGTGCTATGAGCACCGACCACTAGGTGGTGCTCATAGCGACCAGATCATGACAACCACAGGCGTCTGCTGCAGACCCTGGGTTGTCATGCATGCCCATCGGCGACCCGCGATCACGTGACGGGGTCGCCGATGGGCGGGGCTTATGACGCGCAACCCGGAAGCGCGCGTTAAATGCCGCTGTCGGAGATTGACAGCGGTATTTAACATGTTAACAGCCGCGGGTGGATCGCTATTCCACCCGCGGCTGTTGCGGGCACATGTCAGCTGTAAGAATCAGCTGACGTGCTCGGTTCAGTGAGGGCTCAGCGCAGCAGCCCTCACTGAACCGGGGGTACGCAAATGTGCGTACTAAGACGTCATGGGTTGGAAAGGGGTTAAGAGTGACCCCAAGGTACGGGCCCGGGAGCCGGCCACCGCGGCATCCCCAAAACCAACAACAAGGCCCAGTCGCCGAGTAGTCGTCCCCATCCCCTGGGCGCGTCATCTCTTCCTGGCGTCACAAACAGTATTCCGTGCCCGTTGCCACCGGGTACTGTGCGCCTTTAATCAGGACTTTGTATTTCACTGTGGCGAAGATCGCCGCCATTGTTGTGCCGCCGAGCGTTAAGAAGGGCGTAACCGCGAGAAACTGAGAGGCGTACCTGCTGAAGTGCTCAAAGCCACGGACACGCCCCACGCCTCGACGTCAAACCAGGAAGCACCAGGTCCTGGAAGGAGCCCCAGTAAACGCTCTGACGTAGGGCGCAAGCGACGCAAGGTCCTGAAAGAAGACCGTCACCTGCGGAGCTGCGGCCTACCGGAAGAAAAGAAAAGAAGGTAGGCCACGGTTCGCTAGGGGGGCGCCAGAATATCCAAAGAATAGCACAACGTACAGCATATTACAAACATAAGTCCCATTATTGGGGAGTGGGTCTCCCATAGTATTTGCTTATGCCTTTCAAGCAAAAGCTTCCAAAAATTAGAACGGAGCAACTTGCAATGCCTCTTACAAGAGCCATGCAGTACAGCATATTACAAACATTAGTCCCATTATTGGGGAGTGGGTCCCCCATAGTATTTGCTTATGCCTTCCAAGCAAAAGTTTCCAAAAATTATTAGGAAATGCAGTGCCCGTTCGAAGTGTCGTGGAGGTCCCAGCAGCTTAACAAGACGCTTTTAATGCCCCTCAGAAGAGACGTGGAGGTCAGAGTGGTATAACAAGATGCTTTTAATGCCCCTCAGAAGAGACGTGGAGATCAGAGTGGTATAACAAGACGCTTTTAATGCCCCTCAGAAGAGACGTGGAGGTCAGAGTGGTATAACAAGATGATTTTAATGCCCCTCAGAAGAGACGTGGAGGTCAGAGTAGTATAACAAGATGCTTTTAATGCCCCTTACAAGAGACGTGGAGGTCAGAGTGGTATCACAAGAAGCTTTTAATGCCCCTCAGAAGAGACGTGGAGGTCACAGTGGTATAACAAGACACTTTTAATGCCCCTTACAAGAGACGTGGAGGTCAGAGTGGTATAACAAGACTGTTTTAATGCCCCTTACATGAGACGTGGAGGTCAGAGTGGTATAACAAGAAGCTTTTAATGCCCCTCAGAAGAGACGTGGAGGTCAGAGTGGTATTACAAGATGCTTTTAATGCCCCTCAGAAGAGACGTGGAGGTCAGAGTGGTATAACAAGACGCTTTTAATGCCCCTCAGAAGAGACGTGGAGGTCACAGTGGTATAACAAGACACTTTTAATGCCCCTTACAAGAGACGAGGAGGTCAGAGTGGTATAACAAGATGCTTTTAATGCCCCTCAGAAGAGACGTGGAGGTCAGAGTGGTATAACAAGATGCTTTCAATGCCCCTTACAAGAGACGTGGAGGTCAGAGTGGCATAACAAGACACTTTTAATGCCCCTCAGAAGAGACGTGGAGGTCAGAGTGGTATAACAAGACGCTTTTAATGACCCTCAGAAGAGACGTGGTGGTCAGAGTGGTATAACAAGATGCTTTTAATGCTCCTCAGAAGAGACGTGGAGGTCAGAGTGGTGTAACAAGACGCTTTTAATGCCCCTCAGAAGAGACGTGGAGGTGAGAGTGGTATAACAAGACGCTTTTAATGCCCCTCAGAAGAGACGTGCAGGTCAGAGTGGTATAACAAGACGCTTTTAATGCCCCTCAGAAGACACGTGGAGGTCAGAGTGGTATAACAAGATGCTTTTAATACCCCTGAGAAGAGACGTGGAGGTCAGAGTGGTATAACAAGACGCTTTTAATGCCCCTCAGAAGACACGTGGAGGTCAGAGTGGTATAACAAAACGCTTTTAATGCCCCCCAGAAGAGACGTGGAGGTCAGAGTGGTATAACAAGACGCTTTAAATGCCCCTTACAAGAGACGTGGAGGTCAGAGTGGTATAACAAGACGCTTTAAATGCCCTTTACAAGAGACGTGGAGGTCAGAGTGGTATAACAAAATGCTTTTAATGCCCCTCAGAAGAGACGTGGAGGTCAGAATGGTATAACAAGATGCTTTTAATGCCCCTCAGAAGAGACGTGGAGGTCAGAGTGGTATAACAAGACGCTTTTAATGCCCCTCAGAAGAGACGTGGAGGTCAGAGTGGTATAACAAGACGCTTTTAATGCCCCTCAGAAGAGACGTGGAGGTCAGAGTGGTATAACAAGACGCTTTTAATGCCCCTCAGAAGAGACGTGGAGGTCAGAGTGGTATAACAAGACACTTTTAATGCCTCTCAGAAGAGACGTGGAGGTCAGAGTGGTATAACAAGACGCTTTTAATGCCCCTCAGGAGAGATGTGGAGGTCAGAGTGGTATAACAAGACGCTTTTAATGCCCCTCAGAGGACACGTGGAGGTCAGAGTGGTATAACAAGACGCTTTTAATACCCTTCAGAAGAGACGTGGAGGTCAGAGAGGTATAACAAGATGCTTTTAATGCCCCTCAGAATACACGTGGAGGTCAGAGTGGTATAACAAGACGCTTTTAATACCCCTTACAAGAGACGTGGAGGTCAGAGTGGTATAACAAGATGCTTTAAATGCCCCTTACAAGAGACGTGGAAGTCAGAGTGGTATAACAAGATGCTTTTAATGCCCCTCAGAAGAGACGTGGAGGTCAGAGTGGTATAACAAGACGCTTGTAATGCCCCTCAGAAGAGACGTGGAGGTCAGAGTGGTATAACAAGACTCTTTTAATGCCCCTTACAAGAGACGTGGACGTCAGAGTGGTATTACAAGATGCTTTTAATGCCACCTGGAAGCGCCATACAGTACAGCATCTTAAAAATATTATTCCCATTATTGGGGAGTGGTTCTCCCACAGTCTTATGCCTTCCAAGCAAAAGCTGACAAAAATCAGGATGGAGGAACTTTCAATAATGGCAACACGGACCACGGTCACCCTGGTGGTATTGTGGTGGTGGAGGCTGAGGATAAAGAGAAGAACATAAAACAGCCGAAATGAGGAAGCGTATACCCATGTGTGGGTGTGAAGCGGTGCATGTGAATCCACCTCCCGAAATAACACAGTGGATTTAACTTTGTTACTCTGCTGTCATTTGGTGGTGATGAGATGTCTGGCCCAATCCAGCCCTTGTTCATTTTAATAAGGGTCAGCTTGTCAGCATGGTCAGTTGACAGGCGAGTGCGCTTATCAGTTATAATTTCCCCAGCGGCACTTAAAACATGCTCCGATAACACGCTAGCGGCAGGGCAGGCCAGGTCCTCCAAGGCATACAGAACGAGTTCATTCCAAGTGTCCAGCTTGGATACCCAATAATTAAAAGGCACAGTGGAATCACGGAGGACACTGGTACGGTCGGCAAGGTACTCCCTCACCATCTTTTGAAACTCTCCACTCCTTGTGAGAGTACCCCGCGCCTCAGGGTCTGTCCGAAGGGAGGGTCTGAGAAAACTGTCCCAGAACGTTGACAGTGTTCCCTTGCCTCTGCTGGATTGGAGTTGCGTCTCTCTCGCATGTACGTCTTGGTTGGGCAACAACAAACTGTGACCTCTGCCGCTAGTGTGTTCAGATGGGAATTTTTTTAACAGTTCTGCAGCAAGGGCCTTCTGGTAATGCCCCATTTTTGTAGACCTCTCCACCTCAGGAATAAGAGAGTGAAAGTTCTCCTTGTAGCGGGGGTCTACAAGTGTCACCAACCAGTAATGACTGTCACCCAACATTTTGACAACACGAGGGTCACGGTTAAGGCAGCGTAACATAAAGTCAGCCATGCGTGCCAGACTGCTAACGGGCAAGATTTCTGTGTCCTCACCAAGATGACGACTGACCATGCTCTCCTCCTCCTCCTCCCCCTCCTCCTCCTCCCCCCTGTCCTCAGGCCACCCACGCTGAACCGACAGTATGACAGTTGTAGAGGTACTACCCTCTACAGCGCATGATACCAGCTCCTGTTCTTCCTCCCCCTCCTCCTCCTCTCCCTCATTGTCCCCCAATGCACATTGGGATGAGATGAGGCTGGGCTGTGTGTAATCGCCCGTTACGGCTTCTTGATCCATCTCATCATACTCTGGCTGCAATGCCTCCTCTTTAATTCTCTGCAGAGAGCGTTGCAAAAGACAGACAAGTGGGATGCTGACACTAATGATGGCGTCATCACCACTCACCATCTTGGTGGCCTCCTCAAAGTTTGTCAGGATGGTACATATGTCAGACATCCAGGTCCACTCCTGAGGTATTATGTGTGGAGGCTGACCTGAATATCGACGGCCTTGTTGCAGCTGGTTCTCCACAACTGCTCTCTTCTGCCCACAAATCCTTAGCAACATGTGGAGGGTAGAGTTCCAACGTGTGGGGACATCACACACCAGTCGGTGTGCCGGAAGCTGCAAACGCTGCTGCAACACAGCAAGGGCGACGGAAGCTGTAGCCGACTTGCGAAAATGAGCTGACAGGCGGCGTACTTTGACGAGCAGATCTGGCAACTTGGGGTACGATTTAATAAACCGCTGAACCACGAGGTTAAGCACATGAGCCAGGCATGGTACGTGTGTGATCTCGCCTCGCCTCAGAGCCGCCACCAGGCTACGGCCATTGTCACACACGACCATGCCTGGATGTAGGTTCAGCAGTCTCAGCCACAGATCTGCCTGCTCTTTCACAGCTGTCCACAACTCACAAGCAGTGTGGGGTTTATCACTTAAGCTTATGAGTTTCAGCACAGCCTGTTGCCGCTTGGCGGAGGCAGTACTGCAGTGCTTCCAGCTTGTAACTGATGTGGTGATATTTGAGATGGAGGCTGAGAATGAGGAGGAGGAGGAGGATGATGCACCGGAGCTGTACACTGTGGGGGCAAAACTGACTGACATAGGGCCCGCAATCCTGGTCGTGGACCCTGGAGTTTGCCCCACAAAGTCGGGTGTTTTGCTGCCATGTGCCTGATCATGCTGGTGGTGGTCAGGCTGGTAGTTTTGTCACCCTTGCTGATGCTGGCATGGCAGGTGGTACAAATGGCCTTTTTGTGGTTATCAGCAGAGTCTTTAAAAAAATTCCAGACTCTGGAAGACCTACCGCTTGTACTGGCAACGTCCCTCGTGTTGGTGTTACAGGGAACAGTTGCCCGCCTTCTGTCTGCGGCCACCACACTGCTTCTTCCTGCCTGTTGGGGTACTCTGCCTCCCTCCCCCTGTGTGCTGCTGGCCTCACTCTGCATGTCCTCCTGCCACGTTGGGTCAGTAAACAGATCATCCACCACCTCCTCCTCTTCCACTTGCGCACCACGATTCTCCTCCTCACTTCCTGGCAATTTTGTCTCGTCATTGTCCACCTCTTGTGACAAATTGCCAGCGTCGACTTCCTGTGGCCGTGGCTGTTCAAATATTTGGGCATCGCTACATGGGATCTCCTCTTCCACCACTTCAAGCGGAGCAGGCGAGGGGCACAAATATGGAAATGGACCAGTGAACAGCTCTTCAGAGTGTCCAAGTGTGGGATCAGTTGCTGTCTGACGACACTCGGCATGGTGGGAGGAAGGAGCATCAGGGTGAGGAGTATGCGGTCGAGACTCACGGCAACTAACATTTGACCATGTGGAAGACAGACCGGAGGTGTTGGTGCTCAGGTAACTGGAAGTATTATCTGCTATCCAATTAATAACCTGTCCACATTGATCAGTTCGCAATACTGGTGTTGTTCTGTGCTTCCCTAGTAATTCGGTCAAGAAGTGGGAGCGAGAAGATGTGGCTGTTGGTTGTGGCACATTTTCACCTTGGCCACGGCCCCGTCCTCTGCACGCACTATCACCAGAACGTCCACTTCCACGTCCCTTGCCACGCACCTTGCCCATTGTAAAGGAAGTAAAATAGCTTACACTCGCACTATCAATAGAAAAAGGGTAATAAAAAGTAGATTAGAACTGTGGAAGAGGAAAACCACAGTTTTATTTCTCTGGCCTACACCCGACTCTTTTAAACAATCAGAACAATCAGGGCTAAACTATTACTGTTTTTCTTTACGGAAAAAATACCAAAACCTGAATAATAGAGATTTTTTACCGTGGAATGGCAAAACCACAGTTATTGTTTACTGGGGTATACCATAAAACTTTAAATATATATATTTGCGGCTTAACAGTGAGCGACACACTCAAACTGGTTTTTTTTAGATACAAAAGGCCCAAAACTGAATACTACAGAGATTTGACCTGTGGAAATGCATTACCACACTGGGATTTGTCGGGCCTACAACAGACTATTTTCAACAGATATATTTTTGTGTCAGAACAGTCAGGAGACACTACTGTTTTTTTTAAGGCAAAAAAAGCGAAAAACAGGATAATAGAGATTTTTTACCGTGGAACAGCAAAACCACAGTTTTAATTTACTGGTGTATGCCAGACTTTTTTAAAAATATATATTTGCGGCTGAACAGTGAGCAACACACTCAAACTGTTTTTTTAGATACAAAAGGCCCAAAACAGGATACTACAGAGATTTGACCCGTGGAACTGCAAAACCACACTTGGATTTGTCGGGCCTACACCAGACTATTTTCAACAGATATATTTTTGTGTCTGGACAATCAGGGAGACACGATTAATTTTTTTTTTTTACTGCAAAAAATGCGAAAAGCAGGATAATAGAGATTTTTTACTGTGGAACAGCAAACCCACAGTTATAATTTACTGGTGTATACCAGACTTTTTTAAATGTATATATTTGTGGCTGAACAGTGAGCGACACACTCAAATAGTTTTTTTCAGATACAAAAGGCCCAAAACTGGATAATACAGAGATTTGACCCGTGGAACTGCAAAACCACACTTCTGTTTCTGTGGCTTATACCAGACTCATTTCAACAGATATATTTGTGTCTGAAAAATCAGAGACACACTTTTTTTTGGGGGGGGGGGGGGACACCAATAGGTTAATAAGATGGGTATTTGTACAGTGTGAAGGAGGAAAAAAAAAAGAGGATTTAGATGAAAAAAAAGGATTTTTACTGGCCCCGAGACCTGGAGCTAAGTCCAGCAGTTTCAGAAACAGGAGCACACAGGACTGTAATGCAGCGTTTGCTGGTATAACCACTGCGTCTCCTATACAGCCTGCCTGATATCTGGGATGGATATTAGTCCTGAGAAGGACTGTTTGTTCTGGCAGCCTTTACAGACCCTACACTAACTATTTCGCAGGAAAAATCTCTCCCTAGCTCAGCAGCGCTGTTCCTACACTCTCTAATCCGGAGCGACTGGGTCCAAGACGGCGGCGCCCGGTTTTAAATACTCGAGGTGACTCTGTGCGGCCAGCCAATCACTGTAATGCCCACAAACAACATGGCTGTGGCATTACAGTGACTGGCTGGCAATCCCTGCATGTTCATTGGCTCTGTAAAGAGCGCCAAACATGCAGGGCGGAGACCCGAGCTCCCGCCTGAATAACCCGGAAATGCTCGGTGCTCGCCGAGCATCCCGAGTAGCGTGATGCTCGGGCGAGTATCGAGCAGTGTCGAGCATGCTCGCTCAACACTAATCAAGACGACTCGTCCTTTGGAGATCGTGGCCCTGGATCATGTCAAGCTGTCACCCAGCAGGTCAGGATATTCCTATGCCCTGACCATAGTGGATCACTACTCCCGGTTCCTGGTGGTCGCCCCCGTCAAGGATTTGACGGCAGAAACTGCGGCAAAGACATTTCAGGCGTACTTCTGCAGGCTCCATGGATACCCGGAGCAGGTGCTGACGGATCAAGGCCCAGCCTTTGAAGCCAAACTGTTCAAGGAGTTCTGCCATCTGTACGGGTGTAAAAAGATCCAGACTACACCGTACCACCCCCAAACCAACGGTCTCTGTGAAAAGATGAATAACATCGTCATCGACCTGCTGAAGACCTTACCACTAGAGGAGAGAAATCAGTGGCCAGACCTACTACCTGACCTGGTAGATCTGTACAACCAAATACCTGTGAGTTCCACCAATTATACTCCAGCATATGTCATGCAAGCAAGACCCTGGAAGTTGCCCATGGACCTGGAGCTTGGTGTAGTAAAACCAGAAGCAGATATGTCCACTGAGGACTGGGACACAACCAGACAGGAGCAGTACAGAAGAGTACAGGGCTGTGTCGAAGACAGTCTCACTCGGGTAAGGAACAAGCAGGAAGCCCACTACAATAAAAGTGCGGCCGCAGAACCCTTCTCACCAGGAGAAGTGGTGTTAAAGAGGAAAAGGAGAAACTACAAACTTGATGACCAGTGGGAGAGAGAACCCTACACTGTGTTAAATTCAAGATTTGATAACAGAAAGACCTGTTTGATTAGCAAAGATGGAGGAATAACGACTGCAACGGTATCTAGAGACCATCTGAAGTTGTGTCCAGACCTGCTAAAGCCCCAAGAAGAAGTGCCTCTCACCGTACCGGAGGAGCTTAAAGAAGCAGTGCTCCATACTGACTTAGGAGATTTTCCGGCAGATTGGCCTCAGCTATCTATTTATTATTTATAATGTTTTATATGTAACGTTCAAGCAAAGTGCCTCCCATAAAGGGAAGAGTTATTGTTGTTATAAAAATTACTTCAGTCTGGGAGTACTGAGCTTTGCTAGGGGGGAATGTGGCGCCCTGCTGCGCATTGGTGCCACAGATCCCAGAGGGGTGCATGGACGGATTCCTCCACAAGAGGCCCTCGTAGCATTCACACACCTCCACCTTCCACCCCAGACCACCAGAGGGAGCCCGTTAGGGATATAAAAAGGGAAGGTGGAGCTAGGCAGTCTAGTCTGAAGTTTGAAGCCTGGAGTCGCAGTCTAAAGTCAGTCTGCTGCAGCCAGAGGAGTTGTCAGGTCAGTACAGACTCAGTGAGATCAGTTAGTGAGCCAAGGGCGTGCCGACGCCAAAGAGCGGTGAAGAGTAGCGAGGCCTACTGCTCATGTTAAGCCTAGCGAGGGCCCCGAGCGTGGCCGAAGGCAAGTGGAGTGGGCAAGCTACATAGGTGGCAGAGGAGCTTAGCCAGCTCACCCCAAGACCATTTACCGAACACCGAGTCCGCGTCTGCAGGGATCTTTACACCCAGCAGAAACAACCGGAACCCCTGGCAAACTATTTGTCCCAAGAACACCAAAAGCTGACTGTTATACCAGGGTCAGGAGTCACGGAGGCCCAAGAGACCGGGGAGTGTGATCTCCAGCAGAAGGCCCTACCACCAGGTCAGCAGGTGCAAGACAGAGATCAAGTTAGGCCTAGCTCCAGGCAGGTCATAAACTTATCAGGAAAAGGCAAGAAACAGGAGGCCCCACACCCTCTCACTGGGGAGAGTCCTGATATGCACCCTTCACCCTACAGTGCCCTGGATTGTGCCTGAAACACCACCAGTAAAGGTACTGAAGTGAACTCCGGTGTGCGTGCCTATTCTTCTATCCTTCCTCTCACCCGGCTGGGTCCCCTCTGTCCTGCATCCCTACACTTTTGCTGCCCTGAGGCCCCGCTCCACCTGTGGGGAGCCGCACTAACTAAGCTGCCTGAGCACCGGCCTCAGAGGACTGTAGCAGCGCTGGTGATTCTCACCAGACACCATGGGTGGCGTCACGAACAATTTCCCCTTTCCCATACACCTTCCCTTTTAAGAGTGACCCCAGGGTACGGGCCCAGGAGCCGACCACCGCGGCATCCCCAAAACCAACAACATGGCCCAGGCGCCGAGTAGTCGTCCCCATCCCCTGGGCGCGTCATTTCTATATAGCTTTAGATTGGGCTCAGGGAATCGTTTCTTCTGGTGGGTCATAGACACCCCAATCAGATACTGGTGCCAGAAGATATAATTTTTGCCCTAAAGAATAAACATGGACAGATAGAACAAACTTGGAGAAATTTATCTCTGCCAGACTATGACATTGCAGGTAATATTGGCTTTTATGACTGCATTGTAAATACTTCTCTATCTTTTTTCTTAAAATTTTCCAAGGTACAAAAACCTCAACAATAAAACCTACACGCACTGGTTATCTGTAGGAGAGGACTCTGTTCTGATATATACAATCTTTATGAAACGTAGGGAAATATCTGGCTTAGATGCTTCTTAACAGTGAAGAGGAAAGCACCTTAAGATGTTTTCCTTGCAGTTTTCTGTAACTTTGTAACTGACCAACTCCGAGAGTCACCGGGATCTGTCCAAAGCAACAGTCTTTTATCCAATTTCAACCTTACTAGACTTCGTTGTGGACACAAGACAACAGAACAGGTGAGCACCGGCCATCATGCCCAATCTGACACCACTCTATATACATTTCTTTTTATAGTTTTAACTAATAAGTACATTTTCCAGTGTATTTTGCTAGACTTTTATGCCTTTATATATTGTAATATGTCTATCAGAACCAGGTGGCTGAAAGTCACCAGAACCCCTTAGTGACCACTAGTGATGAGCGAACATGCTCGCCACTGCTCGGTACTCGCCCGAGGATCACGGTGCTCAACAAACTCGGCGCTCGGCGAGTATTTCCGGGTTGCTCAGGCGGGAACTCAGGGCCCCTCCCTGCATGTTTGGCGCTCTTTAGAGAGCCAATGAAGATGTAGTGATTTCCTGCCACACACTGTAATGCCGTAGCCATGTCGGTTGTGGGCATTACAGTGATTGGCTGGCCGCACAGCGTCATCAGGTGTATATAAGACTGGGCGCCGATGTGCTCGTCACAGTCTACCCCGGAAACAGGCAGAGTAGGGAGAGATGCTGCTGAGTCAGGGAGAGATTTGCTTGTTTATAGTTAGTATAGGTATTCCACAACATATATTTATATATATATATCCATCTGAACTAACAGTCCTTCTGAGGACTAATCCAGCTGCATATATTCAGTGGTAATAGCAGGAGTTAGGCAGGCAGGCAGTGTATGTGGCAGACTGCAGTGTATGATACAGCACAAGAGGGTCCATTGAACGTCCTGTCTGCTGCTGCTGTAATAATTACAGATATTTGTAGACATAGCCCCAGATATCAGCGGCCAGGGCAATTTTTTTTATTTTAATCCTGGTTATTTGCTTATAAAGCAATCCAGAGTACACAATTTTTCTGCTCCATTTGCTTTTTAGCATTGCAGAATACAGCCAGATCTGTTCCATATTTCAGTGATAAAAATCCAGAAATTTGAACTGAACGTGCAAAATATTGGCCTCCTTTTCCATTCTGTTGCAGTTATTCGGTCAAGCTATTCACACTAGGTGTCTATGAAGAATAGTATTAGTAAATTACAGGTCTGCTATTTAAAACCGTGGTTCTCTGTCAGGCATAACACCTATAAGAGTGTTCCAAAATCAGCCATTTCTTCCATTTTCATTTCGTTGCAGTGTGTCGGTCAAGATATTCACAGTAGGTGTCTGTGAAGGATAGTATTAGTAAATTACAAGCCTGCTATTTAAAACCGTGGTTCTCTGTCAGACATATCACTTATAAGAGTGTTCCAAAATCAGCCATTTCTTCCATTTTAATTTTGTTGCAGTGTGTCGGTCAAGCTATTCATACTAGGTGTCTGTGTAGAATAATATTAGTAAATTACAGGCCTGCTATTTAAAATTGTGGTTCTCTGTGTTCCAAAATCAGCCATTTCTTGTGAACGTGGAAAATAATGTCCTCCATTTAAAATGGGCAAGGTGCGTGGCAAGGGATAGGGAAGAGGCCGAGGATGTGGCCGTGGGCAAGCTGAAATTGTGCCACAACAAACACCCGCAGTGCACCACTATTGAACCCAGAGCAGTGTTAAAAGGTTGTTAGTTGGATAGCAGATAATGCTTCCAGTCACTGTGCCACCACCACTACCACCCTGTCTTCCGCACGGTCAAGTCTCAGTAGCCATGAGTCTGGACTGCATATTCCTCACCCTGAACCTCCTTCCTCCCACCATGCCGAGTTCCCGGAGACAACTAATCCCACACTTGGACACTCAGAAGAGCCATTCACTTTTCCATTTGTAGATTAGAGCCTCTCGCCCGGCCAGCTTCAAGCGAGTCAAGAGGAGAACATGTGCAGCGATGCCAAAATATTTGAGCAGCCACAGTCACACGAAGGCAACGGTGGGAAAGTTCAATTACTGTCGCAAGAGGTGAATGATGATGATGATGAGACACAATTGCCAGAAAGTCAGGAGGAGGACCAGGGTACGGAAGTGGAAGACAAGGTTGTGGATGATATTGTAACTGACCCAACCTGGCAATGGGACATACAGAGCAATGACAGCAGCACACAGGGGGAGGGAGGCGTAGCACCACAACAGGCAGGAAGAAGCAGTGTTGTGGCCGCAGACACAAGGCGGGAAAGCGTTCCTCGTAACGCCAATATGACCGAAGTTGCCAGTACAACTGTTAGGTCTTCCTGAGTCTAGTTGTTTTTTAAAGACTCTGTAGATAACACCAAAAAGGCCAGCGTAAGCAGGGGTATCAAAACTAGCAACCTTACCACCACCAGCATGATCAGGCACATGGCAGCAATGCACCCGACTAAGTGGGCCGAACCCCAGGGTCCAGAAACAGTGTCTGCTGGTGACACCACTGCTTCTTCCGCTGTTGCGCGTGCACGCCAATCACCTGTCTATGGCATATGCCAAGATGTCTCCCGCCCTGCATTTGTTGTTGCACACTCTCAACTAGCACCATCAGCAAGCAAGTCCAAGTCCTTGTCGCAGCGCAGCGTTCAGTTGTCACTACCCCAGTCCTTGCAACGCAAGTGCAAATACGCAGCCAATGCCCCACAGGCCACATTACTAAATTCACACATTTCGCGAATGCTTGCGCTCGAAATGTTACTGACTCGCCCAGGAGGATATGGGGGACTCGGTACCCGCGCCTTTACCTTCTGTGGGATGTCTCGGCAGTCGGCTCCCAGGCCCGTACCCTGGGGTTACTCTTTAAAAGGGGTTTGTTACTTGAAGGGATGAATAACAGCTTTGTCTCGTGACGCCACCTGTGGTTCCCGGTAATGGGTACCGGCGCTGCTGCAGACCTCTGGGGCAGATGTTTTGGCTGCTGGGTTGGTGCTGTTCTCCACAGGCAGAGCACAGCTCCAGGGCAGTGTAGGTGCAGATGGTGATGCTGGGCGTTGTAGTGCAGGAGCGATAACATGGTAGAAATAACTGACAGAAACAGTGGGGTGCAGTCATCCAAGTTTACTCACAGTTATTTAGGTTCCTCAGGTGGCACTATTCAGCTGACAGTCTCCCACATCGCGCTGCATTTACCAGGCAGGGGTTCAGCACTCCCTCAAGTATCTCAAGAGCACTTAACGGTACCCCTCTTTGTATGCTCCTTCCTTAGCCGACTTCCCACGCTGTGTCTCTCCCTCCTGCCCTGCGCCCCGCCACACAAAGTCCCGAATGGGTACCTTGAGATCCCTCTGGGCAACTTGAAGTTCACGGACCTTGCTTAGTGCCCTTTTTGGCGGCTTAGGTGCGGATGTGGCAACTGCACCTTGACAGTGCAGAAGCCTCTGGTTTTCTAGCTGAGACTTAAAGTAACTCGGCTAGTCCAGGGACCGGTTCCCTTCTTGCGGCCTGATCCCTCTGACGCCTGGCAGATTCGGGCATATGGGTGCCGTCCTGCACTCACCATACCCCATGGGATCCCTTCAGTTCCTGGAGCCTTCCTCCCTTGCTCCCACTCCTCTCTCAGTCTTGGGCATGACAGGCCGAGCCTGCCTCCTGAGCAGAGCTCCTGCAGAGCCCCTGCTCCTTTTACTTCTCCTCCTCTGACTGAGCACACTCTCTAAGATGGCTCCCCTTTATATACATCTTCTTTAAGTGCTCCCCTGTCCTGCGTCCTCCTCCACCCACACCCACTACTTGGTTCCCCCTCACTTTTGGTTCCCCCCACTCCAGCCAGGGACGGGGCAGCAAAAGAAGTGCATAATGCCCTTCCAGCCGGCCTGGAGTAGTGTAGTGTTGAATGTGGGTGTTGGGGTCCCAGGCAGTACTCCATCCTTACCTGAGAGAAGGAGATGCCACACCTCTGGGTGAGGTGCAGTACCTCTGTGGCGACTGAACCCTCAGGGTGCCACATTACCTTTTAGGCTCATGGAGACGGAAGCTTTCCGCAATCTGATGGCAGTGGCCATCTCTTGGTACTCGGTCCCCAGCCGCCACTATTTCTCCCGGTGTGCCGTTCTCGAATTACACGAGCATGTGTCCCACAACATTAGCCGTGCCCTCAAGAATGCAGTTAGTAAGAAAGTTCACCTAACCACGGACATGTGGACAAGTTCTTGTGGGCAGGGACGGTACATCTCGCTGACGACACACTTGGGACGGAACACGTCCTCCCGACGCTGAGGATTGCGGGCCCTAGGTCAATCAGGGTTGCCCCCACATTCTACAACTCCTGCACCTCCTCCTCCTCTTCAGCCTCCATCTCTGAAATGACCACATCAGTCGCAAGCGGGAAGCACTGCAGCATTGCCTCAGCCAAGCGGCAACAGCCTGTGCTGAAGCTAATATGCTTAGGTGACAAACCGCACAACACTGAAGAGTTGTAGACAGCTCTGAAAGAACAGGCAGATCTGTGGCTGACACCACTGACCCTGCAGCCAGGCATGGTAGTGTGTGACAAAGGCCGGAACCTGGTGGCGGCTCTGAGGCGAGATGAACTCACACACGTACCATGCCTGACCCATGTGCTTAACCTCGTGGTTCAGCGATTTCTAAAAAACCTACCCGGATCTGACAGATCTGCTTGTTAAAGTATGCTGCCTGCTTGCCCATTTTAGAAAGTCAGCTACAGCTTCCGCCGCCCTTGCCGTGCTTCAGCAGGGTTTGCAGCTTCCAGCTCACTGACTGATCTTCGATGTCCCCACGCGTTGGAACTCTACATTGCAGATGTTGGGAAGGATTTGTGAGCAGAAGAGGGCAATTGTTGAGTACCAGCATCAACAAGGCCGTTGGTATTCAGTTCAGACTCCAAACATAAGACCTCAGGAGTGGACATGCATGTCAGACATATGCACCATCCTCCAAAACTTTGAGGACTCCACGAAGATGGAGAGCGGCGATGATGCCATAATTAGCATCACCATCCCACTTCTCTGTCTTCTGAAACGCTCTCTGCTCACAATTAAAGGGGATGCATTGCAGGCGGAGCACGATGAGATGGAGCAAGGAACCATACAGGCTGATTCCACACAGCACAGCCTCATCTCATCCCAACATGGATTGGGTGACAATGAGGAAGAGGAGGAGGAGGAAGAACAGCACTGCATACCCTATAACTATATAGCCGACCCTCTCCTTTCTAATGGGAACATGTCGTTACTGTGGCCCAGCTCTATGTGTCTTTAAATTATTAGTGGGGTTTTTCCTAAATTTTGGCAGTTGTTGGACTCACTGCATGCCCTATAACTGTATAGCAGACCTTCTCCTGTCTAATGGGAACATGTCCTTTCTGAGGCCCACCTCCATGTGTCTTTAAATTCTTAGTGGGGTTTTTCCCAAATTTTGGCAGCCATTGCAGTCACTGCATGGGCATTACCACTATAGGAGACCCACTCCTTTATAATGGGTACATTTTTTTTACTAAGACCCTCCTCTATGTCTCTTCAAAGGGGTATTGGGTGCGTCCAAATTTTTGGCAGCCCTTGCAGTCACTGCATACGCAGTAACAGTATAGGAAATCCACTCTTTAATAATGGGAACAACAAAGCATAGCCGACTGCTGGCCCTTTAAGAATAGTAAGGCTGTAAAAATAAGGTTTGTGACTTTCACAATCCCTCCTTTATAAATGAAACAGGATGTGTCTGATGATGTGTCACATACAATATGGCCAGATAAGGTTGTAAAATGTTAAAATGACATTTCCCGGTGAATGCATTTGTTTTGGCTGAAAGCAACGCAAAAGTGCAAGAAGGCATCAAAAACGCTATGTGTGAACATAGCCAAGGTGTGGAGGAGTATTTTGGGTTTTGGTTATTTATTACAAGTCATTATCCTGGAAATGATGTTCCTTAACATATTTCCCAGGAAAATCCATTTTTTTTTGTATGTTTTATTGTGAGTCTGTAAAAGTGGAGTAATACCTCTGACAACATTGTTGACAGCAGTGACCTGGGAGTCAGAAATGCTTCCAGGGGTCTTCTCCATGCTGTTCCCATGTCATTTAAGCACGGTTCCCATCGATTTGGGTGATTTTTAGGCCCTCTGCAGACCTCGGGGGAAGCCACTGGAAAAATGGTCGCGTTTCCAATAGACTTACATTGGGCTCGTTACTCGGACCGAGCACCCGAGTATTCCAATTTACTCGACCCGAGCAATAACTACCCGAAAGTTTTAGTGCTCACTCATCACTAGTGACCACCAATATGACTTAAAACTGACCTGAAAGATACAGTTATATGAAAAAGTTTGGGCACCCCTATTAATCTTAAGCTTAATGTTTTATAAAAATTGGTGTTTTTGCAACAGCTATTTCAGTTTGATATATGTAATAACTGTTGGACACAGTAATGTTTCTGACTTGAAATGAGGTTTATTGATCCAAAACACCGCTCCAAATCTACTCAGGCATTCATGCAGAGGAACAATTACAATGTTCTGGAATGGCCATCCCAGTCCCCAGACCTGAATATCATTGAACATCTGTGGGGATTGCTGTCCATGCTCGGCGACCATCAAACTTAACTGAACTGGAATTGTTTTGTAAAGAGGAATGGTCAAAAATACCTTCATCCAGGATCCAGGAACTCATTAAAAGCTACAGGAAGCGACTAGAGGCTGTTATTTTTGCAAAAGGAGGATCTACTAAATATTAATGTCACTTTTCTGGTGAGGTGCCCATACTTATGCACCTGTCAAATTTTGTTTGAATGCAGATTGCACATTTTCTGTTAGTACAATAAACCTCATTTCTAGTGTTGAGCGAACATGCTCGACACTGCTCGGTACTCGCCCTAGCATCACGCTACTCGGGATGTTCGGCGAGCACCGAGCATTTCCGGGTTACTCGGGTGGGAGCTCGGGTCTCCGTCCTGCATGTTTGGCGCTCTTTACAGAGCCAATGAACATGCAGGGATTGCCAGCCAGTCACTGTAATGCCGCAGCCATGTTGGTTGTGGGCATTACAGTGATTGGCTGGCCGCACAGCGTCACCTCGAGTATTTAAAACCGGGCGCCGCCATCTTGGACACAGTCGCTCCGGATTAGACAGTGTAGGGACAGTGCTGCTGATTTAGGGAGAGATATAAACTGCGAAATAGTTAGTGTAGGGTCTGTAAAGGCTGCCAGAACAAACAAACAGTCCTTTTCAGGACTAATATCCATCCCAGATACCAGGCAGGCAGGCTGTATAGGAGACACAGTGGTTATACCAGCAAACGCTGCATTACAGTCCTGTGTGCTCCTGTTGCTGAAATTGCTGGACTTAGCACCAGGTGTCGGGGGCCAGAAAAAATCCTTTTTTTTTCATCTAAATCCTCCTTTTTTTTTCCTCCTTCACACTGTAAATATACCCGTCTTATTAACCTTTTGGTGTCCCCCCCCCCCCAAAAAAAAGCGTGTCTCTGATTTTTCAGACACAAATATAACTGTTGAAAATAGTCTGGTGTAGGCTAGAGAAACAGAATTGTTGTTTTGCACAAACCTCTGTATTATCCATTTTGGGCCATTTGTATCTAAAAAAAAACAGTTTGAGTGTGTTGCTCACTGTTCAGCCGCAAATCTATATATTTAAAAAAGTCTGGTATACCCCAGTAAACAATAACTGGTTTTGCCATCCCACGGTAAAAAATCTCTATTATTCAGCTTTTGGCAGTTTTTTCCGTAAAGAAAAACAGTAGTGTCTCCTGACTGTTGTGACACAAAAATATATCTGTTGAAAATAGTCTTGTGTAGGCCCGACATCCCAGTGTGGTTTCGCAGTACCATGGGTCAAATCGCTGTACTATCCAGTTTTGAGCCTTTGGTATCTAAAAAAAAAGCAGTTTGAGTGTGTCGCTCACTGTTCAGCTGCAAATATCTCTATTTAAAAAAGTGTGGTATACCACAGTAAACAATAACTGTGGTTTTCCTCTTCCACGGTTCTAATCTACTCTTTATTACCCTTTTTCCAATGATAGTGCAAGTGTAAGCTATTTTACTTCACTTACAATGGGCAAGGCGCGTGGCAAGGGACGTGGAAGTGGACATTCTGGTGATGGTTCGTGCAGAGGACGGGGCCGTGGCCAAGGTGAAAATGTGCCACAACCAACAGCCACATCTTCTCGCTCCCACTTCTTGACCGAATTACTAGGGAAGCACAGAACAACACCAGTATTGAGAACTGATCAGTGTGAACAGGTTATTAATTGGATAGCAGATAATACTTCCAGTTACCTGGGCACCACCACCTCCGGTCTGTCTTCCACACGGTCAACTCTTAGTAGCCGTGAGTCTCGACCGCATACTCCTCCTCACCCTGATGCTCCTTCCTCCCACCATGCCGAGTGTCGTCAGACGGCAAGTGATCCCACACTTGGACACTCTGAAGAGCTGTTCACTGGTCCATTTCCATATTTGGGCCCCTCGCCTGATACGCTTGAAGTAGTGGAAGAGGAGATCCCATGTTGCGATGCCCAAATATTTGAACAGCCACGGCCACAGGAAGTCGACGTTGGCTATCTGTTAGAAGAGGTGGACGATGACGAGACATGATTGCCAGGAAGTGAGGAGGAGGATCGTGGTGCGCAAGTGGAAGAGGAGGAGGTGGTGGATGATCTAGTAACTGACCCAACGTGGAAGGAGGACATGCAGAGTGAGGCCAGCAGCACACAGGGGGAGGGAGGCAGAGTACCCCAACAGGCAGGAAGAAGCAGTGTGGTGGCCACAGACAGAAGGCAGGCAACCGTTCCCCGTAACACCAACACGAGGGACGTTGCCAGTACAAGCGGTAGGTCTTCCAGAGTCTGGAATTTTTTTAAAGACTCTGCTGATAACCCCAAAAAGGCCATATGTTCCACCTGCCATGCCAGCATCAGCAGGGGTGACAAAACTACCAGCCTGACCACCACCAGCATGATCAGGCACATGGCAGCAAAGCACCCGACTTTGTGGGGCGAAACCCAGGGTCCACGACCAGTGTCAGCGGGTGTCACCACTACTTCTTCCACTATTGTGCGTGCAATAGAACCCCCTGTTGTGTGTGCAAGGCAATCCCCTGTCCATACTGCATGTAAAGATGCCCCCTCCTCTCAGTCTTCACTTGTTATGGCAGTTTCTCAAGAAACAGCATCAACGTCCACGTCCACGTCCCACCGCAGCGTTCAATTGTCCATATCCCAGATCTTTGAACGAAAGCGGAAATTCGCAGCTAACGCCCCACAGGCCAAAGTCCTAAATTCGCACATTTCACGACTGCTTGCGTTGGAAATGCTGCCTTTTAGGCTGGTGGAGACGGAATCCTTCCGCAATCTTATGGCGGTGGCCGTCCCTCGGTACTCGGTCCCCAGCCGACACTATTTTGCCCGGTGTGCCATCCCCGCACTACACAAGCACGTGTCCCAAAGCATCTGCCGTGCCCTCAACAACGCAGTTACTGGGAGAGTCCACCTGACAACGGACACGTGGACAAGTGCTTGTGGCCAGGGACGGTACATCTCTCTGACGGCACACTGGGTAAACATAGTGGAAGCCGGGACCCAGTCGGACCTTGGGACGGAACACATCCTCCCCACACCGAGGATTGCGGGCCCTATGTCAGTCAGAGTTGCCCCCACAGTGTACAGCTCCTGTGCATCCTCCTCCTCTTCCTCATATTCGGCCTCCATCTCAGATATCACCACATCAGTTACAAGCTGGAAGCATTGCAGTACTGCCTCCACCAAGCGGCAACAGGCTGTGCTGAAACTCATAAGCTTAGGTGATAAACCTCACACTGCTTGTGAGTTGTGGACAGCTGTGAAAGAGCAGGCAGATCTGTGGCTGAGACCGCTGAACCTACATCCCGGCATGGTCGTGTGTGACAATGGCCGTAACCTGGTGGCGGCTCTGAGGCGAGGTGAGATCACACACGTACCATGCCTGGCTCATGTGCATAACCTCGTGGTTCAGCGGTTTCTTAAATCGTACCCCGAGTTGCCAGATCTGCTCTTGAAAGTACGCCGCCTGTCAGCTCATTTTCGCAAGTCGGCTACAGCTTCCGCCGCCCTTGCTGTGTTGCAGCAGCGTTTGCAGCTTCCGGCACACCGACTGGTGTGTGATGTCCCCACACGTTGGAACTCTACCCTCCACATGTTGCAAAGCATTTGTGAGCAGAAGAGAGCAGTTGTGGAGTACCAGCTGCAACAAGGCCGTCGATATTCAGGTCAGACTCCATCATTAGTGTCAGCATCCCACTTGTCTGTCTTTTGCAACACTCTCAGCAGAGAATTAAAGAGGAGGCATTGCAGCCAGAGTATGATGAGATGGATCAAGAAGCCGTAGCGGGCGATTACACACAGCCCAGCCTCATATCATCCCAACGTGCATTGGGGGACAATGAGGGAGAGGAGGAGGAGGAGGAGGAAGAACAGGACCTGCTATCATGCGTTGTAGACGGTAGTACCTGTACAAGTGTCATACCGTCGGTTCAGTGTGGGTGGCCTGAGGACAGGGGGGAGGAGGAAGAGGAGGAGGAGGAGGAGAGCATGGTCAGTCGTCATCTTGGTGAGGACACGGAAATCTTGCCCGTTACCAGTCTGGCATGCATGGCTGACTTTATGTTACGCTGCCTTAACCGTGACCCGCATTGTCAAAATGTTGGGTGACAGTCTTTACTGGTTGGTGACACTTGTAGACCCCCGCTACAAGGAGAACTTTCACTCTCTTATTCCTGAGGTGGAGAGGTCTACAAAAATGGGGCAGTACCAGAAGGCCCTTGCTGCAGAACTTTTAAAAAAATTTCCATCTGAAGACGCTAGCGGCAGAGGTCACAGTTCGTTGCCCAACCAAGGCGTACAGGCGAGAGAGATGCAACTCCAATCCAGCAGAGGCAGGGGAACACTGTCAACGTTCTGGGACAGTTCTCTGACACCCGCCCAGCTTACAGGCCCTGAGGCGCGGGGTACTCTCACAAGGAGAGGAAAGTTTCAAAAGATGGTGAGGGAGTACCTTGCCGACCGTACCAGCGTCCTCCGTGATTCCTCTGTGCCTTTTAATTATTGGGTATCCAAGCTGGACACTTGGAATGAACTCGCTCTGTACGCCTTGGAGGTCCTGGCCTGCCCTGCCGCTAGCGTGTTATCGGAGCGTGTTTTTAGTGCCGCTGGGGGAATTATAACTGATAAGCGCACTCGCCTGTCAACTGACAATGCTGACAAGCTGACCCTTATCAAAATGAACAAGGGCTGGATTGGGCCAGACTTCTCATCACCACCAAATGACAGCAGAGTAACATAAAGTCAAATCCACTGTGTTATTTCGGGAGGTGTATTCAGATGCATCCCTTCACACCCACACATGGGTATACGCTTCCTCGTTTCGGCTGTTTTATGTTCTTCTCCTTATCCTCAGCCTCCACCACCACTATACCACCAGGGTGCCAGCATTGCAAGTTCCTCCGTCCTTATTTTTGGAAGCTTTTGATTGCAAGGCATAAGCAAATACTATGGGACACCCACTCCCCAATAATGGGACTTATGTTTGTAATATGCTGTACTGCATGGCTCTTGTAAGTGGCATTGCAAGTTGCTCCGTCCTAATTTTTGGCAGCTTTTGCTTGGAAAGCATAAGCAAATACTATGGGAGACCCACTCCCCAATAATGGGACTTATGTTTGTAATATGCTGTACTGCATGGCTCTTGTAAGGGGCATTGCAAGTTGCTCTGTCCTAATTTTTGGCAGCTTTTGCTTGCAAGGCATAAGCAAATGCTATGGGAGACCCACTCCCCAATAATGGGACTTATGTTTGTAATATGCTGTACTGCATGGCTCTTGTAAGGGGCATTGCAAGTTGCTCCGTCCTAATTTTTGGCAGCTTTTGCTTGCAAGGCATAAGCAAATACTATGGGACACCCACTCCCCAATAATGGGACTTATGTTTGTAATATGCTGTACTGCATGTGACGCGCCCCCTGGGCCATGTGTACACGTGTGTGATATACCCGGTGCCGGGTCTCTGGGGTCTGTAGTCTCCGTGGCGGTGACCCGGTCCCGTGGCTCAGGCTGGTCAAACCAGTGGCAGTCTTTCTTAGGTTTTGAGGTTAATTGTCCGACTGCGCCACCCGTGGATTGCGGTCAGGGAGTACCACCGCTGCTTGGCAGACCGCTGAGACTGGTGTTGTGTGAGCAGCAGAGAATGGGATAACTCCCCACGGGAGGAGTATAGCCTAAGGGCAGTGAGTGTGGATGATGTGGGTGATAGTGCATGAGCGCAGCAGGAACGACTCAGAGTCTTTGCAGTGCAGTTCAGGGTCTTTACTGATGATTATAAGGTAGACCCTCCCGGGAGTACTGGCTAGCATAAGAGGCCTGGTCAGTCTGTGAGCAAGCAAGAGTTCCCCTGGCCAGGTGGAGTTGTAGGCCTCCCCGTCTGTCTGCACTCTTCCTGGCTACCTTGCTGTAAGCGTGTAGAAGTAGCCCACGTCCCTGAGTGTACCGTGTAGTGCTCACCCGTATGGCTGGTGACTTGGGGCCTTCTGTTAGCCTCCGCTCCACGATGGCGGTGCTGGTCCCTTGCTTGTGACTGAGCCTCCAGGCTTCTATGGCCAGAGGACCTGAAATCCCCTGCCGGCTGGTTTCTGCTGCTGGATATATAAGTCCTCACAGCCTCGGACTCCTGTGTCCGGTTCCTATTGTCTTCTGCCAGGGCGAGCTCTGCTCAGCTTCCAGCCCCTGGTCTTTAGCTCCTAGCTCCTACAGAGCTCCTTGCTGTTACTTTCCCTTGCTCTCACGCTGACTCTGACTGTTCTCTGTTCTCTGACTCACTCAACCCCGCCCCAGATCCAGTTTATAAGGGCAGAATTCTCCCCTCCCAGGACTGGGGCAGGAGGATGTTGCATGTTTAAGGGATCCTGACCAGGAAACCTCCCACTTGCTCTCCGACGTAATATCTCTATTACTGTGGTGACCAGACCCCTGGGGTGTCACACATGGCTCTTGTAAGGGGCATTGCAGTTCCTCATAATTTTTGGAAAGCCTTCCATTCACTGCTTAGGCCAACAGTGCACAGGAGACCCAGTTGCTATAAATGGAAAAAAAGGTTTAGTTAACGCCCTCTGACCTCCATGTCATTTCCAAGGGGCATTGGAGTGCCTCGAAATTTTTGGTAGGCATTGCACTCACTGTATGCCCTATAACTGTGTAGCCGAACCGCTCCTTTTGTTACAGAAACATATTCTACAAGACATATCTGGTTGACTGGCCTGATATTGATGTGAATGGTCCCTGTTCCTCCTGCTCTTTCTCCTTTGCCACTACCTCATCCATCATTTATCACCTGAAGCTTTGTTTTAACGGGAGTCATAGAACTTGGATAGTAGCAGGAAAACATACAGCAATCCTCGGAGGAGGTAGGATATGCGCCAAAACGCTGACCACCTCAGGCCTAGCCGCTACTACATACATGCGCTTGCATTACAACAAAACAAAGCAGATGCTAACTTCTATCATCCTCATCATGCTCCTCACCTTGGCACTCTCAACTCCCCTGATGGAGAAGCCAGGGCCCACCGGAGGAGTCTGATAGTCCGGTGGGCTCGGCCAATGCTACCCTAAAGCAGGCCAGGCTAAGAAAAGTGTGGGAAAGGTTACCGGGACAAATAGGGGTGGCTGGGGACCGAGTATGGACACCCGGCCACCCCCTGGAGGCTGGGGAGCGAGCGGGGACACCTGGCCACCAAGCGGCTGGGGACTAAGTATGGATACCAGGCCGCCGACACAGCCATGGCGTGGTGGCCAGATTCCGCCTCCACATGCTTAAAAGGCCCAATTTAAAGTGCAAGCAAGCAAGCAGTATGATATTGCAGCCTGGGGGTGGGTGGGTGGCAGGCTGCATACTTGCGCTTGCATTGCAAGGAATGGGAGAGGTACAATTGAACACTGCCCTGGGACAAGGACTTGAATGGGGATAGTTGGAAGTCTGCAACGACAGGTGAAAGGTCGGAAGCATCTTCGCATGTACCATGAATAGGGGATTGGCATGCACACACTACAGCGGAATAGGCTCTCCTTCCCGCTAAATGCACTGGGGAGGGCACAGGTAATGTTTTGGTATACGCGCTTAATCTTATGTATAAGGCACACCAGGACAAATAGGGTCGGCTGGGGACTGTGTATGGATACCTCGCTGCCGAAGCAGCCATGAGGTAGTGGCCAGCTTCGGCCTCCTCCAAACTAAAAGGCCCCATTTCAAGTGCAAGCTAGCAGTATGGAATTGCAGTCTGGGGGTGGGTGGGTGGCAGGCTGCACACTTACACTTGCATTAAAAGAAAACATAGCAGATGCTAACTTCTGTCATCATCATCATGCTCCTCACCTTGGCACTCTCAACTCCACCGATGGAGAAGTCAGGGCCCACCGGAGGAGTCTGGTTCTCTAGTTGGCTCGTCCAATGCTGCCTAAAGCAGGCCGGGCTAAGAAAAGTGTGTGGGGGGATGTTCCAAGGAGAAATAGCGGCGGCTAGGGACCGTTTATGGACACCCGGCTGCCCCCAGGCGGCTGGGGACCGTGTGTGGACACCCGGCCGCGGGGCGGCTGGGGACCGAGTATGGACACCCGGCCACCGGGCGGCTGGGGACTGAGTATGGATTCCAGGCCGCCAACACAGCCATGACGTGGTGGCCAGATTGTGCCTCCACATGCCTAAAAGGCCCAATTTCAAGTTCAAGCAAGCAAGCAGTATGGTATTGCAGCCTGGGGGTGGGTGGGTGGCAGGCTGCATACTTGCGCTTGTATTGCAAGGAATGGAAGAGGTACAATTGAACACTGCCCTGGGACTAGAACTTGCATGGGGATAGTTGCAAGTCTGCAGCTTCTGATGCGGCAAGGATCACTTATGATGGGCACACTTTTAGACAGTGACCAGGGAGTCAGAGATGCTTCCAGGGGTCTTCCCCATGCTGTTCCCATGTCTTTTCAGCACTTTATGCATGTGTCACACAGCACATGGCCAGATAAGGTTGTAAAATGTTAAAATGACATTTCCCGGTGAATGCATTTGTCATAGTTGAAAGCAATACAAAAGTGCAAAAACGCATAAAAAATGCTACTTGTGAACATAGCCGAAGTTGTGGAGGAGTATTTTTGTTTTTGGTCATTTATTTTAACTTATACACAAGTCTTTTCCCTGGAAAGGATGTTCCTTAACATATTTCACAGGAAAAAAGTTTCACTTTCGTTTTTGAACTTTTTATTGTGAGTCCGTAAAAGTGGCTTAATACCTCTGACCACGTTGTTGACAACAGTGCCCTGGGGGTCAGAAATGCTTCCTGGGGCGATCCCCATGCTGTCCCCATGTCATTTGAGCACTGTCACTATCGTTTTGGGCACTTGTTAGGCTTTCTACAGACTGCCGGGGGTGCCACCGCAAAAATGCTCGAGTCTCCCATAGACTAACATTGGGCTCGTTGCTCGGGTCGAGCACCCGAGTATCACGGCGAGCTCGGCCCGAGCTTCGAGCACCCGAGCATTTTAGTGCTCGCTCAATACTACTCATTTCAAGGCAGAAACATTACTGTGTCCAACAGTTATTACATATATCAAACTGAAATAGCTGTTGCAATAACACCAATTTTTATAAAACATTAAGCTTAAGATTAATAGGGGTGCCCAAACTTTTTCATATAACTGTAGGTGAATAGCCTTCTCCGAATAGTGAAGATGCAGCAGTTGTTGGCTGTACATATAGCTGACACCCTGATGCCTCAGTCACGATCAGTGTTGGCACCAACCATGGCCATTTAAAGCCTTAGATGCTTCTTTCAATAGTGACTATGGCACCTAGATGGCTAAAAAGTGTGGGGCTCATTCTTTAACCCTATCGATACCCTGAGATCATGATTGTGTGATCCTGATGGTTGCCATCACAATTTGCGGCCAGATAACGGCCTTAGAGTCTGACAGCTGTTGTAACCTGTTAAGAAGTTATCACCATTTAGGTGGTACAAATAACATTTTCATTCCTGTCATGTCACTTTGCATTAATTCCTGAAAAGCACCTGAAAGGTTAATAAACTACCTGACAGCAGTTCTGAATATGTTGAGGGGTGCTATTTAATAATGGTATCACTTTTGGGTTTTTTCTAATATATAGATCCCCCAAAGTCATTTCAAGATTAAATAGGTCCTAAACAATAAGTATTATCGGCACCAGACGTGATATCTGCACCTGTAGGACTACCTCTATAAGTTTTGCACAGAATCTGTAAAGATTAATTTTCCTATAAGATCCAGCACTTTCTACAATGTCCCCTGAGTACCAGAAATGTGAATGAGATTTTACAGCATCTCAACCATAGTCTGCAGGAAAAAAAGAGCAAAGTACTGTATAATGACCTTCCTCAGAATCTGAAATCCACTTGTTGATTTATGCTGCAGAACATCACAGCAGATTTCATTCTCTGTAATGCAAATTTGTAACATTTTCACAATAGATTCTACAACAAAATTCATTAGTGTAGATTTTGCTGCGGATAAGCCCCATGTGAACACAGCCTTTTACATTCAATCTACAAATGTGGAATAATGAAGCTAGATCTCTGTGCTGTTTAAGGATTTCTTTGGTTTTGTCTTCTTCTTAAAGGGAATCTGTCACCAGAATTGTTCCGTGTAATCTAAGAGCAGCACCATGTAGAGACAGAAACCCTGTGTCATGGTTTTACCGCGACAGAGAGGAGCCTTTTATTAAATGGTGCTGGTTTCTTTCAGAAGAGCAAGAGTTAAACTACTCATCTTTGAGTCTCTGTAGCTTCCTTCTTGTAAGTTCTCAGCTGTGCAGTATCAGCCACTTCCCTCTCCTATATAGTCTGTGCTCTAGTCTTGCACTGCCTGGTGAGGATTGGAGAATTCGGTAGAGGTGTTTAAGGAGAGTTTTTCTGTGACTGTTGCTTCGTGTTTTGGCTGTGTGCATAGTCCCATCCTCTTCTATTTTAATTTACCTTTCTAATCCCTTTCCTTGTTTGTCTGCTTTGTGTACTTACATACACTATTCCTCGCCACTTCCCTGGGTGGGGGAGTGGACAAATAAGGGCTGATTCAGGAGAACAGCAAGGTACATGGCCCCAGCATCTTCACCATCAGAAGTAACCTGGGGAGCAGGGGTAGCTAGGGTGCCCCTAGCGTTAGGGACAGGGAAGGAGCTCATGGTCCCGGGTTATCAGACAACAGTATTGTGACACCCTGATTCCATCAATGTATCACTTATTGGGCTGCTTGCTGTAGTTTTAATAAAATCATTGTTTTATCTGCTGCAGATCTAGCAGTTCTCAAAATGCTGAGCTCTGTATAACCCCGTCAACACCACTGATTGGCAAAATTCTGTGTATACTTTGCATAGACAGAAAGATGTTGCTCGTCCTTGGCAGGGTTACACAGAGCAGGAGGACTAAATAGCACAAGACAACTAGTCCTCCAGTGATAATCTCCTTCTTGTATAACTCTGTTTTTATTGCAACAAAAACACTAAGCCCACTATGATTGGATTTGTTGGTCCTTCCAGTTTGCTTCTTATTGACACAATAAAATTTCATTTCTTACTTTCAGGTTTTCATAAAAACGCTTGAACTCATTTTAACGAAATGGATGAAAAGTTTTCCCGAAAAAAGTACTACACCATGTACCATGGGACAACTGTAGCTGCAGCTTATAGTATCATCAACTATGGATTTCGAGTTTCTGATACTGGGATGTTGGGAAAAGGAGTTTATGTCAGTAGAGATATACGGAAGGTTTTAGGATATCCAAAAAATTCAGCAGGTCCCAAAGTGGTTTTGGAGCTTTCTGTAAAGGTGGGACGAGTAAAGAAGATTAAGCGTCAAGACCACCCCATGCAACATACCTGGCAGTATTATGGATACGACAGTGCTTGGGTGCCTACAGGATGTGGCATGGTGCCGAGTAACCTGGAAGAAAGCTGTATTTATAAGCCATCCAAGATCACAGTGACCAACGTGGTGAAGGGTCCTGTTGAAGACATCAACGCTTTAAGAGAATTAATTGCCTCAAAGCAAGGTCGTGTCATAGCTGTCAAGAAACCTACCACCCATTACCACAGCGCCCTTCCTCTAAATGCTGCCAGTGGATCCGCCGCTTTGTCATTGCAATTAAGTCGATCGACAATGATGTCTCAGGTGTTAGAACCCTCCTGTTAGTTTTCTTCTATTTTGTGGTCACGTGACCTGCTGCCTATTTATTCCAGCTCCGCCCTCCTGGCTTTGCTGGACTTCAGTGTTACTTTGACTCTTAATCTAGCCAGGTGCTTTCTACCTATCTCTTTAATTTGCTTGGTCCTTGGACCTCTAAGTACTTTTTGTCTGTTTGTCTTTTTGCTCTGCTACAACTTCTGCTAGGAGGTGTCCAATTTTGTCCCAGTCCTTAGTACTTTTAGGGACCCCTTCCTTATATCTATAGGTCTGCGTTCAGACTAGCTGAGGATGAAGGCGGGTCTGTTCACAAGGAACAGGTTGCCCGCTGCATCATAGGGAATCAGCTTAGTCCTATTTTAGGGACAGTTTTCCTTTCTTTCCTTAGTTCTTGTAGCAGATCTAATGTCTGATTAATGGCTGATTAATTTGCTTGGTCTTTTTAAAAAGAAAAGGGTCACCTGACTCTTGATCGCGTACCAGAAGCCATCCCTGAATTCTCTCTCTGGGCTGTAGTTATATTCTTCATCCTGACTGTGTCTGACATGAGGTTTGAGCCTTTATTGCCCCTCTGGTCTCACCTGCATTTGATCTTTATCTTGGACTTCTAAATCCGTCTTCGAGTTCTGTTCCTCGGCAGCCATCTGCCTTCCCTGCTGGGCCTGATCTCTGACACATAGAATCATAGAATCATAGAATGGTAGAGTTGGAAGGGACCTCCTGGGTCATCTGGTCCAACCCCCTGCTCAAAGCAGGATTCACTAAATCATCTCAGACAGATGTCTGTCCAGCCTCTGTTTGAAGACATCCATTGAAGGGGAACTCACCACCTCTCGTGGCAGCCTGTTCCGCTCATTAATCACCCTAACTGTCAAAAAGTTTTTTCTAATATCTAATCTGTGTCTCCTCCCATTTAGTTTCATCCCATTGCTTCTAGTCTTTCCTTGTGCAAATGAGAATAAAGATGATCCTTCTACAATGTGACAGCCCTTGACATATTTGTAGACAGCTATTAAGTCTCCTCTCAGTCTTCTTTTTTGCAAGCTAAACATTCCCAAATCCTGCAACCGTTCCTCATAGGACATGGTTTGCAGACCAGTCACCATTCTGGTCGCTCTTCTCTGAACTTGCTCCAGTTTGTCTATGTCTTTTTTAAAATGTGGTGCCCAAAACTGTGCACAGTATTCCAGATGAGGTCTGACCAAAGAGGAGTAAAGACCGATAATGACTTCACGTGATCTAGACTGTATGCTTCTGTTAATACATCCCAGAATTGTATTTGCCTTTTTTGCTGCTGCATCACACTGTTGACTCATGTTCAGTCTATGATCTATTAGTATACCTAAGTCTTTTTCACATGTACTGTTGCTTAGCTCTATTCCTCCCATTCTGTATATGCTTTTTTCATTTTTATTGCCCAGATGTAGTACTTTGCATTTTTCCCTGTTAAAAACCATCTTACCAGTGACTATTCTGAGGACCTTTACCCAGGATCCTGTGGAGCCCCTGCGGGTTCAGTCACCACAGAAGTACTGCATCTCACCCAGAGGTGTGGTACCCCACTCTCAGGTAAGGAGGGAGTACTGCCCGGGACTCACCCACCTGCATCCAACACTACACCATTCCAGACCAGCAGGAGGGGCAAGATGTACATGTACAATGCTGAGCCCTGTCCCTGGTTGGAAGGGGGGAACCGAGAGAGGGGGAACCATGTAGTGGGTGTGGGCGGAGGAAGTAGATCAGGGGAGCACCTTCAGTAGGAGTATAAGAAGGGAACCATCTTGAAGTAATCAAGTCAGTCTGTGGAGAGAGTTCAGAGGAGAGAGAGTTGGGAGCAGGAGCTCTGGAGGAGCTCTGCTCAGGAGGAGTGGAGAAAGGAGCAGGCCTAGTCTGAGAGGTCCAGGAGGAAAGACTGAGAGAAGAGGACGGGAGCAGAGGGAAGGCTCCAGAGACAGAGAGGATCCCAGGGGCACGGCGAGTGCAGAAGCCACCCGTGCGCCTGAATCTACATGGACGTGGAGGGATCAGGCCACAGAGGGGACCGGCCCCTAAACTAGTGGAGAAGAATCAGGCTCAGCTAGATAACCGGAGGATACTGTACTTTGAAGGTGCAGCTGCCCACTACCACAATTTTATCGCCGAAAAGGTGGCCGCACAGGGTCCAGGGGACTGCAGGTTGCCCGACAAGATCCGAGGCTACCGACTTGGGACAATGTTTGTAAGGCGCAGGGCAGGAGGGTGAGAGCCAGCGCAGGTAGACGACCGAGGAAGGCACATAGAACGGGGTCCCGTTTAAGTACTCCTGAAATACCTGAGAGCTGCTGAACCCCTTTCTTGGTGAATGCAGGACAACGAGGGCGGTTATAAGCTGGCAGTTGTAACCTGGAGCAGCGTGATAACTGTGAGTAAAATCTGAAGACTGCACCCCACTGTGTCCTAGAATAATTGCTGCGCCATCCCCTGCACTACACTGCGCCAGCAACATCTACCTCATAACATCACTATTCCCTGCCCTGGAGCTAAGCACTGCCTGTGGAGAGCTGAACAACTCTGCTGTGTCATCATCAGCTCCAGAGGATCTGCACCGCAGCGGTGGCCCCATATAGCCGCATACCACAGGTGGCGTCACGAACATTATCTCTATAAAAACTCTATTCCCCATTGTGACATCCCCCAGCACCGACCGGCCCGGCTACCGAGTACCCCACGGCCCAATCCAACTAAATAAGGCCAAACCTCCTTGTTGGGGTCCCTGGTGAAGAAATTAAAGATCCATTTAGTCACATTACATCACTTTGGTCAGTGCCAGACAGACAGTAGTGCAAAGGTCTATTGTTTTCAGGAACGCCGGTCTAAAGGCTCGTACACGTGACCAACTTGCTCATGCGAGTGCTATCCGTGGTTTTCACTGATATCACTTGTACCCATGATATTCTATGGCTCCGTGCATGCCTAATTTTTTTTCCTATAAATGAGTTCTCTGCGGCAAATAAAGGAGACATGTCCGACTTTGATCTGTGTGTCGGATAGCACTTGGCCATGCAAGTCTATGGATCCATGAAAAACATTGGACCACACTCGGGTGACATCCAAATATTTTCACAGGCTGACAGAATGGAGAAGGTGGAGAAACTTTTTATTTTTTAATCTCTCCACCTCCTAGAAAAACTAATGCCACGCTGATCAAAGTCTGATCACAAAAATAGGACCATTTTTCTCGGATGGAAATAAAATGGTTGTGTGCACTTACCCTAACAGTGGTGATATAATCAGTGAATTAGGAGATTCCAAAGACTGTATCTTCTTGTATTTGGTGCATACAAGATTTCATGCATGATAATGCCCCATCTCATGCTGCACATAACACATCTGCATCTCTGGCTGATATGGGCATAAAAGGGGACAAACTTATGGTGTGGCACCCATGCTCCCCTGACCTCAACCCCATTGAGAACCTCTGGAGCATCATCAAAAGGAGTGTCTATGATGGCGGGAGGCAGTTCACATCTAAGCAACAGCTCTGGGAGGGTATTCTGTCCTCATGCAAAACAATTGAAGCAGAAACCATCCAAAACCTGACAAATTCAATGGACGAGAGAGTTCAGAAGCTCCTTTCGAACAAGCGGTCCTATGTGCAAATGTAACATCACCTAGAATAAAGTTTTGAGTTGAAAACTGTTTGATTTCAGTTTGTAATAACCTGCTAATGCTTATAATTTCAAAAATGACCATTTTTTTGTTCTTTCTTAAAATGAAAAGGTTGAAAACTCTGCTGTGCATAATAATTTGGAACATGCATTTTGAGTGCAGTTTGAGTTTTTTATTTTTTAAAAAATATACTGTTATCATAGGCAGTTTGTACAAAAACCTTTCAATTGTACTCTAATAGTTATTTGACTGGAAAATTACAATGACTGCAATTCATATAGGTAATTTTGGAAAATCTGAGAAAATATTATTTGCATAATAATCTGGAACACAGTGTATTGCGGACTGAGATACTAATGACCTATTTAAGAGATACTAATGATCTAGGTAATCAATACTAGATTAGCGGGGATCTGACAGCTAGTAAGTAGTGTTGAGCGAACATGCTCGACACTGCTCGGTACTCGCCCTAGCATCACGCTACTCGGGATGTTCGGCGAGCACCGAGCATTTCCGGGTTACTCGGGCGGGAGCTCGGGTCTCCGCCCTGCATGTTTGGCGCTCTTTACAGAGCCAATGAACATGCAGGGATTGCCAGCCAGTCACTGTAATGCCGCAGCCATGTTGGTTGTGAGCATTACAGTGAATGGCTGGCCGCACAGCGTCACCTCGAGTATTTAAAACCGGGCGCCGCCATCTTGGACACAGTCGCTCCGGATCAGACAGTGTAGGGACAGCGCTGCTGATTTAGGGAGAGATATATCCTGCAAAATAGTTAGTGTAGGGTCTGTAAAGGCTGCCAGATCAAACAAACAGTCCTTCTCAGGACTAATATCCATCCCAAGTATATCAGGCAGGCAGGCAGGCTGTATAGGAGACGCAGTGGTTATACCAGCAAACGCTGCATTACAGTCCTGTGTGCTGCTCCTGTTGCTGAAATTGCTGGACTTAGCTCCAGGTCCCGGGGGCCAGGAAAAATCCTCTTTTTTAATCTAAATCCTCTTTTTTTTTCCTTCTTCACAATGTACAAATACCCATCTTATTAACCTTTTGGTGTCCCCCCCCCCCCAAAAAAAAAAAAGTGTGCCTCTGATTTTTCAGACACAAATATATCTGTTGAAAATAGTCTGGTGTAGGCCAGAGAAATAGAAGTGTGGTTTTGCAGTTCTATGGGCCATTTGTATCTAAAAAAAACAGTTTGAGTGTGTCGCTCACTGTTCAGCCGCAAATATATATATATTTTAAAAAGCCTGGTATACACCAGTAAATTATTACTGTGGTTTTGATGTTCCACGGTAAAACATCTCTAATATCCTGTTTTTGGCATTTTTTGCTGTATAAAAATAATAATAGTGTCTCCCTGATTTTTAAGACACAAATATATCTGTTGAAAATAGTCTGGTGTAGGCCAGAGAGACAGAAGTGTGCTTTTGCTGTTCCACGGTAAAAAATCTCTATTATCCTGCTTTTTGCATTTTTTGCTGTAAAAAAAAAATAGTGTCTCCCTGATTTTTCAGACACAAATATATCTGTTGAAAATAGTCTGGTGTAGGCCCGAGAAATACAAGTGTGGTTTTGCAGTTCCACGATACAAACCTCTGTATTATCCACTTTTGGGTCATTTGTATCTAAAAAAAACAGTTTGAGTGTGTCGCTCACTGTTCAGCCTCAAATATATATATATTTTAAAAAGCCTGGTATACACCAGTAAAATTATTACTGTGGTTTTGATGTTCCACGGTAAAACATCTCTATTATCCTGTTTTTGGCATGTTTTGCTGTATAAAAATAATAATAGTGTCTCCCTGATTTTTCAGACACAAATATATCTGTTGAAAATAGTCTGGTGTAGGCCCGAGAAATACAAGTGTGGTTTTGCAGCTCCACGGTACAAACCTCTGTATTATCCACTTTTGGGCCATTTGTATCTAAAAAAACAGTTTGAGTGTGTCGCGCACTGTTCAGCCGCAAATATATATATATTTTAAAAAGCCTGGTATACACCAGTAAATTATAACTGTGGTTTTGCTGTTCCACAGTAAAAAATCTCTATTATTCAGGTTTTGGTAGTTTTTTCCGTAAAGAAAAACAGTAGTGTCTCCTGACTGTTGTGACACAAAAATATATCTGTTGAAAATAGTCTTGTGTAGGCCCGACACCCCAGTGAGGTTTCGCAGTTCCACGGGTCAAATCGCTGTACTATCCAGTTTTGGGCCTTTGGTATCTAAAAAAAAAGCAGTTTGAGTGTGTCGCTCAATGTTCAGCCGCAAATATCTCTATTTCAAAAAGTGTGGTATACCCCAGTAAACAATAACTGTGGTTTTCCTCTTCCACGGTTCTAATCTACTCTTTCTTACCCTTTTTCCATTGATAGTGCAAGTGTAAGCTATTTACTTCATTTACAATGGGCAAGGAGCGTGGCAAGGGACGTGGAAGTGGACGTTCTGGTGATGGTTCGTGCAGAGGACGGGGCCGTGGCCAAGGTGAAAATGTGCCACAACCAACAGCCACATCTTCTCGCTCCCACTTCTTGACCGAATTACTAGGGAAGCACAGAACAACACCAGTATTGAGAACTGATCAGTGTGAACAGGTTATAAATTGGATAGCAGACAAGAATTCCAGTTACCTGGGCACCACCACCTCCGGTCTGTCTTCCACACGGTCAACTCTTAGTAGCCGTGAGTCTCGACCGCATACTCCTCCTCACCCTGATGCTCCTTCCTCCCACCATGCCGAGTGTCGTCAGACAGCAATTGATCCCACACTTGGACACTCTGAAGAGCTGTTCACTGGTCCATTTCCATATTTGGGCCCCTCGCCTGATACGCTTGAAGTGGTGGAAGAGGAGATCCCATGTTGCGATGCCCAAATATTTGAACAGCCACGGCCACAGTAAGTTGACGTTGGCAATCTGTCACAAGAGGTGGACGATGACGAGACACAATTGCCAGGAAGTGAGGACGAGGATCGTGGTGCGCAAGTGGAAGTGGAGGAGGTGGTGGATGATCTAGTAACTGACCCAACATGGAAGGAGGACATGCAGAGTGAGGCCAGCAGCACACAGGGGGAGGGAGGCAGAGTACCCCAACAGGCAAGAAGAAGCAGTGTGGTGGCCGCAGACAGAAGGCAGGCAACCGTTCCCCGTAACACCAACACGAGGGACGTTGCAAGTACAAGCGGTAGGTCTTCCAGAGTCTGGAATTTTTTTAAAGACTCTGCTGATAACCCCAAAAAGGCCATATGTTCCACCTGCCATGCCAGCATCAGCAGGGGTGACAAAACTACCAGCCTGACCACCACCAGCATGATCAGGCACATGGCAGCAAAGCACCCGACTTTGTGGGGCGAAACCCAGGGTCCACGACCAGTGTCAGCGGGTGTCACCACTGCTTCTTCCACTGTTGTGCGTGCAATAGAACCCCCTGTTGTGTGTGCAAGGCAATCCCCTGTCCATACTGCATGTAAAGATGCCCCCTCCTCTCAGTCTTCACTTGTTATGGCAGTTTCTCAAGAAACAGCATCAACGTCCACATCCACGTCCCACCGAAGCGTTCAATTGTCCATATCCCAGACCTTTGAACGAAAGCGGAAATTCGCAGCTAACGCCCCACAGGCCACAGTCCTATATTCGCACATTTCACGACTGTTTGCATTGGAAATGCTGCCTTTTAGGCTGGGGGAGACGGAATCCTTTCGCAATCTTATGGCGGTGGCCGTCCCTCGGTACTCGGTCCCCAGCCGACACTATTTTGCCCGGTGTGCCATCCCTGCACTACACAAGCATGTGTCCCAAAGCATCTGCCGTGCCCTCAACAACGCAGTTACTGGGAGAGTCCACCTGACAACGGACACGTGGACAAGTGCTTGTGGCCAGGGACGGTACATCTCTCTGACGGCACACTGGGTAAACATAGTGGAAGCCGGGACCCAGTCAGACCTTGGGACGGAACACATCCTCCCCACACCGAGGATTGCGGGCCCTATGTCAGTCAGAGTTGCCCCCACAGTGTACAGCTCCTGCGCATCCTCCTCCTCCTCCTCATGTTCAGCCTCCATCTCAGATATCACCACATTAGTTACAAGCTGGAAGCATTGCAGTACTGCCTCCGCCAAGCGGCAACAGGCTGTGCTGAAACTCATAAGCTTAGGTGATAAACCTCACACTGCTTGTGAGTTGTGGACAGCTGTGAAAGAGCAGGCAGATCTGTGGCTGAGACCGCTGAACCTACATCCCGGCATGGTCGTGTGTGACAATGGCCGTAACCTGGTGGCGGCTCTGAGGCGAGGTGAGATCACACACGTACCATGCCTGGCTCATGTGCATAACCTCGTGGTTCAGCGGTTTCTTAAATCGTACCCCGAGTTGCCAGATCTGCTCTTGAAAGTACGCCGCCTGTCAGCTCATTTTCGCAAGTCGGCTACAGCTTCCGCCGCCCTTGCTGTGTTGCAGCAGCGTTTGCAGCTTCCGGCACACCGACTGGTGTGTGATGTCCCCACACGTTGGAACTCTACCCTCCACATGTTGCAAAGGATTTGTGAGCAGAAGAGTGCAGTTGTGGAGTACCAGCTGCAACAATGCCATCGATATTCAGGTCAGACTCCACACATAAGACCTCAGGAGTGGACCTGGATGTCTGACATATGTACCATCCTGACAAACTTTGAGGAGGTCACCAAGATGGTGAGTGTCGATAACGCCATCATTAGTGTCAGCATCCCACTTGTCTGTCTTTTGCAACGCTCTCTGCAGAGAATTAAAGAGGAGACATTGCAGCCAGAGTATGATGAGATGGATCAAGAAGCCGTAGCGGGCGATTACACACAGCCCAGCCTCATATCATCCCAACGTGCATTGGGGGACAATGAGGGAGAGGAGGAGGAGGAGGGGGAGGAGGAAGAACAGGAGCTGCTATCATGCGTTGTAGACGGTAGTACCTGTACAAGTGTCATACTGTCGGTTCAGCGTGGGTGGCCTGAGGACAGGGGGGAAGAGGAAGAGGAGGAGGAGGAGGAGAGCATGGTCAGTCGTCATCTTGGTGAGGACACGGAAATCTTGCCCGTTACCAGTCTGGCACGCATGGCTGACTTTATGTTACGCTGCCTTAACCATGACCCTCGCTTTGTCAAAATATTGGGTGACTGTCATTACTGGTTGGTGACACTTGTAGACCCCCGCTACAAGGAGAACTTTCACTCTCTTATTCCTGAGGTGGAGAGGTCTACAAAAATGGGGCAATACCAGAAGGCCCTTGCTGCAGAACTCTTAAAAAAATTCCCATCTGAACACGCTAGCGGCAGAGGTCACAGTTCGTTGCCCAACCAAGGCGTACAGGCGAGAGAGATGCAACTCCAATCCAGCAGAGGCAGGGGAACACTGACAACGTTCTGGGACAGTTTTCTGACACCCGCCCAGCTTACAGGCCCTGAGGCGCGGGGTGCTCTCACAAGGAGTGGAAAGTTTCAAAAGATGGTGAGGGAGTACCTTGCCGATCGTATCAGCGTCCTCCATGATTCCTCTGTGCCTTTTAATTATTGGGTATCCAAGCTGGACACTTGGAATGAACTCGCTCTGTACGCCTTGGAGGTCCTGGCCTGCCCTGCCGCTAGCGTGTTATCGGAGCGTGTTTTTAGTGCCGCTGGGGGAATTATAACTGATAAGAGCACTCGCTTGTCAACTGACAATGCTGATAAGCTGACCCTTATCAAAATGAACAAGGGCTGGATTGGGCCAGACTTCTCATCACCACCAAATGACAGCAGAGTAACATAAAGTCAAATCCACTGTGTTATTTTGGGAGGTGTATTCACATGCACCGCTTCACACCCACACATGGGTATACGCTTCCTCGTTTCGGCTGTTTAATCTTCTTCTCCTTATCCTCAGCCTCCACCACCACTATACCACCAGGGTGCCAGCATTGCAAGTTCCTCCGTCCTAATTTTTGGCAGCTTTTGCTGGGAAAGCATAAGCAAATACCATGGGACACCCACTCCCCAATAATGGGACTTACTTTTGTAATATGCTGTACTGCATGGATCTTGCAAGGGGCATTGCAAGTTGCTCCGTCCAAATTTTTGGCAGCTTTTGCTGGGAAAGCATAAGCAAATACCATGGGACACCCACTCCCCAATAAGGGGACTTATGTTTGTAATATGCTGTATTGCATGGCTCTTGTAAGGGGCATTGCAAGTTGCTCCGTCCTAATTTTTGGCAGCTTTTGCTTGCAAGGCATAAGCAAATACAATGGGACACCCACTCCCCAATAATGGGACTTATGTTTGTAATATGCTGTACTGCATGGCTCTTGTAAGGGGCATTGCAAGTTGCTCCATCCTAATTTTTGGCAGCTTTTGCTGGGAAAACATAAGCAAATACTATGGGAGACCCTCTCCCCAATAATGGGACTTAAGTTTGTAATATGCTGTACTGCATGGCTCTTGTAAGGGGCATTGCAAGTTGCTCCGTCCTAATTTTTGGCAGCTTTTGCTTGCAAGGCATAAGCAAATACTATGGGACACCCACTCCCCAATAATGGGACTTATGTTTGTAATATGCTGTACTGCATGTGACGCGCCCCCTGGGCCGTGTGTACACGTGTGTGGGATACCCGGTGCTGGGTCTCTGGGGTCTGTAGTCTCCGTGGCGGTGACCCGGTCCCGTGGCTCAGGCTGGTCAAACCAGTGGCAGTCTTTCTTAGGTTTTGAGGTTAATTGTCCGACTGCGCCACCCGTGGATTGGGGTCAGGGAGTACCACCGCTGCGAGGCAGACCGCTGAGGCTGGTGTTGTGTGCGCAGCATAGAATGGGATAACTCCCCTCGGGAGGAGTATAGTCTCAGGGCAGTGAGTGTGGATGATGGGGGTGATGGTGCACGAGCGCAGCAGGAACGACTCAGAGTCTTTGCAGTGCAGTTCAGGGTCTTTACTGATGATTATAAGGTAGACCCTCCCGGGAGTACTGGCTAGCATAAGAGGCCTGGTCAGTCTGTGAGCAAGCAGGAGTTCCCCTGGCCAGGTGGAGTTGTTGGCCTCCCCGTCTGTCTGCACTCTTCCTGGCTACCTAGCTGTAAGCGTGTAGAAGTAGCCCACGTCCCTGAGTGTACCGTGTAGTGCTCACCCGTATGGCTGGTGACTTGGGGCCTTCTGTTAGCCTCCGCTCCACGACGGCGGTGCTGGTCCCTTGCTTGTGACTGAGCCTCCCGGCTTCTATGGCCAGAGGACGTGAATTCCCCTGCCGGCTGGTTTCTGCTGCTGGATATATAAGTCCTCACAGCTTCGGACTCCTGTGTCCAGTTCCTATTGTCTTCTGCCAGGGCGAGCTCTGCTCAGCTTCCAGTCCCTGGTCTTTAGCTCCTAGCTCCTACAGAGCTCCTTGCTGTTACTTTCCCTTGCTCTCACTCTGACTCTGACTGTTCTCTGACTCACTCAACCCCGCCCCAGATCCAGTTTATAAGGGCAGAATTCTCCCCTCCCAGGACTGGGGCAGCAGGATGTTGCATGTTTAAGGGATCCTGACCAGGAAACCTCCCACTTGCTCTCCGACGTAATATCTCTATTACTGTGGTGACCAGACCCCTGGGGTGCCACACATGGCTCTTGTAGGGGGCATTCAGTTCCTCATAATTTTTGGAAAGCCTTCCATTCACTGCTTAGGCCAACAGTGCACGGGAGGCCCAGTTGATATAAATTGAAAAAAAAGGTTTAGTTAACGCCCTCTGACCTCCATGTCATTTCCAAGGGGCATTGGAGTGGCTCGAAATTTTTGGTAGGCATTGCACTCACTGTATGCCCTATAACTGTGTAGCTGAACAACTCCTTTTGTTACAGAAACATATCCTACAAGACATATCTGGTTGACTGGCCTGATATTGATGTGAATGGTCCCTGTTCCTCCTGCTCTTTCTCCTTTGCCACCACCTCATCCATCATTTATCACCTGAAGCTTTGTTTTCACGGGAGTCATAGAACTGGGATAGTAGCAGGAAAACATCCAGCAATCCTCGGAGGAGGTAGGATATGCGCCAAAACGCGGACCACCTCAGGCCTAGCCGCTACTACATACATGCGCTTGCATTCCAAGAAAACAAAGCAGATGCTAACTTCTATCATCATCATCATGCACTCTCAACTCCCCTGATGGAGAAGCCAGGGCCCACCGGAGGAGTCTGGTTCTCTGGTGGGCTCGTCCAATGCTGCCCTAAAGCAGGCCAGGCTAAGAAAAGTGTGGGGAAAGTGACAGGAGAAATCAGGGCGGCTGGGGAACGAGGATGGACACCTGGCCGCCACCTGGCGGCTGGGGACCGAGCGTGGACACCCGGCCGCCGGGCGGCTGGGGACAGAGTATGGATACCTCGCTGCCGAAGCGGCCATTAGGTAGTGGCCAGCTTCGGCCTCCTCCAAACTAAAAGGCCCCAGTTCAAGTGAAAGCTAGCAGTATAGTATTGCAGCCTGCGGGTGGGTGGGTGGTTGGCTGCATATTTTCGCTTGCATTGCAAGGAATGGGGGAGGTACAATTGAACACTGCCCTGGGACAAGGACTTGCACGGGGATAGTTGCAAGTCTGCATCTTCTGATGCGGCAAGGATCACTTCTGATGGGCACACTTTTAGACAGTGACCTGGGGGTCAGAGATGCTTCCAGGGGTCTTCCCCATGCTGATCCCTTGTCTTTTCAGCACTGTATGCATGTGTCACACAGCACATGGCCAGATAAGGTTGTAAAATGTTAAAATGACAATTCATGGTGAACGCATTTGTCACGGTTGAAAGCAATACAAAAGTGCAAAAACGCATGAAAAATGCTACTTGTGAACATAGCCCAAGTTGTGGAGGAGTATTTTTGTTTTTGGTTATATATTTTACCTTATACACAGGTTTTTACCCAGGAAAGGAAATTCCTTAACATATTTCACAGGAAAACCGTTTCAGTTTCGTTTTTGAACGCTTTAGTGTGAGCCCGCAAAAGTGGCTTAATACCTCTGACCACGTTGTTGACAACACTGACCTGGGGGTCAGAAATGCTTCCAGGGGCGATCCCCATGCTGCACCCATGTCTTTTGAGCACTGTCACTATCGTTTTGGGCACTTTTTAGGCTTTCTACAGACTGCCGGGGGTGCTGCCGCAAAAGTCTCGGGTCTCTCATAGACTAACATTGGGCTCGTTGCTCGGTTCGAGCACCCGAGTATCACGGTAAGCTCGGCCCGAGCTTCGAGCACCCGAGCATTTTAGTGATCGCTCAACACTATCAGTCGTCATCTTGGTGAGGACACGGAAGTCTTGCCCGTTACCAGTCTGGCACCCATGGCTGACTTTATGTTACGCTGCCTTAACCGTGACCCTCGCATTGTCAAAATGTTGGATGACAGTCATTACTGGTTGATGACACTTTTAGACCCCCTCTACAAGGAGAACTTTCACTCTCTTATTCCTGAGTTGGAGAGGTCTACAAAAATGGGGCAGTATCAGAAGGCCCTTGCTGCAGAACTCTTAAAAAAATTCCAATCTGAACACGGTAGCGGCAGAGGTCACAGTTCGCTGCCCAACTAAGGCATACAGGCGAGAGAGACGCAACTCCAATCCAGCAGAGGCAGGGGAACACTGTGAATGTTCTAGGACAGTTTTCTGAGACATGCCCAGCTTACAGGCCCTGAGGCGCAGGGTACTCTCACAAGGAGTGGAAATTTTCAAAAGATGGTGAGGGAGTACCAGCGTCCTCTGTGATTCCTCTGTGCCTTTTAATTATTGGGTATCCAAGCTGGACACTTGGAATGAACTCACTCTGTATGCCTTGGAGGTCCTGGCCTGCCCTGCCGCTAGCGTGTTATCGGAGCGTGTTTTTAGTGCCGCTGGGGGAATTATAACTGATAAGCGCACTCGCCTGTTAACTGACAATGCTGACAAGCTGACCCTTATCAAAATGAACAAGGGCTGGATTGGGCCAGACTTCTCATCACCACCAAATGACAGCAGAGTAGCATAAAGTCAAATCCACTGTGTTATTTCGGGAGGTATATTCCCATGCATCGCTTCACACCCACACATGGGTATACGCTTCCTCATTTCGGCTGTTTTTTGCTCTTCTCCTTATCCTCAGCCTCCACGACCACTATACCACCAGGGTGACCGTGGTCCATGTTGCCAGCATTGCAAGTTCCTCTGTCCTAATTTTTGGCAGCTTTTGCTTGGAAGGCATAGGCAAAGACTATGGGAGACCCACTCCCCAATAATGGGAATAATGTTTTTAATATGCTGTACTGCATGGCTCTTGTAAGGGACATTGCAAGTTCCCCCTTCCTAATTTTTGGCAGCTTTTGCTTGGAAGGCATAGGCAAAGACTATGGGAGACCCACTCCCCAATAATGGGAATAATGTTTTTAATATGCTGTACTGCATGGCTCTTGTAAGGGGCATTAAAATCGTCTTGTTAAGCTACTGTGACCTCCACCTCTCTTCCACGGGGCATTGATATTGTCTTTTTATTCCACTGTAACCTCCACCACTCTTCCAAGGGGCATTAAAACTGTCTTGTTAAACCACTCTGAACTCCACGTCTCTTCTAAGGGGCATTAAAACCGTCTTGTTAAACCACTCTGAACTCCACAGCTCTTCCAAGTGGCATTGACATGTTGTTTTTAATTACCTCTAACCTCCACGACTCTTGCAACGCGCATTGCATTTCCTCCTAATTTTTGTCAGCTTTTGCTTTTCAATGCATAGGCGAACACTAAGGGAGACCCACTCCCCAATAATGGGTAGAAGGTTTTTAATACGCTGTAATCCACGTCTGTTTCAAGGGGCATTGCAGTGCCTAATAATTTTTGGAAAGCCTTCCATTCCCTGCTTAGGCCAACAGTGTACAGGAGACCCAGTTGCTATAAATGGAAAAAACGGTTTAGTTAAGGCCCTCTGACCTCCATGTCACTTCCAAGGGGCATTGGAGTGCCTCGAAATTTTTGGTAGGCATTGCATTCACTGTATGCCTTATAACTGTGTAGCTGAACCGCTCCTTTTGGTACAGAAACATATCCTACAAGACATGTGTGGTTGGCTGGCCTGATATTGATGTGAATGGTCCCTGTTCCTCCTGCTCTTTCTCCTTTGCCACCACCTCATCCATCATTCATCACCTGAAGCTTTGTTTTAACGGGAGTCATAGAACTGGCATAGTAGCAGGAAAACATCCAGCAATCCTCGAAGGAGGTAGAATATGCGCCAAAATGCTGACCACCTCAGGCCTAGATGCTACTACATACATGCGCTTGCATTCTAAGGAACAGAAAGCTAAGGAGGTGGATGGCCTCATGATCATGAATAATTTACTCGTTGTGTAGGAGGCCGACCACTGCTGCTGTCTACCTTCTGAACTTTGTGTTGAAGCCTGATTGACCCAGGACCCGCAATCCTCTATGTCTGGATCCCAGTGTCCAACTGTGTCCCGACTTCCACAATATTAACCCAGTGTGAAGGCGTCAGTGAGATGAACCATTCCTGGCCACATTCACTTGTCCACGTGTTTGTGGTTAGGCTGTCCTTCCCACTAAATGCACTGGGGAGGGCACAGGTAATGTTTTGGTATGCGCGCTTGTGTATAAGGCGCACCGGGACAAATAGGGGCGGCTGGGGACCGTTTATGGACACCCGGCCACCCCCACGCGGCTGGGGACTGTGTGTGGGCACCCGACCACGGGGCGGCTGGGGACTGAGTATGGACACCCGGCCGCCCCCTGGCGGCTGGGGACCAAGCGTGGACACCCGGCCGCCGGGCGGCTGGGGACTGAGTATGAATACCAGGCTACCGACGCAGCCATGACGTGGTGGCCAGATTCCACCTCCACATGCCTAAAAGGCCCAATTTCAAGTGCAAGCAAGCTAGCAGTATGGTATTGCAGCCTGGGGGTGGGTGGGTGGCAGGCTTCATACTTGCGCTTGTATTGCAAGTTATGGGGGAGGTACAATTGAACACTGCCCTGGGACAAGGACTTGCACGGGGATAGTTGCAAGTCTGCATCTTCTGATGCGGCAAGGATCACTTCTGATGGGCACACTTTTAGGCAGTGACCTGGGTGTCAGAGATGCTTCCAGGGGTCTTACCCATGCTGTTCCCATGTCTTTTTAGCACTGTATGCATGTGTCACACAGCGCATGGCCAGATAAGGTTGTAAAATGTTAAAATGACATTTCCCGGTGAATGCATTTGTCACGGTTGAAAGCAATACAAACGTGCAAAAATGCATAAAAAATGCTACTTGTGAACATAGCCCAAGGTGTGGAGGAGTATTTTTGTTTTTGGTTATTTATTTTACCTTATACACAAGTCTTTACCCTGGAAAGGATGTTCCTTAACCCCTTTCTGACCTGGTCAGTAATAGTACGCACCAGGTTGGGAAGGCCGGTTCAGCGGGGGCTCCGGCGGTGAGCCCGCACTGAAGCGAGCACATGTCAGCTGATTATTGGAATCGCAATCCACCCACGGCTGTTAACATGTTAAATCTCTGACAGTGGCATTTAACTCGGGCTTCCAGGAGTCCTAAGCCCCGCCCATCAGTGACCCCGTCACGTGATCGCGGGTCACAAATGGGTGGGCATGACAACTCAGGGTCTGCAGCAGACGCCTGTGGTTGTCATGTCTCAATTGCTATGAGCGCCACCTAGTGGTCAGCGCTCATAGCAAGTGAGCATTTCTCCTGCATACAAGCGATCTGCTCATCGCTTGTATGCAGTAGAAGCAATCAGACAACTGCTGCTTCTAGTCTCCTCTGGAGACTATAGAAGCAAGCAGAAAGTGTAAAAAAAAAGTTTTTAAAAAAATAAAAAATATATAAAAGTTTGTCACCCCCCTTTCGCCCCATTCAAAATAAAATATATATACAGTGCCTACAAGTAGTATTCAACCCCCTGCAGATTTAGCTGGTTGACACATGCGGAATTAACTTGGCATTGTGACATTTGTACTGTAGATCAGCCTGGAAGTGGGAAATGAACTGCAGCAAATTTTGTTTTTGCTTTTTTTTTTGTTTTTTTTTAAAACGTAAAAAGTTAATTCAGAGTGTCATTTATTATTCAACCCCTCAAACCACAAGAATTCTGTTTGGTCCCCCTAAAGTATTAAGAAGTAGTTCAGGCACCAAGAATAATGAGCTTCACATGTGTGGATTAAAGATATCTTTTGCCAGCCTTTTCTGACTATTTAAGACCCTCCCCAAACTTGTGAACAGCACTCAAACATGGTCAACATGGGAAAGACAAAGGAGCATTCCAAGGCCATCAGAGACAAGATCGTGGAGGGTCACAAGGCTGGCAAGGGGTACAAAACCCTTTCCAAGGAGTTGGGCCTACCTGTCTCCACTGTTGGGAGCATCATCCGTAAGTGGAAGGCTTATGGAACTACTGTTAGCCTTCCACGGCCAGGACAGCCTTTGAAAGTGTCCTCCCGTGCCGAGGCCAGGCTTGTCCGAAGAGTCAAGGCTAACCCAAGGACAACAAGGAAGGAGCTCCGGGAAGATCTCATGGCAGTGGGGACATTGGTTTCAGTCAATACCATAAGTAACGTACTCCACCGCAATGGTCTCCGTTCCAGACGAGCCCGTAAGGTACCTTTACTTTCAAAGCGTCATGTCAAGGCTCGTCTACAGTTTGCTCATGATCACTTGGAGGACTCTGAGACAGACTGGTTCAAGGTTCTATGGTCTGATGAGACCAAGATCGAGATCTTTGGTGCCAACCACACACGTGACGTTTGGAGACTGGATGGCACTGCATACGACCCCAAGAATACCATCCCTACAGTCAAGCATGGTGGTGGCAGCATCATGCTGTGGGGCTGTTTCTCTGCCAAGGGGCCTGTCCATCTGGTCCGCATCCATGGGAAGATGGATAGCACGGCCTACCTGGAGATTTTGGCCAAGAACCTCCGCTCCTCCATCAAGGATCTTAAGATGGGTCGTAATTTCATATTCCAACAAGACAACGACCCAAAGCACACAGCCAAGAAAACCAAGGCCTGGTTCAATAGGGAAAAAGTCAAGGTGTTGGAGTGGCCTAGTCAGTCTCCTGACCTTAACCCAATTGAAAACTTGTGGAAGGAGCTCAAGAATAAAGTCCACATGAGACACCCAAAGAACCTAGATAACTTGGAGAAGATCTGCATGGAGGAGTGGGCCAAGATAACTCCACAGACCTGTGCCGGCCTGATCAGGTCTTATAAAAGACGATTATTAGCTGTAATTGCAAACAAGGGTTATTCCACAAAATATTAAACATAGGGGTTGTATAATAATTGACCCACACTTTTATGTTTAAAATTTAATAAAATTCAACTGAGCAACATAACTTTTTGGTTTGTAAGATTTATGCTTCTGTTCATAAAACCTACTCTCGTTTGCAGTTTGAAGGCTCTAACTTATTTGCATCTTATCAAACCAGCTAAATCTGCAGTGGGTTGAATACTACTTGTAGGCACTGTATATATGTATAAAAAAAAACACATACACATATTTGGTATCGCCGCGTTCAGAATCGCCCGATCTATCAATATAAAAGAAGAATTAATACAATCAGTAAACGGCGTAACGAGAAAAAAATTTTAAACGCCAGAATTGTTTTTTTGGTCGCTACAACTTTGCAATAAAATGCAATAACGGGCGATCAAAACATCGGATCTACCCCAAAATGGTATCAATAAAAACGTCAGCCCGGCACGCAAAAAATAAGCCCTCGCCTGGCCCCAGATCCCGAAAAATGGAGAAGCTAAGGGTCTCGGAAAATGGCGTCATTTTTTTTTGTTTTTTTAGCAAGCTTTGGATTTTTTTTTCACCACTTAAATAAAAAAGAACCTATACATGTTTGGTGTCTATGAACTCGTAACGACCTGGAAAATAATGATGGCAGGTCAGTTTTAGCAATCTGTGAACGTGGTAAAAAAAGGACCCAAAAAACAACTGTGGAATTGCATTTTTTTTGCAGTTTCACTGCACTTGGAATTTTTTTCCCATTTTCCAGCACACGATATGGTAAAACCAGTGATGGTGTTTAAAAGTACAACTCGTCCCGCAAAAAATAAGCCCTCACATGGCCATATTGAACGAAAATTAAAAAAGTTCTGGCTCTGGGAAGAAGGGGAGCAAAAAAGGAAAACACAAAAACAGAAAGACCCATTGTCGTTAAGGGGTTAACATATTTCACAGGAAAGCACTTTCACTTTCGTTTTTGAACGTTTTATTGTGAGCCTGTAAAAGTGGCTTAATACCTCTGCCCACGTTGTTGACAGCAGTGACCTGGGGGTCAGAAATGCTTCCAGGGGCGATCCCCATGCTGCCCCCATGTCATTTGAGCACTGTCACTATCGTTTTGGGCACTTTTTAGGCTTTCTACAGACTGCCGGGGGAGCCGCCGCAAAAATGTTCGGGTCTCCCATAGACTAACATTGGGCTCGTTGCTCGGGTCGAGCACCCGAGTATCACAGTGAGCTCGGCCCGAGCTTCGAGCACCCGAGCATTTTAGTGCTCGCTCAACACTACTAGTAAGCCCACTACTCGGGAGATGTCTGGTGTCACGGTCACTGGAAGTACACAGAGAACATGACAGCTCATTGTACCATGTAGTGTCCATTCTCATGTACTGCAACTCAGCTCCTATTGGCACAGTGTAGAGAGCTGTGGTTCTCTGGCTCCATACACCGTGTACATCGAGAGATCATTTTACCATGTATCATCTGATTGATTGGAGTCTATCAGTTTCTCAATATCTCCTACTTAAACCCCCCTTATCCCATATTTTAGAATCGGAGCTAATCTAATTGATTGTCATTCAAGTTAAAGACTACTATATTAAAAGTTTCAATATGGTTTAGTAACAATCATGTATTTTTATGACGAGTGATTATTATGATGAGCATAATAAAATATCTGAAGGAAAAACATGAATGAGTTGTGAATAATTCATTTTCTATGTGCTCAGATGTGACAAATTTGTATTAGGAAAAGGTCGAACAATTCGGAATCTCTGGATCAGTGGGAAAATAAAAACTTTAAAGACTACTGTATTTTTCGGACTATAAGACGCATTTTTTTCCTCCAAAATTTTGGAGGAAAGTGGGGGGGTGCATCTTGTAGTCCAGATGTATGGTCCGGTTCTGGATGGTGGGTGTGTGGGCGGAGCGGCAGCGGCTGAAGAGCGGGGCACAGGAGGCAGGAGCCGACTGCTACGGCTAACACTGTGCCCGCTGTTAAAAGAAAATTAATATTCTCTGCTCCCCATGCGCATGGGCATGTGAGCACTGAATATTCATTCTCCTTAATAGCGCGCGTAGTGTCAGCTGCAGCCACCGGCTTCCTGCAGTGGCTGCTGCTAACTGTGTGCCCGCTCTTAAAGCAAATGAATATTTACTACTCCCCACTCCCATGGGAATTGGGACAGGGGAATAATTCATTCTCTTTAGTAGCGGGCACACATGATTGCCCGGCCACTGCAGGAGAATGCGCTATTAAGGAGAATAAATATTCCTGTGGCGCCCTGCTGTGCATTGGTGCCACAGATCCTAGAGGGGTGCATGGACGGATTCCTCCACAAGAGGCCCTCATAGCATTCACACACCTCCACCTTCCACCTCAGACCACCAGAGGGAGCCCGGATAGGGATATAAAAAGGGAAGGTGGAGCTAGGCAGTTCAGTCTGGTCTGCAGTTGAGTCTGGAATCCTCAGTCAGTCTGCTGCAGCCAGAGAGGTTGTCAGGTCAGCCCAGACTCAGGAGCTCATGTTAGTGAGCCCAAGGCGTGCCGACGCCGTAAGAGCGGTGAAGAGTAGCGAGGCCTACTGCCAGTGTGAAGCCTAGTGAGGGCCCCGAGCGCGGCCGAAGGCAAGTGGAGTAGCAAGCTACATAGGGGGCAGAGGAGCTTAACCAGCTCACCGCACAACCATTTTCCGGACACCGGGTCCGCGTCTACAGGGATCTCTAGGACCAGCAGAAACAACCGGAACCCCTGGTGAACTATATGTCCCAGGAACACCAAAAGCTGAGCGTTATACCAGGGTCAGGAGTCACGGAGGCCCAAGAGACCGGGGAGTGTGAACTCCAACAGGAGGCACTACCACCAGGTCAGCCGGTGCAAGACAGAGACCAAGTTAGGCCTAGCTCCAGGCAGGTCATAAACTTATCAGGAAAAGGCAAGAAAAAGGAGGCCCCACACCCGCTCACTGGGGAGAGTCCCGATATGCACCCTTCACCCTACAGTGCCCTGGATCGTGCCTGAAACACCACCAGTAAAGGTACTGAAGTGAACTGTTGTGAGTGTGCCTATTCTTCTTCTGACCCAGCTGGGTCCCCTCTGTCCTGCATCCCTTCTACTACACTGCCCTGAGGCCCCGCTCCACTTGTGGGGAGCCGCACCAACTAAGCTGCCTGATCACCGGCCTCAGAGGACTATAGCAGGGCTGGTGATCCTCACCAGACACCATGGGTGGCGTCCTCTTTCCCGCACACCTTTCCCCAATTCCTTGCTTTTAAGAGTGACCCCAGGGTACGGCTCCAGGAGCCGGCCACCGCGGCATCCCCCAGCACCATCAACAGGGCCCGGGCACCGAGTCGTCCCCATCCCCTGGGCGCGTCATTCCCTAGACCCCACGCCCATAGTCCAGCTGATCTCAGCATGTGGGGGCGCATGGCAGTGATGTCATGCATACCAGGCTGGGGATGGGGGTGCCATGCATACCAGGATGGTGGTGCCATGCATACCAGGATGGGGATGGGGGTGCCATGTATACCAGAATGAGGATGGGGGTGCCATGCATACCAGGATGAGGATGAGGGTGCCATGCATACCAGGATGGGGATGGGGGTGCCATGCATAACAGGATGTGGGTGTCATGCATACCAGGATAGGCATGCTATGCATATCAGGATGGGGATGTGGTGCCATGTATACCAGGATGGGGATGAGGGCCACATATAACAGGAAGGGGGGCATATATACCAGGATGGGGGCATATATATACCAGGATGGGGGATATTAGTACAGAATTGGGGGACATTACCCCTATAACAGTGTCAGTAACAGACCCCATCCCCAATAACAGTGCATCATGACCACATTTTTTTATAACATTTTTTTCTATTTTCCTCTTCTAAAGCCTAGGTGCGTCTTATGATCCGGTACGTCGTATAGTCTGAAAAATATGGTTTATATCAACGCGTGATAATGATCACTGTATGTATATTAATAAATAGGTTTAAAGACCGTCATTAACTGAAACAGAAACATGTGTTGGAGGCATAAAAGTGGGTGATGCTGCATCTGCTGTTGATGGGTGAAGTTCATCAGAGTCTGAAAGCTCTGGTCACAGTTGTGGTTATTGTCTCGGCTGTGATAATTCTTTTTTATGTTAGCTGATGATTGATATATTGCAGTGTGCAGGGTCTGCACCATGAAAATATTTCGTAGTTTTACCAACACCAATAAACTAGGAACTACATCAGTCTATCAGCACGTGAAGCGGCATCACCGGCTCAATTGAGAAAAGAAAACTGGCCAGGTCTCTGATGTTCTCCTTCTCCTTGTGATAGTCTTTCTGGGATTAAGGCCACATCCTTAAGGAGTACCTGGTCAGATCCATCAACATCATTATCTACTGCTTGTCGTACTCCATATAATCCTCCTATTCTTTCTCCATACCTAATCAAGTGGCCAGAAAAGAACAATATGCACCCAGCCATTTGCTTGATGCCAACTAAACTCCCATCTAGTCAACTTTCTGGTGGTGCAGTTGCTGCCATTCCACTTTGTGTCTTCCACTGCCTTTGGAAAATGCACCAGTTCTCGATGGTGGATACCCAGCAGTCATTATTTTTTTAAACAAGGGTGGTTTATTCTGGGCTCTCACGTGTAGGAAGCTATGGACTAGTCTTTAGATTTGACATTGGATTTGACATACATCGTCTCTTTCCTTAATGACTGCTCTATTTGTCGACATTGTTCTGCCATGAGCCAAGGAGCCAGTTTCACCATTGCATTCACCGGTATCTGCATTTTGGTGAAATTGAGATGTTGGGTGAGGAGGGGTGGGGGAGCAGCCATGTGGTGTGGCTCACTGATCCATTTCCAGCCTTTTCTCTGTCTAGGATGGTGGGCCCAATGGCGACAGCCAGAGAACCAGATGTGGCCCATGGGCTGCACTTTGCTATGTTCTATACACTAAGTATACAGCTGGAAGGACATATTATGAAACGGTGAGAACAATATTGCAGAAATTGCAAAACCAGGTAAATGTTCATAACAGCACATTTAATTTATTATGGCTCTTTACGTCTTTGTAGAGCTCATTTAATTTAGTTCACATATCTTCACACATGTTTCTGCACATCCGTGGAGTATAGAGATGAACAAATTGATTCAATGCAAAGCAAATTTGTGTTGAATCTTATTTGATCAATTTTCAATTCGTTTACTGCGAATCACCCCAAAAAATTCCCACCGCCATTTTATAAAAAGCAGATTGCTTCAGCCATAGAAGCCTCAAATGATCAAGCTTCCCAATAATGCCTTATAGTTATCACAATACATAGTATGAAAAACGCAATCAAGATGATCTATCATAACCTCTATAAAAGCCGAGGCAGGGAATGCAGCAGATATTTTGGTATGAATCTGTATAGTAAGAGGGCATCAACAATAGAGGCAGAGAGAGAAAGCCATAAAATGCTGAATTAACATTACAGATAGTGTGTGACAGCACAGTAGTTAAAAAAAATGAACCGTCCATTTATCCGTATTCATATATGTTGAGGTCACTTTGACATTACTAAGACTGTGTTTGTGTTAACTAGATAGAAAGGGGTTGAATACAATCCTGGGAGACCTGAGAGTGTTACACGTGTCTATTCAGGGCAATTGGAGGCTTTGCAGGACTTGTGATTCACGGAGAATTGGTTAGCTGCTAATCAATTTAAAAAAAAAAATGAGTGAAGCCGGAAATTTCAAATTTAAAAACAGGTTTAGTTTATTGCCTGAAATAGATTTTAAGTCAGATCTGGGGTTTGAATTAATTGAGAGATCTGTGGTCTGAATTAAGTTAAGGGTCTGCTTTGGGGGTGTGAGCTGGTCCCCGGTGGTAGTCATGTGAGTGGTCCACCATTTTCACGTCAGGGCCAGCTACAGGGAATTGGGTGTTGTTGGTTGGTGTGTGTGACATTATACTTGGATCTGCTGCTTCCATCGTCAGTTGCATTGCACTTAGTGGAGTCCAGCTCCCATTAACCGGTTCATTCAATAAACCAGACAAGTCCTTATAAACAATATCCATTTTATGTATGACCAAACTGGTGAACAGGGGATTACAGGTTATACATGCTCTTTCTCCATCTTCCACACAATACACCGGCTGTATTCTCAGAGTCGGCGTTTTGTTCTCGGCAACAGGTACTGCAGGGGGCATGGGAAGATGTTGAAATTTCCTGGGGGTCATTTGGGTCCACATGTAACGTTATGATCCGGATACCTGGAACCTTTACCTAAGAGAGTCCAAGGGGCCGCTCGTTGATACTAAGCTCCCTGTTTTTAGTACTCACAGAGGGGCGCTTATTTTTCCTAAGGTCCCCCTCTTCCGCTGGACCGTACTTCTCCCAGACTTCTAAGCTTTTCCTCACTGCAGTGGTCCCCACTTGCCTAAGAGGTCCTGCTACCTGTGTAACAGCTTATTTCCATGCGGAGCCTTGTATTTCCACAAACACTAAACCTGTCCTCCTGCTGTCAACCCCTCTCTAGAACACAGCCTACTCAACTCTGACAAACTACTTCCTCTATCCCTATAACCTTCCTACTGGTTCCCCTATAGGGCCACCCACCCCCACTCCTTGGAGACGTCCTTCCCTCCCTCCAGGAACCTGACTCACACACCGGCCATAGGAATAAAATACATTTTTATAAATAATAAGCAAAAATACCACTGCACACAATAACTTAATTGCCTCGTCGTCTTCATGAGCAGGATAGGACTCCTGTCCACCCTCTCACAGAAGCCAAAAGATCTGCTCACGGGTCTGCCTAGGATCTTCATTATGTAAAAGGTCTGGTCTGGGTTTGGATCAAAGCCTTGGGGAAAAAGTTCAACTTGGGCCTTCCCCTAACGCAACTTCTCTTGGTCACATTTTCCTGCAAAGTCTTAACACAGAAAGGAGAAAACTCTTTCTTACTGTATTAGGACAGAAGAAACCACAACACATCCAGATCTGAGATAAGAGGGCCAAAATGGATAAAAATCAGTGGAATTTTGAATTCAAGAAAATAAAAAAAAGTCTTATTTTACCAACTACTAACTTTTTAAAAAACACTCCTCCTCCCATCAAAATCATTAATCTCTTAATATATTGCAGTCATCATATTACATAGCACTGTTTACCTTCAATTGCTCATTTTGCCTTTCTACCCAGATAATTCTTCTCTTTTCCATTAGGTCTATAATATCACGTGAGTAAAAACTAACTGGCTGACTACTTCTAAGCACTATGTAGAAGCAGAAGGTTTACTTTTCCTGCATAAGTCACTGCAAAAGTCCCTGGCAGGGGGAGAAGGGAGCACCTTGTTCAGGAGTTGAAGAGGGGAATGACTCATGCAAGGAAGAGAGACTTCCTGTTTCTACACAGAACAAAGAAAAGAGAAGAATTATCTGGGTAGAAAGGCAAAATGAGCAATTGTAAGTGCACAATGCTATATAATATGATGACTACAATATATTAAGAGGATAAAAACTTTGATGTTAGCGCTTCTTTAAAAACAAAGTTTATTCTCTGAAAAACACCTTTAGAGGAAAGTAATGAACATGAGCTTGAGGTTAATAAAACAGTTAATGTTTCCAAGTAGCTGTAGGTTGGATCCCCAAAATCGATTTCACTTATTGGTGCCAGGAACCTTAGTTTGATCCTGCTATCCTCAGATATAGCTTGATGGAAGGTGTCAGGGTGTAGGGCAATACGCGTGGGAATACAATGTAACATGAGGACTGACGTTAGACTTTGGAATAAGACCTTGCAAAAACAACAATAAAAACTACATATGTGGCACCCCAGGGGTCTGGTTTTCCACAGTAATGTAATGTTATGTCTGAGAGCAGGTGGGAGGTCCTTTGGTCAGGGATCCTGTGCATGCCACACCTCCTGCCCAGTCTTGGGAGGGGAAGAACTTCCCCTGTATAAACCCGGGGCTGAGGCAGGGTGAGTCAGACAAGTGGAGTAGAGACACGAAGCAGCATAGGAAACAGCAGAGTTACAAGGAGTCAGGGGCTGGCAGCTGCAGAGCTCGCCCTGACTAAGAAGACTTCTTTCCGGACCCGGAGTCCGAGGCTGTGGGGACTAACTCTTACCCAGCAGCAGAATCCGTCAGGCAGGGGATTTCAGGTCCTCTGGCCCAGAAGCCCGAAGGCACGGTCACACGCGTGGGACCAGCACCGCCATCGTGGAGCGGAAGCCATTAGAAGGCCCCGAGTCACCGGCCATACGGGTGAGCACCACACGGTACACTCAGGGACGTGGGCTACTTACATCAGCTTCTAGCAAGGTAGCCAGAAGAGTACAGTCAGTTTGGGAGGCCTACAACTACGCCTGGCCAGGGGAGATCCCATCTGCTCAAGGACTGACCAGGCCCCGTTCGCTAGCAAGTACTCCGGGAGGGTCTATCGTTGTTACCAGTAAAGACCCTGAACTACACCGTACCGTCTCTGAGTGGTTCCTGCTACCCCCATCATCCACGTCGGCTGCCCTGAGACCATACCCCTCCCGTTGGGGGTTATACTATCACGCTGCATAATCCTACCATCGGCCTCAGCGGTCTGCCCTGCAGCAGCAGCTCCCTGGCTGCACTCAACGGGTGGCGTAGTCATCAACTATTTACTACTAGTAGACTGCCGTCCAGTTTGACTCCCTGGGCACGGACCGGGTCACCGCCACGAGACTACAACCCTCCACGGATCCGGCTCCGGGTAAGCTCCCGCGTGCGCACCGCAGCGCGACACAGGCCCAGGGGCGCGTCAACTTTGGCGTAGTCAGCAGGATTACGTGCCCGCAACCACCGGGTACTGCGTGCCTGAAAAGCAAAGACTGTTCAAACTTACCAGTGGTGAAGATTCCCGCTATCCGTGGAGGTTTCCCGCCATCCGGCGCCATCTTCTACCTTCTTCCCGCCATCCGCGAAGTTTTCCCGCCATCCGGCGCCATCTTCGACCTTCTTCCCGCCATCCGTGGAGTTTTCCCGCCATTGGACGCCATCTTGAGGACGCCGCGCGGGAAGAAGAGGGGCGTGGACTCCGAAAGCGCGCGAGAACTGAAGCCCCGCCTCACGTCCGGACGTTGCGTAAGGTCCTGGAAGGAGCCCAGCAGACGCCGACGTCACCGGAGCGCGACGGAAGGTCCTCAACCCTGACGATCCACTGCGGAGCCGCGGCCTACGGAACAGGATCATCGCAAGGTAGGCCACGGTCCACTAGGGGGGAGGAAGATGTCGGATACGGAGGAGAGCTTCACTGCCTCAACCCCCGCCAGCGCCACCGCTGCTGCAGTTATGCCCTTCACCATGCCCTATATCCCGGGAGCAGCTTGGCTACCCCAGTACTCAGGGGAGTCACATACCCTGCATGACTTTAGAGAAAAGCTGGATAGCCTCTTCCAGGTGTACCCCCTCACAGAAGAGCAAAAAGTGAGCATCCTGGTGGCCCAACTAACTGGGGCAGCCAAAAGGGAAGTAAAATCCTGGCCATCTGGGAGGAAGACTGTCGCAGGGATACTAACCCGGCTGAAGGACACCTTTGATACCCGCACCTCAGCCGAGATTAAGCTTAGATTCTACGGGTGCAAGCAGCGAGCGCATGAGAGTATAAGGGACTATGCACTAAACCTACAAGAGGCCCTGAGGGCCATAAAGCAGACCGACCCTGATGGGGTGGGAAACGAGGACAGGCTGTTGACTGAACAATTTATAGAGGGTTTATATTGCAATGCCCACTGAACCCAGTTGCGGGCAATGGCCTTACAGGATCCCCATCTGGACTTTGCACAGTTCAAGGACAGAGCCATCCGGGTGCTCCGAGAACCGGCACCGGGTGGCGTTGTGACCCACAGGCGCCCAGCTATCACTTACCACCAGGAGGCGGCGCCCTTGTCGGCAGGGCCTGTGGGAGCTGATGCGCAGGCTTTGGACAATGACCCGGCTCCAGACCTACGCCATCAGGTCCAAGAGCTAGCTAAGAGCGTTGATGCGCTAACCCGAACTGTGCAGTCTTTACAGGTTTCCACCCCAGGGAAGATCCAGCTGGCATCCGGACCGGAGGACATCCCGTGGCGTCGACCAAGGAGGACCCCACCGGCCAGAGGAAGACCCAGTGACCGATACAGCGAGGACGGACGACCCATCTGCCGCCACTGCAATCAACCCGGACATATGGAAAGGTACTGTTCTTTAAACGGGCACAACCTGGGGTAGAGGGCCAACCCCCAGGAAAAAGATCACCAGGCCCATCGAACTGGCGCGACAGATATGTGGGAGGACGTCCAGTCTTGCCTGTGGTACTGGATGGCATTCCCATGAGTGCCCTACTGGACACCGGGTCACAGGTCACCACCATCCCGTACGTGCTCTTCAAGCAGTACTGGAATGACTCGGATATTACCCGCTACCCCGACGACGACTTGAGTATCATCGCCAGCAATGGTCAGCCCGTGCCACAGATCGGATTTAAAGAGGTGACCATCAAAATTGGTAGAGTCGAACTGGCCGCACAGGGACTGATCATTGTAGATATTGATAAACATGAGAGTCACCCAAAAATAACTCTAGGAACTAATGTAATTGAAAATTGTCTTGCAGAGGTGATTTTCCTTTTACAGCAGGTTGCCAAGAATGCCAGCTCCGGCGAGCAGCGGGTGCTCCAGAAAGAGATCCGGGCACTGATGCAACGGCAACAAGTGGAACTCTCCGGCGGTGAGATTGGTAGCGTAAGAATGTGTGACCCTTTTCCTATTGCCATGCCCCCAAAAAGTGAAATGATGATTTGGTGCCGGGCAGCTATTGGTCTGAGAGGTAGAGATTACCAGGCAATGGTAGAACCAGTTTACTCAGACAGTAGGCCCACCATTTTGACAGCACGGGGGGTCGTCAATGTACGCCATGGGAGGGTGCCCGTTCGCATAATAAATATCGGGGAGAGGGAAGTGTACCTGCCCCGGTATGCCACGCTAGCCAAATTATATATCACTAATCAAAATTCTATACAATCTGTGGAACCCTTGCCTCCATCTCACCCGGAGGAAGGTAACGGCTCTAAGAAAGACATGGAGGACTGGTGTCAGCAACTACATCTGGGTACTGACTCCACTCCCTCACATCAGAAACAAGGAGTCTATCGGGTGGTTCAAGAGTATGAGAGAGTGTTTAGTAAACACCCGTTAGACTTCGGGCGAGTCAAGGGGGTAGAACATCGCATCCCCACGGGAGATCATCCTCCCATAAAAGAGAGGTATCGACCCGTACCCCCTGCACATTACCAACACGCCAAGGGGATGCTTAGAGACATGAAGGAGGCTGGGGTAATCCGGGATAGTTGTAGCCCCTGGGCAGCCCCATTAGTTTTAGTCAAAAAGAAAGACAACACCATGAGGATGTGTGTAGATTACCGGAAAATCAACCGTATCACACACAAGGATGCGTACCCCTTACCAAGGATAGAGGAGTCATTGGCTGCTTTAAGATCTGCTAACTTCTTCTCTACCTTGGATCTCACTAGCGGGTACTGGCAGGTTCCTGTAGCAGAGGCGGACCGGGAGAAGACCGCATTCACCACCCCGATGGGACTTAGCGAGTTCACCTGCATGCCGTTCGGACTCTGCAACGCACCAGGAACCTTCCAACGCCTAATGGAGTGTTGTCTGGGCCACAGAAACTTCGAGACGGTCCTGTTGTACCTGGACGATGTCATCGTATATTCCAAGACGTATGAGGACCACCTGAAACACCTGGCGGAAGTGTTCGAGGCTCTGGCGAGTTACGGCCTAAAGGTGAAACCCTCCAAGTGTCACCTCCTGAAACCAAAGGTGCAGTACCTGGGACACGTAGTGAGCGCTGACGGAGTGGCTCCCGACCCTGATAAAATCACCGCAATTAAGGAATGGCCAAGCCCCTCCAGCGTAAAAGAAGTGCGGCAGTTCCTCGGGTTGGTAGGCTACTACCGAAGGTTTATTCCCGGTTTCACCAAAAAGGCAGCACCTATGCAGGACCTCCTGATAGGCCAGTCCCGGAAGGCCAAGAACCAGAAGCCGCCCTTCAAATGGGAAGAGCTGGAAGAAGAGTCCTTCCGCCAGCTGAAGATGGCCCTCACGGGGGACGAAATCCTGGCGTACCCGGATTATAGCCAGCCCTTTATCCTCTACACCGACGCCAGTAACATCGGGCTAGGAGCCGTACTGTCCCAGATCCAGCAGGGGAAGGAACGAGTAATCGCCTACGCCAGCCGAAAACTGCGACCCACCGAAAGGAACCCCGAGAATTACAGCTCATTTAAGTTAGAGTTCCTGGCCGTAGTATGGGCAATCACTGAGCGCTTTAAGCATTACCTCGCTTCTTCCCGGTTCACCGTGTACACGGATAACAACCCGCTGACACACCTGGACACGGCAAGACTCGGTGCCCTGGAGCAGAGGTGGATGGCCCGTCTGTCCAACTACGAGTTCACAATTAAATACCGGGCAGGACGCTCCAATACCAACGCGGATGCCCTGTCCAGGATGCCCAACCTGCCGGACGGAGGAGAAGATCCGGAGGGACTGGAAGAAGTTGAACTCCCTGCGTTCCACCGTCATGGGACTATTCAGTATTCCCACCGGGTAAGGAGTAAGCAGGCTGCTACGTTGAACCCCTTACCCCACTACAACTGGGCGGAAACGCAAGACAGCGACCCTGCCGTCCGACTGGTGAAGGAGATGCTGACTCGGCCGGAGGCTCGCCTTGAACCAGACGCTCCGGAGGAAGCCAAACAACTATGGGCAGAGAAGAGTCGACTGTTCCTTTACAAAGGGAAGTTGTGCCGCAGAATGGTTAACTCCCGGACGCATGAATTACTCTGGCAAGTAGTGGTGCCACGAAGAGACGCAGCCATGGTGATGGAGGCATACCACGACGGAGCTGGACACTTTGGGTGGAAAAAGCTGGAGTTCCTGCTGCGCGAGCGGTTCCACTGGGTAGGCATGAGGGGAACCATCGAGAAGTGGTGCAGAGATTGTGGCCCGTGCAACCTGAGAAGGAAGGACCGAGCCAGCCAGAAGACTCCCCTGCAGTCCATCGTCACCCGGCAACCGTTGGAACTGGTAGCCTTGGATCATGTAAAACTGACCCCAAGCAGAAGTGGCTACGTCTACGCGTTAACCATCGTGGATCATTACTCCCGGTTCTTGGTTGTCGTCCCCGTCAAGGACTTAACGGCTCAAACAGCAGCTAGAGCCTTCCAGCAGCACTTCTGCCGTCCACACGGGTACCCGGACCAAGTGCTGACGGACCAGGGACCTGCCTTTGAAGCGGAGGTCTTTCAGGAATTCTGCAATCTGTATGGCTGCCGGAAGATAAGGACGACACCCTACCATCCGCAGACTAATGGACTTTGTGAAAAAAATGAACCAGGTGGTAATGGATCTTCTAAAAACGTTGCCCCTGGAAGAACGCAGTCTGTGGCCTGAAAAGTTGCCCGATCTGGTGGACCTATACAACCACATCCCGGTAGGTTCCACCAACTGTACCCCGGCTTACCTAATGAGGGCAAGACCTGGTAAGTTACCTGTTGACCTGGAAATGGGAGTCCTGACCCCCGAGGACACTTCACCAGAAACAGACTGGGACACAGAGAGGCAGCAGCAGTACCGGAGAGTACAGGAGAGCGTGGAGCGAAGTCTCTGTCAGGCTAGGGAAAGACAAGAGAAAACTTACAACCAGTATGCTCCCGCTGTTCCCCTGGTACCCGGAGAGCAGGTCTTGAAGAGGAAGAGACGGCTCCACAAGTTGGACGACCAGTGGGAGAAGGACCCGTACACCGTACTGCCCTCAAGCCACGAAAACCCGAAGGTCTGTACCATCAGTAAAGACGGAGGGGAAACCACAGCCATTGTATCCCGGGACCACCTGAAGAAGTGTCCCGAACAACTGAGGAACCCTGAAGAGGAACAAGAAGACCATCGACCCGTAGAGGAAAGGGAAGATATGGTTAGTACCGTGCTCGGGGACTTCCCTCGGTCTTGGACTCAAGTCAATGGTGCAGTTGTGGTACCCGTACTCACCTTTCTCCAACCATCATCCCAAGAACCTACGGAGCAACCGGTAGAGCTGGAAGAACAGCCGGTCCAGGAGGCAGAAGACTCTACACAAGCAGACCCGGAAAATCAACCCTCTGCTTATAGTGAGCCTGCCATACCCCTAGTGAGCCAGAGGGCCCATAGACAGCTGCCCAGTTTACCCTTGACAGCTCCTACACCCTGTAGTTCAGGGCCAGACAGTCAGCTCCGTAGGTCCACTAGGGCCACTAGAGGCCAGCTACCCGCACGTTGGAGGATCTAAATGTTTAAGCTATCTTATAATGTTTACTTGGTTATAGTTGCTTGTGTATAATTTTGTGTTTCTAGTTCTTTTTAGGAGTCCTTGGTGGATTTACCGGGAATCCTTGTACATAGTTGGAGCGTAACCCAGGATGGACTAGAGACTGTTAAGGACTCGGGGTAGGACAGACCCCTACCTGGTTACGTCTCCCTGTTTTGGTGAAATGGACACCTTGCTTTTCAAAACTGCACCCGGTTGCGGACACGCCGTAACCATCTTATATGTTTTCTTATTGTATTATTAATGTTTTTGCCTTGTTATGTTTTTCTAAATGTGTTTAGTCCCGGAGTACTAAATTTCACTAGGGGGGAATGTGGCACCCCAGGGGTCTGGTTTTCCACAGTAATGTAATGTTATGCCTGAGAGCAGGTGGGAGGTCCTTTGGTCAGGGATCCTGTGCATGCCACACCTCCTGCCCAGTCTTGGGAGGGGAAGAACTTCCCCTGTATAAACCCGGGGCTGAGGCAGGGTGAGTCAGACAAGTGGAGTAGAGACACGAAGCAGCATAGGAAACAGCAGAGTTACAAGGAGTCAGGGGCTGGCAGCTGCAGAGCTCGCCCTGACTAAGAAGACTTCTTTCCGGACCCGGAGTCCGAGGCTGTGGGGACTAGCTCTTACCCAGCAGCAGAATCCGTCAGGCAGGGGATTTCAGGTCCTCTGGCCCAGAAGCCCGAAGGCACGGTCACACGCGTGGGACCAGCACCGCCATCGTGGAGCGGAAGCCATTAGAAGGCCCCGAGTCACCGGCCATACGGGTGAGCACCACACGGTACACTCAGGGACGTGGGCTACTTACATCAGCTTCTAGCAAGGTAGCCAGAAGAGTACAGTCAGTTTGGGAGGCCTACAACTACGCCTGGCCAGGGGAGATCCCATCTGCTCAAGGACTGACCAGGCCCCGTTCGCTAGCAAGTACTCCGGGAGGGTCTATCGTTGTTACCAGTAAAGACCCTGAACTACACCGTACCGTCTCTGAGTGGTTCCTGCTACCCCCATCATCCACGTCGGCTGCCCTGAGACCATACCCCTCCCGTTGGGGGTTATACTATCACGCTGCATAATCCTACCATCGGCCTCAGCGGTCTGCCCCGCAGCAGCAGCTCCCTGGCTGCACTCAACGGGTGGCGTAGTCATCAACTATTTACTACTAGTAGACTGCCGTCCAGTTTGACTCCCTGGGCACGGACCGGGTCACCGCCACGAGACTACAACCCTCCACGGATCCGGCTCCGGGTAAGCTCCCGCGTGCGCACCGCAGCGCGACACAGGCCCAGGGGCGCGTCACATACAGTAGGTTATCCTGTAAAGGAGGAAATAAGTAGAAACATTTCAAAATGCAGGATAAAGCAAAGCTTATACAGGTGCTGCTTCTCAGTGAAGTGGAAAGACCTTTAAGAAGCAGTACTTATCCAGGACAAAACTTTTTCCGCATATTTTGTATTGGTTTGCGAATGATCCATTGAGTCATAGAATCATAGAATCATAGAATCATAGAATGGTAGAGTTGGAAGGGACCTCCTGGGTCATCTGGTCCAACCCCCTGCTCAAAGCAGGATTCACTAGATCATCTCAGACAGATGTCTGTCCAGCCTCTGTTTGAAGACGTCCATTGAAGGGGAACTCACCACCTCTCGTGGCAGCCTGTTCCACTCATTAATCACCCTAACTGTCAAAAAGTTTTTTCTAATATCTAATCTGTGTCTCCTCCCATTTAGTTTCATCCCATTGCTTCTAGTCTTTCCTTGTGCAAATGAGAATAAAGATGATCCTTCTACAATGTGACAGCCCTTGACATATTTGTAGACAGCTATTAAGTCTCCTCTCAGTCTTCTTTTTTGCAAGCTAAACATTCCCAAATCCTGCAACCGTTCCTCATAGGACATGGTTTGCAGACCAGTCACCATTCTGGTCGCTCTTCTCTGAACTTGCTCCAGTTTGTCTATGTCTTTTTTAAAATGTGGTGCCCAAAACTGTACACAGTATTCCAGATGAGGTCTGACCAAAGAGGAGTAAAGACCGATAATGACTTCACGTGATCTAGACTGTATGCTTCTGTTAATACATCCCAGAATTGTATTTGCCTTTTTTGCTGCTGCATCACACTGTTGACTCATGTTCAGTCTATGATCTATTAGTATACCTAAGTCTTTTTCACATGTACTGTTGCTTAGCTCTATTCCTCCCATTCTGTATATGCTTTTTTCATTTTTATTGCCCAGATGTAGTACTTTGCATTTTTCCCTGTTAAAAACCATTCTGTTGGTTGCTGCCCACTGCTCCAGTTTATTTAGGTCTTTTTGAATCCTCTCTCTCTCTTCTCTAGTATTAGCTATCCCTCCTAGCTTTGTGTCATCAGCAAATTTAATCAGTTTACCCTCAATTCCTTCATCTAAATCATTGATAAAGATGTTGAACAATACAGGTCCCAGGACGGAGCCCTGTGGTACCCCACTTGAGACATTCATCCAGCTGGATGTGAAGCCATTTACAACCACCCTTTGAGTCCGATCACTAAGCCAGTTATGAATCCACCTAACAGTTGCCTGGTCCATTGCATACTTGGTCATTTTTTCAATAAGGATGGTGTGAGATACTTTGTCAAATGCTTTGCTGAAGTCAAGATATACTATATCTACAGCATTTCCCTGATCCACCCAGTCAGTGATTCTGTCATAGAAGGAAATTAAGTTAGTCTGACATGACTTGTTAGTTACAAACCCATGCTGACTCTGGTTAATCACTTCATTCTTATCCATGTACTTACATACATGTTGTTTGTCACCGAGATCTGTCCAGAGCAGGAGCCTCTTATCTAACTCCAACCCTACGAGCCCTCGACGTTCTTAAACACTCAAAACAACAATACCAGGTGAGCACCGACCACCGTACACAATCTTACACCAGTCTACATGTACATTTAATACTTTCTGTTAAATACTTTGACTGACAGTTCTGCATAGACGTCCGAAGTGGAGATAGCAGTGTCTTCAGTTATATTGTAGACCAGAAAGGTGACATGGAGCTGTAATGGCTGCCCATGGTTATTGTCGCTTATGAAATCCTAAATATTTCACAAGTAGGACTTTGTCTGGTTAGTTTTTATTTTTTACTGGTGGAAGTTTAGCAAATAAAGTATCCTTAATCTTTAGTAAATCATTCATATGGACATCAAAAGAGAGCACAGACATTTGTTAACACACCTCGGAGTGTGCAGGATCCTTAGTCGTAACATGTACCCTATCCAGCCAACAAAAGTGTTGATATTAAGGATTCTCATGACTGGCAAAACCCAGGGGCATTTGGGAGACCCCAGACAGGTGAGGTTTGTCAGCCAATTGGAGTTCATCGTTCCCTATTTAAATTCCCATGTTACCATCCTTCCATTGCTAATCCTGTTACTCTTATTAATAAACTGGCTTTGTATCTGACTAGGCTTTTTCCAAGTTTTCTCTACTGCTTAATCCCTCAATGATTGGGCAATTTTTTAACTTTTGCGCTTAAGGTTTTTTGACAACCAATTTCAAGTCAACTATAGATGGTTAGAATGATACATTTTATTGGCCTGTCTGATGAGGTGCCAGTAAAAAAAGCTCAAGAAGTCCTGGCCAGACATAGCAGACATGGGATCTTCAGCAGGCCCTGACTGCAATGACAACCCTTGGCACCTCATGTTCACGCCATGGGGAAGGGGCTAGCCTTCTAATTACAACTGTGACGATTTTCAGAGGCATCTGAAAGGTGAGAATGTTGTGATTGGTGCTAGCTCCAATCTTATCAGTTACTCTCAGGTGCTGGCTGTGTAAGACAGCCAGGACCTGTGGTGTATGGAGTGAGCTCTGCTCCTGAGCTCACGCAATACAGTAAGTGCTCACATCTGTCATACATGTACAGTGGTGTTTGAAAATTTGTAAACCCTTCAGACTTTTCCATATTTCTGTATAAATTTGACCTAAAACTACATCATATTCCCATGCAAGTCCCAAAAGTAGATAAAGATAACTAAATTAAACAAATGAGTCAAAAATATTAGACGTCATTTTTTATTGAGGAAAATTATCAAATATCCCATTTCTGTGAGTGGAAAAAATAAGTAAACCTTTAGGATTGGCAGATAAAATTGAATAGGGGAAATTAGAGTCAGGCGTTTTCAATCAATGGGATGACAATCGGGTGCGAGTGGACGACCTGTTTTATTTAAAGAATGAGGATGTATTAAAGTCTGATCTTCAAAGATATGTTTGTGGAAGTGTATCATGGTATTAACAAAGGAAATTTCTGAGGACCTCACAAGAAAAGCTGCTGAAGCTCATCAAGGTGGAAAAGGTTACAAAACCATCTCTAAAGAGTTTGCACTCCACTAATTCACATTCAGGCAAACTGTGCACAAATGAAGAAAATTGAAAACCATTATAACCCTCCCCAGGAGTGGTCGACCAACAAGGATCACTCCAAGATCAAAGCGTATATTAGTCCTTGAGGTCACAAAGGATCCAAGGTAAACTCTAAACAACTAAAGGCCTCTTTCACATTAGCCAATTTTAATGTTCATGAACTATCTGAAGGACACTGAAAAACAATTAGAACATTAGTATTATGATTTGGGTCTTTATTGCTGCATCTGGGCAAGGATGGCTGCCAACATGGATGGAACAATGAATTCATGGGCTGAATCTCAAGAGAACGTTAGCCACACAACCAAGTCACAATCCTAACCATAATCCTATAGAAATGTTGTGGAAGGACCTGAAGTAAGCAGTTCATGGGAGAAAACCCACCGCGGCATCCCCCAGCACCATCAACAGGGCCCGGGCACCGAGTCGTCCCCATCCCCTGGGCGCGTCATTCCCTAGACCCCACGCCCATAGTCCAGCTGATCTCAGCATGTGGGGGCGCATGGCAGTGATGTCATGCATACCAGGCTGGGGATGGGGGTGCCATGCATACCAGGATGGTGGTGCCATGCATACCAGGATGGGGATGGGGGTGCCATGTATACCAGAATGAGGATGGGGGTGCCATGCATACCAGGATGAGGATGAGGGTGCCATGCATACCAGGATGGGGATGGGGGTGCCATGCATAACAGGATGTGGGTGTCATGCATACCAGGATAGGCATGCTATGCATATCAGGATGGGGATGTGGTGCCATGTATACCAGGATGGGGATGAGGGCCACATATAACAGGAAGGGGGGCATATATACCAGGATGGGGGCATATATATACCAGGATGGGGGATATTAGTACAGAATTGGGGGACATTACCCCTATAACAGTGTCAGTAACAGACCCCATCCCCAATAACAGTGCATCATGACCACATTTTTTTATAACATTTTTTTCTATTTTCCTCTTCTAAAGCCTAGGTGCGTCTTATGATCCGGTACGTCGTATAGTCTGAAAAATATGGTTTATATCAACGCCTGATAATGATCACTGTATGTATATTAATAAATAGGTTTAAAGACCGTCATTAACTGAAACAGAAACATGTGTTGGAGGCATAAAAGTGGGTGATGCTGCATCTGCTGTTGATGGGTGAAGTTCATCAGAGTCTGAAAGCTCTGGTCACAGTTGTGGTTATTGTCTCGGCTGTGATAATTCTTTTTTATGTTAGCTGATGATTGATATATTGCAGTGTGCAGGGTCTGCACCATGAAAATATTTCGTAGTTTTACCAACACCAATAAACTAGGAACTACATCAGTCTATCAGCACGTGAAGCGGCATCACCGGCTCAATTGAGAAAAGAAAACTGGCCAGGTCTCTGATGTTCTCCTTCTCCTTGTGATAGTCTTTCTGGGATTAAGGCCACATCCTTAAGGAGTACCTGGTCAGATCCATCAACATCATTATCTACTGCTTGTCGTACTCCATATAATCCTCCTATTCTTTCTCCATACCTAATCAAGTGGCCAGAAAAGAACAATATGCACCCAGCCATTTGCTTGATGCCAACTAAACTCCCATCTAGTCAACTTTCTGGTGGTGCAGTTGCTGCCATTCCACTTTGTGTCTTCCACTGCCTTTGGAAAATGCACCAGTTCTCGATGGTGGATACCCAGCAGTCATTATTTTTTTAAACAAGGGTGGTTTATTCTGGGCTCTCACGTGTAGGAAGCTATGGACTAGTCTTTAGATTTGACATTGGATTTGACATACATCGTCTCTTTCCTTAATGACTGCTCTATGTGTCGACATTGTTCTGCCATGAGCCAAGGAGCCAGTTTCACCATTGCATTCACCGGTATCTGCATTTTGGTGAAATTGAGATGTTGGGTGAGGAGGGGTGGGGGAGCAGCCATGTGGTGTGGCTCACTGATCCATTTCCAGCCTTTTGTCTGTCTAGGATGGTGGGCCCAATGGCGACAGCCAGAGAACCAGATGTGGCCCATGGGCTGCACTTTGCTATGTTCTATACACTAAGTATACAGCTGGAAGGACATATTATGAAACGGTGAGAACAATATTGCAGAAATTGCAAAACCAGGTAAATGTTCATAACAGCACATTTAATTTATTATGGCTCTTTACGTCTTTGTAGAGCTCATTTAATTTAGTTCACATATCTTCACACATGTTTCTGCACATCCGTGGAGTATAGAGATGAACAAATTGATTCAATGCAAAGCAAATTTGTGTTGAATCTTATTTGATCAATTTTCAATTCGTTTACTGCGAATCACCCCAAAAAATTCCCACCGCCATTTTATAAAAAGCAGATTGCTTCAGCCATAGAAGCCTCAAATGATCAAGCTTCCCAATAATGCCTTATAGTTATCACAATACATAGTATGAAAAACGCAATCAAGATGATCTATCATAACCTCTATAAAAGCCGAGGCAGGGAATGCAGCAGATATTTTGGTATGAATCTGTATAGTAAGAGGGCATCAACAATAGAGGCAGAGAGAGAAAGCCATAAAATGCTGAAGTAACATTACAGATAGTGTGTGACAGCACAGTAGTTAAAAAAAATGAACCGTCCATTTATCCGTATTCATATATGTTGAGGTCACTTTGACATTACTAAGACTGTGTTTGTGTTAACTAGATAGAAAGGGGATGAATACAATCCTGGGAGACCTGAGAGTGTTACACGTGTCTATTCAGGGCAATTGGAGGCTTTGCAGGACTTGTGATTCACGGAGAATTGGTTAGCTGCTAATCAATTTAAAAAAAAAAATGAGTGAAGCCGGAAATTTCAAATTTAAAAACAGGTTTAGTTTATTGCCTGAAATAGATTTTAAGTCAGATCTGGGGTTTGAATTAATTGAGAGATCTGTGGTCTGAATTAAGTTAAGGGTCTGTTTTGGGGGTGTGAGCTGGTCCCCGGTGGTAGTCATGTGAGTGGTCCACCATTTTCACGTCAGGGCCAGCTACAGGGAATTGGGTGTTGTTGGTTGGTGTGTGTGACATTATACTTGGATCTGCTGCTTCCATCGTCAGTTGCATTGCACTTAGTGGAGTCCAGCTCCCATTAACCGGTTCATTCAATAAACCAGACAAGTCCTTATAAACAATATCCATTTTATGTATGACCAAACTGGTGAACAGGGGATTACAGGTTATACATGCTCTTTCTCCATCTTCCACACAATACACCGGCTGTATTCTCAGAGTCGGCGTTTTGTTCTCGGCAACAGGTACTGCAGGGGGCATGGGAAGATGTTGAAATTTCCTGGGGGTCATTTGGGTCCACATGTAACGTTATGATCCGGATACCTGGAACCTTTACCTAAGAGAGTCCAAGGGGCCGCTCGTTGATACTAAGCTCCCTGTTTTTAGTACTCACAGAGGGGCGCTTATTTTTCCTAAGGTCCCCCTCTTCCGCTGGACCGTACTTCTCCCAGACTTCTAAGCTTTTCCTCACTGCAGTGGTCCCCACTTGCCTAAGAGGTCCTGCTACCTGTGTAACAGCTTATTTCCATGCGGAGCCTTGTATTTCCACAAACACTAAACCTGTCCTCCTGCTGTCAACCCCTCTCTAGAACACAGCCTACTCAACTCTGACAAACTACTTCCTCTATCCCTATAACCTTCCTACTGGTTCCCCTATAGGGCCACCCACCCCCACTCCTTGGAGACGTCCTTCCCTCCCTCCAGGAACCTGACTCACACACCGGCCATAGGAATAAAATACATTTTTATAAATAATAAGCAAAAATACCACTGCACACAATAACTTAATTGCCTCGTCGTCTTCATGAGCAGGATAGGACTCCTGTCCACCCTCTCACAGAAGCCAAAAGATCTGCTCACGGGTCTGCCTAGGATCTTCATTATGTAAAAGGTCTCGTCTGGGCTTGCATCAAAGCCTTGGGGAAAAAGTTCAACTTGGGCCTTCCCCTAACGCAACTTCTCTTGGTCACATTTTCCTGCAAAGTCTTAACACAGAAAGGAGAAAACTCTTTCTTACTGTATTAGGACAGAAGAAACCACAACACATCCAGATCTGAGATAAGAGGGCCAAAATGGATAAAAATCAGTGGAATTTTGAATTCAAGAAAATAAAAAAAAGTCTTATTTTACCAACTACTAACTTTTTAAAAAACACTCCTCCTCCCATCAAAATCATTAATCTCTTAATATATTGCAGTCATCATATTACATAGCACTGTTTACCTTCAATTGCTCATTTTGCCTTTCTACCCAGATAATTCTTCTCTTTTCCATTAGGTCTATAATATCACGTGAGTAAAAACTAACTGGCTGACTACTTCTAAGCACTATGTAGAAGCAGAAGGTTTACTTTTCCTGCATAAGTCACTGCAAAAGTCCCTGGCAGGGGGAGAAGGGAGCACCTTGTTCAGGAGTTGAAGAGGGGAATGACTCATGCGAGGAAGAGAGACTTCCTGTTTCTACACAGAACAAAGAAAAGAGAAGAATTATCTGGGTAGAAAGGCAAAATGAGCAATTGTAAGTGCACAATGCTATATAATATGATGACTACAATATATTAAGAGGATAAAAACTTTGATGTTAGCGCTTCTTTAAAAACAAAGTTTATTCTCTGAAAAACACCTTTAGAGGAAAGTAATGAACATGAGCTTGAGGTTAATAAAACAGTTAATGTTTCCAAGTAGCTGTAGGTTGGATCCCCAAAATCGATTTCACTTATTGGTGCCAGGAACCTTAGTTTGATCCTGCTATCCTCAGATATAGCTTGATGGAAGGTGTCAGGGTGTAGGGCAATACGCGTGGGAATACAATGTAACATGAGGACTGACGTTAGACTTTGGAATAAGACCTTGCAAAAACAACAATAAAAACTACATACAGTAGGTTATCCTGTAAAGGAGGAAATAAGTAGAAACATTTCAAAATGCAGGATAAAGCAAAGCTTATACAGGCGCTGCTTCTCAGTGAAGTGGAAAGACCTTGAAGAAGCAGTACTTATCCAGGACAAAACTTTTTCCGCATATTTTGTATTGGTTTGCGAATGATCCATTGAGTCATAGAATCATAGAATCATAGAATCATAGAATGGTAGAGTTGGAAGGGACCTCCTGGGTCATCTGGTCCAACCCCCTGCTCAAAGCAGGATTCACTAGATCATCTCAGACAGATGTCTGTCCAGCCTCTGTTTGAAGACGTCCATTGAAGAGGAACTCACCACCTCTCGTGGCAGCCTGTTCCACTCATTAATCACCCTAACTGTCAAAAAGTTTTTTCTAATATCTAATCTGTGTCTCCTCCCATTTAGTTTCATCCCATTGCTTCTAGTCTTTCCTTGTGCAAATGAGAATAAAGATGATCCTTCTACAATGTGACAGCCCTTGACATATTTGTAGACAGCTATTAAGTCTCCTCTCAGTCTTCTTTTTTGCAAGCTAAACATTCCCAAATCCTGCAACCGTTCCTCATAGGACATGGTTTGCAGACCAGTCACCATTCTGGTCGCTCTTCTCTGAACTTGCTCCAGTTTGTCTATGTCTTTTTTAAAATGTGGTGCCCAAAACTGTACACAGTATTCCAGATGAGGTCTGACCAAAGAGGAGTAAAGACCGATAATGACTTCACGTGATCTAGACTGTATGCTTCTGTTAATACATCCCAGAATTGTATTTGCCTTTTTTGCTGCTGCATCACACTGTTGACTCATGTTCAGTCTATGATCTATTAGTATACCTAAGTCTTTTTCACATGTACTGTTGCTTAGCTCTATTCCTCCCATTCTGTATATGCTTTTTTCATTTTTATTGCCCAGATGTAGTACTTTGCATTTTTCCCTGTTAAAAACCATTCTGTTGGTTGCTGCCCACTGCTCCAGTTTATTTAGGTCTTTTTGAATCCTCTCTCTCTCTTCTCTAGTATTAGCTATCCCTCCTAGCTTTGTGTCATCAGCAAATTTAATCAGTTTACCCTCAATTCCTTCATCTAAATCATTGATAAAGATGTTGAACAATACAGGTCCCAGGACGGAGCCCTGTGGTACCCCACTTGAGACATTCATCCAGCTGGATGTGAAGCCATTTACAACCACCCTTTGAGTCCGATCACTAAGCCAGTTATGAATCCACCTAACAGTTGCCTGGTCCATTGCATACTTGGTCATTTTTTCAATAAGGATGGTGTGAGATACTTTGTCAAATGCTTTGCTGAAGTCAAGATATACTATATCTACAGCATTTCCCTGATCCACCCAGTCAGTGATTCTGTCATAGAAGGAAATTAAGTTAGTCTGACATGACTTGTTAGTTACAAACCCATGCTGACTCTGGTTAATCACTTCATTCTTATCCATGTACTTACATACATGTTGTTTGTCACCGAGATCTGTCCAGAGCAGGAGCCTCTTATCTAACTCCAACCCTACGAGCCCTCGACGTTCTTAAACACTCAAAACAACAATACCAGGTGAGCACCGACCACCGTACACAATCTTACACCAGTCTACATGTACATTTAATACTTTCTGTTAAATACTTTGACTGACAGTTCTGCATAGACGTCCGAAGTGGAGATAGCAGTGTCTTCAGTTATATTGTAGACCAGAAAGGTGACATGGAGCTGTAATGACTGCCCATGGTTATTGTCGCTTATGAAATCCTAAATATTTCACAAGTAGGACTTTGTCTGGTTAGTTTTTATTTTTTACTGGTGGAAGTTTAGCAAATAAAGTATCCTTTATCTTTAGTAAATCATTCATATGGACATCAAAAGAGAGCACAGACATTTGTTAACACACCTCGGAGTGTGCAGGATCCTTAGTCGTAACATGTACCCTATCCAGCCAACAAAAGTGTTGATATTAAGGATTCTCATGACTGGCAAAACCCAGGGGCATTTGGGAGACCCCAGACAGGTGAGGTTTGTCAGCCAATTGGAGTTCATCGTTCCCTATTTAAATTCCCATGTTACCATCCTTCCATTGCTAATCCTGTTACTCTTATTAATAAACTGGCTTTGTATCTGACTAGGCTTTTTCCAAGTTTTCTCTACTGCTTAATCCCTCAATGATTGGGCAATTTTTTAACTTTTGCGCTTAAGGTTTTTTGACAACCAATTTCAAGTCAACTATAGATGGTTAGAATGATACATTTTATTGGCCTGTCTGATGAGGTGCCAGTAAAAAAAGCTCAAGAAGTCCTGGCCAGACATAGCAGACATGGGATCTTCAGCAGGCCCTGACTGCAATGACAACCCTTGGCACCTCATGTTCACGCCGTGGGGAAGGGGCTAGCCTTCTAATTACAACTGTGACGATTTTCAGAGGCATCTGAAAGGTGAGAATGTTGTGATTGGTGCTAGCTCCAATCTTATCAGTTACTCTCAGGTGCTGGCTGTGTAAGACAGCCAGGACCTGTGGTGTATGGAGTGAGCTCTGCTCCTGAGCTCACGCAATACAGTAAGTGCTCACATCTGTCATACATGTACAGTGGTGTTTGAAAATTTGTAAACCCTTCAGACTTTTCCATATTTCTGTATAAATTTGACCTAAAACTACATCATATTCCCATGCAAGTCCCAAAAGTAGATAAAGAAAACTAAATTAAACAAATGAGTCAAAAATATTAGACGTCATTTTTTATTGAGGAAAATTATCAAATATCCCATTTCTGTGAGTGGAAAAAATACGTAAACCTTTAGGATTGGCAGATAAAATTGAATAGGGGAAATTAGAGTCAGGCGTTTTCAATCAATGGGATGACAATCGGGTGCGAGTGGACGACCTGTTTTATTTAAAGAATGAGGATGTATTAAAGTCTGATCTTCAAAGATATGTTTGTGGAAGTGTATCATGGTATTAACAAAGGAAATTTCTGAGGACCTCACAAGAAAAGCTGCTGAAGCTCATCAAGGTGGAAAAGGTTACAAAACCATCTCTAAAGAGTTTGCACTCCACTAATTCACATTCAGGCAAACTGTGCACAAATGAAGAAAATTGAAAACCATTATAACCCTCCCCAGGAGTGGTCGACCAACAAGGATCACTCCAAGATCAAAGCGTATATTAGTCCTTGAGGTCACAAAGGATCCAAGGTAAACTCTAAACAACTAAAGGCCTCTTTCACATTAGCCAATTTTAATGTTCATGAACTATCTGAAGGACACTGAAAAACAATTAGAACATTAGTATTATGATTTGGGTCTTTATTGCTGCATCTGGGCAAGGATGGCTGCCAACATGGATGGAACAATGAATTCATGGGCTGAATCTCAAGAGAACGTTAGCCACACAACCAAGTCACAATCCTAACCATAATCCTATAGAAATGTTGTGGAAGGACCTGAAGTGAGCAGTTCGTGGGAGAAAACCCACCAACATAACAGAGATGAAGCTGCTTTGTTGGGAGGAATAAGTTAAAATCCCCCCAAGCCTATGTGAAAGATTAATCAACAATTATGGGAAACGTTTAGATACAGCTGTTGCTGCACAAGGAGGTCACATAAGGTCACTATAAGAAGCACTTTTTTCCTCCCAAATTTTGGAGGAAAGTGGGGGGTGCGTATTATAGTCTGATATACACAAATACTGTGGCTGTGGGTGGTGGGTGATGTTGGGGGAAGCAACAGCGGCGGACTAGTGGGGCACAGGAGGCAGCAGCCGCCTGCTGCAGCCTACACTGTGACCGCTACTAAATAAAATTAATATTCACTGCTCCCTACACCCATGGGCATGGGGAGCAGTGAATATTAATTTTCCTTAATAGCGGGCGTACTGTGCCTGCAGCGCTGCTCCTGGTATGTATGGCACCCTTCATCCCTGTATGTATGGCCCCCCTCATCCCGGTATGTATGGCCCCGCTCATCCCTCTTCCTGGTATATATGGCACCCATCATCCCTGTATGTATGGTCCCCCTCATCCTGGTATACTTGGCACCCCCTGATTCCCATCGCGCTGCACAGAAAAAAATAAACAATTTTACTCACTTCCTCTCTCCTCCAGTGCTGTGTCCCGCTTTGTGCCAGAAAAGTCACTACTCCCCACGCCGGGACTGCATGCGTGGGGAGCAGTGATCATTCATTCTCCCTAATAGCGCACACACTGTGCACCCATAGATGTGGTGAATATTCATGGACTTTAATAGCGGGCAATCTGACTGCCGAGTGCAGCAGGAGCTGTGCTGTGGCTACAGTGTGCACGCTATTAGGGAGAATGAATGATCACTGCTCCCCACGCACGGAGTCCCGGCATGGGGAGCAGTGACTATTCCGGCACAGAGCTGGACACAGCGCTGGAGGAGAGAGGAGGTGAGTATAATTGTTTATTTTTTTTCTGTGCAGTGCGACGGGGATCAGGGGATGCCAAGCATACCAGGATGAGGGGGGCCATACATACAGGGATGAAGGGTGCCATACATACCAGGAAGAGGGATAAGGGGGGCATGCATATCAGGATGGTGGATTGGGCTGCCATACATACCAGGATGGGGATGAAGGGTGCCATACATACCAGGATGGGGATGAGGGCCACATATAACAGGAATGAGGAGGCCATATATACCAGGATGGGGGATATTAACAGAATTGGGGGACATTACCCCTATAACAGTGTCAGCAGCTTACCCCTTCCCTGTTATGATCTGCAACATGTACTAAGGAAAGATAGGGAAAAACTATCCGTAAAGTAAGACTAAGCTGAATCCCTACAATGTAGCGGGCTGCCTGTTCCTAGCGAACAGACCCGCCTTAGTCCTCGGCTAGTCTGAACGAAGACCTAGAATAAGGGGAGGGGTCCCTAAAAGAACTAAGGACTGGAACAAAAATGGGACACCTCCTAAACAGAGAAGTTGTTGCAGAACACAAAAAGACAAACAGACAAAAGGGTACTAGAGGTCCCAGAAGGACCAAGCAAACTGACAGAGATAGGCACAGAAGCACCTGGCTAGAAAAACAGTTAAACACTAAAGTCCAGCACAGCCGAAAGGGCAAAGCTGGAATATAAAGGCAGGTGGTCATGTGACCGCAAAACACAAGATGGAAAAAACAAACAGGAGGGTTCTAACAGTACCCCTTCTTTTATGAGGATCCTCCAGGCCCAGGCCTATCCGGAAACCTCCTGTGGGAAGCTCTAACAAGCCTAGGAGCAAGACATAATCCGCCCTTACCCAGGAGTTATCTTCGGGACCGAAACCCTTCCAGGAGACAAGATACTGTAATCTCCCTCTAACCCATCTAGAATTCAAGATACGAGAAATTTCATATTCGCCGTCATCCACCACAAGAGGAACTGTCACAGTGGAATCCCTATCTGATACATCAGCCTTTTTCAATAAGGAAACATGAAACACAGGATTAATCTTCCAGGAAGTAGGGACATCCAACGTAACCGCAGACGGGTTAACAACCTGAAGCACTTTAAATGGACCCACAAACTTAGGACCCAGTTTTTTAGAGGGAATCCTCAACCGCAGGTTCTTTGAGGACAACCAAACCATTTCACCCACAGTAAACAAAACCTCCTTACGTTTCCTGTCAAAATACTTCTTGGACTTCTTGTTAGCATCTTGAAGGTTGCAACGTACATTAGTCCAAACTATTTCCAAATCACCGGAAAAATTCTCCTCCTCCGGCACCACCGACCCCAATTTGGAGAACGAACCAAAAGACGGATGTCTCCCAGTACAACAAAAAAAAGGAGAACACCCAGCAGAGGAGGATGTATGATTGTTAAGAGCAAATTCTGTGAGAGGCAGAAACTCAGACCACACCTCTTGATTGTCCGCCACAAAACAATGCAAAAACTGTTCAACATCCTGGTTCTTTCTTTCCGTCTGTCCATTAGACTCAAGATGATACCCAGATGAAAATGACAAATGGACTCCCAACCTGTCACAAAAAGCACGCCAAAGGCGAGCCACAAACTGAGGTCCTCTATCAGAAACAATATCCGTGGGAACGTCATGAAGCTTGACAAATGCCTTAGCGAGTGTCTTGGCGCAGGGCAACTTAATGAATGGAACCAAATGACACATCTTCCTAAAATGGTCCATGACCACCCAGATGACAGTGAAACCCTCGGACACAGGAAGATCAGTAATAAAATCCATTGTGAGATGCATCCAAGACACACTAGAAACCTCCAGAGGGCAAAGCAACCCCTCAGCAGAAGTATGTGAAGCCTTTGACCTAGCACACACCATACATTGACACACTCACTTGATGACTTCCTTCTGTCATCCAGGCCACCAAAAACTGCGATTGATAAGTCTCTTAGTCTCCGAAATTCCTGGATGACCTGCCAACCGAGACTCATGACACTCCACAAACAAATCTCTGCTAAAGGTTCTACGCACGAACAACCTCCCATGGGGACAGTTAGATGGAGCCTCATCTTGAGCTTTCAGAATCCCATTCTCCAAAACGGAGTCCAACGCTGCCACCACAACTCCTTTCTGTAAATTGCTCTCCTCCTCCTTGGCACCGACCGTAGGAGAGAAGCTGCGAGATAAAGCATCGGCTTTAACATTCTTAGTACCAGGGATATAGGTAACAGAAAAATGAAACCGAGAAAAAAAAAGTGCCCACCTAGCTTGACGGGCATTCAAGCGCTTGGCAGCATGCAGATAGATCAAATTCTTATGATCTGTGAAAACCTGAATAGGAAATCTAGCGCCTTCCAAAAAATCACGCCAATATTCACACGCAAGTTTAATAGCCAGCAACTCCCGATTTCCAAAATCATAATTCAGTTTGGTTTCCGAAATTTTTTTCTAAAAGAAGGCACAAGGATGTACTCCATCCCTGTTCTCCTGAGACAAAACTGCTCCAACCCCCACCGATGAAGCATCGACCTCAACCAAAAAAGGCTTGGTCTCATCAGGCTGCATAAGGATACGGGCTGAACTGAACCTCTCTTTGAGATACTTAAACGCTTCAATGGCCTCAGTAGTCCATTTGCACCTTTACTGGTGAGATCGGTTAAGCCTAGGCGATTCTTGCACAGCCTGAACCTTCACTGGGTCCATCTCAAAGCCCTCGCTGGAGACAATGTAACCCAAAAAACTAATTTTCTGCACAGCGAACTCACATTTCTCCAGCTTAGCAAAGAGTGAATTATCACTCAATAACTGCAAAACTTCACGTACACTCTGCCAATGGGACTCTAGATCTGGTGAATAAATCTAAATGTCATCCAAATACACAACCACATTCTTACCAATCAAAGGTCTCAGGATGTCATTAATAAGGTTCTGAAAAAATGCAGGTGCATTGGTAAGACCAAAAGGCATCACCAGATTCTCAAAATGACCTACCAGAGTGTTAAAAGCAGTTTTCCATTCATCACCCTCCTTCACTCATAACAAATTGTATGCCGCCGGAGATCAATTTTAGAGAACCACTTGGCCCCCACTAACTGGTTAAACAAGTCAGGAATTAACGGCAATGGGTAGGAATTGCATACGGTATTCTTAATAACTTCACGAAAATCCAGACATGGACGTAAACCCCCGCCCTTTTTTTTAACAAAGAAAAATCCAACTGCCACGGGCGACTTAGAAGGTCTTATGTGACCAGCAGCCAGGCTAGTCTGTATGTACTCATCCAAGGCCTTTCTTTCAGGGATAGTTAGATTAAACAAGCGACTCTTGGAAGAGTAGCTCCGGGAAAAAACTCAATGGCGCAATCATAATCCCTATGAGGAGGTAAAACTTGCGACTCCTCCTCTGAAAAAACCTTCCAAAAATCTTGAATAGGTACAGGTAATTCCCCTTTTTCCATAGTTGCAATGCGACCATTACAACATTTATCATAGCACTTTGGACTCCAAGACTTAATCACATTAGTAGACCAGTCCAGTAAAGGATTGAGCAGTTTTAACCAAGGCAAACCTAGAACGACCGGAGAGGGTAAATTATTTAATACAACCAAGTCCAAAATTTCTTGGTGAAGTCCATTGATAGTGAGGGGAAATGCAGCAACCTTGTGAGTAACACATTTCAAGGGAGAGTTATCAATTGCAATCACAGAAATAGGTGATGACAAAGGTTTGGATTTCAATTTAAGTTTTTCCAAAAACCCTTTATCAATCACATTAAGTGTTGAACCACAATCCACAAATACCTGAAATTCAATCAAATTTTCCTGCAAAGTAGTACTTCCAGAAAAAAATACTCCGGAGAAGCGTAAACAAGCTATACGGGCGTAACTGAACTTTTTTTTTTTTTTTTTTACTTAAACGAAGCTCACATTACTTAATCAAATGGTCAGCTTTGCCACAATAAAGACACAATCCCTCGGCGAACCTCCGGTCTCTTTCCTGCGAGCGGAGCAACATTGCCCCAACCTCCATCGGTTCTCCGCCATCTGAGCAGGTTTTCTGGGGACTAGGTCCTGGCATTACAGGAGTCTTTACCTCATACTGCCTAAATCTCAGCCTCCTGTCCACATGAACAGCTAATTGCATGGCATCCTGCAGAGTCTCAGGTGCGGGGAATGCAATTAGCAAATCCTTAACCCTTTCACTCAGGCCAGAAAGAAATAGACATTTCAGAGCAGGATCATTCCATTTGACTTCTGAAGCCCATCTTCTAAAGTGTGTGCAATAATTCTCAACATCACCTGACCCCTGATTCAAACGCCTCAGTTCTGCCTCAGCAGATGAGATTCGCTCAGAATCGTCATATAATAGACCCATAGCCGAAAAAAATCTTCTACAGACCTTAAGCATGGATCATTAGGTTGGAGAGAAAAGCCAATGCGCTGTGATTCATTCCCAGAGGACCTTGGTCTCAAACGAAAATATAACAAACAAGCATTTTTAAAGGAAAAAAAAATCTTGCTGTTTACCATAAACAGACAGTCCTACCTTGCGTTCCACAAAATGCGCTCCAGAACAACTACTCACTTGTTGCTGGAGCTCGGACACCTCCAGAGACAATCCCTGCAAACGTTGAGCCAAATCCAGGATGGAAACCATACTGATCCCAGAATTTCTTTCCTTTTAGTTTTTTGGGCTGGACTTACTGTTATGATCTGCAACATGTACTAAGGAAAGATAGGGGAAAACTGTCCCTACAGTAAGACTAAGCTGAATCCCTATGATGTAGCGGGCTGCCTGTTCCTAGCGAACAGACCCGCCTTAGTCCTTGGCTAGTCTGAACGAAGACCTAAAGCATAAGGGGAGGGGTCCCTAAAAGAACTAAGGACTGGAACAAAAATGGGACACCTCCTAAACAGAGAAGTTGTTGCAGAACACAAAAAGACAAACAGACTAAAAGGTACTAGAGGTCCCAGAAAGACCAAGCAAACTGACAGAGATAGGCACATGTGACGCCTACTTCGCTACTCGCTAGCCCACCCTGAGAGATGAGGGTACTCGGAGCCGGGTCAGATGTTGAGGGGATGCAGTCGTGGCCTGGACCCGTTCCGTGCCCAGGGTCGTCACATCAAAATAAGGACTAGGAGGGACGGTGGTAATCGAGTGGATGTATTGACTACGCCACCTTTGGTACCTGGTGAAGACCACCAGCGCTGCTGCAGTCCACAGGGTGTTATGGCAGCCGTCGTTAGTACTACTCCCCACAGGCGGAGCAGGGCCTCAGGGCAGAGAGAGGCAGGATGGAGGGGGTAGTAGTCTAAGAGGTCTGGTGCTACGTAGTGCGGTGCAATGCAGAATAAAGAGTCCGGAGGCCATAGGGGTTAACTTCCAGGGCTTTTACTCACGGTGGAGATTGCAGTAGAAAGGCGTCTCCCTGCTCCTCGCGGAGTTCTGCGGTCACCAGAGACGAGGAGGGGGTCCGACAACCTCCGAGTAAGTCCAGTGTTCAATCAGGACCCCGCACCAGAGTGTTCCTAGACTTCAGACCGGGTCCTTTCCTGTCTGTGTGTGTGTGTAGATAGGCCGGGTCTCCCTCTGAACTTCACTCAGAAAAAAAGGGTACGGGTGACAGCTCTGCTCCTTCCGTTACCCGGTGGGATCCTCTGGGCCTACCTGTTATGTTCTGCTACCAGAGCTAAGGAAAGAGAGGAGATCTGTCCCTACGATAGAACTCAGCTGAATCCCTACGATGTAACAGGGGACCTGATCCTGCGATCAGACCTGCTAAAGTCCTATGCTAGTCTGTACGGAGACCTATAGATGTGGGGAAGGAATCCCTACAAGTACTAAGGACTGGGAGGAAAATGGACACCTCCTAACAGAAATAGTAGCAGACAGACGAACAAACAACATATATAGAACATAGAGGTCCGTAGACCAAGCAAACTAACAGAGTTAGATACAGAGCACAGGCTAGCTAGAAAGTAGATATACAATGAAGTCCAGCAAAGCCAGAAGGGGCGGAGCAGGATTAAATAGGCCAACAAGGTCATGTGACCAGCAAAGGAAAAAAACACTAAGAGCAAGGTTCTAACAGTACCCCCCCTTCTAAGAGGATCCTCCGGATCCCCTAGGACCAGGCTTTTCAGGAAATCTCCTGTGAAACGCTCTGATAAGTCTGGACGCGGAAACATCATCCGACCTCACCCAAGAGTTATCCTCGGGACCGAAACCTTTCCAGGCCACAAGATACTGCAAACTACCTCTATACCGTCTAGAGTTAAGGATGCGAGAAATTTCATATTCCCCGTCCTCCACCACCGGAGGAACAGAGGCAGAGGCGTCACAATCCGATACAACAGCTTTTTTCAACAGAGAGACATGAAATACCGGATTAATTCTCCAGGAGGTAGGAACCTCCAACCTAACAGCAGATTGGTTGACAACCTGAAGCACCTTAAAGGGCCCTACAAACTTGGGACCCAATTTCTTTGAAGGAATCCTCAACCGCAGATTCCTAGAGGACAACCAAACCATGTCACCAACAGCGAACAAAACCTCCTGTCGTTTCCTATCAAAGTAGTCTTTAGATTTTCTGTTGGCCTCCTGAAGATTACCACGCACATCCGTCCAAACTCTCTCCAAATCACCGGAAAAATTCTCCTCCTCAGGCACGGCAGATCCCAACTTGGAGAACGACCCAAACGACGGATGTCTCCCAGAACAACAAAAAAAAGGCGAACAACCAGCAGAAGAAGATGTATGATTGTTCAGAGCAAATTCAGCAAGTGGCAGAAACTCAGACCACCCCTCTTGATTGTCTGCCACAAAACAACGCAAGAACTGCTCAACATCCTGGTTTTTCCTTTCTGTCTGGCCATTAGATTCAGGATGATATCCGGACGAGAACGACAAATGAACTCCCAACCTATCACAAAAGGCACGCCAAAAACGATCCACGAACTGAGGACCCCTATCAGAAACAATGTCAGTAGGAACGCCATGAAGTCTGACAATTTCCTTGACAAAGGCCTTAGCGAGAGTTTTAGCGCAGGGCAGTTTGACGAAAGGAACCAAGTGACACATCTTGCTAAAACGGTCCACGACCACCCAGATGACAGTAAAACCCTCAGAGGGGGGAAGGTCAGTTATAAAGTCCATAGCCAAATGTGTCCAAGGAGCACTGGGAACCTCCAAAGGACAAAGCAACCCCGCAGCAGGAGTATGTGAGGACTTAGATCTAGCACATATAGTACATTGACGCACCCACTTAATGACTTCCTTCTGCCATCCAGGCCACCAAAAACTGCGACCCACCAGTCTCTTGGTCTCAGAGATTCCGGGATGACCTGCCAACCGAGATTCGTGACACTCAACAAACAAATCTCTCCTAAAGGTCCCAGGCACAAACAACCTCCCATGAGGAGTGTTAGAAGGGGCATTCTCCTGTGCTTTAAGAATCTCATTTTCCAAAACGGAGTCCAAAGCAGCTATCACAACACCTTCTTGTAAAATGTTCTCCTCTTTCTCAGCACCAACTATGGGAGAAAAACTGCGAGACAAGGCATCCGCCTTAACATTCTTAGTACCAGGGATGTAAGTAATGGAGAAATTAAACCGCGAGAAAAACAGTGCCCACCTAGCCTGACGGGCATTCAGGCGCTTGGCAGCATCAAGATATATCAGATTTTTATGATCCGTAAGAACCTGAACGGGAAATTCCGCACCTTCCAAGAAATGGCGCCAGTGTTCAAATGCGAGTTTAATAGCCAATAATTCCCGATTACCAATATCGTAATTCAGTTCAGTCTCCGAAAATTTTTTTGAAAAAAAGGCACAGGGATGTAATCCATCCCCGTTATCCTGAGACAATACTGCGCCAACCCCCACAGAGGAAGCATCAACCTCAACCAAAAATGGCCTAGTAACATCAGGCTGCATAAGGATGGGAGCAGAGGTGAACCTCTCCTTGAGATACACAAAAGCTTCAATGGCCTCAGAAGACCACTGAACCGCATCAGCACCTTTCCTGGTGAGATCAGTCAGAGGTTTGACAATACTAGAAAAATTTTTTATGAATTTTCTATAGTAATTGGCGAAACCCAAAAACCTCTGTATCGATTTCAAACCAATAGGCCTAGGCCATTCCTGCACAGCCTGAACCTTAACCGGATCCATCTCAAAACCTTTGCTGGAGATAATGTAGCCCAAAAAACTAATTCTCTGTACAGCGAACTCACATTTCTCCAGCTTAGCAAAAAGCGAATTGTCCATTAATAACTGTAATACCTCACGCACGCTCCGCCAATGAGACTCCAGATCCGGCGAATAAATCAAAATGTCATCCAAATACACAACCACATTTTTACCGATCAAAGGTCTAAGGATGTCATTAATCAGATTCTGAAAAAATGCAGGAGCATTAGTAAGACCAAAAGGCATAACCAGATTCTCAAAATGACCCACAGGAGTGTTAAAAGCAGTCTTCCATTCGTCACCCTCCTTCATGCGCAACAGATTGTATGCCCCCTTAAGGTCAATTTTAGAGAACCACTTGGCCCCCATTAACTGGTTAAACAGATCAGGAATCAATGGCAGTGGGTAAGGATTGCGTACAGTAATTTTGTTAATCTCACGAAAATCCAGACAAGGACGTAAACCGCCGTCCTTTTTTTTTACAAAAAAAAATCCAACCGCCACAGGAGACTTAGAGGGCCTAA